>NC_087355.1:51933928-53214285 GCF_030014295.1 Loxodonta africana | reverse complement strand
TCTGATGCGATTTTCCTACTTATTGTAAATCCTACCTCTACGATGTTAATGAGGCAGGATTAGAGGCAGTTATGTTAATGAGGCAGGACTCAATCTACAACATTAGGTTGTGTCTTAAACCAATCTCTTCTGAGATACCAGAGAAAGAAGCTAGCAGACAGGCAGGGGGACTTCCTATCACCAAGAAAGCGGAGCCGTGAGCAGAGTGTGTCTTTGGACCTGGGGTCCCCATGCTGAGATACTTCTAGGCAAGGAGAAGATTGACCACAAGGACCTTCCGCCAGAGTCCACAGGGAGAGAAAGCCTTCCCCTGGAGCTAGTACTTTGAATATGGACTTCTAGCCTCCTAGATTGTGACAGAATAAATTTCTCTTTGTTAAAGCCATCCACTTGTGGTATTTCCATTATAGCAGCACTAGATATCTAACATGATGTTAAAAACTGTTTACAGAAAAATCACTAGATGATGACCTTCTTGGGAATCAAAGGGGTTATGTAGCAAATTAAGTCAGTCCCTTTCCAAAATCAGCTTATACTAAAACGATAACAAAACCAAGACCAAACTAAACTCATTGCCTTTGAGTCAATTCCAACTCATGGCGACCCTACGGGACAGAGCGAACTGCCTCATAGGGTTTCCAAGGACTGCCTGGAAGATTTGAACTGCCAGCCTTTTGGTTAGCAGCCCTAGCTCTAACCACTATGCCACTACAGACTGGAAAAATTTTTGGCTATGATACATCTGATAAAGTTCTAATCTCTAAAATCTATAGGAAAACCCAACGCCTATAATAAAAAGACAGATAATTCAATGAAAAAATAGGCAAAGATATGAACAGATATTCACCAAAGAAGACACTCAGGCAGCTAACAGACAACATGAGGAAATACTCTCGGTCACTAGCCATTAAAGACTCACTCAGTGCCGTCAAGTCGATTCACTAGCCATTAGAGAAACGCAAATCAAAACTACAATGAGATACAGTCTCACCCCAACAATACTGGCACTAATAAAAAAAGCAGAAAGCAACAAATGCTGGAGAGGTTGTGGGGAGATTGGAATTCTTATGCACTACTAGTGGGAATGCAAAATGGTACAACAATTTTGGAAATAGCTATGGGGGTTCCTTATAAAGGTAGAGATAGAAATATCATATGATCCAGCAATCCCACTCCTAGCAATATATCCTAGAGAAACAAGAACCATCACACAAATAGACATATGCACACTCAGGTTCATTGCAGCATTATTCACAATAGCAAAAAGTTGGAAACAACCTAGATGACCATCAACAGATGAATGCATAAACAAGCTATGGTACGTACACACAATGGTATACTATGCAACGATAAAGAACAATGATGAATCTGTGAAACATCTCACAATGTGGATGAATCTGGAGGACATTAGGCTGAGTGAAACAAGTCAATCGCAAAAGGAGAAATACTGTATGAAACCTCTATTATAAAAACACACGAAAATGTTCCCACAAAAAAAGAAACAATCTTTGATGGTTATGAGGGAGGGAAGAGTGGGGAGGAAAAAACATCAACTAGATAGTAAATAAGTGGTAACTTAGGTGAAGGCTAAGATAGTACACAATACTGGTGAAGTCAGCACAACTCGACCAGGGCAAAGTCATAGAAGCTTCACAGACAGATCCGAGCACCCTGAGGGACCCAGCTACTACTGCCACTGGGCTGAGGGCTGGGGACTATGGTCTCAGGGAACATCTAGTTTGATTGCATAGCATAGTCTATAGACAAAATGTTCCACATCTGATTGTGGTGAGCATCGACTGGGGTCTTAAAAGCCTTCAAGCAGGCATCTAAAATACATCTACTGATCGCATCCCCACCGGAGCAAAGGAGAATGAAGAAAACTGAAAACACAAAGGAAAGATTAGTCCAAAGGACTAATGGACCACAACTCCACAACCTCTACCTGACTGAGCCCAGAACGACTAGATGGTGCCCAGCTACCACCACCGACTGCACTGGCAGGAATCACAATAGAGGGTCCCAGAAAGAGTGGGAGAAAAATGTTGGACAAAATTCAAATTCACACACATACACACACAAAGACTAGGCTTGCTGGTCTGACAGAGACTGGAGAAACCCCGAGAATATTGTCCCCGGACACCCTTTTGACTCAGTAATGAAGTCACCCCTGAGGTTCACCCTTCAGCCAGAGATTAGAAAGGTCTATGAGGCCAACTATAGGGTCGCTATGAGTCGGAATTGACTCGATGGCACTTGGTTTGGTTTCTTTTTTTTTTTTTTTTTGTATAAGGCCAACAATAACACGCATGAGGGATGTGCTTCATAGTCCAATCGTGTATATAAGACTATTGGGCACAGTAGCCCAAAAGCACAGACGAGAAGGTGGGAAGGGACAGAAAAACTGGACAAATGGAAACAAACCCAGGGTGCAGAAGGGGAGAGTGTTGACACATTGCAGGATTGGCAACCAATGTCATAAAACAATTTGTGTGTTAATTGTTTAATGAGAAACTAATTTGCTCTGTAAACTTTCACCTATTAAAAAAAAAATTCTGTTAAGACAGGAGTTCAAAACAGCAACGATAGCTCTATAAGCAGGCAATATTCTAGGTGCTGCTTATGTATTTATGCATTTGATCCTCACTGCCAGCACTTCGAGGTAGGTTGTTTGACAAGTGAGGAATGTAAAGCACAGAGAAGGAAAGTAACTTTTCCACGGCTTTCCAGCTGGTAAGTACCAGAGGCAGAAAGTGCACTGGCATTTGGCCCTGCAGCTCCAGGGGTAACTACCACACAGAGCTGCCACAGGCTGCTCTGTTGTTGTTGTGAGGTACCCTAGAGTAGATTCTGACCCTTAGTGATGCCATGTGACAGAGTAGAACTGCCCTGCAGGGGTTCCTAGGCTGTAATCATTATGAAAGCAGACTGCCACATCTTTCTCCCACAGAGCAGCTGGTGGGTTCAAACCACCAACTTTTCATTTAGCAGGAAAGCACCTAACCACTGTGCTACCAGGGCTTCTTATCCCTAAACACAGTGGGGTGCAATTTTATTTTTAAAAGATGACACAAAAAATTTCTCTTCTGAAGGGTACTGTCTTTATTCAAGAAGGGAAGGTGGAGAGTGGATCCTGGAGGAGTGAACCCCGAGGGGACAGGAGCAAGGTGAGGACCACTCACCTCCTGTGTTTTAAAAATAAACACAAAGAGGGAGGGGCTCAAGGAAGTGAGTGGAGAGGGAGGAGGATGAGGGTGTGGACTAACATGGCCAGTGGAAAATCCCTCAGTGGCAAGAGAGCTTTCTTTTATTTAATGTACATTTAATTGAAGAATAGTATACACACAGAAAAGTACACAAATCTAAGTGCACAGCTTGGTGAATTTTCACAAAATAAACATACCCATGCAACCAACACCTAGATCAAGAGACTGAACTTCATTGTTTGGAAAGCATTAAGGAAGGGAGGGAGGGAGGAAGGAAAGAAAGAAGGAAGGAAGGAATGAAGAAAGGGAGGGAGGGAGGGAGGAGAGAAGGAAAAGAAAAGACGGAAAGAAAGAAGGGAGGAAGAAAGAACATTCTCAGTATCCCAGAAGCCCCACTCATACCCTTTTCCAGGCAGGCATTAGCCTCTCCCCAAAGGTGTACTATCTTATATTCTAATGCCCAAAATTAGTTTTGCCTGCATTTGAACTTTATGTTAATGGACATATGCAAAAATATACTCTTTTGGGTCTTCTTTTACTCAACATCGTAGGTGTAAGTCATCTGTTATTGCCTGTATTGGTATTTTATTCATTTTCATTGCTGTATAGTATTCTATTATATAACCGTATCACAATTGTTTAATGTCTTCTATTGTAAATGGACATTGGGTTGTTTTCCATTTGATGCTGTTATTAGGTTTAGGGCTGTTATTGGTCATTTTTGTACATGTCTTGGTGGACATACATATTTTTTGTGGAATGGAATTTCTGCATCATAGGGTTTAACTACACTGTTGTTGAGGCGGTCCCAATGGTCCTTTCACACATACCTAGAAGCACTGCTGCTCCAGGAAAGATACTAAGGGCAGCACCAGCACCAGAAGCTCCAGGAGATGGCACCCTCTGCAAGCATGTCGAATTGTCAGCATACAACCAGCCCAGGAAAAGTAGTGGGAAAACTTTGAGTGACTTCTGGGCTAGAGGACCAGGAACCTCAGTAAAGTGAACTGGAGCAGGAGATGAGCAAAGTGGTGGGCTCTGGGTGGGGCCAGAGAGGGCTGTTGATGAGCTCCCAGAAATAACTGGTAAGAATTAGCAGAAGGCTGGGCTGCTCCACCACGGCTGGAAGTCACCCAAAACCTTAATACTGTTGAAGTTACCCCTCCATCCAGTGGCCAGGAACCCCATGATACAGTCAGAATACTACTAATACTTGGCTTTTGTTTCTTTAAAAAAAAAAAAAAAAACTCTTTTACTCCTACTTTTGCAAACCAATGTTTGTCTCATATAAATAAAACTGGAGTGTTTTTTTCCTGATGTATCTCAAAATTCTATCCTCAAATCCCAGCCTTTACCATAGTCCTACCTCTACCACCCCACTGCAGTATCAGTCACCACTGGAGGCAGAAAAACTGGGGAAGGAGCAAGGTCCAGAGAAGGTAAAAACTTCCTTTAGAGCTTTCCCATGGTCTTAAATGGTGATGGTGAGGCCAAAGAGGGGCTGTAGTATTGAACACAGTCTTATTACCCAGCTCTTCCACTCTCTCCTCTGCGCGTTTATTTTGCTGGCTCTGTCTTCCTCTCCCCACTATCTGGCAACTACCAGGCAGGTATCAGTCTAGGTTCTTGATTTCTTAACTTCCTTGCCTTGAGGTACCTTCATCCTCATTCCACTTTATGGTCCCTCCAGCCTCTAGAACTGTTATATCTTCCAAACCTTAAATTTGGAACTTCTACTCTCTGATCACAGTCTTCTACTGTCCAGCTTTTTTACTCCCTTAATACCAGACTTTTTTTTTTTTTTTTTTAAGATTATCAAGGCCTTTGGTCTCTTAAAAATAGTCCCCACCCCTATCCTTTTTCCACTTTTCTCCTAGTCTGTGAGCTCTTCCTTGAACCACCTTGCTCATCCATGTTAGAGAGAAATTCCCAAGAAGGAGAGTTCTGATTGCAGAAGGTAGAACACACCTCACTGTTCACCTCAGGGCCTTTGCAAAGCTATTTGCTCTTCCTTCCCCCCATCCTTCACTCCCCTCTCTACTTAGCTAACCCTACTCATTGGTCAGCTCTCAGCTTAAATACCACTTCCCTGGAGTTGGACTCTTCTGTCTACCTGTAACATGCTCCTAAGCACTGTGCTAAGCACTGTGCACACATCGTGGTTGTAATGATTTGTTCACCTGTCTGCCTTCCTCTGTAGACAGGGTGCCTCGTCCCATGCAAACTTTCATGCCCGTACCTCCTAGCTCAGCGACTGTTATACACCAGACACTCAGCAAAGACTGATGGCATGAGTGGATTGGCGGAGAACAGATAGCTACCTAGGCAAGAGGCTGTAGCTCATGGCAGAGAAGCAGAGGGTGGTGCACAGGGGGGTCCAACCCATAAGTCACCAGGGTCGGGTGACCTCAGTTGACTTTAAGATCACTCACAAGAGGGGAAATAGCCTCCCTACTTTAACATGAAAATTTTGGGAAGGATTTCATGGGGTGGCTTTGATGCATCAAGAGATCCAGAGAGCATAGCAAAACTCTGACATCTTCTGCCCTTCAACACGTCAGTAGTGGTCCTGGTGGGGCGAGCGAGGTGTCTATCAGAATCAAAACAGAGACTTATGCTCCTGGGCTTCCAGAGCAGTCTGTTTGCTTCACTGATCTTCACCACTACAAGACCATCCAGCCAGTGACACTTCAAGGGATCACATTAGGTATAGGAGCACACCTTCCCTCTCTTTCTGCACCACCTCCTCCCCTAACATTTAGCTTTTCTATTCCCTTTTTGCTGTTGGCTGCTCCACCACAGAAAGGGACTACTTTCTTCCCACCCACCTCCTGACTCTGAGCAAGGACACATCCTTCTGAAGGTTCCTAACACGTGATCGAACAGAACATGGAAATTATCGAACAATATCATTAATATCACACACAAGTAAAATTTTGCTGAAGATTATTCAAAGGTGGTTCCAACAGTACACCAACAGGGAACTGTCAGAAATTCAAGTCAAATTCTAAAGAAGATGTGGAACGAGGGATATCATTACTGAAGTCAGATGGATCTCGGCTGAAAGTGGAGAATACCAGAAAGATGTTTACCTGTGTTTTATTGACTATGCAATAAAGATGTTTACCTGTGTTTTAATGATCCACTGTGTGGATCATAACAAATTATGGATAACATTATAAAGAATGGGAACTCCAGAACACTTAATAGTGCTCTTGCGGAGCTTGTACATAGACCAAAAGGCAGTTGTTTGAACAGAACAAGGATATACTGCATGGTTTAAAATCAGGAAAGGTGTGTGTCAGAGTTGTATCCTTTCACCATACTTATTCAATCTGTATGCTGAGCAAATAACCCAAGAAGCTGGACTATATGAAGAAGAAAGTGGCATCTGAATTGGAGGAAAACTCATTAACAATCTGTGATATGCAGATGACATGACCTTGCTTGCTGAAAGTGAAGAGGACTTGGAGCATTTACTGATGAAGATCAAAGATTACAGCCTTCAGTATGGACAATACCTCAACATAAAGAAAACAGAAATTCTCACAATTGGACCAATAAGTATAATGGAAAAAAAAAAAAACTTTTTGTTTCCATTACATAATGATAAATGGAGATGTTAAAGATTTCATTTTACTTGGATCCACAATCAACACCCATGGAAGCAGCAATAAAAAAATCAAATGACACACTGCATTGGGCAAATCTGCCGCAAAAGACCTCTATAAAGTGTTGAAAACCAAAGAGGTCACTTTAAGGACTAAGGTGCACTTGACCCAAGCCATGGGGCTTTCAATTGCCTCATATGCATATGAAAGCTGGACAATGAATAAAGAAGACTGAAGAAGGCTTGATGCCTTTAAATAGTGATGTTGGCAAAGAACATGGACTATACCATGGGCTGCCAGAAGAACAAACATGTCTGTCTTGGAAAAAGTACAGCCAGAATGCTCCTTAGAAGCAAGGATAGTGAGACTTTGACTCACATACTTTGGACATGTTATGAGGAGGGACCAGTCCCTGAAGAAGGACTTCACGCTTGGTACAGTAGAAGGTCATCAAAAAAGAGGAATATCCTCAATGAGATGGATGGACGCAGTGGCTACAATAACGGGCTCAAGCATAACAATTGTGAGGATAGCGCAGGACAAGGCAGTGTTTCGTTCTGTTGCATATAGGGTCGCCGTGAGCTGGAATTGACTCAACGGTACCTAACAGCAACAACAAAGGGTTCTCACACCTACTAGTACCTTCAAGGAGGTAACTGAAGAGGTAGTCCTTACAGTTCTATCTCTGTAGACCCTGTCCTAGGTAGAACTTTCCCAGCCTTTTCTTGCACCCATTCCTACTTCTCTATTCATGTTGACATGTGAACTGTTAGTTGGCCAAGATAGGGGCAGTAAGCTATTTGATGCATGATAGTATCACTGAAGTGTTGAACCAGTGCATCCAAAAAACCAAACCAAACCCAGTGCCATCGAGTCGATTCTGACCCATAGCGACCGTATAGGTCAGAGTAGAACTGCCCCATAGAGTTTCCATGGAGCGCCTGGAGGATTGAACTGCCAACTCTTTGGTTAGCAGCCATAGCACTTAGTCACTATGCCACCAGGGTTAGAATTACATAAATCCTCCAGTACTGCCTCCTCCCCGCCATGGCACTCTTGTATTATCATCTCTAACAGGATTATTTTGATTGTAAGTAATAGAAAATCCAGTGAAAACTAGAGTAGACAATAAAAGGAACTTAGTTATTTATATAATTAACATGTATAATCTGCTTATGTATACATCAAGGTTGCAGGATTGCAGGCATGGTTTGATCAAGACTCTAGCTCCTTGGAAACAAGGATGGTGAGACTTTGGGCATTGTTACTTTGGACATTGTTATGGATTGAATTGTGTCCCCTTAAAAAAGTGTGTCAACTTAGCTAGTCTGTGATTCCCAATATTGTGTGATTGCCCACCATTTTGTCATCTGATGTGACTTTCCGATGTATTGTAAATCTTACTTCTATGTTAACAAGGCAGGATTAGGGGCAGTTATGTTAATGAGGCAGGACTCAATCTACAAGATTAGGCTGTGTCTTAAGCCAATGTCTTGAGATAAAAAGAAAGAAGTTAGCAGAGAGACAGGAGACCTCATACCATCAAGAAACAAGACCTATGAGAATAGTGCATCCTTTGGATCCTGGGTCCCTGCACCGAGAAGTTCCTTGACCAGGAAAGATTGAAGACAAGGAGATTCCCCCAGAGCCAACAGAGAGGGAAATCCCTCCTCTGGAGCTGGCACCCTGAATTCATACTTCTAGCCTCCCAGGCTATGAGAGAATAAATTTCTCTCTGTTAAAGCCATACACTTGTGGTATTTCTGTTATGCAGCACTAGATAACTAAGACAGACCTGTTATCAGGAGAGATCAGTCCCTGAAGAAGGACATCATGGTTGGTAAAGTAGAACATAAGCAAAAAAGAGCAAGACCCTCAAGGAGATGGATTGACACAGTGGCTGCAACAATGGGTTCAAACAGAGCAACAATTGTGAGGATGGCACAGGACCGGGCAGTATTTCGTTGTTGTGCATAGGGTTGCCATGAGTTGGAACCAACTCGAAGGCACCAAATAACAACTTAGCCCAGGTAATCACTAATATGCTTTGGTCTCTATACATTTTCCAATTCCAGATATTTTGTATAATTGGGATCATACAATATTTGTCCTTTTGTAACTAACTTATTTCACTCAGCATAATGTTTTCAAGGTTCATCCACGCTGTAGCATATATCTATCGGGCCTTCAGTTCTCTTTATGGCTGAGTAATACTCCATTGTATGTTTATCTATTCATCTGTTAATGGACATTTAGGTTGTTTACACCTTTTGATTATTGTGAATAGTGCTGCAGTGAACATTAGTGTACAAGTATCTGTTTGCATTCTTGCTTTCAAGTCTACTGAGTAGATACCTAGGAGTGGAATTGCTGGATTGTATGGTAATTCTATGTTTAACTTTTTGAGGGACCACCATACTGTTTTCCACAATGGCTATACCTATTTACAGCCCCAAGCAAGATGAGGGTTAAATTTTTCCACATCCTCTCTAACACCTGTTGTTTTCTGTTTGCTGGTTTTTGAGTTTTTTTAAATCACAGCCACACTAGTGGGTGTGACATGGTTTATCTCATTGTGGTTTTGATTTGCATTTCCGTAATGACTAGTGACATTGATCATCTTTCATGTACTGTTTGGCCATTTGTATTTCATCTTTGGTGAAATGTCTATTCAAATTGCTTGTTTCTTAATATGATGGTATTTTCCTAGCCTACCCCCACCCCCATCCCAAACGCACACACAATTGCTCCTACATACTCTGGGCCAGGGTTCTCAGAACAGGAAGAGGCTTGGAAACGTAGCAGTGAGTGTGTCCTATAGTCCCTCAACTCCCCACCCTTCATTCCTGAATCTGTCTGACACAGGAATGGGACACAGCAACAGAGCGGGGTGTACAGAGCCGCTGGCTTTTGTTGCAGAGCCCGCAGCTTTCGGTGAGGGCCAAGGGTGGGAGAGGTTTTCCCAGCAAGCTCTGGATCTGAGCTTTGAGGTTCTCCCCGTGCTTTCTCCACTCAGGCAAGTGAGGTAATTCCCAGAAACCTTGTCTTTCTTTCCCATAATTTACTAACACATTTTAAACTACTTGGGAAAATATGTGCTGATTTTATATCCATCACGGGTTTCACATCTCTCCCCAGAGCAGATTTTTAAAGTACTTGAAATTCATAACTGAGCATCATGGTTCCTTAGACAAACATTTGAATGATTAATTGGACATTTTCCATTCCACTCCAACTCAGGTTGTGCAGAATGTGCTAGACAGGCCTCTCCCCCTTCTGCCTTTGGCTGCAGCTGACTTTGAAAAATCTGCTTGTCTGAACACCAGAGCTGCAGGCAACATCTCCATTTCCTTTATTGTGAACTCTTTGTCTTTTTTTTTTTTTTTTTGAGTGATTACTGGCAGAATTAAAAAAAGAGGCCCTTTCCCTCAGCTGAAATTCTTAGTTACTGTTTCCTCTGCCTGTCTCCAATTGTTGGTGAACAAGGCTCTGTCTTAGGCAGGCTGCTGGCTTTTTGTTCAGGGAGTGTGTGGTGCCCCTGATCTCCCTGGGCCTGTCAAGAAGCCAGGTCTGAGTGGCGCAGTTGGTGGCCCTCTGGCCCAGTGACTCTGCCTATGCCTGTCCCACAGGGATTGCTACAAATACAGATTTCAGGGCCCAGGCTCAGGGCCACTCAATCAGTGGCTCTGGGTTGGGCCCCAGGAATCTGTATTTTTCAGAAACTCTCCAGGTGGCTCTGGTATAACCAGACCAGCTCCAGGCCCTGGGTTGGGCTGGCATTTTGAAACCATGGCTACACTGTCTTCGAACATGCTAAGCTCCTTGCAGCAGCAGGGTAAAGACTCACTGGGCCTATCCTCCTGTTCTTGGGGGTTGACAGATAACATCTAAGAGCTTCTTCTCTGTCATCATTCAGCCCACAGGCATCAGGAATCTCGGTGGCGACTTTCCTGATTACTCAGGGACACAAAGGCTGGCTGAGGTACAAGAGGGGGTAAGCTAATTAACTGCCTTGTGAAAAGCTTAATTACACATCCTTTCGAAAAGAAGCGCCAAGACTGCTCGGGAGAGCTCAGGGCACCCAATCGAAGGTCAGGCCCCATCAGTCTCTGGATGACTCATGGAGACACCCCAGCCCCACAGTGACAAGTGGGTGTCTCCCATCTCAGTGGCTCCCGAATTTTGAGATGCTAATGAGTCACCTGGGGAGCTTGTTAAAAGCAAATCGCTGGGCCCCTGCCCAAGCTCCCGTTTTCGGTAGTTTCAGGGTGGGGTCTGGTTATCTCCCCTTTATTAACAAGCTCCCCTGGCAAATTTATTTAGCTTTACTGAAGGCGAAAAGTGTTGCCTGAAATGTCTGCTCTTAAGGAATTCCCCTGAAGGAACAATGAATCAGCTTTTTCTTTTGCTCTTTTTAAAAATAAATACTGAGTTTCAGAAACCAAACCAACCAAACCATGCATTTCAGCAGAGAAAAGTGAGTAATGCTGGGGGCATCTGGCTGGCCACACTGCCACTCAGAGTGCTGGAGTATGGAGAGTGGCAGAGAACATCCCCAAGCAGGTGGGCTGCTCCCTTCAAGGAAAGGAGGGTGGGTCTCTGGGCAGCAAGTCTCCCTCTCCCACAACAGCTGGAAGGACTGTTGTACCACCTTCATTCCAGTGGTTTCTTTTTGTGGAGTAATCACCAAATTAAATGTTTTAGTTACCGAAATTACCTATGCATTTTTCTGAGACACGAGCACGGTCAGAACACAGTATTCACTCCTCAGAGGGCAGACCTCCTTTCCTGCCAGGAAAGGAGGGTCAGGAGGAGTCCATTTTCATTTTCTCATAAAACTAGCTTGAGAAATAAAGGAATAGGATTGACACGTATTCCCACCCAGCTGTGACTTAATGAGCACAATTCAAAACTTGGAACCTGCTAGCCACATCCATATTAATATGTCTGTGGAGAAAAATAAAATAAACACAACAACACAGAAAGAAAGTGACAAACTGCTATTCCTAGTATTTGAAATGAATTTTAAATGACTGTTAAAATGGCTGAGGCGGGTGCGCAGCACTTTGAGGCAGCCCAGCTGTCGGACCCCCTCCCGTCAACAATGCCCTTTGCAGCAGAGACAGGCTGGCCCGGGGAGGGAAGAAAATATTTTCACACAGATCAGCAGTGTTCTGTGAGTCCTGAGTCCTGGGAGACAGGTCAGCAGGTTTAGCAGCCGAGGTGTGTCTTCGTTCTGCTCCTAATTCTCAGATAGATCCATTCCCCTCAGCCCTGGTGCCAGGCAGGCCCTCTCCCTCTCCAGGGCTTTTATCTTGAATTGTTGCATAACCATCAAAGTCATCATGATCATAATAGTCTTTGTGATTTCGATTTCCCCAGTCATGAGCTCATGAAAGAATCAAAATGTCTTGTTAGAACATTTTGAGAGCCTAAAAATAAAAGGGGCTGGGTAAGCTTGTGGTGTTCATAAGTAGAAGGCAAGAGGTAGGCGGATGGCTCGAGGGACAAAGGAAATGACGCCCAAAGAGAAACCTTGATGTGTGTATTTTGGCATTCAATATGAAATTGCCACCTGGTCCAGCAGGGGAAGAGGGCCCTGGGCAGATGAACCATTCCTGTAGTACAAGGTGGGTGGAGGTGAGGCCTCTTCTTAGTTCCGGAGAACAGTGTGTGAATAATCTCAAAAAGAAGGTTTTTCATCCCCCTGAACTTGAACTCTGTTGAGTGTTTGTTGCTCTGTGTGTGAGGAGCACGGTGGGGGGAGTGGGGGGTGGGGGATGGGGGGGTGGGGAGGGGGTAGGGATTTAGCTGGGAGGAGGTCAGGATTCAGAGCCTGGACACTCAGATCAGACAAATCCTGCCTCCTCCACTTACAACAGATTCAGCTGGACAATGGGTCTCAATTTCTTTGTCTGGAAAATGGGGATACAATACCAACCTCACTGGGCATCTTTTGAGAGTTAAATGAGAAAATGCATGTAAGTGCTTAGACATGGGTACCTGGCACAGAATAATCCTTTGGTTAGTTTGTGTTACCATCCCTGACACATTGCTTGGTGGTGTGGTTTTTCCAGGCTATTCTCAGCTAAAAACATCTCTCAGCATATGTTGGGCACTTGGAAATCTGCATTTCAACTCATACCTTGTCTTAAAATTCTGACAGTTGTGACACCTTCGGGGGAAAAGGGCAAAATATTTCACTTTCGGTTTCATATAATACTCATGACCCAGGGGGTCATGTCTAAAGCCTGGAGAGGGCACTGATTGTCACCATCATCACGGACTAAATTATAAACCGTAAACCTACCCAACAGGCCAGGAATAAAGAGGGAGCAGAGGTGACACAGTCCTGAATGTGAATGTAAATATCACCTTCTGTAGTAGGATACAGCCAGAATCACAGATTGATCAAATCCTAGCCTGTTGACCTCACTGGACCTCAGTTTCTTCATCTGTAAAATGATCACAGTAACATTTGCATCACAAGGGGATAGTGTGGATTTAGCAGTGATATTTGTGATGTGACTAATACATTGCATGGTGGTGGTGGTAATGTTGGGATGTGGGGAGGGCCAGACACCATGCGAGAAATGTCTACAAGCCAAGGAACCAAGAGACACCCTTCTAAGAGGAAGGAATCAACACAGCTGAGACACTAATTTGACTGATTTGTAACTTCCAAAACTGTGAGAAAATAAATTTCTGTTCTTTAATGACACCAATTTGGCATATTTATGTTACAGCGGCCCTAGGAAGCTATTTCTTTCCCATACTTTACTTATTTTATCAGCTTTAAATAGCAAGCCTTCATGACTTTGGTTGGGTTTTGTGTTGTTGTTTTGTTTTGTTTTTTTATGAATAGCTCATTTGGTCCTCCCTCACAACAGCCCTATGAAGTGGTGCTATTATTTATCCTCATTTTACTGATGAGACACCTAAGGCACAGAGAAGTCAAGCAATTTGCCCAAGGCCACACAGCTAATAAATGGCAGAGCTGGGATTCAAATCCAAGGAATCTGGCTCCAGGGCCTTTGTCCATAACTACTTCATTAAATTGTTTATAAAAACTATAACACACAAACATAAACAAGCACTCTCAAATGTCTTATCAGATTTTAACACAGTGGAGACCACTACAGCACAAACTTGTGCTTCCAGATTAACATTTTTGGATAGAAAACCTCATTCATACAATTAAGAAATGTTTACTGAGTATGTACTACAGTAAAACCTGCGAAAACTAGAACGGGTGTAAAGTGGAAAACTGTCAGAGAAAGAAAACTCAAATATTTTCCACTAAAGCCAGCAATAGAAAAGTGATAAGATGGTACCCTGTCAAAGGTGGAAAACTTGCAAGACCAACAAAACAAGGCATTCCTACTGAGTTCCAGTTCTCATTGGTTACACGACATATACTTCTATGACCTTTTTGTAAAGACGATGATTAGGATTATCATAGCTCTACCCTTGGCTCTTAAGAAAATTCACCTCTGTGCATTTTTTCAGGTCTGATCGTTATATTCTACTAAGCACAAAGTGGGTGGTAGGCTGTCCATTTAGTTAAAACCTAACCCTAAATAGTGGTTTAGGAGAAAATGAGCCTAAGGGTGAGTTGTCCAGTAAGTGACGAATGTGATGCAAAGCACTTCAGGTGGTAAAAATACTGTGTGATTAATCATTTTATTGTTTATTATATGTTTGGGAGCTGTTTGATGGACTTTCATATGCGTGATAAGAAATGCCAGCAGTTATAAGAGAATGCTAGTGATTCAATTTTGAAACGAAACTTTTCTACTACTCTTCTTTCAATCTTTTAGGTCAGTTTAATTGAAGAGTATCCTGAGGTTGTAAGGCAAACTGTTAAACACTATTAGCATTTACAATTGCACGTATATGGGTCTAGATTGATTCCACGCAAGCGAAGCATAATACAGCAGGACAAACTTCATGGTGCGGTTGCTCTAAACCCAACTTTAAAATCCTGTTTTTATCAGAACAGCCCCATTTCCCTTGTTTAATTACTATTCCCAGTTGCCATCAAGTCAATTCTGGCTTTATGGTGTCAGAATAGAACTGTGCTTCAAAGGTTTTCTTGGCTGTAATCTTTACAGGAAGCAGACTGCCGCATCCTTCTCCTGTGAAGCCACTGGGTGCTTTCAAACCACCAACCTTTCACTTAACAATTTGCGCCACGAAAAAATCAAACCAAACCTGTTGCCATTGAGTTGTTGCTGACACCACAGGACCCTGTAGGACAGGGTATAGCTGCCCCATAGGGTTTCCAAAGAGCAGCTGGTGGATTCAAACTGCCAGCCTTTTGGTTAGCAGCTGTAGCTTACCGAAGCTCTTAACCACTGTGCCAATTTTTCTTTTACATGTATAATTACATGTTATATGTACATACATAATACATTTCTGTGAAAATTATTTAATGGGAAAAAAGATAAAAATCGTATATATATTAATGTCACATTTTAATAAAAATTATATATTTTTGCATGTTATATATAAAACATGTATTTGTTATATAATCATATTCTATAATTATATGATATCATGTCACATTTTTGTAAAGAATTATACACATATCTGCTTGTACATGATTTATGTTGTGTGTATGTTGTCTATAACACAACATATAACTAATATTTTATATACAGACATACCTTGGAGACATTGAGGGTTCAGTTCCAGACCACTGCAATAAAGCAAATATCACAATAAAGTGAGTCATATGAATTTTTTGGTTTCCCAGGGCATATAAAAGTTATGTTTACACTATACTGTAGTCTATTAAGTATGCCAAAACCTTATATCTGAAAAAACTATGTACACACCTAAATTAAAAAATACTTTATTGCTAAAAAATGTGATCTATCACCTGAGCCTTCAGCAAGTTGTAATCTTTTTGCTGGTGGAAGATCTTGTTGATGGCTGCTGACTGATCAAGGTGGCGGTTGCTGAAGGTTGGGATGACTGTGGCAATTTCTTAAAATAAGAGAGCAAGGAAGTTGGCCTCACTGGTTAACTCTTCCTTTCATGAAAGATTTCCCTGTGGCATGCAATGCTGTTTAATAGCATTTCACCCACAGTGGAACTTCTTTCAAAAATGAAGTCAATCCTTTCAAACCCTACTGCTGCTTTATCAACTAAGTTTACATAATATTTGAAATCCTTTGTTGTCGTTCCAACGACGTTCACAGCAGCTTCACCAGGAGTAAATTCCATCTCAAGAAACCACTGTCTTTGCTCATCCACAAGAAGCAACTCCTCATCTGTTAAAGTTTTATCATGAGATTGCAGCAATTCAGCCACATCCTCAGACTCCACTTCTAATTCCAGTTGTCTTGCTATTTCCCCCATATCTGAACTCCTCAAAGTCAACCGTGAGGGTTGGAATCAACTTCCGAACTCCCGTTAATGTTGATATTTTGAACTCCTCCCATGAATCATGAATGCTCATGATGGCATCTAGATCGGTGAATCCTTTCCAGAAGGTTTTCAATTTACTTTGCCCAGATCCATCAGAGGAATCACTACCTATGGCAGCTATAAACAATCAAAAACCAAACCCAGTGCCGTCGAGTCGATTCTGACTCATAGCGACCCTATAGGACAGAGTAGAGCCGCCCCATAGAGTTTCCAAGGAGTGCCTGGCGGATTTGAACTGCCAACCCTTTGGTTAGAAGCCGTAGCACTTAACCACTATGCCACCAGGGTTTCCAGGGCAGCTATAGCCTTACTAAATGTATTTCTTAAATAATAAGACTTGAAAGTCAAAATTACTCCTTGATCCATGAGCTGCAGAACGGATGTTGTGTTAGCAGGCATGAAAACAACACTAATCTCCTGTACATCTCCCTCATCTCCACAGAGCTCTTGGGGGACCAGGTGCACTGTCAATGAGCAGTAATAGTTTGAAAGGAATCTTTTTTTTTTTTTGAGCAGTGGGCCTCGATGGTGGGCTTTAAGTATTCAGTAAACCGTGCTGTAAACAGATGTGCTGTCATCCTGGCTTTGTTTCATTTCTGGAGCACAGGCAGAGTAGATTTAGCATAATTCTGAAGGTCCCTAGGATTTTTGGAATGGTAGATGAGCAATGGCTTCAACTTAAAGGTGTCAGCTGCATTCGTCCCTAACGAGAGAGTCAGCCTGTCCTCTGAAGCTTCCAAGCCAGGCATTGTCCTCTCCTCTCTAGCTCTGGAACTCCTGTATAGGGCTGTTTCAGCTGCACTGAGAATCCGCTGTCCAGTGCAGGTCCTTCATCCAGGACCTCAGCTAGAGCTTCTGGAGAACCTGCTGCAGCTTCTACATCAGCGCTCGCTGCTTCACCTGGCACTTTTATGCTATGGAGGCGGCTTCTTTCCTTAAACCTCATGAACCAACCTCTGCCAGCTTCAAACTCTTTTTCTGCAGTGTCCTCACCTCTCTCAGCCCTCGTAGAATTGAAGGGAGTTAGGGCTTTGCTCTGGATTAGGCTTTGGCTTAAGGGAATGTTATGGCTGGTTTGGTCTTCCATCCAGACCACTAAAACCTTCTCCGTGTCACCAATGGGACTGTTTTGCTTTCCTGTCAGTTGTGTGTTCACTGGAGTAGCAGTTTGAATTTCTTTCTAGAGCTTTTCCTTTACATTCACAACTTGACTAACGGTTTGGCCCAAGAGGCCTAGGTTTTGGCCTATCTTGGCTTTTGACATGCCCTTCTCACTAAGCTTAATCATTTCTAGCTTTTGATTTATAGTGAGAGATGCACAACTCTTCCTTTCACTTGAACATTTAGAGGCCACTGTAGGCATATTAATTGGCCCAATTTCAATGTTGTTGTGTCTCAGGGAATAGGGAGGCTCGAGGAGAGGGAGAGAGAAGGGGAATAGCCAGTTGGTGGAAGAGTAAGAACACACACATTGCCGGTTAAGCTTGTACTCTCTTATATGGACGTGGTTCGTGGCTCCCCAAAACAATTACAATAGTAACATCAGAGATCACTGATCACAGATCATCATAACAGATATAATAACAATGAAAAAGACTGAAGTATTGCAAGAATTTCTTTTGATTTGAAGAGGTCCTTTGCAGCAGATTTGCCCAATGCAATGTGTCTTTTGATCTCTTGACTGCTGCTTCCATGGCTGTTCATTGCGGATCCAAGTAAAATGAAACCCTTGACAACTTCAATCTTTTCTCCGTTTATCATGATGTTGCTCATTGGTCTAGTTGTGAGGATTTTTGTTTTCTTTATGTTGGAGTGCAATCCATACTGAAGGCTGTGGTCCTGGATCTTCATCAGTAAGTATGTCAAGTCCTCTTCACTTTCAGCAAGCAAGGTTGTGTCATCTGCATGACGCAGGTTGTTAATGAGTCTTCCTCCAATCCTGATGCCCCGTTCTTCATATAGTCCAGCTTCTCGGATTATTTGTTCAGCATACAGATTAAATAGGTATGGTGAAAGAATACAACCCTGAGGCACACCTTTCCTGACTTTAAACCAATCAGTATCCCCTTGTTCTGTCGGAACAACTGCCTCTTGATCATGATAAGTGGAGAAAAGATTGAAGTTGTCAAGGATTTCATTTTACTTGGATCCACTATCAACAGCCATGGAAGCAGCAGTCCAGAAATCAAAAGATGCATTGCATTGGGTAAATCTGCTGCAAAGGGCCTCTCCAAAGTGTTGAAGAGCAAAGACGTCACCCTGAAGACTAAGGTGCGCCTGACCCAAGCCATGGTATTTTCAATCCCATCATATGCATGTGAAAGCTGGACAATGAACAAGGAAGACTGAAGAAGAATTGATGCCTTTGAATTGTGGTGTTGGCGAAGAATATCGAATATACCATGAACTGCCAAAAGAACGAACAAATTTGTCTTGGAAGAAGTGTGGCCAGAATGCTCCTTAGAGGCAAGGGATGGCAAGACTGTGTTTTACATACTTTGGTCATGTTGTCAGGAGGGATGAGTCCCTGGAGAAGGACATCATGCTTGGCAGAGTACAGGGTCAGCGGAAAAGATGAAGACCCTCAACAAGGTGAGTGGACACAGTGGCTGTAACAATGAGCTCACGCATAACAATGATTGTAAGGATGGCGCAGGACCGGGCAGTGTTTCCTTCTGTTGTGCATAGGGTCGCTATGAGTCGGAACTGACTTGACGGCACCTAACAACAACAACATTGCAAGAATTACCAAAATGTGACACAGACCCACGAAGTGAGCACATGCTGTTGGAAAAATTGTGCCGATAGACTTGTTCAATGCAAGGTTGCCACAAACCTTCAATTTGTAAAAAACGCAATATGTGGGAAGCACAGTAAAAGGAGATATACGTATATTACATATGTGTACACGTTTGTATGTGTGAATGTATATATATATATAGCATGTTTGTGGAAAGCACAATGTTCTCCTCAAGATTTATACAGATTCTCTGAGCTCACATTCTCCCTGCAGCTCCTGGCCTGAGTTCCAGCTGCCACAGAAATCTGGGGCTCATTCTTAGCCCATCCAGGGGCCTTCCCTTCCCTCTTCACTGTCTCAATTCAGAGGTGGGATTCGGCCACTTCCTGGGATTTCCCCAAACCACTTACACAAGGCAGATGTGTGTGAGGCAGATTTTTCCTAAATGTTTAGTGCATGGCAGTGGCAGCCTTCCCTGTTTGTAAACCTCTGACCAGGCCTTTTCTAAGGGGATCTAGGCCCTGACCATGGTGGGCTGAACATGGTCGTGGGTGTAATGTGGGAGTGGTCTTGGCTCTGGAGAGGCTGTGGGCGTGACTTGGGCATGGGTAATGGCTTCAGGGGTAGGGTAGGCCATCTCTGTAGCCTCTCCTCACGTTTCAATTCACACCACCGCTCGTGCTGCCCCCCCTCCCCCCCAGCATTACAAACCAAGACTCCATGGTGTCTTCTGTCTGGTCTGGGACAGAAGAGTAAAACAAGGGAGAGGCTCTTAGCCATTTGTCCTCCCACATCCCCAGTCTCTGTAGAATGATCAAAAACTCACCAAACCCACTGCTATTGAGGGGATTCTGACTCATAGCAACTCTACAGGACAGAGTAAAACTGCCCCATAGTGTTTCTAAGGCTGTAAATCTTTACTGAAGCAGACTGCCACATCTTTCTCCCCCAGAGCAGCTGGTGGGTTCCAATCACTGACTTTTTGGTTAGCAGCCAATGCTTTACCCACTGTGCCACCAGGGCTCTTATGTAAGATGAAGGCAGCAGTAGAAATGATGCTGGCATAGCGCATGCTTTGACCGTAGACTCCAGCAAATCCCTGCTCGGCCACTGAACAGCTGTATGGTTTGGTACAGTTTCTTCCTGTGCCCCAGTTTCCATATTTATAAAAAGGGATGACACTAATATTTAATAGGGTTGCTGAGAATTAATGAGTTGAACACAGAGGAGTATCTCCTGGAGGTAGGCAAAAGTTTCTTAGAGTTAATATGAGCAAAGGGCTTAGCAATAGTGCCTGGACACAGTGAATACTATTAAAGTATTATTTATTATTTTTTCTCTACAGATATGATTAAGCCTTCATTTCACCTGTCCCCTGAATGCAGGAGCAACTACCAATATTTTTATGTAACTAACGCATGCCCTCTGTGTTTGTTTGCAGGCCATGCCTCCCCCCTCCCCGCACTGAGAGGCACCCTCACAAGTGCCAACATGCCAATCCTCTTCTAAAAATTGCTGTAAAAACATTAGCACAGTGTGCTTATGGAAATACTCCCCCCCACCACCACCAACCACAACCGGCAAAAGCAGAGGGCACTGTTATTTGCATAAAAATAGGGTAATCAGTTTTGGTTTTAAATTACATGTTTATTTCTACAACTATATCTAAAATCCAGAAGAACAGATTTCAAAAATGTAGGAAGTGGGATTATGATGTTTATTTTCCTTTTATTTTCTTTGTGCCTTTTAAATTTTTCCAAGTTTTGTACATTGAGCATTTATTTTTGCAGTTACAGAAAACACAATTTTTTCAAAATAAAAAGAAGCCTCATGGGATGATAATGAGTAGATTATGAACCTTTCCCCTGTGCTTTGAAGATGGAACCCCCAAAACCAGGCAAGGCTCCTTGGGAAGTGGGTGGATGTTAAAAATTAACAATTCCGTACTGTTTGTGTTTCAGAAGAAACCTGTAATTATTTATTGCTCTTCGGAATTGCCATTTCAGCATCTTGAAAATAAACACAAACGGAGGGAATCAAAGTGGGTGGTTTGATGCCTTCCTACAAGCCAAATTGTTTGATATTTTCCCCCTTTGATTCCCAGATTTTTAAAGAGGCTTAGTCTGCTTGCCATCCCTAATTGCTCTATTAATTTAAGCTGCCCAAAGTCTCCCAAGAGTCTTAAATCAGTCGGTCTTTGGGGCTAGTTCTGGCTGGTGTGGTCTGGTTTCTTCCACTGAGAGTAGAGTCGAGCTGTTTTACATTTACCCTGAGTTCTATTTTCCTAGCTTTCTCCTTCCAGGAAGGTTTCTTCTGACCTAATTAAATGAGCTCTGGTATTTGTGGGAAGTTGCACGTTAAGTGAAATGATGAGGACTCATTTTCCTTTTCTCCAGTAGAGCCTGGAGCTACACATTTGTCCTAATTTTCCTGTTTTGGTTCTTGATGATTTCTCTTTTGGGTACTCAGTAGCTTCATATCTGTTTAGCTTATGTTGTTTTTTTGCATAAAACGGATGTTGAGAATGTTAGTTCATCTTTCTGAGACTTTATTTCCTCATCTGTGAAGTGGGGATAAAAATATATGAACCTTGTTGAGCTGCTGTGTGAGTATTCAAAATATTAATGTATGTAATGCAGCTAGCATAGCACTATGCACATGTTAGGTGCCCAATCAATAACCGTAATCATAATAATGGCTACCATCAAGTGAGTACTTATATCAGCCAGGCCAGGCCTACATGTACCTCAACCCACTTCATCCTGACAACGTGTCTGTGACGGAGGTAATGTCCCATTTTACAGAAGCGTTGAAGCTTAAAGGGGCTGGTAGTTCTGGGACTTAACCCCAGGTCTGCGTGACAGAGCCCATGACCCGGTCCATTGCACTTGACTGCTTCAGTGCTCGTTGTCTTTGTACTTTGTACCCTTTGTACTTCCGTTTTGTAACCTGGACCCAGAGCCTCCCCTTCAGCCCCTACCACACTTTGCCCCTTGACCCAGAGCTGTGTTTGGGGATCTTCAGTGTAAAGGATTAGCAATGGCAAAGGAGCCGAAACCAAAAAAAACAAACCAGTTGCTGTGGAGTAGATTTTGACTCACGGCAACCCCATGTGTGCAGAATAGAACTACACTCCATAGGGTTTTCAAAACTGTGACCGTTCTGAAGCAGAAAAGCCAGGCCTTCCTTGCGAGGAGCCTCTGGGTGGGTTGGAATCCCCAAACTTTTGGTTAATTAAGCACTTAGTCGTTTGCCCCACCTAGAGAAAGAGAAGAGAGGAAAGTTTCTCTGAGCCTCGGCTCCCACATATGCTTGAGTGTCCTTGTGACAGGGCAGCTGGCTTGCCCCAGGGAGAGTGATCTGAGAGAGACAGAGAGGGAAAGTCAGAGAGCCTTTTATGTCCTCTTCTGAGGCATCACATGCCGTCACCTCTGCCGTACTTCCTTAGTTAGGATGAGGTGTCACACGCCGTCACCTCTGCCGTACTTCCTTAGTTAGGGGTAAGTTACTAAGTGCAGCCCACACTAAAGGGGAGAAGAATTAAGCGCTGCCCATTGAATGCAGGAGTATCAGAGAATTCATGGGCATATTTAAAAACTACCCCACTGCCCCATGGAGAAAATGGCCTTTGTCTAAGAGCTAACCTGGCTATTTAACCAAGTCCTCAGCTATGCAAAGGAGGCCAAGAGCTGAGTTTAGGGGCAGGGGCTGAGGAGAGCTAAGTTGTTCCACATAAACAAATGGAAAGAATTTGAATTATAGATTTAAAGAAGGAAGAGAAGAAGGAAAATGAGGAGAGAGAGGGAGCCAGGCAACCAACAGGGTGGCTGAAAGCCTTGTAAGAACAACTATGTTTGATGTTATGTTGACGCCATGAAAGACTTTACCAAACCACCAGTATGGTTTGTTGCACGCACAGAGATGCATACACACACACTCACAAGTTGTTGTTGTTAGTTGCCATGGAGCTCATGGCAACCCCATGCACAACCAAAGAAAACACTGCTGGGTCCAGTGCCATCCCATGGTAGGCTGAGGATCAGACTGTTGCCATCTATAGGGTTTTCATTATCTGATTTTTGGCAGTAGGTTATCAGGCCTTTCTTCCTAGTCCATCTTAGCCTGGAAGCTCCACTGAGTCCTGTTCAGCATCACAGCAACATGCAAACCTCCACCGACAGACGAGTGGTGGCGGCACATGATATACACTGGCTGGAGATCAAATCCGGGATTCCCATGTGAAACGTAAGAATTCGACGGCTAAGCCACCACTGCACCCACATTCACAAGTACCTGGTGTTAATGGCTTCTAATGGTGATTATTGCAAGGAACTGAGTTTCCTGTCAGGATTGATGGAGTGCCAAACAGGAATCACACCTGAAGGCAGCAAGCGCCTTCCTGATCCCTGTACTTATCTAAAGTTACAGAAGCAGAGGCTCAGGGCCGTGAAAAAAAAAAAAAAAAAAGACCCCTGGAAATTCTCAGAAATCTTAGAAAGTCGATAATATTGCCATGAGTCTGAAAAGAGGAGGCAGTCTTCAGAAGCAGAGAGGGCGAGCCAGTGGTCTCTGCCTCAGATCTGTTACCTACACAATGTACATGAGAGTGCTCAGCCTGGGAAGGACCAGGCCTGCTCCCATGCACAAAAGCAGTGTTCAAAAGTGTTCAGGCGGGAGGAAATTGTCATTAGCTGTTGGTGGTGTAGTGGTTAAGAGCTCTGCTGCTAATTAAAAGGTCAGCAGCTTGAATCCACCACCCGCTCCTTGGAAACACTATGCGGCAGTTATACTCTGTTCTGTAGGGTTGCTATGAGTCGGAATTGACTCAACAGCAATGGGTTTGGTTTGGTTTTACTCTACCACAGTACGAGGGATGGGTATGAACTCTTTGGGGTTAATTTTGCAATTAACTGTCTTTAGAGGATTCGATCTTTTTTTTTTGTCTGACAAGATCCTAAGGTACTATTTTGAGGTGTTTTTTTTGCTTTGTTTTGTTATTCCAAGTCATTTGCTTTCAATTTCCATCACAAATGGTGATTTGTGGATGGATGTATTTGTGGGCTTCAGGCTTCATAGACACGCAGCCTGAAAAATAAGCTTAATGTCGCCCAACTTCCGGTACCCTCTAAGCATGATAATCCTTGTCATTATATGCTACGTAGTTACTGGCTTTTTACACCTCTTTTCTTTTGAAAACTAAGCCCTGTTGAGAAATCTCTTAAACCAAAGAACATTCCTGATATGTTAAATTTTTAACAAAAACCCTTTTGGCAAGGAAAAGCACCAAAAGAAAGGGGAGTAAGTGAATCGAAAATTGTATGAAGCTCAAATGTTAAACATTTCTCCAAGACTCTATTTGGCCAGGTCCTACCCGAATTGTCGTAAGTCAATGTGTTCTCCAAGGATTGGAGTGGATCTTACAACTCTCTGTAACCCCAGTATCTGACATGGTCTATACTGAATAAATATTTGAGACTTGGGCACTTTATGGAGAACATTAACACTGGAGAAAGGGGTCAAAATCTAGTACTAGAAAATGCCAAAAGGTCAAAATATTTTGGAAGTCTCAATAAATTTTCTGCTCAATGGTCTGAATTTTCTTGTTTCATAATGAATTTTGATCAGGATTCAGGAAGGAAAAAGGGCTGTTCCCAGGGTTGTATTTGGGGAGAAGGTGGGAGAAGATGGCTGGTACATTTACCAGGCTATGGACACACATTAAGGCTAAAGCTTTTAAACAGCCTGGTTGCCTGTTTTCAAACGCATCGTACAAAGTTCATTGAAAATAACTAAATGGTGAGTAGGCTTTGAAAGGGATCCAGGCCACATTGCTTCTTCCTTTTGACGCTGAGTTAGAACCTGTCTTGTATTACTCTTCCCTACTTTTCCCAGTACATCTTGTGTCCCCAAATAGATGTTGAATTCCATAAGAGTAGGAGGATCTCTTTCCTGTCTCAACTCCCTATAACCCTCCACTTTGGCCCCGACTCTGCAGCTATACCCCACTTCTAGCCCTTCCCCAACTTCAGCCCACACTTCCTGCCTTCAGGCTCATACACTCATACCTTAAATAACACTCATACTCATATTCTAAATAATAGAAGTGTCAACTGTTGTCACCTGGATCCCTTCTAGATCCAGAGATTGCCTCAAATACCCCAATCCACAGACTTAAGAAAGCCCAGTACTTTCCCTAAGATTTCTGTTAGTTCTCAGTTACTTAAATTCTAGGTTTCCTCCTGCTCTGACCTTCTGCTCGTGTAAATTAGTTCATTTTGGGTTCATCTGGCTGTTCGTATCACATCAACCTAATTGTGAGGAAAAAAAAAAAACAATGTGAGGAGATTCAGCCATTTCCTTATTTTCCGTAAATTCACACTGACGTGCCTTTGTGTCTGCCCCATTAACCTGTTGCCATTGAGTCGATTCTGACACATAGCAAGCCTGTGAGTTTGTATTTGCAGCACACTTTATTTTTACCAAAAGGTCAGGAAGATGGAGGGATTTATATTACAGAAAAGCAGGCAACTTAAAAGTGAATATGAGCTATCCTTAAAAAAAAAAAAGCAGTTACTGTCAATTCCAACTCACGGTGACTCCATGTGTGTCAGACTAGAACTGTGCTCCATACGGCTTTCAGTGGCTAATTTTTTGGAAGTAGATCTCCAGGCCTTTCTTCCCAGGTGCTTCTTTGTGGACTCGAACTGCCAACCATTTGCATCACCCGGCAACTCCTTTCAGACATTGAGGCCTAAGTTAAGTGCCAGCACCCCCTTGAGACTTTTGTGAGCTTTCTCAGTCAGAGCTAATCCCTCCTTCCAATCACTCCCTCCTTGGCATTGTTGTAGCACTGGCCTTACACTTCCCTTCTGGCAGAATGTAATGCAAAGATGAAAAAAACAAACCCTCACAGAGGCTTATAATCTGGAGGGAAAGAGAGACATAGGCATATATACGAGGGAATGAACCAAAGAAACCAGGGATGGGGTGGAGGAAGGAAGAGCAAAGAGATAAATTACTCAGTTTCAAGGTCTTAAATTCAGAATCAGCAATGTCATCATGTTACCAAAATTGTCAGCCCAGAATGCCAGTACGTAGGTCTTCAGTCAGTTTTTCATCTAATGTCAGCTTTACCATGTGTAGCTTTAGGGCTTGCCAATTTTACATTGTATTTATTATTTCAACATGTGTGTATCAGTTGGGGTTCAATCAAGGAAGCTGAATCACTATGAGATATGGGATAAGAAATTTATTAGGGAAAATGGACCTTACACAATTTTGGGAGGAGCTAGGGAAGTAAAGGCCCAGGGAGGGGAGTTGAAGGATAAGAGAAAAGTCAGAAACCAGCCCTGGGGCTTGCCCAGACATCTGGATCCCAAGCTCATCCAGCTGCTGGTGTTGGACTGGGAGGCGGGCTGGTGTAAAAGTCTAAGAAGGGTTGTCAGCTCTTTATAACTACTGCCTCTGTGAGTTCACAGCAAAGCATCCGGTGGTAGGCCTGGGTTGCTGTTGTTGGCAGAGCCAGCAGACAGGAAGGGAGCTGGCTGTGGAGTGGGGAGGAAGTTGGGCAAACTGGAATCTGCTGGCACCTCCGTGTCTGTGTCTGTCTCACCACCTCTAACCAACGACAGACTTTAGACTGTAATGGCGCCTGCTTCATTCCTGCTTCTTACATCTCACACAACTTCACTTTGGTTGACTGTAACCCGGAATCATTCAGTAAAAGGAATTCTAGGAAACATAGTTCCCAGTAGAACAATCTAGCACAACGATCATTATGAATCTCAGTATTCATTACAAGTTGGATACATGACTGATCATTAATATCTATTTCTTTGAACAAAGGATAAAGAATATTGAAAGTACAAGTCATAGGATCTGGGTAAATGACAGAGTCAAAATCTCAGAATGAAGAGTCTATAATCAGACTTACACACACATGGCGCTTAGTATTTGTTAGAGATGCTTCTGCAAAACAGTAGGGAAAGGAGAGTCTTTTCAAATAAATGGTGCTGGGTCAACTGGATATCTAAATAGAATAAAAAAAACCCCTGCCGTCAAGTCCATTCTGACTCATAGCGACACTATAGGACAGAGTAGAACTGGCCCATAGAGTTTCCAAGGAACACCTGGCAGATTTGAACTGCCGACCTCTTGGTTAGCAGCTGTAGCACTTAACCACTGCACCACCAGGGTTTCCCTAAATAGAATAAGCATTAATATTGATCCTCTATCTCACAACGTATATAAGCATCAACTCCAAGCATATTATAGATCTAAATGTGAGAGATAAAACCATACACCTTGTAAAAGATAAAATATGAAACTATATTCATAATCTTGAGGTAGGGTAGGATTCTTTGAATAGAACACAAAAAGCACTAATCCTTTTTGGAAAGAATGCACGGCAATTGTAAGAGATAATTCTTGGTTGAAGTATAAATTAATTCAACCACTTTGCAATACTGTGTCATAGTATTTATTGGAGTTGAATACATCCATAGCCTATAATCTGGCAGTTTCACTTATAGGCATATATTCAGTATAAAGGTGTACATATGTGCACCAAAAGACTGGTATAAAATTTTCATAGCAGCTTTTTTCATAATAGGCAAAGCCAGGAAACAATCCAAACATGGACCAAAGGTAGAGCAGATAAACAAATTTTGCTATATTCATTACATGGAATACTATACAGCAATGAAAATGAGCAAACTACTACTACCGCTACATGCAACAACTTGGATGAATTTTGCAAACATAATATTGAGCAAAGAAGCCAGGCACAAATGAATACACAGAGTATGACTATACAAAGTTTTAAAAAAGTATGGTGTTAGAACTCAGAATAGTGATTTCCTTTCAGTAATGCGGTTTAATGACTGAGAGGGGTTATGAGGAGGCTTTGAATATGCTGGGAATATTCTGTTTTTTTATTTGGAAGGTGTTACTTGTTATTTGTGATAATCCGTTAAGCTATACATGTATGATTTGCACTTTTCTATATGTATGTTTTACTTCAATTTTTTCTTAAAAAAGCTTATTTTAAAAAGCATTTAAATGATCTGTTTTATCCAGCACCAGTCGCCATATCAGGTAGCCTTTTTCTCGCACTTCAGTACTTTTTGTCCTCCCTACACTATTTCTTATACCCTTTCTTTAAAAAAAAAAAAAAAAAAAATGTTTTCTTCTCATAATTCCTTTTGCACCTTGGACCCCTAGATTCTTTGCTCAACAAATATTTCTTGAGTATCTGCTCTGTACCAAACACTGAGCCAGGCTCAGAGCTGATGATGGCGAAGAAAGCTGACAAGGAACGTGCTCTCATGGAGCTTCAGCTTCCAGTGGAAAGAGGCTTCTAAACAGGTTGTCTTAGTCATCTAGTGCTGCTATAACAGAAATACCGTAAGTGAATGGCTTTAACAAAGAGAAATTTATTTTCTTGCAGTCCAGTAGGCTAGAAGTCCAAATTTAGGGCGTCGGCTCCAGGGCAAGGCTTTCTCTCTCTGTTGGCTGTGGAGGAAAGTCCTTCTTGTCAATCCCCCCTGGATCAGGAGCTTCTCTGGGCAGGAACCCCAGGTCTACAGCATGCACTGCTCCCCGCCGCCCCCCCCCGCCCCCAGTTGCTTTCTTGGTGGTATGTGGTCCCTTTGTCTCTCTGGTTGCTTCTTTCTTCTTTATCTCAAGAGATTGCCTCCGGACGCAATTCAGTCTTGTAGATTGAGTCCTGCCTCACTAACACAACTGCCGCCCATCCTCCCTCATTAACATCATAGAAGCAGGATTTACAACATATAGGAAAATCACTCAATACCGGGAACCATGGCCCAGGCAAACTGATACACACATTTTGAAAAAAAAAAAAAAATTGGGGGGGGACATAATTCAATCCATGAGACAGGTCATTGTAACACAACTCACTCTTCTTTCTGTCTCCCAAAACTTATCCCTCTCCCAAAGTTCTGGATTCCCTGGACTTAAGTCAGCTTCCCCCAATCCACACTTTGTGTCCCTTTAACACCCATCACCCTGTATCATCCCGGTATAAAACCTCAGCATCAACTTTGATGAGTCCCTCCATCCCACATCCAAAAATCTGCCTAATTTTGCCCATAAAATTTTTTTTTTTACCTTTGAAATGTGCTCATCCACTCCTTCTTTCCAGTGCTGCTGCTTCCACCCAAGTTAAAGTCCTTACTACTTGCTATTGCAATTTCCTCCTCATTTAGGGTTTATTTGCAGAAACAGAAGCCACTCAAGCTAGTTTCAGCAGAAACGAATCTTTGTCAGCTTTAAATGGCTAAAAAATTGTTGAAAAATCAGGAGAAAACAGTTAGGCAGAGCTTCCAGAATGACTCCCAACTCTTGGAATTCTCTGCCATAAATTGAAGAGCCACCACTGCCACTGCAGAAGTCCCTGAATCAGGAAGCAGTGACCCCCAATACCAGGCTGCCTCTGCTATCATCCATGCCAACAAAGTGGATCTATGTCCAGAACTGCAAAAAAATCTGTGAGTTGTACTTTTCCGCTTCCAACCTTGGCAGTACACATTGGAATGGATGCTGAGTAAGCCAGTCCTTAATGTCTGCCTCACCTCCTAGCTAGCTTCCCTGCTCTTCCCCACAATATCGTTCCCTTTATTGCTGCCAGCTCTTATCACATCACTCTCCAGCTCAATCTCTCCACTCAATTGAGTTAAAATGCCCTTGCCTGTCATTCAAGGCCCTCTGTAATCTGATCCCAACTTGTTTTTGAGGTTTATGTCCTACCCTACTGCTACAAATCTCTTCTACTCTAGCCGTTCCCCTTCCCCCAAACATACTCTGCTCTTTCCCACCTTGTGCTTTTGTGTGCATCCTCTCCCCTTTCCACCATGATTTTCCACTAAAATATAAAACCACCTTAGGCCCATTCCCAATGTCGCTTCCTTTCTACATTCTCCTCTGATCCCCTTAATCAAGGTGACCTCTCCGCCTCCATGTAGAGATCCTTCTACTGTATTATGGAGGCATAAAGGAATGATTTAGAGCATTGTGTCTGGAGACAAAAAGATGTGGGCTGGAATCCAAGATTTGCTAGGACAAGTGTGACCATCCTGAGCTCAAAGCCTCAGTTTTCTGTTCTGTAAAATAGGGATAATAATAATACCTACTTCATAGGCATATTGTGAGGGCTGGTTGAGATAAGAGCCTAAATTGCTAGTACACACCCTCCACAGATGGCGACTAAGTCTTTCTTAAGTCAAATAAGTGGAGCGGTTGCTTATTGCTCATGTCTAACGCCAGTTAGTCAAATGCTTGTCTTAGTATATAGTGTACCTTTCTATGCATAAAAAAATTAAAGAAACACTTCCAGATACGCTAAAGTACCTTGAACATAATAATACAGTAGTAATAATAAAAAAAAATTTTTTAATAATAATGTTTTGATGTTCATCACGAAGTAGCCCCCATTTGTTATTACAAACCATTGTATGTACCTTGAATTCTGAATATAACAGACTTTACGGGGATTGGTTCGTGACTATGGGTTGTACATAAGGCCGGCATCCATAACCCAGGGACTGCCTTTGCACCCCCTCAGTTAGGTGCTCAACAGATACTTACGTAATGAATGGACAAGCCAAACCAAGCATCAACTTGACCTTAGATAATTTAAGATCAAACCAATGTGATATTTTGTCCCTGGCCAGAAACAGACCCCCGGGTGGGGTCAGTTTAGGACACAAGTTTGAGAAGTTTCCATTTATATTATCAAGTCAGGAGAAAAAAAAGGATAGGAAACTTAACAATTGGACTGGGACACAAACTCCATGGCATTGGTCCCAGCAAGTTACTGAGCGTTTCATGAGTTGAGAACAGTTTGGGAACTATTCCCCTAAGAGCTTTTATCTGGATGGCTCTTATCTCCCTGCTTAGAGAAGTGGCTACCTGAACACCAAAAGGTAGAAAGAGCTCAGAGGTTTCAGACCAGGTACATACCATCCTCATCTCAGCCTGAGTGGAAAGTACTCATGCAACTTCAGATGCTGCTGGAAGACTGGAAACTGGCACACTCCACTTTGGAGACCCATTTGGCAGTAATTTATCAGCTATGAAGTTACATATACTCTATGGCCCAGCAGTTCTACTTCTGGGTCTCCACCCTAGAGAAACATTCTCACAAGGAGACTGAAACAAGCATATGTATTGCTGCATTGTTTATAAGATCAACGAATTAAAAGCAACCTGAGTATTCGTCAATGATAAATAAATAAATGTTAAACAATATAGCGGCCCAAAGGCATGAACTAGATTTTTGTATATCAATATGGATCAATTTCAAAAGTACAATTTTTTCTCTTGTAACTTTTTCTTTTTTAAAATAATTTTTATTGTGCTTTAAGTGTAAGTTTACAAATCAAGTCAGTCTGTCACATATAAGCTTATATACACCTAACTACATACTCCCATTTACTCTTCCCCCTAATGAGTCAGCCAGCTCCCTCCTTCCAGTCTCTCCTTTCATGACCATTTTGCCAGTTTCTAACCCTCTCTACCTTCCTATCTCCCCTCCAGACAGGAGACGCCAACACAGTCTCAACCGTCCACCTGATACAAGTAGCTCACTCTTCATCAGCATCTCTCTCCAACCCATTGTCCAGTCCCTTCCATGTCTGATGAGTTGTCTGCGGGAATGGTTCCTGTCCTGGGCCAACAGAAGATTTGGGGACCATGACCACCGGGATTCTTCTAGTCTCAATCAGACCATTAAGTCTGGTCTTTCTATGAGAATTTGGGGTCTGCATCCCACTGTTCTCCTGCTCTCTCAGGGGTTCTCTGTTGTGCTCCCTATCAGGGTAGTCATCGGTTGTGGCCGGGCACCAACTAGTTCTTCTGGTCTCAGGATGATGTAAGTCTCTAGTTCATGTGGCCCTTTCTGTCTCTTGGGCTCGTAGTTATCATGTGACCTTGGTGTTCTTCATTCTCCTTTGATCCAGGTAGGTTGAGACCAATTGATGCATCTTAGATGGCCACTTGTTAGCATTTAAGACCCCAGATGCCACACTTCAAAGTGGGATGCAGAATGTTTTCATAATAGAATTTATTATGCCAATTGACTTAGAAGTCCCCTTAAGCCATAGTCCCCAAACCCCCGCCCTTGCTTCGCTGACCTTCGAAGCATTCAGTTTATCCCGGAAACTTCTTTGCTTTTGGTCCAGTCCAGTTGAGCTGACCTTCCCTGTATTGAGTATTGTTCTCTTGTAATTAAAAAAAATTTTTTTATTGTGCTTTAAGTGAAAGTTTACAAATCAAGTCAGTCTCTCATACAAAGACTTATATACATCTTGCAGTTGCTCTCCTTCTAATGAGATAGCATACTCCTTCCCTCCACTGTCTATTTTCGTGTCCATTTAGCCAGCTTCTGACCCCCTCTGTGCTCTCATCTCTTCTCCAAACAGGAGCTACCCACATAGTCTCATGTGTCAACTTGATCCAAGAAGCTCACTCTTCACCAGTATCATTTTCTATCCCATAGTCCAGTCTAATCTCTGGCTGAAGAGTTGGTTTTGGGAATGCTTCCTGTCTTGGGCTAACAGAAGGTCTGGGGACCATGACCTCTGGAGTCCTTCTTAGTCTCAGTCAGACCATTAAGTCTGGTGTTTTTATGAGAATTTGGGGTCTGCATCCCACTGCTCTCCTGCTCCCTCAGGGGTTCTCTGTTGTGTTCCCTGTCAGGGCAGTCATCAGTTGTAGCTGGGCACCATCTAGTTCTTCTGGTCTCAGGCTGATGTAGTCTCTGGTTTATGTGGCCTTTTCTGTCTATTTGGGCTTATAATTACCTTCTGTCTTTAGTGTTCTTCATTCTCCCTTGCTCCACCTGGGTCGAGACCAACTGATGCATCTTATATGGCTGCTTGCTAGCGTTTAAGACTCTAGATGCCACTCTCCTAAGTGGGATGCAGAATATTTTCTTAATAGATTCCATTATGCCAAATGACTTAGCTGTCCTCTGAAACCATGGTCCCCAAGCCCCCACCCCTGCTACACTGCCTTTCTAAGCATTCAGTTTATTCAGGAAACTTCTCAAAAGTATAATTTTGAGTAATATAAACAAGTTGCAGAGAGATGCATTCAGTATGATACCATTTAAAAATATAAAAATATTATACATTGTTCATGTGTCAGAATTGACTTGATGGCAACTAACAAAGTATACCGTTCAGGGCTACATATATGTGCAAGCTTTAAATAATGGGCCGAGAGGAGACATGCAAACTTCTTTGCATTTCCTTTTGGAGATGAGAATCTGACTCGGAACCAAGAGGACTTAAATTTTATCTGTTAGGTTTTCTTTCTTCTACTTAAAATAAAAATAAGGAAAGCTTAAATCTCTAAAGGACAAATATTAACCACTGAATTTAGAACGATGGCTGGGGTATAAGGACACTTTTCTATATTAAAAAAATTTTTTCTCCAAAAACAAAAATATGGCTCATGTAGTCTGGTTCTCTGTACATGTATATGTGTTGTATTGAGTTGGGTTGAATGAGGAAAGATTGGTGAAAAAACGTTGACCGTGGTCCCTCCAGAATACCCAACTTGCAGGAAACAGAAACAATAACTGCAGCGGATTTTAGGTTTGAATAACTTACTAAGATTCTTAAACATTCTGGCAAAAATTATGGCTTTTTGGCTCTAGGAAAAAACATGCACGTATAGCAATTAGGCATGTAATTTCAGGAGAATGTGGGCCTCTGGTTAAGAGTCCCTGCCCTTGTTGTTAGCTGCTGTAGGCAGTTGGCCCCTGATTCACGGTGACCCCATGGACAAAGAAGTAAATTGCTGCCTGGTCTTACACCTTCCCCACGATCGGTTGTGGACTGTACAGTTGTGACCCATAAGTTTTCATTGGCTGATTTTTGTAAACAGATCACCAGGCCTTTCTTCGCAGTCCTTCTTAAGTCTAGATACTCTGCTGAAACCTGTTCGGCATCACAGCAACGTGCGGCAGGCCTCCCCTGACAGACAAGTGAGTGGTGGTTGTCTGTGAGGTGCATTGGCTGGGCCCCTACTGCAAGGATATTCTAAGGTTGGCTAAGTATCCACCAGAATAGCTAAGTAGAAATGCGTGGCAGAGAGACCAGGGAGACTTGTTAAAATACTATATAAATACAGTGCTCTCTTTGAAGAAAGAAGGGTGTGTGTGTGTGTGTGTGTGTCTGTGTGTAAAAGCTGCTGAAATACTAGAAAAATAAGCACAGTTTCTCAAGAGCTCTCTTTTCCATCCTAAACTATAATGTAAATAAGTCAGGTCATTCTGGGAAATTTGAGACTTAGGAAGTTCAGCTTCTGCCAGCGTAAATGCCAGTACCCCAGTCCTTTGAATCAGCCTCCCTCAGGATTTTAGAGAAACCAGTCTGGTCTTACAGGAGAACTAGAGTTTCTATACCTCCCTCTTCCCAATCCCTCCCCGTGTCCCTCCCCCAACCCAGGGACTCAGTGGGGTGGGGGAGTGGGCAGCAGACTTTGTCTAAGCATCCAGCTCTCTGCTCAGCCAGCCTCTGTCGCCCCTTGCTGGAGGGCCTCAGGGTTTCACCCAATATCCCTGCTTGGGGATGGAACCCTCCCATCCAGGGTACACTCAGCCCCTCTCTACCACTCAACTTTAAGTTGGGACAAGTTTGCCTTTATAAACTAAGCTTTTTTTTTTTTTTAAACAATTTGGCATTTTTGAACTTGCCTTCTTCTAGCAAAGGAAGAAAAATAGAGAGAATTTAATAGAAAAATAATTCTGAAAATTTTATGTCTGGTGCATCCTTTCCAATCGATGCAAAAGTGACCAGCTGCCAGCATCTCTGGAGTGTAAAACTTCCTGTCAATAGCACTCCCGTTGGCTGCTCTGTGCCAAAATCCTAGAGAATGCATTAGGCATTTAGAGGAAACTTAATCTCTTCCAAAGGCCCAAAATCAGATGTACCCTTAAATATTTTATTACAAAAATATTTGCAAAAAATGTGACTTGGCATAAATTACAAGATGATACTTATTAAGGCTACTTGCCGATGGAGAACTGAACTCAGGATCCAGGCTGAGGTCTGGGGCCCTAAAAGCCCGGAATTATTTTCAAGCCATTAAAAAAAAAAATCTATCTGTATGTATATACTGTATATCTTTTACCTGTCTATAAATGTATGTATATTTTTTACATTGTCAGGGTGAATTGTTGTACTGAATTTAGCCAGATGGTCCCTAAAGCACTTTTATGGATTGAATTGCAACCCTCATGAAGATATGTTGAAATCCTAACCCTTGTACTTATGAATGTGACCCTGTTTGGGAATAGAGGTTTTCCTTTTGTCATGTTAGGTGGGTCCTAAACCTAATCACTGCTGAGTCGTATCTTATAAAGGGGAGAACAGACACACAGGGAAGACGCCACAGATGTGTTTGTAAGTAGTAAAGGAATGACAAATATGGGTGGCAGTCACCAGAAACTAGGAGAGAGGCCCACAGAAGGAATTGACACAGCAGAGACCCTGATCTGGACTTTTAGCCTCCAAAACTGTGAGAAAATAAATGTCTGTTCTTTAAAGCCACCTCCCTAGACCAACTGGTTTTGAATCCCTAGGGGCGGGAGGTACAGTTTTATGTTGTAAAAAAGAACTCCGCTTGGAGAAATGGCTGACTCTAGGGCTTACACAGTGACTATACAAGATGAGACTGGGGCATCTTGTAGTGCCAGAAAGTAAAAAATTCTCAAAAAAAAAAAAAGAAGGCTGAAGGCGTGTCAGAGGGACACAGGAGCCAGCTGAAAGAGTCCCAATGGCCAAAACTTGAACAATTTGAGAAACAAAACAAATAAAGTAGTAGTATGTTATATAACTCAAACTATTAAATAAATAGCTACAAGTTTATACTAATATAAATAGATAATTCAATAACAAATCTCCTATGCAAAGCAAAAGGCCAAAATGGATGTCAGAAGAGACTGTGAAACTTGCTCTTAAATGTCAAGTAGCCAAAGCAAATGGAAGAAACAAAGTAAAAGAGCTGAACAGAAAATTCGAAAGGGGGCAGCTCAAGAAGACAAAGTAAAATATTATAACAAAATGTGCAAAGACCTGGAGTTAGAAAACCAAAAGGGAAGAACATGCTCAGCATTTCTCAAGCTGAACGAACTGAAGAAAAAAATTCAAGTCTCAAGGTGCAATCGTGAAGGATTCTATGACAAAATACTGAAAGACCCAGGAAGCATGGAAAGAAGATGGAGGTTATACACAGTCACTGTATCAAAAAGAATTGGTTGATGTTCAGTCAATTCAACCAAAAAAAACCAAACCCGTTGCCGTCGAGTCAATTCCGATTCATAGAGACCCTATAGGACAGAGTAGAACTGCCCCATACGGTTTCCAAGGAGCTCCTGGTAGATTCGAACCTCTGACCTTTTGATTAGCAGCCGTAGCTCTTAACCACTATGCTATCAGGGTTTCCTCAGTCAGTTCAGGAGGTAGCATATGATTAAGAACCGATGGTACTGAAGGAAGAAGTCCAAGCTTCACTGAAGACATTGGTGAAAAACAAGACTCCAGGAATTGACGGAATACCAATTGGGATGTTTCAACAAATGGATGCAGTGCTGGAAGTACTAACTGGTCTCTGCCAAGAAATTTGGAAGACAGTTACCTGGCCAGCCAACTGGAAGAGATCCATATTTATGCCTATTCCCAATCAAGGTGATCCAGCCAAATGCAGAAATTATTGAACAATATCATTAATATTACACACAAGTAAAATTTTGCTGAAGATAATTAAAAAATGGTTGCAGCAGTGCATTAACAGCGAACTGCCAGAAATATGTTGGATTAAGAAGAGACATGGGGAAAAGGGATATCATTGCTGATGTCAGATGGATCCTGGCTGAAAGCAGAGAATACCAGAAGGATGTTTACCTGTGTTTTATTGACCATGCAAAGGCCTTCAACTGTGTGGATCATAACAAATTACAGATAACATTGCAAAGAATGGGAATTCCGGAACACTTAATCGTGCTCATGAGGAACCTGTATATAGATCAAGAGGCAGTCATTTGAACAGAACAAGGGAATACTGGGTGGTTTGAAGTCAGGAAAGGTATGTGTCAAGGTTGTGTCATTTCACCATACTTATTCAACCTGAATACTGAGCAAATAATCTGAGAAGCTGGACTATATGAAGAACAGGACATCAGAATTGGAGGAAGACTCATTAACAACCTGCAATATTCAGATAACACCATCTTGCTTAATGAAAATGAAGAGGACTTGAAGCACTTAGTGATGAAGATCAAAGACCACAACTTTCAGTATGGATTGCACCTCAACATCAAGATAACAAAAATCCTCACAGCTGAACCAATAAGCAACATCACAATAAACGAAGAAAAGATTGAAGTTAAAGATTTCGTTTTACTTGGATTCATAATACCCATGGAAGCAACAGTCAAGAAATCAAAGCATGCATTGCCTTGGGAAAATCTGCTACAAAAGACCTCTTTAAAGTGTTAAAAAGCAAAGATGTCAGTTTGAGGACTAAGGTATGCCTGACTTAAGCCATGGTATTTCAATAGCCTTATATGCACACAAAAGCTGGATGATGAATAAGGATGACCAAAGAATTGATGCCTTTAATTACGGTGTTGGTGAAGAATACTGAATATATCATGGACTTCCAGAAGAACGAACAAATCTATCTTGGAAGAAGTACAGCCAGATGCTCTGTAGAAGCAAGGATGGTGAGACTTCGTTTCATGTACTTTGAATGTATTATTAGGAGGGACCCGTCCCTGGAGAAGGACATCATGCTTGGTAAAGTGGAGGGTCAGCAAAAAAGAGGAATAACCTCAATGAGATGGATTGACACAGTGGCTGCAACTATGGGCTCAAACATAGCAAGGAGTGTATGGCGCAGGACCAGGCAGTGTTTCCTTCTGTAGTACATGGGGTTGCTATGAGTTGGAAACAACTCAATGGCACCTGATAATATAGTAATAATAACATTGTACCGGTATGTGATTGTCCCTCAACAAATGTTCATTATTCTTCCTCTGCAATGCCTCAGATATCCTGCATTGAATTTTATTGATTGATTGATTGATTTGTAATGCTGATCAGATTTTTGCCTTATCATCACTCTGTCAGATAACCCAAAGCCTGAAAGATGAACTTGAGTAATGCAGAGGGACAAAGCTAGGAAATGTTGATTTTTAAGACAGGGGTTTCCAAGAAGCTAGTTCCCCACTGAACAAAGGGAGAAATGGAGAACAGGAATGCAAGATATTACACAAGCTGAGGTTGCTGTCTCTGAGACTAAACAGAGCTGGCATCTGCAAGACATGAGAAGATCTTTTATTCCAGCACAAAATTCCTTCCTACCTGTGTTTCATTCTACAGAAGTAAATAAATTAGACAGCAAAATGGGAGAATCGGTATGCTTCATAGCACTCTTAAAATTGAATTTATAAATAAAAATAAGAAAATGGGGCCTATCCTGGGCTCTTCTGAGGAATTATTGACAAACGTGGGACTCTACCATCAATCTGAAATGCCATTTTTATGTTGACTGTTCTTTAAAATCATTTCTGAATTTAGATTTTAATCTATTTGTTTTTGGAATGTCTTATTTCCCTAAAGAGTGAAGGAATTCTCTGAAAAGAAGCATGTGCAAAAATTAGCTGAGTGGTTTGCAACCATTTACAATTTAGATGCAGTGGCAGTAGTCTAAAATATAATATTTGCCTTCTTGTACAATTCCCATTATTTCAGAGGTACCTCAGAGAGTAAATCTCACCAGCCAGTAAGGGATTAAGGTCCTGATTTTCAAATGAAAATTATAACAAGACTTGTTACCTGATCAGAATCTTAAAAATCATGAACAGAATAACGAACAAATCTGGGATTTTAATTTTTGTGTTCCATATTCCAACCACATAGTAATAGCATTTCAAGAGAGATTTCTCATAATTTCAGTGAGCTGATGTTTGCAATTTTTTTCCTGGAATGGGTTAAATCCCTAGGATGTGTGATCATGTCTGCTGTTGTTAGGTTCCATTGAGTTGGTTCCGACTCATAGCAACCCTATGTACAACAGAATGAAACACTGCTGGTTCTGTCCCATCCCCAAAGTCTTCGCTATGGTTGAGCCCATTGTTGAGCCACAGTGTCAGTCCATCTCACTGAGGGTCTTCCTCTTTTTCACTGACTGTCCATTTTACCAAGCATGATCTTCTTTTCCAGGACTGGTCCCTCCTGAAAACATGTCCAAGGTACGTAAGACAAAGTCTCACCATTCTTGCTTCCAAGCAGCATTCTGGCTGTACTTCTTTTAAGAGAGATTATTCTTCTGGCAGTCCACGGTATATTCAATATTCTTTGCCAACATCATAATTCAAAGCTGTCAGTTATTTTTCAGTCTTTCTTATTCATTGTCCAGTTTTTGCATGTATGTAAAAAAAATTTTTTTTTTTGCATGGCTTGAGTCAGCTACACCTTAGTCCTCAAAGTGACCTCTGCTTTTCAACACTTTGAAGAGGTCTTTTGCAGCAGATTTTCCCAATGTAATACATCCTTTGATTTCTTGGCTGCTGCTTCCGTGAGCCTTGATTGTGGATTCAAGTAGAATGAAAACCTTGACAACTTCAATCTTTCCTCTGTTTATCATGATGTTGCTTATCGATCATGTCTAAAGGAGAAAAATGCTGATAGGCCTTGTCTTCATCGTACACATCCTCCTCGGAAAATCTTTAACCCAGAAATGAGAATGTAAGCATTAAAGAAATACTTAAGGCAACTATTGATTTGAGGACATTTGCTTTTGGAAGAGCAAGACTAGATATTAACAATAAGGCACAGTTGAAATCTAAGCTTTCTGACTCAAATGTCAGAAAATGTCTGCTTAAACTGTTACTTGCTGTGTTAGCTATCTAAATCAAATGATAATAATTACAACACAAAAAACCCATTGATTTCGAGTCGATTACGACTCAGGACACAGTAGAACTGCCCCTGTAGGGTTTCCAAGGAGCAGCTGATGGATTCAAACTGCCGACCTTTTGTTAGCAGCCAAGCTCTTAACAACTGTGCCACCAGGGCCCCTCTTAGTGCTGCTATCATGGAAATACCACAAGTGGGAGGCTTTAACAGACATTTATTTTCTCACATTTTAGGAGGCTAGAAGTCTGAATTCAGGGTGCCAGCTCTAGGGAAAGGCTTTCTCTGCCTGTCAGTTCTGGGGGAAGGTCTTTGTCTCTTTTCAGCTTCTGTTCCTTGGCTCCTGGGAACCTCACGTTGCATGGCATCTCTTCTCCCCTCATCTCTGCTTGCTTAATCTGCTCCTTTATTACTCAAAAGGGATTGATTTAAGACACACCCCACACTAATACTGTCTTATTAATATAACAAAAACAATCCATTCCCAAAAGGAATTATACCCACTATGTTGTTGTTGTTGTTAGCTGTCCTCCAATCGGTTCCAACTCACAGCGACCCTATGCACAACAGAAGGAAACACGGCCCGGTCCTGCGCCATCCTTACAATCGTTGTTATGCTTGGGCTCATTGTTGCAGCCACTGTGTCAACTCACCTTGTTGAGGGTCTTCATCTTTTCCGCTGACCCTGTACTCTGCCAAGCATGATGTCCTTCTCCAGGGACTCATCCCTCCTGACAACATGACCAAAGTATGTAAAACACAGTCTTGCCATCCTTGCCTCTAAGGAGCATTCTGGCCACACTTCTTCCAAGACAGATTTGTTCGTTCTTTTGGCAGCCCATGGTATATTCAATATTCTTCGCCAACACCACAATTCAAAGGCGTCAACTCTTCTTCAGTCTTCTTTATTCATTGTCCAGCTTTCACATGCATATGATGGGATTGAAAATACCATGGCTCGGGTCAGGCGCACCTTAGTCTTCAGGGTGACGTCTTTGCTCTTCAACACTTTGAAGAGGCCCTTTGCAGCAGATTTACCCAATGCAATGTGTCTTTTGATTTCTTGACTGCTGCTTCCATGGCTGTTGATAGTGGATCCAAGTAAAATGAAATCCTTGGCAACGTCAATCTTTTCACTGTTTATCACGATGTTGCTCATTGGTCCAGTTGTGAGGATTTTTGTTTTCTTTACGTTGAGGTGTAATCCATACTGAAGGCTGTGGTCTTTGATCTTCATTAGTAAGTGCTTCAAGTCCTCTTCACTTTCAGCAAGCAAGGTTGTGTCATCTGCATAATGCAGGTTGTTAATGAGTCTTCCTCTAATTCTGATGCCCTGTTCTTCTTCATATAGTCCAGCTTCTCAGATTATTTTTTCAGCATAGAGATTAAATAGGTATGGTGAAAGGATGCAACACTGGTGCACACTTTTCCTGACTTTAAACCAATCAGTATCCCCTTGTTCTGCCTGAACAACTGCCTCTTGATCCATGTAAAGTTACCTCATGAGCACAATTAAGTGTTCTGGAATTCCTATTCTTCGCAGTGTTATCCATAGTTATGATCCACACAGTCGAATGCCTTTGCATAGTCAATAAAACACAGGTAAACATCCTTCTGGTATTCTCTGCTTTCAGCCAGGATCCATCTGACATCAGCAATGATATCCCTGGTTCCACGTCCTCTTCTGAAACCAGTTTGAATTTCTAGCAGTTCTCTGTCGGTATATTGCTGCAGCCGTTTTTGAATGATCTTTAGCAAAATTTTGCTTGCGTGGGATATTAATGATATTGTTCTATAATTTCCACATTCGGTTGGATCACCTTTCTCGGGAATAGGGATAAATATGGATCTTTTCCAGTCAGTTGGCCAGGAGGCTGTCTTCCATATCTCTTGGCAGAGACGAGTGAGCACCTCCAGCGCTGCATCTGTTTGTTGGAACATCTCAATTAGTATTCATTCCATCAATTCCTGGAGCCTTGTTTTTCACCAATGCCTTCAGAGCAGCTTGGACTTCTTCAGTACCATCAGTTCCTGATCATATGCTACCTCTTGAAATGGTTGAATATTGACTAATTCTTTTTGGAATAATGACTCTGTGTATTCCTTCCATCTTCTTTCGATGCTTCCTGCGTCATTTAATATTTTCCCCATGGAATCCTTCACTATTGCAACTCAAGGTTTGAATTTTTACTTCAGTTCTTTCAGCTTGAGAAACGCCAAGCATGTTCTTCCCTTTTGGTTTTCCATTTCTAGTTCTTTGCAAATGTCATTATAATACTTTGTCTTCTCGAGAGGCCCTTTGATCGTCTGTTCAGTTCTTTTACTTCATCAATTCTTCCTTTTGCTTTAGCTGCTCGACACTCAAGAGCAAGTTTCAGAGTCTCCTCTGACATCCACTTTGGTCTTTTCTTTCTTTCCTGTCTTTTCAGTGACCTCTTGCTTTCTTCATGGATGATGTCCTTGATGTCATTCCACAGCTCATCTGGTCTGCAGTCACTAGTGTTCAATGCGTCAAATCTACTCTTCAGATGGTCTCTAAATTCAGGTGGGATATACTCAAGGTCATATTTTGGCTCTTGCGGACTTGCTCTGATTTTCTTCAGTTTCAGCTTGAACTTGCATATGAGCAATTGAAGGTCCGTTCCACAGTCGGCCCCTGGCCTTGTTCTGACTGATGATATTGAGCTTTTCCATCGTCTCTTTCCACAGATGTAGTCAATTTGATTTCTGTGTGTTCCATCTGGTAAGGTCCATGTGTATAGTCGCCATTTATGTTGGTGAAAGAAGGTATTTGCAATTAAGAAGTTGTTGGTCTTGCAAAATTCTATCATTTGATCTCCAGCATTGTTTCTATCCCCAAGGCCATATTTTCCAATTACTGATCCTTCTTCTTTGTTTCCAACTTTCGCATTCCAATCGCCAGTAATTATCAATGCATCTTGATTGCTCGTTCAATCAATTTCAGCCTGTAGCAGCTGATAAAAATCTTCTTTCTTCATCTTTGGCCCTAGCGGTTGGTGCGTAAATTTGAATAATAGTTGTATTAACTGGTCTTCCTTGTATGGATATTATCCTATCACTGACAGCGATGTACTTCAGGATAGATCTTGAAACGTTCTTTTTGACGATGAATGCAACACCATTCCTCTTCAAGTTGTCATTCCCAGCATAGTAGACTATATGATTGTCCGATTCAAAATGGCCAATACCAGTCCATTTCAGCTCACTAATGCCTAGGATATTGATGTTTATGCGTTCCATTTCATTTTTGATGATTTCCAATTTTCCTAGATTCATACTTTGTACATTCCAGGTTCCAATTATTAATGGGTGTTTGCAGCTGTTTCTTCTTGTCTTGAGTCATGCCATATCAGCAAATGAAGGTCCCGGAAGCTTTACTCCATCCACGTCATTAAGGTCGACTCTACTTTGAGGAGGCAGCTCTTTCCCAGTCATCTTTTGAGTGCCTTCCAACCTGGGGGGGTCATCTTCCAGCACTAAATCAGACAATGTTCCACTGCTATTCATAAGGTTTTCACTGGCTAATGCTTTTCAGAAGTAGACTGACAGGTCCTTCTTCCTAGTCTGTCTTAGCCTGGAAGCTCAGCTGAAACCTGTCCTCCATGGATGACCCTGCTGGTATCTGAATACCGGTGGCATAGCTTCCAGCAACACAGCAACACACAAGACCCCACAGTACAACAAACTGACAGACACGTGGGGGATAACCACTATACCAAACCGAAAAACCAAACCCACTGCCGTCAAGTCGATTCTGACTCATAGTGACCCTATAGGACAGGGTAGAACTGCCCCATAGAGTTTCCAAGGAGCGCCTCGTGGATTAGAACTGCCAACCTTTTGGTGAGCAGGCATAACACTTAACCACTACGCCACCAGGGTTTCCATACAACCACTATAGGGGTCAGGATTTGCAACACATGTTTTGGGGGGATACAATTCAATCCATAACACTTGCCATTTCTAATTCTCCACTAAAAGGGTGCTTTTAGGTTAATTTTCTTAATATATAAAGAAACTTTAATAAATTAGTAAGAGAAAGTTTAACAATCCACCAGAGAACATGAATAGGCAGTTCACAGAAAAAGAAATACAAATGCCTTTTAAACATGCAACATGCTTAAATGTACTCATAATTTAAAAATGCAAATTAATTTCATGGTGAGGTACTATTTTTCACCTCTGATGCTGACAACAGTAATTGTGGGGAATTAAGCACTCTCAAACACTTTTGATAAGAGTGTGAATAGGTACAACACATTTTAGAGGGCAACTTTGCAGTATCAAAATGTAAAGTCCACATATAAAATATACTTTTTTTTCTTCTGTTTTGTTCATGCTGTATCATTAATGCCCCAAACAATGCAAGTCAGATACTCAATATTTACTGAGCAAAGGAGTGGGGGCAAAAATGTGTATACAAGTGAAGTCATTACAACATTGTTTTAATATTAATAATCTGGGAGAAAAAAAAAAACCTAGTGCTCATCAAGTAAAAAATAGGGACTGGTTAAATGAGTTTTGGGACCTTCCAGGCAAGGAGAAGAAAAATTCTTTACCTGCATAGATGTAATCTGCCACTGGTGTCCCCTTGGTGTGTCCGATGTCCAAAGCTGACCCAAGAGAGAACCCCATCACTGGGGATGTTTTACTTCCACTTCCTTTGACTTGGGAGATGCCTCATTTAGCTGGCCACTGACAACTGTTTCCCTCAGCACCTGGCTTCTGGTACTGGTCGGTGGGTGTTACGGATTGAATTGTGTCCCCCCAAAACATATATTGTAAATCCTAACCCCAAACACATGGGTATAATCCTGTTTGGGAATAGGGTTTTCTTTGTTATGTTCATGAGGCCATAACAATGTAGGGTGAGTTTTAAGCCCATCATTTTTGAGATATAAAAGGAGCAGCAAGCATGAATGGGAAAAAGAGACACCACGTGGAGATCTTAAAGGGCCACCAAGAAGAATGCTGGAGAAGCTGAAATGTGGATTTTCCCCCAGAGTGGACAAAGAAAACCTTCCCCTAGAGGCGTGCCTAGGGGGTAATGGGGTGCAGACTGTACCCAGTAACACTGTCAGAGGGGGTGACACCAAAATGACTGTAAAATTTTTGTGCAATGTTTCAGCAGGAATTTATTATTGTTTATAAAAATATCCCTGTAGTTAGTTATAACAAAAAAATTTTTGTAAGCCCAGTTTACATGTATCAATATACCTATAAGATTAAAACTCCATGCTAGTTTGCTCTTTCAACCGTCTAGCGGTTAAGGTGCTCCAGGCAGAGGTGCCATTATTACCCAATGACAAGGGTGCTTTGAATCACGCAGTTTCGACTGCTAACCCTACAAGCGTGTGCTGTTTTTTTTCTGTTGCTGCTGTGTTTTATAGCTGCTGATTTTGTCAAATTTTCTGGTGTTTTAGCTACAATATTGTGGGAATTAGTATCTGTGAACCTATAGCAGTAACTTTTTTGAGAATGAAGTAGTAATTAAAGGAAAAGAATTTTAAAAAAGGCTTCTGATGAGTTACTAAAAATGTTGCAATTCAATGTAGAACGATAATACAAAACAATTTTGTTGTTATCATTCGTGTGATCTAAAAAATATTACATTTAAGCAATTTACAACTATATTTACCACATAGTATTCCATTCTATGACTAAAATTGATAATAAACTTACGTGGATAACAATTATTGATTTTATGACTCTTTGATAACTAGAGAAATCAACAGTTTAAAACACGAAGTGAGGGAAATGCTATGTTTCTTGAGTCATGATTAGAAACGTAACTTAAATTCAGTTTTGAAAAATTTTAGTCTTTTTAAAATTTTCTTTAAAAACATCACCGTCTTGCATATATATATCTGACTTTAGTGAAATTTTCAAGGTTTAAGTTTGAATTATGGCTTTAAAAAACGGTGACTCATTGAAAAGTGAGTTGGCAGAGAGAGTGAAAGGAGGGAGCGGGCTGTCCAATGGAGGGGAGAGTAATTGAGAATATGTAGCAAGGTGTATATAAGTTTTTATGTGAGAGACTGACTTGATTTGTAAACTTTCACTTAAAGCACAATAAAAATTATTCTTAAAAAGTGAGTTGGCAAAAGGCATTGATTTCGATGAAGTCATTCACAAGTTTGCAGCTTTGACAGCCAGGAAAGGAAAGTTCTGATTTAGTCGAGATGTTCTACGTGCTGAAATGCTTGGGTATTTGTTTCTGTTTATTTCTATGATGTTATGTCATTTATTAGTGTATTTCCGTATGCATTTGTCTACAACTTCTACATTATTTGGGCCATTGTTGATTATGCAAACCTAATCCGTTAACGTATCTCATGTAGTGGTAAATTCAACATTAAAATGAACATAATTTTGTTGTAGTTCTTAAATGTTTCTACTTCAAATTCTATTGTTTTCTGACCAAATTTTCACTTTGACCACATGAAACTATATAAATGTAAATACATTTAGGCTGTGTATATGCTTTGTAATTTAAAGGTGTGATTATAATTTTGCTAGTTGTTTATGTCCCTGGTATTCAGAGATACATGGGAATCACAATTTATGAGCAACATTAGTACAAAAAACATTTCTAAGGATTCTGTACGGTCTAGTATGGGAGGAGGTCCATGGGGAGGGAAGCGACACCATGAATTAACGCTCTGGGTGACATCAACCCTAGTGACGCCACTGAGAGCCGGCATCCTGAATTCAGACTTTAGCCTTCTAAACTGTGAGAAAATAAATTTCTGTTAATTAAAGCCACCCACTTGTGGTATTCCTATTACAGCAGCACTGGGAAACTAAGACAGTGAGAAACTTTTGAAAGCAACCTACTGCCAGCTGTCTTCCACAGAATGCAATCTAAGAGCCACAGAGAACCACACTCTGGCCCCACTAATCCATGGAAACGCTGGTCAACCTTGATTTTTTGTTCTGCCATGAGGTAGCCTGCTCCAGCCAGCTTTTTTCCAGCCAACCTTTTCCTCCCCAAACTTCAGGGAACACTTGTCATTCTCTCCGAGGGTTCTCTTGAAATCTCTCTCAGTTTAGGATGAGTGGGAGGCATCCTTCTCCTCTCAAACACCGGGACTGAGGGGGGATAACTCTGATAACTCTCTCCAAAGCAGTCTTCAGTCAGGTGCCTCGAGCCCTCTCATTAATTCAGGGCTTTTCTTCCATAGACTGGAGGTAGGTAGTGGCCGAAAGAATCAGCTTGGGGCCATTCCATTTGCAAAAGCTAAGTGAATTGACTAGGATCACTATTTAGAATGTGGGGGCTCTTTCTACCTATTGTGCTCAGCTTTGAAGTTTCAGTTGAATCTCAAAGACTTTAAAAATCTATTTTAACTATCTGTTACATAACTTAAAATGGTTATATAATCATGTTGTTAAGAGGACAAGATGGGAAGTGTGTTGTGTGCACGCACGCGCGGGTGTGTGCATGCACACATGCATGTGTGTAGGGAATAGGGGATTGTCATAGACCAAAATCCTCATTTATCATAACAGGAAGGAAGAAGACAGTGTCTAAAGCTGATAGATCAAAAAGTAGCAGTAGAAGTATGTTATTTCAAAACATGAACATAAATACTAGAAAGAATATTTAAGTGAATGAAAATACTTTCCTTTAGGGAGTGAGACTGGGAATTTGAATATGAGCGGAGAAAAATACTGATATTTTTCACTAAAACATTTTAATATCAATGATTTCTTTAAATAATATAAGGTATTTCTTTGATAAAAGGAGCCCTTGAGGCACAATGGTTAAGCTCTCGGCTACTAACCAAAAGGTCACCTGTTCGAGCCCACTAGCTACTCCGCAGGAGAAAAGACCTAGCAATCTGCTGCCGTAAACACTGCAGCTTAGGAAACCCTGTGGGGCAGTTCTACTCTGTCCTATAGGGTTGCTATGAGTCAGAATCAACTCAACAGCACACAACAGTTACTTTGGTAATAATAAAGAGTAACTTTAAAATGACAAATTTTGCCACAACCACAAATAAAGCATTATGCAGTGTTAAGAGGAATGAGGCAGATATACATAATAATAATAATAGCTAACACTTATGTAGTATTTGTCCAAACTCTGGGCATATATTGATTCATTTAATCCATGCAAAGGAGTTCCTGGGTAGTACAAATGTTTACCACACTCACCTGCTAACTGGAAGGTTGGTGGTGCAGTTCAAGTCCACTCAGAGGAGCCTCAGAAGAAAGGCAGGGCTATCTACATCTGAAAAATCAACCACTGAAAACCTGCTGGAGCACATTTCTACTCTGACACGCATGGGGTCGCCATGAGGTGGCATCGACTTGACAGCACCTGGTTGGTAATCCATGCAAGGACCTATGAGAAAGGTACCATTATTAGTACCATTTTACAGAGGAGGAAACTGGAGCGCAAAGAGATTAGATAATTTGCACAAGAATACATGGCTAGTAAATGGTGGGATTGAGATTTAAACCCAGGAAGTCTGGCTTCTGATACCTGTGTTCTTAACATTAGACAGCATCCTGGATGTATTGGTCAAGGTTCTCTAGAGAAGCAGAACCAATAGGTTATATATATACCTGTGAGTGTGTGTGTGTGAGTGTGTGTGTGTGTGTGTGTGTGTGTGTGGAGAGAGAGACTTATTTTAAGGAATTGGCTCAGGCAATTGCGGGGCCTGGCAAGTCCAAAATCCATAGACCAGGTGGTCTGGAAATTCCAACAGATTATCCATATCTATGCTACAAACTTGAGTCAGAATTCCTTCTCCCTTGGGAAACCTCAGTTTTTGCTCTTAAGGCCTTCATTGATTGGATGAGGCCCACCTACATTACAGAGGGTAATCTGCTTTCCTTAGTCAACTGATTGTGTTAGTCACATGTAAATACCTTCATGGCTACATCTAGACTAGTGGTTGACCAGATAACTGGGCACAATAGCCTAGCCAAGTGGATGCATAAAATTAACATCACGTTTCACATTAAGTGCACAAAACAAGGTGCAGAGCAATGTGTAGACTATGCTGTCATTTATGTAAAAAGAAATTAGGACGACTATTACATTTTTTATTACATACATACTTGCAATGTCCAAGAGACCGACAGCAGTGCCACCTCTGGGGAGGAGAATTTGGGGATGGGGGGGTGAGCCTTTCCTTTATTATATTCTTGTGAACATTTTGAAGCTTGCTGATTTTTTTATCATGTATAGAAATAATTTAAAATATTTAAATCAAAATGAAAATAACAGCAATATCCTTTTTTTAATGTGGTAAAATTACATTTAAAAAATTGTTGTAAATTGTATACAACAAAACATTTGCCAATTTAAAAAATTTTACAATTCAGTGACATTTTGTTCCTCGTGCAACCATTGCCACTATTTCTTTCCGAATTACTCTACTATCAGGGCAATGTTCTTTTACTAATGCAATCTCCCTGGAATACAGGGGCTACTTGGATAATGTTTTACAGAAGTGTGTAAGAAATCTGTCTGGGAGAAATGATCTAAGCATTGGTTTTCAGAAAATCTCTTTAAGAAAGACGATTCTTTTAAGAGATTGTCTTGGTAGCTACATAACTTTAGTTAGAACCATGTAGTGGAGTATTATGTAGCCATTAAACATTGTTTTAATATTTTATTTTTTCATTGTTGCTGAGACTATACATAGCAAAAACATACTAATTCAAGTTTCTACATGCACGTTTCAGTGACACTGCTTACATTCTTCGAGTTGTACAACCTTTCTCACCCTCCTTTTCTGAGTTGTTCCTTCCCCATTAACATAAACTCACTGCCCCGTAAAGTTCCTGTCTAATCTTTGGAATTGCTGTTGTCAATTTGATCCCATAAAGATAGTTCTTAAAAGAGCATAATGCTCAAGGCAGGCATTCTTTACTAGTTGAGCTAAACTATCGTTTTGTTTTGAGACTTCAGAGGGTATTTTTGATTAAAGGCTTAAAGATTATTTTTGAGGAATAGTTTCTGGAGTTCATCTAGCCTCAATGGCTCCAAAAAGTATGGATTCCATGAGAATTTGAAATTCAATCTTACATTTTCCCCCTTTTGATCAAGATTCTTCTATAAAATCTTTTTTTCTTAATTTTTATTGTGCTTTAAGTGAAAGTTTATGAATCAAGTCAGTCTCACAAAACTTATATACACCTTGCTACATACTCCCAGTTGCTCTCCCCCTAATAAAACAGTCTGCTCCCCTCCTCCACTCTCTCTTTTTGTGTCCATTCCACTAGCTTCTAACCTCCTCTACCCTCTCATCTCCCCTCCATACGGGAGATGCCAACATAGTCTTAACTGTCCACCTGATCCAAGAAGCTCACTTGTCACCAGTATCCCTCTCCATCCCATTGCCCAGTACAATCCCTGTCTGAACAGTTGGCTTTAGGAATGATTCCTGTCCTGGGCCAACAGAAGGTCTGGGGACCATGACCACTGGGGTCCTTCTAGTCCCAGTCAGACCATTAAGCCTGGTCTTTTTATGAGAATTTAGGGTCTGCATCCCACTGCTCTCCTGCTCCCTCAGGAGCTCTCTGTTGTGTTCCCTGTCAGGGCAGTCATCAGTTGTAGCAGGCAGCATCTAGTTCTTCTGGTCTCAGGCTGATGTAGTCGCTGGTTCATGTGGCTCTTTCTGTCTCTTGGGCTCGTAATTACCTTGTGTCCTTGGTGTTTTCATTCTTCTTTGGTCCAGGTAGGTTGAGACCGATAGATGCATCTTAGACGGCTGCTTGCTAGCGTTTAAGACCCCAGATGCCCCTCTCCAAAGTGGGATGCAGAATGTTTTCTTAACAGATTTTATTATGCCAGTTGACTTAGAAGTTCCCTGAAACCATGGTCCCCAAACCCCCACCCCTGCTATGCTGGCCTTCGAAGTATTCAATTTATTCAGGAAACTTCTTTGCTTTTGGTTTAGTCCAGTTGTGCTGACCTCGCCTGTATTGTGTGTTGTCTTTACGGTCACCTAAAGTGGTTCTTATCTACTATCTAATTAGTGAATATCCCTCTCCCACTCTCCCTCCCTCCCGCCTTCTTCTATAGAATCTTTTATCAAAATATTGAGTTATGGTAGCTGGACACCATCCAGTTCTTCTGGTATCATGGAAAAGGAGACAGTTGTTCATGAATGCAGCCATTAAACTTTACATTTATGGGGGAAAAACTTAATGATATTGAAATAGGTTTATGATAAAATATTAAGTGAACTTGTATAGATAAATATTCAGATCTCTTTAAAAACAATGCTGAATTGAAAAAGCTAGAAGGAAACATACCTAAATATTAACCTTGGGTGGGGGTAGGAGGAATTATGGACAATGTTTATTTTCTTTTTTGTTATGTTGCTTAAATTAGAAGATAGAATTCAAAACATTTCTTAAAATGTGCTGGAAGTGCTCCTGGTGAACAGGAGCCATGCCCACATGAACCACACTCATTATCCCAGAAGAGATTATAATGACAAGAGAGTGTGTGGGCCTCAGAGATATTTCTCCTTCACAAATCAGCCTAGGGATCCATTTTCCTATGTAGGCACTTCTATTCTTAAACTACTACTTCTCCTAACTTGATCCTTCAGCAAGATTTTTTTAAAGGGAGAATCGCAGCTATGAGAATGCTGTGTAGAAGAGTAGAAAGTGCATGTTTTGAGGTTAAAGCCAACTTGCTCTGTGTGACTGTGGGACTGTTGTTTAGCCTCTTCGTGCCTCAATTTTCTCACTTGAAATATTTAACTTAAGTATTTACTGAGCACCTTCTCTGTGTCATGGACTGTTCAAGGTGATGAGGACACAATAGTGTCTATATGAGACAAAGACCCTGTCCTCGGGGAGCTAAGTGGAGAAAAAGGATTCTCTCTCACGTGATTGCTGTTGTGAGGATCAATGAGAGAATGCAGGACTAAAGAATCAGATGTCTTTGACTCCAAAGTCCTCCAGGCTGATAGGGTCACTCTGTCCTATACCCTTAAAAGAAAAGTGGTGCAAAGTCTCATTCCTTATGGAATGAGAAGCCCAGTAGCTCCCCTTATCTCAAGGGTTCTCACAGGGCTTCTGGAAGCATTTGAGTTCCTTACTCTTGCATGAACAGACGTCTTGCTGTGCTGCCCCCTTTCTACAATAGACTGTCCCACCATGGACACTGCCCCTATGCCTGCCCTCCCACAAAGGGCCACTGAGAATCTTTGCAGGAGGCTCAGACTTCTTCTGAAAGTTTGAGGATAGGGAGGGGGGTTACATCTCAGGGCAATTAAAAAAAAAAGAAAATTAGAACAGAATATTCCGTATTCCTGTTCTTCACAATTCCTCATTGTCAGCACATTCACCCTTCTTTTCAGGTGGGCATTAAACTTGTCCCAGGCCTCTAAGCTCCTTGTGCCACTTTCTCCCTCCTCTCCTTCCTGCCAAGCCACCCACCTCTCTGTCCCTAAATCCAGTTGCAAGGGGAGCGAAGTGAAGAGTGGAGCTGTACTTTTTTCCCCAAAGGGGCCCAGACAAAATACAACATTTCTCCCCAAAAGCAACTCTGCCTCCCATTTTCAGAGGAGCAACTTTTTCTCCCCACGACCAGTGTAAGTAAAACGTTAAGAGCCTGGGACACATGAGCTGCTCAGTAAATGCTAGTTCCTGTCCCTTCCTTTCCTGGCAGAGAGTGGCAATAAGAGGATGGATGCCAATCTGTGTGGTTTTAAATATCACTCCTCTGTGTTCTCCAGTCTGCATCTTTCAAGTGGAGGATCCTGTAGTGCTTTTTTTTTTTTTAAATAATTTTTATTGTGCTTTAAGTGAAAGTTTACAAATCAAGTCAGTCTCTCACACAAAAACCCATGTATACCTTGCTACACTTCCAATTACTCTCCCCCTAATGAGACAGCCCGCTCTCTCCCTCCACTCTCTCTTTTTGTGTCCATTTCACCAGCTTCTAACCCCCTCCACCCTCTCATCTCCCCTCCAGGCAGGAGATGCCAACATAGTCTCAAGTGTCCACCTGATCCAAGAAGCTCACTCCTCACCAGCATTCCTCTCCAAACCATTGTCCAGTCCAATCCATGTCTGAAGAGTTGGCTTCGGGAAGAGTTCCTGTCTGGGCCAACAGAAGGTCTGGGGGCCATGACCACTGGGGTCCTTCCAGTCTCAGTCAGACCATTAAGTCTGCTCTTATGAGAATTTGGGGTCTGCATCCCACTGCTCTCCTGCTCCCTCAGAGGTTCTCTGTTTTGTTCCCTGTCAGGGCAGTCATCGGTTATAGCCAGGCACCATCTAGTACTTCTGGTCTCAGGATGACGTAGTCCCTGGTTCATGTGGCCCTTTCTGTCTCTTGGGCTCATAATCACCTTGTGTCCTTGGTGTTCTTCATTCTCCTTTGATCCAGGTAGGTTGAGACTCATTGATGCATCTTAGATGGCTGCTTGCTAGCATTTAAGACCCCAGATGCCACTCTTCAAAGTGGGATGCAGAATGTTTTCTTAATAGATTTTATTACGCCAATTGACTTAGATGTCCCCTGAAACCATGTCCCCAGACCCCTGCCCCTGCTACGCTGGCCTTCAAAGCATTCAGTTTATTCAGGAAACTTCTTTGGTTTTGGTTTAGTCCAATTGCGCTGACCTCCCCTGTATTGTGTGCTGTCTTCCCCTTCACCTAAAGTACTTCTTATCTACTATCTAATTAGTGAATGCCCCTCTTCCACCCTCCCTCCCCTGTCTCATAACCACAAAAGAAAGTTTTCTTCTCGGTTTAAACTATTTCTCAAGTTCTTATAATAGTGGTCTTATACAATATTTGTCCTTTTGCAACTGACAAATTTCACTCAGCATAATGCCTTCCAGGTTCCTCCATGTTATGAAATGTTTCACAGATTCCTCACTGTTCTTTATCGATGCATAGTATTCCATTGTGTGACTATACCATAATTTATCCATTCATCCGTTGATGGGCACCTTGGTTGCTTCCATCTTTTTGCTATTATAAACAGTGCTGCAATAAACATGGGTGTGCATATATCTGTTCGTGTAAAGGCTCTTATTTCTCTAGGATATATTCCAAGGAGTGGGATTGCTGGATCACATGGTAGTTCTATTTCTAGCTTCTTAAGGAAGTGCCAAATCGACTTCCAAAGTAGTTGTACCATTTGACATTCCCACCAGCAGCGTAGAAGTGTTCCAAGCTCTCCACAGCCTCTCCAACATTTATTATTTTGTGTTTTTTGGATTAATGCCAGCTTTGTTGGAGTGAGACGAAATTTCATTGTACTTTTGATCTGCATTTCTCTAACGGCTAATGATGGTGAACATTTCCTATGTATCTGTTAGCTACCTGAATGTCTTCTTTAGCGAAGTGTCTATTCATATTTATTGCCCGTTTTTTAATTGGGTTGTCTTTTTGCAGTTGAGTTTTTGCAGCATCATGTAGATTTTAGAGATCAGGCGCTGATCTGAAATATCATAGCTAAAAACTTTTTCCCAGTCTGTAGGTAGTCTTTTTACTCTTTTGGTGAAGTCTTTGGATGAGCATAGGTGTTTGATTTTTAGGAGCTCCCAGTTATCTAGTTTTTCTTCTACATTTTTTATAATGTTTTGTATACTGTTTATGTCATTTATTAGGGCTCCTAATGTTGTCCCTATTTTTTCTTCCATGATCTTTATCATTTTAGATTTTATATTTAGGTCTTTGACCCATTTTGAGTTAGTTTTTGTGCGTGGAGTGAGGTATGGGTCTTGTTTCATTTTTTTGCAAGTGGATATCCAGTTATGCCAGCACCATTTGTTAAAAAGACTGTCTTTTCCCCATTTAACTGTTTCGGGGCCTTTGTCAAACATCCACTGCTCATATGTGGATGGATTTATGTCTGGATTCTCAATTCTGTTCCATTGGTCCATGTATCTGTAGTTGTACCAGTACCAGGCTGTTTTGATTACTGTGGCAGTATAATAGGTTCTAAAATCAGGTAAAGTAAGGCCTCCCACTTTGTTTTTCTTTTTCAGTAATGCCTTATTTATCCGGGGCCTCTTTCCTTTCCATATGAAGTTGGTGATTTGTTTCTCCATCTCATTAAGGAATGTCCTTGGGATTTGGATCGGAATTGCGTTAAATGTATAGATCGCTTTTGGTAGAATAGACATTTTTATAATGTTAAGTCTTCCTATCCACCAGCAAGGTATATTCTTCCACTTATGTAAGTCTTTTTTGGTTTCTTGCTGAAGTGTACTGTAGTTTTCTTTGTGTAAGTCTTTTACATCTCTGGTAAGATTTATTCCTAAGTTATTTTATCTTCTTGGGGGCTACTGTAAATGGCATTGATTTGGTGATTTCCTCTTCAATGTTCTTTTTGTTGGTGTAGAGGAATCCAACTGATTTTTGTATGTTTATCTTGTATCCCGATACTCTGCTGAACTCTTCTATTAGCTTCAGTAGTTTTCTGGAGGATTCCTTAGGGTTTTCTGTGTATAAGATCATGTCATCTGCAAATAGAGATACTTTTACTTCTTCCTTGCCAATCTGGATGCCCTTTATTTCTTTATCTAGCCTAATTGCTCTGGCTAGGACCTCCAACACAATGTTGAATAAGAGCGGTGATAAAGGGCATCGTTGTCTGGTTCCCGATCTCAATGGGAATGTTTTTAGGCTCTCTCCATTTAGGGTGATGTTGGCTGTTGGCTTTGTATAAACGCCCTTTATTATGTTGAGGCGTTTTCCTTCTATTCCTACTTTGCAGAGAGTTTTTATCATGAATGAGTGTTGAATTTTGTCAAATGCCTTTTCTGCATCAATTGATAAAATCATGTGACGCTTGTCTTTTGTTTTATTTATGTGGTAGATTACATTAATTGTTTTTCTAATGTTGAACCATCTCTGCATACCTGGTATGAATCCCACTTGGTCATGGTGAATTAATTTTTTGATATGTTGTTGAATTCTATTGGCTAGAATTTTGTTGAGGATTTTTGCATCTACATTCATGAGGAATATAAGTCTATAATTTTCTTTTCTTGTGGTGTCTTTACCTGGTTTTGGTATCAGGGATATGGTGGCTTCATAGAATGAGTTTGGTAGTATTCCATCCTTTTCTATGCTCTGAAATACCTTTAGTAGTAGTGGTGTTAACTCTTCTCTGAAAGTTTGGTAGAAGTCTGCAGTGAAGCCATCCGGACCAGGGGTTTTTTTTGTCAGGAGTTTTTGATTACCTTTTCAATCTTTTCTTTTGTTATGGGTCTATTTATTTGTTCTACCTCTGTTTGTGTTAGTTTAGGTAGGTGGTGTGTTTCTAGGAATTCATCTGTTTCTTCCAGGTTTTCAAATTTGTTTGATTATATATAGTTTTTCATAGTAATTTGATATGATTCTTTTAATTTCGGTTGGGTCTGTTGTAATATAGCCCATGTCATTTCTTATTTGGGTTATTTGCTTCCTCTCCTGTTTTTCTTGTCAGTTTGGCCAGTGGTTTATCAATTTTGTTGATTTTTTCAGAAAACCAGCTTTTGGTCCTGTTACTTCTTTCAGTTGTTTTTCTGTTTTCTATTTCATTTAGTTCAGCTCTAATTTTTATTATTTGTTTTCTTCTGGTGACTGTGGGTTTCTTTTGTTGCTCTCTTTCTATTTGTTCAAGTTGTAGGGATAATTCTTTGATTTTAGCCCTTTCTTCTTTTTGTATGTGTGCATTTATTGATATAAATTGGCCTCTGAGCACCGCTTTTGCTGTGTCCCAAAGGTTCTGATTGGAAGTGCTTTCATTCTCATCGGAGTCTCTGAATTTCTTTATTCCATCCTTAATGTCTTCTAGAATCCAGTCTTTTTTGAGCAGGGTATTGTTCAGTTTCCAAGTTTTGATTTCTTTTCCTGTTATTGATTTCCACTTTTATGGTCTTATGGTCAGAGAAGATGCTTTGTAATATTTCAATGTTTTAGATTCTGCTAAGGCTTGCTTTATGACCTAATATGTGGCCTATTCAAGAGAATGTTCCATGTGCACTAGAAAAGAAAGTATACTTGGTTGCTGTTGGGTGGAGTGTTCTATATATGTCTGTGAGGTCAGGTTGGTTGATTGTGGCATTTAGATCTTCCGTGTCTTTATTGAGCTTCTTTCTGGATGTCCTGTCCTCCACCGAAAGTGGTGTGTTGAAGTCTCCTGCTATTATTGTGGAGGTGTCTATCTCATTTTTCAATGCTGATAGAGTTTGTTTTATGCATCTTGGAGCCCTGTCATTGGGTGCATAAATATTTAATATGGTTATATCTTCTTGATGTATTGTCCCTTTAATCGTTATATAGTGTCCTTCCTTATCCTTTCTGATGGATTTAACTTGAAAGTCTATTTTGTCAGAAATTAACATTGCTACTCCTCTTCTTTTTTGCTTATTGTTTGCTTGATATATTTTTTTCCATCCTTTGAGTTTTAGTTTGTTTGTGTCTCTAAGTCTAAGGTGTGTCTCTTGCAGGCAGGATATAGATGGATCTTGTTTTTTAATCCATTCTGCCACTGTCTGTCTCTTGGTGCATTTAGTCCATTGACATTCAGGGTAATTATGGATAGGTATGAATTTAGTGCTATCATTTTGATGTCTTTTTTTGTGTTGACAGTTTCTTCTTCCCACTTGATTTTATGTGCTGAGTAGATTTTCTTTATATGTTGTCTTTCCTCATATTTGTTGTTGTTGATTTTGTTTCTGCTGAGTCTGTATTTTTCCCTTGTATTTTATTTTGATGAGTAGGATAGTTTGTCTCCTTTGCGGTTACCTTATTATTTACCCCTATTTTTCTAAATTTCAAACTAACTTTTATATCTTTGTATCGCTGTATCATCCTCTCCATATGGAAGGTGTATGATTTAGTCCCTCTTTATTATTTTAATGTTGTCTTCTTTTATGTAATAACATCGCCATTACCCTGTGTTGGGCTTTTTTTTTTTTTTTTACAGTCTTGCTTTGTTTTTTGGATTTCCCTGTCTGGGTTGACTTCTGGTTGCTCTGCCCAGTGTTCTAGTCTTGGGTTGATACCTGATATTATGTAGTGCTTTTATTAGGATGGGACCAGTTACTGCATGTAAAGTGCTAAGAGCAAAGGCTGACATGTAAATGCTCAATAAATGCTGTTATTATTATCAGCTGTTATTCTTGGGAAAAGGAATTTTGGTGGCACAGTAGTTAAGCGTTCGGCTGCTAACTGAAAATTTATCAGTTTGAACCCACCAGCTGCCCCTTGGTAGAAAGATTTGGCAGTCTGCTTCCATGAAGATCACACCCTTGGAAACTTCGTGGGGCAGTTCTACTCTGTCTTATAAGGCTGCTATGTGTTGGAATTTTGGTTTTGGTATTATACTTGGAGCTGAAGGGCCTTGTGGCACAATGGTTAAGCAGCTTTGCTACTACCCAAAAGGTTGATGGTTCAAACTCTGTGGAAGAAAGACTTTTTGATTTGATCCAGGAATGATTACAACCTAAAAAACCCTGTGGGGCATTTCTACTCTGTCACATTTGTTCGCTGAGTTGAAATCAACTCAACAGCACCTAACAACAATAACAACATACTTAGAGCTGCCACCATAACTCATGACCACACACTGGGTGGTTAAAACAACAGAAATTTATTCTCTGTCAGTTCTGGAGGCCACATGTCCAAAATCAAGATGTCAGTGGGGCCATGTTCCCCATGAAGGCTCTAGGAAAGAGACTTTCCTAGAGCTTCTCTCTTTCAGCTTCTTGGTGGCCATCGGCAATCCTTGGCATTCCTTGTCTTGTAGACAAATCACTCCAATTTCTGCTTCTGTTGTTACATGGCCATCTTTCCTGTGTGTCTTCTGTGTGCCACTGGATTTAGGGCTCAACCTAGTCCAGCATGACCTCATCTTAACTTTATCTAATCTGTGAAGATCCTGTTTCCAAATCAGGTCACATTCTGAGGTTCTGGGTGGTCATGAATTTTGGGGGACACTATTGAAACCAGTCTAGTCAGGAAGGCCATATCTGAAGCTTTGGCTTCTATGAAATGCAACTCAGGCCAGAGCTGTTGGGGACAGGTGCTATTATACACTCTATTTATGGGTTTCTTCAGATTTCCTCATCTCTCCTGCCTCTTAGGTATTTGGCTGCTTGCTGCATGGACGGTCTTGCCTGTCACCCCCAACGCCTCATCTCTGATACCACGGGCAGTATCTGCCGTCCTTGAGGTGAGGGCTCCATCACACCTGAGCTCCTGACACCTTAAGACTCTGGCTCCTTCCACTACCTCAGGACTAAGAAGAAGCCCCAGGAAGTATAGGACCTGACACTCTGAGGGGTGAACCTTGATCAGTGAGGGTCAGGACACAAGAGGAATCCAGAGAGATTCCTTTCCCTTTCTCCTCTCAACAGGCTGTCCCAAGATGTCCTGTGTGACTAAAAAACCCAATGGGTTCTCTCAAGAAACTCTGGTCAGTTCAGTAATGTACTACCTTGTGTTTGCTTTCCTTCTTTCCTGGCCTCAGTTCCCTTTTCTCTCATTCTTGCTGCCTGGGATTGTGGCCCCAAGAAAGGGTTGGCATGTAAGCTCTGTCTCAGCTGTTTTCTAGAGAATTTGGGCTAACACAAGCACCCTAGAAAAGAACCTCTTCGGAACAAGAAATGAAGACCAGGCTCCAACCAAGGCAAACACTAACAATTAAGTGAGAACACAAGTGGAAGGGACCCTCCAGACCCAAGAATACATAGAACTGGAGGCTCAAGGAGGGCAGAGACTCAGAGCCTGTTCGCTGAGCCATGATCACTAGGTTACTAAAGTCAAGTCCAGCCAAGCTTCAAGAATGCCAAACTCTAACCATAAACTAGGGTTGAGGGTAGACGCCAGGCTGGAGTAAGGTCCTGAAGGAAGTAGCAAGCAGGTCTGAGCCAGGGTACGAAGCCCAGATCAGAAGCAGAGGCCTTCAGAGGCAGATGCCCAGACTGTCAGACACGGCCCCTTGGAGGCGTTATGCAGCCAAATGCTCATCAGAATTTGGTTAGAAACCTTAAGAACTAAGGTGCAACATTAGTACTTTTCTACCTTTCTCTTTTTTTCCAGGAAAAAAAAAATGTGGCTATCTTTAGACTGATCAATTTCAAAAGAAGTTTATAAAGTTCATAATGAGATAAGAACTCTTTACCAAGTGCCTTTACAATATAGGCTGCCTGCAACAACACAGTCTGTTTCATCAACCAAAAAACCCTTTGCTGCAGGTCAATTGAGTCAATTCATGGTGTTGCAGACTAGGACTGCACTCCATAGGGTTTTTAAAGCTGTGATCTTTTGGAAACAGAGCACCAGGCCTTTCTTCTGAGGTGCCTCTGGGTGGATTTGAACCACCAGGCTTTCAGTTATACGCTTAAGCATTTGTGCAACCCACGAATTTTTATTTCATCAACACAGACCCTTAAATAAGAATTTGAGAAGGGGAATTGTTATGGATTGAGTTATGTCCCCCCAAAAATACATGTTGCAAATCCTAACCCCTATACTCGTGGTTATAATCCCATTTGGGAATGGGCTTTCCTTTTGTCAATGAGGCAGTATTAGTGTAGGGTGTGTCTTAAACCAATCTCTTTTGAGATATAAAAGAGCAAATCGAACAAGCAACCAGGCAAGCAAACACAGATTTGGGAAGATAGATGCCATGCTGCGTGAAATCTCCAAGGAAGCAAGAAATGGAAGCTCAAAAGAAGCAAGGACCTTCCCCAAGAGCCGACAGAAAGAAAGCCTTACCCAAGAGCCGAAAAATACCCTTTGCTGTCTAGTCAGTTCTGACTCATAGTGACACTATAAGACAGAGTAGAAACTGCCCCATAGAGTTTCCAAGGAGCGCCTGGTAGATTTGAACTGCTGACCTTTTGGTTAGCAGCCGTAGCACTTAATCCCTACGCCACCAGGGTTTCCACTCCAGAGCCAGCACCCTGAATTCAGACTTCTAGCCTCCTAAACTGTGAGAAAATAAATTTCTGTTTGTTAAAGCCACCCACTTGTGGTAGTTCTATTATAGCAGCACTAGATGAATAAGACAGGGATTATATTTACCGGCCCCTTGGGTTGTGATTTGCAGGAGGAGTCTGCCTGGCATGTGTATGTATGTGTATGTCTGTACAGTTCAGGGCACCAGGCTCTCCAGAGGGTATGTTCCTGGAGCCTAACCCTGTTCAGGAAATAGTGGCTCTGAAGATCTCCCTCTCATTCAGTTCCTGGCTCAGCCAGCCTCTGGCTCACTTTCTTCTGGTGATGAGGACACCTAGACTTGACTCTCTGGCCCAGGTTCTTTCATCTGATGACAACTGATAAAGGATGCAAAGGTGAGTCATCACTCGAGCTGGTTTGAACAAGGGGAATCAGGTGAAGAAACCACTGTGTGTCTTTATCATTGCCAGTAATACACCCCTGAGCAAGGCTGCATCCATTAAGGATCTAAAACAAAGGTTCACTATTATTCCACTTAGAGTAATTCAGTCCTTAAAACTCCATAGTAAATGTAAGCACTTTCCACTAGCAATGTCACAGCTGACAAGAGGAATTATTGTCAGCAGCATAAATAGTGTTCATGAACCCAGTCACAAGAAGGGGGTCACATTTCTGTCTTTGTCACCCATTATCACCCCATGACAAAAATTAAAAATCTAGAAACACTGATAGAAAACAGACAAATACAGATTGTTCAAAAGGAAGAATAAAAATTATTTTCACTTATACACATCGGTTTGTATAAAATAAAGACTAAATGTAAATTTTTTAAAGTAACATCTAGCTTAGTGCCTGTAGGTACAAGCGCAATGTTATGTAGGAGTGATTATTTAGAAAATAATTTGGGGCCTTGTCTAATATAGAACATGGAAGAAAACCCAGAGCCTCCACTCCCATAGCAACACAGAATTCATCTTGATCTTGAATGGTTTTAGAGAAGTTATACCAATGACCACATGGGTCAACAAAAGAAAAAATCTTTATAGATTTCAGCCACATGACTTATTGGGGTGGCTTCCAAGATAAAGTGCAAAATATTTTCTTGTTAGTAATTGTAGGCTACTGTGCAGCATCCCAAAAGCTCGGAAAAAGATGGTGCTCTGAGAGATAATCTATAAAATCAAAACATAAAGAGGTAGAAATATTCAAAATCACCTAAAGAAAGAGAATGACACCAGGCTATGCTTGGGTACCCTCGAGAAAGTAGAGCCATGGAGGGAAATATGGGCAGGGCCTAGCCAAGCATTGCCTAAACCCAAAAAATCCATTGCCATCGAGTTGATTCCGACTCACAGTGACAGAGTAGAACTGCCCCCACAGGGTTTCCAAGGAGCACCTGGTAGAGTCAAACTGCCAGACTTTTTTGGTTAGCAGACTGAGCTCTTAATCACTGCGCCACCAGGGGTCCATAAGCATTGCCTAGGAGAGCAGAAACCTTAGCCAACAGCTTTTGAATCTTGACTGTTCTCGTGCTTGGAAAGGCCATCCCCAACATGGGAGTAGAAGCAGGGACTTCTTGGTAAGTGACTATCAGTACAGTACTATCAGATCCCATAGATGAGGTCTTCCTAATGTGAGCTGGATGTACCACACTATGTGTGCTTGATAACATTAAACATCCCATTAATCTGATGCCTCTTATCGCATGTTTTTCAGCAATTTCCTGATTACTCTGGCTTCCCGTGTCAATGTCCCTACAGTGAAATTTTGAATGGAAGATACGGGCGCCGTGTATTCTCATCCTCATCACAAGTACATTCGACATTGTAAATAAATTTGTTATTCAGCTTATAATTTGACTCCCGATACAACTTGACTCCAGGGAGAAAATGGACTGTCCATGCCCACTCAGGTATTCCAGTCTATAGCATCCATTATGTTTTGATTTTGTAGTTTAGCTCTCAGAAGTCATTCTTATTTCCTTGTTCTTAGAAGATACCTTCTTTGTAGTACCAAAGTATTGGTGAAAACACTTAGGGGACATGTCTCTCAGTAAATTAATGCATTGGTGTTTTGGTTTTATAGCTATTCTCATACACCGTTAAGGTGAGTGCAATTGACAAAATTAGATTTCTAAGCCTGGAAGGCTGAAGATCACCTGCTGGCAGTAAGAAATTCTCAAAGGTAATGGGAGCCACCTGAGGCCTCCCTGAGTAACAGCCTAATCACCTTCCCAGGAAAAGCACCTTGCCTCTGGATGGACAGAGCATGCCACTCTTCCTTTGTTACATGAATCAGGGACAGAAAATGAGCTTACTGGTCATATGAGATTACTAAGACAAACTAGTAAAAAGTTGAGGGATAGCTGCTCAAAACAGTGTTCATTTTTGCATAGTTGACCTGAAGCTCTTCTTTTTGGAAATAACCATCAGGATCAAATGCCTGTTAAGGCCACTCCTAGATCATCATAATAAATCCCATGTGTAGTCTGCATAGGAAAAAGCCCTGGTGGTTCCACAGTTAAGCGCTTGGTCCTAATCAAAAGGCTGACAATTCAAACCCACCCAGCGACTCTGCAGGAAAGAAGACCTGATGATCTGCTCCCGTAAAGACTACAGCTTAGAAAGCCCTGTGGGGCAGTTCTACTCGGTCACACGGGTTTGCTATGAGTTGAAAATGGACTTGACAGCACCTAACAACAATGGCCCGCATACAAGAGAATGCTGGTCTTTCTATTCTCCATAACAGGAAGTTATGCATTCAGCTGACCAGAAAGTAGTAAAATATTATGATCCAAGTCTAAGTCTAAAGGAGAAGTAGTCAAAACAAATTCCTGTTTTATTCCACTAGGAATTATTAACCTTTCTGCCAAGAGACTGTTCCTGCTCTGATTCTCAAGGTGACTTACGGTATAAACTCTTAGAACACCACTAGTCAAGAGTCATGCAACTTAGCCAATCCAGTTGAGGTCCATAAGGTCACAGCCCAAGGAAAAGTCTATAAGAACCACCATTTTATGTTGACAGATTTCAGGGTAGTAAAAAATACAACAGTGCCTTACGGTGGAATAGTTATGCCTAAGACCCTTCCCCCCATCCCCCCCAGCTCTTCATGTTAAAGACTGGCACAAAAGCTCAAACTTACACTTTATGGAGCAAAAATAGGTCTACCTTTTACATAGAGCCCTGGTGATACAGGGGGTAAGAGCTTGCCTGCTAACCAAAAGATCAGTGGGCAGTTTGAATCCACTGGCCGCTTCTTGGAAACCCTATGGGTCAGTTCTACTCTGACCTATAGGATCACCAGGAGTCTGAATCAACTTGATGGCAATGGTTGTTTTTTTTATTTTGTTTTTTCACATGGAACATCTAATAAATTAATAGATCTACAGTCAGGCAGGAGGGAAGTTTTGGCTATTTAAAAAAATTAAACTTCTTATTTTGAGATAACTGTAGATTCATATGAAGTTTTACAAAATAATACAGAGAGGTCCCATGTTCCCTTTAGCAGTTTTCCCCGATGGTAACATGTGGCAAAACCACACTATAAGATCACAACTAGGATATTGACATTGATACAGCTAAGGTATAGAACAATTTCCATCACCACAAGGGTTGTCATGTAACTCTTTCATAGTCACACCCGCTTGCCCCTCCACCCTTTCCTTTACCCCTGGCAACCACTAATCTATTCAATTCAATAATTTGGTCATTTTAAGAATGTTGTATAAATGGAATTATATAGTACATTAACATTTTGGGATTAGTGTTTTCCATTCAGCATAATTACCTGGAAATTCATCCAGATCGTTGTGTACATCAATAGTTGGTTCGTTTTATTGCCGAGTAGTATGCCATGGTGTGGATATACCACAGTTAGTTTAACCATTCACCCACTGAAGGACATATGGGTTGTTTCCAGTATTGAACTATTATGAACAAAGCTCCTTTCGGTATTTGTGTACAGGTTTTTGTGTAAACATTGGTTTTCATTTCTCTGGAATTGCACTATTCTGTTCAGTAGTGCAATTGCTGAATTTATGGCAGTTGAATATTTAGTTTTTTAAGAAACTACAAAACTTTCCCAGAGAGTCTGTACCATTTTATGTGCATTTGTAGGCTACTGTAGTGATCCAGTTTCTCCACATTCTTGCTAACATTTGGTATGGTCACCTTTTTCTATTAGTCATTCTGATGGGCGTATAGTGATATCTCATTGTGGTTTTAATTTGTAGTTCCCTAACGATTAATGGAGCCATGGTGGTGCAGTGGTTAAATGATATGACTGCTAACCAAAAGGTCAGCAGTTCAAATCCACCAGCTACTCCTTGGAAATCCTATGGAGCAGTTCTATTCTGTCCTCTAGGATCACTATGGGTCAGAATCAACTTGATGGCAATGAGTTTGGATTTTGGTTTTTGTTTTGTAACAGCTAATGGTGCTGAACATCTATTCTAGGTGCAGGAGAGGAGCTTAGAGGATTGATTTGAGATTTTTTCTTGTGTCTAAAGTATGTGTTAAAAATAAACCAGACAAGGGGGTCCAGATGGCTGACTAGGTAGACACTACCTCAGATCCCTCTTGCAACAAAGACTCAGAAAAACAAGTGAATCGATCACATACATGACAATCTACAAACCCTGAACAACAAACACAGATTTAAAGAGTTGACCTGAGTGACAGAGACAGAGAACGAACAACTACGGGGAAACAGTGACTGTTTTCGGAGCCTGGAGCCAGCGTCCCAGTCAGGTAACCTTGGCACCGGGCTTAGGGCTGGGCCCAGGGGAGCTGAACACAACATCTTGTGACAGCGCAAACACTGGGCGCAGCCCTACCCCCCTGAACTAACCTCGGGAGGGGGCCCAGCCGGTCTGCGGAGACTGTGCGGCGACGCGGCTGGCAGGACGAGAAGTCCCCGGGAGGCAGCGACTGATTTTGGAGCTGGGAGTGCAGCGTCTGGGCAGGGGAACCTTGACCCTGGGCTTTGGATTGGCAGCGGAGGATCTGACCGCAGCTTCAGCGGGCCGGACCCTCGGAGACAATCTACACACAGCCAGCACACATAGGTGACATGCCCCTTGGGAATCTCAGATAAAATAGTCATCCCAAGCAAGATAAGCAACTTTGGCTATATTCTGGGGTGCTACTCTCTGCTGTTTTTCTGAACCCTCCCCTCCCCTTCCCAGGCGGCTTCATTAACATTGGAGTTTCCTGAGCCAGAGGGAGAACGGCTCCGGCTCCGTGGCTTTGCTTTTCCCCTTTTTTTTTTTTTTTTTTTGGTCTTTTCCTAACCCATTCTTCCAGCCTGAGAGAAGCAACCACAAAAATCCCAGGGACCAAAAATCCTTCCCTAATTGGACTAAAAGCACAGAACCAGCTCCAGCCAAGAATATATGATCCAAATCTCGGGCTTCATCCTTACAGGGAACAAGGTGGCTGTTATAAGGCAAAGGCAGTTCTCATAGGGATCTGACTGCATTTTTTTTGGCGGATTTACTGGAAAAACAAGTTTCCCAGGTCTGATATCTCTGCTTATTCAACAGAGCACTAACTGACCTACAACAGGGAACTGAGGGCTGAAGCTCCCCCCAGACCACCTAGCCTCTTGCCTTAGGGGTCTAAGGAGGGTGACACCTACCAATCAGTAGAGGTACTTGCATTGGGGGCCTAAGGTACAGCTGCAGAGCCCTGCCACCAAGGTGCTATAGGAATAGAGACACACCTACCTCACTGACACTTGGGGGAAGCCTGTCAGCATCCTGCCACCCCTGGAGTGTGAACCCCAGCTGCTAATAGAATCTGGTGCACACAACTAACACCACTACTTCTCGAGGTGGATAGGTGTTAGGGTGCAGCACACACTTGATGACCCGAAATCAGATTCTACTCAAGAATAGTGAATAGACTCAGGCATGTATACCTGGCAACAGCCCAAACCAGCTGGTAATAGGTCGTAAGTAAGTCAAGGGCTACAACAAACAAGACAGCACAATCTAGTAGCCCATCCATGTATATTGAAAGAAAACAAAACAAGATAAGACTCAGTGAGCAATTATAGAATAAATCGCTACTATATCTTAGTGATGGCTCGGAGACAGTAGTCGATATCAAACCACATAAAGAAGCAGACCATGACAGCTTCTACAACCCCCCAAACAAAAGAATCAAAATCTTTCCCAAATGAAGATACAATCCTGGAATTATCAGATACAGAATATAAAAAACTAATTTACAGAATGCTTCAAGACATCAGGGATGACCTCAGAAATGAAATAAGGCAAACTGCAGAAAAAGCCAAGGAACACACTGATAAAACAGTTGAAGAACTCAAAAAGATTATTCAAGAACATAGTGGAAAAATTAATAAGTTGCAAGAATCCATAGAGAGACAGCATGCAGAAATCCAAAAGATTAACAATAAAATTACAGAATTACACAATGCAATAGGAAGTCAGAGGAGCAGACTCGAACAATTAGAATGCAGACTGGGAAATCTGGAGGACCAGGGAATTAACACCAACATAGCTGAAAAAAAATCAGATAAAAGAATTTAAAAAAATGAAGAAACCCTAAGAATCATGTGGGACTCTATCAAGAAGGATAACTTGCGTGTGATTGGAGTCCCAGAACAGGGAGGGAGGACAGAAAACACAGAGAAAATAGTTGAAGATCTGCTGACAGAAAACTTCCCTGACATCATGAAATACGAAAGGATATCTATCCAAGATGCTCATCGAACCCCATTTAAGATTGATCCAAAAAGAAAAACACCAAGACATGTTATCATCAAACTTGCCAAAACCAAAGATAAAGAGAAAATTTTAAAAGCAGCCAGGGAGAAAAGAAAGGTCTCCTTTCAGGGAGAATCAATAAGAATAAGTTCAGACTACTCAGCAGAAACCATGCAGGCAAGAAGGCAATGGGATGACATATACAGAGCACTGAAGGAGAAAAACTGCCAGCCAAGGATCATATATCCAGCAAAACTCTCTCTGAAATATGAAGGCGAAATTAAGATATTTACAGATAAACACAAGCTCAGAGAATTTGCAAAAACCAAACCGAAGCTGCAAGAAATACCAAAGGAAATTGGTCAGAAAACCAATAATATCAGATACCAGCACAACACAAGGTCACAGAACAGAACATCCTGATATCAACTCAAATAGGGAAAGCACAAAAACAAATTAAGATTAATTAAAAAAAAAAAAAAGCTCAAAACAGGGAATCATTGAAGTCAATATGTAAAAGATTACAATAATCAAAAAGAGGGACTAAATACAGGTGGCATAGAACTGCCATATGAAGAGGGATACAAGGCGATATAGGACAATACAAGTTAGGTTTTTACTTAGAAAAATAGGGGTAAATATTAAGGTAACCACAAAGAGGTATAACAACTCCATAACTCAAAATAAAGGCCAAGAAAAACGTAACGACTCAACAAACATAAAGTCAAATACTATGAAAATGAGGATCTCACAATTTACAAAGAAAAACGTCTCAGCACAAAAAAGTAAGTGGAAAAATGAAATTGTCAACAACACACATAAAAAGGCATCAAAATGACAACACTAAACACTTACTTATCTATAATTACGCTGAATGTAAATGGACTAAATGCACCAATAAAGAGACAGAGAGTCTCGGACTGGATAAAGAAACACGATCCGTCTATATGCTGCCTACAAGAGACACATCTTAGACTTAGAGACACAAACAAACTAAAACTCAAAGGATGGAAAAAATATATCAAGCAAACAATAAGCAAAAAAGAAGACGAGTAGCAATGTTAATTTCTGACAAAATAGACTTTAAACTTAAATCCACCACAAAGAATAAAGAAGGACACTACATAATGATAAAAGGGACAATTGATCAGGAAGATATAACCATATTAAATATTTATGCACCCAATGACAGGGCTGCAAGATACATAAATCAAATTTTAACAGAAGTGAAAAGTGAGATAGACACCTCCACAATTATAGTAGAAGACTTCAACACACCACTTTCGGAGAAGGACAGGACATCCAGTAAGAAGCTCAATGGAGACACGGAAGACCTAATTACAACAATCAACCAACTTGACCTCAATGACTTATACAGAACTCTCCACGCAACTGCTGCAAAGTATACTTTTTTTTCTAGCGCACATGGAACATTCTCTAGAATAGACCACATATTAGGTCATAAAACAAATCTTTGCAGAATCCAAAACATCGAAATATTACAAAGCCTCTTCTCAGACCACAAGGCAATAAAACTAGAAATCAATAACAGAAAAACTAGGGAAAAGAAATCAAATACTTGGAAACTGAACAATACCCTCCTGAAAAAAGACTGGGTTATAGAAGACATCAAGGAGGGAATAAGGAAATTCATAGAATGCAATGAGAATGAAAATACTTCCTATCAAAACCTCTGGGACACAGCAAAAGCAGTGCTCAGAGGCCAATTTATATCGATAAATGCACACATACAAAAAGAAGAAAGAGCCAAAATCAGAGAACTGTCCCTACAACTTGAACAAAGAGAAAGTGAGCAACAAAAGAATCCATCAGGCACCAGAAGAAAACAAATAATAAAAATTAGAGCTGAATTAAATGAATTAGAGCACAGAAAAACAATTGAAAGAATTAACAAAGCCAAAAGGTGGTTCTTTGAAAATATTAACAAAATTGATAAACCATTGGCTAGACTGACTAAAGAAATACAGGAAAGGAAACAAATAACCTGAATAAGAAACGAGAAGGGCCACGTCACAACAGACCCAACTGAAATTAAAAGAATCATATCAGATTATTACGAAAAATTGTACTCTAACAAATTTGCAAACTTAGAAGAAATGGATGAATTCCTAGAAAAACACTACCTGCCTAAACTAGCACAGTCAGAAGTAGAACAACTAAATAGACCCATAACAAAAAAAGAGATTGAAACGGTAATCAAAAAACTCCCAACAAAAAAAAGCCCTGGCCCAGATGGCTATACTGCAGAGTTCTACCAAACTTTCAGAGAAGAGATAACTACTACTAAAGGTATTTCAAAGCATAGAAAATGACGGAATACTACCCAACTCATTCTATGAAGCCACCATCTCCCTGATACCAAAACCAGGTAAAGACATCACAAAATAAGAAAATTACAGACCTATATCCCTCATGAACATGGATGCAAAAATCCTCAACAAAATTCTAGCCAATAGAATTCAACAACATATCAAAAAAATAATTCACCACGATCAAGTGGGATTTATACCAGGGATGCAAGGCTGGTTTAATATCAGAAAAACCATTAATGTAATCCACCACATAAATAAAACAAAAGACAAAAACCACATGATCTTATCAATTGATGCAGAAAAGGCATTTGACAAAGTCCAACACCCATTTATGATAAAAACTCTCACCAAAATAGGAATGGAAGGAAAATTCCTCGACATAATAAAGGGCATCTATGCAAAGCCAACAGCCAACATCACTCTAAATGGAGAGAGCCTGAAAGCATTTCCCTTGAGAATGGGAACCAGACAAGGATGCCCTTTATCACCGCTCTTATTCAACATTGTGCTAGAAGTCCTAGCCAGAGCAATTAGGCCAGACAAAGAAATAAAGGGCATCCGGATTGGCAAAGAGGAAGTAAAATTATCTCTATTTGCAGATGACATGATCTTATACACAGAAAACCCCAAGGAATCCTCCAAAAAACTACTGAAACTAATAGAAGAGTTTGGCAGAGTCTCAGGTTATAAGATAAACATACAAAAATCACTTGGATTCCTCTACATCAACAAAAAGAACATCGAAGAGGAAATAACCAAATCAATACCATTCACAGTAGCCCCCAAGAAGATAAAATACTTAGGAATAAATCTTACCAAGGATGTAAAAGACCTATACAAAGAAAACTACAAAGCTCTACTACAAGAAATTCAAAAGGACTTACTTAAGTGGAAAAACATATCTTGCTCATGGATAGGAAGACTTAACATAGTAAAAATGTCTATTCTACCAAAAGCCATCTGTACATACAATGCACTTCCGATCCAAATTCCAATGTCATTTTTTAAGGTGATAGAGAAACAAATCACCAACTTCATATGGAAGGGAAAGAAGCCTCGGATAAGCAAAGCATCACTGAAAAAGAAGAAGAAAGTGGGAGGCCTCACTCTATCTGATTTCAGAACCTATTATACAGCCACAGTAGTCAAAACAGCCTGGTACTGGTACAACAACAGGCACATAGACCAGTGGAACAGAATTGAGAACCCAGATATAAATCCATCCACATATGAGCAGCTGATATTTGACAAAGGCCCAGTGTCAGTTAATTGGGGAAAAGATAGTCTTTTTAACAAATGGTGCTGGCATAACTGGATATCCATTTGCAAAAAAATGAAATAGGACCCATACCTCACACCATGCACAAAAACTAACTCCAAGTGGATCAAAGACCTAAACATAAAGACTAAAACGATAAAGATCATCGAAGAAAAAATAGGGACAACCCTAGGAGCCCTAATACAAGGCATAAACAGAATACAAAACATTACCAAAAATGACAAAGAGAAACCAGATAACTGGGAGCTCCTAAAAATCAAACACCTATGCTCATCTAAAGACTTCACCAAAAGAGTAAAAAGACCACCTACAGATTGGGAAAGAATTTTCAGCTATGACATCTCCGACCAGCGCCTGATCTCTAAAATCTATATGCTTCTGTCAAAACTCAACCACAAAAAGACAAACAACCCAAACAAGAAGTGGGCAAAGGATATGAACACACACTTCACTAAAGAAGATATTCAGGCAGCTAACAGATACATGAGAAAACGCTCTCGATCGTTAGCCATTAGAGACACGATGAGATTCCATCTCACTCCAACAAGGCTGGCATTAATCCAAAAAACACAAAATAATAAATGTTGGAGAGGCTGCAGAGAGACTGGAACTCTTATACACTGCTGGTGGGAATGTAAAATGGTACAACCACTTTGGAAATCTATCTGGTGTTATCTTAAACAGTTAGAAATAGAACTACCATACAACCCAGAAATCCCACTCCTCGGAATATACCCTAGAGAAATAAAAGCCTTCACACAAACAGATATATGCACACCCATGTTTATTGCAGCTCTGTTTACAATAGCAAAAAGCTGGAAGCAACCAAGGTGTCCATCAACGGATGAATGGTTAAATAAATTGTGGTATATTCACACAATGGAATACTACGCATCGATAAAGAACAGTGACGAATCTCTGAAACATTTCCTAACATGGAGGAACCTGGAAGGCATTATGCTGAGCGAAATTAGTCAGAGGCAAAAGGATAAATATTGTATAAGACCACTATTATAAGATCTTGAGAAATAGTATAAACTGAGAAGAACACATACTTTTGTGGTTACGAGGGGGGGAGGGAGGGAGGGTGGGAGAGGGTTTTTTACTGATTAATTAGTAGATAAGAACTGCTTTAGGTGAAGGGAAGGACAATACTCAATACATGGAAAGTCAGCTCAACTGCACTGGACCAAAAGCAAAGAAGTTTCCGGGATAAAATGAATGCTTCGAAGGTCAGCGGAGCAAGGGCGGAGGTTTGGGGACCATGGTTTAAGGGAACTTCTAAGTCAATTGGCAAAATAATTCTATTATGAAAACAATCTGCATCCCACTTTGAAATGTGGCGTCTGGGGTCTTAAATGCTAACAAGCGGCCATCTAAGATGCATCAATTGGTCTCAACCCACCTGGAGCAAAGGAGAATGAAGAACACCAAGGTCACACGATAACTAAGAGCCCAAGAGACAGAAAGGGCCACATGAACCAGAGACCTACATCATCCTGAGACCAGAAGAACTAGTTGGTGCCCGGCCACAATCGATGACTGCCCTGACAGGGAGCACAACAGAGAACCCCTGAGGGAGCAGGAGATCAGTGGGATGCAGACCCCAAATTCTCATAAAAAGACTATACTTAGTGGTCTGACTGAGACTAGAGGAATCCCGGCGGTCACGGTCCCCAAACCTTCTGTTGGCACAGGAGAGGAACTATTCCCGAAGACAACTCATCAGACATGAAAGGGACTGGACAGTGGGTAGGAGAGAGATGCTGATGAAGAGTGAGCTAATTATATCAGGTGGACACTTGAGACTGTGTTGGCCTCTCCTGTCTGGAGGTGGGATGGGAGGATAGAGAGAGTTGGAAGCTGGCATAATTGTCATGAAAGGAGAGACTGGAAGGGCTGACTCATTACGGGGAGAGCAAGTGGGACTATGGAGTAAGGTGTATACAAACTTATATGTGACAGTCTGACTTGATCTGTAAACGTTCACTTGAACCTCAATAAAACTTAATAATAATAATAATAAAAAAAACCCATTGCCATTAAATAGATTGTGACTCATAGTGACTGTATAGGACAGAGTAGAACTGCCCCATAGTGTTTCCAAGCAGCATCTGGTGGGTTTGAATCGCTGGCTTTTTGATTAGCAGTGAAGCTTTTAGCCACTGTGCCACCAGGGCTCCATGTATGTGTTAGTGCTGTAAATTTCCCTCTCAACACTGCGTTAGCTGCATCCCACAAAGTTTGATGTATTACCTTTTTTCAATCAACTTGTTGTATTTTTTTATTTCCCTTGAGCCGTCCTCTCTGACTCATAGATTATTTAGAAGTGTGTTGTTTAGTTTTCAAGTGTTTGAAGATTTTCCGGTTATCTTTCTCTTAATGATTTCTAATTTGATTCAGTTGTGGTCAGAGAACACATTCTGTATAATTCAAATTATTTTACATTTTTGAGGTTTGTTTTATGACTCAGGATGTGCTCTATCTTGGTATATGTCCCGTGGGTACTTGAATTTTGAGTCTACTGTTATTACTGTGGCTCCCCATGTACTGTCAACTGAACTGGTGAAGGGGTGAGTGGCTTGTTACCTCTCAGTAGGATAAAATTTCCAGCCTCCTATTCTGTCTTCTCTCACACCACCCCGGCAGGAGCTTGAGGTGCCTTGTTACAACCTGCCAAGAGCGGAAATCTATGCTCCTCCACTCAAAATTGTTGGTGTTGGTGGGGGTGGGGCCAAGTATTTTCTGTAGTAATTGGCTACAGTAGGACAGTTTTCAACTAAAAGTTTTTTGTCCTGCTAGGCTGTTCCTTTGGCTAGAGAGACCACACTTTTATTGGGGCTTTATTTTTTTTTCGGAGCATGTTGGCATTCCCAGGTTCCTGACTTCTTCAGGTTCAAGTCTGACATATATGAGGCAAAAGAAAACCCAGGGAAGTCACCGGTATGTTGTCCCTTGGGTCCCAAGGTCTTTCACTGGTCTGTCTTCTTCTCTGCACTTCTCAGAGTCCTTTTATGTTGTTTTATACATAACATCCAGAGTTTTTAGTTGTACTTGAAAAGAATAGGGAAAAGTATATCTATTCCATCTTCCTGGGAGCACAAATCCTGAGTTTGTCTTTTCAAAAAATGTACAAAACCCAATATCTGGGACAAACCAGAAAGAACCATACCCATGGGATTTATGAAGATGACCAGGTTAATAATCATCTAAGCTGACTGTTCAGGGTAGTCCTCCAAGTAACTTTGGGGCCAGGAATCTCCTCTAGGTGTGTATTAAGCTTGAAGTTTTTGATAGCTACTTAAAAGGAGGGACAACTACCAGGCTTCAATCAGAGAAGAAGACTTGAGTAGGTGACCTTGTTTTTTAAATCAGGGAAATGGGAGTTGCTCAAGTCTCACACAGGAGCTTTGTTTCACAACCTCAATCACCAAGTTTACATCTTAGCTAAGTGTGTACCAAATTCTACCCTCATTACTCTCTGTGACAGCCAGATTCATGGCTTCCCACTGGGATTTACAGTTCCTACTTTTTTTTTTAGGTAATGAGAAATTTTTAAAAAGAAATTCCTTTTAAAAAAAAATTACTGTACTTTAGATGAAGGTTTAGAGAACAAACTAGCTTCTCATTAAACAATTAGTACATATTGTTTTGTGACATTGGTTACCAACCCCACATGTCCACACTCTCCCATTTTCAACCTTGGGTTTCCTATTACCAGCTTTCTTGACCCCTCCTGCCTCCTAGTCCTTGCCCTTGGGCTGGTGTGTCCCTTTAGTCTCATTTTGTTTTATAGGCCTGTCTAATCTTTGACTGAAGGGTGAACCTCAGGAGTGACTTCATTACTGACCTAAAAGGGTGTCCAGGGGCCATATTCTCAGGGTTTCTCCAGTCTCTGTCAGACCAGTAAGTCTGGTCTTTTTGTGTGTGTGTGTGAGTTAGAATTTTGTTCTACATTTTTCTCCAGCTCTGTTTGGGGCCCTCTATTGTGATCCTTGTCAGAGCAGTCAATGGTGGTAGCCGGGCACTATCTAGTTGTGCTGGACCCAGTCTGATGAAGGCTGTAGTACTTGTAGTCCATCAGTCATTTGGGCTAATCTTTCCCTTGTGTCTTTGGTTTTCTTCATTCTTCTTTGCTCCAGATGGAGTGAGACCAGTGGAGTATTTTAGACAGCTGCTCAGAAGTTTTAAGACTACGGACACTATTCATCAAAGTAGAATGTAGAACATTTTCTTTGTAAACTATGTTATGCCAGTTGAGCTAGATGTTCCCCGAGTAGGTAATGAGAAATTTATAATAAGCTTCAAGTTTGACAATATTTTAGCCACATGTATAGCCTCAATCTTTGTCAAAGCAGAGTTTTGAAGAGTATCAGGTTCACCAAGATGCTTTGCAGGTAAAACTGATTTTTCATAATCAACAATTCTTTGGTGAGCGATCAGAGAAGAACTTGCCTCTTAAAGGAAGAGCTTTAAATAGATCTCAGCTACTAATAGGTCACCAATTGCGTTGAAAGTCCTTGGGTCTAATCTCTCCATTCCAGTCACATGAGCATTCAGAGTCTGCATTAGAAACAGAAAATATCACTTTCTGCCTGGTCCAGAATATTAATTCTAAACATAGGAATACCTTATCTGTTAGTATTAGTTTCAGCTGCAAGTGATAGAAAAATCACAGTAAAAGTGGCTGAAACAAATAATAGCTTATTTCTTTCTCATATAAATGTCTGGGAGGATTTACAGGAACTAACTAGAATAAGCAAATGTATAGAGACCAAAATTTATTAGTGGTTGCCAGGGCCTGGAGGGAGGGGGAAAGAGAGAGTCATTGCTTAAGGGGCACTGAGCTTCTGTTAAGGGTGTTGGGAAACACTGGCGATGGATAATGGTGACCATTGTACAACACGAAGAACATAATTAATGTTACTAAATTGTACACGTAAAAAATATTGAAATGGCAAATGTTTTGTTATATATACCTTACCACAATAATAATAAAAAAAAATTCTGATGATTCTGTCCAATCCTCAACAACAACAACAACAAAAATGTCTGAAAGGGGAGTCCAGAACTGCTATGTCACCTCTACACTTTGCAGGACCCAGACTCCTTTTACCTTCTTCTTCCATCTTCAATCTATCTTTTTACCTCTTGATTCAAGAGAAGTACGACGCATTCCTTTCTTTTAGTGACACTTCGTAGAAATCATAAATAACCTTTTCTACTGTCCTAAACTAAGTCACAACTGGACCAATAAGCAACATCATAGTAAATGGAGAAAAGATTGAACTTGTCAAGGATTTCATTTTTCTTGGATCCACAACCAACACCCATGGAAGCAGCAGTCAAGAAATCAAATGATGCATTGCATTGGGCAAATCTGCTCCAAAAGACCTCTTTAAAGTGTCAAAAAGCGAAGATGTCACCTTGAAGACTAAGGTTTGCCTGACCAAAGCCATGGTGTTTTCAATTGCCTCATATGCATGGGAAGCTGGACAATGAATAAGGAAGACTGAAAAAGAATTGATGCCTTTGAGTTATGGTGTTGCCAAAGAATATTGAATATACCACAGGTTGCCAAAAGAACAAACAAATGTGTCTTGGAAGAAGTACAGCCAGAATGCTCCTTAGAAGCAAGGACGGTGAGACTATGTCTCACAAACTTCGGACATGTTATCAGAAGGGACCAGTCCCTGGAAAAGGACATTATGCTTGGTAAAGTAGAAGGTCAGCGAAAAAGAGGAAGAACCTCAAAGAGATGGATTGACACAGTGACCTCAACAATGGGCTCATACATAGCAACAATTGTGAGGATGGCGAAGGACTGGCCAGCATTTTGTCCTGTTGTACATAGGGTCGCTATGAATTGAAACCAACTCGTTGGTTCCTGACAACAACAACAAAGAGAACATAAGTTTAGTCATACTGTATGTCTTAGTCTCTTAATGCTGCTATAACAGAAGTATCATAAACAGGTGGTTTTAAAGAACAAAATATTTATTTTCTCACAGTTCAGAAAGCTAGAAATCTGAATTTAGGGCCCCAACTTTAGGGGAAGTTTCTCTCTTTTTGCTCTGGGGGAAAATCCTCGTTTCAGCTTCAGTGTTCCTTGGAAGTCTCCATGTGACATCTATTTTTTGCCCATTTATGCTTGCTTCTCTCCATATCTTTTTATCTCTCAGAAGTCAATAGGTTTAGGACACACCCTACACTGGCATGACCTCATTAAAGCAACAAAGAAAATCTTATTTCCAAACAGGATTACATCCACAGGAATAAGGGTTAGGATTCCAACACATATTTTGGGGGGACACAATTCAATCCGTAACCAAGAAGATCTTTGAATAATTGAAAAGTGATACCCTTCCTCTTTGGCATGGAAAAGCATTAAAATACAAACATTTCTCTATACTCTTCTAGGTGTTTTTCATTATTTGCATGCTTGACCAATGCCAAGAAGAAGAAGAAGAAAAAAAATTCCTGAGTCCATTTTTGAAAACACAAACAGTACCAACTTCTTCAAAACTGTGAAAAGTCTCCACCAAGCAAACTTTGATGGAAAGAAAACTCCCAGCTCAAGTCATAGAGGGCACTGTGGCCGTCTGGAAGCACTGACTTTGGTCATGCTGAATCAGGTAAATCTTTCAGTTCAAGGTCCTGTACTCACTTAACATGGTTCTGCTGAAGAAAAGAAAAACCTACAAACTCTTTTGGCCAAGCCCATATACTTGGAAGAATAAATTGGAGGGATAAAACGTCAAACTTTCTATCACTGAAGAAATTATTTCCCCAGGCTAGAACGGACAGTGATAGAAAAGATTTCTCGATTACTCTGTAGAGACCTGAAAACTCTCAGAATATTTTTAAGTGTTACTTCTGCTTAAATGGAAACCCTGGTGGCATAATGGTTAAGAGCTATGGCTGCTAACCAAAATGTTGGCAGTTCAAATCCACCAGGCGCTCCTTGGAAACTGTATGGGGCAGTTCTACTCTGTCCTATAGGTCACTATGAGTCCATAATCGACTCAGAGGCAGTGGGTTTGGTTTTTTCTGCTTAAACAATCTTCAAATGGAAAGTGAATCTGTGATCCTTTACTTGTTGACATAGATGGCAGTAATGAGGCAGACCTTGCCAAAGATGACTTCATTGACTTGTGAACAAAGGAAATGAAGTAACACGAATTCAACTTGAAGAGTTATACAGAATCCTAGTATTCTTAAGCCAAGCTCATCCTTAACTGGCCACGGGATTCCATTTGCTACCACAGACCTTTGTGAGTCAGGGTTTTAATGCTCATTATTATCGAGGCAACAGTAAAAATCAATTGTATGACAATGTAATGGCTATCTTTTCTTTAAAAAAAAAAATCACACAAATTCTTATTAAACCAAAGGAGCAGCATCTAAATTACTTTGAACAGAATTCAAACTATGTGCATACACTTATTTATTTTCTTTTTTCAAGAAGTGGCCATTAGTTTTTGCTGGAAAAAACAAATTAGAAAAGCATACTTTTTTTCATACTTCCCTAAGAGAAGAAAAAGCATTTCCATGGCAATAAAATTAATTTTACGCAAAGTTTTGTTTATGTGTGTTTTTCTGGGAGTGAATTCCTTAGCTTTCATTAGATTCTCAGAGTGGTCCATGAATGGAGCTTCCTACAATTTTGAGCTGGCTCCCCAGAAAACTAGATATGACTTGTCTTAACATTTATATTTCCCCTGCCAAGGGCATGCTATTTGCCTGGACTTGGGAGCTCTTGGGCATGATATTTATTCTGTATTTATTCCACAAGCCCCATGGCAGAGTTCATCATTCCGGGAACCTGAGGACTAAGCCTGGTAGTGAGTCTGATCACCCTCATCTGAAGCTACTAGAGCAGAGGAGGATTGCTCCCTTGTAGACCCCACTCTTAAAGACAGATGTAGTCATCTAAACGGAAAAATCTTCAACTTCTTTATGAATGACAGCATGTGAAGGTAAATCAGGGACAGGGGCTGGGGAATGGTTTACCCATAGCTAGCATTATAGATTTTTATCATTGTTAGTCCCTGTGACAAAAATTGTTTTTTTTCCCCAAAATGAGACAAAGTCTCGCCATCCTCACTTTTGAGAAGCATTCTGGCTGTACTTCTTCCAAGACAAATTTGTTCATTCTTTTGGCAGTTCATGATATATTCAATATTCTTCACCAACACCATAATTTGAATGTATCAATTCTTCTTTGGTCTTCCTTATTCACTGTCCAGTTTTTGCATGCATATGAGGTAATTAAAAATATCATGGTTTGGGTCAGGAGTACCGTAGTCCTCAAAGTGACATCCCAAATGTTCTTAAGTCTTGGCTTACTTAAATTAAATTGTGAGCTTTCTGTTAATTTTCCATTCACGTGAGCAGCTGTATGGTAGGCATAATCATGCATTTTATTCATATTGACTCTGATCTATTGGAAATAATTTTATAACCACGATAAGCTACTCCTGGCCAATCTCTTCACTGTCAGTGAAATAGACTTTGATGTTTTCTGTGGTTAGCTCACCTAAGTCAATAGTTGTTTTATCATTGCACCATTGGTTGTGTTATAAAATAATATTGAATAAGCTGAGGAAAATGATCTTATTTATGACATCGTGCAACAATGCTCTCCTTATCATTCCAATGATTGTGAATTTGTATAGAGATCAACTCCTAAACTCTAAAAAGTTGCTTTTATACACAGACAAAATAGGCTCTTGAAAGCAAATGTTGTTTGCTAAGAAAAAAATGAATACTTTCACCTATGAATTTCAGATATTTTATATTCTTTTCAGGTTGCCTCAAATGAGCAGAAGATAATCTATTAGCAATGGTTTTGCCACACAATTCAGTATTCATTCTCAAGTTGCCATATTCTCAAATGTATTTCAACTTTTATATGCTTTCAGAAAATTTTCAGCACTTTATAAAAATTTCCAAGATATTTTCTATCAGAATTCTTCATGACTTATTTTTTGAATAGGAAAATACAGCAAGCGTACCCATCCATATCTGTTGCCATCCAGTTGATTTCGACTCATAGCCACCCTAGAGGACAGAGTAGGACCACCCCCAGGCTTTCCAAGGAGGGGCTGGTGGATTTGAACTGCCGACCTTTTTGTTAGCAGCCAAGCTCTTAGCCACTGCGCCACCAGGGCTCTACAAGAAGCATAAGCAACAGAATATTACAGTCTTTGTAATAACACATTCCAATGATTAAAACAAAGTTTCCTTAAAGCTTTGCCATTTATCTGAGGTTTTTTTTTCTAATCTAAAAGTAAATTTCTTTTGATGCCGACTAGCTATTATTTCATGAATTTCAACCTATATACAAGATCCCGAGTGGAAGCTGAATTGCTCTCTGACCAATACGCGAACTCTGGTTAATTATTGGTGGTGATAAAGTCATCCATTGCTTGCTACCATCACTGACATGATTCCTCAATTTACAGCGAAAGATAAGCATATTTCATAAAAAAAATTATAACAGACTTTTGTTTTGACAATGTTTGAAAATAATTGCAGCTCCAAAGAAAACAGAACTCACACAAGCACACACTGATCGTGGTCGAGATATCAGACTGCCAAAGGAGAACCAAAGGAGCCCTGGGGATGCAATGGCTAGAGTATCCAGTTTCTCATCCTAAATCGGCCTTTGGAATTCACTAGCCTCTCTTAGGGAGAAAGATGTGGCAGTCTGCTTCTGTAAAGATTACCTCTGGGGTAATCTACAGAAACTCTATGCAACAGTTCTATTCTGTCCTGTAGTGTCACCATGAGTCGAATTGTCTCGACAGCAACAGGTTTGGTAAAGGAGAACAAAGGCGCCCTGGCGGCTTGGCTGCTAGCCGAAAGGTTGGCGTTTGAACCCACCCAGCAGCTCTGCAGGAGAAAGACCTGGCAATCTGCTTCCATAAAGATTACAGCCAAGAAAACCCTATGGGGCAGTTCTACTCTATCACACGGGGTCACTATGAGTCAGAATTGACTCAACAGCATCCAACAACAACAAAGAAGGAGAAAAGAACAACAACAAAAGATGTGTGTACCAAGCCTTGCAAAACTGTGCATTTTTTAGCAGGAACGCGTAAGTCTAGGTTGGGAGACCAACAAAACATCAACCACCATTACATGTGAGATGCTCAGTTGTTTTTATTTTTTGTCTGCATGAAAAAAATTGGATAATTTTGTATTATCACAAGACAAGTAGAACCATGCCTTACCTTTTATAATTTATATAGTTCATATGAGAGGTAAAATTATTTTTCCCTCTGGAATGTTGGGAAGGCCCATGCCAGCCCCCTCCCCGAAATCTCCATCACTACCTCATCCTCTCCCAACCTTGACGTTGTATTTCTGTAGTTCTTCCAGAAACCAAGTAATACCTGCTTAGGCATAAGCCTGGCTTTTAGTGGATGCTGTCTTTTATAAAATCTTAACTACTTTATTACTCCAGAGTTGAGAATGCAGGATGATGGCCTTCTCCTTTGAGGCGATTAATCAGTAAGATTTTAAAGTATGTTTTCAAGTGCATTTGACAATGATTTCAGGGAAGAAATGACAAGATTACGAAAGAAGCTAGGAAAAAAGGAAACAAAACCTAGTAGCAAAATATCAAGTGCCATTGGATTTGCCACAGATCTGTAATTTAAGTGGCAGGAATATCACAGGGGTCCAGAGAATGGTTTCAGAAGCAACTGAAGTACTCTAGGCAGAGTTAAGAACTTTGAAAGATGTGCTTGAGATAGTGCACACCGTTTCACATGCAAATCAGGAGCTCAAAGCCAATTAAATTGATAGTGTGTTACAGCTTATACAAACACTGAGGAGAGGTGAAAATGTGACCAGTGGAAGCAGCAACCGTTGTTTTAATGACCTCTTTATAAAATGTGCACATAGGTACGGACTAGAGCATGGTGATGTCCACTGGGACATATGTTCCCAGGTTCTGAGCAAGAGCTTCATGCCCAGTGGGGTACTCCTTAACTCGTAAATTCTCAAGGACCCTTTGGGCTTGGGCAACCACTTCTTGCAGAAAGTTTGTGCCATGAATCCAAGCAACAGCTAAGTACAGAGTAACCAAAATGAGAAGCAATATCTCAAATATAGACTGGGGATTCGTGCTGGAAAATGAAGACTAATAAAACAACATTAAAGAAAAAAGAAACTAAAATGTAAAAGAAGGAAGGTATTCTGAAAAATATAATTAAAAGTAATAAAATATATAGTTAAAATACCATTTTTAATGTATTTTCAACGTTTATTGCTTGTTATGGTTGTTTTGTTTGTTGCTATGGTGTTTAAAAACATTACATTCAAATCATAAACATGTTTTCACTTTAAAAGCACACCCCATGAAGTCAGGATAGCGGTCACCCTTGAGGGTGGCAGTGACTACAATGGAACAAAAAGTATCTTCTGGAGGATTGGTTATGTTTCTTCCCCTGGGACTGGCTGCATGGGTGTGTTCCAATGGTGTGGTAGAATCAGAGGGAGGTAGCACTGAAAGCTGATGGTTTTCATTTTCAGGAATTTCGTGAGCCAGTTACTAAACACAGTCATCATTAAAAATTAAATTATATAAACTTATAATCAAACAAATTATACTAAAAGCAAAGGTACTCAAGACTTCGTAATTATTTTACTATTATCTATACTCTTTATTCCAACTTGATGGCAGTGAGTTTTTTAATACTCTTTCTGTATACTGTATCTGTATAATGGAAATCCACCACCCATCTGCCAGTTTGTTGTACTGTGATGGTTTGCATGTTGCTATGATGCTGGAAGTTATGCCACCCGTATTTCAAATACCAGCAGGGTGACCAATAGCGGATAGGCTTCAGTGGAGCTTCCAGACTAAGACGGACTATAAAGAAGGGCCTGGTGATTTACTTCCAAAAAAAAAAAAAAATTAGCCAGTGAAAACCCTATGGACAGCAGCAGAACATTGTCTGGTATGTGCTGGAAGATGAACCCCCTAGTTGGAAGGTACTCAAAATATGACTGGGGACAGAGTGGCTACAACAATGGGGTCAAACATATCTACTATTGTGAGGATGGCACAGGACCAGGCAATGTTTCTTTCTGTTATATATTAGGTCACTATGAGTTGGAACTGACTCTGTGGCACCTAACAAGGATGTAATGGAAATGCATGTCTTGTTATAACGCATCTCTTCCCAGCTCTGCACTTAGCAATGTCATGTTACCCACTGACATTTTGAGTCAAAATAGCTTGAAATAGGTCTCCAGGAGTCAAACTCTTCGGCAATGGGTTTGGGTTTTGGGTTTTGGGGGGTGTTTGCACCAAAGAAAATTGACAAATGCTGCAAGTCAGGGCTTGATTTATTGTTTTGTTGATGGTCTAGACTTAAGAAAGTGATGAAGAAAATGTTCATAATGCAGATTAAATGTAAAAATGTATCCATAGCCATTACATTGTAAGGAGCAAAAAAAAGGGAAACTTTTTCCAGCATTTGAAAGCTATTATCCCAACCACAAAGAAGTAAGCTGCTTTCTAATATAATTATATATTTCTGTTCCTACAACTTGGGTTGTTCAGTTGTTTGTTCCCAAACCGCTTTTGTCAATTATACTTGTTATTTTAAATATTAAATTGAACCAAATATTTTATAAATTGGTAAAATATGAGCATGAAGGAAAAAAAAAATTTTTTTTTTGAAAGGCACTATTAATTCTGTTTATAGTAGAGAGAATTTTAAAGATGTCCTCCGAGATTCTCGTGCCCTGCTTATTCAAACAATAATCTCGATACTGCTGTGAAGGGACTTCACAGGTGGAATTAAGGTTATTAATCAGCTGACAACATGGAGGGATTAACCTGGATTATATGAGTAGGTCTAATGTAATGACATGAGCCCTTGAAAGGAGAAGAGTAATTAAGATAGGGAACAGAGGGCCTCCCAAATCTGTAAACAAAGTACAGGAAATGGGCAAGAGCGCAGAAACAAAGCCATTCCCCAGGACAATGGGGCAAGGTATCAGAAAATAGCCTGCAAACTTCTTTAAAGCTGTCTTTCAGAAGCAGCTGGAGAAAACCAGCACCAGGGACATGTGCAGAACATCCCCCTGTGACTGCTGTGTGACCTTCCACCGGGGACAGTGAGGGGCTGCAGTGGCAGCCAGGGATTTGAACCGGGGGAGCAAGAGACTGCACAGCCACGACACCCCATAATAAGTCCTGCTATGAATCCCAGAGGCCTCTGGGACAGGAGCCATCTTAGAAAGCTGCTGCGTGCACACAGTAGTTAACATATCACCACCTGTGCCTATGAATAAACATGAATCTTTTCCCACCCAAGAACCTTTAAAAACCCAGGCCAGTCTTTTGTTCTGTGAGATGGGGATAAGCTTTGCTCTAGGCCCTCCTTGTCTTCGCTTGCAAACCTCTTTAATAAAGCTTTGCTTGTGTGGAAAACTCTACGTGCCTCACCTGCTCATTCTTGACCAGTGAGGCAAGAAGCTTATTCGGTTCTGGTAACGTAAGGAAGAAGAATCAGTCAGAGAGCTGAGCAGAAGAGGAAGGCAGGAAGAATGGGGCAGAAGGGGAGTCAGAGGTACTCAAAGCATGAGAGGACTCGACCTACCGTTGCTGGCTCTGAAGACGGAGAAAAAATACCAAGAGCCAGGGGATCCAGGCAGCCTCTAGAAGGTGAGGATGATCCCGGCCCACAATCAGCAGGGAGACAGGGACCTCAGTCCTACACTGCATAGAACTGAATTCTGCCAACAACTTGAATGATCCTGGAGGCTGATTCTTCCCCAGGAACCTCTAGTAAGGATTGTAGCCCTGCTAAAACTTTGGTTTCAGCCTTGCAGGACCCTAAGCAGACCCCATCAATCTTCTGACCTACAGAATTATGAGATAATAAATACCAACCTGTTGCCGTCAAGTCGATTTCAATTCATAGCGACCCTATAGCATAGCAGAACTGCCCCGTAGGGTTTCCAAGGAGCCGCTGGTGGATTCAAACTGCTGACCTTTTGGTTAGCAGCCAAACTCTTAACCACTGTGCCACCAGGTCTCCAATAGATGTTGCTTTAAGTTTCTAAATTTACGGCAATTTGTTACAGCAGCAACAGGAAACTAATACACTATTGAAAACTAAGTTTATTGCTTTGAAAAGATTTGATAAGGTGAGTTGCTGAAACAAACCACTTTTGAATTAGATGTGAACAAGACAATTGTAAAACATTGGAAAGAAGATTGTAAAAACCCTGAAGAATAATAGATTCTATTTGCTTCACAAATGCCTCTGAATTTTTGTTCCACTTTAATACAGCCCAGATTAGAAATTGAGGGCAACGCATTATGGGTATGGCTTACACAGAAAAATAACTTGGAATTCCAATCCATTGATCGATATATAAGAAAAGAACTTAGCCCCACATTTAAAGACTGGAGTTTATATATTTTTTAAGTTAAGTATATAACCAAAAAGCCAAACCCGTTGCGGTTAAGTTGATTCTGACTCATAGCAACCATGAAGGACAGAGTAGAACTGCCCCATAGGGTTTCCAAGGCTGTGATCGTTACAGAAGACAGCTGCCACATCTTTCTCATGCAGAGCAGCTTGTGGGTTCGAACCGCCCACCTTTGGGTTAGCAGCCAAGCGTTTGGCAGCCAAACCCTTAACCACTGTGCCACCAGGGCTCCAACTTAGCCCTACATAATGTTAAAAAAGAAAAACCAAGGAACTGGAATTGACAGATTACTCCAAATGTACAGTGTTAAAAATAATCAAAACTCAAAGAAATTGAAACATTAGGTTTATTCTCAGCAGTTATTCTATACGCACATAGGGAGACAACTCTGACTTCAAAAAAAAGCAAATGGTTGAAAGTAGGCTGGTTACAATGGGGATTATAAAGAGAAGAGGCGCGAGAATAGAGGATCGACCATTGGCTAATCTTCACCTGACTGATGGAACCCTGCCCTCCCCTCTTTTACTGAGGTCAACTCATCTCCAGTCACTAAGGTCTCTGGCTCTCCACTCACCTGCAGCCACAATATCTTTTGATATTTAAATTGAATAAACCTGGCTTCTAACAGGAAAGAAAAGATTAGCAATTTTGGTTGAAAAAAAGCCACTGGCAGGATTTGATTTTGTGGGTAAGAATAAAAACCCTAAAATCAAAGTAAGATGTCTGTTATTAATTTTTCTCTTTGACAGTAGGAACATTCACAAAGTTCACTGACCAATGTGAAATGCATCTAAGAACAGATAAAAAGAAATAATGTGGAAACAGGTAATCATAAAATAGCAAACTCCCTCTGAGACAAGACAATTGTGATAACTATGAAGCTCTTTAAAATTTATCTTGTGCAAAGAATTTAGGCAATTTCTAATGAACGGGGGCCACAGAAACCACCTAGTAACCTGACCATCAGCTGATCTTAGAAACTCGTTTCAGCCTAGGCCATTCCAACTCATATTAACCCTATGGGACAGAACTGCCCCATTTGGTTTCCAAGGCTGTAATCTTTATGGAAGCAGATTGTCACATCTTTCTTGTGTGGAGCGCCTGGTGGGTTCGAACCGCTGGCCTTTCGGTTAGCAGCTGAGTGCTTAGCCACTGTGCCACCAGGGCTCCTTGATCTCAGAAAGGGGAATATGATTTCAATCGATCATATTGAGACCAAAAAAAAGCAGTGGTCAATTTTGTCTGTTTCCTTCTCTTCTCCTTAAAAGCCTCTTTGTAACTAGCTTGCATTGAGCCATTTCATTTGTTTTTAGGAACAAAAGTCTCGCTGTATGCATACAGATAACTGCTGGAATAAACCTTGTGTACATTAATTTATTTGTGCCTTGATTTTTTTTTTAACAATATAAAGACTGGTATTTTAATATGTTTTAAGTTAAAATAAAACGCATAAGGTATCTATGTGTCATTTTTTTAAAGCATCCATGCGCCAGGCAAGTTTTTTGATTACTAGATAAACTACCAGTCCTAGCTGCCTCTGAGACAACAGCTGCTTCTCTAAGGTTCTGCACACCTGTAGCTGTGAGCCATACTTCTTCTCCTTGTTGGGTGCCTTGAGTCTATCCCACTCATAGCAGCCTCATGAGTCACAGTAGAACTGCCCCATAGGGTTTTAGGCTGTAATCTTTGGCACTCTGGTGGTGCAGTGGTTAAGCGCTCAGCTGCTAACTTAACGGTCGCTGGTTGGAAACCACCAGCTGCTTTCACAGGAGAAAGATGTGGCAGTCTGCTTCTATAAAGATTACAGTCTTGGAAAATCTATGGGGCAGTTCTGCTCTGTCCTATATTGTCGCTTTAAGTCATAATCCACTTGATGGCACACAACGACAACAATCATTACAGAAGCAGATCATCAGGTCTTTCTCCTGCAGAGCAGCTGGGTGAGTTCACACCGCCAACCTTTCCATTAGCACCCGAGCGCTTAACCATTGCACCATAGGTCCGTGCAATGCTGTCCTTCACAAGAAGTTTGCTGCAGAATGCCTGGTGCCTGTTACCCTGGGAGGACTTCCCTTTCTGGGCTGTCCTCCATGTACATCTGCAGCTCTCTAATCTATGCTGTGAATGTGAGAAGGTTTAATTGGTTGCCATGAATTTTCAGTTTGCAGGTTGGGTAGGAGCTGAAGTCATCTCCCCACTGCAGAGAAGTCCCTGAGGTGCTGAGTTGATACATCCCTGGTGTCAGCATCTCAGGTTTTTACTGTGTCAGGGGTTGTAAACTCAAATGCCTTCAGGGTGAGGCAGGTATCTGAATGAGAAAAGCAGAGGGAAGGGAATGAAGTGGGTTGGTGAAAGCAATGAGGAATAGTAAATTCTGTGACTTGTGGTACAGTGGTTAAGTGCTCAGCTGCTAACTGAAAGGTCAGCTATTCGAACCCTCCAGCAACTCAGTGGGAGAAAAATGTGGCAGTCTGCTTCCCTAAAGATTCAAACCAAAGCCAAAGCCCACTTCCGTGATGTCAATTCCAACTCATAGTGACCCTCTAGGACAGACCTCATAGGGTTTCCAAGCTATAAATCTTTATGGAAGTAGACTGTCACATTTTCTTCCTACTGAGCGGCTGGTGGTTCGAACAGCAGACCTTTTGGTTAGTCCTCCCTGTCCTTAAAGATTACAGCCTTGGAAACACTATAGAGCAGTTCAACTCTGTCCTAGAGGGTCGAGTGACGTTCTCGACAAACCGAACAGTGCAAAAAAAAAAAAAAAAGTAAGCTTCTGTTAAAGCCAGTTGCCGTCCAGTCAATTCAGACTCATTGCATGTCAGAGCAAAACTGTATTCCATAGGGTTTTCAATGGCTGATTTTTTGGAAGTAGGTTGCCAGACCTTTTTTCCAAGGTGCTCTGCGTGGCTACATTCTTTCAGTTAGCATCCAAGCCGCCTTAATTGTTTGCACCATCCAGGGACTCCTACAAATAACTAAAAGGTATATTAATTAAAAGTAACTGCCTAAAGAGAGGTTGTATTTTGTCATTTAGTAAAACATTATACTCCACATTTAGAGAATAACTGGTATGCTATCCTGTCGTTCTTCATACAATGCGAAGGAACCAGAAGGTCTTGGAAGCCCCCTATTCATTTCTTGGAGAGAAAGTTGAGAAAAGACTACTGGAAGTTAAATAAGGTAGAAATAAAAAAAATTAAGGAAGAAGAGCAAAATAAGCATTATGAGAGGCAGTAGGAAAAGATCTTTGAAAAGTTTAATCACTACCTCAGAAAATAAAGTTTCCTGGATTGTAGGTACAGAGCCTGCTCAAAAGTAAATTCAAATTATATTCAACGCCTGTTTTTATACAGTTTTATACCCTGAAGAGGGCCATGAAAATTTTCTATGCGTTTTTGATGAATTCTTCTTGAGACACTCTTCTCTAATCATTGGTGAGAAATCAATTTTAAATGGCTTCTGAATCCCTTTGAGAATGAGCTGTGTGTATTCTTTCCTACAGCTTAGTTAGCTGCATTGGAGCGTTAGCGCAGAGATTTTTGGCAGAGCAAAAGAACTAGTGTATTTTGACTATTTAAGTGTTAAAATTTTTAGGGCAAGGTTTCAATTAGTTATATGAAGTCTGCCAAACTCTGGCTAAAACAAAACAAATAGGCCAGTAGTATAAAATTAGATCCTAGTTACAAGTCTTTTCCAATGAAACCAATTGTAAATAGACAATGGTGTAGGAAGACTCCAGATTTGTAGGGATGATTACAAAAAAAAATTAAAACTTACTAACGAGAGTTCCTGGATGGTGCAAACAGTTAATGCGTTCAGCTGTTAACCTAACCTAAAGATTGGAGGTTTGAATCCATCCAGAGGCTCCTTGGGAGAAAGGCCTGGCAATCTGCTTCTGAAACTCAGCCATTGAAAACCCTATGGAACACAGTTCTACTCTGACACACACATAGGGTCACCATGGATTGGAGTGGGCTTTACGGCAACTGGTTGATTTGGTTTAAGTGAGTTATTATCGTTCTTATTTTATATAATCAATACTTACTTGAATTTGCTCAATGTTTACTGGTTCCATTATAGTTGTTTCTTTTCTAAAATAGTTTTTATTTTTTACTGTTGTTGATGAGTACATGTACAGCAGAACATACACCAATTCAACAATTCTACCTGCACAACTGATTACATTCTTCAAGTTGTGAACCATTCTCGCCCTCCTTTTCTGCGTTGTTCTCACAATTGTTTCTTAAATGGTATTCTCTATTTCTGAGTTAAATTTCCTTCCTCCGGACATACCTTTTTTCATAGTTCCTTCAGGAGGATTTCTTCTGGTAAGCAGTCTTAAAAACCAAACCCAAAACTTATATGTCTATAAATGTCTACATTTCATTGTTTATCTACTATGGTAGTTAAACTATGTAGTCGTTTTCTCTCAGTGCTTTGAAGACATTATTCTACTAGCTTCTGGTTTCTGTTGTTGCTTTTGCCGTCTGTCTAAGCATTGTTCCTTTGTGGGTAAACTGTTCTCTCTCACACACTCTCCCTCTCTGATGGTTTGAAATTTTCTGTGTCCAGGTGTGGATTTGGTTATATTTATTCTACTTAGGACTTACTGTGAATTTCGAATCTCCTTCTGTAATCTCATCTTCAGCAGGGTTTTTACCAGAAGAGCCCCTGTACAGCCTGGGTTGAAGACGTGTTTTACGGAGATGTGTGTGTATTTGCTTCTCCCAGAGATGTGTGTCTGTGTGTCTGTGTGTGTGTTTGCTTCTCCCAGAGTCCTAGGTGTATCATTGGCCTGGGACCACATTATATGTTAATATCTTAACTTGAAAAGTTGAAAATCACAGAAATAGCATACTTTGGAACCCCAAACTCAAGTGAGGGCAAGTCATAGTGTTACCGGAATAAGGCTCTTGCCTCTCACTGGTCAAGAATGAGCAGGTAAGGCACATAGTTTTCCACACGAGCAAAGATTTATTGAAGAGGCTTGCAAGCCGAGAGGAGGAGGGCCTAGAGCAACGCCTACCCTTACCTTATAGAACAAAAGACAGGACCGAGTTTTCAAAAGTTCTTGGGCAGGAAGATTCATGTTTATTCATAGACACAGGCAGGGATGTGTTAGCTAAGGTGCAAGCGCAGCAGCTTTCCAAGATGGCTCCTGTCCTGGAGGCCTCTGGGACTCGTAGCAGGACTTATTATGAGGTGTCGCACCTGCATAGTCTCCCACTCCCCCGGGTTCGATTCCCCGGCTGGGGCTGTAGCCCTTCACTGCCCCTGGTGGAAGGTCACACAGCGATCACAGATGGATGTTCTGCGCGTGTCCCTGGGCCTGCTTCTGAAAGGCAACTTTAAAGAAGTTTGCGGACTATTTTTAGATAACCTGCCCCATTGTTTCTGTGCCCTGGCCCATTTCTTTTTACTTTGTTTGCAGTTTTGGGGGCCTCTCTGTTCTCTGTCTTATTAAGTCTCTAGGTTCCACACTCAACCCCCTAGTACCTCCATTATAGTATAGCCTATTTCTCTTTTACTTGCTTCTCCTCTAACCACACCAGTCTCTTCACGATTTCTCAAACAGGCGCCCTCCGATCTCAGGGCCTTTGCTCCCTGTGTTGATAGTGAGAATTATCAGCTGTGACCCATTTTTATCTCCACCCAGAGCCTGGGCTGAATCGGTCATGTTTCCTTATCATCTCTCTACGCTGGTGAGTGGATAGTTTCTATAGTTCTCCCTTTCAAAAAGGACATCACCCTTTAAGAGTACTGCTATAGGTAGGGCTGTCAGTTCCAACTCTCTGCCTGCTCTACTGCCCCCTCGTGGACATAGAAACCCAAGTGCCCTGGTTACATAAGGGGGCAAATAACCCCCATTCAAGCTATTTTAGGCAATTCTCTCTCTACTTTTCAGTACCTTCTTTGATTTGAGTCTTTGGAGATTTATCTTGCTTTCTTGGTAATTCAGCTACACATTTAAAAGGATGTTTGTTATGTATTATCTAAGATTTCTAGGAGTTGGTGACAGGAAAGTTTTTATGTAATCTAACCCCTGGTGGTGCAGTGGTTAAAGTGCTCAACTGCTAACTGAAAGGTCGGTTGTTCCAACCCACTAGCCGCTCCATGGGAGAAAGATGTAGCAATCTACTTCCTCAACAATTACAGCCTTGGGAAGCCTATGGGGCAGTTCTACCCTGTCCCATAGGGCTGCTATGAGTCAGAATCCACTTCACAGCAATGTGTTTTGAACCCCAATAGTTCTGGAAATGGAAGCCCAGGTAGTTTCTCTACTCTCCACTCTTTTTTCTTTTTCTCCACTGAATCTGTGAACCAGACAAAGACTCCACATCTGGAGTATGGATGGAATGCCAGGTGTGGGTTGGCATCCTTCTTACACCCTAAATCCTATCACAAACCTCCTGGATTAAATTCCAACTACAGTTAATTAGGACCATATGAAGAAGAACAGGGCATCAGGATTGGAGGAAGACCCATTAACAACCTGCGTTATGCAGATGATACAACCTTGCTTGCTGAAAGTGAAGAGGACTTTGAAGCACTTATTAATGAAGATCAAAGACTACAGCCTTCAGTATGGATTGCACCTCAACATAAAGAAAACAAAAATCCTCGCAACTGGACCAATGAGCAACACCATGAAAAATGGAGATAAGATTGAAGTTGTCAAAGATTTCATTTTACTTGGATCCACAATCAACAGCCATGAAAGTAGCAGTCAAGAAATCAAAAGACACATTACATAGGGTAAATCTGCAGCAAAGTACCTCTTTAAAGTGCTGAGGAGCAAAGATGTCACCTTGAAGACTGAGGTGTCCCTGACTCAAGCCATGGTATTTTCAATCACATCACATGCATGTGAAAGCCAGACAATGAATAAGGAAGACCGAAGAAGAATTGACCCCTGTGAATTGTGTTGGTGAAGGATATTGAATATACCATGGACTGCCAAAAGAACGAAAAATCTGTCTTGGAAGAAGTACAACCAGAATGCTCCTTAGAAGTGAGGATGGCAAGACTGCGTCTTACATACTTTGGACATGTTGTCAGGAGGGATGAGTCCCTGGAGAAGGACATCATGCTTGGCAGAGTACAGGGTCAGCAGAAAAGAGGAAGACCCTCAACGAGATGGATTGACACAGTGGCTGCAACAATGAACTCAAGCATAACAACGATTTTAAGGATGGCTCAGGACCAGGCAGTGTTTTGTTCTGCTGTGCATAGGGTGGCTATGAGTCGGAACCAACTCGATGGCACCTAACAACAACAACAGTTAATTAAAAAAAAAAAAAAAAAACACCCCAGAGAATACATTTCAGGGAAAAGATCCCATATCTTCTTCCTCTCTTATTCTAGTCTTTGCAGGTTCATTTAGAATGAGAAAAACATTTTTTAAAAAATTCACATAACTCCTATAAGCGTTAAATCTCATCCATATTTTAGAGATTCTCAAGAGGTATGGAGACAACCCTTTTTACAGGGTAGGTTAAATTAGCGGAAGGGTCTAGTTCAAGACAAAATTGCCCTTTGACACACTGCTTTTTGATTTGCTTTACATTTATTTTGCACTAAATTTACTTTAAAAGAGGGCCTGACAATTCTGTTTGTTAAAGGGTTTTCTTTTAAAGTCAAGAAGCATTACCTTCTTGACTTAATCTATATGAGATCAGGGTGAATTACTTTCGTATAGATTAATTGGAATGACCAGGATAAACACTAAAGGAGTTGGTGTCTGGATTTATTCAGAGAGGAGCCAAGGGAAAAGACTGGAAGCTTTGCTTTTGTTGAGTGAGGAATAGAGGAGAAGGAAAACAGGGAGGAGCTTAGTAAAAGGGGCAGAAAGTAGACACATAGACAATCTGTAAGCTCAGGAGAAGCAAACTTTGGAGTGTGGAATGGTTAGGGGCCTGCCTGGAATCAGAGGATATTCTCAAAATGAGTAATTGAAGGAAGTTCAATGAAAGGACAATTTAGAAAAGCCAACGAGGGTTGGTGAAGCACCCTGGGGTAGCAACAGCTAGAAGCTGTTACCACCCTCACACCTGAAGAGGGAAGAAGGAGCAGTGGCTGGAACCTGGGAGAGCCATAGCTATGGAGACAGCTGCTGAAGGGGCTTAGGCCTTCAGTGGGCTTGCTTAAAGCCACAGTCAGTAGTGAGGGAGCTGGGAGAATACATACCTCATCTCTCTCTCCTCCAGCCCTCATCTGCCTCCCATTGACCCAACATTGTTAGAACCCACAGGTCAAGAGAGCCCCATCGATGCAGTCCAAAGAGGTCACCCTCCTAGAGTGGAGAAGGGCATAGAATGAACCCGGAGAGGGAGCTGGTGAATATCCAGCACAGGTGGTGCCGGGCCATTAGTTGCACAACTGGGTAGTTAGTGTGCTGGGCAAATACATACAAGATTATCAGCCTTTGACTACCTTCTTTTCATTTCCCCCAGTCTTGCTTCCATACTGCTTTAGCTAATGAATTTCCACTTACACTCTTTACAACCATGATGTCAAAATAATACCTTAATAATTTTATATGTGAGAGACTGACTTGATTTGTAAACTTTCACTTAAAGCACAATAAAAATTATTAAAAAAAATAATAATACTACCTTAATGATTTTTGAAAAGGCATCAGTTTTAGAGACTGTCCTCAGGGGGAGTAAACATTCTCCCTATTCCCTGCTTATCCCTCTCAGCAACACTTCTCCTGGAATGGTGACAAAAACCAAGCCTGTCCCCTGGCAATTTGCTTAGCATCTCAGTGGCAGTCAGGATGGCACTAAACAGTAGAAGCAGTGGTAAATTGCCCACACAGGGGTTAAAACATAAGGGGTAATCTAGAACTTAACTAACCTTATCATTTCCCCAATTAAATCCAGCCTCCGAGGTCCACTCATGAGTCTAGTGCACCCTCTCCAATTTGGTCTCTAGTGTCTCCATTTAATCGTTGACCTTTTAGCTATAGAGAAATGAGAGTGAAGAAAGGAGGAATAAGAAGTGACTAAAAGATAGTATGTTGCCTGTCTCTCATCATCTCTTATCAGTGAAACAAGGTACTGTTGGTCTTCCTCTGCATAGGCCGTTGAGCACTTGAATCTATTCGAGGGAGGGCTCCAGAGCCAACCTTTAATCATTGGTTGATTCAATAACTGTGGCCCTGTAATATCATTCTCAGCATTTGAAGATGACATTACTCATGGTGGTTGGTATCTTTGTGCGTGAATATGGCTTCTCCACCAAGGCTAGGCTAATGTTCCTGTTTAGACTGAACATGTAAAATCTAGTTTTTAGGCTGTGGAAACAGCCACTAATTAAAATATCTGTTGCTATTCGTGATCCTGCCTTTTTGCCCTGTAGGAGCTCATTACCATTCTACAAAACTGGGCACCCCATTTCTGATTACGAAATACTGGATTAGTCTATCTGTCTCAGCTAATGGCAAATATGATGACCCAATTCTGCGAACAGTGTATGTGATGGTTAAGATTGTGTGTCAAATACTGGGGAAGACACCACAACTTGGAAAGGTCATGGAAGCTCCATATACACATCCAAACTCCCTGAGGGGCCAAATTACTGGGCTGAGGGCTGGGGGGGACCATGGTCTTGGGGAACATCTAGCTAAATTGGTATATAGTTTAAAAGAAAATGTTCTACTATCTACTTCGGTGAGTAGTGTCTGGGGTCTTATAAGCCTGTGAGCAGCCATCTAAGATACTCATTTGGTCTCACCCCTTCAGGAGCAAGGGAGAATAAAGAAAACTAAAGATACAAGGGAAAGATTAGTCCAAAGGACTAATGGACCACAACTACCATGGACTCCACCAGGCTGAGTCCAGTATAACTAGATGGTGCCCAGCTACCACCACTGACTGCTCTGACAGGGATCATAATAGAGGGTCCTGGACAGAGCTGGAGAAAAATGTAGAACAAAATTCTAACTCACAAAAAAAGACCACACTTACTGGACTGACAAAGACTGGAGAAATTCCAAGAGTATGGCCCCTGGACACCCTTATAGCTCAGTAATGAAGTCACTCTCAAGGTTCACCCTTCAGCCAAAGATTAGGTGGGTCCAGAAAATAAAACAAGACTAGGGGCACACCAGCCCAGGGGCAAGGACCAGAAGGCAGGAGGGGACAGGAAATCTGGTAATAGGGAACCCAAGATTGAGAAGGGAGAGTGTTGACATGTCCTGGGGTTGTTAACCAATGCCATAAAACAATATGTGTACTAACTGTTTAATAAGAAGCTAGTTTGTTCTGTAAACCTTCATCTAAAGAAAAAAAAAAAAAGATTGTGTGTAAGCTTGGCTGGGCCATAATTCTCAGTGTTTCTATGTGATTACCCCCATGAAGGGATCTGCTGTGAGTAGTCGATCAGTTGAAAGGGAGTTCCCTTGGGCGTGTGGCCTGCATCTGAATATAAATGGACATTCTGACTTTTGCCTTCTCTGGATCCTGCAGCTGCCTCCTGTTTATCTGACTTCCAGCTCTTAGGACTTGAGCTAGCAGCCTACCTGCTGATCTTGGGATTTGATGATCTTCACAGCCTGTGAGCAAGAGCCCTACTCTGACCTGCTAATCTTGGGTACACCAGCCCCTGTAGCTCCGTGAATAAGGAGAAGCCTCTATGCTGATCCACAGACTTGGGACGTTCCAGCCTCTACAATTGTGTGAGCCATTTCCCTGATATAAATCTCTCTATATATTTATATGCATTAGTGGTTTTGCTTCTCTAGTGAACCCAGCCTAAGACAGTCTACCAGTGGAATCAGGAGTGCAGAAATCATAGGCTCTGACTAAATCAATGAATGTTCTTGAGAGATGTGTTTACTACTCCGAGATGAAAGGGTACAGTGATAATATGGCTAAGAATTTAAAAACAATGTTGGGATAATAACAGTTCCTACTTCACAAGGATTGTTGAAGATTAAATGAAGTACTGTAATATATGTGAAAATGCCTTGTAAAACTTTAAAACCCAAAAAACCAAACTCGTTGCCATGTAACTGACTCCAACTCATAGCAACCATACAGGGCAGAGTAGAACTGCCCCCACAGGGTTTCCAAGGAGTGGCTGGTGGATTCGAACTGCTTATCTTTTGGTTAGCAGCTGAACTCTTAACCACTGTACCACCAGGGCTCCTAAAGCCTTATACACACATTAATTATTGTCATTATATATAGATATTGTGGTAGTCTTTTTGGAAAAAGCATAAGATTTGGAGTCAGAAGATACCCTCCACCACCCACCACCACTAATTGTGTAACCTTGGGAAAGTTTCTTACTCTCTCTTAGCCTTTTCTCATCTGTAAAGTGGGGATATTAATATCTTTATTTCCTTTCCACATATAGCTCAAAGGGTTGTTGTGAAATGCTTTGAAAAGTTGTAAAGCACAATGTAGATGTTGATTTTTGTTTGTGTGTGTGATTAGTATACTATGCTTCAATGAACAGTCTGTCAACATGATACACTCTATTACCCCAGGAGTGACAATAAATTTGAAAAGATACACTTCTCAGGAAGTACGTATATTGATTTTGTGCTGAGGCCCTATGATTACTGAAGTTGTGGACCACTCAAGGGTGAACTCCACGGTCTTGCTGCCAAAGTGGGATGTTCTAGCCAGCAGGGCTGACAATTAGATCTATGGTGTCATGGATTGAATTGTGTCCCCCCAAAATATCTGTCAACTTGGCTAGGTCATGATTCCTAGTATTGTGTGATTGTCCACCATTTTGTCATCTGAAGTGATTTTCCTATGTATTGTAAATCCTATCACTATGATGTTAATAAGATGGATTAGCATCTGTTATATTGATGAGATCTACAAGATTAGACAGTGTCTTAAGCCAATCTCTTTAGAGATAAAAGGAAGGGGAAGTGAGCAGAGAGTTGGGGACCTCATATCACCAAGAGAGCAGTGCCGGAAGCAGAGCATGTCCTTTGGACCTGGGATTCCTGCGCAGTGAAGCTCTTTGTCCAGGAAGGACGGAAGACAAGGAACTTCCTCCACAGCAGACAGAGAGAGAAAGCCTTCTCCTGGAGCTGACACCCTGAATTTGGACTTTTAGCCTACTAGACTGTTAGAGAATAAACTTCTGTTTGTTGGAGCCATCCACTTGTGGTATTTCTGTCATAACAGCACTAGATAACTAAGACATATGGATAACTCCTCATTCTAAGATCTGGTACCCACTCTCTCAACCAACTCTTTCCATGACTTCTAACGGATAGCAAAATCTGGAAATTTGCACTCCCCGATGGGTTTAATAATAACAGCACCAGACAGAGAATTGGAAGCTGGGTTCAAGACCCAATTTTTGTACTTTCCGGCTGTGTGATTGCAGACTAGTCATTTATCATCGCTTAGCTGGAAAACGACAATAATGAAATATATGTACTCCACAGGACTGTTAGGAGGCTAAAATAAGTTTGTATGTATAATGTCATTTTGCAGACTGCAAAGCACTAAACAAATGTAAGTGTTAGTATTCTTCCCAGACACTAAGGGAGATGCTACTGAGCAGTAAAATTCCTTCACCCACAAGTAGCAGAGAGGGAAAGAAGAAAAAGTAGAAGGCCTGGATAATTCACCAATTGGAAGAACCAGCTCCTGAGTCACATAGACTTGGTTAGATCAAGTCCAATATACAGCCCTAGTGACAACTTCAGTGGCTGCAAAATAGGGCCCCTAAGGAGAAGCTGAAGGGGTTAGTTCTTCTTCAGAAAATATAGGTGAAGAGAGAACTTAGTGATTGTCACGTACACATAGGGCAGCTATGGGAAGTGTGTTAAGCAGCTGTACTTGTGCCATTCCACAGAGAACAGGACTTGCAGGTGGCTGGGATGAGGCTCTGTTTGGGTCAGCAGAATGGAAGAATTCTGTACAATAGGGCAATAGGGCAGAACCAGAGCTGCTGTGAGCCCGTTACTGTATTTTTCACAAATAACACACCCACACATATACCGCACATAGCGCACCTAGGAAAATAGTGCACAAAGGGGTTGCGTGGTTGGCAAAAAAATGTATAACATGTGCATTATTTGCAGAAATACTGTATGTTCATACTAGACTGCCCCTTCCAGACCTAGGCTAAAAGAGAAAGAGAACTTCATGGGGTTTAATCATGTTGAGCAAACATGGGCTGACCCCTAACAGTAGAAGGTTTACCTTTGTGAGATGGAGCTTAAAGGTGGCCATGGGACAGAGACCTTACTTTGGCAGGCAGCTCATCTCAGACCTAAACTGTACTTTAATCCCTAAAAGAGTTACTTGGGACAATTTACTACAGCCTTAAATAACCATCTTAAAAATACAAAATGAAATTCTGAGATAGGCATCATTCATTCGTTCACTAATTTCTTATCTATTAAGCAGGTACTAATGGCAGAAACAAATTAATCGCTTGGCTACTAACTGAAAGGTTGGTGATTTGAACCCAGCCAAAAGTTCCTCAGAAGAAAGGCCTGGCAATCTGCTTCCAAGAGGTTACAACCATGAAAACCCTATGGAATGCAGTTCTACTCTGCAATTCACAGGGTCACTGTGAGTCAGAATCACCAACTTTTTTTTTTTTTTTTTTTTAACGACAGTTACGGAATCCTGGGGTGGGGCAAACTATTAAAGCATACAGCTGCTAACCCAAAAGTTAGAGTTCAAGTCCACGGAGAGGTGTGGACCCTCAGAAGAAAGATCTACTTCAGAAAAATCAGCCATTGGAAACCCTATGGAGCATAGTTTTACATAGTACTACTCATGGAGTTGCCATGAGTAGGAATTGACTTAAAGGCAACTGATTTAATGACAGTTACATACTGACAGAAAAACCACGGTGAATATGAATAGTTCTTTCCATAAGGAAGAGCACTGAGTAAAGAGGGCCTTAAGCCCCTAAATAACTGTGATCTACAGCAGAAGGGGAGCCCTGGTGGCACAATGGTTAAGAACTTGGCTGCTAACCAAAAGGTTGGCAGTTCAAATTTACCAGCTGCTCTTTGGAAACCCTATGGGGTAGTTCTATTTTGTCCAATAGGGTCGCCATGAGTCAGAGTCCACTCGATGGCAAGGGAACGGGTAAAGCAGAGGGAGAGAGGAGAAGTACAAAGAGTGAATCATGCAGGGTGCGGGAGGGAGCAATCTCACCTGACTGTGGAGATAAGGGGTAACATCACAGAGAAAATGGCATTGGGGTAGGGGACAAAGGATAGGCGACTTTTTGGCAGAGGCGTGATCTGGAAGGAAGGTATTTGGGGCAGTGGGTATCTTTGGGTGGTGGTGAGCATTTGATTTTCTATTTTCATGGTTTTTGTTGTGCTTTGAGCCAATGCGTAGGCTCATCAGGAGTAGTGACTGTGCATTACATTTCTTTACAACTTGCACAACTTCTAGCACAGTCTAGAACATACATACCTGTGGAATGAATGTCCCATCTTGTCCTTTTCCAGCTTCTCTTCCATAATTTCTCCTCAGAGACTCTGCTGTAACCAAACCCTTTCCTTAGCCTTTTATCTGTCATCTACATGTTCAACTCATACCCATCTTATGAGACTCTCTTCTCTCCTGGGAAGAAAGACTCAGCCTCTAACTCCTATTTATGAAGCTGAACCATATGAAATTGCTGTTTTGTAGACGAAAAGTGGTCAAATATTGACAATTTCTTATGGTTTGACTAATACATTCTCTACCAATGACTTAGTCACTTGCTTGGTACTGGCTTTGTAGTTGCTGCTATTATTAGCTGCTGCTAACAGCTAGTGGTGACCCCAACTCATGGTGACCTCATGTGTTTTAGGGTAGAATTGCTCCATAGGGTTTTCTTGGCTGTAGTCTTACAGAAGCTGTTCATCAGGCCTTTCTTCTGCAGAGCCGTTGGGTGGGTTTGAACTGCCCTCCTTTATGTTAGCAGCCGATCACTTTGTAGTACTTCCACTTACTAAAGTTTAAATTAGCTTGTTTCTTTTTACTTGGCTTTTCCCTCCCTGTACCCTTGCCCTTGCCAAATGTAAGCCTCATGAGAACAAGAACCATGCTGTCTTATTCTTCACCTATATACAATAAAAAAAATTGTATATGGTGCTCATTATTGGCTTAATGAAGGAATGAATGCTTTGTGCCAGGGTTTGGGCTTTGAACAAATTTTATCTAGTTGTGGGATTAGGTGAGTCTCTCCAGGTCTTGCTTTTACCAGTTCTGAAAACTGGTAAAAGTTGTGGTGTACCTAGGTCAGTTGTTTCCAGACCTGGCTGTTCACCAGAATTACTGCAAAGACTATTGAAAGCACAGATTCAAAGGCCCTACTCCAGACCTATAGGATCACATTAGCAGGAAGGATCCCAGAAACCTGTAGGTATCTTCGCCTCCCAAGATGGCTGTTAGTTAGCCACTCAAACACCTGCCAACTTCCCCTTGGGAACCACCAGATTCCGTGAAGCCATGGGGCAAGTATAGCATCTGTCTTGATTACTAAATGTGGCATGATGCCTAGCATGTGGCAGAGAGCAATGGATACTTTTTGAACACAACTTGGAAGTCTTTTCCATTTCTGAGGGGCACCTTGGACTGTCCATTAGGCCTATTAGATTACTTAAAGAGGTCTCAGATGCACTGACATTGAGAGTTTTCTTGGGTCCTCTTGGGCCTCCAAACTGAAGATGCTTGTATATTTGTGGCAGTGGGTGTTAACAAGCCATGCTCCAAGGGCAGTTCAACCTTTCTGAGCCTTAGGTTCTTCCATAAATAATGGCACTGGGCTAAATGACCACTAGGCCCCATCAGACTTGATCTTGCTTTCCATAATGACTCCTCCGCTTGCCAACTGGGTGACTTTGGGCAGCTGACTTAACCTCTCATTGAAGCGTATATGACCCACCACTGGATTATAAGCCCTGTGAGGGGAGAGGCCTTGCGTTTCCCATCGCATTTATCTCTAATACTTAGTGCTTGGCATACAGTAGTCACTCAATGAGTCATTCTTTGGATGAATTATGGAGACTTCTTTTTTTAATGCAATGAGAAGGTAGAAAGTATCTTAAAACCTGAAACTCTATACACTGCTGGTGGGAGCATAACTACTTTTTAAAAAAATTTTATTGTGCTTTAAGAGAAAGTTTACAAATCAAGTCAGCCTCTGATACAAAAATTTATATATAGCTTGCTATATACTCCTAATTGCAATAAATACTTTTCTTAGTGACAGATTTATTGAGATATAATTCACATGCCTTTTGTGTCTGCCTTCTCTCACTTAAATCAAATACTTCCAAGGTTTATCCATCTTGTAGTATAAATTAGTACTCATTTATTTTTATGGCCAAATAATATTTCATTGTATGGATATACCACATTTTGTTTATCCATTCACCAGTTAGTTGATGGACATTTGGGTTGTTTCTACTTTTTGGGTATTATGAGTAATGCTGCTATGAACATTCACATACAAGTTTTTGGGTGGACATGTGTTTTCAATTCTCTTGAGTATATGCTTAATGAGTTTTGAGTATTTGTTTAATGAATGAATGAATGCTTTGCACCAGAGTTTGGGCACAAACCCGCAAGTTCTAAAAGTAGAATTGACAGGTAGCTCTGTTTGACTTTTTAAGGAACTGCCTTCCAAAGTGGCTGCTCCATTTTACAATCCCTCCAGCAATGTATCTGGGTTTCAATTTTTCCACATCCTCACCAACACTTGTTATCGTCTGTCTTTTTTTTTTTTTTCATTCTATTCTTGTTGTTGTTACTTGCTGTCTACTTGATTCCAATTCATGGCATCCTCATGTGTGCAGGGTAGAACTGATCATAGGGGTTTCAGGGCTGTGATCTTGTGGAAGCAGATTGCCAGACCTGACTTCTGAGGCTCTTCTGGGTAGGTTCTAAACACCAACTTTTTGCTAGTAGTTGAGTGCTAAATTGTTTGCACCTTGTCTTTTGCACCACTCAGGGACACCTAATGGGTGAGAAGTAGTATCTAGGTGATTTTGATTTATATTTCCCTAATAACCAACGAGAAAACCCTGGTGGTGTAGTGGTTAAGTGCTACGGCTGCTAACCAAAGGATTGGCAGTTCGAATCTGCCAGGCGCTTCTTGGAAACTCTGTGGGGCAGTTCTACTCTGTTCTATAGGGTCGCTGAGTTGGAATCGACTCGAAGGCACTGGACTTGGGTTTGGTTTTTTGGTAATGACTAATGAGTTGGAATCCACTCGACAGCAACATTTTTTTTTAGTGACTATGATTAAGAAGCCCTGATGGTGCAGTAGTTAATTGCTCGGCTGTGAACAGAAAGGTCTGAGGTTTGAACCCACCAGCTGCTCCGTTAGAGAAAGATGTGGCAGTAGGCTTTTGTAAAGATTTATAGCCTTGGAAACCCTATAGGGCAGTTCTACTCTGTTCTGTAGGATTGCTATGCATCAGAATTGATTCTATGGCAATGGGTTTGGTTTTTTAGAAATGACTAGGATGTTGAGCATCTTTTCTTGTGCTTATTGACCCATTTCAATATATAAGCTCATTGCCCTCAAGTCAATTCCAACTCATAGCACCCTATAGGACAAAGAAGAACTGCCCGATAGGGTTTCCAAGGAGCCCCTGGTGGATTCGAACTACTGACCTTTTGATTAGCAACTAGCTCTTAACAACTAAGCCACCAGGGTTTCCCATTTGAATGTAGACTTTGGATAAATGTCTATTCAAATTCTTTCTCCATTTTTAATCGAGTTATTTGCCTTTTTATTGTCGAGTTGTAAGTAAGAGTTCTTTATATATTCCAGATGCAAGCCTCTTATCAGATACAAGATTTGCAGCTATTTTCTCCCATTCTGTGGGTTGTCTTTTTACTTTCTTGATCGTGTCCTTTGAAGCACTAAAATTTTTAATTTTGATTAAGTCCAATTTATTTTTTCTTTTTTGTTTGTGCTTTTGGTGTTAATCTAAGAAACCATTGCCTAAGGTCGCAAAGATTTACTCCTATGCTTTCTTCAAAGAATTTTAAAGCCTTAGCTCTTACTTTTAGGTCCGTGATTCATTTTGAGTTAATATTTCTATACAATATGAGGTGGGGCCATTTTACTTTTTTAAAAATCTTTTTTACTGTAAAATTTAGCACACATACAGAAAATTTTAAAAATGTACACCTCGATGAATTGTCATAAACCAAACACCCTGTAACGAACACCCAGGTCAAGAAATAGAACATTGTCAGCACCCCTGAAGCCACCCCCTCCACTTTGTGCTATGTTCAAATTAATACCTCTCCTTCTTCCATACCAACTATCTGCTACCCTTTGAGGTAGCCGCATCTTTGTTTTTCTTAGATTTACCACCTAAACAAGCATCCCTAACAACGTAGCTTCACTTTGCCAGTTTTTGAAGTTTATAACAAAATTGTGCTATTTCTGGCTTTTTTCGTTCAACGTCATTTTTGTGAGATTCATTCAGGTTTTGCAAGTAGCTGTAGCTCCTTCATATTTATTGCTATATGGTATTCCATTGTATGAACATACCATGATATTTTTATCCATGCTATTTTTGATGGTCATTTGGGTTATCTCCAGTTTGGGGCTATCACAAATAATGCCGTTAAGAACATTCTCGTTATGTCTCTTGCTGCACAGTGCATATGCTTCTATTTGGTGTGTACTTTGGAGTGGAATTGTTGGACACAAGTATCTTCAACTTCAGTAGAACATGGCAAACTGTTCCAAAGTGGTTAAATGAATTTAAACGCTCACCAGCTGAAAATAAATTTCTTGTTCCACACCCTTGCTAACACTTGTTATTGTCAGTCTGTTTGATTACAGCCATCCTGGAGGGTATGCAGTGGTATCTCATTGTGGTTTTAGTTTGCTCTTCCCTGCTGACTAGCAGGTTGAGCACCTTTTCATATGTTTATTGGCTATTTGCATATCTCTTTTGGTGGCATGCCTATTCAAGACTTTTGCCTACTTAAAAAAAAAGGGGGGTTTCTGTTTTTTTCTTATTAATTTCTAGAATTCCTTATATATTCTAGCTGTGAATTCTTTGCCAGTCATATGTATTGTAAGGAACCCTAGTGGTGTAATAAGTGTTAAGCTGCTAACTGAAAGGTTGGCAGTTTGAACCTACCTAGCAGCTCCACAGAAGAAAGACCTGGCAATCTGCTCCTGTAAAGATTACAGCCTAGGAAACCCTATGGGGCAGTTCTACTCTGCCACATGGGGTTGCTATGAGTTAAAAATCGACTCGATGGCACCTAACAACAATATGTATTGTAAATATCTTCTTCCATTCTGTGGCTTATTTTTTCAATCTCCTAATGGTATACTTTTGATGAACAGAAATTCTTATTTATAATAGAGTCTAATTTAGTGACCTTTTCCTGTACAAATTAGAGCTTTTCTATCCAGTTTAGGAAATCTTTTCCTATCCCAAAGTCATGTAGATATTCTTCTATATTATCTCCTTAGAGATTTTATTATTCACCTTTTATGTTTAGATCTATAATCCACCTGGATATTTGTGTGTGATGTGGGCAGAGGGGTTATGTTTAATTATTTTTTTTAATAATGATATCCAATTTTCCCAGGACAACTTATTGCAAAGATCTTCCTTTCCAAATTGCCCTGCAGTGCCTATGCTGTCATAAATCATCTGTTTATTAAGCTTTGGTCTATGTCCAGGGCTGGACAAGGTAATCTCGGTACTTGTCTTGCTTACCAGATCGTCTGTAGTGAACAATTTCACCTTTTTCATCACATCAAAGATTCTGCTTCTAGGTATGGCTGGCACCTGTCTCTCCTAACCCCACAGCACCTTCCTACAGAATCAAAGCCTCTTTTCAAATTACAATCCCCGACATGGGTGGATTACCAGTAAGCAAGGTAAGCACGGGCTTACTTGTGAAATTGCACACTATAGATTGGTAAGCACAAGTAAGCCCGTGCTTACCTTGCTTACTGGGTAATCTGCCCCTGTCTATGTCTAAACTCTTTATTCTATTCCACTGATCTTTTGTCTCTTACATTTTCATATAAGTTTGAAAAATAACAAGTTCCATTGTGGGGAAAAAAGTGTTGGAAACTTGATTGAAATCACGCCAAATCTATAGATCAGTTTAGGGAGACTTGACATCTTCACACTATTAAATCTATTAGTCCATGAACATGGTATCCCAAACCCAAACCCACTGCCATCGAGTTGATTCTGACTCATAGCAACCCTGCAGGACAGAATAGAACTGCCCCACAGGTTTCCAAGGCTGTAATCTTTACAGAAGTAGAGTGCCATATCTTTCTTGTGCAGAGTGGCTGGTGGGTTTGAACTGTTGACCTTTTGGTTAGCAGATGAGTACTTTAACTACTGAGGCACCAGGGCTATTGAACATAGTGTATTTCCCCATCTATTTAGATCATTTTTGATTTCTTTCAAAAATGTTTTGAAGTTCTCTGTGTATAAGTTTTACATGCCTTTGATTGGACTTATTCTTAGATATGAGTTTTTTAAATATTATTTTAGATGTATTTTTAAAATTTCTTTTTTATTCCTTTTTTTGTGGTTTGGTATATAAAAACAACTGGTTTTATTGCACATTAACCTTATTTCTATTTTGCTAAACTCATTTATTAATTTTAATTAGTATGTACTCAAATATGGTCTATGAGAAGGTTTTTCTTTTCCAATATCAGTCTTTTTGTTTTTTTGAGGGATAAACAGTTTTTATTGGGCCCAGACCAGGAGTCTGTGAGTCTTGAGGACTTCTGTTTATTTGTTGGTGCTAGTTTTCTTCTCCATGTCCTTCTTGGCTGATTTGAGTTACTTCTTTCTGTGGTAAATCTTGACCTCCTCCTTCCTCTCTCCTCCAGGGTAGTTGCCACTGCCTGGTACTACCAGCAAACCTTTTGAGCCAGGTGCTTCAAGTAGGTAAACCTATATGTGGTCTTCAGACACACAAATCTGAGCAGAAATCATCATCTGATTTCTTGTGTGATCTTGTCAAACACCTTGAGACGCTCCAGAGCAGCCTGGCCATGCTTGGTCTTGTTGGGAAGAGTGCCTTGCACAGTCCACCTGAAGATGTGCCTGGGTGTCCAGAAGTTGCAGGGATCTTGGGATAGCTTGGTGTCCATGTGCCTGTGCAAGAAGGCCAAGGCCAGGTACTTCAACCTAATTCTGTAGAAATTGCCAGAAACGTTAATGCTCTCACAATGCATGGTCACTACCTTTCAGACCTGCAGTATCACTTGGCACCTTTGGTCTATAGGAAGCCCTGGAGATGGATTCAACCACTGAATACCAGGACTTGACCCTCTGCCATCTTCAGGAGCTGCCTAGGAAAGGTAATCCCTATACTTTTTATTTATTTTTTCTCATTTCATTAGTTAGAACCTTAGTACAATGTTGATAAGGAGTGGTGAGAACAGACATCCTGTTCCCAGTTTTAAGGTGAAAGCTTTCAACATTTTGTCATTAGGTGAAACATTTCCTGGAAGGCTTTTTACATAGTCATGTGTTGCATAATGTCCATGATACATTCTTTGAAATAGCACGTTACGTGATTTGGATGTTGTGTGAACACCATTATATACAGGCAGTCCTCAAATTATGATAGAGTTCCATTCCTAAGTTGAATTTGTACGTTAAGTTGGAACAGTTACGTATGGTTCGTATCTAATGCCATTTAGTCAAATGTTTATCTTAGTATGTAGTATACCTTTCTATGCATAAACAAAGAAACACTTCCAGATCCACTAAGACATCTTTAATGTAATAATATTAATAATGTTTTGATGCATGTCAAAAAGTAGCACCTGTCTGGTATTACATACCACTGTATGTGCCTCAAATTTTTAATATAACAGGCTTTATGGCAGTTGGGACCATAGTCGTATACGTGGTTGGATGTTGCCTGAACTGACATTTATGCAGCACATGACTATATACTGTTTATCTGGTTAAAGAAGTCCTCTTCTATTCGTAGTATGCTAAGAGATATGCTGGTCTCATGAAATGAGTTAGGTGGTGTTTTCTTTTTGCCTGAAGAGTTAATATTTAAGATTGACATAATGCCTTTCTTAACTGTCTGCTGGAATTCAACAGTGAACTCATCTCTTCCTGGAGTTTACTCTGTAGAAAAGTTTAATTAGATTTGATCTCCTTGATAGTATAAGACTAGACAGGTTTTCTATTTCTCCTTTTGTCGGTGTTGGCCAGTGGTATTTTTGTGTCTCCATATTTTAAGCCCCATTGTTTTATTCAGTCAATATTCATATACCTATATGTTTTCCCTTTTAATTTCCTTATGCCTCTCTGAGCTTACACTGGGGAATCATTTTCCTTTTGTATGAAAAATATCCTTTAGCATTTTAGTATGGCTTGGGTACTAAAAAATTCTTACCTTCTTCTTTTTTAATATTTTTACTTTCATTTTTGAAATTCTTGGTGGTATTCTTTGGCCATAGGAGTATGCTTTGCATACAAGTGGGGAAGGCTTGAAGGGTCAAGGAGAGCAATCCTCTACTCAAAGACAGATTTGATCATAAATACTCCTAGCTTCCTGTCCCCTCAGTGGGACAATTCTGAGGTGTGTCCCACATAGTTTCTCAGAGGGTTTCCAGTAGGACAGAGCTCCAGTTGCCCACAGTGGTAAAACATTCACTAGAACCCCTTTTATTGGCTTTTCTCTCTTCCTTGTCTCCACTCCCATACAGTGCTTCCTGGGATCATCTTCTGAATAAACTACTTATAGTCAAACCCTTGTCTCAAGGTCTGCTTTTTGGGAAACCAAATCTAAGACTTGGCCTATTTCAGGGGTGTAGCCCTTCAGGGTCTCAGCACAGAATAAGAGGCCCTGCATATCAATCGTTGTTGTTTTAGTCCGGAGCGTTTGTCAAGTGTTCAGACTCTTGGCTTTTCAGCCTGTCTCTCTAGAACTGGCATTCATCTTTAAAAGAAAAAGTGGCTCCAAACATAGGACTCACTTCCCTGGGTCTCATTCTTCCTTTGGATCCTGGCTTGGGAAGTCATCATTATTTTGTTAGCTCTCTTTTTCTTTAAGCAGATTTAAAGAAATATTTTGTACAACTTTTCTAGTTGTCCTCAGAGGGAGGATTAATTCAAAGGACTATTAAGTCCCCAGCCTCCTTTTGTAGCCTTATATTTTGGGAGCCCTGGTAGCACTGCCATTAAGAGTTTGGCTGCTAGCCAAATGGTTGACAGTTTGAATCCACCAGCCTCTCCTTGGAAACCCTATGGGCCAGTTCTACTCTGTCCTATAGGGTTGCTATCAGTTGGAATCGACTCTACGGCAATAGGCTTTGTTTTGTTTTTGGTATTACGCTTTGAGTCTTCACAGAGATTGTTTTTCTTGAGTCCTGCTTATTTCTATTTCTCTATCTCCATTTCCCCCACCACTCCACCCATGCATCCTATTGGCTTTCACAACTCCATGACTTTGTTCTTCTTTTTCCCGGTTCAGAATATGACCCACCAAAGTATCAGCCCTGGAAGAAGAGGATTGTTGCAAACATGCCAGTCTGGGACCACAAAAAGGTAGCAATGCCAAGATGGTCGTGACTCAGAGATCAAGTAGGCAGTTCGAAAGGGCTGCCAAGAAAGTATGTCACAGTTCTAGGAAACTCCCATTGCTGTCAAGTCAATTCCAACTCACAGGGACCGTATAGGACAGAGCAGAATTGCCCCACAAGGTTTCCAAGGCTGTAATCTTTACAGAAGCAGATTGTCACAGCTTTCTCCTGTGGAATAGCTGGTGGTTTGAATCACTGGCCTTCTGGTTAGCAGCTGAGTGCTTAACCACTGCACCACCAGGGCTCCTTGAAGAAACTGTCATTGTTGTTGTTAGGTGCTGTTGCGTTGGTTCCGACTATAGCAAGCCTATGTATAACAGAACAAAATACTGCTGGGTCCTGTGCCATCTTCATAATCATTGTTATTATTGAGCCTATTGTTGCAGCCACTGTGTCAATTCATCTCCTTCAGAGCCTTCCTCTTTTTCTCTGACCCTCCACTTTACCAAACATGATGTACTTCTCCAGGGACTGGTCTCTTTTGATAACATGTCCAAAGTATGTGAGATGAAAGTCTTGCCATCCTTGCTTCTAAGAAGCATTCTGGTTGTACTTCTTCCAAGACAGATTTGTTCATTCTTCTGGCAGTCCATGGTATATTCAATATTCTTTGCCAAAGGCAGGCCGTATTTCAAAGGCGTCAATTCTTCTTCTTAGGTCTTCCTTACTCATTGTCTTGCTTTCACATGCATATGAGGTGATTGAAAACACCTTGGCTTGGGTCAGGAGCACGTTAGTCCTTAAAGGAAACTAACTGAACTGAAACCTTTGCTGTCAAGTTGATTCTGACTCATAGAGACCCCATAGGACAGTGTAGAACTGCCCCACAGGACTTCCCAGGAGTGGCTGGTGATTTGAACTGCCGACCTTTTGGTTAGCAGCCAAGTTCTTAACCACTGGAAACTAGGAGTGGGTAAATCAGGTCAAAAGGAGGGTGGAGGCAAAATAAAAAGATGAAGGACAGATTTGGAAAAAAAGAGAAATAAGGCACGGTATGGGCAAAGTATGGAGTTGGTTCAGGGACAAATCTAAAAGGATCGGATTTAAGCTACGTAATCTATTTGCCCAGAACATTCTTGAAGGCTCAGCTTAAATGATTTTGAATTCTTTTCACTGGAATCACTTCCTCCTTTAACTTCCATAGTACTTTTATTGCATTTATCATATCACATCTTTTTCAACTGGCTTTAAATAGTCTGTTCCTTCTAAATTATTAACTACTTAATAGCAGCTGTGGTATAGTAGAAAGAGCAACTGAATCAGAGTCAGAAGACCTGGGTATAAGTCTCAACTTTAGGACTTATCATCTATGTCATCGTGGGCAAGTTATTGAAGGTGTCTGGCTCTCAGTATTCTCATCCACAAAATGGGGATAATACCATTTACCACCCTAAGGCAATCTGATACATATAAAAGGTATATAAAATGGTACAAAGTGAGCATTCAACAAATAAAATCTTTTATCTGCTGAGCTTACTATGTGTTATGAACTGCTCTAGGTGTCCAATATGTACGCCATCACAATTCTTTGCAGCTCTATTAATACATTAAATAAAATAACATAACATTTTACAAATGAGAAGGAAAAAAAGCTACAATCGGTTAAATAACTTACCCAAGATAATAATGTTAGTTAAATAGCAGAACCAGTACTCAAATCCAGGTCTGTTTCTAAAACCAACAGTCTCCACTGGGCCACCTTGTCTCCCCACGGCTCACATGGACTTCTAATACATACCAAAAACCAAATCTGTTGCCATCAAGTCAATTCTGACTCACAGCAACCCTACAGGACAGAGTAGAACTGCCCCAACAGGGTTTCCAAGGAATGCCTGGTGGATCTCAACTGCCGACCTTTTGGTTAGCAGCCCTAGCTCTTAACCACTGTGCCACCAGGGTTTCTAACACACAGTAGCCTTGAAGTCACTTTTAATCTAAGCTAATCTGGGCCGATGTTGGAGCAAGGGACCTACAAAATTGTTCCCTTGTTTGTCTCAAAGGCTACCTAGTCTATTCTGATTTATAAACAAATTTTCATATACTTTGCACAAGGAAATTTCCTAAGCAGGAGTGTGTGTGTGTGCAATGCATTAACAGGAAAAGCGATATTTTATTCTTAACATTTTACAGGACCCCTGATTTAACTAACATTCACACAGACTGGTTAAGAGGTATGTCAGGGAAGGAGGAACTGTTTTCAGTTTTTGCCATTAAGTTTTAGAGTTCCTCAGAAGTACTTGAGTTTTTAAAAAGATCATAGAAACCTTGGGAAGAAAGCTATGATTTGGCTTTCCAAGAAAAAAAGCTGATAAATCCATTCAAGTACTTCCAGTTATGATCCCACTGATGACAAGCTGAGGAACTTCTTTGTAGAAAAGATATACCATCTTTTACTTTAAAGCAATAATAAAAAAATGATGAATCATTTAGATCAGTAAATTATTTTGTGTCCACGGTTTCTCTTTGTGGCGGTATGGGATGGTGGTGGTGTTGGGGGACATTACGGAGACCAGAGTTGCAAAAGAACTGCAAAGTCAGTTCCCTGATCCTACTATCACCTTCAGGTAAGGCCCTTACATAAATACCTTACTTCTCCAATAAAATAAAAGGCTGTTTATTTCTTGCCCTTTATCTGATACTACACTTTCACTTTAAGTACAAACGCGGATGAAAGAGAAACAACAAAACACCCCCAAGGATCGGCAAAATAATTCGGGTTGCCCCAGGGAAATCAGGGAGAGAGAAGAGAAGAGCCCCCCTCCCTTCCCACCTCCCTCGGGACACACTTACCCTCCCTCCCGAACTCCCCACCAGCCCCGGCGGGGCCGCCCCTGCGCCTCCTCCTTCCCTAACACGTGCTCCCCGGAACACTCACTCCGAGCTAGCCCACCCCCCGCGGAGGGCTGGGCTCGGGCGCCGACCAGCCCAATCCTCACGCGCCTTACAGCGCCGTGGCCCGACAACGTTGAGCCGCCCAATCGAGAAGGCCTCACCGCCCGTTTCCCGGAGCCCCGCCCCTCCGCAGCCGTGCCCCCGCCCGCCGGTCTCCGCCCTCCTCCTCCTCCCGTTCGCCCCGCCCCCGCCGCTCCGGAGCGGAGCCTGCGAGACGGAGAAACTGGGGCAGAAGTGAAGATGGCGGCGGCGGTGCTGGTGGCGGCGGCGGCGGCTTCTCGCCAGTGACGCGCGGTGCGGGCTCAGCTCCCTCCCCACCTCCCCCAGTCCGGACCCCGTCTGCCGCCGGGACCACACCGACCCCGCAGCCCGCCCCTCTCCCCCTCCCCAGTCGCCCCTTTCCCGACGCCCGGCTGCCGCTGGCGGCGGCGGCGGCGGCGGTGCCGCGGCTCGGGTCCCGGCCGCCGGCCTCGCACTCTTAGGTGCTGTCGCCGGGGGAGCGGGTGGCGTGTTGATCCGCCCTCCTGCCCGCCCCGCCGAGTCGCCGGGCCGCCGACACACGCCCGGCAGGGAGGCGGCGGCGGCCCCTGCGCATTTGCTTCCCTCCATCTGGGGACTAGGAGGCGGCGACGGCGGCAGTGGGTTTTGGGGAGGGGAAGGGGTCTCGGGGGGTGGGCGAGCGCCGGAGGGGGCAGTCCTCGGGAGGAGGACGAGAAGGAAGCACCATGACGTCCATCCATTTCGTGGTTCACCCGCTGCCGGGCACCGAGGACCAGCTCAATGACAGGTAATAGGGCCGGCGGGCGGGCGGGCGGGGGGAGGGGCGCCCTCCCCTCCCCCACGGGGCCGCGCCGGACGGGCGCCGGTGTTTACGCGCAGTCCGCCCGCCGGGGGGGTCCTCCCGGCCCCGAGCTAGGCCCCTTCCGGGCCAAACTTCTTGTCCAGTAGGATGCGGGGGGCGCGCGGTGTAGACGGGGGCCGCGGTGTAGACGGGAGAGCGCACCGCAGCCCCCGCCCTGAGCGGCCCCGTTGAACTCGGCGGAGATGGGGGGCTCCAGCTCTCGGGGTTGGGGGGGCGGGCTGTAATTACCTCCCGGCCCAGGCCCTAGGAATCCATATTAGTCAAAGTTGAATTGAGACAGACAATGCGGATGGGGGATGGTGAAGGTAAAAAGAGAGGGAAGAGGAGAAGCGCGGCGAGGGGGCCGGGGCAGGGCTGGGCTGGCTCGCCCCGGCTCCCGGGAGCTGGGTCCGGAGAGCTGGACCGGAGCTGCCAGTCCTGGGAGATCCCGGGGGGAGAAGCCGATTCCCGGCATTCGCGGGGGAGGGAGGGCGGCGAGGGAGGGAGGAAGCGCCATGATTATTGTTATTATTATTGAATTTGAGCCCCTGCAGTGAGGCTTGCCTGCCCGGGGAGGGGATGAATTCAGGCGGGCGTCGCGGGGCGGATTGCCTTTGCTCTCCCTGTCTTGAAACGGTACTGGCAGTTCATCCTTCCAGCCCCTGTGGTGCGAGCTTTTTTTGTTCCCCTTTTTATTCTAATGATAGTGTTTTCCTGAGTTGTAATTTGACAGCTGAAAACCGTGCGTAGAGTCAAAGGAAAACTCTTAGCGTTTGCAGCTCGCAATGCTGCTCTTCTTAACACGCTGTAAATTTCTAGGATGAGTTTGCTGTGGGCAGAGGAGGAATTATGATATGTATTTTTTTTTGTCTTTCATAAGAAGGCTGTTTTAGCCATGGATTCCTCCCCTTCCCTCCTCCACCGTTCCCGGCCAGTTTAGGATATTGAATTGCAGGGCCGCATGCTCACAGGGAACTGAGATAAAGCAGGAAAAGTTCCTTTACTGTTGCAAAACAGACTCAGGAGATCGAGGGAGGCCTCCATTAAAGCATGTCTTTGAATCTAGGACTCAGATCGAATGATGGGCTAAATGTTTACAGGATCAGAAGGTAGGGCATTTAAGCCTCCCTCTCCCCCAATACTACTCTGTGTATTTCTTGTGAGTGTAATAGGCCGTCTGGTCCCAAGTTTAGAAGTTAGGTATAATTTTTGCTAAGTGACCTGGTGACATAAGTTGCATGACGCCCTGTTTGTCATGCGCTTCCTGGAGGGAGGAAGAGGCCTAACTTGCTGCTAAAATATTGGCCTTTCTTGATGTGTATAACCGCCTCAGGTCGGCCGGGCAACTTTTAAGTCCAGAAAACTGGAGGCTTGGTTTTAGCACTGGGTTGGATTTGTGTAATCTTTGCTGTAGCCATACTGTATTTAACATGCTTGTGAAACTTTTGGAGTACTTTTTGAAAATGTTAACCATTTTAAGTTGTCACATAGTTCCTTTAAATATGGAAATAACCTTCAAGTTATTTATTTTAACATTTTGTTATCTGATCCTTTGAGTTTATTTAGTGATCTTTTTAAGACTTCAACGTAAGATTCTTTGTAAATTTAGAAGTAATTTTCTTTAGATTCAGGCTGGTAGTGAGGATAGCTCTACTGTCATTTATAGAACCAAGTGAGTAGTACTTGTCCTGTAACTTAGAAAATTGCACCAGGGAGGAGAGAACTAGGTCATGTTTTCTATATTAAACCCAACTTTCTGTTATGTATCAGGAGTCCTGACTAGCTTACTCACTTGGCTGTACACGCCAAAACCTATAGTACAATTGTATTGGGCACCTGGTTTATTTTTGAGCATTCCTTTTGCTTCAGCTGTCTTGAGAAATTTACATGTATCTTTCTTACAGATGCCTTTTTTTCCTCCAATATGAGTGTAAACAGTCAGCTTTGATTTTGATTCCTATAGTGTCAAGATACAATATTAAGAATGTTTAGACCATCTTGAATTTTTAATTCCATGAAATAAGGAAAAAAGACAAGTGGATTTGATTTAGGTTATAAAATCTGTGCATTAATATGACAGATACTTGAGTAAATAGAAACGTGCTGTAGGTAGAAATTTAGGTACTTGTATCTAGTAGCTGTAAAAATGTCAAGATTCGTTTTGTAAAGGCAGCATTTGAGACAGTCATGCAACTTAAGTTTTGGAATAGTAGATTTGTGCTGGGAGCTGTTGTGTCTGCCCTTCAAAAGAAAAGATCTGTTTTGCATGCCTCATGGCAGAGTTGCACAAGATCAACCTATTGCTTGAGAAAAATGCTTCCATTCATGATTGGTTTTTCTGGACCCTTTTAATGATCCAGAACGAGCAGCCCAGAAGATCTTCATCTTCAGATAAAAACTTAATCAAAGCTTATTAAGTTCTGGTAATAGAAAAGAGTGTGCTACTGTAGCTTGATTTTTGTAAGATATGTGTCTTTTGTGATAGTCATAAACTAAATGATAAATGATAGTTTTGGATGAAAAATTATAAATAGGTAGACTTTGTTCTTTACCTGAAAAGCAGTAAGATTGATGAGGCAGTATGGTACTGTAAATAAATTGCCCAGTTAAAGAAAACTGTTGAGCTGAAACCACCACCAATATTTTCTTCTCCAAATAAATTTTCTTTCTTTAAATACATACATTCTGTTAAAAGTCAAACATTTTGTTCAGTGTAATAGTCTGATGTCTTAAACATCTAAAATATACCCAGCACAAAGAAAAACACCTGATATTTTTTCTTAATGTGTGTTCCCAAACTTCCTAATTTTATGATAGTCTGCACATACTAGGTTAAAAATCTTTAATTATTGTCCCTTGGAGGCTAGATAATGAATGAGTGAAGTTAATAATTATAGGAGGCAGTGACTAGGGCCAAGAGAAGTTCAGAGTCTAGGATGTTGATCTGGCCACATTGTGGCTTCCCCATGGGATTACAAAGCCCCTGGTCAGAGTGGGCGGGCCCTCAGTAAATATTCATTGAGTTGAATTTAAACCGTAGGTGTTCAGATACCTTTGTGACATTTTGATTTTCTTTCTAGTGAATTTCTTGAGTTAGTGCCTTGATCTTGTCTAAAACATTGTCTCAGAGAAATAGCAAAATGATACCAAGAACATGATGTTGAGTTTGAAGGGAGAGCTGGAAGTACCTAAGAAGTCATGTAGACTGTAGTCTTCTCACCATTCAGATGAAGAAATGGGCCCAGAGAATTTACAAATTTACGCAGTGAGTTACTGGCAGATGAGGTCTACCTGATGGATCATTGGGCTTTTTTTTCTTTTGTAAAGTCCAAGGCTCTTTCCACTGTCTTATGTGGCCTGTATCCTGAAATGTTTCTGCTGTCTGAGGCATCCTTAGATGCCTTAGAGCAGCCACCTGTCTTAGAGTTTTGATTCCTTCTTCCTTTAAGCGCTTCCCTCCAGGGCTTCAGGTTGATTTGTGTCTTGATGAGGAAGCTGACCTTCTTAACCCTTTTCTATTACTAGGTTAGGCTAGCATTAAGGGAATGCAGTGAGGGTATGACTTGTTGCCCCTGTCCCGAATCATTCCTCAGAATGTAGGTTGGTTATAATACAAACCAGTTCTCATTATTTGTCTGTATGTGGAATTTTCCTGTGAGCTTTGCTTTTTGGCATTGTGATGTGTTGTGTAGTCATGAACAGTCTTGATTGCATTTGTCATATGAGAAGGGTTTTTCTGTAAGGAGCTTCCCCTTGATGTTCCTTTAGGCTATAAGGTTAAATAGTATAGACAGGACTTTGCAATTTGGAAATCCCAAATCGGGGTTTGTCTCAGCCCTCATACCTATTACTGTCTGCTGGTAGGTGAGTCATTTAATTTAACCTCTTAGAGCCTCACTCCATACTCCTGTCACCCCAGTCTCTAAAGTAGTACCCACCTCTAGGTTGGTGAGGAACAGTTGAGTTGTGGATGGGAAAACATCAATATTATAATGTAGGTTCTGGGGAAAATATGAGGAGTTTTTTTTTTTTTTTACTTTTAACCGCTGTTAAGTGTTGTCTGGTTTGCAAGTGGAAAATAACAGAAACTCAAGGAAATTGCTGTAGAATGTCCTTAGCATCGAGTGTAGAATCCAGACTCAGTCCTGGAACAGTGGTTCTCAACTGGGGATGATTTTTGCCCTGCGCCCCGCCCCCCCCGGATATTTAGCAATATCTGGAGAAATTTTTACTGTCACAGCTGGGGCATTGCTACTGGTGTCTAGGGGTCAGGGATGCTGCTAAACATCCTGCAGTGCACAGGACAGCCCTACAACAAAGAATTAGCCAGTCCAAAATGTCAGTTGCCCTGGATTATCTTGAATGCATATAGGTGTAAATATACATGGAAATGACTTTTAGGAAGAAAAATTCAAGCAAGATACTTTCTTAAGTTAGTGTCAAAATGTGACTATTTACGAAGAAAAATTCAAGCAAGATACTTAACTTAGTCTTAAAATGTGACTATTTAAATTTAACTTAATTGAGATTAAATAAAATAAAAAAGTCAGTTTCCTGGTCACACTAGCCACATTTCAAATGCTCAGTAGCCACTTGTGGCTAGTGAGTACCATATTGAACAGCACAGATATGGAACACCATTACAGAACGTTCTGTAGGACAGCGTTGGCATATACAGCGCTTTTGTATTGGGTATGCCATTTAGTAAGTGCTCATTATTTTTATTAGAAAGTGTTGAGTTTTAAAAACTCAGGCATATCCTCATCCTCTTAGTAGGAGCCAGAAAATATGCCAAGATTACATGGAGCTGAACAAAGCTTGTGGTGGGTAGAGGTTTTTGTAGTTGAAAAGCTTCCTGAAATTTCAATGTGCTACACCAAAAAACACAAGTATTAGGTAGTGTGGGGTAGAGTATCACATCACCAAACCAGTGGGAAATCTCACTATTTGATTACTGAGATTGTTACTTAGAAACAGTAATATTAGCAAGGTTGTGCCCTGGTGGCACAGTGGTTAAGCACTCAGCTGCTAACAGAAGGGTTGGTGGTTCGAACCCCCCAGCCGTTCTGTGAGAGAAAGATGTGGCAGTCTGTGTTCATGGAGATGACAACCTTGGAAACCCTGTAGGGCAAGTTCACTGTGTCCCACAGGGTTGCTATGAGGAGGAATTGTCTCTGCAGCGGGTTTGGTTTTGGTGCTGGAAAAGCGCAGTGGAACTTAACTAAAGTGATAAAATGAAGTTGCTTATGGGAGTAAGATTAAAGACAGGGTATAAAATAGCCAAATAAAAAATTGAAAATCAAAACAAACAAGGGCAGATCGATATTATAAATCAAGAAACCAGTGACTAAATCATAGGCCTAGGGATAAAGAGACACTTGTGATGGAATTTACGTGGCACACCGGAGTTCAGCTGGGAATAATGGGACGAAATTAAGAAAGGTCAGAATTTTTTTCCTCTAACAATTAGGTTATTTTAGGAAATAGTCTCTAAAGGAAAGTTTAATCACTGAAGATTGTTTCGAATTACACTTCAATAAATCTTACAGGGTATGTTGAAGGGAGCAGGTTTTTTTTTTTTTAATTTTCATTGTGCCTTAAGTGAAAGTTGACAAATCAAGTCAGTCTCTCACACAAAAATTTATATACACCTTGCTACATACTCCCAGTTGCTCTCCCCCTAATGAGACAGCCCACTCCCTCCCTCCACTCTCTCTTTTTGTGTCCATTTTGCCAGCCTCTAACCCCTCTACCCTCATCTCCCCTCCAGGGAGGAGATGCCAACATAGGCTGAAGTGTCCACCTGATCCAAGAAGCTCACTGAAGAGTTGGCTTTGGGAATGGTTCTTTTCCTGGGCCAACAGAAGGTCTGGGGGCCATGACCACACCGGGGTCCTGCTAGTCTCAGTCAGACCATTAAGTCTGGTCTTTTTACGAGAATTTGGGGTCTGCATCCTACTGCCCTCCTGCAAGGGAGCAGTTTTTTGCAGGAGGATATAGTTACGGTTTCCTGTTTTTTGTCATGTATACTTTTAAAAAAATAACTTATTTTTGTTGTTGTTGAGAATATACACAACAGAACATACACCAATTCAACAATTTCTTCGTATATAACTCAGTGACGTTGATTACATTCTTTGAGTTTTGCAACCATTCTTACCCTCCCTTCCTGAGTTGTTTCCCTCCCTTTAATGTAAACTCAGTGTCCCCAAGTTTTCTGTCTAACCTCTTGAGTTGCTGTTGAAAGTTTGATCCCACATAGATTGTCATATATACTTCTGACTGAGAAAACAAACTCCAGTTACATTGTTTCAGTCATCTTGACACCTTGCTTTCTGATGAAATGAAAACTTTTTTCTTGAATATTATATAAGCTTATTATTATGGAAAATTGCAAACATACAAAGGTAGAGAGAATAGTGTAATGAACGCCCATGTATCTGTCATCTAACCTCAACAGTGCCAATCCATGGCTAGTCTGGTTTTATCCCTCTCATTTATTCCCCTCCATTGTGTAATTTAATTGATAAACTCTCAGTATGTATCTCAAAGATGAAACCTCAAGAAGGGGGAAAAAAAACCTAAAAACATTTTAATGTCAAAATTTAGTCTGTTCCGATTTTCCTGTTATCTCATAAATGCCTTTTTTGGATTGACTATTTTGATGACCTTACATAATTAAAACTAACTGGGTTCTAACACGTTACAAAACCAGACATCCTTAGAAGAGAAAACTTGTTGGAATTGTAGCCTTAGAAAGAGAGAGGCAGTGTCACACTGGAAATTTTAAGGTTCTTTACAGCATGACGCTGTAACTTCTCAACCTCCAGTACGATAGTGGTCTTTCTTCAGTCACTTGTAATTGTTATGTAATGATGCTAAGATGGAATTCTTGAAATTAAGTGATATTGAATGGGGCACACTGAAGAGTAACATTGAGTCATGGGAAAAGTTTACAACATACTTCTTCTAAGATGAGAGTATTGGTTGAACTTGGCTGTAAATTAAAAATTATTCTCCGGAGATCATATGTCGCTTTACTTTTTTGATAGAATCAGTGTAGTGGTAATAAACCCCTTCAAAATAAGAAGTATGGTGACTTCTTAGATAACTGTGACGTTCTGATTTTTGTCAGGATATTAAATAACGTGTAAAAAGTTGGTGTTATTTCGTGTGTAAATACACGGTACTTTAGCAGAAATGTTACCTGCTCAGTTTCCGATGCCTCATCTACCTTATTAAGTGTTTTTGACTTTATCTACTCTTACTTATTTTCTAAACCAACTTTTTGAGGTATAATCCACATACAATAAAATTCACCCATTTTAAGTGTACAGTTTGTTGAGTTTTGACAAATGTAAGCAGTTGTGTAACCACCGCCACAATCAAGATGTAGAACATTTTCACCACCTCAAAAAATTTCTTGGTGCCCCACCCCTGCCTGGCTTCAACTGTTGTGCTTTTGGCTACTGTAGTTTTGTCTTTTTTAGAATTTCATACAAATGGAATCATGTGCCGGGTTTCTTACACTTAGTATAATGTTTTTGAGATTTCATCCATGTTGTATGTAGAATGAGTAGCAGTATTTTATTATATGGATAAAAACAAAAAACCAAACCTGTTGCCATTGAGCCAATTCTGACTCATAGCGACCGTATGGTATATGGATAGGCCACTTTTTAAAATAGTCTCTTAAAAAAAAAAAAAAATTCTCTAGCCGTTAGAAATTTGGATTATTTTCAAACCAAGCAAACCAGTTGCTGTCAAGTGGATTCTGACTTATCGTGACCCCATGTATGTCAGAGTAGAACCATTCTCCATAGGGTTTTCAAGCTGATTTTTCAGAAGTAGGTGGCCAGGCCTTTCTTTCGAGATGCATCTAGGTAGATTCGAATCTCCAACCTATTGATTAGTTGCTGAGTGTGTTAACTCTTCGCACCACCCAAGGATTACTGGGTTGTTTTCAGTTTCTGCCTGTTCCCTAGTCTTTATTCAAAACAAAACAAAAAAACTTACTCGTTACAAAAAAATTTTTATAGAAAAATTGGAAAATATGGAAGAGTAAATAAAAAAGTAACAGTACCATCATTGTTAACATTTTGGCGACTTACAAGTTTATTTTTCTGTACATAGATTTTTTTGTTTGTTTTTATAGACTCCTGATCATCCTGGGTATAATTTTATATCTTTGACATTTTTCTTGACTTTGATTTGTGACAATATTTTTCATAGTAAGAAACCACTGATACTAAAATAATTGCTTTCTTGACAGCAAATGTTCATATTAAAAAATATATACTAGTATATGAAAGGTTATATTTTAGAATTCTGTTAACTGTAATGGTGATATTCTAGAGTGCTAGTTATGAAGATTATGGCAGTGTCCAGTCTACAGAACACTGCATTGAATGAATTAATAGATAGATGTTTATTCTCCTCCCCATCAGTTCAGGTCATAGTGGTATTGGAGAAAAAATGTTGAGACCCTACTAGTATTTCAAGCAGTTGGCTCTGCTCCAGCATGAATGGAGGCTGCTGTTCCAGGGTTCAGGAGATGAGGTGTTCCAGGTCTTTACATGAAATCTGCCTTACAGATAACCTGGAACTCCAAAGATGGCCTTGTATGAGTGTCTTCAAGGCCCTGCTACTTAGTGGCGTGGTGGAAATCTATCTGGGTGTTTTTCTGTAGGAGCCCACTTGATGTAATGTGAGAAGTGGAGGATGATGGGTTTTGTAAGCCTTGAGAAAAAGCTGAGTTTGGGAATAGGAAGTTGATTTGATAGAGAACGTCAAGTTAAGAAAGCAGAGAAGATATGGTGGGTTTTTTTTTAGATGTTTAGAAGATGACAACAGGGCATTGTGTGAAAAAGGTTTTGGAGGGAGGAGTATTGGATCTGTGCATTTGGTCCCCTATTCCCTTACGTTGTATTAGCTTTGCTTCTTGGCCAAAGGCAATTTGAACTTTGTTCAGTTATGCTTTGTAACATCATTTTTGACATCTTAAAACTTACTTTAAGTTTTTAAAGGAATCATGAGTCAAGTGATTTTTCTTAAATTGCATGTAAGCCTAGTTTAAACATCTGTTGTCTTAGTATTCTTGTGTTTCTAGTGGAGTTTAAACTGGAGTCTTCAGCTCCAAGAAATCCACTGATGTTTTCTTTAAATGATTGCATTTTTTTGCTTATCAGGTATTCTGATTGTTTTGTGTATATCAGAGAATAATAGAAGGGGGAAGGAGGAAGTACTTCAGGACTACGGACAGTGCAGCTTTTTGTGTTGTGGCGCATCTTCGGGGAAGTGTAGGAACTACTTTTTCTTCATTTCTTACAGTTACCAGCAGGGGATAATCCACATTTCAGGCTTGATCCCAGCTACTTCCTCAAGCCCGTGATGAGTCCCTATTAGGATTCTCTGTCATTGCCACGGGGTTGCAGAATTAGGAATGTGGGTGTTTTCCACTGTGGAGACTGTCTGCCCGTGCTCTGTGGGTCAGAGATGACACATGGGCTGATTTTGTTGGCAGTTGCTCATCTTTCTGCTATTTATGAGGGTTGAAAGATTATGAGGAGTACATAAAACATCCATACAGCAGGCACCCCATACCTTCCCAAAATGTCTCTGGCTTCATAAAGTTATGTTGGGTAGAGGAGGCTCTAGGGCAGCTGGCATTTTGCTTTTCTTCTGCAGGGCCTCTTGACTACCCAGAGGCCCTTAGGACATGTAAGAGGCTTTTTCAGTTGACATGAAGGTTGGATCTTCTTTTGGTAAATTCTTGGTGTATGTTCTGCTGTGTTCGAGCCCATTATTGCAGCCACTGTGTCAGTCCATCTCATTGAGGGGCTTCCTCTTTTTTGCTGACCCTCTACTTTACCAAGCATGATGTCCTTCTCCAAGGACTGGTCTCTCCTGATAACATGTCCAAAGCATGTGAGACAAAGTTTCGCTATCCTTGCTTCTAAGGTGCATTCTTGCTGTACTTCTACCAAGAGAGATTGTTGATTCTTCTGGCAGTCCGTGGTATATTCAATATTCTTTGCCAACGCCATAATTCAGAGGCATCAGTTCTTCTTCACTCTTCCTTATTAATTGTCCAGCTTTTGTATGCATAGGAAAATACCATGGCTCGGGTCAGGTGCACCTTAGTCCTCAAGGTGACATTTTTGCTTTTTAACGCTTAAAGAGGTCTTTTGCAGTGGATTTGCCCAACGCAATGCACCTTTTGATTTCTTGACTGCCACTTCCATGGGTGTTGATTGTGGGTCCAAATAAAATGAAATCCTTGACAACTTCAATCTTTTCTGTGTTTGTCATGATGTTGCTTATTGGTCCAGTTCTGAGGATTTTTGTTTTCTTGATGATGAGATGTAATCCATTCTGAAGGCTGAGGTCCTTGATCTTAATCAGTAAGTGTTTGAAGTCCTCTTCACTTTCAGCAGGCAAGGTTGTGTCATCTGCATAACGCAGGTTGTTAATGAGTTTTCCTCCAATCCTGATGTCATAGTCCAGCTTCTCAGATTATTTGCTCAGCATACAGGTTGAACAAGTATGATGAAAAGATACACCCCTGATGCACATTTCTTCTGATTTTAAGCCATGCAGAATCCCCTTGTTCTGTTCGAATGACAGCCTCTTGGTCTGTGTGGAAGTTCCGTGTGAGCACAATTAAGTGTTCTGTAATTTCCATTTTCTGCAATGTTAGCCAAAATTTGTTATGATCCACACAGTTGAATGCCTTTGTGTAGTCAATAAAACATAGGTAGATATATTTCTGATAATCTCTGCTTTCAGCCAAGATCCGTCTGACAGTAGCAATGATATCTATTGTTCTATGTCCTCTTCTGAATCCAGCCTGAATTTCTGGCAGTTCTGTTGGTGTACTGTTGAAACCATTTTTGAATTATCTTCAGCAGAATTTTACTTGCTTGTGGTACTAATGATATTGTTCGAAGTGACCTTGAATAAATGCTGTAACTCGTTTGTAAAATGAGAGTGTTGGACCTGATCACTTAGTTTTTTTCCATTCCTGTTTCTCAGCTTTTAGGATTATGAGAGGGAAAAGAGTTTTTGTATTGTAGAATGGCTCAGAGGAAGAAAGAACTGTGAGTCTATGGTGACTGATTTCTTTTACTTTAATTTTGTTGATGACTGGAAAAAATGAACAAGGGAAGTGGGAAAATACATTTTACTCTAATTCAGTAAGTATTTTGCCAACTAAGTTGTATACACGGGGTTACAGAGGCATTTATCCTCATGGAGCTTTTAGTTTAATGGGGAGACAGACATGTAAGTAAAGAGAGAAGTGTTAATGGGTAATGCAAGTTCTAGAGAAGCAATGAGGTGGATTGATACAGTGATTGCAACAATGGGCTCAAACAAAGCAACGATTTGTTGTACATTGGGTTGCTATGAGTCTGAACCAACTTGACTGCACCTAACAACAACAGCAGGGAAGCAAGGATCTAATGATTGAACCTGGATGCCAAGGAAGGCCTTTGAAGACAGGGTTGCAGGATACGCAGAAAGGTTCATCTTCTTACTTCAGTTTTCTTGAGCCTAATGGATTTTGATTTATAGGTATCAAAGATGCTGTCAGCAACCAAAGGGTTTTCATTTGTTTTTAGTATTTGGTACTATATTGATAATCAGAATTTAATAATATTCTAGAACCCTGGCACTGTAGGACAACAGCATATGCATAGACAGTGTTTTTTTTTTTTGTTTGATTTTCGTTTGCAGAAGATACTGTCTAGAGATAAGAAAATATAGTGCATCAGCATGTGCAGACAGTTTGCTCCATCCTAATACATTCACTTAATGCTGTAAGAGTGTGGCAAGGAGGAGAGAGGGGAGACTTGACCAAGGGCCTGTGTGGAGAGTCTGCTCCTTTCTGTTCAGTCCTCGTGCGCAGGCTGGGTGGGATTGACCGCGTGGCCTACTCGAATTTTGTGAGGAGCGTCGCGATAGAGCACCGCTGAAACATGAGACCAGGTCACATCTGAGCCTTTCATTGTTACTGTCTTTGTTTAAAATACTCACTTTCATAGTGCATGGCCAGTAAATATTTCAAGATTATTTGTGGTCATGTGTGTCCATGTGATTGCCATGCGTCAAAATTGACTTGACAACAATGAATTTGGTTTTATGTTCATGTGATATAACTATTTGAATGGATAGGGAATTTTATATCATATTTAGTCTTCTGAGACCACAAGGTGAGATGAAATAGTTAAGAATACATTTCTGAATTTCGATAGATCTGCTTAATCTCTTACATTTTTATAATAAATTTTTATTTGTCGTCAGAAGGTTTGGTTTATAGTATTGGTATGCGTTATCAAATATTGCAATTTTTAATAGAATTCGAAAGACCTGATGGGGAGAGTGAGCTGTGAGAACTTGAGACACTGAATTCAGAGTGAGGAGGCTTGATCCTTTTACTAACAAGTCGTGTAATATTGGGCAAGTCATTTCCCTGCAGTGTGTCTCATCGTACTCATTTATAAGATGACAGGGTGTATTTGATGTCTGAAAGTTCATTTCAGCTTTAAATCTGTATGACTGTGGGTGTACCGATGTATGTTGGTCCGATCTGATATTGTAAGGTTTGATTTTTATTTCCTGACTCATACCTGCTCTTCTACACTTTTTGTACTTGTTCTAATAGGCATTGAGGAGCAGTGGACAGAATTTGGGGCCCTGGTTGTGCAGTGGTTAAGAGCTCAGTCTGCTAACCGAAAGGTCAGCAGTTCAAATCTACCAGACACTCCTTGGAAACCCTGTGGGGCAGTTCTGCTCTGTCCTATAGGTTTGCTATACGTCCGAATCTACTCCATGGCAACGGGTTTTTTACAGGATGGAATATAATAGAGCTTTCTAGCTCTTGTTGCCTTGTTGGTTTAACTGAAGGAGAGCTCTTAAAAATCAGCCCAAGTCTTCTGATTGCTTCCTCGCCCCCTTTATTTTAAACTACTGAGGCAGATGCATTTAATTTGATACGAATAAATTTTGTTCAATTATATTATTGTCTTGTAATTATGATTTCCATGTAAATTTAATGGGGTGAAGTCCTGGCTAGCAAAAACTTCCTTGAAGTAGTGTGTGATAAAGCAAAAGCACACTTGACAGCCTATCACCTTCCGGGGTTGGGAGTGTTTGCTCCTCTTTGATGGCTAGTGGGTTGAGACTTTTGTTCTCTTAGGGAAGGCTGCTTAGGAGGTCCTGGTACTGCCAAGGAGTTATGGGTGGTGCAGACAGTTAATGCACTTGGCTGCTAACCGAAAAGTTGGAGGTTTGAGTCCACCCAGAGGTGCCTCAGAGGAAGGGGTGGGCAGTCTACTTAAAAAAAAAAAAAATCAGCCATTGAAATTCCTATGGGGCGCAGCTCTACTTAAATTGGAATCCACTTGATGGCAACTGGTTAGTGGTTAAATACTAAAATAGTATCTCATTTAATTATTCAAATTTTTGGAAGATTGTGCTGCATGTCACTGTTCTAGTCTTGGGTGTGTGGTGGTGGAGCCTACAGTACAGTGGGAAAGGCAGACCATTACAGTGCAGTGTGATGAGTACAGTAAAAAGAAGAGTTCAGGATTCTTCACAAGGGGCACACAACCTGGTCTTGGGAAGGGGGATGACTTACTGGAAGAAGAAATAGCTAAAATGAGGATGAGGAGAGTGAGTAGGAGGTATATTGAGGGGCTGGCGCAAGTGGGGGAACTGTGTGATGCAGGGAATTCCTATTCATAGCAACTCTGTAGGACAAAGTAGAACTGCATCGTGGGGTTTCCAAGGAGCAGCTGGTAGATTTGAACTGCAGACCTTTTGGTTAGCAGCTGGGCTCTTAACTACTGCACCACCAGGAGGGCTTCAAATTTGTTGAATAGTTTCCTTGTGAAAAGGATATTCTTCAATAATGAGCTTAATATTATCATGATAAAGTAAAAGGAAATTTGATATAAAAAAAACTGGGTCATAATTTGGTGATCACTGGTTAATTCAGTTGGTTAGACTCAGAGTAATTGAACTAGTGCAGTAAAGGGTGTGAATTCCATCCCAGTTTAGGCCAGTTGCTTGGTTTCATGGCTACAAATAGCATCTCTTACCTCTGTCCAAGCTGTTTTGTGTTTGAGGATGAACAAGCTTGAATGGTTGGGAAAAACAATGCAAATTATGTGATAATATCACTGAGATGACTAAAAGTGCGTTTTTCTATCTAAAAGATTAAAAAAAAAAAGTCTATGGTCTTAACCAAAAGTTTCATAAGAAGTGCTGAAAGGAAATATGACCATGTGTTTGTCTCTGGGGTTATGGATTGTTATTTTGATATGTCTCAATATGTTTCAGCATTTTATAGATTTCTATATGAGTGTACTATTTTAATAATAGAATAAATCCCTAGGAAAGTGTTCTAGTTAGCCGTTCACCTAAAATAATGTGAAAAGCACTGACTAAAGAATACTGATTCATTTCCTTAAAGTTTTCTTTTTCTCCAGAAACTTCTTATAGGAAATATAATTCTTTGCATAAGACCAATTAAGGATGATTCTATGAATAGATTTATTACTTATAAAATTTTATTTTGAGCTTTGGTATTGAACAAAGCTCCATTATAAGATCATAATTTCTGACTCAAGCTTAAAGAATATTTGTTCACATCCCTGCCCCAAAGGATTGGTGTGTAATGAAAGCTTTGTGGATTTGGGTCAAGAATTTATCTTTTCCATCTTAAATTCAGAGTTCATCCGAGGAGAAAAAGATAGCTTGTAAAAAACATTGTGGTAAAATTTAAGCGACTTTTTCTCCCTAGTAAATTGATCAGAACTTTCATCTTAACTTAAATATAAGTGAAAATTCTCAGAGAGCATTTAAAAAATTTGTCTTAAACTTTCATTCATTCATGCATGCATTTATTCATTGTTAATCAACAAATATTTATTGAGGGATTCTTTTGAGCCAGACACTTGGGCTACATCAGTACGAGAGACAAAAATTCATGCCCTTGTGGATCTTAAATTCCAGTGACATTCTATTTGTATGTTAATAATTATGACATGTTTCTGAAACGTGTGGTATTGAATTTCTGTATTGCACCCGTTTGAAATGCTATTTGTATAAAAAATTGTAATCAAGTGATGGGAAAGCCCATTGAACTAACATTTCTTTGAAATAGCCATAAATGGCTTATTAAACATTCTCATTATCCATGAGGTGCTGCTTTTGAATCTTGCCCTTTGGTCACTTTGGGTTTGTGAGTGCCATCTTGGAAAGCTGGGAAGTGACGTCCTTGAGGAACTGCTCCTATAAAGATTACAGCCTAGAAAACCGTATAGGGGGGTCCACTCTGTCATGTGCAGTCTCTGTGAATTGAAAATCGACTCGGCAGCACCTAACAATAAAAACAATATGCTCAGTAATATTGAAAGATAGCACAGTGTTACTTCACTTGACTTTTTTCCTTGTCCGTATTTCATGTTGGAGCCCTGGTGGTGGAGTGGTTAAGAGCTTGACTGCTAACCAAAAGGTCGGCAGTTCTAATCTACCAGGTGCTCCTTGGAAACCCTATGGGGCAATTCTGTTCAGTCCTGTAGGGTTGCGATGAGTTGGAATCGACTTGACGGTACTGGGTTTGGTATATTTCGTGTGGCACAGTGGTTAAGACCTATGACTGCTAATTAAGAGGTCAGCAGTTCAAATCCACCAGCTGTTCCTTGGAAACCCTATGGGGGCACTTCTACTGTGTCTTATAGGGTCACTATGAGTCAGGATCAAGTCGATAGCAGCAGGTTTGGTTTTTTGGCTTATTATTTTATGTAGGAAGCCTTTCTTAAATGTTTGGTGATCCTTGACTGTGTGTGGGTGGGTATATGTATTTTTTGTGAGGTTGAGTTTTAATTTTTTCCAACAGTCTATTGTAAACATTTTCAAGCATGCAGAAAAATTGAAGGAATAAACGGCGAAATATCTGATTACCCACTTCCTAGTTCAGTAATTGTTAACATGTTGTCATATTTCCAAAATGTTTGTGTATGTATAAATAACTTCGCTGAATTGTCTGAAAGTTGCAGTTATCATGATACTTCATCCTTAAATATTTGTATAAGAATATGGACCTTCTATACAACAACCTTTCCATTTCACACCTTAGAAAATAAAAATGTTTTCTAATCATCCAGTGTATATCCACTTTTCTCCATTGTCCTCAGAATGTCTATGTATAATAGCTAGGTGTTTCCAACCAGTATTCCTTACAAGGTTCACACATTATATGTGGCTTCATCTGATGTTTACAGCATGTTCATGGAGCCATTTTTATAAAAATATTTGCAGTTTTTCCAAGGGCCACATAATCATTTAATATTCACATCATTCCATTTAGAAGTACAATTGTGCTATCATTTTTCAGTGCTCACAAACTTTTAATTGGTCTGTGTATAATATTTTCATTTTTTAGTGGTGTGTATGTGTTTTGATGAATTTTCCAGATGTCATGATTGGATTACATTGTATTGTCAGACAATATCCTAGGGTCAGCAACACCTGCCAACCTCTTGGTTAGCATCCATAGCTGTTAACCACTACGCCACCAGGGTTTCCCCTTGGAAACCCAGTGGGGCAGTTTTACTCTGTCCTTTAGGGTTGCTATGGATTGGTATCAACTCATCGGCAACGAGTTTGTTTTTTTGGTAGGATGGCTAATAAAAAAAAAAAAAGGAAATAAATGTTGGGGAGGATATGGGGAAATTGGAACTTTTATCCATTGCTGGTTGGTAATGCAAAATAGTACAGTCGTGGAAGACAATGTGGTGGTTCCTCAGCAGACTAAAAATAGAACTACCATGTGATCCAGCTATTCCACTCCTAGCTATATACCCAAAAGACTTTAAAGCAGAGACTCAAAAAGAGACTTGTAAATCAGTGTTCATTGCAGCACAATTCACAATAGCCAAAAGGTAGAAACAACCTAAATGCCCATCAGTAAATGGACTGGATAAACAAAATATGGTACATACATACAGTGGAATACTACTCAACCATTAGCAGAAATGAAATCTTGATACATGCTGTAGTATAGATGGAGCTGGAAAACATTATACTGTGTGAAATAAGCCAATCACAAAAATATTGTATAACCTCACTTACATAAAAAACAAGAAAAGGCAAATGTACAGAGACTAAAGTTTATTCGTGGTTACCAGGGGCAGGAGGGAAGGGGAAAAGGGGGATTAACGGTGATGGAAAAAAAAAATCACATTAAGGGCAGCTGCACAGCTGACAATTGCAATTGCTGCCAGTAAGTTGTACACCTGTGAAAAGCTGAATTGGCAAAAGTTGTGTGATAGGTATATTTACAATGATGACAAAAAAAAAAAAGTTACTGCTGAGGCTCCTTATGTGCAGCCAAACACCTAATGGAATTTGGTTCCTTGGCTTGAAGGTTTAGGGTTGTGGTTTCATGGGATGTACCAGTTAATTGACCTGATAATGTGTTCAGTGCTTCTATTCTACCTCCTAGTTCATTGTGTAGTGCCTGGGGTCTTAAAAGCTTACAGGTGGCCATCCAGGGCACAACAGTTGGCCTCCATTCACCTGGAGCAATAGAGGAAGAGTCAGGAATAGGAGGAGAATATGGAATGTGTGCCTGATTGCCTCCGTGAGACCGGAAGAACTGGGTGGTGCCCAGGTACCATTACTGAACATTTTGATCAAAGATTGCATGGGAGAATTCTGATCAAAAGGGGCAAAATACAGAACAGAATTTAAAATTTTAATGGACTCCAGATTTTCTGGGGCCATGGAGGGTGGATAGAATCCTGGAAACTATTGTCCTGAGATAATCTTTAAACCTTAAACCAAATATATCTCCTGAAGTCATCTTAAAACCATAGTTTAACTAAACTAGTTAAAAAAGACCTGCCTTGAGCATTATGCTCTTTTAAGAACAATCTATATGGAATCAAATTGACAATAGCACCTCAAAGTATTAGATAGGATCCTTAGGGGGCAGTGAGTTTATGTTAATGAGGGAAGAACAACTCAGAAAAGAAGGGTGAGAATGGTGGCACAACTCAAAGAATGTAATGTTACTAAGTTGGAAACTGTTGAATTGATGTATGTTTTGGTGTGTATATTTTGCAACAACAACAAAATTAGGAAAAAACAAAAAAGAGTAAAACAAAACTTGGAAGTGACAGCCTGAGTTGTAGACTTGTTAAACTTGTCAGGGATTTTTGGGAACCATTTTTATAAGAAGAGGTAAGTAGTTGGTGAAGGTTTTGGCCTTGTCAGCCTTTGCTTCCTTATGCAGTCTGTAATTGCTGGGATGAGGAAATGAGACCACTCTGTCAGTATGTGTTACCTGGTGTGATACACGGGAGAGTGGGCCTGTCATTGTTGTGTTAGTTATTAGGGTGTATAGAAATGTGGTTTTTTTTGGTTGATGTTAAGACTACCTTTCATTTTCAGCGAAGATTTACTATCCAGACAAGTCTAAGGTTAATCAGATTTCTGAAAAAGATACTTGAGATGTTTAAGGAAGTTCACAGGTATACATAATATAAAGCAGTTTTTTTTTTTAAAACCCAGTACAATTAAAGGAATTTGGTAAGAAAGATCTCAAAGATGAAGCAAGTCAAGCTTTTTTTAATACCAGCAGAACCAAGACCAAAGAAACTGTTGAGGTTTTGTTTGACCATCATTCTGGTTTTCTATTGCTGTGTAACAAATCACCCAACTATAATGGTGTAAAACAACAATCATTTATTGTTGTCTCATGATTCTGGGGTTGACTGGGCTCTGTAGGTGGTTCTTTAGATTTCTTACGCACTTGCAGCTAGATTTTAGCTGGAGCCATCTAGAAGTCTTCTTCACTCACATGTTTGGCACCTGGTCTGTGAAGAAGACTCAAATAGCTTGGAGCTGGAACACCTGGGATTCGGCAGGCACCTCTATCTATATGTGGTCTCTCCTCTCCAGCATGGAGCTTTTAACATAGTACATGGCAGCTCAAAGCTCCAAAGGCATGTGTCCTAAGAAAGAGAGAGCGAGGTCTGGCATGGCTTTTTTGACCTAGCCTTAGAAGTCATGCAGTGTCATTCTCTTCTGTAGAAGCAAGTCATAAGGCCAGCCCATAATCAAGGGGAAGAGAATTAGACTCTGCCTGTTGTTGGGAGGGGCCTCAAAGAATTTATGGATTTCTTTTTTTAAACTACCATGACCATTCAAAAAGATGATAAACAAAGATGATAAACTAATAGTAGTAAAGTATAATTATTTAGAAAGAGACTTGGGCACTATGAAAGTTAAAAAAAAATTGATACCATGTGCTTGAAAACAGAAATAGTGAAAACTTGGCATTTATGGCATTGGATGTAATAATGCATTTTGTGAAAGTAGTAACTACTGATGAACATACTATTTCCAGACAGAAGTAATGAGCTTGATAGTCCAACAATTTAACATCACAGAGGCCCCCCTGCGAAAGCATCTAGGTCAGAATCATGAAGGAAGTCAATGTAATTGTGTTTCTTTGACATCACTGGTATTGCTCATATGCTCAGGTGGTTAACTGGGCAACTTATTTAGGAAATGTGAAGCATTTGATATATTCCGAGACGTAAAAATTGAAATGTGGACTAGTGATTAGTTCTTTACTGTGACTGTGTGCAGATGCAGGCTGTACCTCCTGTGGAATAGTATTTTCTTTGGACAAGAACTATCAGCTTCATCATCCATTTGATTCATCAGCTTTAGGACTGAATGTTTTCTATTTCCAGAAATCACATCTGCCCTGAAATGACTAGGTTTTACTGCTCCTGAGTATGTTTATTCAGTAATCATTTGCATGCCTGCAGTGTGCCAGGCATGGGAATGTAGGGCATTCAAAAGAAACCTTAAAGCCAGTTCCAAAAGGGGAGTTCCAGAGATCTTTTGGGCAGGACATTATTGTTGAAATAAATGTGTGGCTTACCAGTATGATTAATAAGAAGAAGACATATATTTACATGTAAAGCTTATTTAGAAAGAGGCCTTATTATTTCATATCCTTGCTTAAGGGGGAATTTTGGTATTATTTGTAGCCAATTTTAAAGAGGTAATTAGCCATGCATATTATTTTTCTTGGTGTTTTACAGTTTTTATTAAATAGAACATGTGATGAATTTGGGGGATCTTGTATCAATGTATAAAAGATTGACCCTGTATTTATTTTGTACAGTACTTCTTGTTGTCTTGTCTGTCTCTAATCAAAAGAGTCGTGAATGACCATTGGAAAAGGATAGAAAATCTAGAGGCAGCTGGGCACAGTGGAAAGAACGTTGCGGGGAACACAGGTGATCTCAGTTCTAGCAATGATTGTGGTTCTGTCTTGTAATTTTAGTTCAGTGGCTTTATTTCTCTAAGCCTTACTGTTGTCATTAAAAAATGAGGAGACGGGACTAGACTAATGGACTACCCAGGTCTGAAGTTCAGATCTAGAAAAAGTTAGAAGTCCTGGATGGTAAAGTTTGTAGGAGGTGTCAGCGAAGTGTTGAATTAAGTAGAATCATTTTTTGGGCTTTCTAGAAGCCAAGACAAAAACCAGTGACTGAAGAATTGCAGTGCTTATTATGTTGTATGAAAGAGAAACATTTTCTTAATTTTGCTCTGAGATAAATTTTTAGTGACTATTCATTACGTTAGAGATATTGAAAAACTCAATGGACAGTGAGTTTTATAATTGGTACTAAAGTTTTCTTCATGTCACTATGCTGAGCTCTGGTAAAAACTGAAGTTAAGATAAACCGAAACCAAAACTGGTTGCTGTCAAGTCAGCTCTGACTCATGGTGACCCTGTGTGCTTCTGAGTAGAACTGTTCTCCATGGGGTTTTCAGTAGATGATTTTTCTGAAGTAGATCGCCAGGCTTTTCTTCAGAGGCACCTCTGGGTGGACTGGAACCTACTGAGTGTTACCTGTTTTTGTCACCCAGGGACTCCAAAGTTATAATAATGTTACAGTTTTGTGGAGGGAATTGAGGGTGGGAATTGAGGTGTGTAACTTTCTGGATAAGAATTATGTAATGTTTAGAGGGTGATCCTGTAAATTGGGAGGGTTTGGTCACTTTAAAAATTATTTTTATTGTTATATCTTTACTATGTATCAACATTGTGTTTGCCAAACATTAACTCATCTCACAATACCCTGGCAGCACTGTTGGGGAGGAAATTCAAGTTTAAGGAAACTAAGCGTGATTGCTGGGCAGCATAGCTGCTGAGTGCTGGGTCTCTGAGACAGGCCTTCAGCCATTAAGTCCCATCAGCAGGCTCTGCTGCTGAGGCATCTATGGGTACCTTTATGTGATCTGAAGTTTTAAAAATGTATAGATAAAAATAAAATGTTATAGTTTAAAGGACAGTGTTTTAGCCTTTAAAAGCAGTACCTTAACTGTTACCTTATGGCTATATGAATACTTTTTTTGTTTCAAAATATCAGTCCATTTGCAGAAGATGGGATCATCTCATGTATCTTTTCATTTCTTCCCTTTGCCTGGGGTTTGATGGAAGAGAGAGGACCATATATAAAGTGACAGATAGCCTCCATGCTGCACTGAGTGTTGAGATTAGGAGCATTGTTTATTTCTGGAGCCAACAGCTATTAAGTGTTAAGCTCTTGCTGTTCTCTCCATTCTTACATGCATGAGATGGTCGACTAGGGGACACATTGCAATCATTACCATAGTGACATTAATTTTTTTTTAATCCTTTATGTACTATTTGCATGGGAAAGGTTGTGAACAGTTGCTCTTTGGTTTTGTATAACTTTCTGGTATCTTTAGTCAATCTATGCAGTACCTATTATACTAAATATCCAGATGTGCAAAAAGTTGAGTCACAGACCTTATTCTTAAGGAGCTTACTATATAGTTGCAAAAATAAAGTAGAAATGTAAAAAAGTACAATAGAAGTATCAGATAACGGTTCAAGGCAGTAAATGACTAATTGTAAAATAGAATGGACTGATGAGAAGTTCTGGAGGAGGTCAAAAAGAGGAAGTGGACCATGTTGCTAGTAGGTCTATATGTGAAAATTACTCCTGTTTTTTGTAAGTACGCCAGTTGTCCATACCCAGTGTGATTTGTCTGTGTTTCTCTCTTTAGCTTGTACATTTCCTGTAATCTCTGCTTATGTATCAGTGGGTCTTGGCTGCGGCCCTGGTGTTTACTCTCAGGAGACACTTGAAGCCTGCTAGTGGTATTGCTCTAGCAATGCAATAACCCTGTATTATCCACCTGAAAAGGAGTATATCAGGATATGCAGGCTTAATAACATTAAACTAGACTCATTCTTGACTCGAAATTTAATTTTTGGAGGCCCCCATTGGTCTTCAGGCATGATAAAAGTTCTTCAAAACTCATTGTAATCGGTCTTGTGTTTTCTTTTATTACCTTCTTGAAATGTTTTCAACCTTACTTTCCTTTACATCTGGTGAGGGGAAGGGAGAAAAGTTTTACTACATTTTCCTATTCTTTAGGTTCCTTCAGAGCATTCAAGTTCTTCTATACAGCCTTCATTTTGTATGATTTTATACCCACAAAAGGTAGCAAAGTGGAAGGATTGTCAGATCTGTGTCCTTCATATCTCGGATCCTTTTGTTAGAGATACCTGTATCTGCGATTTCGTCTTCCCTGTTGTTTTTGTTATATCAGCTGTCTTTAAATGGTCTACTTTGATATTTGTTCAGCTTTATTTGAAGAGATATTTTGATTCCTAAAAGAATAATTCTCTGATCACAGGAGGGTGGTATTCAATTGTCTCTGATATTTGTTCCTTATTTATTTTTTTTTTTTTTAAAAAATATTTATTGCTTGGTTCTTTTCAGATTTGATGTCCAGGCTCACCTTTATTCTAAAGTACTTCAGGCCAGAAGAGGAACTGGCAATCAGAATATAGCTGGGCTGATGACAGTCATGTTCATTGCACCAAGACTTTTTTTAAGCAAACATATATCAAACATATATTACGTACTTGGCACTGAGTCAGTACTATAAAGAATAAAAATGAACCCAACAGAACCTAAGCCCTTGTGGACAGGGAAGGCAGTGAAGAAGAAGGAAGGAGAGACAGAGGAGACCAATTACTGCCACTAGAATTTCTCTTCGTGCTGCCATTTAATTTTTCTGTTCGTCATTATTGAATGGAGTTGGGTCGTATTCCTTGTCTGATAAGCCTTAGAAATCAATGAGAAAACACATTTTATAAACTAATCGTATAACTGGACAAAGTATTAAATATTTCAGGTATAAGCTCAGCTCTCTACACCCCCACAGCTCTTTAACCCTCTCTCCTAGTTCGTTCCTTCTCACAGTTCCCAAAAAGGTGTCGTGTGATTCTAAGTGGGGTTTTTAGTTGCTGTTGAGTCAGCCCCAACTCATGGCAATTTTATGTATAACAGAATGAAATGTTGCCCAATCGTGCATCATCCTCATGGTTGCTGGCATGTTTGAGTCCATCGTTGTGGCTATCCATCTCATTGAGGGTTTCCCTTGTTTTTGCTCATCCTCCATGTTACCAAACATGATGTCCTTCTCTAATGATTGGTCTTTCCTGATGATGTGTCCAAAGTAAATGAGCCAAAGTCTCTCCATCCTCATTTCTAAAGATAATTCTGGTTGTATCTCTTCTAAGACTGACTCGTTCATTTTTCTGGCAGTCCACAGTATGTTCAGTATTCTTCATCAGTACCACGGTTTGAACACAGTGGTCTTAGATAGGTGGGCTTTTATATCTCTGCTGTTTGAGATACATTAGGGACAATGAAAAGCCAACAGATAGTGCAACTGAGGTGCTGAGAGCCACAAACAATGTGAAAATAAGCAGAAAGCATTTCACTTCACAGATGGGACAAATTCCCATTCCGTGCTAGGAATAGAAGTCTAAGAGTAGAGAAGGAAAAGCCCAAATGTTACTTTTTGTGGAAAGAAAGAAGTCTTGCCCTCAGCTTGTCAGGATGCTTATTTATCTGTGTTGGAATTGACATGATGGCAACGGGTTTGGTTTATTTTGTGAAAACTGTTACCAAAAAAAAAAAAAAAAAATCAGCTGTTTCCCAAAACAGTTTTATTTTGGGGCGGGGGGGAAGGGGTTGTGAAAGACTCGAGTCATCTTAAGAGGACAGAGATTTCAGAAGTATTTCAGTGTTGCTGTGGTCTAAACCTGTGCATCTCATTTCTTCATCAAAATCCCATTTGAGGCTTTTACCTGGCAGGTACTATTGATAGTGAGGGCCAGAGGTGTAGGTGAGGAGAAAAGGGTCCTTCTGCCATGAATGGTACACAGTGGAAGGGAAATAGCTGTTAAAATCCATGTGTACCTTCTGTACCTTCTCATCATAAAGATTACACCCTGGATTTGGCCATAATGGGTGACAGCTAGTTTTGGCTGCAGGTGGTTCCACAGGAATCTGCTAGAAACAGGGTTCTGAAGAGTTCAGGGAAAGGGAGATGTCCAAAGGCCAGCTGGCCAGGGGAAAACGGTACCTGGAGCAACATTTGTCATTAAGAGGATTTCTCCCCAAAGCCACATTTTTATTTCATGTTTGAAGGTCCTCGTAATCTGGGCAGACACCAGAGGCGGAAGGCTGAAGCAGGTTTGCACTTGTAGACCCTACTATTGGACAATTTGCATTTCTCATAGAACTGGAAGGGTAATCAGTCAGATGAGTGGTCCCCTCAAAACCATATCTCTTGGAGAAGGATAAGCAACCATTCAGTGACCTCTGCTGGGGAGTATTAGAAATTAAAGGTCCACTGTAACTAGCAGGCAACTGAACACCTTCCTAAAATAAAAAAGACCGAGCTAAAGGTAAACTTTCCCAGCTTTGTGTTTACCTGGAAAAGACTTCGTCTCTGAACTTGCCTTCAGTTTCAGATAGGTGGAGGAAGACACCATGTGCACTTTTTTCATTGCTCTTCTTGCCTCTGCTTCTACTTTGGTTTCTGATTTTGCATGATCATGTTCTGCCTTTGACTGGAAAAAGATGAAGGGTCTCTTGTGCCTCCAGAAGTTAGTGAAGGAAGCCCCCATGGCCTCAGCCGGGAATTAGCTTCAGAGGCCCATCACGGTTGGGACAGCATTTCCTCTGCTGCTTCTGCCAGGCTTCGTCACAGATAGCAGGGTGCAGCTACACCAGCACTTGTGGCTGTGTATCACCATGCCCAGGCAGGCTTCTTGAGGATGCAGGAGTTGAGGTGGTTGGTGTTACACATGACCCAAAACTCAGGTACCTGTGTGTGCTGCTGCACTCTGAGCTATAGCTGTGCTTTGTGTAGGAATCTGGCCACTCCTGGAACCAGTTGGTTTTTTTTTCACATTCTGTGGCAGTTTCATATAATTAGCATCCAGTTTAATATCTCCTTGTCCTCAGAATCAGCATTGTCTGGTTCCTAAAGGATTTCGTCTGTTCATCTCCCTGCAGAGATGTTTGGGAATTTTGCTCTCAAAAGCTTTAATATGATCAAGATGAGCCCACTCATGCAGCTTAGATAGGGAGACTGTTTTCTGATGCTGATCCATGGGCAACATTGGACTCAGAGGGTCACCCTCTGCCTCAAACCACTTTTTCACTCCTGGTATTTGTTCTTGCAGTTGTATTTTGTCTAGCAGACTGCTCTTGTACCGTCTACCGTTAAGATAACTTGAAAGAAAAATAAATATTTTTAAATATTAGAATTCTCCCTTTGGCTTCCCAAAGTGTTTTGGAGAACTTTAACTTTTTTAGTTGTATAAAAGCCAGACATTTTTTTCTTCGGTAGATAAATCATCATAAATGCTTTTAGTTGAATATCCCCCCCGCCTTTTTTTTTTGAAATGATGAATTCAGACATTCGCTAAGACCTGTTTTAAAGTCTTGACTCCTCTGAAGCCCTGGCTCTCGGTGACTCTTCTAAGCCAAAGTGACTTCTACCTTCTTTTAGTGATTTTTGCTGATAGCACTCGTTTTGGCACCTGCTTTAGTGCTTTATTTTTAATTTGTTTTTCTCTCTGTATGTATATCCTTCTTATAAGTAGATTATCAGCTATGTGAGATGTGTGGATTGAATCAGTGCTACTCAGCTTTCCTTTTGTTCCCCAGGCTTCCTGAGGGGTAGCATACATAGTCTTCTCCCTGGCTAACAATTTTAGATATGCTCCCAAGGATGTAGAAAATTCCCTCCAGGTGGTTCTGCTAGTCTCTCCCCCTCTCCACTGTGTTTTAATAGTGCATTTTATTTCCCATAGTACTTAACACCAGGCCTCATACTGTGGGAGTTCAGGAAGTATTTATGGATTGAATCAGACCCTTGGCAGGTGTGGTATGATGGAAGAAGAGAGGTCTGGAGGGACTGTTTTGTCCCCTATTCTCCCTCCCTCCTCTTAATTGTGTAATTAGAGGTAGATCACTTAACTTCTGTAGTCCTCTGTTTTCTCAAATGTAAAACAAGGGGACTATTTATCCAGAACTCAGTATTAAATGAAAAAAACCTATATGTGTTTCCCTGAGATTTAAAAAAATGTTAATATTGAAACAAGTGCAGTTCTCTGCTGGTGCCAGTTTCTAATAAAGTTTTCACAGTCTGTGGTTAGTGAGAATTTTTTTTTATTTCGTATCATGACTTTCCTGGAGCTCTGGTGGCACAGTGACTATGTGCTTGACTGCTAACCTCAAGGTTGGCAGTTCAAATCCATCAGTCGCTCTGCAGCAGAAACATGCGGCAGTCTTTCCATAAGATTGCCTCTTCATCTTTGTTTCTGTGAAATACTGGTAATAGTAGTTACTGGGTTTTCTTTTTTTTTAAATTTGGCAAAATGAAAAGTTGGCAACCTTATGTTTGTCCTTATAATTTGAAGAAAATTTTACTAATCTGTTAAATTGAGAAGTCAGAGGTACATGCTTTATTGCTTAAAAAAAACCTACTGCACCCCAGTTGGGGGACAAGTTTCTGTATACTTATTTGCTAGATCAAACGTATTAATATTTCTTCTCAAAATTTCTATCTTTACCAATATTTTGTCTGCTGGAACTATCAGTTTCTGGTGGAAGTATGTTAAATCTTTCATTGGAGTGTAGACTTGACAGTTTCTCAGATAGCTGATTTTGCTTGCTCTGTTTTTGAGTCTGTGGTGGTAGGAGGGAGCCCTGCTGGTGCAGTGGTTAAAAGCTCAGCTGCTAACCAAAAGGTCGGCAGTTCACATCTGTCAACTGCTCCTTGGAAGTCCTATAGGGCAGTTCTACTCTGTCCTGTAGGGTTGCTATGAGTCAGAATCGACTTGATGGCAAAGAATTTGGTGTTAGGAGCATTCAAGTTCATGAATGTTAAATATTCATGGTGAAACTTTTATTGTTATGGTGCCCTTCTGTATTCCTATTAATGTTTTTTTCCCCCCTCCAGTCTGATAATCTCTGACTTTTTATATGTGAGGATAATATATTTGAATAGATTTATTTCTGCTGTCCGAATTCCATATTTTCTGATTTTTTAATTTTTCTTCTGTTGGATTACTAGTTTTCTGCATTCCCTGCTCTCTCTTTTGTCTTCTCTGTTGATTTGGAAGCAATTAATTGTATTTCTATTCTTTTAGTGGTTACCATTAAAAATTTCAGCTACCAACTTTTCTAACAAAGCTCTGGTCCCCATTCTGTCACTGGGGAGCACTTTTAGCTTCATTTCCCACCTGTGGAGATGTTTGTCTTGCAATTGATCTTAGCATTTTTTTTTTAAACAGTTGTTTTTCACAACTATGTAAAGTCATGCGTTCTTTAACATCCATGATACATTCTGTGAAATAGGACATTATGTGATTCGGACGTTTTGTGAACACTGTATTATTTGCTGGGGTAAATAACCTGCCTCTACAATTTACCGTACCATTATATGCCTGGCAGTGCAGTCACTTTGTATACAGGAGACATGTGATGTGTGTGGGTAGCTGCTGTGTTTGCTACATCTGGTTACATCCACTACATCCTGTTCTCCAATTGGAATTTCTGAACTCTGCTATAACCTTAGGGGACCATGGACGTATATGCGGTTGGATGTTGCCTGGACAGACGTTATGCGGTACGTGATTGTATTCAGAAGGTTTTCCAGGGTGGATTCACTATACCGTCTCTGCTCCAGCTGTTCTTCTACCAGAGCTGGTGTGCATACTGCATATAATTGTAAATATTTGTTGGTTAATAAATATTTTTTACATTTTTCACCTTTCTGTTAGTTTTAGTTTAATTTGCTCTCCTTTTATTAATATTAGAAGGAAAGGGCAGAAAGAGGAGAGAAAGGACCACGCAAACATGTGGAACGGCCTTTTCACTGACTCTCCACATCTGGTCTGTGGGGCTTTCAGTGTTAAGAGAAGGAGATGTAGAGAATTTAGTTGGGGGTAAAACAATTGTAAGGTTCTGTTGTGAGTTGACAATATTTACTAATGGTATTTTCCATGTAGGCTGGCTATTTTGTTAGGTTTGTCATCTGTTTTGCTTTGTAAACACTAAAAGCATTATACAAATGCCGGTTATATTTTGGGAAACAGGAGAAGTATACGTATGTTGTAGCTATGACGATGGTGACTGAGTTTCGTAAGCATTCCTGTTGTGCTAACCTCGTGGTTGCTAGGACAGGTCTGAGACAGTGGCGATTATGCAGAGCACTGGGCTGGGGATCAGTTTAGCATTTGGATATGTCCCCATTTACACCTCACCCCGTTTTTCCTTTTTAGAAAGGTGAAGTTAGTTATGAAGAGAGGACGTAGCTGATTAAACCAAAACTTCTTAATTCCTGGGGCTGCAAGATCTGAGAACATAGAAGTGTATCTCTCTGACTAGTAAATGATTTCCAGGCATTAAAAAAAAAAGGTGACTGAGTTTCGTAAGCATTCCTGTTGTGCTAACCTCGTGGTTGCTAGGTCAGGTCTGAGACAGTGGCGATTATGCAGAGCACTGGGCTGGGGATCAGTTTAGCATTTGGATATGTCCCCATTTACACCTCACCCCGTTTTTCCTTTTTAGGAAGGTGAAGTTAGTTATGAAGAGAGGGACATAGCTGATTAAACCAAAACTTCTTAATTCCTGGGGCTGCAAGATCTGAGAACATAGAAGTGTATCTCTCTGACTAGTAAATGATTTCCAGGCATTAAAAAAAAAAAAGAGGTGGGGGAAAGCTAGTACTTTGTGGGAAGATAATTAGGGATTGCAAGATTGTTAGGCAGATCTTTATAATCTTCCCCACTGTTAACTCACCAACTGTCATATCCCCACAATACCTAAAATCACTTAAGGTTTTTTTCGTTTTTAATGTGGTTTTCATTGCTGTGGCTGTCAGATGAGAGCGAGGACTGAGATGGGATGGGATGAGAGCCTTTTGACCAGTTATGTCAGTCCATAAATCAGGGCCTGCCTTTTGAGTTAATGTATATTGAGCTGAGTATTTACTCTAAAACAAGTAATCGGAAGCATGTGTTTGTGGATTCCCAAAGGTCAAAATATGGGAGCTAGGCCTTAGCTGTGGTAGCTCTGTTGCCATTCAGAGACATTTGTGCTCATTTGTGCTCCACAGTGGTAAAAGAGACAGGGATCTGGTAGAGCCCCTTAAATTTGGCTCTGCTGGTTTGTAGTTTTGATGATACTTGTTTTACTCCTCAGTGCAGTTCTCTGAATTATATTTGAAGGCAAGCTTTCTGAGTTACAGACTCAATTTTAAGTAGGTACAGATTTCAAAGAGGCCATTTCACACAGCTGATTAGCATGTTTTCAATATCAAGTGAGGTTATCCAGTGGCGTGTTGTAGAATTTACTTGATTAGTCTGACTTAAGGGGAATAAAGACTCCCAGCAAGGACTGTGTATAGTGTAGAAGGAAAATGATACTGAAATCTATTGTTATCACCTAAAAGTGGATCCTTTTTTTTTTTCCTGCTCAGTTAACTGAATAAAAAATGCCTGTCATCTTATTCAAATTTTAAAAATCACCTGTTATAGATGTTTTGCCATTTTAAACAAGATAATTTTAGGCAGAGCGGGATAGTTTATGGTACCTCTTTTTTTTTTTTTTTTAAATACTTTAACTTGGTTAAACAATAAGAAAATTGAGATATCATTTTTGTTTAGATAAAAAGACAGGAAGGCAGTTTGTCACTGTTGAGCTTACTTTTCGAAGAGGCTTTCTATGTTCTAGATGCTCTCTGGGCTCTTGGGCTAAAGAGATGAGTAAGACATTGTCTCTACATCAGGGAGCTTAGATCCCAAACTGGTGTCCTCTGGTTCCCCCAAGATTTTGCTAGAAAAAGTGACCCTGAAGAGTGTTCCATGTTCAACTTCAGTTTAGGAAACATGAGATTAAGCATAGTTGAGCAGATTATTTAATTGTCGGACTTAGTAGTAGAGCCTTTAATAGAAGCATGTGAATTGTGAATTCCTATGAGGGGGCTATACTAAACAACATTTCCAAACTTGAAATAGTATGCTTATTAATACCTCCCTAAATGGAATACTAGGGTGGTACAATGGTTAAGCGCTTGGCTGCTGTCTTAGTTATCTAGTACTGCTCTAACAGAAATACCACAAGTGGATGGTTTTAACAATGAGAAGTTTATTTTCTCATAGTCTACTAGGCTAGAAGTCCGAATTTAGGGTGCCAGCGCCAGGGGAATGCTTTCTGTCATTGTCGGCTCTGGAGGAAGTCTTTGTCATCAGCCTTCCCTTGGTCGAGGAGCTTCTCAGGTGCAGGGACCCCAGGTCCAAAGGAAGTGCTCTGCTTCTGGCATTGCTTTCTTGGTGGTATGAGGTCCCAATGTCTCTCTGCTCGTGTCTCTCTTTTATATCTCAAAGAGATTGGCTTAAGACACTAATCTTTTAGATCCCGTCAATATAACTGCCGCTAATCCATCTCATTAACCATCATAGTGATAGGATTTACAACACATCGGAAAATCACATCAGATGACAGAATGGTGGACAGTCACACAATACTGGGAATCGTGGCCTAGCCAAATTGATACACATATTTTTCAGGGACATAGTTCAACCCATGACAGCTATTAACCAAAAGGTCAGTGGTTTGAACACACCAGCCACTCTGTAGGACAAAAGACCTAGTGATCTTCTCCCGTAAAGATTATAGCCTGTGGGACAGTTCTACTCTGTCCTGTAGGATTGCTGTGAGTCACAATCAGCTGGTCAGCACACAACAACAACAAACAGAATATTAATTGCATGTTAAATTAATATTAATTGCGTATTAAATTCTTACGTGTATTTGTGGTATTTGAGAATAGTGATTTCCAAACCTAGCTGATCATCAGAATCACCTTGGGTGCTTAAGGAAAAAAAAAAAATTGAGTTGGAATACATTTGTGTGGTTTAAAATCCATAAAGTATAAATTGGCATACAGTAAAAAGTCTCCCTGCTCTGTCCCCAAGCCTTCTACTTCACTTCCTCATAGGTGACTAATGTTACTCCTTTCAGAGATGCATGTGCTAGAAAATAAGTACACATATTCTCTTCCAATTTTTCACAATGGTGGCACACTGTACACAGTTTTGCAGCTTGTTTTTTTTTCCCGCACTCAGGATATCTTAGAGTTCTTTCCATATAAACACATAGTGTCTTCATCCTTTTTATGGCTCTATGGATGTATCATAATTTATTTAGTCAGAATACAAATCACTGGACTTTGTATCTGGAGATATGGAGGTATGGAGATATGGTAGCCACTTTTGGCAGAAGTGAGAGTAACCTATTGCCGTGGAGTCAGTTTCGACTTACAGCGACCCTATAGGACAGAGTAGAACTGCCCTCTAGGGTTTCCAAGGAGCGGATAGTGGATTTGAACTGTCGACGTTTTGGTTAGCAGATGAGCTCTTAACCATTACATAGATGCTAAATATCTACCCATCGTCACCCAGTGGCAGAGCTGGGACTCAAAACTCAGGGCTTCTTTCAGGTATCTAGGTGTGTGACCCAACCAAAAATGAAACCTGTTGCTATTGATTCAGTTCCAACTCATAATGACCCTCTAGGACAGAGTGGAACTGTCCCATAGGGTTTCCTAGGCTGTAATCTTTATGGAAGCAGACTGCCACATCTTTCTCCTGTGGAGCAGCTGGTGGGCTCGGCTAGCAGCCGAGTACTTTATGCACTGCGCCACCAGAGTTCCTCCCAGGGTATGACCGGGCTGGTGCTAATTTTTTCTTTTCGTGGCTATGCTGATTGGCCAGATGAGACAAAACCAACGAAAAATTAGTATGTTTTTATATACAGTTATTACTATTTAGGTGCAGCATTAAATGTTAAAGCCAAAAAACCAAACCCATTGCCTTCCAGTTGATTCCGACTCATAGCAACCTTGTAGGATGGGGTAGAGCTTCCCCATAGAGTTTCAAAGGAGTATCTGGTAGATTCAAACTACTGACATTTTAGATTAGTAGCTGTAGCTCTTAACCACTACGCCACCAGGGTTTCCACATTAAATGTCAAGATATTTTATTGTGTCACCTGCGAATAGAAGACTTCCAGGGATTGGACTTTGTGTAGTTCGCATTTTAAGACACTTAGCCAGCTAGACTTACATTATCAATTTAAGGCACTTAAGCAGGCAGGCCGCACACAAGTGGACATTCTATCAGTAATTTTGTTTCCTGATGAGCCCTCCTTTCTTCTTCCTTGTGCTTTCAGCTTCCTCTTGTTCCATTCAGCATATTTTCCTAACGCTAACCCAGATTAAAATGCAGAGGAAGGAGAAGGAAAAGGAGAAAGAAGACTGCCCTCTAAGTGGAAGGGAAGTGGGAGACTATAAAGTACTGTGTGATTTTTCTGTCAGTTTGGTAAACTCTTTCTCTGGGATAATTCCCAAAGAAAGAATTTAAAAAATTCTGCATATTATTGTATCTTCATTTGAATTAGGGTCTAACCTCATAGGGAGATTACTTCATAGGACAACATTCCTTTGGTATGTTTTAAAAATCTAGTCTTGTAACTTTGATTACATAGGAGAACATCTAAAAATCTCTAAAAATGTCTGTCAGAAGAAAGAAAAGGCTGTGAATCCACTATTTTCAGGCAGTGTAGGGTTTAGAGCCGAGACATCTGAATGCCTATTCATTCAGCCACCGATTCATCTGGTAGATGGTTACTTTGTCAGGTGCTGTGGATTTAGAGGTTAATAAACATAGTTCTGCCTTCAGCGAGCTTGCCGGGCAGTGAAGGAGACAAATATTTCATCAAACAAATAAGTAATAATTGTTACAGTATAAGGAGTGCTATGCAGGAAATATGCATCAGCTATTATTGGAACTCAGAGAAGTGCCTAGTTTAGCCTGTAGTGGAGGGTGAGCTAAGGTTTCCCACATTTGCTCTTTGAGCCTTGCCTTGAAGGCTTAGTAGCCAGGTGTGGAGAAGGTGGCAGTGGGGTATGGTTATTCTAGGCTGAGGGAATAGGTGTATAAAAAAAAGTAAGAGCATTGTGAGTATGATTTAGTTAGGGAATTGTGAGACTATGGGGATGCCTCTGAAACAGTGAGAGGAGATGAGAATAAAAATGTAAGGGCAAGAAGAGAAGAAATCTCTTTGTGAAATAAAAACCTATGTACAAGAGCCAAAGAGTTAGAGAGTGTGCCTACAGATTTCTGGTTCCAGGAATTCTCAGACATAGCCGACATTCCCTGGGTCCTCAGGCTCCTACCAGATCGCAGGACTCAAATTGGGCCCTGTTTACTTTGGCTACCAGTTCAAGTCAAAACTTGGCTGCAAAGCAGCAATATAGCAGGCTATCCAAGGATGAAAAATATAGTTTAATAATAATGATAATGGCTGCCATTCATTGAGCACTTAAGTTCCTGGCTCTTTCCAAGACATCTTATAAAATAATCTTTAATCCTTATAGCGATACTACAAGACAAATGGTTTTATCTCTGCTTAACAGATCAAGAAATCGAGGCTCTGGGAGATTAAAGCAAGCTCATCCCAGGTTACAGGGCCAGTTAATGGTAGGGGTGGGATCTCTCTCTCCCAGGTTTGTTGACACCACAGCTCAGTTCTTTTCCCTTTCTACTGTGCTGCCGCCAACAAGACACCAGATGCAGTTTCTGATGCTGGTGGGATGGCAGCTCAGGAATGTAAAATGACCATTTCAAAGGCAGTAAAACTGTGATTTCATCTTTGATGTTTAAGGGCAACAAAAAACCGTCACAGTAGTGCTTGTTTAGAGAATCTCTCTGGAATCTAATGGCATCAAGACCCTGGGTCAGGAATATAACCTTCTTAATTGTCTTGTTTCTATGGAAAAATCAGATTTCATTATAAGTGTTGTATTTCAGAGTATAGTTCTGAGGACTGGATAACTTGCCAAATGCCATGTTTGTGTTATGAAGTGCATCAGTTATCTCATGAGACATTTGATTTGTATGCAGAGTTAAAATTGGGCTTGTAACGATTTGAATACATTATCTGCAATTGGCAGATACTTTAATAAATGAATTTACAGGTATTCAGAGTGTGGATATGGCGAAAGGGTGAAGAAAGCCAAATATTTTCTCTTGAAATTTTGCTTGGGTGTAACATGTTTGGGTGGGAGCTCTAAAGAGTCTTCCTGTCTTTTTTGTTAGCACAGTTCAATTCTTGTTTATATGGATGGTCTTACCATTAAGAAAATGAAATTAGATGAGACAGGACTTACGAAATTGTTAAGAATTAATGTCTAAAGGCCTAATTTTTATCTTTTCCCCCAATTTTCTTCTTTTCCGTTTGGCATGTGTATTCTTTCCCTTTTCCTGTTTTGAATGGACCGGAAAATTACATAGTGGGTTTTGCTTTAAAGGAAAGTGACTCATTTTCTTGTATTCAGCATTTAGTTTCTTACAGACCTGTTCATCTTTCAAATGGCACCGTGGTTTAGGATTTGGTCTCCTTTCCATTTATTAGTAAAAAAAATGTTACTTATGACATTGTATAGGAGTTTTTAACCAGAATATTTTAAAGAAATTACCTGTAAGTATAATGCCATATTTCTGTATCATAGTTTGTAGAGCATTTCTTATGAATTTTCTCAGTTTTATAGAAATCTGTCAGTTTCAGCTAAAAATCATTTTGGGGAAAATAGTTATGATGTTCACATTTAAAAAATTTTTGTATTACTTTAGTAAATTTACAGTATTTGTTTAGAAACTTCTTTTTGGTCTTGAATGTGTCTTGAAAATGAATGTCCTGTATCATTTATTTAAGGTGAAGTAAACAGATTATATAAGCTGGCATTTGTCATCTTCACCGTATTAAGCATGAAGTATGTATAAGTCCTGTCTATAACCAGTCATTCAAGAGGCTGACACATGGATTTTTCTCTCTACAAAAGCTGTTTTTTGGTTTGATCTGGGGTTGTGTACTGTAAGAGTAAAGCCGTATGTTCGCTACCTGTTGTTTTGGAGGGTTGACAGTAAGAGCAAAACCAGGCTGCTATTTTAGAAGTCATTGAGCCTAATTTAAAGAAATAAACTGTGGTTAACATTTGTGGCTGAGCAAGGTTATCAGGCACCAGTGTAAAAGCTGATAATTTGAATTATTAGACTATACTGAGATTACGCCTCACCAAGGAAATAGGTTTTTTTTAGAGGGTAGGAGGAGTAATCCCTTTACCTTCTCAAACTCAGTCCTAAAGAGGTGAGGGAGATTAGGGCCCTTCTAGCCACCATGAAGGAGTACAAGCTCTGTTGCTAGATCTGAGTTTTCAGGAGAAGGTGAGATTTTATGTGAAATCTTCCAATTTTAAAACTTGGCTGAGAATTTAAAAAAAGATTAAAATACCACGAGACTCAAAGTACATCTGTAGGCTGGCAGTTTGTTCCGCTCCATACCCCTGTTCCCCTCCACCCCATCTCCCCATTTTAGTAGCTTTTGCATGTAAATCTTTAAGAGGTTCTTTTGATACTGCACCCCCACCCACATTGAAAATCAGTAGTGAGTGAATGGTAGACTCTTAATGCCTCACAAGAGTTTAATACTATCAGGGATGCCATTACACTATCATGCCATGCCATTTATACATGAACAGAATCATGCATGGGTAAAAGATTTATTCAAAGTGTGAGGTAGACCCCCCCCCCCCAAAAAAAACAAACAGACAAACAAACTTGTAGCTGTCAAGTTGATTTCGGACTCATACTAACCGTAGGGTTGGAGAACTGCCCCATATGGTTTCCTAGGCTGTAAACCTTTACAGAAGCAGACATCTCTCTCCCGCGGAACTGCTTGTGGGTCCGAATTGTCAACCCACCATCCTTGCAGCAGCCAAGCATATAACCACTGTGCTGCCAGGCTCTTGGCAAGATAGACCAGTGAGTTTTAATGTAACAGTATGAAAAATTCATTCATAGTGTTTCAGATTCCACATTGCAACCAACCTGAATCTATTGTTTGTCAAGTTTTGATGAATCAAAGAATACCCACAATTTAAGAAGTATTTTGAAAGTGTGTAATGAAGAGGTTATCTTGGTTGAACTTCATTTTAGTAAGAAGAATGGACAATTATCATTTCTTTTCAACATCAGTTTAGTATTGGGTTCATCCTTAGAAGTTAGGATGGCAAGACTTTGTCTCATGTACTTTGGACATTTTACCAGGAGGGACTAGTACCTAGAGAAGGACATCATGCTTGGTAAAGTACACGGTCAAGGAAAAAGGGGAAGATCCTCAACGAGATGAATCGACACAGTGGCTGTAGCAGTGGGCTCAAACATAGCAATGATTGTGAGGATGGTACAGGACTGGGCCATGTTTTGTACTGTTGTACATAGTGTCACTATGAGTCAGAACTGTCTCGATGACACCTGACAACAACACTTTAGAATAGAACACAGCAACAGTTTTAGGGAGTGATCTATGGACCCTGGGGATCCCTGAGACCCTTTCAGGGGCTACATGAGGACAAAACTATCTTTACAGTAATACTGAGACTTTGTCTTTTTTGCTGTTTTGACGTTTGCGCTGATGGCTCAAAAGCCATGGTAGGCGGTAAGACTGCTAGTGCTTTTAGCACAGATCAAGGCAGTGATATAAAACTGTACTAATAGTCATTGTATTATTCACTTTCTCCCACTTAGAGGAAAAAAAAAAGGCTGTTTCACTTAACAGTGGCCTTGGAAGCAGTAAAAATTACCAAATTTATTAAATATTTACCTTTGAGTATATGTCTATAATATTCACTGTGACAAACTGAGGAGAACAGTGATTGTCTTGAGAAAAAGCACTTGTGAGGTTGTTTTAGTTATCAGTTGAACTCGGCACCTAGTTCATAGAGCACCATTTTTACTTGAGTGACTGACAGACAAACCCTGGTTAGACTTGGGTATTTGACAGACATTTTCTCTAAAATGAACAAAGTGAGCCTCTCACTTTAAAGAAAATAACTGAAGCTGTTTGTTGTCAATGAGAGAAATTAGAACTTTCAAGCAAAAATTAGAATTTTAGAACATCTGTATCTACCACTGTGAACTTGATGCTGTAGTGACATTAGTGAATGTCATTTTGAAGATGTGCGTAAATGAGTAACAAATGACTGATGCAGACTGTTACAGAACCATGCATAGGTAAAAAGATTGACACAGAGTTCATTGATAGGTTTCAGATTCCACATACCACCAGCTTTTAAGAAGCTATCACTTGTCAAGTTTTGGTGTAGCATCAAAGAAGAATATCTGCAGTTTTCAGGAAGGAGTACTTTTGGTAACCGAATTATTTTCTGATAATATTTTAGGCACACATTCTTTGTTTTGTTAGTACCATGTGTTTTCATTAATGAAAGCACGCTGAATCGTTCGTTGAGTGTGTCTGAGTTTTTGGTAGGTAGTATGGATTTTTTTTTTCTTGCCTCCTCCCACAAACCTACTCTTAGTGTACTTCGTGGTATATATGGTGTATGGTAATGGTACCACAGAGTCCCCACCAGGTCTCCTGTTACATACATGTTTACCTAATAAAAAATTTCAAAATTTCTATTTTTTCTACCAAAAATTTAGATGCTTCATACAATACCCTATAAAATCAGTTATTGACAGCACACGTTCATTTCTTCATTTTCAAACAGTCATAAAGGCCCCTCCCTTGAGGTACCAGGTACTATCAGCTGTACAGTAGCTTCCCAGTAAGCCTCAGAGGTTGAAAAAGTACATAGTCACTATATGTGCTATCAAGCACAAAAAGGGTTAAAATATTTCCCCCTTTTCCAACAACTTATCTAGGTGGGACTAGATTTTCTTCATATACTTCAACTAAAACAACATAGTGTGACAGATTGAATGTAGAAGCAGATTTGAGTGTCAGGCTGTCTTTTAAGCCTGATAATAAAGTGATTGACAAAACATAAAACACAGTCCCTGTATCAAAAATATTTTTGGGAAAATAGTTATTTTTCCTAAGAAGGTAATTTATGTCAATATGTAATAAAGACTTTCTGGGGGTCCTCAATAATTCTTTCATTCTTTTTTTTTTTTTTTTATCATACATAAGGTTGCTACAAGTTGGGGCTGACTTAACAGCAACTAACAACAACAACAGTAATTCTTAAGAGTGTAAAGTGGTTCTGAGACCAGAACATTTGAGAGAATCCTTAGAGTATATTAATGAGGGAGTGGAGAAAGAAGACTGTTGGGGTGGTGAAAATGCATATTTGTGGGCCCCATAACCAGAGATTCTGATTTACCTTTCCTGTAGGAGGTACAGAGCCCTGGTGGCACAGTGGTTAAGAGCTCAGCTTCTAACCAAAGAGTTGGCAGTTCAAATCCACCAAATGCTCTTTGGAAACCCTACTGGGGGCAGTTCTGTTCTGTCCTATAGGGTCCCTGTGAGTTGGAATCCATTCAACGGCAATGGGTTTGGTTTTCGGTTACAGGAGGTACAGAGAAATAAACTAATCATCTCTGCTTTCTTGACTCCCAAAATATTTTGTTTTATTTTGGTAATATTTTAAATTCACGTTTGGTTATTACAGTAACCATTGGTTCCTTAATGTTAAACTTAATAATTTTTTTTGTGGTCAGCTGTGACACGAGAAAAACGAAGAACAAAATAGGGAGTTTTTAACACAGCGAAATTTATATTTATTAAAGATTAAGGTCTTCTTACATTTTTTCGGTGTGAAAATGAGGTATAGTGATTTTTTTGTGTGTGTGTATCCTTGTCGGAAAAAAAAATGATACTACTTATTTCATTATTGTGTACCACCCCATTTATTGCTCTGTAAAATTCCATAGTTGGGGAAATAATGATCAGGGGTAAATGTAGGTACAAACAAAATGGATTTCAAAAATGTGGCCAAAAACTGAAAACTTGAAAGTCAAATTTCAGACATTGTGTGAGAGGGTTTTCATGATGACAGGAGATGAAGAGATCATCCCGAATATGCTAGTACTTATTCATTGAGCAGAGGCAACGCAGAAGGCCACTGTGACTCTTCACAACAACGTGACCCACACACCTATCAGTCATCTCAGTGGGGTATGTGTGGGGTTGGGGGAGGGGTGTGTGTGTGTGAGAGAGAGAGAGAAAGAGAGCTTGAGATTGGAAGGCATCCCTTTTTTCCCTAGGACTATAGGAAGAATCCTTGCATCCCTGGCCTTGGGGGTCAAAGTAGCTACTAATCTTTAAATTACAGAGTTGAGTGGGTAGGGGAAAGATTTTCTCCCTTTCACACACAAATGAATCCGCAGTCACCGTAAGGAGAACACCCAGTTGGCCCCTCTGTTTTTACTCACGCCTCCCTAAAGGAAATTGATTTGCTCCAAGAGTGTGAGAAGGGATCTGGGGTTGGATACCGTGTAGGCTGGATTGAACGAACTAACGCCAGGCTCTCAGTTTGTTGGTAGGGGGTGAGGGTGTGCCTGCTAAATGCTGGGACAAGTAAATGACCATTTCAAAATGCCCTCTGTAACTCTGCCTGAAGCCTAGCCTGGCAGTTGCAGAGGCTGGCAGGTGGGACCACCATATATGATAGATTGAAATTATTGAGCAGTTATAATGTGACTGGTTGTCATGTGAAGAAGCAGTTGAGAAATGGCAGTGAATATAGTATGGTGTGGTAGTTGTATTTTAAAAAAGTGTGTCAAAGTTGAGGACTGATTGCTTACACTTAAGAAAAGTGCATGATGATATAATGGAAAGACCATGTTCTGTGGTTAAAGATGGATTTGACTCTGTTCCTACCATCTATCTGGTAACATAGCAGTTGTTTCCTCCACCCCCCCAAGAAAAAAAAAAAAAACCTCTTGAAGTTTGAGGTAGTTGTTTTAGGATTTAAGATTTAGAGGATTTACCTTTGGAAAAATGCCAGAAATACTCCTGGAGTATATCATTTTTTCTACCAGAGACTATCCAGGCATAGATTTTTAATGTACTTCATTTGTGTCTTGGCAATACCTGCCTTCTCTGACATTGATGACAAGAGGTGAGCTTCGAGACGTTTCCTGTGGAATTCTGTGATTTCGTATTGCAAGTAACCTTTACTAACTGTTGGTTCTTTGTGTGGTTTATTAAGCCCTTCATTCCAAAATAAAATTATATAGGTATGTAAAAGTTTTATTCCATGAATAGATGACTGGTGGTTGGGCTTTTTGCTAATATTGTTACTGGATAAGTGGTAAGTTATTAAATGCTTTCTCCATGTTAACTGGTTTGCATGCAAAAGTTATACAGGCACTAGCCTAAAAGAAATTTGTATATTCACACTTTTTGTGTTTATTCTTAACTTTAATTTGAAATGGAAGACCCAGGGAGTTGGTTTTGTTGACATGAAAATTAGTAACTTTTAATGCCTCTGAGATGGGTTGTGTACAAGTAACACTGTACATTTTTTCACAGTCAGAACTGTATCCAAAGAGGTGGGGGGCGGTGAGGAGAGACTTGGCATGTTTTATCCTGTCTTTGCTTAGAGTCTGTGAAGACAGAGAATTCAGACGGAAACACAGATGACTAGAATGTAGACAGTGAAAGTCATGCATGAGACAGAAGTTGTAGACTTCTGCAGGAAGAAAATCAGGGCTACCAGGTAAAGTTCATGGAGAAGGTAATATTTGGGCTGGGCCTGAAACAGGTAGGAATGAGACTGGAGGAAATGTACTGCTAACAGCTTGTCACTTTCCATCTTTACAACCATTGCCAGTAAGCATAGAACGTGGCTAGGTGTGTACTTGTTTTACAATTCTATATATGTGGAAACCATCACCTGGTAGATGATAGGATCAGGAATATCATTCTGTCCTGGAGAATTGAAGCTTTTTGTGAATCTAAGTATACCTAAAGTTCCATTGTTTTTGTAATTCAGTAAGATCCTTCAGTTTTAGTCCAGTTTAAGTATTTGTGTCTGAGCATGCAAGTATGTTGTGTGACAGAGGGTAGGCAGAGAATTATGAAATTGAAGACCCTGTACCAAGTGCTTTTGCCAGTTGAGGATCTATGAGATGATGAATCATCCTTGAAATTAGAATGTTAAATTTGAGGTGAATGAGATTTAAATTATAAGGGATTTCAAGAGCAGCAATGAAATACATTAGCTTCTAGCAAGAGCCTTTATGCTTTGTTTTCCTGTCTCACTGTTAACATCAGCTTGCTAACTTGGTGCTTAAAAAAAAAAAAAGTTGCAGTGTCTATCTCTGTAAAATGACTATAAATTTAAAGGAATAAAATAGGTTATTTAATTGGAGTATGAGTGAGCGCTTCCAGCATTGCATCTGTTTATTGAAGCATCTCAATTGGTATTCTGTCAATTCCTGGAGCCTTGTTTTTTGCCAGTGCCTTCAGTACAGCTTGGACTTCTTCCATCAGTACCATTGGTTCCTGATCATATGCCGTCTTCTGAAATGGTTGAAGGTCAACCAGTTCTTTTTGGCGCAGCAACTCTGTGTATGCCTTTAGAGATTCTTCAGTCTTCTCTTGGTGCTTCCTGTGTCGTTCAGTTTTTTGCGTATCCAAAAAAAAAAAAAAAAAGCCCATCGCCATTGAGTTGATTGATATTAAATGTTAAATATATTAATAAAAAAAAATAGCAACCCTATATTAAGTATATTAAACATTGCAACTTGATGCTTGAATTTTTTCTTCAGTTCTTGCAGCTTGAGAAATGCTGAATGTGTTCTTCTCTTTTGGTTTTCTAACTCCAGGCTTTTGCGCATTTCAGTATAATACTTCTCAAGCTGCTCTTCGAAATCTTCTGTTCAGCTCTCTTCCTTCATCATTTCTTCCATTCCAAGATCAAGTTTCAGAGTCTCTTCTACATCCTTTTTGGTCTTTTCTTTCTTTCTTGTATTTTTAATGACCTTTTGCTTTCTTCATATATGATGTCTTTGATATCATCCCATAACTTGTCTGGTCTTTGGTCATTAGTGTTCAGTGCATTTAATCTATTCTTGAAATGGTCTCTAAATTTAGGTGGGGTGTATTCAAGTTTGTACTCTGGTTCTTGTGGACTTGTTTTAATTTTCTTATGCCAGAATATTTGGAAGACAACTACCTGGCCAACCAACTGGAAGAGATCCATATTTGTGCCCATTCCAAAGAAAGGTGATCCAATGGAATGTGGAAATTATTGCGCAGTATCATTAATATCACATGCAAGTAAAATTACGCTGAAGATAATTCAAAAACATTTGAGCAGTACGTCGACAGGGAACTGCCAGAAATTAAAGCTGCATTTTTCAGAAGAGGAGATGGAACAAGGGATATCATTGCTGATATCAGATGGATATTGGCTAAGAGCAGAGAATACCAGAAAGATGTTTACCTGTGTTTTCTTGGCTATGCTAGGGCATTCGACAGTGTGGATCATAATAAGTTATGGATAACATTGAGAAGAATGGGAATTCCAGAACACTTAACTGTGCTCGTGAGGAACCTGAACATAGACCAAGAGGCAGTCAGTTGTTCAAACAGAACAGGGGGATCCTGCATGGTTTAAAGTCAGGAAAGATGTGAGTCGAGGTTGTATCCTTTCACTGTACTTACTCACTATATCCTGAGCAGATAATTTGAGCAGGTGGACTATATGAAGAAGAACGAAGTATCAGGATTGGAGGAAGACTCGTTAACAACCTGTGATATGCAGGTGACACAATCTTGCTTGTTGAAAGTGTGGAGGACTTGAAGCACTTACGGATGAAGGTCAAAGACTACAGTCTTCAGTGTGGATTACACCTCAACATCGAGAAAACAAACATCCTCACAACTGGACCAATAAGCAACATGATAAATGGAGAAAAGATCGAAGTTGTCAAATATTTCGTTTTGCTCAGATTCACAACCAACACCCATGGAAGTGTCAGTGAGGAAATCAAATGATGTATTGCATTGGGCAAATCTGCTGCAAAAGATCTCTTTAAAGTGTTAAAAAGCAAAGATGTCACCTTGAGAACTAAGGTACACTTCACCTAAGCCATGGTATTTTCAATTATGTCATATGCATGTGAAAGCTGGATAATGAATAAGGAAGACAGAAGAAGAATTGATTCATTGGAATTATGATGTTGGCAAAGAATATTGATTACCATCAGAAGAGTGAATAAACCTGTCTTGGAAGAAATACAGCCAAAAGGCTCCTTAGAAGCAAGGATGGTGAGACTTCAGCTTGCTTACTTTGGACATGTTATCAGGAGGAACCAGTTCCTGCAGAAGGATATCAAGCTTGGTAAAGTAGAGGGTCAGGGAAAAAAGGCCCTCAACGAGATGGATACACACAGTGCAACTAAGAGCTCAAACATAGCAAGAATTGTGAGAATGATGCAGGACGGAGCAGTGTTTCATTCCGTTGTATACAAGGTCACTATGAGTCAGAACCAATTCAACAGCACTGAACAAAAAAACCCAACAATTGGAATATAGAATAATTCTTTGGTGTAGAAGTACTACGGATTGCCAGAAACTGATTGCTAACCTATCTGTTCGTTGTTGTTAAACAGCTGTTTCACAAAGGCTTTCCCTTGTCTGTCTTCAATGAGATTAAATGCTGATCTATGTGGTTATTTTGCAATATTCTGCTGTACTCTTAAAATTGTTTTCCATCATAATCACATGTAAAGATTTATTTTGAAATGGAATTTGGTGAGCTTCTAGGGTGGTTTTTCTTTTATTTTAAGGAAAACTTCTGTTAATATTGCTATAAGAATGTTATAATTAATAACTTCAAGTATTGTAAGATCCTAAAGACGAGTGCCAGATAATTATTTAGAGGCATTTAATAATTTAGGAAATTTAAATGAATATAGTCATTGTCCTGAGGTAATTGTGTGACTTGTGTCTGCTGAAGACTATAATGTAAAAGGGAACTTAATGTTCCTTATTATTTCGTGTACTTTTTTTTTTTTTGCTTGAAGGTTTCTTTTGTCACTATCATCTGGGATCTATGTAAGATAATATGTAGGGGGCCAGTAGCTCTCTGGAGATTTAGAAGACTGTAAATTTTGTGTAAATTTTTGGGATTGACTTTCAGTACTTTTAAACATTTGCTATTTGGAGAAGCAGTGGAAATGGACATGTAAAATCAAGTATATGAAAGTTTGAGATAGGTAAGATGTGGTATGAAACTGAATATGACAATAAGTGCAGTTCTCTTATAGGAGCTCTGGTGGCGCAGTGGTTAAGAGCTCAGGCTGCCATCCAAAAGGTTGGCAGTTCGAATCTACCAGCTGCTCCTTGGAAACCCTGTGGAGCGGTTCTCCTCTGTCCTAAAGGGTTGCTATGAGTTGGAATCGACTCGGCAGCAACAGGTTTTTTTTTAATTTTCATATAAGGAGCCCTGGTGGTGCAGTGGCTAGAACCGACTTGATGGCAACGGGCTTGGTTTTTATTCTCATATAAATATTACATACATATCCTCCACTGATACACTTGCTTTTCTTAAAATTCGAAGAATTTCAGGACTGAAAAGAAACAAAACCAAAAAAAAAAAAAGAAAAAACTCATTGCCGTTGATGGGGTTCCAACTCACAGCGACCCTGTAGGACAGAGTAGACCTACCTTATACGAGTGACTGGTATATTCAAACTGCCGGCCTTTTGGTTCACAGCTGAGCGGTTAACCTGCGCCACAAGGGTTCTGCAAGGAACCAGAGATGACAAATAGTCCTTCCCTAACATAGAAGAGAATCTGAGACCTAGTGAGCTTAAGTGAGCCCAGTTATTAGTAGATGAGCTGGGAGTAACCCCCTTGCTATCTGTGGATATCGTTTCCAACACAAATTTGTATACATTACACATGTGATTAGGAGTCTCACCATGATTTTTGTAAGAATTAGAACATTTAACTGAGTAGTAACCATTCCATCAATGTTCCCTTAAACTAAAACTAAACCCGTTGCTTTCGAGTTGATTCCTACTCATAGTGACCCTATGGGAAAGGGTAGACCTGCCCCATAGGGTTTCCAAGGAGCAGCTGGTAGATTTGAACTGCCAACCTTTTGGTTAGCAGTTGTAGCTTTTAACCACTCTGCAACCAGGGCTCTGCTGCCATTTTTGTTACATAAACTCTAGAAGCCTGTTTCCTCATTTGTGAAATGGGATTAACAATACTATCATTTTTGTTACTGAGGTTGCTAATGGGGTGGTGAGGGAAGAGAAATTGCAGAGCCTGCTGGTGATTTTGGGTGTGTGGGGGGTGGGGGTGGTCAGGACAAAAGTCAAAGATAATATATAAAAAACCATTCTTGCCATGATGTATAGTCTTGATAGCATTTTTTTTTTTTTTCAAATGGTATTTTGGAAATCACCAAAATAATGGCCCAAGTGACTGTTAGAACTGTTTTATTTACAGAGGATCTGTACATGTGGTTTATTCATGCATTATTTTGCTTTTAAAGGTTACGAGAAGTTTCAGAGAAACTGAACAAATATAATTTAAACAGGTAAGAATTTTAAGATACTTTAAATTTTCCAACAAAGAACACATTTTTTAAATTAGGAAAACAAACTCATTTAGGCAGCAGCTACTAAGAATCTTTTGAGTTGGGTTCATTTGAATTATAGTTTCTGTTCATACTGATTAAAAAAAATTCTGGCATAATGGGATCTCATAATTATTATTTTTAAATTTTTGTTTTAAAATATATAAAGTTTTTTTTTTTTTTTTTTAAAGAAGGTCATGCCAGCAATTTTTTTCTTTTGTTAGTTGGGGGAATAACCTAGAATGTATTCACCATTTAAAAAATGATTTCGCTTATGTATAGTTTTTTTTTTTTTTTAACTTCCCCAGCCATCCCCCTTTGAATGTATTGGAACAGGCTACTATTAAACAGTGTGTCGTGGGACCAAATCATGCTGCCTTTCTTCTGGAGGTAAATTATCTACTCGAAGGTAGAGAAATGGAAAGTAAGCAGTTAAGGTAGAATTGTGTATCATCTTGTTTCTTGCTTTTTAACCAGAGAAAATAGAAGCTACGTGGAACTGCTATTTCAGAGACCACCCAGTTCTGTTTCTTCATTGTGTAAAAGAGTCTGGGTCCAGAGAAAGTTTGAATGATTTACTAGAATTTGGAACTAGTCACAGAATGGGGAAGCTCCTGATACCCAGTCATTTCCTTACTCTGAATTCTGATTGAGATTCTTTAAATGATTTTGTACTGGTTTTTTGATAATGTATGTATTTCATATTTCCCCAGCTTAGGTATAAGTGTTCAGGAAGGGAACTTGTTTGTTGTCTTCTAAATTGACAGTGATAGGCAGAGAATACTGTTTGTTGACTACATTCAGATTTTAATATGCATTTTTACTTTGGAAATTTTTTCTATTTTGTTCGTTCTTAGGATGGTAGAGTTTGCAGGATTGGTTTTTCAGTACAGCCAGACAGATTGGAATTGGGTAAACCTGACAATAATGATGGGTAAGATATATCATTTCTATTTAATAAATACTTAGCTCTTAGAAGGTATTACTTTTATATTAAACGTGTGTTTTCATTTTGGTGACACAAAAAAAAGCATTGGAAAAAAATCAGATGCTTGAAATAAAGTGAAATGGTTACTTTGTAGTTTGATTTTAATTTTTATGTAAGCAGAGATTAATGACTCTACTAGCATGAAAAGTAGTAGAGCTGTTGATTACTTACCGGAAATAGGTTCCCAGAAGAAAGGTATTTTATGTGTTATTTGTTCTTTGACTGAAATGTTTTTTTAGATGACGTTTTTCACCTTTACTATTTCCAAATCAAGTAACTCAATTTGAAAACAACGAAGCCTTTAAAATTTTGGTCTGTAAAAATAATAGTATATAAAGAAGGAAGCATGATAATGTATTACGTCTGTCAGTTGGTTGCATCTAAGGAAAACGTGATTACTAAAAAAATCTAAGTGGCAATTTACTGTTTAAAATAAATTTGCAGTTAAAATATGAAAAAGGTTTCAACCAAAAAAGGACAATAGATTGCTATGAGGCTATAAGGTTTTAGATTTTCTCTTTGATATGAAGTATAAATTTCAGTAAGAGTTAGCAGAGAATTGCTAGGCTGGTATTTTATCACAGTAAGAATTCTTGTCGTCGATGCCGGTGTACCTCAAGTGCAGGCACTACCGACCACTCCTCTGTCAATGGAGGCTTGTGTGTTACGGTGCCAAACAGGTTTCAGCAGAGCTTCTAGACTAAGATGGACTAGGAAGAAAGGCCTGGCGATCCACTTCTGAAAATTAGCCAGTAGAAACCCTATGGATCACAACTGTCTGGTCAGCATCTGATCCTGGGGATGGTGCAGGACCAGGCAGTGTTTCATTCTGTTGTGCACGAGGATGCTATGAGTTGGGGCTGACTCAGAGCAGTGAGACCTGGAATTCCAGGTTTGTACCTAGGGAGTTTTGGACTGTTTTGTGATTGTTCCTCCTTTTGTTTTTCCCCCAGGTCAAAGTTGAACAGCAACTCGGGGGCAGGGAGGACTTCGAGGCCTGGTAGGACAAGCGACTCCCCGTGGTTTCTATCAGGTTCTGAGACTCTGGGCAGGCTGGCAGGCAACACCCTAGGGTAAGTCGTGGCCAGGTGAAGGCATCCACTGGTCCATGCCATCACTCTGTGCGCACTCACACTCTGAGTGGCCATCAGCATGCCTTAGTGATAGAATGAGGAAACTCCTGAGCTCTGGGCAGGGAGCTCATGTTGCTCACGGTGAGCCCCGTGATAAAAATAACACACACAGACCAATCACAATTAGCCCAGGTCTTGATCTTTTAAAAATATATAATGCTTGGCTGTGTTTATAATGTCATCATGCCATTTATGTCATTTAAAGTTTTAACGACACCATTTTTGGTCAAAATTTGTGACTTATCTCTTGGATAAAAACATCTGACATTTATTTCTTCTTGGTATCCAGAACTTGCAGTTCTTTCTGTATTCATTTAATGAGGCTTGTGAATCATGTAGCTAAGTCTTACAGGCTTTAAAGAAGTTATTTTTAATTGTCAAATTTATGTATACAATGTACACCTTTTAAGTTACTCAGTCTATCTAGACAAACTAAAGAAACCATGTACAAATTGCAAACCAGAAGTAAAAGCAGTTTAAAATATATTTAAGGTGAGGAGGCAATTTAAAAAATTTTTTTGGACACTGAATTTGTATGTAAAGTAAATATGGATTTAAAAATTGGAGTCCTTGTAATAAAAAAAAGTAATTATCTTTGCTTTTGTGCTGAAATAAGTTTATTTTGGGGTGGGAGGAGGATCATTTAGTTAAGTGCATCCTTTAGCTCATTTTGTGTGAGAACTATTAATAGGGAATATATGGAAATGTTGTCTTTCTCTGTTTAAAGATCCTCTGCTCACAGTACAGGATAAAGAATTCTGTAAATAACATGGAATAACAAATGAAATTTATTATTTAACAGAAGAGGATTATTACCTATCGTGCTGTGTCAAAATTTTACCTTCTTTAACGATAAAAATTGTTTGTTCAGTTTAAGGGTTGGCAAACTGTTGCCTGCAGGCCAAATCCACCTGCTCTTGTCTTTATTGAAACACAGCCACACTCGGTTTTTCCCTCAGCGCTGGTGGATGCCTTTGTGACACAGTGACAGTGATGAGCAGTGGAGACACAGAACTCTTGGCCAAGGAGGCCTGGAATGTTTGCTGTTCAGCCATTACAGAAAAAATTTGCTGGTCTCAGGTTTAGTTTACTTAGTGACGCTTGTTGGTAATCATAATTTAATACTCATTACTTAATAGTAGTTTGTACTCTTATTTTTGAGTTTAATTTTTCATTTTGAAATAATTTCAGACTTGCAAAAATACAGATTCATATGTACCTTTCACCTAGCTTCCCCAGGTGTTAACATTTGACATGACCCTAGTGCAATGATCAAAACCAGGAAGTTAACGATGGTACAGGGCATAATCTGTAGCGCATATCCGCATTTTGCCTGTTGTCCCACTAAAACCCTTCTTGCTGATCTGGGATTCAGCCTACAATATCACATTGCACTTAGTTGTCATGTTTCCTTAGTCTCCTCCAATCTGGGACAATTCCTCAATTTTTATTTAACTTGAAGGACGCTGATGATTTTGAAAACTACCTTATCGTGTAGGTTGTGTCTTTTTGTTGTTTTTTCATGATTAAACCCAGGTGGTGCATTTTTGGCAAGAGTACTTCAGAAATGGTGATGGTGATATGTTTTGTTACTGGTAATTTGTTAACTTTTAAGGTAGTGTTTGCTAGGTTCCTCCACTGTGAAGTTACTGTTTTCCCTATTGTCATTAATGTATATTTTGTGGGTAGATACTTTGCCCACTTAATGTTAGCATCCAATTTTAGTGACTATTGATAACTTTTATCTGAAACAGTTATTACTGTGGTGTTTGTCGAATGATGATTAAAAAAGTTTTTTTATTCCTTTTACATTTATGAATTGGAATTCAAGCATAAGAACTTTCCCTCCTTCCTCACTTACCCTCTTCTATTTCTGTTCCTTTTCATTTATTTGCATTATTATGGTCTTGTGGATATTTGTTTTATTCCATGGTTTATAATCCATTACTCTTATTTATTATACTGCTCAATTGTCCTAGACTTAAATCCTCTTCTGTCTTAATAAAATAAAACTTGTTTAAAACCAGTTATAATAGACTGTATGACAGAATGGCTGAAATCAAGCAGTGGAGTTTTATGACTTCGTTAATAAAATATGCAACAAATACAATAATAAAGTAATATACATGAGTTTAATAAAACTTCTGTAGACCTATTCCAAAGATTAGGGCTAATTTTAAGATTTTAAAATACACAGAGAATCAGTTTTTGGGTCTTCCTTCCCCATTGTTGCCCATACTCCCCCCACCATGGTGTCCCCGCCCAGATACGCGCACATGAGAACAGCAGACCCCGTGACAGCTTTCTTCAGCTTTAGCTTTGGGTCCGTGAATTGCAATATTGAAAAATGTCGCAGTGCCCACTAACTCAGTGCCGGTCATTTGTCTTTATTTGAGTTTGCAGATGTCCACAAAGTGTAAACACTTGACTTACTGTTTCTCTTGACCTCTTTGAAAAGTCTTTTCAGTCTGTCTATAGCGAAAGTGTGATCAGGTTGTTTTGTAAATCCAGAAATTTTATAAAGTCAAAAATATTTTCCTTATAATAAAACTTCCTTTTTCCGTAATTTGCACAGTAAATTTTTCTATTTCTGTGTTAATTACAATGGACTTTAAAGAAGTTTGTAATTCATAACATGTACTAGAGAATCTAGAACTGGAAGATCTTAAATCCCCAAAGGGGACTGTCAACCACAGATTTACCAAATATAATCGAATATGAAAGACACCATCCCCCACAAATATTTCTGGTCCCCCTCCCTGTGGAGGGCTTGTTCACTTTGGGTTCATAGTGATGTCACTGAGTCAGGGAGTGAGGGGTCTCTATTTAAAAGCCTCATTTGAAAGAATTTGAGATAATTGGTATTGTTTCTCTTTTCCACCAGTATGGATAATTGAGAATTGATCATTTGTTTTGACTGATCATTCTTAGGAATGCATAGCAGACAATTTATAGGACATCTTTTAATAATTTTCCTTTGGTTTTTTTTTTTTTTTTGCTAATTGGCAGGTTTGAGTGCAAAAGGTTTCTTGCTGGTGCTGTTTTTCCTCCCTTTAATAAATATTTCAAACACATGCTAGGAAATGTTTAAAAAATCTCCTAGGTATTTTGTTGTTGTTGTGCTTTAGGTGAAAGTTTACAGCTCAAGTTAGTTCTCGTAGAAAAATTTATACTCACATTGTTATGTCACCCTAGTTGCTATCCCTATAATATGACTGAACATTACTCCTTTCCACCTCGATTTCTTGTGTCCACTCAACCAGCCCTTAGCCCTTTCTGCCTTCTCATCTCCCCTCTAGACAAGAGCTGCCCTTTTAGTCTTGTGTATCTCCCTAAACTAAGAAGCTACTTGAACTAAGTATCATTTTATGTCTTATAGCCCAATCTATTTTCTGTCTGAAAAGTGGGATTCGGGAATGGTTTTAGTTCTGGATTAGCAGAGAGTCCAGGGGCCTTGTCTTCTGGGGTTCTTCCAGTCTCAGTCAGAACATTAAGTCCGGACTTTTTACTAGAATTTGAGTTCTGCACACCACTTTTCTCTTGCTCTGTTAGGGACTTTCTGTTGTGTTCCCTGTCAGGGCAGTCATTGGTAGTAGCCAGGTACCATCTAGTTAGTCTGGTCTCAGGCTGATGAAGTCTCTGGTTTATGTGGCCCCTTTTGTCTCATGGGCTCATATTTTCCTTGTGTCTTTAGTGTTCTTTGCTTCGTGTGGGTTGGGACCAGTTGATGCATTTTAAATGGCGGCGTGCAAGCTTTTAAGAAGCCCAGAGGCAGCTCACCGAAGTGAGGTGCAGAATATTTTATTAATAAATTTTGTTATGCCAGTTGACCTAGATGTCCCCTGAAACCATGGGTCCCAGACTCCCGCCCCTGCCACATGGCCCCTCGTAGTGTTTGGTTGTGTTCAGGAAGCTTCTTAGCTTTTGGTTTAGTCCAGTGGTGCTGACTTCCCCTGTATTGTGTGTTATCCTTCCCTTCACCTAAGATGATTCTTGTCTACTGTCAGAAACCCTGCAGGTATAGTGGTTAAGTGCTGTGGCTGCTAACCAAAAGGTTGGCAGTTTGAATCCACCAGCTGATCCTTGGAAACTCTATGGGGCAGTTCTACTCTGTCCTGTAGGGTCGCTAGGAGTTGGAATTGACTTGATGGCAACGAGGTTTTTTTTCTCTTTTATCTAGTTAGTGAATTCCTCTCTCCCTCCCTTCCCACCCTTGTAATCATCAAAAAGTGTTTTCTTCTGTGTTTAAACCTTTTCTTGAGTTCTTATAATAGTGGTCTCATATAATACTTGCCCTTTTGTAACTAATTTCACTCAGTTTAATGCCTTCCAGATTCATTCATGTTATGAGATGTTTCACAGATTCATAGTCGTTCTTTATCATTGTGCAGTATTCCACTGTGTGAATATGCCATAATTCATTTATCCGTTAGTCTGTTGATGGGCGCCTATGTTGTTTCTGTCTTTTTGCAGTTGTGAACAGTGCTGCAGTGAACACGGGCGTGCATATATCTATTTGTGTGAGGACTCTTATTTCCCTATGCTATATTCCAAGGAGTGGGATTGCGGGATCGCGTGATACTTCTGTCTTTAGCTGTTTAAGGAAGTGCGAAATGGATTTCCAAAGTGGTTGTACCATTTTACATCCCCACCAGCAGTGTATAAGTGTTCCAGTCTCTCCACAACCTCTCCAACATTTATTATTTTGTGTTTTTTGGATTGGGGTGATATGGTTTCTCATTGTAGTTTTGATTTGCATTTCTGTCATGGGTAATGATCGTGAGCATTTCTTCATATATCTGTTAGCCGCCTGAATGTCTTCCTTGGTGAAGTGCCTGTTCCTATCCTTTACCCATTTTTTAATTGGGTAATTTGTCTTTTAGTGGTTGAAGTTTTGCAGTATCTTGTAAGTTTTAGAGATTAGACCCTGATCAGATATGTCATAGCCAAAATTTTTTTCCCAGTCTGTAGGTTTTCTCTTTATTGTTTTGGTGTGAAGTCTTTTGATGAGCATAAATGTTTGATTTTTAGGAGCTCCCAGTTATCTAGTTTCTCTGCTGGTGTTTGTGCGTTGTTAGTTATGTTTTATATTCTGTTCATACCATATGTTAGGGCTCCTAGCATTGTCCCTGTTTTTTCCTCCATGATCTTTATTGCTTTAGATTTTATATTTAGGTCTTTGATCCATTTTGAGTTAGGTTTTGTGCAAGGTGTGAAGTATGGGTCTTATTTCATTTTTTGCAGACAAATGTCCAGTTATGATAGCATCATTTGTTAAAGAGACTGTTTTATGCCATTTAATAGACTTTGCACCTTTGTCAAATATCAGCTGCTCATAAGTGGATGAATTTACATCTGGATTCTCAATTCTGTCCCATTGGTCTGTGTATCTGTTGTACCAGCACCAGGCTGTTTTGACTACCGTAGCGGTACAATAGGTTCTAAAATCAGGTAGTGTGAGGCCTCCCACGTTGTTCTTCTTCAGTAATGCTTTACTTATTCGGGACCACTTCTCTTTCCACATGAAGTTGGTGATTTGTTTCTCCATCTCATTAAAAAATGTCATCAAAATTTGGATCGGGATTGCATTGTATCTGATCTGTAGTTCGCTTTGGGTAGAATTGACATTTTCACAGTGTTGAGTCATCCTATCCACGAACATGGTACGTTTTTCCATTTATGTAGGGCTCTTTTGGTTTCTTGGAGTAGTGCTTGTAGTTTTCTTTGTATAGGTTTTTTACATCTCTGGTTAGATTTATTCCTAAATATTTTATCTTCTTGGGGGCTGTTGTAAATGGTATTGATTTGGTGATTTCCTCTTTAGTGTTCTTTTTGTTGGTGTAGAGGAATCCAGCTGATTTTTGTATGTTTGTCTTATATCCTGAAACTTTGCTGAAATCTTCTATTAGTTCTAGTAGTTTTCTTGTGGATTCTTTGGGGTTTTCTGTGTGTAAGATCATATCATCTGTGTATAGGAATACTTTTGCTTCTTATCAGTTTGGATGCCCTTTATTTATTTTTCTGGTCTAATTGCTCTGGCTAGGATTTCCAGCACAGTGTTAAATAAGAGTGGTGATAAAGGGCATCCTTGTTTGGTTCCATTCTCAGGGAGAATTCTTTCAGACCCTCTCCATTTAGGATGATGTTGGCTCTTGGCTTTGTATAAATGCCCTTTATTATGTTGAGGGATTTTCTTTCTATTCCTATTTTGCTGAGAGTTTTTATCACGAGTGGGTGTTGGTCTTTGTCAAATGCCTTTTGTGCATCAATTGATAAGAATCATGTGGTTCTTGTTTTATTTACATGATGGATTACATTGATTTTCTAATGTTGAGCCATCCCTACATAAACCAAAAAAAAAACCAAACCCACTGCTGTCGAGTGGATTCCGACTCATAAGAGACCCTATAGGACAGAGTAGAACTGCCCCATAGAGTTTCCAAGGAGCGCCTGGCGGATTTGAACTGCCGACCTCTTGGTTAGCAGCTGTAGCACTTAACTACTATGCCACGAGGGTTTCCAAAGAACAGACATACCTGGTATGAATCCTCCTTGGTCATGGTGGATTATGTTTTTGATATGTTGTTGAATTCTGTTGGCTAGAATTTTGTTGAGGATTTTTGTGTCTATGTTCATGAGGGATATTGGTCTGTAGTTTTCTTTTTGTGTGGTATCTTTACCTGGTTTTGTATTAGGGTTAAGCTGGCTTCATAGAATGAGCTTGGGAGTATTCCATCCTTTTCTATGCCCCGAAATACCTTTAGTAGTAGTGGTGTTAACTCTACTCTGAAAGTTTAGTAGAATTCTCCAGTGAAGCCGTCAGGGCTAAGGTTTTTTTTTTGCTGAGAGTTTTTTAATTACGTCTTCAATCCCTTCTTTTGTTAAAGGTTTATTTAGTTGTTCTACCTTGGTTTGTGTTAGTTTAGGTAAGCAGTATGTTTCTAGAAATTTGTCCATTTTCTCTAGATGTTTGAATTTGTTGAAGCACAACTTTCATGGTATTCTGTTAATGATTCTTTTAATTTCAGTTGGGTCTGTTATGATATCACCTATCTCATTTCTTATTTGGGCTGTTTGCTTCCTCTTGAGTTTTCCTTTTGTCAGTTTAGTGGGTGGTGTATCAATTTTGCTGATCTTTTCAAAGAACCAACTTTTGGTCTTGTGCTCTTTCAGTTAGCTCTATTTCATTTAATTCTGTTCTAAGTTTTATTATTTCCTTTCTTCTGGTGCCCGAGGGCTTCTTTTGCTGCTCTCTTTCTACTTGTTCGAGTTGTAGGGTTAATGTTTTGATTTTGGCCCTTTCTTCTTCTTGGATATGTACATTTATTGCTATAAATTGATCTCTGAGCACTGTTTTTGCTGTGTTCCAAAGGTTCTGTTAGGATGTGTTCTTATTCTCATTTGATTCTGTGAATTTCTTTATTCAGTTCTTAATTTCTTCTGTAACCCAGTAGTTTTTCAGCAAGGTATTATTCAGTTTCCTTGTATTTGATTTTTTTTTTCCCTTGCTTTTTCTGTTACTGATTTCTACTTTTATGGCTTTATGGTCGGAAAAGATGGTTTGTAATATTTCAGTGTTTTGGATTCTGTTAAGGCTTGCTTTGTGGCCTAATGTGTGGCCTATTCTGGAGAATGTTGCATGTATGTTGGAGAAGAAAGTATACTTGGCAGCTGTTGGGTAGAGTGTTCTGTATATGTCTGTGAGATCAGGTTGGTTGATTGTGGCATTCAGATCTTCTGTGTCTTTATTGAACTTCTTTCTGGATATTCTGTCCTTCACCCAAAGTGGTGTGTTGAAGTCTCCTACTATTAGTGTAGAGCTACTTCTCTTTTCAATGCTGTTAGAATTTATCCATTTTGGAGCCCTGTCAGGTGTGTAAATGTTTATTATGGTTATGTCCTCCTGGTGTGTTGACCCTTTAATCATTATATAGTATCTTTCCTTATCCTTTGTGGTAGATTTTGCTTTAAAGTCTATTTTGTCAGAGATTAATATTGCCATTCTTGCTCTTTTTTGATTGTTGTTTGCTTGATATATGTATATATTTTTTCATCCTTTGTGTTTTAGTTTGTGTCTTTAAGGTGTGTCTCTTGTAGGCAGCATGTAGAGAGGTAGTGTTTTTTAAATCCATTCTGCCACTCTCTGTCACATTATTGGTGCATTTAGTCCATTTACATTCAGTGTGATCATTGATAGGTATGAGTTTAGTGCTGTATTTTTTTGGGTGTTGTTGACAATTTCTTTGTTCCACTTTAATTTTCTGTGCTGAGTTGTTTTTCTTTATATATTTTCTCTTCATCTTTTTTATTGTTGTTGATTTTACATTTACTGAGTCTTTCTGTTTTTTGTTTTGATGTGTAGTATTATTAGCTTCCTTTGTGATTGCCTTAATATTTACCTCTGTTTTTCTAAGTTTAAGCTAATCTTTTATTTCTTTATATCGCCTTGACTCCCTCTTCATACGAAAGATCTACGGCTACATTTTTTAGTACCTGTTTTTTGTTTTAACGTTACCATCTTTTACATATTAATTTCTTTGTTTCCCTACTTTCAGTGCTTTAGCTTTGATTTATTTTTGTGACTTCGCTATCTGAATTGATACCTGGTTGCTCTGTCCTGTGTTATAGTCTTGGGTTTTTACCTGATGCCACTGATTTTCTAACTGGAGGACTCTCTTTAGTATTTCTTACAATTTTTGGTTTGATTTTTACAAATTCCCTAACTTCTGTTTATTTGGACATGCGCTAATTTTGTCATCATATTTTAGAGACAGTTTTGCTGGATATATAATTCTTGGCTGGCTATTTTTTTCCTTCAAGGCTTTGTATATGTCATCCCATTGCCTTCTTGCCTGCATCATTTCTGCTGAGTAGTCAGAGCTTAGTCTTACTGACTCTCCTTTGTAGGTGACTTTTGGTTTATCCCTAGCTGCTCATAAAATTCTATATCTATGGTTTTGGCAAGTTTATTTATAATAAGTCTCGGTAACATTCTTTTGGGATCTACCCTGTGTGGGGTTTGATGAGTTTCTTGGATAGATACCTTATCATCTTTCACGATATCAGGAAGGTTTTCTGCTAACAAATCTTCAGCAGGTCTCTCTGTATTCTCTCTTATATCCTGTGTTCTGTTTTGGTACACCAATCTCTTGTAGGTTCTTCCTCTCAATAGACTCCCACATAATTCTTAGGGTTTCTTCATTTTTTAAAATTCTTTTATCTGGTTTTTCCTCAAATAAGTTGGTGTCAAGTGCTTTATCTTCAGTCTCACAAATTCTGACTTCCATTGCCTCAATTCTTCTCCTGCAACTTTCTGTTGTGTTTTCTAATTCTGAAATTTTATTGTTAATCTTTTGGATTTCTATTTGTTTTTACTCTGGATTCTTGCAGCCTGTTAAATTTGTCATTATGCTTTTGTATAACCTTCTTAAGTTCCTCTGTTGCGCTGTCTGTGTGTTCCTTGTCTTGTTCTGCGTTTTACTTGATCTTCTTTCAGATCTCTTGAAGAGTTCTGTATATTAGTCTTTTGATTTCTACCTCCGGTAATTACAAGAAGTTCTCTTCCTCTGGAAGGTTTCTTAATTATTTGTTTTGGTGGCCTGCTGAAGCCATCATGGTCTGCCTATTTATGTGATTTGATATTGACTGTTGTCTCCCAGCCATCAATAAGTTATTATATTTATTCATTTTATGTTTGCTTACGGTGTCCCAACTTCCTGTTTTGTTTCGATATGCCCAGATAGGCTGGTAACGTGAGCTAGTCTGATTATTGGCGTCTTTGAAGCTCTTACATCCTGCCTCCTGGTGGCCAGGGCTGTTACTAGCTATATGAGCCCAGGAGTCTGTTTACTTTTCATGTCTGGATTTAGCTCAGCTGTCCAGGTCATTGGTCCTGAGTGTGTGGTGCAGGCTCTCACCTAGATGGACAGGGGCAACTGGTGTAGGCCCAGGTATCTGATTGCAGTAGGGGGTCATGCGCTGATCAAGGCAGAGTGCTGACTGCTACCTCTGAGTGCTACCCTGTTCCCTGGAGCACGTAGGTAGCTGGGTTTTGCAGCCGATCTGTGGGCACCCAATGCTGTTGGGTGTAAGGACTGGGAGTCACCACTTTTTCTTGGACCCCTGTCGCTGGTGTCTTGGTAGAGCAGGTGGAGCCACCAGTCCTCAGGTCCCTGATGTGGATAGGTGAGGACCTTGCTTAATGGGCAGGGTGATGTCAAATGTCATGAATCTACCACTCCCCCTTATAGCAGATACAGATGAAAATAGGCTTCAGGTATATACCCTGTTACACTGTGCTAATGAGGGCCTATGCTGTTGAAATGGGTCCGCATAGATCCATGCAGGGGTAAAAACCGTTCAAAGTCTGTGGACTCCTTATGCCTATGCCTTCTTCCAGGTATCCAAAAACAAAACAAAACAAAACAAAACATGTTGCCCTCGGGTCAGTTCCAACTCATAGCAACCCTATAGGACAGAGTAGAACTACCCCATGGAAATTCCAAGAAGCGCCCGTTGGATTTGAACTGCCGACCTTTCGGGTAGTGCCTGTAGCACTTAACTACTGTGCCACCAGGATTTCCTTCTCCTAGGTAGTTTTGTTAAGTTCTTTGCAAATGAGGTTAAGGGTTAGGGGGGCAAATTTATTGGAGAGAAGAGAAAGGAGTTCATTTGTGTTTAACTATAAGGTTAAAATGGAGATATTTGAATTGAAAACATCTTCTGTTATCACTGATCACTGGCCATAATAGATGATAGATATAAACTGCTCTTAGCTGGTTTGAGTTACCATATGTCCTTTAGGGTTTCATCTGAACTAATAATCAGTGCAGGATTTGAAATATAAAAGCCAAGCAGGTGATTGTAATTGCAGTTGCAAATAGTTGAAGCTGGGCCGGTAGATAAGATAGTAGATAGTAGAACTCTGACAAACTGCTTGCTTCATTTTTGAAGAAGACAGTGGATAGATAAGCTGTTACTGTCATAGGAGAATACAGGAAACACCTCTGTCCTTCTACTCCCCCTTTTGTTTTGTCCTAAGAGAAGCTGCAGATCTGGATTTTTATGTGGAATACTTACGTATTGGAGCTAATTGTATATTTTAATGCAAATGTCTATGTATGTAATTTAAAAATGAAAAAACGCTTTACTTTAGAACGGTTTTAAATTGACAGAAAAATTACAAACATAGTACTGAGAGTTCCTGTATACCCCATACCCAGTTTCCCCCATTATTAATGGCCTACATTAGAATAACATGTTTTTTTTTTTTACAATTAATGAATGAGTAATGATACAGTATTATTAACTAAAGTCCATAGTTTATTTAAATTTCCCTATTTTTTACCTAATGTCCTGTTTCTATTCCAGAATCCCATCCAGGTCACCACATTGCATTTAGTCATCATGTCTCCTTAGGCTTCTCTTGACTGTGATGGTTTCTCAGATTTTCCTTGTTTTTGATGAATGTATATACTTTTTAATCGGCCAGTCAAGTATGTGGACAAGATTTGGCCAATGGGCTTTAAGTTTGCAAGTTATAGACTAATTCCATACCAGATATAATTGCCTTCGTTGGTTTCAAGTCATTCTTTGTTCCTTGAGAACCACATAATAGGATCAAAATTGTGACAGTGCTTTGATAAGCAAACTATAGAAAGTAGATATAGGTTTTCCCAGTATTTTTGAGTTCCATATTAAAAATTAAATATTAAAAAAAATCTCACTGCTGTCGAGTTGATTCTGACTCATAGTGACCCCACAGGGTTTCCAAGGCTGTAAATCTTTACAGATGCAGACTACCACATCTTTCTCCTGCAGAACCACTGGTGGTTTCCAACTGCTGACCTTTTGGTTAGCAATTGATTGCTTTAACCACTGCACCACCAGGGTTCCTACGAAAATTATACAGCTGTCCATAATTATAGGCAAAAAGAATCCTTAATTCTAGTGCTATCTTCTATGACCACTAGTAACTTTCTATTAGTGTATGCTTAGTTTAATGCATCAATCTTTATCTACGTAGCAAGCTGGTAGAGGAGTGTTCAAGAGCAATTGAAATGGAGAGACTGCTAGGTTGTTTGGATTCTGATAGGAGAAACACAGCATAGCAGGTGAGCGTGGGGAAACATGGTATTCCCCCCCGCTCCCATGCCCAGTGAAAACAGTCAGGTTAAGGGGCAAGCCAGAAGTATTCGATATTTGTTTTTGAATTCACCCCAATTGAAGGTTTGTATAGCAGAGATTGCAAAGTGGCAGACAGTGGTGTTTGATGAACCTGCGGTGTTTAAAGAAGAGAATTAGAATGTTTTAGATAGGCAGATATTCTCTACTCTTTCCTGATATCTTGGCTTCATTCATCTCTGTAACCTCTGTACCTCTTGTGGAGCATCTGTAATGCCTGTAGGTCTGCCCAGGTGCAGGTGTGTATCTGTGTAGTGTATCTGACCATAGTTCATGGTATTTCCTTGGAGGAAAATGGTATGCATTCCTTGGTGGAAATGTCGGGTCGTCCATTATATCCACCATGACCATATAATCTATTGTCCAAACTGAGACATCGTCGAGTGAAATTAATAATTAGGCTTAGACAATAGGCTTAAACTAGTACCATCCCAGGAAAACTGGGACATTTAGTTGCCCTAGTTATTATCTGTTTTAGGCTCTTTGGTGTGATTCTCCCTGTTTTCAAGCTGAAATAATGTATTTGAACTTTTGAATGTTCAAAGAAATTCCTAAAGAGTAGTTCCACCGGAAAGACTTAGTTTTTTACAACTTATGGGAAACCTGAAGTAGAAATGCTAATTTAATATTTGATTGGAATATGCCTACGTAGGTTTTCATTGATCCTGTTTCTTTATTTGTATAAGTACCACAATACCTATAACTTGAAAAGAAAACGTCTATATATTAGTGCTTTCTTTGATAGCATGTGACATCTTTTTTTTTTTTTAATACAGTATGCTTTTAATGAAGCCCTTTTGTTTTTCTTTTGGCCTGCGAGATTTTAGCATTGCATTTCTAAAATCTATTACATAGCTGAAATAAGTGCTGTTTCATACTACAGACCTGAGGATGCACGATATTGTTTTTCTCCAAAATTATTTTGGGAAGTCCTTAGCTATAGATGCAGATACTGCATAAGCATGAGTTGATAGCATGCATCAACAAGTGTAGAAAGCCTTCAAAAGGACAGTACCAGTTTTTCTCGAGGTTTTTTTTTCTGTTTTCATTATACTGAGAAAACTAAGGTTATTTGTTTGTTTAGGAAGAGATTGAGCTTTCCAATCAAGTGAGAAGACTCAATCAAGAAATTTGATACCTACTGATTGGAGAATTGTTACAGTTAATATATGTAAAACTTTTTAAGGGGAAAAAAAGAAATGGAAAAACAAATTTAAACTAAGTCTTTTTGCAATGGAAAGCTGAAGGTTTTAACTTTAAGTGAGTACTTGAAGAGGATTTGGGAGTAAAGTACTTCTTTCTGGGTTGCATGGTCTATTAGAAGAATCTGTTACTCATTTTAAAGGAAACTGGCATTGTCATAATTTAAAAGGCTAAAGTGACTTGTAATGACCATTTTCTTTAACATCTGACCGAATGCAGAAAGCTATTGTATGGTTATCCAGTTGACTTAATTTAAAACTTAATTGCGGTTTTTGGAACAATAAGTGATGTTGCAGACTTCATACCCTTTCTACATCATTTTCTTCTACTTACGGAAAAAGTTAATGTATTCATTAAGTAGTTAGTAGCTTTCTCTTGATCAGGGTAGTTAATAGTGCTAAATATTAATGAAATACTGTCGTTGCAAATGAGTGTATTGCAGGCAAAGTACTTTGAGTTCCAAACTCTGGATTTTATTTTTTCGTGACAGTGTGTTAGTAGTTAGGTTTGATGGGTCTTTCGTGCAAAGGCAAAATGTGCTGTACAACTCATTTTATGGTTGTGACTAGAAATATATGGTATGTGGATACTTTAAAAATTATATTAAAAGAAGTTTAGACGTTTCTAAAAAGTTTCTAAAAAGTGATAAATTTATACTTCAGCATTTACAGAATTATAACTTAATTTAAAGCTCAATTTTATTACCCTATTTTCCTGTCAAAACACTACAGTATATATTATGTCTAATTAGACAAATAACATTATCTTGAATAAAGAGAATGAAAACGAGACCCAAAGTGATCTTTTCAGAATGATTGTTAAAATGCTAATTCTATAAATTCTTCAATATTTAGAAGTCGCTGGAGTTCAGGAGTAGGTGGAAGTGGAGGAGGATCTTCAGGAAGGTCGTCAGCTGGAGCTCGAGATTCCCGCCGACAGACTCGAGTTATTCGGACTGGACGAGATCGAGGGTCGGGGCTTCTGGGCAGTCAGCCTCAGCCAGTTATTCCAGCATCTGTCATTCCAGAGGAGCTGATTTCACAGGTATGAATACTGTAGGGTACTTAATGTAAGACAACAGGGTAAGGTGAAGTTTAATGGAATATGGTGAACTGTAGTCTTAACTGCTTTTTTTGTACTGATCCTAGAAAGCTGATTTTGATAAAGAATTTCATCAATAAGAAATTAGCATTGTCCTTTCCTTTATTTTTTATTATTTTGTTATGATTTTTTATTTCAGGCCCAAGTTGTTTTACAAGGCAAATCCCGAAGTGTCATTATTCGGGAACTTCAGCGAACAAACCTTGATGTAAACCTTGCTGTAAATAATTTACTTAGCCGGGATGACGAAGATGGAGATGATGGGGATGATACAGCCAGTGAATCTTACTTACCTGGAGGTTGGTGGATCACCATCATGGTTGTCTTGTCTTTGGAGTGTTCTTTGGACTGGGGAATGGGATTTTAAAGCACAAATCATTTTCTGGCTGTTCTTTTCAAGGTATAAGATAATTCTTACGGCAGTGCTGTTTGATTTGATTGTAAAGTTCCTTTTCAGGGAAAATGGGGATATGTTTTTTGTTCATTGGACTTGTGTTTGGTCCCAGTAAAAAGATGGTTGTATATATATGGTTTTATCACTGGCTGACAGATGACTCCGGAATGTTGTTTTTGATGCTTTTATTACTGAATATGGTTTAATATCATTGAGGTGTATTTAGATTTTGATTGTGTAATCCCTATATCTCACAAATATTATATCTTAAATGACGTTTTTTCCTTCTGATTATTTAGTAGGTAGCCTAAGCAACAAGCATGCATTTAGTGTTCATTAAAATCTATGTTAACAATGTTAACGTTTACTTTTTTCCTCAAGTAATGTCAGTAGTCAGTCCCTGATTTTAATTTATTTTAATTTTTAGAGATCTCTTAGTGTCCTACAGGTGCTCACTTTATAGCTGTTGCATTTTATATTTGCTTGTTTCCGTTTGTAGAGGATCTAATGTCTCTCCTTGATGCCGACATTCATTCTGCCCACCCAAGTGTCATTATCGATGCAGACGCCATGTTTTCTGAAGACATCAGCTATTTTGGTTACCCTTCATTTCGTCGTTCATCACTTTCCAGGCTAGGCTCCTCTCGAGGTAATTTTGTATTTATTTCTTTCTGATCACTGGCTGACTCTGTGGAGTGGCAGAGGTAGAATTTGCCGTATTTGAGTTTTTAATATTGCAGTAGATGGATTTATTACTTATTAATGCTTTTGGATGCTTTGGGATTAAAACAAGTTATTTTTGTTTTTGAAGAGCCACAATAGTATTTTAGAGATGATCTTGTCTATAACACATGTAGAATACATATCAAAGGTTATGACTTATTCCAACGTGTTTTTAATTAGAATATGGATTCTGAACTAAAAGCAGAATTCTACTTTACAGTCAGTGACATGCAGCATTCAGAAAACAAGTCTCCTTAGTTGATTTGATTAAAATAAAGCGATTTTTCGGTTCTTTTTAAAGCCTGGCTAGATGAAAGAGTGAAATACAAAAAAAAAACTTATTGGATTGGCCGGTAATAAATATATAGAAATGTTTAATTTATTAAAATGCTATTTTTAAAACTTTTAAATCTTTAATAAAAGATATAGTGTATAGTAGAGGTCAGAAAGAGGATTTTGAAATCATTAATCTAGCCTCTATATATATATTGGTATAGCTTTAGGTTGCATCATAACTTTTATAAGTCAGTATTTTCAGTTTTCCAGAATCTAAAATATGATTTGGATAACAGTCAAGAATCAGCTGTATTGTTTACCGGTAATTACTAGATTGCGAAAGGTGCCATCTCATATTAAGATCTTGCTGCAAATACCTAGTGCTTAAAAGGAAGAGTTTTAAAATAACAAATTTGTGGTGATCTTTTAATATAATTAATCTATTATGAAATAGCTTTGAAAATTTTAATGTAAATGCATACTTTACAGCCATAAATGCATCAAGTATTGCATTTTTAAATTTACAGTACCTGACACAACTCCTTCTGAATTTCTCCCTTTTATCATTTACTAAGGTTATTTTGTGTAGGTATTTGAACCGTAGGAAATTGCTGGTGTGTGACCAATTTTGACTTTTTTAAGTGGTACTTCCCTATGGTTCAAGTTAATTGTGTTTCTAGTTCTTATTATCTAAGTCTTGGAAAGTTTATTTTGATTACTTTATTTAAAAAAAAAATAATGTATGAGTACCCTGGGGGGTAAATTGACTTTAGTTTGTAAGCCAATTGGAAGGGAAGTATTTTGGTATGGAAATCTTTCTGTGAAGATTGGGAAATAGAAAAAGTCTGTCTGGTTCCTCAGAATTCTAAATAAGACATATTCATAAAAATCCAGCCCTAGAAAATAACTCTAAACATGGGTTTGAGTTATCAAAAGTTTTATAGTTAGTTTATATTAATGGACATGTATTTTAACCTTTTCAAGTTTTTTTTTTTTTGGTACAGTATTTTTTAAAAATAACTGAAGACTATAAGTACTCTTTTTGGTCTTACCTACTTGTATCTAATGTATTAATTCTCATTTATTTTGCAAATTTTCTAAAATAATTAAAAAAGTTACAGTAACCATTTTTAATGAAAGTCAAACTTTTAAAACTTCACAAAAAAAATCAAAATCCATTTTAAAATAAAGCAATTCAAAGTCTGCCTCTACATAGTTTTAAAAAACACTAGTTTATAATTTTCATCCATTCACTTGAAAGGGTTAATGTTTTGAATGTTGCATGTCAGGCTTATTAGATATACATTTACATTAAATATTTTTGTGAGTAGATAAACTGCTATTAGTTGCATCCTGAAGGGTCTTTACTAGAGAGTGGCTTACTTTTATCCCACTGGTGTGACCCAATTGCATACCAGTTCTCCTTCTTCCCTTAGAGAGAGACTCTGAGCTGTTGCGTGAACGTGAATCCGTTTTGCGTTTACGTGAACGAAGGTGGCTTGATGGAGCCTCATTTGATAATGAAAGGGGCTCTACCAGCAAGGAAGGAGAACCAAACTTGGATAAGAAGAATACGCCTGTTCAAAGTCCAGTCTCTCTAGGAGAAGATTTGCAATGGTGGCCTGATAAGGTATTTGAGAAAAACCCATGCCCCTCCATTTAAATGGATTCCTGGCAGGCCCCCCCGCCCATATTTATTTATTTATTTTGGATATCTGTACTACCATTAAAAAAAAAAGCACACAGAAAGTGATATTTTTGTTTTGTTTTAAGATACAAGTAGAGTATCTTTATTAAGCACTGCATGAGTCATCTCAGGGAGATATGTTCAGTGGTGCTATTTTTCTTCTGGCTTGATGAGGTAAATCAGAGAAATCAGGATGGTAGTTCTAGATAACACATGAACATTCTGTTTTAGAACTTCTTTCCTGGTAATAACTTTACTGATGACTGATAGAATAGTCCGTGGTAGAAATTTATTTCCTAACGTCAGACGGACCCTAGTAAGAAGGGAAACTTTGGCTTCAGGTTTATGCAGGGGAAGTTTGTGGTCATTGACACAGCAGGGTGGGGGAATCTGCGTTTCTGTGATCACTTAGCTGCCCCATTTAATGGCAGTGAGTCCTGACAGGCTCTTTGCTGTGAATGGTGTGCGAGACAAAGCGGGGTGAACGGGAGTGGATTTGGCGGAGCCCTGCTCTGCATCCTGAGGAGTAGTGCAATGGCTGGCTTCTAGAAGCATCCAGGGTTTGTTCAATTGATTTGAATCTTTAAAACTCCATCACTGCCGCAGGTAAAACAGCCTGTGCATTGTCTTAAGTGGTTGATAAGTCTTATGTTCAAAGGCAACTATTGAAAGCCATAGATTTTTTTTTTTACCTGTTTTTTGGTGTGCCTGTATCTTATTCCCAGAGCCAGCTGGGTGGGGAATTTTCTTAACTGGAAGTATACTGAAAGACAATGAGAATGTTAAGGTTAATCTCTAGCAGGTAAGAGTCTGATGTGGAAATCTTTTCTTTCTTTCTAAATTTGAATTTCAGATATTAAAGGGAAATATTTAACCTTCTGGATTAATTTTTCTGCAATTATTGTGTGTCTCGATGCAATTCATTTTCCTCTGCATTCAACTCATGTGGAAAGACTGAATGCAAGAAGGAACATGAATTTTAATCAGTCTCTTTGGAAGCAGAGGCATTTTGTTTCCCTTGGCAGCTGCCAGACTTTCCTTGAATTGTATTCTCTTACTTATTTCCATAAAACTAGAAATGTCCCAAGTTCTACTTTTACTTCATATGGTAGAAGGCCATTTAAACAATTACGCTTTTTTTCTCCTTTGTTCACTGTTTCCTATTTCTGTTGCCTCACGCATATTAGGGCTGTGTCTGTTGCATGGTGACAGGAAGTAATAGAGGACTCGTGAGTCTTGTATGTATTAGTTTAGGCTTCTTTAGCATGCGTTATTTTTGACTGATGAAAGTGGTTTTGAAGAATACAAGTTCAGGAAGCGTTCTTCCTGGTCAGTGTACACTCTGTTAGATTCAGCCAGTCTTTGTTGACCTTAATTGGTAGGCATGTTTTTAGGTACAGCCTGTTCATAGGGATGGTTACTTAAGTGCACCATGAAATCTTGACACTGTACAGACTTCAGTCTGTTTTCTTGGTTTGTTTAGACATTGAATGAATGAAGGAATAGCAATATGTGAAGCAAAAATATATTCTACCTATACCTTTTTTCTATTAAACACCTAATTTAAAACAGTATCTTTGAAAAAGAAACTTTTTATTAGCTCACGATTGAAATGAAGACATAGACAAATTCAATTCAGGAAAGAATACAACTTAAACCTAGTTAAACTGTAAAGACTTATCACAGTCATCAACAAATACCGTTAGGTAGGTGTTTGTCAGCAGGGCTAAATGCTACACTCAGAAAGAGAATCCAGAGCTAGGACAGCATGAAGAATTATACAGGGGCATAGGCTAAATGCCACGTGCGGGAACAGTCAATATGTGGGACCAACATTGTTGGGGGAAGTGATTGCTGAGGAGTAGAAGTTTTGGGGGGAGAGTTACTTTGGAAGAAGTAGTTGAGAGTGTGGGAAGATGGGGAGTCAGGATGCACTTGGCTGTCTGCTGTGGTGCAAAGAGGTAAAGAGATAGATCTGCTAAGAGCAGAGGGTCTAATGAGGGGCCCAGTGGGAATTCTTACCTTAGGATGATTTGAGCTTCACGTTCAGGCCAACACTTGGAAACGTAAGCAGCTGGAGAGCATGCATCCATCATTTCATTGTCACGCCACAGACTTGGTTGACTGATTGCCACTGAGTACCTGGTGCTTTTGCTAGTTACTGGAGCTATATAAAAAAGACAAAAACAAAAAAACCCAGTTGCTATTGAGTTGATCCTGACTCATGGAGACCCCATGGGTGTCAGAGTAGAACTATGCTTCATAGGGTTTTCAGTGACTGAGTTTGTGGAAGTAGATTGCCAGGCTTTTCTTCTTAGGTACCTCTGAGTAGACTTGAACCTCCAACCTCTGGTTAGCAGCCAAGCGCGTTGATCATTTGCACCACCCAGGGACTGCTGGGGCTGTAGTGATCACTAAAACCAGATACTGAGCCTGTCTTATGAAACTTGGAGTGTAGTACAGGGGACAGATGATAATTAGTCATACAAATAAATATTTACTCGTAAAATATCTGTCTCTTTATAATCTTGATTGGGGTTTGTGATTCTAAAGAATCCTGGTAGCTGATGGATTATTTTAACATAATAGTTAATTTCTACATCCTCAGCACATCATGTTACCACAAGATAGTCTTAATTTTGTACACAACAGTAAACTTGGAATTTTATAGCAGGAGGAGATCTTATAGTTTGTCTCTATCCATTCATTTTTATGGATGAGGAAACCAATCCTGTCTTTTGCTCATGTTCACATAAGTAATTAGTAGCAGATCCAGCACTGAAGCCAGGAAGCCTGATTTCAAAGGCACTGTTTTCCTACTGTATCATGCTTCCCTCAAAGTATTTGGGAGTGGTGTCTTTTTGTTTTTTTTTTTTTTGGTCAAAATATCCATCTCAGCTTAATTTCAGAAGTGACATAATCTAATATTCTTAAATTGTAACTACTGGTATCCGCAGTATTTTTTCATTCCGCCTTATGTTAGGATACATGAGAAATTTTCTTGGTAAGTTATCTGGATTTGTACCTCCTTTCCCACCACTCACTTATAGAGATACCCAGTTCTTCAGTATTTCAACCAAAAGGTTATTAAAGCTCATTAATCATGGAATGTTCTCTCTTCTTTAAGCCCTTACAGTATACTCTTGAATAGAAAATATTTGATGTAACTTCAAACTATAAATAGTCTAGTGGATTATTCTTTTGAGTTAAATGTCAAAGCTAGCATAAAAGCATAATTTAAAATTATCATAGGATGTTGAAAGCTCCGTGAAGACAGAGGTAAGGGTCATTCAGTCAGTATTATTTTAGTAACAGTGTTATTAAATACTTGGTGTGTGTTAGGTCTTTTGCTGAATGATAGGGTAGGAATTTTGTAGGAAGGCAGAAAATGACGTTAATATTATCAAATAAGTCTCATAATGGAATTAATCACAAGAGACTCTGGAAGTCTCAGAAGCCCACTTTGAGTGATGACTAAGTAGACTCTGGAGCCCGGCTGCCAGATTTCATATTTTAACTCTACTACTTACCAGCTGTGTGACCTTGGTCAAATTCTTCAACCTCTCTAAGCCTCAGTTTTCTCATTTGTAAGATGGGGGATAATGATGGTGGTTTCTGCCTCAAGGGATTGTTGTGAGAATTAAATGAGTTAGTATATGTAAAGCATAAAGAGCAAGCAGAAGCAGAGCCCTGTTCCAGGAAGAGGGAACAGGCAGTTTCCGCAGGTCAGGGAGGAGCGAGAGAGCCCTGTGCATTTTGCTTGTTTCCAGGCTTCTCCTTCCCTTTTATTATAAATAATGCTCTGAATATATTTTTAGCTAAAACCTTTTGTTCTAAAATGTTTTCTATAGGACTATTAAGGCAAAGCTAGAAAATTGGAATTATTTAGAGGAATATAGATATATCAAAAGCCTAGGAAAGTATAGTTACTGTTGAAGTCCTGAGGGTCTGGGTGCCTGGTACAAAAAATGAAATAAAGCGGGTTACATAATTCTTATTCTCTAATGAAAGGAGACAGCAGTTTTCCAGAAGAAATGTTTTCCTCGCTCTAAAGTTTAAGAATAGTTTATCGTGGGCTACAGCACTTGAGCCCTGAACCCTCTGAGAGATAAGTTCTTTGTTTATAATATTAGCATTAACTTAATTAATTTGTAATATTAATAAGCAATAACAAGGTTATTCTGCATTTGCCTCTTTCTGGTAAAACCTTTCGGTGGCTTCTCACTGCTCTGCTAGGAACAACATTCATACTTCTCACTGTAGCCGACATAGCCCTGTGTGAACTGACTCCTGCCTCCCATTCTCATTTATTGCCACCCTTCCCTCTGTCATCAAATGCCTTTTCTCAGTTCTTTGAACTTGCCCAGCCCTTTCCTGTCTTAGAGCATAAGCACATGATGCTCCCTTCCCAAGGCTGGCTGGTTTTCTCATCGTTTGAGTCTCAGGCTCTGTGTCCCCTGATCAGAGCAGCCTCTGTGACTGTTCTGTCTCATTGGCAATGCGGGACCTCTCTATTCGTTTCTTATTACCTTTTACTTACCACTTTTTTTTTTTTCCTTCTTTTATAGGACTTGTCCCAGTTTATAACTATTAAATTTGTTTAATGTCCCTCTCCATAGCTTTACTGTAAGCTATACCAGGCCTTTTTTGATCATCACCTGTCTCGTGTTTGGCACATAGATATCTCTGCTACTTTTTTGTTTAATCCATAGGTCTCTTTGGAGAGTTTTTTTAAAATAATTTTTATTGTGCTTTAAGTGAAAGTTTACAAATCAAGTCAGTCTCTCTCACAAAAACCCATATACACCTTGCTACACACTCCCAATTACTCTCCCCCTAATGAGACAGCCTGCTCTCTCCCTCTACTCTCTCTCTCCGTGTCCTTTTCGCCAGCTTCTAACCCCCTCCACCTTCTCATCTCCCCTCCAGGCAGGAGATGTTAACATAGTCTCAAGTGTCCACCTGATCCAAGAAGCTCACTCCTTACCAGCATCCCTTCTTTGGAGAGTTTCTTAATGAATATATCCTTTTCACATCTTTTTGCCCCTGCATTCTGATGTATTATGTAAATAGCATGCTAAATGACTAATTATATAGCTAAATGACTAATTATATTACTAAATACCCTGCCAAAGAAGAAGAAAAATGGGAATCTTTTGATGGAAAATATACTGATTATTTATAGGACCTGAGCAACATCGTGTAGTAGTGAGCAGGTGATAGGTATATTTGGTGGTATTGTTCCAGGTTTTCTGAACATTCAGAAGGCTGATCTGACAGAAGTAATGAGCTTAATTAATTGTGATATTTTGCTGTCCTGCAGTGTCCCAGACGCTACACCACTCAGACTCTCTTTATCTTTAAAATGTTTACTTGCTTTACCACTGCTTTGTAAGACCTGGAACAGTTAAGCCATGCTATCCAGTGCTGCATTCAGTACTGCGGGGTTTGGTATAAAAATCTGATGATCTAAACAGAGAGGTTGATTAGCTTTGTATATAATTAAAATTCTCCTGGGAAAATTGATGGTGTTTTACTTTTCTCTCTTTACACACAAATGTTAAAGTAGTGTTGGGCAGATTTTTGCTGGATGAAACTGGATGTTGTGAGTGACCAGTTGTGATAGATATGGCAGTCATTCCCAATTAATATTTTCAGTGCATTTATAATATTTATTAACAGATGTACTTTTGTTAATTCATTCCTCAAATATTTATGTGCCAAACCCTGTCCTAGATACTGAATAAAAAAGTGAATAAACAAAATACTCTCAAAAAGTTTGTGTATATATGTATATATAGCCCATGTATAAAAATGTACCAGTAGAACACATAGCTCAAGTTTTATAAGAACTTGGAGCAACTGAAATTCGGTAGTGACATAGAGTAATTTGTATTTTGTAGGGCTGTTAAACTTTTCAGACCAGCATAAAAGGTTGGGGTGTGGCCTAGTCTCATTTAACCTCAGTAAGTATTTAATTGCTATACATGAAATCTTTAGCTCAGTAGAAACTGGAAGAAGTTGTCCTTTAAACAAAAACTATTACCACTGTGTTGGAGAAAAAATGAAGCTGCAAATAATCAGGGTCTGGTTTCGGTACATTCTACCAGTCTTTGAAGTGAGACAGTGTATTTGCCACATGAGTAGCAAGGACCCTGAGGACAGGAGCAGAATGGAGGAATGGATCATTATGTGATGAGGCCTTATGAAATGCTGTGAGTTCTCATGCCTTAGATGTACATATTCAAATATATGTGTAATATTTTTAGTAGTTGAGTTAGGCATTGTGTTAAATTTTGCTTTTCTTAAGTAAACCGTCTGTAGATAGGACCAGTAGTGTAATGATGTCTACGTTTCAAATGAAAGGTAGCACCTTTAAAGTATTCGAAATAAACATGGCAGTTAACAGGAAACACAGATCACTCTTGATTGTCTGTTAAAGAGTATTTTAAGAACCTCTACCAGGCAGTCTCCCCCATGTGTCTGTCAGGTCGTCATACTGTGGGGGCTTGCGTGTTGCTGTGATGCTGGAAGCTGTGCCACCGGTATTCAGATACCAACAGGGTCACCCATGGAGGACAGGTTTCGGCTGAGCTTCCAATCTAAGACAGACTAGAGAGAAGGACCCGGCAGTCTACTTCTGAAAAGCATTAGCCAGTGAAAACTTTATGAATAGCAGCAGAACATTGTCTGATATAGTGCTGGAAGATGAGCCCCCCAGGTTGGAAGGCACTCAAAAGATGACTGGGGAAGAGCTGCCTCCTCAAAGTAGAGTCGACCTTAATGACGTGGATGGAGTAAAGCTTCCAGGACCTTCATGTGCTGATGTGGCATGACTCAAAATGAGAAGAAACAGCTGCAAACATCCATTAACAGTCAGAACCTGGAATGTACGAAGTATGAATCTAGGAAAATTGTAAATTGTCAAAAATGAAATGGGATACACGAACATTGATATCCTCAGCATTAGTGAGTCGAAGTGGGCTGGTATTGGCCATTTTGAATCAGATAATCATATAGTCTACTATGCTGGGAATGACAGCTTGAAGAGGTGTTGCATTCATCGTCAAAAAGAACATTTCGAGATCTGTCCTGAAGTACAACGTTGTCAGTGATAGGATAATATCCATACGCCTACAAGGAAGACCAGTTAATACGACCATTATTCAAATTTACGCACCAACCACTAAGGCCAAAGATGAAGAAATAGGAGATTTTTATCAACTGCTGCTGTCTGAAATTGATTGAACATGCAATCAGGATGCATTGATAATCACTGGTGATTGGAATGCGAAAGTTGGAAACAAAGAAGAAGGATTGGTAGTTGGAAAATATGGCCTTTGTGGCAAATAATGCGGGAGATCGAATGATAGAATTTTGCAAGACCAACAAATTCTTCACTGCAAATACCTTCTTTCACCAATGTAAACGGCCAGATGGAACACACAGGAATCAAATTGACTACATCTGTGGAAAGAGACGATGGAAAAGCTCAATATCATTAGCCAGAACAAGGCCAGGGGCCGACTGCAGAACAGACTATCAATTGCTTATATGCAAGTTCAAGCTGAAACTGAAGGAAATCAGAGCAAGTCCATGAGAGCCAAAATATGACCTTGAGTATATCCCACCTGAATTTAGAAACCATCTCAAGAATAGATTTGATGCATTGAACACTAGCGACCAAAGACCAGATGAGTTATGGAATGACCTCAAGGATATCATACATGAAGAAAGCAAGAGGTCACTGAAGAGACAGGAAAGAAAGACAATACCAAGATGGATGTCAGAGGAGGTTCTGAAACTTGCTCATGAAGGTCGAGCGGCTAAAGCAAAAGGAAGAAATGAGGAAGTAAAAGAGCTGAACAGAAGATTTCAAAGGGTGGCTTGAGAAGACAAGGTAAAGTATTATAATGATATGTGTGAAGAGCTGGAGATGGAAAACCAAAAGGGAAGAACATGCTTGGTGTTTCTCAAGCTGCACAAACTGAAGAAAAAATTGAAGCCTCGACTTGCAATAGTGAAGGATTCTATGGGGAAAATATTAAATGACACAGCAAGCACCAAAAGAAGATGGAGGGAATACGCAGTCATTATACCAAAAAGAATTAGTCGATGTTCAGCCATTTCAAGAGGTAGCATATGATCAAGAACCAATCGTACTGAAGGAAGAAGTCCGAGCCGCTCTGAAGGCATTGGTGAAAAACAAGGCTCCAGGAATTGATGGAATATCAGTTGAGATATTTCAACAAACAGATGGAGCGCTGGAGGTGCTCACTCATCTATGCCAAGAAATATGAAAGACAGCTTCCTGGCCAACTGACTGGAAGAGAAGCCATATTCATACCTATTCCCAAGAAAGACAATCCAACCGAATGTGGAAATTATAGAACAATATCATTAATATCACACACAAGCAAAATTTTGCTGAAGATCATTCAAAAACGGCTGTACCAGTATATCGACAGGGAACTACCAGAAATTCAGGCTGGTTTCAGAAGAGGACATGGAATCAGGGATATCATTGCTGATGTCAGGTGGATCCTGGCTGAAAGCAGAGAATACCAGAAGGATGTTTACCTGTGTTTTATTGACTATGCAAAGGCATTCGACTGTGTGGATCATAACAAATTATGGATAACATTGAGAAGAATGGGAATTCCAGAACACTTAATTGTGCCCATGAAGAACCTTTACATAGATCAAGAGGCAGTTGTTCAGGCAGAACAAGGGGATACTGATTGGTTTAAAGTCAGGAAAGGTGTGTGCTAGGGTTGTATCCTTTCGCTGTACTTAATCTGTACGCTGAGCAAATAATCCGAGAAGCTGTACTACATGAAGAAGAACGGGGCATCAGGATTGGAGGAAGACTCATTAACAACCTGCGTTATGCAGATGACACAACCTTTCTTGCTGAAAGTGAAAAGGACTTGAAGCACTGACTGATGAAGATCAAAGACCACAGCCTTCAGTATGGATTACACCTCAACATAAAGAAAACAAAAATCCTCACAACTGGACCAATGAGCAACATCATGACAAACGGAGAAAAGATTGAAGTTGTCAAGGATTTCATTTTACTTGGATCCACAATCAACACCCATGGAAGCAGCAGCCAAGAAATCAAATGACGCACTGCATTGGGTAAATCTGCTGCAAAGGATCTCTTTCAAGTGTTGAAAAGCAAGGATGTCACCTTGAAGACTAAGGTGTGCCTGGCCCAAGCCATGGTATTTTCAGTCCTATCATATGCATGTGAAAGCTGGACAATGAATAAGGAAGACCGAAGAAGAATTGACACCTTTGAATTGTGGTGTTGGTGAAGAATATTGAATATACCATTGACTGCCAAAAGAACAAACAAAATCTGTCTTGGAAGAAGTACAGCCAGAATGCTCCTTAGAAGCAAGGATGGCGAGACTGCGTCTTACATACTTTGGACGTGTTGTCAGGAGGGATCAGTCCCTGAGAAGGACATTGTGCTTGGCAAAGTACAGGGTCAGTTTGAAAGAGGAAGACCCTCAATGAGGTGGATTGACACAGTGCTGCAATAATGAGCTCAAGCATAACAACGATCATAAGGATGGTGCAGGACCGGGCACCTAACAATGGCACCTAACAACAAAGCCAAGCAATCTATAATCAGCCTTGTTTTTGATATATTTGATGCTATTTGAAATTTTAAGAAAAATGAGCTTTTGTCTAGTGTTTATTATAAAGCACATTCACATGTTCTCATTTAATTTTTTAAAATCCTGTAAAAAAAGCATGACAAAATCTTGTCCCTATTTTATAAATGAAGAAATTGAAGCATAGTAATATTGCCAGAACCAGAACGAGTCTTCTGATTGCTGTTGATAAGTTTTTTTTGCTGAAGAAGTAGAATTTCCAAAACCAAGCATGATCTGTGAGGGATATTATTACCTTTATGATTTATTTATACCCACAAAGGGAACCCTTGGCGGTATAGTGGTTGAGAGCTGCAGCTACTAACCAAAAGGTGGTGGGCAGCTTGAATCCACCAGGCGCTTCTTGGAAACCACGGGGCAGTTCTAGTCTGTTGTGTAGAGTCGCTTTGAGTTGGAATTTACGGGAACGATTTTTTTTATACCAACAAAAGTTACGTTTTGACTGATAATTTAATATTATGGTATTTTTATAAAAACTTTAAATTTCAGAAGTCAGATATCGATATTGCTGTTTGTTCAGTATGTATTCAGAGGAAGTGATTGAATATGCTTAAACCTATCCCTTTTCTTAGATTTCCTTAAATGAAATTTCAAATCTAGCACTTCTGATTGTTGAACAGTGGAGTTGGGTAAAACAGACTTGGTGATTAGGTGTAATTTCCCACTCCTACCCCTCAGTAGGCATTATTATTCACAAGTGGTAAAATTTACATTTCTCCTCAAGGTTCTTATTCCCAAAGCCAGAAACCTAGATTACCTGTCCTTTTCAACTAAAATAAGCCCTTATTTCCTCCTGCCCCCAGTAAAAAAGCACTTGGAATAAGAAGAAAGGACAGGAATTAGGAACCGCCAAGGAGATGGACTAAAACTACTGAGGGGAGCAGTCCTGTTGTAAGAAGTGTTCCTTGTATTCTGAAATTTGGAGTGTTGAATCTTGTCCCTACGATTATGATTTAGGTATTACTGTTGAGTTTAGGCCAGATGAAGGCGAGCAGTCTGCAAGTCCGATAGCAAAGCACTGATGGCAATTTTTCCATTATCTTTCTTTGGCTGGTGACTGTGCCATCCATCCATATTAGTCCATAATGGGTTTTCAGGGCTCGCACATTGCCTCTGTCTGACTCCCACAGCGGGGCTCAGTTGGCTCATGCAGGACTTACCATCCTGCAGAACACTGACCCATTCTTGAAGCGTATAGAAAAGTCGGTTCTCAGGAGGCCTGTACCCCACGCTCTTGCTTGCTGTAGGCTGGTTTGTTCAGAAGTGTATTGCTCTAGCAAGGCACTTGTTTGAAAAAGTTGGAGTTAAGATTCATTGTTCATTTAACAGTCATAGCATTTCTACCATGTGGCATGTGTTAGGTTGGACTGTGTGACTATGACATAGACCCTCTCCTGAGGAGCTTATTGGGGAAGAGATAATTCAGATGCGGTATAATGTGTTCATAGTGTGGTCAGCGAATAGTGCGAGACTGAGGTATGAACACAGTGTTGTAGGAGACCAGAGCGAGAAATGACTAATACCACCTGAGAGATGCGACAAAGGCCTCACAGAGGAAATGACATTTAAGCAGCATTTTCAAGGTTCAGTAGGCATTGGTCAAGATGCAGAGGCATTCCTAACATACCAAGCATGAGCCTGAAATCATGAAAGGTCATGGTATGTTTGAGGAACAATGAACAGTTCAGAATTGCTGCTGTGTGGTGGAGGGAGGAGGAAAAGAGGTAGGATAGTACAAGGCTGTAGAGGGCCCTCGGCAACTTGCCAAGAAGGTAAGATGTTCTGTAGTCACCATGAAGCTAGCAGAATCCTTAGAGAAGTGACACGATGAGATTTGTGGGATTTCATTTTGCTGTGTTGTTTTAAGGAGGTGAACACCGTCTGCATGATAGAAGAGTCAGTTAATGAGGCTGGTAGAACTGTTAAAATAAGGCACTGTGAAGGTCTCAACTGAAGCAGTGGCCGTGGGGACAGAGCAGGGGGAAAATCTGAGAGGTGTTTGAGACACAAATGCAGCAGTGGTTTACTAGCGGTACATTAAGGAGAAAAAAGGGGTTGAGGAGAGCTTCCAGGTAGCCCTGTCTCTCTCTCTTCTTATAGGGTGGATGGGTGGTGGGTATCGTTCATGGTGGTAGGGATTGCAGAGAAAGTGCAGCTTTGGAGGGGATGGTGAATTGAATACACTTTGGTGATGTTACCTGTTTTTGAGACATCCAGATAGTAAGCTCTTGCAGGTAAGGCCAGAGACAGGAGATTTGTACATTTAAAAGCACAGCACCCTAGTGGGTGCAGTAATTTAGGCTGAGGGTTGAGCATAATTTGAAAAAAGGACAAGGACAGAATCTGGGGCAGGAAGTGCTTGGTGGCGGAGATGGAGAAAGTAGTCATGGTAATGGGAGAAGAAACAGTACAAAGTAGTGATCTGTAAATCAAAGGAGAGGAAAAGTTCCAGAATAGGTGATGAACAGGGTCACGTGTTTAAATGTTTAACATTTAACTGGTAATTTAACTTTTAAATTAAGTTTAAATGTTTAAAGAGAAGATAGATTGATTAAATACATGGGACATTGATTTGGCCGTTGGAAGTGTGATAGCAATTAGTGAAAGTGAATCATGGGCGAGGTAATAATTCACTTTACCGTAAGATTGCAGGAGAGTCGTACATGGTTGTTGGGGGTATGAGAGGGAGTTGTACCCATTGTATGTGTAGGTTATCTTTAAATAGGAGAGAAGGACACTTCTATCTCTGAGATGTGGGGAAGGGAGAGGTGAGAATGGTGCTTTCGTAAGTAAATCTAGAGGTAAGAATATTTTGGAAGCTTGGGCCGGAAAGCTTTGATTTTCTTGGAGTAGGCCATAAGTTGGAGGAATATAGTAATCACAATGGAGTTGGAGCACTAGTTATTTGTACCTGGCTCTGTGTGCTATATGCTTATGTGTTAGCTCATTTTGTGCCCCTTCCCCAAAGGATATGTATTAGTATTATTATATTCATTTTAGAGGTCAAGAAATGGGCTCAGAGAAATTACATCTCACATATTTAATAAGAGCTGGATTCAGGTTTTGGGCTCACTTGGTCTGATCAGGAGCCCTGGTGGTACAGTAGTTAAACATTTGTCTATTAACCAAAAGGTTGGCAATTTGAATCCACCAGACACTTTTTTGGAAACCCTATGGGGCAGTTCTCCTCTGTCCTATAGGTTCGCTATGAGTTGGAATCGACTCGATGGCAACAGGTTTGTTTTTTGTCTGATTATACCATCTTTAATTTTAAACTAAGAGGTCAAGAAGGGAATTGGAGGGTAAGATTTGATGCAGCCCCCATGGAGAAACTATCTGTAGTTTCAGATACTCATAGTGAGGGAAAGAGAGAGATTGCTAACTTGAAGAATTTTACATTTGGCCTGTCTCTCTTTTCTCTCCCTACCCCTGTTTCCCCTCCAATAGAAGTGCCTTGAAAATAGGGCTGACTGGGTATAGGTAAAAGAGAAGATCAAAATTAGTGTTCTTTCCGTATAACTCTGAAGCATAACCTGTTTTACTATTATAATAATACAAACCTTGGCATTATCTGAGCACTGTAACCCATCTGACCAGCTAAGATTAGAATTTGGCAGAAAACCAGAAAGGCACCATTAGTTTAGCATCCCTGGAGCCAGAATTCCAGAGAGCAGAGAATTACTATATAGACTAGTAGCAAAAAGTACATGCTGAAATCTGCTATTGGAAAGTTCTGCTTTGAGATTTCTGGGTGGCTTCACATCTCTGATCATAATGGTCTCATGTTAAAAAAATTCATCGATACTGGTTTTTTATATTTATTGTCCAACCTTTTTATAATTTAATTGGATTCCTCCTCATTACATGTACATTGCCTTAAAACTAAATGAACTTTTAACCTTAAAACACAGGCATTTGTTTCAGGAGCTTGAAAGAGCCTACAGGACAGGAGTCTTCTGTTTTGGCACCTGACTTTCCCCTTTTCAACTCCTTATTCTGGTTTTGTTTGTTTGTTTATTTGCTTCATTCATTCAACACACTTATTGAGCACCTACTATGTGTCAGGCACTAAGTGCTGGGGATGCAGTGGAACAAGACAAAACTTATGCAAGTGAGGTAGACTGTAAACAAGTAAATATAATGCATCAGATTGTGACAAGTGCCATGAACGAAAAAGAAAGGAGCGTAAGGAGAGAGAATATGAAGAGTAGTGGTTTTGTAAATAGTGTGGTTAGAGGTGGCCTTTTTGAGCATGGACATGAATGAGGAGAAGTGTGAGCCACCTGGGAATGGGTAACAGAACACAGCAGACAGGAGGCCTGGGGTGGGATCAAGGTAGACATAGTCCAGCAACTGGAAAAAGGCATTGTGGAGAGTGAGGGGAGAGAGGGCACCTACGCCCTGTTATGAAGGGTCGTGCAGGCTGTACTAAAGACTTAGGATAGTGGTGGTTTTATATGTTCACATAATTCATATAGATTTGATCCAGTGATTAAAGTGACTTTGTGTAGAATTGTGGGTTTGTAAATTTTCTATTTATAACATTGCATTATTTTTGTTTTATAGGATGGAACAAAATTCATCTGTATCGGGGCTCTATATTCAGAGCTTTTGGCTGTCAGCAGTAAAGGAGAACTTTATCAGTGGAAGTGGAGTGAATCTGAGCCTTACAGAAATGCGCAGGTATTATATTAAATCATGCATTGAATAGCTCTATATATCAGCACACAAAATAGTAATCGTTTTTCTTAACACTTTCAAAGAATCCTTCATTACATCATCCACGAGCAACATTTTTGGGGCTAACCAGTGAAAAAATAGTCCTCCTGTCTGCAAATAGCATCAGAGCAACTGTAGCTACAGAAAATAACAAGGTATGAAACACTTTTTTTTTATCTTTGAAACTAGATCCATAAATACAAAGTTTCTCTAGAGCAATTCAGTGTATCATTTTTTTTTTTAAAATTGTCATAAAAGTATACACAACAAAACACATCAACAATTTCTACATGTATAATTCAGTGATACCAATTATATTCTTCAAGTTGTGCAACTGTTTTCGCTTTTCTTTTCCAGATTATTCCACCACCATTTACATAAGCTCAGTTGTCCCCTAAACAAAAAACTTCTTCTTTCCCCATCCCTCTCACCCCTGGTAACCACTAATCATCTTTGGTTTCTATATATTATTTCATATAAGTGAGATCATACAGTATTTATATACTTTTGTGTCTGATCTGTTTTGCTCAGCATAATGTTTTCAAGGTTCATCTGTGTTGTGGCACACATTGGGACTTCATTTTTCTTTATGGCTGAGAAATAATTCCCTTGTATGTATTTACCACATTTTGTTAATCCATTCATCCATTAATGCATGTTTTCTTTAATTGGCTTGCTTATTTCTGTACCGTAATTCAACTTTTAGAAGCAGCTTTCTACTTAAGGGAAGGAAAAGTTGTTTAAGCCAAGTGCTGAGAATAGAAGAAGTAGTGAGAAGCGTAAAATAGAGATTGAGAAAGTATGTGTATTACACCTCAGATTATCAGTTTGGCTTTGTTGTTGGGTGCTGTTGAGTTGGTTTCGACTCATAGTGATCCTATGTAGAACAGAACGAAACACTGCCCAGTCCTGCGTCATACTCAACAATTATTACGTTTGACTCCATTCTTGCAGCCACCATGTCAGGCCATCTTGTTGAAGGTCTTCCTCTTTTTCACTGACCCTCTGCTTTACCAAGCATGATGTCCTTCTCCAGGGACTGGTCCCTACTGATAACATGTCCCAAGTATGGGACACGAAGTCTTGCCATCCTTGCTTCCAAGGAGCACCCTGGCTGTATCTCTTCTAAGATAGACTTGTTTATTTTTCTGGCAGTCCAGACACTAAATTCTTTTACAAGTTGTTGGAGCATATGTTACTTTTGTTTAGTGACTTAGAGATGGACTTGGTTTAGGTTTTAGACATTCATTTGAATAGCTGCTATTTTGATTTATATGTGTGAAGAAACTATTTTAGTATCTAGTCTTATTAAGAATCTTTTGTGAATTACTTATTTTTCGAACATGTAACTGAAAACATTTTTTAGCATTTCAGCCTATAGATTATTAGTGTTTGCCTTGCCCTAGTTTTGACCAAAATCATTTTGAAAAAATTACTTGTTTTTATTTAAATTTCTAATATTTTACATAAAATTTTCTAATATTTTATTTTTAGGTTGCTACATGGGTGGATGAAACCTTAAGTTCCGTGGCTTCTAAATTAGAGCATACTGCACAGACTTACTCAGAACTCCAAGGAGAACGGATTGTTTCTTTACACTGCTGTGCCCTCTACACCTGTGCTCAGCTGGAGAACAATTTATATTGGTGGTGAGTACGGAGGAGGAGGAATTTCATATTAGTGAGTGCTTTTGTGTGCATAAATAGATGCTTTGCAGGATGGAATACCAACATGAGAAGATCAGTCAAAAGAAAATAGACAATCAGTTAAAAGAAAATGCTTTTGAGAGATAAGTTTCACTTTGAAGTAACATAAAAAGAACAAAAAAACTTAAAAAAAGTTTATTAAAGTAATTTTAATTTTAAGTAATATGTAATGTGTTCTATATTTACAAATTACATTAGTGAATATAATTAAGAAATTTTGGAAGAATATGAAGTAAAACCAAAAATTACCTATCCTCCCACAACCCAAAGACAACTGCTGTTAACATTTGGAGATATTTCTAAATTTTTTTCTCTATACATAAACGTGGTACTTTGTTTTTACATAATTGCAAGGATAGGTAGTAGGGCATTTTTCCTGTTTTTTTTTTTTTTTTTTCCATCCAGTAATATTACTTAAAATATTTTAAAGGTTATGAAAGTATTTCATTATATGAGTTAAAAAAAAAAACAAATATGCCTTATTTAATTATAACTACTGTTAGAAGACTTACTTTAAATTTATTCTTTTATGTTTATTCTGTGTTGTATGTTTTAAGAATTAATCAGTAAGTCTGCATTGTCAGAAATAATGTATGAGGGAATCTGATAATGAAATGTGATTATCTGGAAGAAAAAAATGTCAGTATATGTGTTTCCTATTAAAAACTCTTTTAAAAATTTTCATTGTGCTTTAAGTGAAAGTTTACAAATCAGGTCAGTCTCTCATACAAAAATTTATATACATCTTGCTGTATACTCCTAATTGCTCTCCCCCTAATGAGACAGCACACTCCTTCTCTCCACTCTCTATTTCGTGTCCATTCGACCAGCTTCTGACTCCCTCTGCCCTCCTCTCGTTTCCCCTCCAGACAGGAGATGCCAACATAGTCTCATGTGTCTACTTGATCTGAGAAGCTTGTTCTTCACCAGTATCATTTTTCTATCCCATAATCCAGTCCAATCCCTGTCTGAAGAGTTGGCTTTGGGAATGCTTCCTGTCTTGGGCTAACAGAAGGTCTGGGGGCCATGACTACTGGGGTCCTTCTAGTTTCAGTCAGACCATCAAGTCTGATCTTTTTGAAAGAATTTGGGGTCTGCATCCCACTGGTCTCCTGCTCCCTCAGGGGCTCTCTGTTGTGTTCCCTGTCAGGGCAGTCATCGGTTGTAGCTGGGTACCATCTAGTTCTTCTGGTCTCAGGCTGGTGTGGTCTCTGGTTTACGTGGCCCTTTCTGTCTCTTGGGCTCATAATTACCTTGTGTTTTTAGTGTTCTTCATTTGCTTTTGGTCCAGGTGGGTTGAGACCAATTGATGCATCTTAGATGGCCACTCTCCAAAGTGGGACACAGAATGTTTTCTTAACAGATTTTATTATGCCAATTGACTTAGATGTCCCCTGAAACCATGGTTCCCAAACCCCTGCTCCTGCTACACTGGCCTTCGAAGCAGTTTATTCAGCATTTCTTATAAAATTTAATCTTAAAAATTTAATTAAAATGTACCCAGTTATTTATTAAACCTATGAAAAAGTTATAATAAAGTTTAAGTTGCAAAAATTATTATTTCAAAGCAAAAATTTAAGAGAAAGAATATACCAGAAGTGCTTAAATGATAATATGGGTAGTTTCAATTTATTTAAAGAGCTTCTTTGCTGCTTATTTGACTAATTTATATTTTTCTTTTTCAGGGGTGTAGTTCCTTTTAGCCAAAGGAAGAAAATGTTAGAGAAAGCTAGAGCAAAAAATAAGAAGCCCAAATCTAGTGCTGGTATTTCCTCAATGCCGAATATCACCGTTGGTACCCAGGTAAGTGATTAAAGTTGAACCCCTTCTAAGGGACATTGTTTGTCTTCCAAACCATTTCTTCCCTTATAAGCAATTCCACTAGAAGCAAGTATATAGATGAGTGTCATTTGAGCCACCAGGTCCCAGTAACATCTACGTGTCAAATCACTCTTTCCTAATTTTATAACTAAGTCACACTGTATAGATTCTGGGCCAGTGTCAGTAGGTTTCCCTACATGGTAGCAATCCCAGATTTACCTGACTTTAAGAAATCACTTGATACTTTCAAAAAGCAAAGTCTGAAGCTCCTTACCTGAACGTTCTTTTAGTTTGTCTGTGGTAGGGCCCAGGGGTCATCATTTTAATAAGCATTACTGGTGATTCTGATGACCTAGCAAGTTTGAAAGGTACTGCCCCATAGAGATAGTGTCAGCATGAGGCAGAACATTTCCAGAAAGCCTCGTGTTTCCATCCCTTTCTGTGTTTTGGCTCTGAGGTGGTCTTAGGATCCTATAGATTTCCTTTGGAAGGTGATTTTCTGATACCCTAGTGGTTCTCCAAAGTGTAGCCTAAAGACTCCTCCTGGCTTCCTGAGACCCTTTCAGGGAGTCTGCAGAGTCTTTCTTTTTTCAATTACATATCTGTGTGGGACCAAATATTTTTCTTGTAATCAGTCAAATAACGTATCATGACAGATTGAATGTAGAAGCAGAGTTGAGAACCCAGTGGTCTTCTATTAAGCTAGCCATTGCAATTAACAGTATCACTTACTAAATTAAAAAATTAATGTATGTTTATTTTTTTGTAAAAATTGTTATTTATGTTACTACAGGTTTATTGTTATTTTAAAATTAATAAGTGGACATTAAAAATTTTTCTCAGTTTTAATTACTAATATGGTAAATATTGATACATATAACCCATATAAATAAACAAGATTTTTGGGTCCTCCATCACAGTTAATAGTGAAGCAGGGTCCTGAGGTCAAAAAAGTTTGAGAACTGTCGTTATACTTCTAATTCATTAGACTCTTGACAAGGAAGTTTTATCTTCAGGATAAAACTTCATGTTCATATTCATTATAGCAAATGCTGTAAGGAATGGTTAAGGACTTTATATTCCCTAAAACTTAGACAGATGGTAGTTTTACTTTATAATATGGTGCTAATTTCCTCATTTAGCACTTTATTTTAATTCACTTTTCTTATCACACCAAGTAGTATCACCTATAATCCCTAAATCTTAAAAAGTAGCCAGTCACTACTTGAGCTGTTACTTTTCTCCAAAACTCAGCTTAAATATACCTGTTCTTTTTGTTTATGGCTTTTTTTTGGTCCTACTCATGGTTGTCTTATTCTGATTCCTTCTTTGACCTTCCAACTAGAGAGTTTTCAGTGATTACCCACTGTTCTGGTCATTATTGTTCAGCCTTCATTATTTATGTCTTGCTTTTTGGATTTGGCTCTCTAATCTTCTCTCTCTCCTAGGAGCTCCCTTTTTCCTATTTAGTTAAATACTGATTTTTGGTGTCTTTAAGTTCCTTGTCGGTTGGACTCACATAATAGCAGGATATCCTAGCAGCTGCTTTATCAGCAGGTGGGATGACATTACTGTAGGCAGGGAAGGCTAAAAAAATATTTTAAGAAAAGCTTTAAACAAAGTAGCGTGGCATTAGATTGCTGAATGGTAACAGTGTATTAAAATTCCTTGGTGTAGAACTAAAATTTGTTTTAAAGCTACAGAAAACTAGAGGCTTAAGACAGTCACAAATGAACCCACGAGTGGTTCTGTGGGGAAAAGACTTGGCAATCTGCTTCCATAAAGATTACAGACTAGGAAACCCTGTGTGGGGCAGTTCTACTCTATCCTGTACAGTTGCTATGAGTCAGAATTGATTGGACAGTACACAACAAAAACAACAACGTTAACACTGATTACAGCCAGAGGAAAGTATTTGTGTGTGAACATCAGAAAGAACTGTTGGTCATTTACAGTGTTCACCTACACCTGCATTCACAGATCATAATCCTTCAGAATAATGTATTTAGCAAATAAGTACTCACCGTATGTGTTACACGCTGGACCCTGGGCACATACCTCCTTTAAAGTTTATTCATTATTATAAGATGACATTAATAAATAACTTATCCTCTAACATATCATATCAAGCCTTTCTCCTTATTCATCTTCTTTAAGGCTTTAAGATTTCACCAGTCTTTTCTGAAAATATTTGGGTGAAACTTCCCATTATATCACAGTGTAGCAGGACATACCTTTTCCAAGAAGCCTGCTCTTAGGAACTATTCATTCTGTGTTGCAGAACTCCATTTAGTGATACACAACTCTTTTTTGGTGGAATTGCAACTTTAAGTCAGTAGTTCTAATTTTAGCTCCCATACTTCTCAACTATACCACCTCCTTCTTGTGTCTCTTATATTTCATTTTAAGGCACCAAAAAAAAAAAACATAATCTTCATATGTGTTACTGGTCAAGTACAACATGATCATTAGTTATTGGATGACTCAACAGAATGTCAGTAACGTTGGGCTGTTGGAGAAATCAAAAGATATCTCTAGAAATATTGTTCAGGTCGGAAATGGAGCTGTTGTTGATGTGTTTGATAATGTCACTTTTGTAGGTCACTGGTTTTCCGAATATGATCCTGAGGGTGGGCCCTGACAGTGAAGTGAGAATTTATATGTCATCGACTCTTAAACTCAGTTAAACTTACATAACTAGTGTCTACATATACTCTTATAATTTAAAAGAAAATTTAAATTATCCACTGAAGCTTCTGCCTGGTAGAAAACAACAGTCTTCTGGGGAAACAAACACCATAAAGATGATGTTGTAGGGACCCTACGTACCATCATGAATTACGGAAGAAAATATTTGAAATCATAGGAAACAGACAAAAAAATACGACTGCTTTGTTCACATTTTTATGATAACCCTTTCTTGTTTCTTCCCTGCTGTTTCTCTTCTGTTTCATTGTAGCAAAGTAGTCAGCATATTTACTGCACGAAATTTTATGTTAAGTATTTAGTAGAAGTGCTAACATTATTCCTGCTCCTTAATTTTAGGAATACATTTTTTTGATGGAGAGCTTTAAGTTGATGCTTTATTAGCCTCTTGATTATATAAGATTGTATTTGGAAAAACAAGGAAGAATACTTTCATGTATTGTATTTTCGTACACTTGAAATTGCTATTCTAATTTGTTTTTAAAGTCATGTCCTCTCAATGGTGATTTTCTTTTGTTTGCTAGGTGTGCCTAAGAAATAATCCTCTTTATCACGCTGGAGCAGTTGCATTTTCAATTAGCGCTGGGATTCCTAAAGTTGGTGTCTTAATGGAGTCAGTTTGGAATATGAATGATAGCTGTAGATTTCAACTTAGATCTCCCGAGAGCTTAAAAAGCATGGAAAAAGCTAGCAAAACTACTGAAACTAAGTAAGTACTGTACCCTAACTCATTTTGCTTTTACATACCAGTTCTTTGTTTGACCTGTGTATGCATGGGGATAATCAAAGAAGACTTAGGCATACAGTGTCATAGAAAACTGCTAATGTATTGAGGTCTTGTAAGATCCCCAGGAATTTTGAAGGGAATTACTAAATTTTACTTTTTGTAACTTGGTTAATATTTGTATATGACAGTTGCGGTTGATGAGTCCAGCCAGAATGGGAGTGTTGAGTTCTCTTTTGATGTCTTTATTTTGTCATTAGATGGTGTTGCTTTGCAGGTACTGTATAGTGGTAATGATGTGTTCGGCCTTAATATTAGGCCTTCTTTCTCCTCTCTCCTTGTATAATTGTCTTCATAATTTCTTGCCTGCATCTTGATCATTGGAAGTGGTTTACAGGTTAATGTGCTGGGGAGGGAAATTCTATACAGGGTTTGTAAACTTTTTTGGGTGGGAGGCTATGTGAACATAAAAAAAAAAAAAAGCCATTGACATTGAGGCGATTCTAACTCATAGCGACCCTATAGGACAGAGTAGAACTGCCCCATGGGGTTTCCAAGGAGCAACTGGTTGATTCAAACTGCTGACCTTTCAGTTAGCAGCCAAACTCTTAACCACTGTGCTGCCAGGGCTCCTGAACACCACTGAATTGTATATAGCTGCACCTTGTGGTTTTTTGATGTGTGAACTTAAAAGCTTTAATAAAATTTTTTTCTTTCAATTTTTTTATGTGGTAAAATGTATATAACAAAACATTTGCCATCTCAACCATTTTTACATGTACAATCAGTGGCATTAATTACATTCACTGTATTGTGCAAGGAAACCCTGGTGGCGTAATGGTTAAGTGCTATGGCTGCTAACCAACAGGTTGGCAGTTCGGATTTACCAGGCGCTCCTTGGAAACTCTATAGGGCAGTTCTACTCTATCCTATAGGGTCACCATGAGTTGGAATCGACTCGACGGCACTGGGTTTTATATTGTGCAAACATCACCACTATCTGTTTCCAGATTTTTTCCAATAAAGTTTTTGGTAGAAAACAACAGTCTTCTGGGTTATAGACAGCTTGTGTAGCATCATGAATCAAGTATGAAAATATTTTAAACTTATGAGAAAAGGACAAAAAAATAACTTTTTTCTTAATCTTATAAAAAAAATGAACATTATAGAAACAGAGAAGAGTAAAAATACCAAATTCCAGAAATATCACTTTAAACATTTGATATATTTTTTTCTAGATTTATACAAGCATTAAAAAGAAATAATTGGGATCATAGTGTACATGTAGATTTTTCACATTCTGAAATAAAGAGCAGTTGAAATATATTTGATGTATACAAACAGGAGATTATAATATATTTATGTCCTATAATTTATGAAGTTTTTCAAGATTGTCCTTGAAATTTACCATCTATATTAATAAATTTAGTAAAAGAGCTAAGCAAAATGAAATGTTAAGATAATAATTTTAATGTGAATAGTATTCCTCTTTGCTAGTCATTGAAATGAGTTCACTTTAGAGGCATGCAAGTGATTAATCAGTACTGGCTTGCTGCCACCATCACAAGATTTGCAGAGCAGCCATGAGTATTCACTTTGTGCTTATACTGAGCACTCTTGCTACAATGCTGGTGAAAATATTGCTGGTTTTCTTTGGACCATTTCTAAACTTAGGTGAAATTCTTGATGGGGGCATTAGGAGATGAAAGGGTTAAGATGATGACCCTAATTATAATATACGTCAGGATGAAATATGTAGCGTTTTTGAGTAATAAGTGACTTTTTCTGACTAAAAACTGACTTCTGCTTTTAATAGATAAAAATATCTATGTTTTACTATGTATTCATAGGATATTGTATAGTTGTAGTTAACTTTTAGTGTTAATGAGATAACTCATTGAAGTGGGATAGTATTTTTAATCCTATAATTTCCTATTTCAGTTATAGCAGATGATGGTTCGTGAAGAATAAAATTTTTTAAAACCATTGTGAGAAGAATTCTTTCTTTGAACCTTAGGAAATTAATGATCTGCTAGTAGGTTTTCTGGAAACCCTAGTGGCATAGTGGTTAATATGAGCTACAGGTGCTAACCAATAGGTTCACAGTTCAAATCCACCAGGCACTTCTTGGAAACTCTAAGGGGCAGTTCTGCTCTGTCCTATAGGGTCACTATGAGTTGGAATCGATTCGATGGCAATGGGTTTGGTTTAGGAGGTTTTCTAGTTACTTGTCTTCACCATTTTTTCAGTTACATTGCTAAATCAAGTTAGTCTGAGTTATAGTCACAACAATATGAACTTTATTTGCTCGAGAGGTTTATGGTAAAGCTATGTTGATACGTTGAGCTTTTGTTATTCTAGATAAAGCTTATTTGAGTCATTATTCCAATTTGTTGATAGCTTTGTATGATATATTTTTCTTTTCTGTATTAGAACATTACTAAAAATTGTAAGTACGCAGAGTGCACCTTTTCCAGAGCATTTTCTTAATTATAAGACTAAACTTGAGTATTAAACCATTTGACAAACATTTCTAATAGTTCATTTTCCTAATTATAAGGATATTCTGGTTTCTAATCTCAGGCCTGAAAGTAAGCAGGAACCAGTGAAAACAGAAATGGGTCCTCCACCATCGCCAGCGTCCACCTGTAGTGATGCGTCCTCAATTGCCAGCAGTGCGTCAATGCCATACAGTAAGTTTTATGTGTAGTACACACTGATCTGAACAATGTCCCATGCGGATGGCTGTGTTCAGTTTGTTTCTGATGTGAAGCGATTTATGTTTTTCTTAGATGTTTTCATATAGATTGTGTTTCTACTAGTTTGAATTACTTTTGAGCAGCTTTCTTTAAGTGGAAAAACAGTATTCACAGCAATGACTGTTTCTGTTGTTTTTCGGGATTATAATATTTTAATATATGTAAAATGCATTGCAGTAATAGAAGGAAATTATCACAACTAACTAGCATATATACCCCACTTTCTGTGGGTTGGTTATGACTTGGTCACGACTTTGCTGAGATTTTGAGGAATTTGTGAACCTGAATTTAACTTCTATACCTGGGATTTACAGTTTTTTTTAAAAGTTCCTCAAAATTTATTTTACAGTGTAATTGCTTGTAAGTGAGAAAATTGAAGTATATGAGATTGAAGTTAAACTTACAGATCTTCCTTTTTTATCACTGGTCAGATAGCCATAATTTTGAAGGGTTCAAAATATATTTTTCTTTTCTTTGCAGTTTATAGTAGTGTTAATATAGTTTTAACTGGGCATTAATGGATATGGCTGTTCTTCCCCATAAATTGATTTGAAGTGGAAATTGTTCATAAAGCCCCAATTCATAAAGCAGTAGTTAACAAAAGTTTATTTAGAAACCTCAGTTATGTATCCCTATAAAAATGATTTTTTTCATATATTTAGATGACATTTATAAAGTCTCTTTCACATTTTCTTTTTGGTACTTACCATTTTGTTGTTGTCTAAGAACGACGACGGTCAACCCCTGCCCCGAAAGAAGAGGAAAAGGTGAATGAAGAGCAATGGTCTCTTAGGGAAGTCGTTTTTGTGGAAGATGTTAAGAATGTTCCTGTTGGCAAGGTTTGTTCACAGTATCCAAGAATTAATTACTAACAGAACTATAGTGATATTGGTTGTCCAAGAATTTGCAGCTGGTGAGTGCCGGTCAGCCCTTTTTCCAAGGCTGCTCTGTCACCTTTGGTGGTCTCATTAATCCCATTTCTTAATCTGATGCATATATCTCCTCTGTCCCAGACAGACAGAGGACCGTTATGCCTTTTCTTGAGCATTTATGGTAATATGTTGCTTTTTTATGAGCATTTTATTTCATAATTATTTTAGATTCATAGAAAAGTTACAAAAAGATACATTGCATTTTGATACGGTCCATTCTTTGGAACACACCACCAGTTGCCTTTGAGTTGACTCCGACTCAGGGTGACTCCATCTGTTAGATGGTTCTAATTGAGGTCTTCTTCTATAACATAGATTTAAAAGTCTTAATTCACTGTCTACTTTCTTCTCCCCTTTTCCTGAAGGTGGTCTTGCCTTCTAAGAAACCAAGTTAATTTCACCCCTTTTCCCCACACATTTGAAAACAGAATGGATCTACAACTGTGGAAATCTATAAAGGTTTTCCTGAAATGTGATGCTTTTTCACTTGTACTTGAATGACAGGGTAGATATACTGTGTTCTATGATTTGCAGAGGCTTTTCTCATACACCCTTCCATTTGATTCTCAAAACAGAACTGCAGTTTATGGGCAGGCATTTTCTCTCCTGCAAGAAGATCACACTGACTCAAAAGCATGCAGATACTGAGTAGCAGAGGTGGGGCTCAGGTATCCTGGTTTCAAGTCCTGTGGTGGTTGTCTTACTGTGCATTGCCGTCTACCTGTGTTGTCCAGTACAGTAGCCACTAGCCATATATAGTTATTTAAATTTATCAGAATTAAATAATATTAAGAAACCACCTCTTCACTCACCTTAGTTTCATTTCAAGTGCTGAGTAGCCATTTAATGGCTAGTGGCTGCCAGATGGGACAGTGCAAATTAAGGACATTACCATCACCAGGAAAGTTCTATTAAGGAGGGAAGATGGGGCTTAATGGGTTATACTTAAAGTTTACCGGTTGATTGTTAAACATGTACAGAGTAATCCCTGGCTACAAGGAGGTGAGCCTAGAGTATAGACATGAATAGCAAAACTTTGGTGAATGTGTCCAGTTTAATTTTATAACATGGTGATACTTTGAAGAAATAACACCCTTATAAGGTGTCCAGTTACATGCCTTTCATCTCTTTGTTCCATGTTAAATTAGCTCAGTGGCTAGAATCTGCATATTGCTTACCATATTTAATTGTACTTCTAGGTGCTAAAAGTGGATGGTGCCTATGTTGCTGTGAAATTTCCGGGAACATCCAGTAATACAAACTGCCAGAGCAGTTCTGGTTCAGATGCTGACCCTTCTTCTCTCCTGCAAGATTGTAGATTACTTAGAATTGATGAGCTGCAGGTAAGTGTCGAGGAATTGCTTACTAAGTGAATTCTGGGACTGGCTTCTTGCATATGTTATGAGAATTTGAAAGCAAAATTTCTTTTGTGTTATATAGGTTGTGAAAACTGGTGGAACACCAAAAGTTCCTGACTGTTTCCAAAGGACTCCTAAAAAGCTGTGTATACCTGAAAAAACAGAAATACTAGCAGTGAATGTAGATTCCAAAGGTAAAGATTTTGTAACTTTTAACTGGCATGTTCTATATGTTATTAATGCTTGTGCAGTAAATAGGAATAAAATTAAAGTGGTTTGGGGCATTGGCAGTTTTTTGTCCCGTGTGTAACATTATGGAATAAAGTGTATTTGTTTGAATTAATTTACAAATGTGGCCAGAGGTGTCAGAGATCACTAAAAATATATAACAGTTTTTCTTTCTATTTACGTGCTTCTGAAGGTGTGCATGCTGTTTTGAAGACTGGAAATTGGGTACGGTATTGTATCTTTGACCTTGCTACAGGAAAAGCAGAACAGGAAAATAATTTTCCTACAAGCAGCATTGCTTTCCTTGGTCAGAATGAGAGGAATGTAGCCATTTTCACTGCTGGACAGGTACAGAGGCTCATTTTTGCTTTTGAAAAAGTGATACGACAGCACTGGCATTTTTGTGATGTTTAGGGTGTGGCTCTTGTTTACTTGTTAATAAGCTATGGAAGAATTTAGAATTCTTAATACATTTTAATGCTAGAAACCTTGTTTGGTCATTATTACTAACATCCAATTTGAAAATAGATATTTTTATTGTACATTTTTGATTGAGAGCTAAACTTTATTATTTGTCCTCCATTTTAGGAGTCTCCTATTATTCTTCGAGATGGAAATGGTACTATCTACCCAATGGCCAAAGATTGCATGGGAGGAATAAGGGATCCTGATTGGCTTGATCTTCCACCTATCAGTAGTCTTGGAATGGGTGTACATTCTTTAATAAATCTTCCTGCCAATTCAACAATCAAAAAGAAGGCTGCCATTATCATCATGGCTGTAGAGGTAATTTAACCTTTATAAGACATTTTAGTTCAGAAGATACTTGCAAGAGTCTGGGGAAACAGTGTTGAATAGGTCATTCATTACCCTCTCCCTAAAGGTGGTAGCAGTCTGTTAGAGCAAGAGAGACAAGCAAATCAGTGATTACAGTGTAATTTAAGGCATACACAATGTTGTGGGAGCACAGAGAGGAGGGATCTAAATCAAACTGTGACCGTGGGGAAGATTTCCCTGAGGGGGTGATGCTTAGACAGAACTTTTATTGATTAGGTACGGGTCCCCTAGGCCCAAGGATGAAGGTGGGAGATGTTATCCCGGACACTTAGAGCAGCCTTTGTGAATCTATATAATGTGTTAGAAAATGTGTACATTCTCTGGATATAACCAGAAGGTAGGGCTCATATGGACTAGTGAGTGGCAACTGATAAGGCTGAAGAGGGGCACTAGGGGTCCTTCTGTGTTAACCTGGGGGCCTGAACTTTTCCCTGAAAGCTATGAGGAAAAAGATTTTAAGCTGTAGGATGGCATAATTAGATTTTTTAAAAGGATGGTTAGTAGTGGAGAATGGATTTGTAGGAAGTGTAGGATAGAGATTGGAAATATAGAGATCAGATAAAAGGCTAACGTAATTATCCAGGTGCAAAACAAAGTTAGCTTAAACTCTTGGGAGTGAAGAAGAGGGGATGAATTAGAACCTATAAGGCTTGGTGACTGGGTGTCAGTAGTAAATGAAAGGAAGGTGTTATTGTAACCCCAAGCTTCTGATTTGGGTGTGATTGATTGTAGCGAGGAAATACAGGAAGAAAAATAAATGGGATAAGGGAAGAGGATGAGTTTAGTTTTAAACATGTTGAGGTTGAGTGGTTTGTTAGATACAAAGGAAACACCTGGAAGCCTCTGGAACAACTTGAGCAGAGATTGACCTATTTTAACTTACATTTTAAAAGGATCACTGCTGATGTGTCGAGAATTCTAGTGGGGCAAGTATGGAAGTAGAGAGACTAATTAGGAGACTATTAAAATAATACAGGTGGAAGATGATGGTGGCTTGGCCTATGAGTGAAAACTGATTAGATTCTAGATATAGTAGATATGTTTTTAATGTAGAGCCAATGGGATTTGCTGATGGTTAAATACAGAGTGTGAGGAAGCACGAGGGTGACAAGGTTTTGGAAGTATAAAGTTGCGATTTATTGGGATGAAGATTGCAGAGCAAAAGCAGACTTGGAACTTGGGCTTTAGACATGTTAAGGTTAGGATGCCTGTCAGATATCCAAGAGGAGATGGCGGGTAGAGAGCTAGGCGTGTAAATCTGGAGACCAGGAGAGAGAAGACTGAAGAACTGAACTTGGGAATTGGAGTATTTAAAGATGTGATACTGAATGAGATCACCAAGGTTGAGGAGAAGAGAAAGGTCCAAAGACTGAGCCGTAAGTGTTTAAATGCTGGGGAGATAAAGAGGAGCCAGCAAAGGAGACTGAGAAGGAGCAGCCACAAGAGTTGGAGGAAAACTAGGATAAGTGGTGTCCTGGAAGCCAAATGAAGAGCATGTGTCAAGGAGGATACAGTGATCAACTGTGTCAAATGGTGCTGTAGGTCACGTAAGGTGAGAACTGAATAGTGACTGTTGGGTTTGTCTCTGAGTCTCTATTGACAGGGAGGATAAAGGCCTGATTAGAGTAAGTGAAGGAGAAAAAGGGAGGTGAGGAACTGAAGATAAATATGGGCAGTTCTTTGGAGGATCTTTTTTTAAATGATGGAAATGGGACTTGGTGTGGGAGCTCATTTACCCTTCATAAGGCTGGAGATGATCAGCAAACTTGTTAGACCTGCATCCAGGTGCTCCTGAAAGCCACCGGGTAAGCTTTTGTTTCAGGGCCCAGTGTTCATATTATTGAATAGTTTTGATTGTAGCCTTCTAGACTAGTGATTCCAAACTAGTCAGGGAAGTGGCCTTGACCTGAATTTGGCCCCTAGAAATAGCCTTCACGTCATTTTAAAATTCTTGATTAGTTGTCAATATTTAAAAATCACAGAGTTTATATTTGAAATCCAGATTTTCCGTTGCTCTTAAAACGTTAGAAGATATGGTAACATTGGGTGCATAATCTAACATAGAAACTTTTGACTATCCCTTTTAGAAGTTACATGCAGTCTCTGTTCATTACAGACCTCACTACTTGTAATTTGTTGCCCAGAGTCCAAGTGTTAGTTGCCATTAATTCTCTAGCTTGTGTGAGTGTGTTTTATACTCAGCCCCCTTCACTCATTTCTGTTACTTCACGTGCTCTTGCAGGCATTTTGTTCTGTGACTCTTGTACTTTGTCAGCATCTCAAGGATCAGATAAAATATGTCATCATCCCATGGGTAGGGATAAAGTGTGTCATCATTTATCTTTGTACCTCAGTGAACTAGGGCCTGGCAGTGACGAGGGCAGAAAAAGTTCACTTAAAAATTTCTTGTGGTTCTACCCTTTCTGCCCCTTTGCCATAAGAATAAGTGACATATACAGTATATAGCGATGCAGGATAAACTTTTTTGCTTGTAACACAGCTCTGTGTAGTATTACACTCTCAGTATGAGAACGCTTATACAATCCAGCAGGCTGGAGATGAGAGCTCCCTGTAGAGTGCCTGCTTCCAGCCAGATGATGTGGCTGATTGTTTGAAAACATTCTGTATCACAGCAGTGTACAACAAAATACCTCGATTTTTAGTTGACTTTGAAAATACCCTGTCTTTTTGTTCTTTGGAGAGATTTTGACATATTCTCTTAACGTACTGATTAATGCATATATTTACTAGTCTTTGGCAAATTTAGTCTTACGTGGTTTACCTCATACTTTTGAACTGGAGGTTGCCTATTATGGGGTCACTTCAGAGCCATAGTTAGCAGTCACAATGGCTTACTTCACGTATGGTGGGTATTGGAAATGGCTTTTTGGATGTGTTTTCTTTTAGGCCCTTAGACCCTGTAAGGTTGGGAGAGGGAAGAAGCTTTTTAGGCACTTTTGGGGAGGAGGTGGCAAATTGTTCAAATACATTCTTCATTTTCCTTTGCACTCCCACACTCTTTTCCCACCTGCTTTCTTTGAGTTCCTAGTTCTAGTTAAAATGAGGCAATTTATTTGTTTTCTAAAACTAGTGCTTTTAACTCAGTCCATTAAATGTAACTATAGTTTTCATTTGAAAGAAACACATTTGAACTTCTTGACATGTTCATGCTGTTCTCAGGTAGTTAACGATGTGTTCTACAGATACTTGATTAGTACTTGATTAGTACCATGTCTTGGACCACATTAGTTATCACCTCTGGGGTTTGCATCTGTCATGATTTCTGGGGAGTTGAAGGTTTTGGTTTTCATGGATCAAAGTGTAATATGGTAACATGAAGAGCATAAGAGGTGAGAGCAAGCCTGGAATAAAATTTTTACCCTTTTCTTAATTGATTAACAATCTTAATAGGATTCTGATTTTATATGGCCATATAACATATAATGTAAACCTGTGGTCTGCAAACTTGCCTATAGGCCAAATCTGGCCACTCCCATTCATTTATGCATCAAGTATGGCTGGTTTCCTGCCGAAACAGCAGAGTTGAGTAGTAGTAAAAGCTGAAAATAATTACTGGTCCTTTACAGGAAAAATTTGCCAACCCATTTCTTTTCCTGTCAATTGTGTATTTTGCTTAAAGGGCACCTTTAAGTTCAACTCCTTTTGCCACACCACCTGAAACTGTCTTTACTTATTTGCAGAGCTGATTATATATAGTGCTGGCCACGAGAAAAATTTGACATATTTAATATGCTACTCAAATTATTGAAGTTTTTTTTTCCTTTCCTAATGCTATTCAAATTATCGAAGTTTTTTTTTTTTTTTCCTAATTTCTCTGAGCACAGAAACAAACCTTAATGCAGCATATTCTACGCTGTGACTACGAGGCCTGTCGACAGTATCTCATGAATCTTGAGCAAGCAGTCGTTCTAGAGCAGAATCTGCAGCTGCTACAGACATTCATCGGCCATAGATGTGATGGAAATCGAAATATTCTGCATGCTTGTGTATCTGTTTGCTTTCCAACAAGCAATAAGGAAACTAAAGAAGAAGAGGGTGAGATTAAGAACTATAACAAGGTCTTTTAAAAAAGTTTTAGGGAATTTTGGAAACATGACAACATTTGAGAGAAAAGAAAAGCAAATTACAATGAAGAATTTGTTGTGTATGTGTGTGTACTTTTGTCTTGTAAAATCTTGGTGTTTTGACTCTCTTAAAGATAAATATGCCTGTCTCTTGTTAGGATGGATGTATCACATAAGTAAATAAAATTTTTCATCAGGGTGTTTTTTTTTGTTGTTGTTGTCTTGAATTCTGTTTCCATGTATATATGTGTGTATATATATGAGTGGTACTTAATGAGCTTTACTGATTTTTATAATTGCAGATGATTTAGTTTGTATTACCATGGAGTTTATGTAATAATTTAGCAAGTTAAGCCAAATTATATTGTGGTAGTTTTCATCCCAATGTTCAAAATGTGGAGGGAAAAATAACCTAGCAAATTGTTAAATGTTTTAAAAAAGTAAACAGACTATTTCACCATAAAGTTTTTAATTGGCTAAACAAAGGGGGAAACTTTTAAAAAACCTAAAATGTAATTATGTAATTCATAATGTTCTTCTTTATTTTGAATTCTGCTTTTGTTATTCTGATAGCTACATTTTTTAATAGTGGTTTGCAAGTTTCTGACCTTTGTCTCATTACTGAATCACTAAAGGATTATAAGTAGTGTATAAACCAAAGACTGAGATACTGATATGTAGATCGTTTTCCTTCCTTCGTAGTGAAAATTGGAATTTGGCCTTTGAAAGATGAAAAGTAAATAAAGAAGATATCTTTAATATCTCCACACATTAAAGATCACAGTTCAGTCTGTCTTGTTGCTTCAAGGAGGAAAAGTTAAAGTATTAGGCTACCTAATATTTGCATTGGATGGAGCATTAAAATTATAGCAGCTGGTATCTAGAGGCCTCTACATACTTAATCTCTTAGTTATTTTTGAAGTTTAAATTGATCTCAGTTTTTTCTCTTTATGTTTCAGAAGCAGAGCGCTCAGAAAGAAATACATTTGCAGAAAGGCTTTCTGCTGTGGAAGCTATTGCAAATGCAATATCAGTTGTTTCAAGTAATGGCCCTGGTAGTCGGGCTGGATCATCAAGTAGCCGAAGGTAATGTGATTTTTACCAGGAAAGTTTAATTGGAGGAAGAAAAATTCAAGTACAGGAAGACATGTAGCTCTTACCTACCATGTGCATGAATTGGTGGGTCCTTTTTTGCTTTTGTTTTTTGTTCCTCCTTCCTTGGTAGTGAAAATATCACCCTGGGGAAAAATATCTGAGATATCTAATTAGAGTTTAGTTTAAGATAAAACTGAATTTGAGATATGTCATAAATTTGAGATAATTTAGACAAGTGATTCAAACTCGATTCTTTGAATATGTTCTAAATTCATCATTCTTGCTTTCTAGGAAGTTATTTTCTTTAGTTGGAGAACAGGTAATAACAGTAATTAAAAAGAGCCTCAATCTTTTTTTTTCAAATGGCTTACTTAGGTCAGTTTCTGAGATGTCTTAATAATATGGGAAGAAATAAAAGGCTGATGAGTATTGTTTTCTGAATATTTGATGTTTTAAATTTTCAGGCTTTCTGAGTTGTGGGTTGGACAGACCTTGATAACATGTTAAAATTGATAGGTTTTTAAATAGATGAGGGATATAAAGAATTCAGGGTATAATTTTATTTCTGTAGGAAAAAGCACATTTATTTAAGACACTATTGAGCCAAAATTCTTGGTTACTGACAGATCTTTAATGAAAGCAGTGCTCACTGTGTGCTAACGTGATTGGTTGGACAGCCTACTTAAGATGAGGACATCCCTTGCCTATTTTTTGTTCCATATTCAACTTACCTTTTACAAATGGTTATCCTTAAATTGGCACCAGGAAAGCTACCAAGTCGATAGCTTCCCAGGTTCAAAAATATCCTGAAGTGAGATTTGTCAAATAAATATTTATGTACCAAATCATAACTTAAAACAGTATAAAATCATTATGTAGACTATACAAAATGGAAATTATCACCATCTTATTTATTTAGGATTACACTAGGCAGAGAAAGTGTTTGGTCTAAAATGGAGAACAACTTAAATTTTTCTTGAAGAAATTAGTCTCTGAATTATTTCAGGTATTTCACTTCCTCAGGGAAAATACAGATGCAAACCAAGTTGGACTCTCTGATATGATTTGTCCAATGCCAGTGCTGCCATCTTTTTTTCATGTAAGGATTATTTTGAAGGCAAAGACTAAAAGGAGCTTCAAGAGTGGGTGATGCGTTGCTCACAGAAATAAATTTGCAGAGTAAGCTCCTTTGAGGAATTTGCCGAAGATTTCACTACAGTGCTCTTAACCAGTTCAAACTCAGGGCTGCCGGTTGAACAGATGAAAGCACAGGAGTCTTATTATCCACGCCGGGCAGTAGGAAGTCCACAGACTGCTTCACTGAAGTGAAACCCTCCTCTAGCCCACCATGGATTTTTCTAGGCGATGCCCCTTGATGAGTATGCAGGATGGGATTCACGAGCTGTAAGCTCAAAACTGATGCAGTTGCAGTATTGAATGGAGTGCTGTTAAATGCCTTCAGATGATGCTTTGACTCAGAAGTTTTGTTATGACTCAATATTCCTGAGTACAAAAGTCAGATTTAGTGGAAAGCTTGATTGATGCATCTGATTGCAGGTGTATTTACTCTAGAGATTGTTAATCTGGAAGACACATGACCTTCGCTTTTTTGTCACAGTGGTGTGTTTGAACATGACTGGATTCTAAGGCTTCTGTAGCATGGATATAACGTGCTTACAAAGAGGAAATTACATCATCCTTGAATTCTTCCATATTGTCAGAAAATACGATGACTCCAGGCAAGCCTATATGAAGAAATGTCAAAACTCTGAATCTTAGCAGCCAAGGTGGTATCTCCTCAGTATTGTCCTCAGCCACTGAGGATACAGGTGAATCTTCATGAATTGTGTACAACATCTTGAAGAATAATTTCTTTTTTTGTTTTTTGTTTTCTTTTTTTGTGTTTTTTTTTTTTTAAGAGTCTGTATGAGGAGCTGGGCATTGTACTTAAAAAAATGTTCCCAAGACCAAATGAAGAAAAAATGTTAAGAACAATTAAAAAAAAAAAAAAAAAAGGAATGATCCCCTCATTTAATACTGACTTGACTACATCACAACAAAGTTGGGAGCTTGCAAGTTCAAGATGAGACTATGGTCTTAATTTATCTTCATTTATTCTAAATCCATTCTAAAAGCTAGGAGTTGGAGAATAGCCCACATATGTTTTCTGTAGCCTGTACAATGTTAAACTTTTTTCTTTAAAAGTTGAATGCCTTTAGATGGGCATGTACGCCTCTAGTTTGCCACTACTTCTTACACCTGACTGCCCTTTACTCATTTATCTGCCTGGTGCAGTAGGCATTGAGTGTGTGATCCTGATGTAAATAAACATTCATCTTATAAGCCCAGAGCATGCATTTATTTTCAGGTCATTTAAAGTGTCTCCCAACTATTGCTGTTTTTTTCTACGTTTTGGGTAAGACACATTAAGATACCAAGTGTCTGTTGAGCGTAATTAAAATGGTATAGAAGCATCACGGTGTAAACAGTCACCCTGGTACACTGTGATTGGCAAGGAGCCCGCCTTTCTCTGTGGGTGATATCTTTGGATAGGGAGGTGACCTTGACTAAAACAGTCAACTGTGTCCTGCTCACCTTCCATATCATTAAAACTCTTAAACTCAAATTTCTAAGTTGGGAGAGAAGACATTGGTTGTAGCTATTTTTTAATAGTGCATATTATAATAATTAATATTATTTGAGTCGTCAAATTTTACTTTGCAGAATTTTCCAGAAAGTGCATCATCATATATATGCCTTATAAAATAGATGTGTTTCTGCAAGTAGCCTCTAAAAGAAATTTTGTGAATGGTTTAAGATTATTTTTCTTATAAAGTTGATAATGTATTCTTATGGAAAAACACATTTTTCCTAGGATTAAAAAATAATCACAATTAGAGATTCAAACATTAATAAAATCTTTTCTAAATTGCTTATTTATAGATATACTCACAGATGTTAGCTCTTTCACATCAGAAATGTCATGTCTTTGGGATTAAATCTGTGTGGGAGAATGATGCCCCTTATGTGTTGCCTGGCCCTTAAAACTGAGTTTTTTACTCTTTATCCATTTAGATGCTCTAAAACTGTGGCAGAGTGAAGGAATTTGCCTCATGTGCTTTCTCTTAATTGCTGTTAATTCTTAATGTGTTAATATTGTAGCCTTTGTAAACTTTTATTCAGAGGTAAAGTATAGATTTTTGTACAGGTAGTTATCAGTTCCCCATAATCCTTAAGAGGCCTGTGTTGGTGATTATTTCTGTTCCTTTTTAGTGATGTGTGCACCTGTACAGTTTTTCTTTTTTTTTTTTGAGTATAGCAGGAGAAAAAAAATCAAGCCCAGACATTAATCTAACAACGTATTTTACAAGCTCCAGTTTCATTTAATAATTTCCTTGGGATGCAAATTGTACTATTTTAAGAACAAAAAAAAAAACTTTTTGTGTAAAAATAAATCTAAATTGGTTTTTGTTTTAAAACTACTCACTGTGTGGTTATTAATTTAATTGCTTTTGAGGTCACAAACGAAGAATTTAGTGAGTGTATTTACCAAGATGTTTCAGACTGAGGCTAAAAATATTGGTGTTGTATTAATCAGTATGCTTGCTAATGTCCATTTTTAAACTTTATTATTATTGATTATAAGTGAAAGACAGAAACACTTATTTTGTTTTAATGTTCAGCTGTTCATTTATCTTAACTGTATGAAAGGATAAAACTTATTTCCTAATCTTCACAACAACTTTTGTTCCCTGTGCTTAAGTTTGTGTGGGAGCTTAATTAATATAGTGGTTTTAGTGCTGAACTGGGTGCTAGGAGCCCTCAGTTTCATTTTTGTCCCTCACTGACTTATTCTGTGATTCCAGAATTGGCATTTGCGCTTCACTTCCTTTGCCTGGAGTGTTTGCTTATAGAACATACTTTGATCTTCTCAGATGAGAAGTTCTGTGCACCTGCGAATTAACATTTAGACATAGTAGTGAGCTCTGGTTTTGTCCCTGTTCTTCTAGTTTGAGATTACGGGAAATGATGAGACGTTCATTGAGAGCAGCTGGTTTGGGGAGACATGAAGCTGGAGCTTCATCCAGTGACCACCAGGATCCAGTGTCACCTCCCATAGCTCCCCCTAGTTGGGTTCCTGATCCTCCTGCAATGGATCCTGGTAAGATCTATTATCTTATTTAGTGTTTAACAAAAAAGATAAGGTCATGAAAGAGAAGAAATTGAGCATTTTAATAGAATATTTAGAAATTTGAAATACTTGAAAGTAATATAATGATTATTTTAACTGATTTTTAAGTTATAAAAATTTGATTTAAGAGATTTGTACTTTAAAAATTAAAATTTTAGATACTTGTCAGTCATCCCCCTTTTACTGAAATATTTTTACACTAGTAAGAAGATAGGTAGATCATTTGTTGATAATACATCGACATAAGTCATTAATTTATCTAGTGGATTCCTTCTCAGTAGTTTGGAATACAAGTTTCCACTTAAACCTCTGTCTTATTTGACCTTTGGCTTGCAGTGGAAAGCCATAAGGCCAGTGAAGAGAACATGTTAGGGGTATGTTGTCTGTAATGATGTACATCCTGCTGTTCTGTTTACTGAAAGATGGTGACATTGATTTTATCCTGGCCCCCGCTGTGGGATCTCTTACCACAGCAGCGACTGGCACCGGTCAAGGACCAAGCACCTCCACCATTCCAGGTGAGAATCTGTACTATGTTATCTGCCTAGGCATTTAGAAGCAAAAAAAGGTACACTTTGCATATTAGATTTCTACAGATCTCCACTTTTATCTCACATGCTTTTCTTGGTTTGGAAAACATCTAATTCTCTGAATTGTATTCCCCGTATCAGTGAAAATGTAACATGTATATAGATACATTTAGAAGTATGAGATTTGTAAAATGTATTAAAGTGTTTAAATTCCTTGTGATGAAGTTAATGATTTATTACTATTACCAGGAGATTTTTTTATTAGTTAGTGGATTATTTGGAAACCCTGGTGGTGTAGTGGATGATGCTATGCCTATTAACCAAAAGGTTGGCAGTTCGAATCCACCACGTGCTCCTTGGAAACTGTATGGGGCAGTTCTACTCTGTCCTGTCGGATTGCTATGAGTCGGAATGGACGTGACGGCAATGGGGTTTTTGGGTAGTGGATTATTTAATGTATACCTGATATATTATTCCAGAATATTCTTTGTCTTGTTTACTCTGTTTTGTTACAACATGCTTACAGGTCCTTCCACAGAGCCATCTGTAGTAGAATCCAAGGATCGAAAGGCAAATGCTCATTTTATATTAAAATTGTTATGTGACAGTGTTGTTCTACAGCCCTATCTACGAGAACTCCTCTCTGCAAAGTAAGAATCTTTAATGTACTTCTTATATGAAGGTATAGCATAGCTACTTTTACTTCTTAAGTCGATCTTCCTTGCAATGTATGTACAACAATTATGTGCATCTAAAATAATTTGTCAAAATCCAGCATTGTGTATCCTTCTGCTACTAAGCTCTCTTTGGTGAAAGAGATCTTTTCAACATCATGTAGTGTACACTAAATAAATACAAACCAGCTTTTATGTTAGCTTGATCAGGGTGTATATTTATTTGCTAAAAAGATGACAGGACAGTCATTTTCAAATGAAGACCCATAAAACCAGAAAATGAAACCCACTGCCATTGAGTTGATTCCAACTCATAGTGACCCTATAGGACAGAGCAGAACTGCCCCACAGAGTTTCCAAGGAGTGCCTGGTGGATTTGAACTGCCAACCAACCTCTTGCTTAACAGCTGTAGCACTTAACCACTATGCCACCAGGGCTTCCTGAAGACCCATAGATTGGTTATATCACTGTCACCTAAGAAACTTTAAAAAAGTATACTAGCGTGGATAAATTATCCCCACTTATATTTGAAGAGGTAGGCTTCTTAGAGTCTTAATTCCCTTGCCCAGGGTCACAAAACAAGTGAGTGTTAGAGCTAGAATTCCAACGCTGGTTTGTGTCTTGATTCTAGAACTGGGACTTCCAATCATGACTTTCCTCATATTTAAGAAATGTAATCGGGTGTTTTTATTTTGGAGGGGTTAAGAGAATTTCTTTTTTTGATTTTATTGTGCTTTAGGTGAAAGTTTACAACTCAAGTTAATTTCTCATGCAAAAATTTATACACATATTATTATGTGACCCTAGTTGCAATCCCTATGATGTGACAGCACACTTCCCTTTCCCACCCCAGGTTTCCTGTGTCCGTTCAACCAGCTCCTGTCCCTTTCTGCTTTCTCACCCTGCCTCCGGACAGGAGCTGCCCATTTTAGTCTCTTGAATCTACTTGAACAAAGAAACACACTCTTCACAAGTATCATTTTGTTTTATAGTCCACTCTAATCTTTGAAGAGCTGGCTTTAATTCTGGATTAACAGTGAATCTGGGGGCCATGTCTTCTGGAGTTCCTCTAGTCTCAGTCAGACCATTAAATCTGGTCTTTTTATGTGGATTTGAGTTGTACACCACACTTTTCTTCTGCTCCGTCAAGGACTCTGTGTTGTGTTCCCTGTCAGGGCGGCCATTGATGGTAGCCAGGCACCATCTAGTTATTCTGGTCTCTGGCTGGTTGAGTCTCTGGTTTGTGTGGCCCTTTTGTCTCTTGGGCTTATATTTTCCTTGTGTCTTTGGTGTTCTTCATTCTCCTTTGCTCCAGGTAGGTTAGGACCAATTGATGTACCTTAGATAGCTGCCTGCAAGCTTTTAAGATCCCCAGATGCCATGCACCAAAGTGAGATGCAGAACATTTTCTTAATAAATTTTGTTATGCCAGTTGACCTAAGTGTCACCTGAAACCATGGTCCCTAGACCTGTCATGTTCAGTAAACTTAGTTTTTGGTTTAGTCCAGGGGTGCTGACTTCCCCTGTATTGTGTGTTGTCCTTCCCTTCACCTGAGATAATTCTTGTCTACTATCTGGTTAGTGAATTCCCCTCTACCTCCCTCCCTTCCCTTGTAACCATCAAAGAATGTCTTCTTCTGTGTTTAAACCTTTCCTTGATTTAGATAAGAGAATTTTTATGTTTAAAACCCTTTTTGACCTTTGGATGAAAATTATCGAATTTATGATTAATGAAGGACCCACTAGTGAAATAAGTCATTGGATTAGAAACGAAATTATTACTAAATAGCAGTTCAGTAACTGGTTTAAGGTATATATAAATATAATGTGTATGTAAATACATAAGCCTATTTTTATTTTCTCCATTATTTGTCATTTTTAGTTTGCGTTAATGGCATTTAAAGATTATCTTTGTATAATTTCCTCAATCTGGTGTTGTCTAAACTTTCTTGTATGTTTTAAGTTTTTTTTAATCCACTCTGCATTTTATTTTCACAATTTTTATTTCACTGGTCCTTTATTTTGATATTTGCACATTGGTGGGTTTTTTTTTTTTTCTTAGAAAATATACAGAACATCTGGAAAAGACTCAAAATGCCCTTATAAAAAGTTAATAGTAGGTTTATAACTAATTAGAGGAGAGACAAAGTTCTTTTGCCTGACTTTTAGCTGCTAGTCATACAGATTCTCAAGTTGGTCCTCTTTTTCCTTTTTATATTGTAAATGTAGGAACATTTCCTAGAGTAGCTAATAAAATTTTCTAAGTGGTATATCTGGAAATAACTTCCATGTAAATGACTCAGTTAAGGAAGGTGGTGTTTTCCTTAATTTTGTTTAGCAATATATAAAGTGCTGGGAGAATACATGGGAGCACTGACTCTTCCTTCAGATCATGGCATGATGCGGATATGCACGCGTGTATGTGTTTGTGCATGTCTTTGTTTATGGGGGGGTGAGGATGAGATGAGGGATTTGAAAAAGCATATTCAGTATTTTCAATTTAAGAAGCTCTTATAAATTCCCTCCAACCACAGGTTATTAGGTGTTGCTTTTATAACATAAGCTAAAGATAGTAAACTTTGATAAAATCCTCCTGGCTAATAAACATACAGAGAACTCCGTTATTCTCAACCAGCTCGTACTTCCCTTAGGGAGAGAAGTAGTTTGAGGCTTCATTATTTGTTTTTAATCAAAAGTATGGTCATGTTGTAAACAATCGAAAACATTGCATCATGGAATAAAACATTGTCCCTGCTTTTTAGTAGTCGATAATCAAATTGGGAGATTAGATGTGTATAACGCCTACATTAATTGGGGCGGGGGCATATAAGTGCTTTTTGGAGTAAAAAAAAAAAAAAAATAGGAGGGAGAAATGTGTTTATTCTGTAGTAAGTAGCTTTGTGAAGATGAAATTTGGGTAGAACCATGAAAACAGATAGGGAAAAGAGTAAGCCAACAACATGAAAATAGGGAAGTACAAGAAGAATTTTAGGAAATAGTGATTTAACAAATTTGAAGTGGATGATTGAAGAGGAGAGTAATGGCCACTGAATCTGAAAAATTAGGCTAAAGCCACCACTGTGAAGGTTCTTGAATGCCATGCCGAGTATTTGGCCTGTATTCTTTGGACGTGAATTCTCTGAGTAATGAGTTTAGAGACTAAAAGAATATGCTAGAGATTATTATTTTTTATATATCTTATCAGCAATCTTTAATGTTCATATTGCCATAAACTGAACTCATGAGTTGGTTTTGAAAATGGAGAATAAAGATTGGATGCAACAGTAAAAATTAATTGATTTTTGAAGGAAGAGTACATGAAGCACCTGATTTTTTTTGTCTTAATTATTAGGAACAGTGATACTGTTGGCTGAAGTAGATTAAGTCAGGTAGAGAGCAGGTTTGGGGAGAATGTGAGGTGACAATGGAAAATCCCAAGCAGACATATAAAACAAGCAAGTATAGATGGTAGAACTGTATAATCTTCAAAGAAGTGATAGTTGCTATGGTGGATGATAGAGGCGCACAGATGACTGAGAACTGGATTTTGGGAAATTTTGGGACTTTAGGAGGGAATGAAAATTAAGTGAAGGGTATCGAAGGTACCTTTCTTTTAAGAGAAAATGATGATAAACCATAATAACAGCTAACATTTATTAAGTACATGTTATTTACTAGGCATTGTGCAAAGAGCATTTGAATTTAATCCTCGCCACAATTCTATAAGATAAAGACAGTTACTATTCTCACAACTGGAAAGTGTTAGAACCTGGATTCAACATCGAGTAGTTGACTGCAGAGCTCTTGCTGGGCTATTCTTTCGTGTCACTGAGGCCAAGAAAAGAGAGCATTGTTTATAAAGACAAAGGTTCCGGAGGTGGCTTTCTTCCTTAAATGAAATATGAGACCAGGAAATAACACCAGAGTAACAGTGGGACATTTTATAATAAAACAAAATTGGGTGTTTTTTTCATCATGAACATGCATTTCTTTTATAATCAGAAAGGAAAATAATTGATATTTTTATAAAGAATTTTTCATTTTAGGGACGCCAGAGGGATGACCCCATTTATGTCAGCTGTAAGTGGCCGAGCTTATCCTGCTGCAATTACCATCTTAGAAACAGCCCAGAAAATCGCAAAAGGTAAATTTTATTTTTTAATTTGCATAGATTTCTATTCTGTGTTGTTGCTGTTAGCTGCCATCGTGTGGGCTCCAACTCGTGGTGACTTTATGTGTAACAGAAAAAACCTCGATTGCCTGGTCCTGTGCCATCGTTGGTGCGTTTGAGTCCATTTGGTTTCCCTAGTTTTCGCTGACCCTCTACTTTACTACTGTCTTAATTATTTGAGCCTAATGTCTGTATGTATAAATGACGTAACTGTAAACTACTATGATAATTTGTGTGCCCGAGAGCAAGTGCGTGTGTGTAAAGTTTATGTGTTTATACTTTTCTCAAGTATATTCTATCTTCCAATTTTCCATCAAAAAGCAGCTGGTATAAATTTCTGAAGACACTTTAAGTAAAAAAAAAATTCATAATGGATAATATAATAACTAATCCTTTCAAAATAAAGATGGATTATTGATAGAACCTATTATTGGTTAACTGGTGATGATAATAAAATCTTGTAGAAATAATAGGCATATGTCTTACTGTAGTTACTCCTGACTTGGAATTCCTGTTTAATGAAAATATTAGAAACAAAAAACAAACCAGAAACCCTGGTGGCATAGTGGATAAGAGCTATGGTTGCTAACCACAAGATTGGCAGTTTGAATCCACTAGGCACCCCTTGGAAACCCTATGGGGTAGTGCTACTCAGTCCTATAGGATCGCTATGAGTTGGAATCGACTCGAGGGCAACGGAACATTAAGGAATATCAATTTCTGCTATCCAGCCTTTAAGAGAATAAGTACTTATCTTTTAAAACTGGTGATAAATAATTTGTGACACGTGTAATTTGCTAACTAGAGTTAGGACTTGAGTTTTAATGGCTTAATGTAGCACTAAGAATTCAAAAGACTGACATGTAGTGTGTTGGTATTGTTGTGATATGTGGTTTGGGGTTACGATGATATAATTAGGCTTTACCTTCCTTTGTTCTAAAATTGGGTAGATTTCCTTGCCTAGTGACTTTGTGTATCAATTAAAAGAAATTACATATAGTAGTTTCTGATTTATACTTGTGTATGTTAAAACTTTTCCATTTGAGGAAAGTAGCAGATGGCTGCGTGAATAAGTCCTTTTCTGATATATGATCTACTGTTTTCTTCATCTTTTTAGCTGAAGTATCCTCAAGTGAAAAAGAGGAAGATGTGTTTATGGGAATGGTGTGCCCATCAGGAACCAACCCTGATGATTCTCCTTTATATGTCTTATGTTGTAATGATACCTGCAGTTTTACATGGACTGGAGCAGAGCACATTAACCAGGTAAGTTATTTTACATTTCCCTGTATTTCTGTTATCTTTAGGGTCTTCCCCCCCACCTCCCCACTGAGTTATATTGCTCAGCTTTGGAATTGCAAATCTGCTATTTTCCTTTACTCTGAGTTACAAAATTCTCTGAAGAAAATTAACCTAGATTTAATTCTTAAATAAATGAGGTGAAGGAGTTGGTTCTTAAATTAAATATGGGATATTATGATAATGGGACATCTTTACTGGGTGGTATAATCTGACCCACGACTTTTTTTTTTAAATTATGGTTTAAGTGAAAGTTCACAGCTCAAGTTAATTTCTCATACAGAAATTTATACACACATCGTTACATGACCTTAGTTGCTATCCCTATAGTATATCAGCACACTCCTCCTTTTCATCCCAGGTTTCCCATGTCCATTCAGCCAGCTTCTGTCCCTTTCTGCCTTCTCATCTCACCTCCAGGCAGGAGCTGTCCATTTAGTCTCATGTACCTACTTGAACTAAGAAGCACACTCTTCATGAGTATCATTTTATGTCTTATAGTCTTTGTCTAATCTTTGAAGAGTTGGCTTTGCGAATGGTTTTAGTTCTGGGTCAACAGAGAGTGAACCACAACTCTTGATAGAGATTTTATGAGTATAATGCCTATTTTTCAGATGATGTAAATTTTTTCTTGCGCCATTGGTAATATTTTATTTCCATTTGTATAATTAAAATGTGTGTTCACTGTATACTTCTATGACACTTTGTTTTCTGGAGCAAAAGATTAATTTTATTCTGCTTCTGTTGTGATTGGATTGTTTTTAAAAACTACAAGAAATACTTATGAGCTATATATAAATGTTTAAAATCTTAAAAAATATAAAAAATATATATGCTATTTTAATTGTAGGATAGTTTGAACTGCTGACTTTCGATTAGCAGTCAGTCATTTTAACAACTGTACCACCAGGGCTCCTTATATAAATATTTAAAATCTTTTAAAAATATGCTGTTTTTAATTTTAGGATATTTTCGAATGTCGAACTTGTGGCTTGCTGGAGTCACTTTGTTGTTGTACGGAATGTGCAAGGGTTTGTCATAAAGGTCATGATTGCAAGTGAGTACAATTTAGTTTTCTTTAGCTTAGTATTATGAACTGCTAAATTTATATTGCTGTACTGAAATAATCTATGCTAAGTCATGTTTTGTTTATAATTTACAAAGCTTGAAGTTTTCTTAAGTGGCCATCTTTAAGCCAATTTATGATCAAAAATGTTCTTGATTCAAAGCATACTTGGAAATGTTTGTTTTTTGTTAGTTTTAGCATAAACCCTCTTTAAATAAAACTAGGTTAGCTAAGAAACATGTTCTGTCCTACATGGTAACTAGGATCAGATTAGTCCTTTGAGAAACACATCTACAGAAGGTTTGTGTCTGGATTTTCCAGCCAGAGTCTCAGGTCCCCTGCGGTAGTATTTACTAGCAGAAAATTGGCCACAGGCATTAAGAGAATCATGACGTTGTTTGGCCTGTGCCTTATTTCCTTCTTAAACTTTTATTTCCTAAACTTTTAAACTTTATTTTCTTCTTAAACAGTAGAGATACTGTGGCTAGTTTGTTGGTTTTCACAAACATGAGAAGCATCCACACTAACGTGAGCAGTGCCCCAGCATCATCATCAGCTAGAAATAAAAATGCACTGCAGATGTGTAGATGTTATAGTTAATAATGGAGAAGTGGCTGGTAAAAACTGTCTATTGTGCTTTAAAATGAGTAATTGTATAGGATAAGGAGAGCATTGATGTGTATAATTTTTATTGAATACTTTTGGCTAATATTTTTGTCTTCCCTATTTTCAGCATCTAAAAGTGATAATCTGTTGATTCACTGAGTGTTTACTAAGTGCATTCACTGCACTAGATACTAGGGTGGTGGCGAGCAGTAATTCCTGCCTTCACGCAGCCTGTAGTCCTGTTAGAGGACACAAACAGGAAATACCTGCCCGTAGGGCCTTACGGGGCTCATTAGATGCCTACAGAAGGATCAGTGACACTGGATTGGGATGGTAGGGAATTCAGGAAGATACTCCAGCGGAAGTGACTGTATCAGAGTCATTACAGTATACCTCTTCTCACAGGAATTTTGTGTTGCTCTGTAGATTTCATACCACTAAGTAACCCTCCTTGTTAGGTAAGCTGTAACAAGCACACTAGGCATTTAAAAATCAGGGAGGGCTCTATCTGGTTCCAGTGAGGTATGTTTCTTTAGTTTCAGTAAAGACCTTTGTATATTTTTTAAAATTTCCATGGTTTGACTTCAGCATTAATATTTTCTAGACTTAAAAGGACGTCGCCAACAGCCTACTGTGATTGCTGGGAGAAATGTAAATGTAAAACTTTAATTGCTGGACAGAAATCCGCTCGTCTTGATCTGCTTTATCGCCTGCTCACTGCTACTAATCTGGTCACTCTGCCAAATAGCAGGCAAGTGGGATTTTTAAAAATAAGTTAAATTGAAAAGATATGCTACATCTGAGTAGCCTTTCTTTTCTCACAGCCGCGTTGTTTTGCAGGGGAGAACACCTCTTGCTATTTTTAGTGCAGACGGTTGCGAGGCAGACTGTAGAGCACTGCCAGTACAGGCCACCTCGAATCAGGGAGGATCGTAACCGGAAAACAGCCAATCCTGAAGGTGAGTACATCTGACATTTATGACATGTATGAAAAAAAATCTTTTATTTCTTCTTACCCACTGTATCTTTTTAGATTCAGATATGCCTGATCATGATTTAGAGCCCCCAAGATTTGCACAGCTTGCATTGGAGCGTGTTCTACAGGATTGGAACGCGTTGAAATCTATGATAATGTTTGGGTCACAGGAGAATAAGGACCCGTATGTATTCATTAAAATATTTTCAGATGTCTGCATTTCCCCTGTAAGTGTAAATAACACTGTAATAACGGTGTCATCTTATCTTTGCTTCCCCCTCAAGTCTCAGTGCCAGCAGTAGGATAGGCCATCTTCTGCCTGAAGAACAAGTATACCTCAATCAACAGAGTGGCACAATTAGGCTGGACTGTTTCACTCATTGCCTTATAGTCAAATGTACAGCAGATATTTTGGTAAGTTCTGAATGTTTATTACAAGCACATGGAAAGTAAGCTTTTCTTACTTAGCATCCCATGATCTTACTAATTCAGACTACTAAGTATTGATGGGTTCTAATTAAACAGTACGTTAAGGGGAATGGAATTTTGGAGCTATTTAAGCATCTTAGTTAACAGCAGAAACTCATTCTAAATAAAAATCTTTCTAAAATATGTTCAAATACAACAGTATGTAAATGAATAGAACAGTGTTCAGAGTTAATAGTAACTCAGTGCATTTTTTAAGTGCCCCTTTTGTTTGTGAAATTAGGGGGAAAAAAAAAAGCTAAGCCATAAAACCCAGTGCTGATGAGGTTACGGTAAAAAGAACACACCCAGGCAGTGGCAGGGTGGCATTGCATTTGGAAAGCAATTTGGTAGTGTCAAAAGCCATAAAAATATAAATGCCCTCAGAATTTGTCATAAATAATTTACAATATGAGAAATATTAAATCATGTCACAGAATTATGTAAAGTTAAAAAAATGGAGATACTTTATGCATCCAATAATAGTGGACTCTAATCAAATTACAGCACAAATATTTAGTGAAATGTAACGCACCAATTTGAAAATTAAGGTTATCGTAAGCAACATTAAAAAGAGAAAACAGAAAGTGAAACTGTGTGTTCTCTGTAATTAACATCCATAATAAAGCATGCATTGAAAAGAGACAAGAAAGAAATAACAATGGTTAAATGAGGGAGTTGGGATTATGAATTTATTAATTTAAATATTTGTTGTTTTGATAAATACCCTACGTTGTTTTTGTTGTGTGCTGTTGAGTTGATTTTGACGCATAGTCACTCTATAGGGCAGAGTAGGACTAACCCATAGGGTTTTCTAAGCTGTAATCTTTATGGGAGCAGACCACCAGGTCTTTTCTCCCACAGAGCTACAGGTGAGTTTGAACCGCCAACATTTTAGTTAACACCTGAGCACTTATCCGTTGTGCCACCAGGTTCCTAGTAACCTAAAGCGAGGGAAATACATTCTTCTTCTGAGTTGATGTATTTGGTATTGCACTGTGTCTTAGTTATCTAATGCTGTTATAACTGAAATATTATAAGTTAATGGTTTTAAAGAACAGAAATTTATTTTCTCACAGTTTAGGGGGCTAGAAGTCCAATTCAGGGTGCTGGCTCTAGGGGAAGGTACTGTCTGTTCACTCTGGGGGAAAGTCCCTGTCTCAGCTTCTCTAGCATTCTTCTTTGTGTTTCTTGGAGATCTCCACATGACATCTGTATCTCCTCCCTACCCCACCGCCATTTGTGCTTGCTTCTTCTGTGCATGATCTGCTCTTCCATTATCTCAAAAGTGATTGTCTTAAGACACAGCTTACACTGACATGGTCTCCTTTAACATTACAAAGAAATCCCTATTCCAAAAATGGGATTACATGCATAGGTATGTTGTTGTAAGGTGCCCTCCAGTCAGTTTCAACTCCTAGTGACCCTGTGTACAACAAAATGAAACACTGCCCGGTCCTGCACCATCCTCACGATCATTGCTAAGCTCGCACCATCATTGTAGCCACTTCGTCAGTTCATCTAGCTGAGGGGCAGTTTCTTTTTCCGTGACCTTCTACTTTACCATCATGATGTCCTTCTCCAGGGACAGGTCCCTCCTGATAGCATGTCCAAAGTATGTGAGACGAAGTCTCACCATCCTCCCTTCTAAGGAGCATTCTGGCTGTACTTCCAAAACAGATTTGTTCGTTCTTCTGGTAGTCCATGATATATTCAATATTCTTTGCCAGCCCTATAGTTCAAAGGTGTCGATTCTTTGGTCTTCGTTATTCACTGTCCAGCTTTCACATGTATATGAAGTGATTGAAAATACCATGGCTCAGGTCAGATGCACCTTAGTCCTCAAAGTGACAGCTTTTTTTGTTGTTATTGTTGCTCTCACTCACCCTTTCTTCTCCCTTAGTACTGGGCATCCTAATTCCTTTTGATCCTTTCGTGTATCTCTCACTCAGTAGACCTCTGCCCATCCCCATCAATTTATTTTGAGCAGGTTCTGGACTCCTTGTGTCCCTTCTAAAGAGTGTCTTGGAACTGAACATACTTCTTCTGTTGGTGTGCTCATTCCAGGGGAGAACTCCCCTCCTTTGTCCTGGGTATTATGCTTCTGTTAATGCAGCCTACGTTTATGTGCTTTTCTGACAGCCTCATCATGACTCATTTTTGGCCTGCATTTTTTTTTTTTTTTTTTCAGTATAGACATCCTTCCCCATGTACTGCTGTGACCCAGTGTCTCCTTTGGCTTGCTCAAAGTGACACCTTTGCTTTTTAACACTTTAAAGAAGTCTTTTGCAGCAGATATGCCCAGTGCAATATGGCATCTGATTTCTTGACTGCTGCTTCCATGGGTGTTGATTGTGAATCCAAGTAAAATGAAATCCTTGACAGCTTCAATCTTTTCTCCATTTATCATGATGTTGCTTATTGGTCCACTTGTGAGGAGTTTTGTTTTCTCTATGTTGAGGTGTAATCCATACTGAAGGCTATAGTCTTTGACCATCAGTAAGTGCTTCAAGTCCTCTTTGCTTTCAGCAAGCAAGCTTGTATCATCTGCATATGGTAGGTTGTTAATGAGACGTCCTCCAATCCTGACGCCGTGTTCTTCTTCATATACTCCAGCTTCTTGTGTTAATTGCTCAGCATAGATATTGAGTAAGTATGGTGAAAGGATACAACCCTGATGCACACTTTATCCTGATTTTAAACCACACGGTATTCCCTTGTTCTGTTCGAATGATTGCCCCTTGGTTTATGTACAGGTTCCTCATGAGCACGATTAATAAGTGTTCTGGAATTCCCATTCTTCACATTGTTAATCCATGATTTGGTATAATCCACACCGAGTTGAATGCCTTTCCTTCATTTACTGATGTGGCATGACTCAAAATGAGAAGAAACAACTGCAGACAACCATTAATAGTCAGAATGTGGAATGTACGAAGTATGAATCTAGGAAAATTGGAAGTCATCAAAAATGAAATGCATGAAGATCAGTGTCCTACGCATTAGTGAGCTGAAGTGGACTAGTATTGGCCATTTTCAATCGGACAATCATACGGTCTACTGTGCTGGAAATGACAAACTGAAGAGGAATGGCGTCACATTCATTTGTCAAAAAGAACATTTTAAGATCTATCGTGAAGTACAGTGCTGTCAGCAATAGAGTAATATCCGTATGGTGCCTACAAGGAAGACCAGTTAATACGACTGTTGTTCAGATTTTAGCACCAACCACTAATGCCAAAGATGAAGAAATTGAGTATTTTTACCAACTTATGCAGCCTAGAATTGATCAGACCTGCAGTCAAGATGCTATCAGTTATTGGAGTGCGAAAGTTGGAAACAGAGAAGGATCAGTAGATGGAAAATATGGCCTGTGACAAGTGATGCCAGAGATTGCATGATAAAAATTTGCAAGACCAACAGCTTACTCATTGCGAATATCTTCTTTCAACAACATAAACGTCAGCTATACATGTGAACCTTGCCATATGGAATACACAGGAATCACATTGACTACATCTGTGGAAAGAGATGATGGAAAAGCTCCAATCAGTCAGAACAAGGCCAGGAGCCAACTGCAGAACAGACCATTAATTGCTCACATGCAGGTTCAAGTTGAAGCTGAAGAAGAAACAAGTCCATGAGAGCCGAAATATGTTCTTGAGTATATCCCACCTGAATTTAGAGACCATCTCAAGAATTGGTTTGACCTATTGAACGCTGATGTCAGAAGACCAGACAAGTTGTGGAATGACATCAAGGACATCATACATGAAGAAAGCAAAAGGTCGTTAAAAGACAGGAAGGAAAGAAAAGACCAAAATGCACATCAAAAGAGACTCTGAATTTCCCACAGGTACTATAAAAAAAACAAACCAACCAGCCTGTTGCCGTCGAGTCAGTTGCGACTCATGATTTTTAACACATATATTTGGGTTCACAATTCAGTCCATAATGGTGCTAAACATTAATTACTAAATATTGTTAAACGTTAATGCTTAGGACTATGAAAATAAAGTTAAGAAACTGCATGTTGAAACCCTGGTGGTGTGGTGGTTAAGAGGTACGACTGCTAACCAAAAGATCGGCCGCTCGATTCCACCAGATGCTCCTTGGAAACCCTATGGGGCGGTTCTGCTCTGTCCTATAGGGTCGTTATGAGTCGGAATCGACTTGACAGCACTGGATTTTTTTTTTTTTTTAATATGCACGTTGCAGTTCGGATCCACCAGCTGCTCCTTAGAAACTCTATGGGGCACTTCTACTCCGTCCTATAGTGTCACTATGAATCGGAACCAGCTGAACAGCACCTAACAACAATAGCATGCGTGTTAAGGAGCCCTTGTCCCACAGTGGTTAAGCGACCGTCTGCTAACTGAAAGGTAGGTGGTTCGGACCCACCAGCAGCTCTTTGGGAGAAAGATGTGGCAGCCTGCCTCTGTAAAGATTACAGCTTTGGTGAAGTCAGCACAACTGGACTAAACCAAAAGCAAAGAAGTTTTCTGAATAAACTGAGTGTTTCAAAGGCCAGCGTAGCAGGGCCCGGGGTTTGAGGACCGTGGTTTCGGGGAACATCTAAGTCAGTTGGCATAATAAAATCTATTAAGAAAACATTCTGCATCCCACTTTGGAGAGTGGCATCTGGGGTCTTAAACGCTAGCAAGTGGCCATCTAAGATGCATCAATTGCTCTCAACCCACTTGGACCAAAGGGGAATGAAGAACACCAAGGACACAAGGTAATTATGAGCCCAGGAGACAGAAAGGGCCACATAAACCAGAGATTACATCAGCCTGAGACCAGAAGAGCTAGATGGCGCCCGGCTACAACCGATGACTGCCCTGACAGGGAACACAACAGAGAACCCCTGAGGGAGCCGGGGAGCAGTGAGACGCAAACCCCAAATTCTCATGAAAAGACCAGACTTAATGGTCTGACTGAGACTAGAAGGACCCCGGTGGTCATGGCCCCCAGACCTTCTGTTAGCCCAGGACAGAAATCATTCCCAAACCCAACTGTTCAGACAGGGATTGGACTAGACAATGGGATAGAAAAAGATGCTGGTGAAGAATGAGCTTCTTGGATCAAGTAGACACTTGAGACTATATTGGCATTTCTCATCTGGAGGGGAGATGAGAGGGTAGAGGGGGTCAGAAGCTGGCGGAATGGACACAAAAAGAGTGGGGGGAAGCAGGAGAGAAATTAGGAGTATATAGCAAGGTGTATATAAATTTTTTTTTTTATATAAATTTTTGTATGAGAGACTGACTTGATTTGTAAACTTTGACTTAAAGCACAGCAAAAAAAAAAAAAAAAGATTACAGCCTTGGAAACCCTATGGGGAAGTTTTACTGTGTCCTGTAGGGTTGGTTTTAGTTGAAATCAACTTGATGGCACACGACAATATATGTATATTGTATAAATTAATCATTGACATTGTAAATGTTTTGGTTAAATTTAGTTTGAGATTTTATGAAGTGTTAATGTTGAAAAAGTGTTAGAACTTTGTACTTTATGAATGTCTGAACATCTTATTAAATGCCTCAATAATAATAGAGTATAATTTCTTTAAGCTTTTAGATACTCTACTGGGTACTCTAGTGAAAGAACTGCAAAACAAATATACACCTGGACGTAGAGAAGAAGCTATTGCTGTGACAATGAGATTTCTCCGTTCAGTGGCAAGAGTTTTTGTCATTCTTAGTGTGGAAATGGCTTCTTCCAAAAAGAAAAAGTAAGAGATCCTTTTTGATTTTGGTGTTCATACCATTTTGCACACATTTTTTTGGGTAGTGATAACATCATGTATATGAAAGGATTCATAAAAGACTCTTACATTTTCCTTTTTGCTTTAGCAATTTTATCCCTCAGCCCATTGGAAAGTGCAAGCGTGTATTCCAAGCCCTGCTGCCGTACGCCGTGGAGGAGTTGTGTAACGTAGCAGAATCGCTGATTGTCCCTGTCAGAATGGGGGTCGCCCGCCCAACTGCGCCGTTTACCCTGGCGAGCACCAGCATAGATGCCATGCAAGGCAGTGAGGAATTATTTTCAGTGGAGCCGCTGCCACCACGACCGTCATCTGATCAATCTAGCAGGTAAGTTTCTACCTGGTAACATTCTGGTGAATTTTTTCTCTGGAGATACCATGTTTGGGTTACTAAAACATGTGCATAAGTACTCAGGTTGTGTACATGATCATTTGCTATGCCAGTGGCAGTTTACTTGTTTAGGACATTGAAAAGCACTTTAACAGTTACAAAGGTGATAGACATAGCTGTGGGTTTTTTTTTTTTTTTCCTGGAAAGATGTTGTTTTTATTATGTTAATAAAGTAATCTTAGAAGAAATTTTACTTCAGATTTCTGTAGACAACATCACTTCGTTTTTTTTTTTTACCCTTAAATATTGTCTTCAATAAGGCCAAGTTGAGAGGATGTAAGGACCTAAAACTTTCTGTGTCTGAAAGCCTTTGCTAGGGAGAGGAGAAAACATAAAAGGATATAACTGTTTTATTGTATAATCTAAATAACACCAGAAAGCTGGATTTTTAAATACCCTCTAAAACAACCATATAATCTAGCATAATAATAATAGTTTCTAGTTTTAAAATTATTTATTCTTAAGTTTCATTCATCTTTTTGATTTGTTTGATAGCTTCCCTGACTGTAAGCTTGTTGAGTTAGAATGTTTAGAAACTACAACTTTGAGGTGTCCTTTAGTACTGTGCTTTTTGAACTTTAATATGAATGCAGATCATTTGGGATCTTCTTAATACGCATATGCTAATTCTTTAGGTGTGGGATGGGTCTTGAGATTCTGTGTTTCTTGTAAACTGTCAGGTGACGCCAGTGCTGCTGGTTCAGGAGTCGCATTTTTGAGTAGTAGGGCTCTAGAGATCCTTGGTAAAGATTTTGTTACCATGTGTATTTATAGCAACCTTTTAAGAAGCATCTTTAGAACCTAAAGACGTGTCCCCTTCTTTTGTGGAAAACATCTTTCTCTTAATAAGGATGACATGCTTTAGCGTTTCGGACAGTTCCTAAGACTTCATCCCTGGGTTTCATCTGGGTTGATGTTGAGTGTCTACTGTCTCATTATTGTCTATATTACTCCATATGCCTACATACGTATACTCCTTTTTCTTTACTGTGAGTTTTCCTAGGATACCCCAGAATCTAAATCCGGATTTATCTGACAAAGCTCTCTCATGGTAGCCTTATGATTGATACACCTCTAGGATTTGCTGGAAATTGTTGTATATCAAGTATGTATCTTCAGGCTTGCCAAATCCATCAAATAGTTCTCTAATTTACTTGAGCTGTCTGTGATTCTCTGTGAGGAACCCAGCAATTAATTAAGTGGTATTCCTTTGGGAACTCTTTGTGCCCTTTCTTGGTTTTGTTCCAGAGCATAAAAATGTGTGTCTGTTGAATGGATCTGGGGATTATCTCACCTGTAAACACTGCCCATAAGCCTGTTTCTACCCAGTTTCAGGATTTTGCTTGCGTCATCTCACCCTACTTAGTCTCGTTATTAAAGTATTGTACACTCTTAAGCACTCCTCTTCACTCCATTTCCTTTGTTGATTTTGGGCCAGCCTCTTAAACCTTCCCAAAAAGATGATCTCCTCATCTGATAATCAAGAGATAGTGCTAATTACAGTCACTCCTTCCTGTAAGGATGTATTTTGACCAGTGTTATAATCACAGCTTTTAATAAGTAAAAAAGTAAATTAGTTCCCGAGCTGTTCCTTGGGTGGTAGGTGGTATTTATCACCTCATTGAGTGTAAAGTCTTGAGTGTAGTACTTTTGCTTCTTCTGTTGTTTCCTTCTACCTCTTCAAAACTTTGATGTCCTTATTAATTAATCTATTTTCACTTTATGCCACTCATATAACAATGTTGTTGTCATTCATTGTTCATTGTCATCGAGTTTGCTTTGATTCATAGCGGTCTTCTGTCTTACAGAAGAAAACATTGCATGCTCCTACACCATCCTCACAGTCTTGGTATGTTTTGAGCCCAGCATTGCAGCCACTAAGTGAATCGTCTTACTGGATATTCATCAGTTAATAACTAGTGAATGATCAATAAGCTGATACAAAGTAGGAATTATGTCAGGTCTTTTAAAGAGTTAACCACATCAGTTGTCCATCAAGTCAGCTCCAACTCATGATGACCCCATGTGTGTTAGAGTAGAACTGTGCTCCATAGGGTTTTCAGGGGCTTATTTTTAAGAAGTAGATTGCCAGGCCTTTCTCTGGGTGGCCTTGAACCTCCAACCTTTTAGTTAGCAGCTGGGCACGTTAACTGTTTGAACCACCCAGGGCCTCTGAACACTGAAAGAGTAGATCACGTGTAATAAATACACTTTTTGTTAATAAATGTTGATGTTGGAGCCTTCAGAAGTTGCAGACTGCTGGTGTGGGAAACAATTGAGAAGGAAAAATCTTCTGCTTTAGAACTTTTAAATGGGTAGAGCTCATATAGATATATGCATTAATATAGAATTGAAATGACTTAGTTTAAAAGTAAAAACAAATTTTGAGATTTAGAAGTTAAGTCTTTATGGTAAATAAAATAATTTCTTTTGGAGTTCATGTTTTCTGATATGCTATAGATTAATTATTGTTGAGTTCCAAGAATTCTTAGCATCTTAGCACGTCTCTCACATGAGTGAGCTAAATGGTCTCGCAGAGAAGCGTAAATGTACTGTGTGCTGTCTGTCTGAGAGGTGGCAGCAGCAGCATTCCCAGAACCTCTGATCCCTTACAGTTCCAGCCAGTCGCAGTCATCCTACATCATCCGGAATCCACAGCAGAGGCGCATCAGCCAGTCGCAGCCTGTGCGGGGCAGAGACGAAGAACAGGATGACATTGTTTCAGCAGATGTGGAAGAGGTGGTGTTAATTGTGGTCGATGAAAAGCTTTTATTTGTGGGGGGAAAGGGGAGAGTAGTCGCTTTAGCTTTTATTAACAGGAGTGTAAGACTACTATATGCATTTGTACCCAACCTTTAGACTTTTATATGTTCTTATTTGTGGTTATACATACTAAAAATATTTTAATAATCTCTGATTTACTGGATAGTAGAAAATTGTACATAAAAAGTTGCTTTTATCTAAGGGTTAATAGTAAAGATTTTTTAATGTTAAAAAAATGCTAGTTTTTTGCCATATGTTTGTAGGTAGAGAAGATACTACAAATTTGAGATAAATTTCATAAATGGCAGAAGTATAAAAAAAACCTTACATCCCCACAAATGTAATCCTTATATACTTCTAATTTAATAATCAAACTTTTTATAGGTTGATATATTTTTAATAGCAAATTGTCACTAGCAATGAGGATTTTCAAAACTCTAAGTGCACGATTTATAATCCCCTGTAGTTAAGGATCTTTGTGTTTTATTTTACTAATTGCTGTGGGGGACCATTGATAGAGATGTGGGTTTATTATGCACTTTGATTGTCTACAAATAAGATTCTGGATTTAGGTTGAGGTGGTAGAGGGTGTGGCTGGAGAAGAGGACCATCATGATGAACAGGAAGAACACGGGGAAGAAAACGCTGAGGCCGAGGGACAGCATGATGAGCACGATGAAGACGGTATGCAGGTTATTTGAAAAATTATTCCCTACAAGTAAATTTTGTTCAGTATGTTTTCTGCCAAGGGATTCTGTAGCATCTATTTGAAAACTTTTAGTGGGTAACGATCCTGTTCGAGTTGCTGTCGAGTCAGATCTGACTCACGTTGACCCCATGTGTGTCAGCCTAGAACTGGGATCCATCGAGTCAGAGCTGACTCACGTTGGCCCCGTGTGTGTCAGACTAGAACTGGGATCCGTCGAGTCAGAGCTGACTCACGTTGGCCCCGTGTGTGTCACACTAGAACTGGGATCCGTCGAGTCAGAGCTGACTCATGTTGGCCCCGTGTGTGTCAGACTAGAACTGGGATCCATAAAGTTTCAATGGCCGAGTGTTGGGACATAGATCACCAGGACTGTCTTCCGAAGTGCCTCTGAATGGACTTGAATTTCTGTCCTTTTGTAGCAACCGAGTGCATTAACCGTTTGCACCACCCAGGGACTACCAGGTCGTAGTTGCCATCATGCATATTCTGACTCTAACGACCCACAGGACAGAGTAGAACTGCCACATAGGGTTTCCAAGGCTATAATCTATAGGAGCAGACTGCTACATCTTTCACCCATGGAGCGGCTAGTGGGTTCAAACTGCTGACCTTTTGGTTGGCAGCTGAGTGCTTTAACCACTGTGCCACCAGGGTAGACTTTTTTGGGACCAGCTTTATTCAGGTATCGTTGAAATATAATAAACTGCACATATTAAAGTTGGCAGGTTTATACATTTTGACATATGCATATACCCATGAAATATCAAGGATAGATGTTTTTGACTTCCTCTCACTCTTCTATCCTGTTGTGACAGCCTAATATGTAAAACAGATGAAAATGGCTCAAGTGAACTTAGCCCAGAGCTCTGCCCAGTGACTGAAGCCCCCTGTTCTAGACACTTTTTGCAGATACCTGAGGCTCTGCAAAACAGATTTTGAATTCCCGTGCAGTAGTTCACTGAGTACCATAACTTACCTAGTCATTCTTCTAATATTGAGTAGTCACTTATTCTTAACCATAGTAGTTAACCCCTTTTCTCTTACCAGTATGCTTTTCTTAGTTCCCACCCTTACGATATTTTGGCTTATGAGACCCCGTCTTGATCTATAGGGAGTTTGTGCTTTGTTTCTTTTCTTGTTCTTATTATTTAAATATATTTTCTAGGGAGTGACATGGAGCTAGACTTGTTAGCCGCAGCTGAAACAGAAAGTGACAGTGAAAGTAACCACAGCAACCAAGATAATGCTAGTGGGCGCAGAAGTGTCGTCACTGCAGCAACTGCTGGCTCGGAAGCAGGTATGTTGCCCTGTCCCGGCACCGTCCTTGCTTAGGCTGAGGCTGTGTGTGTATTCAGTGTGAATGCACTAAACCGTGCTGAATGTGAGATGCATAAGGGTTACAGAACCTTTTTATAACTTTATCCTTTTTCCCTGTAGATAGAAGATATTATTTAGTTATTTTTTTCCCCCTGCTTTTCTAGTTTTTAAATAATGGATTAATTCTAAGGTTCATTTGAAAGTGTCCCCCCCCCCCCACCCCCATGAAACCATTTTAATGGTGGGTTTTGTGGACTACTTATTGAACACAACCTGGCATTCTGTTCAATATGTATACTTCCCTGAAAGAGGGCATACATTGCTTTAATTGTGGTAGATGAAAGGCTTTTACTTGGGGAGGGGGAAGAGGAGAGTATTGCCACCATGCCACTTTGGGCTACATCATTTTAATTATAAGAAACTCACAGTGTTTTTGGTTTTAAAAATAAAAAAAATTTAGGAGCAAGCAGTGTTCCTGCCTTCTTTTCTGAAGATGATTCTCAGTCAAACGACTCAAGTGATTCCGACAGCAGCAGTAGTCAGAGTGATGACATAGAACAGGAGACATTTATGCTTGATGAGCCATTAGAAAGAACCACAAATAGCTCCCATGCCAACGGTGCTGCCCAAGCTCCCCGCTCCATGCAGTGGGCTGTCCGCAATACCCAGCATCAGCGGGCGGCCAGCACAGCCCCTTCCAGCACATCCACACCAGCAGGCAAGTCTGATGACTCTGTATTCGTAGTAGTGCTAAATAGGTTTTATTTTAATTACGTATGTTCATCCAGAGAAGAGATTAAATAATTTTTTAGATCGTTCCTCATTGTTTTGCTAAGTTGCAAATATAAATATTACTTATATGTCATTATAGCATAGTTTCTCACTCTTGGCACTATTACCACTTGGGCTGGCTAACTCTTTGTTGTTGGGGGACCGTCTTGTGCATTGTAGGATGTCTAGCGGCATTCTTGGCCTATACGCATTAGATACCAGTAGCTCCCCTTCCTGGCTTCCCTGCTCCTCACCCCAGTTGTGACAACCACAAATGTCTCCAGATTGCCAGATGTCCTCGGGGAGGGGCTAATGCAAAACTGCTCCTGGTTGAGAGCATTATAGTGATTCTTGCCCCCAGCCCCTCCAACCCACCACTTACCTCCCCTGTTAATGTGGTTTAAAAAAAGCTTTTTGTTCAATCAGCTTCCACATATTAGCGAGTCATGTTTTAGATTTATGTAAGTGTATACAGTGCTAGAGAAATACAATTAGCAACTGACATTATCTCATTGTGGTTGTCCTTTTTCCTTATAGCAAGCTCAGCGGGTTTGATTTATATTGATCCTTCAAACTTACGTCGGAGTGGTACCATCAGTACAAGTGCTGCAGCTGCGGCAGCTGCTTTGGAAGCTAGCAATGCCAGCAGCTACTTAACATCTGCAAGCAGTTTAGCCAGGGCTTACAGCATTGTCATCAGACAAATCTCAGACTTGATGGGCCTTATTCCTAAGTATAATCACCTAGTGTACTCTCAGATTCCAGCAGCAGTGAAATTGACTTACCAAGATGCAGTAAACTTACAGGTATGAAACCACTTAAAAGTTAATTAATTCACATCTATCTTTTGGCTGTCCATTACGAGAATTCCAGCATACTGGGAATTAATCTTACAAATGTTTTCATGCTGACATAATACTACTATATCAAATTTAACTTTATTTGGTAGTTTTAACTATTTTAGTTTGGTCTTCATAGAACTATGTAGAAGAAAAGCTTATTCCCACTTGGAACTGGATGGTCAGTATTATGGATTCTACTGAAGCTCAATTACGTTATGGTTCTGCATTAGCATCTGCTGGTGATCCAGGACATCCAAACCATCCTCTTCACGCATCTCAAAACTCAGCGCGAAGAGAGAGGATGACTGCACGAGAGGAGGCTAGTTTAAGAACGCTTGAAGGCAGACGGTATGAAATTCTTCATGTATGATTGTGTGTTCAGACAGAGCTCTTAAATTCTAGGTTAAATCCTTTTTGATGGCTGTTGTGTAAACCCTTACCATATTTGTGAAGGAGGAAATACCACTTCTACATTTGTGTGCCCACCCCCCCCCCCCGCAAGGTATTTTCATAACATGTAAAAAGAAAAAACTGGCCTAGCAGCACTTACACAAATACCTTGTGGTGGAAGGGAGCGGTTGACAAACAAATGTAGAAGGCATGTGTAATTTGCATAAAAATATGGTAAGTGCCTTGGATTTTAAGATTTAAAATTTTTTTTTTAAATTGTCATGCATCTGAGGCAAAATGAGTTTAAGATATAATTCACATACCATATACTTCACCCATTTAAAGTATACAGTTCAGTAGTTTTGAATGGCCATGAGCCATCCTAGTGGGTATGAAATATCTTACTATGATTTTGATTTGTGTTTTCCTGAAGACTGATGATATTGACCATCTTTTCATGTGCTTATTGGCCATTTGTCTAGTCAGAATCTTTGCTCGGTTTTTAAAATTGGGTTATTTTTTTTTTTTATTATTGATTGGTATGAGTTCTTTATATGTTCTGAATACAAGTCCCTTATGCAATATACACTGTGCAAAAATTTTCTTCCATTCTGTGGGTTGTCTTCACTTTTTTGATGGTATCATTTGAAGCACAAAAATTTTTAATTTTGATGAAGTCCAGTTTATCCGTTTTTATTTTGTTCCTTGTGCTTTTGGTTTCATTTATCTATTTAGGCACTGGTTCTCAATGTGTGGTCTCCAGAACAGCATCATTAGCATCACCTGGGAATTTATCATAAATGCAAATTTTTGGCCCCTGTCCCAGACTGTTGAAACTATGGGTGTGAAGCCAGCTGTCTGTTTTAACAAGCCTTCCAGGTGATTCTGGAAACCCTGGTGGCGTAGTGGTTAAGAGCTACAGCTGCTAACCAAGAGGTCAGCAGTTCAAATCTACCAGGTGTTCCTTGGAAACTGTATGGGTCAGTTCTACTCTGTCCTGTAGTGTCGCTGTGTGTCAGAATCAACTCAACAGTAGTAGGTTTGGTTTTTTTATGGGTCCACGTGATTCTGATGTATGCTGAATTTTAAGAACCCATATTTTTAGGGAAGGAGCTCCTTCTCCCATTCCAGTGGACACTGTAAATCAGATACAGCGGTTGTATTTCTAAAGCAGAATCTCAGGCTTAATGTGCTTTTTATTTAAGAATATTCTCAGTTCCTAATTTTGCATATATATGATAATGGTACATTTCATATTTGTGTTCTGTTTGGAAACATTTTCTTTTCCTTTTGCTCCAATAGACGTGCCACTTTGCTCAGTGCCCGTCAAGGAATGATGTCTGCTCGAGGGGACTTCCTAAATTATGCACTCTCTTTAATGCGGTCTCACAATGATGAGCATTCTGATGTTCTTCCAGTTTTGGATGTTTGTTCACTGAAGCATGTGGCATATGTTTTTCAAGCCCTTATATATTGGATTAAAGCAATGAATCAGCAGACAACATTGGATACACCTCAATTGGAACGCAAAAGGTATCCATACTTGCGTGAGGTTGGTTTAAGAAATGCTTGCGTGGTGTGGTCTCCATCTGTACACTGTCAGATTTTGGAGTAAGGAGAATGGCACTGCAAAAGAGAAATAGTACAGGAATATTTGACAGGAGAAAGTAGCCTTACTCCGTAGCTAGTCCTCACTTAAAATGAAAAACTTAAGAATCCAGTTAAACTTCATGATTAAGATACTTTGACCTGATTGTTTATCATAATTTTTATTGGAGTTTGTATAGGCACTAACTATTTCTTGGCGTGATTAGCTTTTTGCTTCTGTTGAGCTCATTTTGTGGTCACAGCACAATTGGCTGGTCAGTCTACTATTTCCCAAACAGTATTTAACATTGGTTAGCTACTGAAGAGACCTTTTCAATGCTTGCTTGTAATTCCCCCCACCTTTGCTCCTGTTCACATTGCACAAAAAGTTCGTGTAAAATGACTCACTTGTCTTTTTAAAGGACGCGAGAACTCTTGGAACTGGGTATTGATAATGAAGATTCAGAACATGAAAATGATGATGACACCAATCAAAGTTAGTGCACAGAAAATCTGCTAATCTGCTTCAAGAAATGGCTGCCTCAGTATTTCCCCTTCAAGCTTTTTAACTTCATTATTTTCTGTCTGGGTGGGAATTTCTCTTTTCTCCTCTATGTTCCGTTTGTTACCTTTTTCTGTCCATTTCTTTCTTACACATCCTTGCAGCATATGTTTCATAATTAAGAATGAACTAAAGAAATGTTATTAATTTTTCAGCAGCTGGTATTTTTCTACTTTATCTTCTCTATATCTCTCCTTTGCATTTCTCTTGGCTTTATGTTTGCTTTTACTCTTAAGTGTATAGGTACAACATTAAATAAAGTCTTAGAAAAAAATCTTTGTTAGAATTGATGCAAAATAGATTCAGCCAAGAAAATGAGGAATAGCAAATAATCAAAACTCTTAACAGTTAATGCAATGAAAATACAGAAAATATTCCAAACTCAAGAATTTTCTCAAAAAGTTTTAATACCACTAAATTTTAGAATCTTCTGCAGTCTATACTTTTCAGCTCTATATAATTATATATAAATATAATGGAGATTAAAAGATTTTAAAAGTAGGGCTAAATAGTCCACTTGCATGTTTCTTATTATCAATTATTACTTTTATTCAGTCCAGGGAAAGACAATTGACCTGACGTATTTTTTTGAGAACCTAGCCATAGCCACCTGCCATTTTCACAGCACACTGTAAGCACTGCTCAACGTTTTGTGCTGACTTCCTACTGGGATGCATGAGTAACCCCAACAGTGCTCTCTCAGAGCAGTCTTAGAGAGGGAGCAGGAGAATTTAAAAATGAGCAGGTGCTCAGTTTAAGCTGATGACCATCTCCTCCTTTTGGGGTCATCAGTGAGTTGGGTCCTGAATATGCTCAGGAATCTGGCTGTATTCTGTTTTGAATTTCAGAGAGATAAACAGGATGATATGGAAAACTTCTGTTGAATACAGAATGGAATGATATTTATTACTTCCAATATTTTGAATTATCACTTTAAAAATGTTAATCAAAATTTTGGGCTATTATTGTTGAGTGGTATTAAAATTTTATAAAGAGACATCAGGAGTTTTGGATTGAGCAAATTAATATTAATCATCCCAATACTTACATGATTTTCCTTAAAACATTTTATCTTTTTATGTTTAGGTGCTACTTTGAATGATAAGGATGACGACTCCCTTCCAGCAGAAACTGGCCACAACCATCCATTTTTCCGACGCTCAGACTCCATGACGTTCCTTGGGTGCATACCGCCAAATCCATTCGAAGTGCCTCTGGCTGAAGCCATCCCCTTGGCTGATCAGCCACATCTGTTGCAGGTAATTTAAACAAACCAGCCTTAAGGTTTCTTTTGATTGCCTTTATTTCTTTTAAGTGTTCAATGTAACTAGAATATTTTTGTTAAAATTCCAGCCAAATGCTAGAAAGGAGGATCTTTTTGGCCGTCCAAGTCAGGGTCTTTATTCTTCATCTGCCAGTAGTGGGAAGTGCTTAATGGAGGTTACAGTGGATAGAAACTGCCTTGAGGTAAGATGGTAAAAATACTTCACAATACTTTGCTAATAGTAACCACTTGTGTCCCAGCATCCAGATTTTTGGAAGTACGTTAATTCAGAAGATTGTTTTTCCAAAAATAATGGGAATGCCAGACATTCTTGCCTCATAGCGTAATAGAAAGATTTCCAGTACTGTCATTAGCCTGCTCTGAGAATAACTTGCTCTGTGTCAGGTCACTTCATCCATAAAATGGAAGTTTCGTTACGTGCTTTTCTGTTTCACAGAGTTGGTTGTTAGCTGCTGAAAATTCACATTTTCGTATATAATTTGCATGTATAATATTGGCTTGAAAGTTTTCTTTGACTCAATTACTTTGAGTCTAATAAGGTGGATAAATACGGTAGCATTAAAAATGATACCCAGCATTAGTTGAATAATTCTATTTGCTAGACACTGTCTCAGTTAATCTTCATAACCATGTCAGGTAGAAAGCATTGTTATCCTGATCTTATGGGTAAGAAATTGAGGCTCAGAGAGATTAAATAAATTGTCTAATGTCACACAACTAGTTAAGTAGCAGATCTAGTTTTCAGGTATTGGTGTGATTTGAAAGCCTATTACTCGCCAATAAAAGTAATAACACATTTTAAAGTAGGCATAGAAGAAGTATAGTTGAATAGAATTTTTAAAAAATATCTAAGTAATAAAAGGAAATACAATACTGAAAATGCCTAAGAGACTTAAGTCATCACAGATTCTTTGAAAAGTTCTGTGAGGATGCTATGGTAAATGCATTGGAATTGGGGGTTAGCCAGTGCAATCAGATAGATGAGAAATAGGCTGTATCATCACTGCAGTTGAGAATCCAGAATGAAAAATTAACTACTTCCATGTGATTTCTGTAGAGTATTACAAACTTGGAAAGAAGATCTAGTTACCGTAGTTTTGTTTTTTAATGTTTAACTTTTAAACATAAAAATTCACAGGTTCTTCCAACTAAAATGTCTTATGCTGCCAATCTGAAAAATGTAATGAACATGCAAAATCGACAAAAAAAGGAAGGAGAAGAACAGAATGTGCTGCCAGAAGAAGCTGAGAGCTCCAAGCCAGGGCCATCTGCTCATGATCTTGCTGCACAACTGAAAAGTAGTTTGCTAGCAGAAATCGGACTGACTGAAAGTGAAGGGCCACCTCTTACATCTTTCAGGTATCTGCTAAGCCAAAGTTTTCTTATTTGCATAACTTTATGGCTATTATAATTCTTCTAGGAGTTACAGAATTTTCTTATTTTATTTGTATATTAATGTTATTTTATGAATTCTGTTTTCCTAGTTTCTAATCAGATATTAAATATTGATTTGGGTGTTTTTAGACTTTTTTGACTATTTTGTCATTGATGAGTATTCTTTATAGAGAAAACCTTAATAACTTATTTTTAATGTTACTGACTTAAATATATATATATTTCCATGTAAAATTGTCAGTTATAGACATTACTGCCAGCTCAGTTAAAGGAAACATGTGCATAACTAGAAAAGGCGGAATTTTTCTAGATTTGTGACTCTCACGCTGACCTGGGCTTCTTTGCCAGGTTCGCAGTTGGTAATTCTCTTGCAAGAGGTTAAGTTCTTTGCTTTCACAATGAAAATTTGCTAGTACATACTGTGGCTTAGTACCATGAAGTGAACTATTGAGCATATACTTTATGCACACTGGGTTTTTTTTTGGGGGGGGGTATGTTATTTGGTTACATAGTGTTAGATGATTTTTTTGCATCGGAGGAGTTAACAGGCCAGTTAAAGGAAACAAAATATACTATATATATACAGACACACACACACACACACACACACATTGTCTAAAAACCATAAAAGGCAAGGGATAATTGTGAATAGGGGTAGTCCAAGCTTCCTTCCAAGAGGCAGTGTGCCTTCAGCTGAGATGGCTAGGATGTATAGGAGCAGACAGATAGAAGGAGAGAAGAGTTAGAGGTAAGACCAGTTAGAGAGCTATTGCAGACAGTCTCTGGGTTATAAATGAGATCTGTTCCTAAGTGTATCTTTAAGTGAAATTTTGTAGGTAAGTCAGAACAGGTGCATAAAGTTCTTATTTAGCCTTACTGTAGTGTAAGAAAAGGCTCAAAGTCTTGTCAATGATTTAAAATCTGCATCTCCAGCAAGTGAAGGCGATTGTAATTAAGAATCTTTGTGAGTGGGGGTTGGTTCACTCATTTCAAACTGAGGGCAAATTTATATAACGTTAAAGGGCAAGTATGAGTTGCCCTTAAGTGGGATGTTCATAATTTGGGAACTTACTGTATTTACTTCAGACTTGTGGTAAATAAAGGCTGAAGTAGAATATTGGCTTTGGGAATGGAAAGGGAGTCAAAGAAAGGAAGAGAAACTCAAGGGTTTGATCACTCTTGAGAAATTGGGGAGAAAAACTAAAATCAACTTCAGATCTGTGCAATAGGGAAATACTAAAAGAAATCAGTGGTGAAGAGGTCATATTCAATTTTAGCCATATTGAGTTTGAGTTGAGCATCATCCAAGTGGACATATTAAACACATTTGGTAATGCTGGTCTGAAGCTTTGTTGAAAGTTTCGAACTAGAGATAGATTTGGGAATCACGTAGAGATGGACGTTGGACTTTGAGAGGAGGTAAAATGAAAGATGAAGATGGGGCAGTCTGGGAATATATCCATACAAAGAGGACAGGAGGAATAAGGGAGTAAAAACGAGAAATTCTGCAAAGAATGAGTAGCTATAGAAAAGTTCCCCGTTAGAGATGCTGTGGTTTGAAGTACTTAAAAACTCAAAATACTGAAAGACCAAGTAAATTACTCTCACTGGCCAAAGTGAGCACATATTGGAATTGGCTAAATTATTTTTTTCCCCTCTCCTTTAAACTTCTTACAGGCCACAGTGTAGCTTCATGGGAATGGTTATTTCCCATGATATGCTACTAGGACGCTGGCGCCTTTCTTTAGAACTGTTCGGCAGAGTGTTCATGGAAGATGTTGGAGCAGAACCTGGATCAGTAAGTATTTTGAGCACTTTAGATTCTATTCTGCCTAAGAACATATTTCAGAAAGTAATCCTGTCATTGTGCCTTTTTTTTTTTTTTTTTTAAAGATCCTGACCGAATTGGGAGGTTTTGAGGTAAAAGAATCAAAATTCCGTAGAGAAATGGAAAAACTGAGAAACCAGCAGTCTAGAGATTTATCACTAGAGGTAAAGGTATTTAGATTTTCTTATACTATATAGATATGTATATATAGTATGCCATTCGTACAAAGTTTAAAACGTAAAATAATCATAGCTCTTGCTTAGGCTTATGTACATGTGTAATTAAATGTTAAAGAAAGTAATGATAATTACCACATTTAGAACAGTTGTTACCTCTGGCAGTTGGTCCTCTACCATCTTCTACAGATGATCTAAAGATGACCAATTAGTTGTTTTGTTTGTTTGTTTTTAAGTATCATTATGAACTCCTGAATTGAAGCACATTTAATGTGTTTCAGGAGCCCTGGTGGTGCAGTGGTTAAGAGCTCGGCTGCTAACCGAAAGGTCAGCAGTTCAAATCCACCAGCCACTCCTTGGAAACCCTATGGGCCAGTTTTACTCTGTTCTATAGGGTTGCTATGAGTCAGATCGACTTGACGGCAATGGGTTTGATTTTTTTTGGTTAATGTGTTTCATTCCATTGAGGTTGTTATTCTTATTGGTGATCAAATTGTCTCTTCTTTAGCTTATGGGAGTCTCTTCATCTCGGCTCCTGAGTTCTTTTGACTTGACTCCAGCAGTCTTTGATAACATTCTTACTTCTGCAGTGTCTCATCTTGTACGTTTCCTGTCACAGACCTGAAAGCCGTTTCTCCAAGGAACCCTGGTTTCTTTTAGCAGGAAATGGTATTTTGAGATTACAGTCTGGGCTCTAGGGTTGCTTACTGCTGCTAGATTAATCATTGTTTTTAGGTCTTCTTAGTGGACAGAGCTAGGAAATAATCCCTTTGGAAAAAAACAAAAACATTAATTTGTGTGTGTATGTGTGTATATATACACATATATGTAAAATAAGTTCATACTGATAATTCCAATTCGAATTCAAGATTTAGGATCACAAGATTAAGTCTTTATATTCTTCTGCACCAAATATCCCACTTTCTAACAACACAGATAAAACTCATCATTTGTTTTTACCCCCCAGTATGCACACAACAGCCACAGAATTACAGCATCAACACTACCACCAACAAAATGGTTATTAAAAATAGCTTAAGATTTATTTACAGTTTTTATCAACAGAGCATATCCAGTTAGAGATGTACAATCAAATTACTATGTTTAAAAGTCACTTGAAATGATTCCTCTTTGTGTGGTTACAGCTGGATACAAGCCTAGGGCCTTTTGTTTCATTTTGCTTTCAGTTTTTAGGAATTGTTTTTCCCCTTTTTTGGTTTGGTTTTGTTTCATAATTAGTGTAAATTAATTTTGCAAAGTCAATTCTAGAGTGAGACATATTTAGAGAATTCTGATTTTCATCATTTCACTGCTTCCTTCTTCAATTTTTTTTAAGTTTGTCCACTCCCTCCCCCCAGTATACATTTTTTTCCTCCACATCGCTTTTCCCAGTTCACAGGATACCCAGAGATAATGCCACAACTGTACACAGAGATGTTCCTTCTGCCCAGTTTACAGGATATCCAGAGATGATGCCACAGCTGTACACAGAGATGTTGCCTTCTGCCCAGTTCACAGTATACCCAGAGATCATGCCACAGCTGTACACAGAGATGTTCCTTTGCACCCAGTTCACAGGATATCCTGAGATCATGCCACAGCTGTACACAGATGTTCTGTTCCGCATGCTATTGACAGCTGCTTAGCACTGCGTTTTGTGGATGTATCCCAGTTTTTTCAGCCAGTCCTTTGTCGATAGACATTTGGGTTTGTTACCAGTCTTCTGCTATTACAAATAGTGATGTAACAGATAGCCTCTTTTCTCTTTTTTGCTTATGTATTTTTGCAATAGATTTCTAGACATGGAATTGCTGGGTCGAAAGGTATATGCTTATATAATTTCGCAAGATATTGGCAAGTAACTTTCCATGGCAGTTGCGTATTTTTGCATTTTCACCATCATTATGAGAATGCCTGATTCCCCCATGGTCTTATTAGCAGAATTTATTGTCAGATTTTTAGATTTTTGCCAATCTGATATGTGAGAAATTCAGTATAATTTTAATTTGTATTTCTCATACTATGAAAAACCGAAAACCCATTGCCGTCAAGTCAATTCCAACTCATAGCGACCCTATAGGACAGAGTAGAGCTGCCCCGTAGAGCTTCCAGGGAGTGCCTGGCAGATTCAAACGGCCAACCCCATGGTTAGCAGCCATAGCACTTAACCACTACGCCACCAGGGTTTCCCTCAAAGCTAAACATTGTTTAATGTATTTAAAAATCAGTTATATTTCTTTTTCTGTGAACTGTTATTTTTTTATCAAGTTGTTGGTTTTTTCCTAATTTTTCAGCAGCCCTTTATGTATCTTTAGGTAATATATACACACATGCATGAATATGTAATTTTATCTGTGACAGAAGGTACAAATATTTTCCTGTTCGTCAGTTTCTTTTGACTTTATTTGCAGTGTTTTGTCACCAAGAACTTTATCCACATTTCCTTCTTATATTTGCTTTATTTCTATTTTTTAAAATATTTATATGCATTTGTAATTTATCCTGGTATGTCCCAAAATAGAACATTTTTTTTTTTCATTAAAAATCTAATTTTAGCTTTTTCTTGACCATTTAAACTAAACAAAAAAAGGTAATTTGGGTTCTCAGAAGATTATTCTTTCCAAATATACAAAATTAAAAAGTATGTAAGAATGTCTTACATTAAATCAGAGCAACACGATCTAACTCAGTTCTAACGAACATTTTCTTTTAAAAAATGCAGGGTTATTTTCGACATTGAATTTAGCTGCTTTTTGGTATGTTTTAATAGGTTGATCGGGATCGAGACCTTCTAATTCAGCAGACTATGAGGCAGCTTAACAATCACTTTGGTCGAAGATGTGCCACAACACCAATGGCCGTACATAGAGTAAAAGTCACATTTAAGGATGAGCCAGGAGAGGGCAGTGGCGTAGCACGAAGTTTTTATACAGCCATTGCACAAGCATTTTTATCAAATGAAAAGTTGCCAAATCTAGATTGTATCCAAAATGCCAACAAAGGCACCCACACAAGTAAGTACTGTGCAGATAACAAGCATCGTAAAAATTCTGTTTGATCAAAACAATTATTATCATAGTTATATAAGAGAATTTTAATGTACCTCTATATAATTCTACATTAATGAGTTAATCTTGTTTAAAGTACATTAGTCCCCCTTTATCCATGTTTTTGCTTTCCTTGGTTTCAGTTACCTGTGGTCAACCTCAGTCTGAAAGTGTTAAATGAGTAGTGTGTAGTGTGATGAAATCTCATGCTTTCTTGCTCTGTCCCACTTGGGGACCACATTCATATAACTTTTATTACAGTGTATTGTTATAATTGTTCTATTTTATTATTAATTATTGTTAATCTCGTACTGTGCCTAATTTATAAATCAAACTTTATTATAGATACTTTTTTTATGTATAGGTCAAAACAGTATATATAGGGTTTGGTACTGTTTCTGGTTTCAGGCATCCACGGGGGTCTTGGAACATAAGCCTCATCGATAAGGGAAGGTTACTATACTCTAATAGATAATTTAACAGTATACTCTTTTACTGTTATATTTATTTTGATAAATGCTTGTGGTCGTACTAGTTTTTCATCTCAATTATTGTTGGGGAGCGTGGGAGGTTATAAGACGTGTGGTTATATAAAAATCCAGTGAGCAAATTGTAGTATTTCCCCCACGATACTTGAAAATACTATTCTATAGAAAATGCTATTCAGAGTATTATTTGCGAACTTGCTGCTAATTCCCAGTGAGATGAGATTGTAATCAAATGTAAATCAGTCATGTCACTAATCTCACTGTTTAATTTAGCAAGACTTTTTTTTAAAATAATTTATTTTGCTTTAGGTGAAAGTTTATGAATTAATAAGTCAGTCTGTCATACTAAAAGCCATACACGGCCCGCTGTGAACTTCAGGCTGCTCTCCCCATAATGAGACAGCACCATCCTCCTCTCTACCCTGTATTCCCTGTGTCCATTCAGGCAGCTCCTGTCCCCCTCTTCCTTCTCATCTTGGCACCAGACAGGAGTCACCCGCATAGTCTCATGTGTCTATTTGAGCCACAAAGTTCACTCCTCACCAGCATCATTGTCTATCTTATAGTCCAGGCCAATCCCTGTCTGTAGAGTTGGTTTTGGGAATGGTTCCAATCTTGGGCTATCAAAGGGTCTGGGGACCATGACCCTCAGGGTCCCTCCGGTCTCAGTCAGACCATTAAGCCTGATCTTTTTAGGAGAATTTAAGATCTGCATCCCACTGTCCTCCTGCTCCATCAGGGATTCTCTCTTGTGTTCCCCATCAGGGCAGTGATTGGTGGTAGCCAGACACCATCTAGTTCTTTGGTAGCAAGACTTTTTTGTATGAGTGTGTATGGTAGCAAGACTTTTTATATTTATATCCTGGAGCTTTAGTGGTATAGTGGTTAAGAGCTCAGCTGCTAACCGAAAGGTTGGTGGTTCAAATCCACCAGCCACTCCTTGGAAACCCTCTGGGGCAGTCCTTCTGTGTCCTATAGGGTCACTATGAGTCGGAATTGACTCGATTGTAATGAGTTTATCCTGGTGCAAGCTTCTTACATCAGCACTCTGAGCAGCACTATCCTAGAGCTGTGGGTCAGAACTGTGTATTTCGTATTTTACCTATTCTGTAAGATACCCTGAATCCTACCATAATTGAAACAAAAGGCCACTTCAGGCTTTCTGTTATAATAGTCACTTATGGTATATTTTTTATGGTATATTGTAAGGATATATAAAGGTGCAGATTTTACATATGCTAGCAGGAGGATTAAGGGATTAACCAAAACCAAACCCACTGCAGTCGAGTCGATTCCGACTCATAGCGACCCTGTAGGCCAGAGTAGAACTGCCCCACAGAGTTTCCAGGGAGTGCCTGGCGGATTCGAACTGCTGACCTTCTGGTTAGCAGCCGTAGCACTTAACCACTACACCACCAGGGTTTCTGATTAAGGGATTAGGAGGACTCTTAATTTTCAAGATTACAACCAAAATTTAAAAATCTGAAAATTATAAAAGTGTTGTGTGCTGTTGAGTAGATTTCTGACTCATAGCAACCCTATGTGACAGAGTAGAACTGCCCCATAGGATTTCCTAGGCTGTAATCTTTACAGTAGCAGATCATCAGGTCTTTTCTCTTGTGGCGCTGTCAGTGGGTTCAAAATACTGACCTTTCTGTTAGCAGCCAGGGGCTCCTTTCATAAATGCATTAAGGAGATGATAATTGGTGATTGATATCAAGTAGGGGCAGCAAATTGTCAGCCTTCCAGGTGGGTGGATATAGTAACTGAAGGAGAGAGATTGTAGAAAATACTGCATTTTACCTAGGCTACAGCTACATCTGTATCTCATTGTAATCTGTAAACTACCACCATAAAGGCTACTTGAACTTAAGTTCTGGAAAGGACTGGGAGTGAAATAACGGGAGGAGTTCCCTAGCCTTTCATCATCAGTTTCACCATTTGACTTCCTATAGTTCTGTAATCAAAAGAAATTAGAAGATGTGAATGAGGAAACCTGGAAAGTCAAAACATTTCAGAAATATTTTCTCTGTAATTCTGTAGGAAACCACGCTCTGGTTTGTGCTTAGGAATTAAAAAATAATAGTGCATGTACTGGGTAGCCTATAATTTTTTTAAAAACTAAGACTAGAGAAGACTTTCAAATTTTATTCTAATCATTTAAGAAATCTCAGCATTATTTACGGGGAAGCTAACGTAGCCCCATTTGCTACATATTATTTCACAGATTTGGCACAACAAGGGGAAAAATTCAGATAACAAATATGAGTGAATACCTTTCATGTGCCAGGTACATTCTGTATAATCACTCCCCGCCAGATCTCCAGAGTTTATGGAGAGTGAGAGAGGGCACTGACAATGCCTACGCCAGGAAGATGATCCTCAGATACTACATTTTATGTTCGTCTCGTTTCCTCACATTTGAGATTTAAAGTGGCTGCATTTATATTCATCCAAATGAGTATATTTCATATTTTCTTTTAGGCTTAATGCAGAGATTAAGGAACAGAGGAGAGAGAGATCGGGAAAGAGAGAGAGAAAGGGAAATGAGGAGGAGTAGTGGTTTGCGAGCAGGTTCTCGGAGAGACCGGGATAGGTGAGATAATTTTGTATCTTTATTTAATAGCACGTTTTTGGACTAATTGGGGCACTTGAAATTATATTGGCTTTTTATTTATTCTACTCAAATTCCTAATTGTTTGAAATTTGTATTAAACTTCATATTATACTTTCCTTAATTTATCTTAAATATAAATTGTGGGAAATTGTGATATTTAAACCTTTATATTCTTCTCCTGTTAGAATGGGTTGCGTTCTATTTTTGCCTAAACAATAATTTCCAGAAATTAGGGGTGAGACTTGCTTTGAGTGTTCAAAGGCCCTTAAAATAAAATTATTTGTACAAACTATACATTGCAAATTTATAGATTTTTCAAGTGACAAAATCTGGCTTATCTTTATTCACAGCCATCATCTGTTTAGGCATTCAGCTACCTTGGTACCATAATTGGAGCAATCTGTATGTGCAGGTTTTCTGCCTTCCTTCCTATTTGTGCTGATATTTTCACTTCGTAGTCAAGGAAAATGAAGTTATACTAGATTTCTCCTTTCAGAGACTTTAGAAGACAGCTTTCCATTGACACTAGGCCCTTTAGACCGGCCTCTGAAGGGAATCCTAGCGATGATCCTGACCCTCTGCCAGCACATCGGCAGGCGCTTGGAGAGAGGCTTTATCCCCGTGTACAAGCGATGCAGCCAGTAAGTACTGTGCACTTCACACACTTAGCTACCTCTTAATTGGCTGCGACATTTTTATTTTTGAATTAAAGTTGGTATTTAAAAAAATTGTCAGCTACTGGCAAGTCTTGTAGTAGAGGACCTGCATGTTTAGCCCCTCATGAGAAAGAAGCTTAACAGGGAATGAAGCAAGGCTAGCTGGGGTCAATGTGTTTAGCTTGATCCCCCCGCTACCCTGAGTTGGGACCCTGTCCCCATTCTACGTAGCAAGTTCCTAGTGTGCTGAAGAATTTCCTGCACGTTTCATTTGAATCCCTGGTGGCACAGTGGTTAAGAGCTACTGCTGCTAACCAAAAAGGTCAGCAGTTCAAATTCACCAGCCGCCCCTTGGAAACCTTATAGGGCACTTCTCCTCTGTCCTGTAGGGTCGCTATGAGTTGGAATCGACTCGACAGCGATGGGTATGGGTTTGTATTTATTTAAATAAATTATTGTTACTTGCTGAAGCAGACTTTCATCTGTTACCAGGCTGTAGCTAGCACACATAGGAAATATCGTACTTTACTATTACTACCGATAAGTATTGCAGGAAAATTTTCATTTTTAATGTTCTGTAAATAGTTTCTTTCATATAATATAGATAACTAGTTGTGGTTTTCTTGCTTATTTGTCTATACGTAACTATATGTGCATATAGTAAAAGATGAATAATAAAGTAGAGAAAAGCAATTATAATTTCTTTAAGTAAATCCTTAGCCTTAAATGCAGACATCTTTCTCTCTTCTCTCCCTCTCCTTCCTTCCCTCCCTCCCTCTATCTTTCTTTTTTCTACCATAAAAGAAAGATTCTATATGGAAATTGAGTATTCGTGGCTTTACTCATGGATATTAAACACCTTGTCATACAAACATAATAACTAGCTTTCACAAGATTTACCAGTGCATAGACTATTCATTCTCTGCCAAAGTCCTTTCATATCTATAATTAAGCGTCTAGTTTAATAAAACACCTTACCAGTTCATACACTTTTATATTTGTTATTCCAGGTTTCTCACATCTTCTTTTCTTCTGATAAAAGATTGTATATTTCAACAAGTAGTTTCAGAGATTAGGAGCAGTAACATTTGTTTATTACTTATAGGCATTTGCAAGTAAAATCACTGGCATGCTGTTGGAATTATCCCCAGCCCAGCTGCTTCTCCTTCTAGCTAGTGAAGATTCTCTGAGAGCAAGAGTGGATGAAGCCATGGAACTCATTATTGCACATGGAAGGTAATGTGTATAATTGGAAAGGCATTTCAGGTTTAAAAATCAGCTACTTTATTTTCAGTAAGTGGGTGCCACCATATCTTAAAACTAACGCTAAAGTACAAGACTTTAAAGGTTTTAAAATGATGGCTTAAACTCCATGAATGAGGCATTTGAGTTCTACATATATTAGAAAGATGGAATTTTAGCAGTCGGTTAGGCTCTGAAAGGTCTTTTATGTACCTGGTATTTAGAAATTACTTGAAAGAAATATATCTCAAATTCTCCACCCCTAGTGGCAAAAGCCATACACCTCAAGGAATCTTGGGGTATAGCCTGTGAGTGCTTGCCATAAGCATGAATTTTTTTTTATGGCTTCCTGATTTATTTAAAAATTGTGTAAGTTTTGCTTTATATTCTTAATATGTTTGTTTTAATATAAAATCTCAAAATATCCAACAGTTTCTCTCTCCCCTTGGTGACAAGAAGAAGTGACATTAGGAAGATGATATTATTGTTGCTAGGTGCCATCAAGTCAGTTCTGACTCATAGCAACTCATAGAGCAGAGTAGAACTGCCCCACAGGGTTTGCAAAGAGCAGCTGATGGAGTTGAACTGCCAACCTTTTGGTTAGCAGCTGAGCTCTTAACCACTGCGCCACCAGGGCTCCCATTAGGAAGATAGGCCATACTTATCCTGTGACTTGTCTGCTATCTGGAGCCACTATAATATCTAATACTCTAATAACTTTGAAGTGTTCATTAGGTTTTAGATAAAAATTTCTTTTTCTCCCAATCATGATTTTCAATAGGGAACTTAGATTAGATACAGGCCTTGGAGACTAGGCTGAGCACTGGATAAGAGGGCAGGTGGAGCACTGGAAATAAACAGCCAGCCACCTGTTCCAGAGCTTTTGAATGGTCCAAGCCAAAGACTACTGATAGAAGCTTGTTTTCTTTGTTGTTACTGCTATTTATTTCTGCCCTGTCTCAGGAGGTAGGAGCGCACTGATACAGCTCAGCCCATTACAGAAAAAGTGCATTTTTTGATAAAAGGATTTTTGTAAATTTACGTAAAGGTTGCTAATGTAGTTTTTTCTGTTGAATGCAACTAACATACCATATTAGCTGTTTTCACTTGGCTGAGAGCGAACATGGATTTGTTACCGTTCTAGAATCACAAAATACATTAGAGAATTTGATTCCTATTGTGACTGCTCTCTCAACATTTTTCTGTTCTTCTACAATGACCCCCTGAGCTTAAGTCAAGCTTTAGCACTCTTGAGTATTATCTTAAATCAAGTAGCCTTTAGTCTATTATCTTGAGTCCTATATGTGGCACTTAATTAGTGGTTTTTGTATTATCTGTAATTATTTTTACGTGTATGTTTTAATTCTCTGCTCCTAGAACTGCATTAGGAACCTAGTGGGTGTCCTTGAATATTTATTTATCTCAAAAGTTAAATGTATTTATAAATTTGTATAAATTTAATATGTTTCTCTATACCACATTCCAGAAATTTCAGCCATCTGGAATGTGAAAGTTTTTTTGTTTGTTTTTAGGGAAAATGGAGCTGATAGTATCCTAGATCTTGGATTGCTGGACTCCTCAGAAAAGGTCCAGGTAAGGGATGTTTTGTACCTGTGCTAATTAATAAGCACTTGGAATTTAAATGTTAGAAATTCTTAAGTACCTGAGAACTTCCAATATATGTAAACCCACCATAGTCCATTTCTCCCACTAATTACAACCAAAAACTGTAGACAAAATACAAAAAGGAACTATCTGAGAATTCTGAAAAGTAAACAATAGCACACAGATTTTTTTTTTGGAGAGGGAAGTAAAAACTGGAAGAATGACCAGTATGGCATTGTTTCAGGTGCGAGGGTAAATCTGGTCCCAGTTACTCCATCTTAACTGGAAGATAGTAAAGGCTTTGAGAACTAAACTGCAGTATAAACCACTGCCGAAGTCCAGACTATCCTGAGTAGTGCATATATTCAGGACAGATCCAAACAGCATAATAAAGATTCTGAAAACTTAATTGGCATTGAAACCACTGCACACGGAAGGCAAGACCTACAGTCTGAATCTAACCAGCTTGATTACCGACTAAAATAAAAAATAATCCCCATTCTCCAGAGCATTTTAACAGAATCCAGAGTTTCACAACTTAATATTCAGAATATCCAGGATACAATCCAGAATTACTTAGCATGCAAAAAATAGGAAAATCTGACCGATTTTCAAGGGAAAAGAAATAATATATGGTAACCCTGAGATGACCCACTTGTTGGAATTGTCAAAAACAACAACAGAAAACCCAGCAAATCAGTCGCTGTTGAATTAGTTCTGACTCATGGCAACCGCACATATACAGAGTAGAATTGCACTCTAGGGTTTTCAGGGCTGGGACCTTTTGAAAGCAGATCACCAGGCCTTTCTTCCAAGGTGCCTCTTTGTGGTTTGAACCACCAGCTTTTTGGTTCACAGTTGAGCGCCTGTTTGCATCACTCAAGGCATCCTGGAATTATAAAAGACAAAGACTTTGTATCTCATACTCTATGAGATAAAGATGAACATACTAATGAGTGGAAAGATAGAGGTTCTCAGCAGGGAAATAGAAACTCTTAAAAAAAAGAACCGAGTGAAAATTTCAGAGCTAAAAGTACAATATCTGAAAGAAAAATGTATAGGATAGATCAGTAGCAGAATGAAGATGACAGAGGAAGGGGTCACTCAACTTGAAAATAGATCACTAGAAATTATCCAGTCTGAAGAATTGAGAGAGAAAAAATTTAAAAAAGAACAGAGTTTTAGCAACCTCTGGGACCATATTCAAATGATCATGCCATTGGAATCTCCAGAAGAAAAGGAGAAAGAGATTGGTACAGAAAAAATATTTGAGGAAAACAATGGCTGCAAACATCTCAGATTTGTGAAAGACATAAATTTATAGATTCAAGAAGTCCAGCAAACCCCAAATGGGATTAATTGAAAGAAAACTGTGTCCAAGCACATAATAATCAAACTGCTGTGAAACAAAGATAAAGAAAAATTCTTGAAAGCAGCCAAAGAATAACAAACAGTGCCTACATATAGGGAGACAATGATTTGAGAGACAGTGGATGTCTTATCAGAAAACCATGGAAGCCAGGAGACAATGGAACAGCATCCTTAAAGTGAATTGTCAATCCAGAGATTTATATTCAGCAAAAATATGTTTCAGGAATGATGATGACAGAAGATACTTGAGCCTCATTAAGTGATTTTATTTAAATAGAGAAGTTGAGATTTCACATATATAAGCTTTGTGTATCACAGTCCTGAAAGGAAGAATTTAAAAGCTTATTTACCTTTAGTATTCTTATTCACATACATTTAAATATAAATGTGCTCTTTTCATTTTGGGTGATCTCAGAGAACCAGTTCAAATGTTTTGTTTTTTAAATAAATCTCAGGGCTTAACCTCTGATATTCCCTGCTATTAGGAAAACCGAAAACGTCATGGTTCTAGTCGAAGCGTAGTGGATATGGATTTAGATGATACAGATGATGGTGATGATAATGCACCTTTGTTTTACCAACCTGGAAAAAGAGGGTTTTATACTCCAAGGCCTGGCAAAAACACAGAAGCGAGGTTGAATTGTTTCAGAAACATTGGCAGGTAAAATAATTGTACCCTTATATCTGAATTTTTTAAAATTTCAGTTCATGAGACTTTATAGAAGACACTACTTTGTAAAATGTGTATTTGCTCTACTTCATACTGAATAGAATTGAAACTTTATCCAAAAAATAAGTGCATTGTGTGTGTGTGGTGGAGTTTATGTGGTCTAGAATTATTTTTAAATTTAACTCTTACCTGTTTTTATTTTTAGAATTCTTGGACTTTGTCTGTTACAGAATGAACTATGTCCTATCACATTGAATAGACATGTAATTAAAGTGTTGCTTGGTAGAAAAGTAAGTGATTTTGATGAACCTGATTGCTTTTACAATTACAAAAAACATTCTTTTTATAAAATAATATGCTAGCATACCGTTTATGGCGTTCACTTAATATTAAATTTTTACAGTCATTATACAAATTATTTTCAAACATTTAGTGAGATGGGAAAAGTCTCCATATACAGGGGAGATGACATAGCAGAGTGGGTGATACAGTGAGTTTGGGAGTCTGAAAGACCTGGATCCTGTTGCAGACAAATCCTCTGACAACTTTGGCATACTTACCCATCTATAAAATGGTAAAGAAACGGCATTGTGTCTGACTCAGATTTTATCCATTATTATTAGGTGTAGCAGTGGTAGTGGAGGCAGAAGTAGTATTGTTTTGAAAAGAACATTCCCAACTTCAAAAAATATATGTAAGGTGTATGTGGGGGACAAAAGAATGTAAGAAAATATATCACATGTTTGATATTTATCTCTGAATTACAGGTCATTTTCTTTATGTCTGTTGATACTTTAACAGCCTGCACATTCCTTTGTGTGTTGGGAGCCACTTCCTTTAAAATTAATGTGTAATACTAATTAAGCAGTTTTTTATTTAAAACAAAACTGCCAGTGTTTCTAAAGTTGCTATAAAGAAATTACTTGACACAAAAAAGAAATATTAGTCTTCTCCATAGATGCATATCACATATCTAATATGAATTAGTATTGTTAAATCTGTAGTTTTCTAATAATTTTCTGTAATCAAATCCACTGATGAACATGGTTTTGTATTAATATAAGCATAACATGTTATGACATATAGCTACATAGATAGATGTATTTTAACTCTGAGTTAAATGTTAACTCTGCCCCTACTGATTTGTAAGTCATGGTATTATCACAAAGAAATACAAAGTGTTCCAGCTAAAATGTTATGGTGCAAAGAATACAAAAAAAAAAAAAAAAAAATCAAACCTGTTGCCATCGAGTTGATTCCAACTCATAGGACTCAAATCTCAGCAACATAAAAATATTGGTATGTTGACTTTTTAATCAGGCTTAGCGAAAAGATCATGGAATCAAATGGGTCCAGGTTTAACCTTGGGAAAGTTACTGAATTTCTTTGTGTATCAATTTCATCATCTGGAATTAATAATCTATATTTTATGAGTATTATCAAGAGTAAATAGGATGCGTGTTTAGTTCCGTAGCCAACTGCTCAACATAATTGCTGTTCGTTAATACTGCTGGTTTTTGCAGATATATTATTTTGGAATCTTTAAAATATTGTGCTGTTGGCTTATATGTGTATATAAGTTAAAACATATATATATAATTATATATATAATATAGATATATAATTACATATATATATAAAAAGAACACTTTTTAATACTTTAAGAATGTATTGTCAGAACCGAAGATAATTAAATTTTACCTCTCCAAAGCATTTATTATTAAATACATTTGGTGGGAGATTATTCTTTATTATTATATCCTCAAATTAGATAAAATTCTTTATCATAGATTATAATTTACTAACAAATTCAGTGAAGATATTGTTTCTTTCATAATTGAGTTTCAAATGATTATTTTCTTAGGTCAACTGGCATGATTTTGCATTTTTTGACCCTGTAATGTATGAAAGTTTGCGGCAACTTATCCTCGCTTCTCAGAGTTCAGATGCTGATGCTGTTTTCTCGGCGATGGATTTGGCATTTGCAATAGACTTATGTAAAGAAGAAGGTGGAGGACAGGTAAAGCAAATACTGAGTTTTTTGTTTCTGTCAGAAGAATCTGATTAGTCTGTAATACTTGTCTTACACTGGAACAGTTTATATAGATATGGACCAAGAAACAGAGAGAAACAGACACACACATGCACACAGAGAGAAAGAGCAACACAGTAGGAGACAAAAAAGAGCAAGATGGACAGACATAGAGAGATGGACCGAGCGACGGTGAGACAGGCTGAGAGATAGAAAGGCTTTCTGTACTTATTTAGGCCTGAAATATTTGCATTTATTAGATATTTGTCAGGTATAGGATTGTCTAGATATATATATATACATATAAAACTTTGGATGAAAGTTTACAGAGTAAACTAGATTCTCAGTAAACAATGAATACACATAATTGTTTTCTGACATTGGTTGCCAACCCCATGCCATGTCAACACTCTCCCCTTCTCGACCTCGGGTTCCCCATTACTAGCTTTCCTGTCCCCTCCTGCCTTCTCGTCCTTGCCCCTGGGCTGGTGTGCCCATTTAGTCTCATTTTGTTTTATGGGCCTCTCTAATCTTTGGCTAAAGGGTGAACCTCGGGAATGACTTCAGTACTGAGCTAAAAGGGTGTCTGGGGACCATACTCTCAGGGTTTCTCCAGTCTATCAGACTAGTAAGTCTGTTCTTTTTATATGAGTTAGAATGTTGTTCTGTGTTTTTCTCCAGCTCTTTCTGGTATCCTCTGTTGTGATCCCTGTCAGAGCGGTCAGTGGTGGTAGCCAGGCACCATCTAGTTGTGCTGGACTCAGTCTGGTGGAAGCTCTGGTAGTTGTCTTTAGATTTTAAAATTTTAGGAAATAGTTGTATGAACTGCTGACTTGCTCTTGCTTTGACAGAATTGTTTTTAAATGGTATTGTTTAATTTTTCACAGGTTGAACTGATTCCGAATGGTGTCAACATACCAGTCACTCCCCAGAATGTGTATGAGTACGTGAGGAAATATGCAGAGCACAGAATGTTGGTAGTTGCGGAACAGCCATTACACGTAAGTGTTTTTTAGCAAGTGTTGCTTGCTTTGATGAGGCTATATGTATGTCTGCATTTGTGATACACTAGCTCAGAGTGTATTATAGCTTGCCCTATAAGGCCAAAATTTTTAAACTAAATGAATTTATTTACCATGTAAATTACACCTGAAATAGAGAATCCAGAAGAAGCACCTGCTTTCTTCTGGGTAAAAGTACTTGGGAAAACCATGTAATTATCAGAAAACAGCTTTGGTGAACAAAAGTTTGGAAATGGATTGAAATGATTTTCAATGGAAATTGAAATGATTACTTATGGAATTGAGATGATTACTGTTTTGCCGTCCTGTTACCACCCACACTTTCGGTGACCCACTAGAGGGACTCACAGGACTCAGAGGCAGTTATACTGATAGCTGTGGTTTGTTTCAGTGAAAGGACTCCCAGCAGTATCAGCAAGGGGGGAAAAAAAAAAAAACACATCAGGTGGAGTCTGGAGGCTTTCAGATGCAGGTTTCCAAAGTTCTGCTCTGGGGGAATAGGGTGTCACACAGAACACGCTTCTTCCTCCAGCAATGAAATGCAGCAGCAAGTGTACAGTGTTTTTGCTTAAGGAAGCCTGCTTAGGAGTCAGAACCCAGGGTTTTTATTGGAGACTCATTACACAGACACTCGGCCTATACAACCAGCCATGATCACTGAAATTTCTGACTCCCACAAGGAAAGGCAATGTTCATCAGAAATCATATTGTTTGCACCAGTGGTCTAGGGAGGCTGGTACAGCAGGTTCATTGCCCGGGCATTCAAGTCAGCCTTAGAAACCAACTTCCCAGATGCTAGCCAAAGGCCAAGCCCTTCTCAAGAGCAACATTAGGACTGCTGTGTTAACTCTTTCCCCTTCTAGGATAATATACTTACGTAGACTCAGGACTGAAGTGTCAGATGTTCCTGATTCCTGTGCTGGGACTAATTGTGCAGGCTCTGGAAGGCTGCACCACCTTCTAGGTTTATGACGTTAGTAAATTACTTAACTTCTTTGTGCTTTGGTTCCCTCTGCTGCAGTATGGGGATAAGATTAAATGAATTAATACATGTCAAGTGCTTAGAACCGTTCCAGGCATATGATAATTTCTCAGAAACTTCTAGATTTTGGGTTTGTATTCGGGAGGAGATTTGTTGTTGCCATTACCATACCTTTCCTAGGGTGCTGACAGGATAGGACATTTAATAAGTTAAAGCTATTATTTATTTGCTTACTAGCCTGTTATTAACAAAATTAAAAAAAATTATTTCAATTACTGGTATGTAATAATATCTCACTTTTGAGCTTGTAGCCCATTCACTATACGCCTTTTTTTTGTGTGTGTGCTCTGTCTTTCTCTCTTTTGGAGCCCTGGCAGCACAGTGGTTAAGGGCTACAGCTGCTAACCAAAAGGTCAGCAGTTTGAATGCACTAGCTGCTCCTTGGAAACCCTATAGGGCAGTTCTTCTCTCTCCTATAGGGTTGCCAAGAGTTGGAATCAACTTGATGGCAACAAGTTTGATCTTTTTGTTGTTGTTGTTTAATCATTTAAAACAGGTTTGGTTTGGTTCTCTCTTTTGAGTCTGTTAATAAGAAATTCAAAATATAATACTTAATATTTTTTTCTCATTTAAAAGGTGGTTTAAAATGGGAACTAGTAATCTTAGAGAGGGCTGCTAAAATTAGATATTGGGTTTTAGCAATATTAATAAATGCTACAGACCAGACTTAATGGTCTGACTGAGACTGGAAGGACCCCGGAGGTCATGGTCCCCAGACCTTCTGTTAGCCCAAGACAGGAACCATTCTCAAAGCCAACTCTTCAGACAGGGATTAGACTGGACTATAAGACAGAAAATGGTACTGGTGAGGGGTGAACTTCTTGGATCAAGTAGACACATGAGACTATGGGTGCAGCTACTATCTGAGGGGAGATGTGAAGGCCGGGGAGGACAGAAGCTGGCTGAATGGACACAGAAATACAGGGTGGAGAGAAGGAATGTGCTGTCTCATTAGGGGGAGAGCAACTAGGAGTATATAGCAAGGTGTATATAAGGTTTTGTATGAGAGACTGACTTGATTCGTAAACTTTCACTTAAAGCACGGTAAAAATTAAAAAAAAAAAAAAAAAAAAAGCTACATGGCAAATAAAGAGCTGATAGTAAGAGTAATTTTTGACACTCTTTAGGCAATGAGAAAAGGTCTGCTGGATGTACTTCCAAAAAATTCATTAGAAGATTTAACAGCAGAAGATTTTAGGCTTTTGGTAAACGGCTGTGGTGAAGTTAATGTGCAGATGCTGATCAGTTTCACCTCTTTCAATGATGAATCAGGTATGGGATTTTTCAAATGTTTGCTTAAGTGATAAGGAATAAAGATAGTCTGGTCAGCATTTTCTACGTTTCTGGGTGTAAGATACATTTACAGTGCTTGGGAATGCTGTATTAACTCAGGTATTTCTTAAAAATTTTTTTTTACCTTTTTAAAATATGATGGAACTGAATTGTATTTCGATGTCTTAACATTAGGTTGTTCTTAATTCTTGTATTTATTCCCTAATTTTTCTAGGTTTTAAAGAATATGTTTTAGTATAAATACAAGTATAAATTCTTCGGGGTGAGCAACTATGTGAAGAGGATATTTTATGAATATAATCCATGTGATAGTTCTACTGTTGTTTCCCGATTTATCTCTTAAACTCCCTCATTAAAAAATTTGCATAATGTTTGCTTTGTAGAGTTGGACCCTAAACACCCTTACAAAGACACAACAACCCACAAACAGATGGAGAAGCTAGGGAGGATTAAGAGAGGTAGTGAATAACGCTACCAGAATAACCTTTACCTTCAGTACCAGATTGGCTGTAACTCTCTTTTGAAAGCTCTGCAGACTAAGAATAGAATTTGTAGCTGTGACGGTACAACAATATGCTGAAAGCTCCATGCATCTCATTATGAGAGTGTTACACCTATAGTCCAAGATTATTGCATACATGAAAATAACTTTTTTTTTCTCTTCATTTTTCCTATTTTGCCAGTAGCTTCAGCTAAATTATAGTAAGTTAAATTTAGATAAATTATCATGTTTTTCCTTCATGCTGGGCAGTGTATATTGGTGGTTTTTGTGCTATTTTAAAATATAGTTTTCAATACTTGTGAGATACGACTTTGTCTCACTTACAAACCAAAAACCCTGGAGGAAAAAAATATAAGGCTTGCCAGCCCAGGTGTGACCTTCAGACCAGCAGCACTGGTATCATCTGGGAGCTTTTTAGAAATGTAGACTCTCTGATCCCACCCCAGATGTAGTATAACTTTGGAGAATCTCCATTTCAGAAAGATTCCCAAGTGGTTTATAAGCGCATTAAAATTTGAGAAGCACTTTTTCGTGAGAAGAATCATGATTTATGGATGGTATTCAATTGATGCAATTATCAGTTTTGAGGCTGGTGATTCATTTTTCTTATTTTGGTCATCTTGAGTCAGGGCTGACTAATGAATTACAGAGGTTTTGCATTATGCAAATAGACCTAATTTCCTATATTAGAAACTGGAAGCCACAATCCCGAATATCATTTAGATTTTGTATATGTTATTTTTATGACATTATTATAAGACAAAAATAATACTATTATTATAAGAAGTTAACAATGATAAAACTTACATTCTGAAAATATAACAACTGATACATTACATCAAATTTGTATTCCTTATTCTTAGGAGAAAATGCTGAGAAGCTCTTGCAGTTCAAGCGTTGGTTCTGGTCAATAGTAGAGAAGATGAGCATGACAGAACGACAAGATCTTGTGAGTTAAAAGCTTCACAAAATTTATTAAATATAAAATTTTAAAATTGTGTGTATGGTTTCCCTTTTTTTTTTTAAAGTTTGTAATGGTCATTTTCATTTTGGGTAGGGGAATGACACAATTTCAAAAACTCTAGGCATTCTCTACAGAACATCTCTTCTGAAGTGCTAAGCAGAGTGAAATGCATCTTAGCTATTAACACGCTGTCCTTAGTCCAGAAAGATGATAAACTTGTTGAGACTTTTCCCCTATCGCATTCACTTACGTTGCTCTTTGTTCACATTCATAATCCTCTTGACTAGTAGCAAGGCTTTGCAAATTTTTTGAATAGTATCTGTATTGCTATCTGTATACTAGGAAGAAAATAGCTTAATGGTGATATGTGGGTGTTAAACCCATAATCTTCCTTGTTATTAGCACAGAGCTCTATCCAGCTACGGTCATGGATAACGTAAACTTATGAGAAGTCAGTGGAATCTATTTCCAGACTTCTCCATAACCAAACTCAACCTGCCCATTAACCTTAAGAGGCAGTCTGCATCATACCTTTTGAAATTTGAGAGGCAGTCCTTACTCCCAGAGATCCTTTCTATACTCATACTCTGCATGGTTCCCTGGGACATTTCTCCTGTCCAACCAGCCTTAGTTGTCAGTAATCTGAACCTGAGCACTCATGGAATGTTTAGAAATGTTTCAGATATCTTCCCTTTTATTTCAGAGAGAGAAAATGGTTACTTGTTCAGGAAAGCGTAAAACCTGCAGACTCCCAACTCAGCTGCTGTTGAGTCAGTTCTCAATCATAGCAACCCTATAGGATAGAGTAGAACTGCCCCACAGGTTTCTGAAGTTGTAATCTTTAGGGAAGCAGACTGGTACATCTTTCTCGCACAGAGCAGGCGTTGGGTTCAAACCACTAACTGTTTGGTTAGCGGCTGAGCACTGAAACACTGTGCCACCAGGGCTCCTCCTGCAGACTCCCATTTACCTTCAATTTAGGTAGTAGCTTTTTTTTTTTTTTTTTGGAGGGGGGCAGAGAGGCAGGTTTCTTGCTTCCAGCACTTTTTTTTTTTTTTTTAATTTTGTGCTTTAAGTGAAAGTTTACAAATCAAGTTAGTCTCTCCCACAAAAACTTACATACACCTTGCTACAAACTCCCAGTTGCTCTCCCCCTAATGAGACAGCTGGCTTACTCCTTCCACTCTCTCTTTTCGTGTCCATTTCCCCAGCTTCTAACCCGCTCCACCCTTTCATCTCCCCTCCAGGCAGGAGATGCCAGCGTAGTCTCAAGTGTCCACCTGATCCAAGAAGCTCACTGCTCACCAGCATCCCTCTCCATCCCATTGTCTAGTCCAGTCCCTGTCTGAAGAGTTGGCTTTAGGAATGGTTCCTGTCCTAGGCCAACAGAAGGTCTGGGGGCCATGACCACCAGGGTTCTTCTAGTCTCAGTCAGACCATTAAGTCTGGTCTTTTTATGAGAACTTGGGGTCTACATCCCACTGCTCTCCTGCTCCCTCAGGGGTTCTCTGTTGTGTTCCCTGTCAGGGCAGTCATCGGTTATAGTGGGCACCATCTAGTTCTTTTGGTCTCAGGCTGATGTAGTCTCTGGTTTATGTGGCTCTTTCTGTCTCTTGGGCTCGTAATTACCTTTCGTCCTTGGTGTTCTTCATTCTCCTTTGGTCCGGGTGAGCTGAGACCAATTGAAGCATCTTAGATGGCCGCTTGCTAGCGTTTAAGACCCCAAACACCACTCTTCAAAGTGGGATGCGGAATGTTTTCTTAATGACTGACTTAGATGTCCCCTGAAACCATGGTCCCCAAACCCCTGCCCCTGCTACGCTGGCCTTTGAAGCATTTAGTTTATTCAGGAAACTTCTTTGCTTTTGGTTTAGTACAGTTGTGCTGACCTTGCCTGTATTGTGTGTTGTCTTTCCTGTCACCTAAAGTAGTTCTTATCTACTGTCTAATTAGTGACTACCCCTTCCTCTCGTAACCATCAAAGAATATTTTCTTCTCTGTTTATACTATTTCCCAAGTTCTTATAATAGTGGCTTTATCCAATATCTGTCCTTTTGCAACTAATTTCACTCAGCATAATGCCTTCCAGATTCCTCCATGTTGTGAAATGTTTAACAGATTCATTACTGTTCTTTATTGATGCATAGTATTCCATTGTGTGAATATACCATAATTTATTTATCCATTCATCCATTGATGGGCACCTTGGTTGCTTGCATCTTTTTGCTATTGTAAACAGTGCTGCAGTGAACATGGGTGTGCATATATCTGTTCGTGTAAAGGGTCTTATTTCTCTAGGATATATTCCAAGGAGTGGGATTGCTGGATCGTATGGTAGTTTCTAGCTTTTTAAGGAAGCGCCAAATCGATTTCTGAAGTGGTTGTACCATTTTACATTCCCACCAGCAGTCTGTTGTGTTACAGCCTCACCAACATTTATTGTGTTTTTTGGATTAATGCCAGCCTTGTGGAGTGAGATGGAATCTCATTGTAGTTTTGATTTGCATTTCTCTAATGACTAATGATCGAGAGCATTTCCTCATGTATCTTTTAGCTGCCTGAGTATCTTCTTCAGTGAAGTGTCTGTTGATATCTTTTGCCCATTTTTGTAATTCGGTTGCCTTTTTTGTAGTTGAGTTTTTGCAGTATCATACATATTTTAGAGATAAGGTGCTAATCAGAAATGTCATAGCTAAAAACTTTTTTCCCAGTCTGTAGGTAATCTTTTTACTCTTTTGGTGACATCATTGGATGAGCATAGGTGTTTGATTTTTAGGAGCTCTCAGTTACCTAGTTTTTCTTCTGCATTGTAGTAATGTTTAAGATACTGTTCATGCCATATATTAGGGCTCCTAACGTTGTTCCTATTTTTTCTTCCATGATCTTTATCATTTTAGATTTTATATTTAGGTCTTTGATCCATTTTGAGCTCGTTTTTGTGCATGGAGTGAGGTATGGGTTTTGTTTCATTTTTTTGCAGATGGATATCCAGTTACGCCAGCACCATTTGTTAAAAAGACTGTCTTTTCCCGCATTTACCTGTTTTGGGGCCTTTGTCAAACATCAGCTGCTCATATGTGGATGGCTTTATGTCTGGATTCTGAATTCTGTTCCATTGGTCTATGTGTCTGCTGTTGTACCAGTACCAGGCTGTTTTGACTACTGTGGCGGTATAATAGGTTCTAAAATCTGGTAGTGTGAGGCCTCCCACTTTGTTCTTCTTTTTCAGTAATGCTTTACTTATCTGGGGCCTCTTTCCCTTCCATATGAAGTTGGTGATTTGTTTCTCCATCTCATTAAAAAATGTCATTGGAATTTGGATCAGAATTGCATTACATCTATAGATCGCTTTCAGTAGAATAGACATTTTTATAATGTTAAGTCTTCCTATCCATGAGCAAGGTATGTTTTTCCACTTATGTAGGTCTCTCTTGGTTTCTTGCAGAAGTGTTTTGTAGTTTTCTTTGTATAAGTCTTTTACATCTTTGTTAAGACTTAATCTTCACATGATCCTAACCAAACCAAACCTGTTGCTTTTGAGTCATTTCTGACTCATACTGACCCTATAGGGCAGAGTAGAACTGCCCTATAAGGTTTCTAAGGAGTGGCTGGTGGATTTGAACTGCCAGCCTTTTGATTAGCAGCTGAATGCTTAATCATTGTGCCACCAGGGCTCCCGTGATCCTGAGAGACCCTTCAAATATTTCCCTATAATGGTAAGACAGGTTGATCAACAGTCCTAGCTGCCACCTGATTATGTTCTTGGCTTGGAAATTTCAATTTAGGTTGTTCCCCAGTTGGGTTACATATAATTGGTCTGCATTTGACCTTCCTAGTCCCTAAAGTCCCAATCAGTGCCAATTTTTTTTTCCTTCATGCTGGGCGATATATATTGCTTGTTGTGTAATAGTCTTGTGTCCCTGTTTGTTTAAAAAATTTCCTATCTGCTGCTTTAATTTATAAGCTTCACTCCTTAAACGCCTGTTTAAAAAACAAAAACACTGTTCTTATGGCTTAAGCAGTATATCAGTGTGTTTCCTGCCCCCCCCCCGCCCCGTTTTATCTTGATGTATCTGAGAGGAGCTGAAGGATATAAGAATATAACAGGGTTTCCCAAACTGTTCTCTCATGACTTACTGAAATTACAGGGTTTCCAGTGTTATTGGGAAGGATTATATAGTTTATTTCCCTTTTTGAGACTCACAGTTTCAACTAGAATATTAAATGTTCTGAGAAGTTCTGCAGGGGAGGGGGGAAACATTTAACGCAGTGTTTCCCAAACTCTTCCAACATCTGTTAACATCTCTTATGAGGTCTTGGAAACGCTGAGCTCTACCAGTAGATCTCTGTCTTTTGGGGGTAACTTAAAGTCAGCCAAGATATGAAAGATCCCATCTCATTTGGCTAACAGACTCCTTTGTATTTACTTTCCTGTAAGGATATAAGATTGCTGCTGCTCTCTAAAGGTAACACGCTGAGATGACAATCACAATTTTAGCTTTATGGATAGTCTCAGATTTGGAATCAAAGGGTAATCATCTGTCTTTCTGTTCCATCTTTCTCCTCTTCAGACCTCTTGAAGGGTTCAGCAATGCAGTCATAGTAAAACCCAGTATTAATATGGCTTATTGCATGGATTTTGATATACTGTCGATGTTCCCCAAAACTATTATATGAATTGTTATCACCATGTAGCACTGATAATACTGGGGTCATTTTGCTGATAGATAAAATGTAAAATAACTTTTTTAGATAAACTCTGTGAGTATTGAGCTTAGGGCCATGTCTTTTGTTTGGAGGCCTTGTGTGACGTGCCCTTAGAGACCATTTGGTCCAAGAGCCTCATGTTACAGATGAGAAAACTGAGGCCCTGAGAGATAAAGTGACCTTCCTACATATCTGATGCTTTTTTTCTCATCTGGCCTGGAACATACTCCCTTTTTAGTACAAGAAAACACATTTAAGACCCAATTCAAAATAATCCTCCTTTGTACATTTTAACATAAGAATGGGGGGCTCTGTGTATAAATTTCCAGAATTGAGTTGAACATTAATCTGTTAAAAGCTGAAATTGTAACTGTTACTGTATTTCTATTTAGGTTTACTTTTGGACATCAAGCCCATCATTACCAGCCAGTGAAGAAGGATTTCAGCCTATGCCCTCAATCACAATAAGGCCACCAGATGACCAACATCTTCCTACTGCAAATACTTGCATTTCTCGACTCTACGTCCCACTCTATTCCTCTAAACAGATTCTCAAACAGAAATTGCTACTCGCCATTAAGACCAAGAATTTTGGTTTTGTGTAGAGTATAAAAAGTGTGTATTGCTGTGTAATATGACTAGCTAATTTTGTAGATTTTTTCCATTTGTCTATTAAAGTTTATGGAAGTTAATGCTGTCGTATCCCCCGGTGGTAACTTAAAAGATTGAATGCAAACATTCCTTGCTGAGTTTGTAGTTTAAAGGCCTAAGGAGCACTAGCAACATTTGACTACAGTGGTTTGCTAGTTAACAACTTCTGGGTCTAACCCCAGCCAAAGATGACAGCAGAACAACATAATTTACACTGTGATTTATCTTTTTGCTGAGGGGAAAAAAATGTAAAATGTTCTGAAAATTCACTGCTGCCTTTGTGGAAAGTGTTTCAGCAAAGGTTCTTGTATAGAGGGAATAGGGAATTTCAAAATAAAAAATTAAGTATGTTCTGTGTTTTCATTTTAACTTTTTTATGGTGTTTAATTTGTGGTTGGCTGCAATTGTGTATCATGTATATGGAACTTGTAAAAAGTTCTTGACGTTCAGATCTTAGAGATGAAATCACTTTTACCTATAAAAACCACTTTTGTTGCGGTTTATCTTGGCTGCGTTGAGCTATTAGAAGATATCACTAATATTTTGCATGTACTGTTCATTTGAGTGAGGGCACTTTTTTTGTACATATGATGGGGCCAATGCACAATACTTTATCACAATCAACTTTTTTTTTTTTTTTTTCCTTTGTATCCCTATTTCAATGAACAGTCAGTTAGGTTACTGCACTTCAGTTCTAACTAGACATTTGTACTAAGGTATTTCAGTTATGTAAACTCAGCCTGGGCACTTTCTGATAACTGTAAAATGTTTTATAAGATCATGATTATTGAAGATACATTTTGGAAAATTTTAAATGTTGGTGAGCAGCTTAACTACTTTTGTATCTAGCCTTTTTTAAGTACCTTGTTACATTTACTTTTTTAAATAAAGAAATTACAGAAGAAATGTCAAGTAATATTGAAGAAACAATAGTTTTTATTTATGTAGTTGTACATTTTTAAACTAAGGGCAATACACCAGACACGGTTATGTGCATAAAATTTTTTTTATTTAAAAACTGAAAGTTTATATACACATGGACTATAAGAAACAAAAGAAAATCAGTCCACATTTTACAGTTAGCAGAGAATCCTGAATGGCACTGGCCGGGCCACCTTTTCTTTTTACAAATGGAGGAAGTTAAGTGTGACCCTTACTTGGCATAGGAAGTTAAGTCATTCACGTAAACACTTAGTAATTAAGTGACAGGTTCTTTTTGATGATCCATTAATTGTGCACCCCAGGGCCAGTACCCTAAATTCTTATGGGTTTAGTAGCTTCATTCAGTGGCATAAGGAACACTTTTATTCACTAAGTCTTCAGTGAAGTGACTTAAGCTGGTCACTTTACATACTGAAAATGAAAAGAGAAATTCTCTGCAATCCCTCACTTTTCAGTTCCTTTATAGGACTCTTGGTCTTTCAGATAGTTTTCATGTGCAAGGACACTATGCTTTTATTATTTCACTTCCTTCAAAAGACTGAACCACATGATATTCTCAGCCCTGCTGACACTATAAATATTTAAAAGCCAAAATGATAGTAGTGAAACTTATTGTATTTCCGAAAACTTATACAACACGCTGTATTCTATCTGTGTAAATTAACCAAAGGTGATTTTATAAAGTGAGACATTGGTTTTTATGTCTAAATGCTATTTCTAAGTAAATGAAATAGTAATTAGATTAAGAGCTGATTGACATGTGTTTGAAAGATAAAATTTATCTATCACCTTAACCTCTGTATGCACATGATAGGATTGATAAAGAGAACAAACTCGATAGAATTAGGACATTTGAAAACCCTAATTGTGAACTTATTTTTAATAGCTATTGAAAGAATGAAAATATTTAAAATAATGCACAATGTCTTAAGTCTTCCTAAATCAACATTTTGGTTAAAATGCTTTTAGGAATATTGAAAGCAAAGTGAGTTTTTTTTTTTTTTTAACATAAAGCATAAAACGGTTCTAAATGTAAAATAAAGTCATGTAAAATAAAGTTCTCTTTTGGTCTTGTTTAGTGATTAAGTTGAATAGAACTGGAAACAAATTTAGGAAGAGAAGACCAAGAATGAACTTTACTGAAGGTTTTAAAAAATTTGCTACCTCTAAAGTCATCTGAATATCAACTACCCAAAATATAATGGCTTACTTTTTTTTTTTAGTATGATTTCACTATTTGGTACTTGCCCCAAACAACCCTTTAAATTCCTCTCCTAAAGATACAAGATGATTTCTGTCTGTTGAAGGTAGTCAGCAATTTCTAGATCTAAACTCAAACTGAGATCATCTCTTAAGGCAGTGGTTCTCCTGCTTCTGTATGCATAAGATTCACCTGTGGCGCTTGATAATGTAGATTACTAAACCTTGCCCTTCCTCTCATCTCCTTTTCTGACTCAGTACGTCTTGGGTGGTGGCCAGAAATCTTCATTCTTAAGGGAGCATCCCAGGTGATTATGAAACACTGCCTTAAGAGCGTTCCTTTTTTATTCACAAATATAAATACCTCTGTTGTAAATTCCCTAAAGCCAAACCTTTCCTACTTACAACCTTTGTTGAAGTACATCTGTTGATTAGGTTCTAGTCCTGGAGTAGTTCTTCCTCCTGATGATAAGAGGCCAACTGGAGGTGCCTTGAAGAGACTGTGCCTGGGTAGCAACTGAAAGTATTTTCAACGCTTACCGTAACTGAAGTGGGTAGCCATGAACATAGAGATTAATTCTCTAAACATCACTCAATGTAGAAATCATTTAAGATGTGATTTGTTTATTCATGTCAGGATACCTTGGGTTAAATAAAAGCCAAGTATCTTCTCTTACCTCTCTTTTAATATTCTAAAAAATATTACTGGATTGTTAGGACTGTACAATATCTGAAATACTAAATGTTGAGTGCTTATTATGTACCAGGCACTGTCTCAAGTGCTCTAAATGTATTATTTTATCCTATGAGATACGATCTATTACTGTCCTCACAGACAGGGAACTGAGACACTGAGGTGAAATAACTTGCCCAAGGTTATAGAGCTGGTAAGTGCTGAAGCAGGATACATCTCCAGGCATCTGGAGCTTGTATTCTTAAACATCGGACCATATTATTTTGTGAAAAGTATGATGATGAGCATGTCAGTTGGTTTACTGATCGTACAATGAAATATTCTACTGAGTCTGTCTGCATTATTATTTATATATTTTTGCTGACGATTTAAAAAAAAAAAAAAATGTCATTCAGTAACTTTCCCTAAGAATAACTGGAACTCTGGAGATGTGGGAATTTTCTGAAATCAGCCGTGGTGCCTATCTTTAAGTAAAAGTCTTAAAATGAAAAGTACCACACATAATGCAAAACTGACTTTTTTGTTCTTAAATGTTCACAAATTATTATAAAGAGCTGCTCTAAAAGAGCAAATATCTTTTATGGGTAAAAGCCTCAATTTTCTGAATCTTTTTCAGAATATATCTTTGATTATTTCCACTTGTTGAACTGGATTGAGTCTTTGAATCAATAGTTTGCACTGCTACATAATGACTTTGATGGATGTAACGATCTCTTAAGGAATAAGATTATCAGGGCATGTATTTCTATCTGAAATACTGTCTTCAGTTAGGAAGATGCATTTGGCTATTTATACATAGCCAACTACATTTAAAACTTTTATTTCAGCCTGCCTTAATGATCTACAGAAATGGAAGGCTTATGTGATGATCACCTTTAACATTGATTTAGACTTCTAAGGAACAAATGCCTAAATTTGTGTTATCGGTTTCTTCAAGAATTCTGCTCACATAAAAACATCATAGTAATACTCTCAACTACCAAGAGACCGATTGGGAGTGGGGAGGAGTGAGTGAAAAGAGAGCAGTCATAATGGCTGTCTGAAAATATAGGTACCAAAGTCCCAGGACAATAATGAAAGAAGAGGCTTTGAGTCCTAGAATGTTTGATCATCAGGTCTGTGCTTCAAACAGATAAAAAGAAAAAAAAAAAAAAAAAAAACCTGTTGGCTTTGAGTCGATTCCAACCCATAGTGAGTAGAACTGCCCCACAGAATTTCCAAGGACCACCTGGTGGATCTGAACTGCCAACTTTTTGGTTAGCAACTGTAGCACTTAACCACCAAGGTTTCCTCAAACAGATGAAAAGTGGCAAATGAGGAGCAAGGAAGCTAGGAAGCGTTCCAGAAGCACAACAGAATAGAGCCATTTAATGTCATACTACGTTTAAAAATCTGAATACTTCACGCATTAAATGTGTTTGCCATACAAGGATGGCATGCCAGCAGCTCTACTCAATTCAGAAAACAACACCCAAAGCTAACATTTCCACTCAAGGTAACTGTCCATTTCACTCAAAACTATATACTCTGCAAGAAGGCAGGGAAGCATGCAGTTCATTTCAAAAGACATCCAAATTTATCAAGGTTTAGGTTATCAAAACAGCATCTGTAAAAGGGAAACAAAAGGCCTTGGACAAAGCAAGCACATGTGTATGTGTTAAATGAAAGAAATAGTTTATTCATGAAAGATACCCAATAGATAAAGAATTACTAAACTGTGTTACCATTTAAGTAGTAAAGCACTTAAAAGCTATGGACCTTGACTTGGATGAGAGGCAATAAAAGTTTTGGCATATTGACTTTTTGTAAGCATCCCTCTAGAATACATTACTTATCCAACCACTAATTAAGTCATCTTGAGCATATCTACTTAACTCACATGCATATCTCCTTCTGTATTCCCCACTGCCACTGCCTTATTTCAAGCTTGCATTATCCAGCACCTGGCCTTTTCCAATTGGCTCTAAACTAATCTCCCTGCCTCCAGATTTGCCTTCTGCATGATAAATGAATGGCTCATTCAATACAGAAACATCTTTCTAGTGGTTTTCAAAATAGGGTTCAGGATCTCCCAATTTTTAACAAGCGTTTTATTTGCATTTTTAATGTGTATGTCTTGGGTTATCTGGATGATCATTTATGATTACATTAATGTTAAGCAATATTACTTTGAATGAAGGCTAAAAATAGGTAACTTTAATATGGAAATGATGCATTTGTTCTTCATGAAAAACAAACAATATACAGGTGAGCTGGTGTTGAAAAATGGAGTCATCTATCCCATGGCTGGAATGTAAAACAACCTGCTTCATTAATGGTCACAATAAAATCCACAATGATGCAATTGAGTTTAATCTGGGATGTAAATGCAAATTCCCAGCAGGAGTTTGAACTGGAATGAACTGGTTTAAAGTCGTGGCTTCAGCAAAACAATAAACCCATTGCTTGATGTTACAATTTGAATTTCACCATTTCTGTAGTCTTGTTTGTATTTATAAATTTATAGATGTACAAAACTCTAAGAATAAAGAGTTTATAACTGGTCTCTATATATACTTAAGTAACATACAATTTTAAGTCAATACTGAAGTGGCAATGAGAATTATTTTTCTTTAAAAGGGTTAAGACATCATTCAAGTTTGAGAAATGATGACCTACCCACTGAATGGCTCACAATAAGCAAGCAGTAGCTTGAAATTATGTATTTTCGGTACTAGAGGCTAGATCACCTTTTAAGTCAATCACATACAACACTCTCTAAGTGGAACGGAGGCTGTTTGCACAACAAATTACCGCAAAACTTGGTGGCATTAAACAACCATTTGTTATGCTCGTGGATTCTATGAATTAGGAATTTGGACAAGGCACAGTTGGGACAGCTTGTATCTGCTCCATGATGTCTGGGGTTTCAGATGGAAGACTTGATGGCTGGGAGGTAGTAATCCTCTGAAGGCTCGTTTATTCACACATCTGGAGGTTGATGCTAGCTGGGTTGTGTCCCTCAGTTCTTTTCCACAGGGGCTTCTTCATATGGTTTCTCTGTGTAGCCTAGTTTTTGGCTTCCTCTAACCATGGTACCTAGTTTCCAAGGGCAAACTTTCCAAGGGAGAGACAGCTTTTGCCTGGTCTTCTTATTCAAAGGGAGAGGAATTAGACTCCACATTTTGATGGCAGGAGTATTAAGAGTCCAGAAGAGTGTGTGGGACCAGAAATATTGCTGTGGCCAATTTTGGAAAATACATTCTGCCAAAGAGGCTATATGAAGATGTTGTTATTGTTAGGTGCCGTCGAGTCGAACGAAAAACTGCCTGGTCCTGCGCCATCTTCACAATTTTATGCTTGAGCCCGTTGTTGTGGCCACTGTGTCAATCCACCTCATTGAGGGTCCTACTCTTTTTCGCTGACCCTCTTCTTTACCAAGCATGATGTCCTTCTCCAGGTACTGGTCCCTCCTGATAACATGTACAAAGTATGTGAGGCAAAGTCTCACTATCCTCAATTCTAAGGAGCATTCTGGCTGTACTTCTTCCAAGACATTTGTTCATTCTTCTGTCAGTCCGTGATATATTCAATATTCTTCACCAACACCATAATTCAAAATCGTCAATTCTGCTTCAGTCTTCTTTATTGATGTCCAACTTTCACATGCATATGAGGCAAATGAAAACACCATGGCTTGGGTCAGGCGCACCTTAGTCCTTAAAGTGACATCTTTGCTTTTCAACACTTTACACAGGTCTGTTGCAGCAGATTTGCCCAAAGCAATATGTCATCCGATTTCTGATTTCTTGACTGCTGCTTCCATGGGCATTAATTGTGGATCCATGTAAAATGAAATTCTTTACAACTTCAATCTTTTCTCCATTTATCATGATGTTGCTTATTGGTCCAATCATAAGGATTTCTGTACTCTTTATGTTGAGGTATAATCCATAGTGAAGGTTATAGTCTTTGAGCTTCATCAGTAAATGCTTCAAGTCCACTTAATTTTCAGCAAGCAAGGTTGTGTCATCTGCATATCGCAGGTTGTTAATGAATCTTCCTCCAATCCTGACATCCTGTTCTTCATATAGTCCACCTTCTTGGATTATTTGCTCAGCATACAGACCGAATAAGTATGGTGAAAGGATATGACTTTGATGCACACCTTTCCAGACTTTAAACCATGCAGTATCCCCTTGTTCTGTTCGAATGACTGCCTCTTGATATATATACAGGTTCTTCATGAGCACAATTAAGTGTTCTGAAATTCTCATTTTTTGCAATGTTATCCATAATTTGTTATGATCCACACTGTTGATCATAATAGATGAATGTCTTTGCACGGTCAGTGAAGCACAGGTAAACATCTTTCTGGTTTTCTCTGCTTTCAGCCAGAATCCATCTGACATGAACAGTGATATCCCTGCTTCCATGTCCTCAATCTGAATCCAGCTTGAACTTCTCTGGCAGTTCCCTGTGGATGTACTGCTGCAACCGTCTTTGAATGATCTTCAGCAAAATTTTACTTGTGGGTGATATTAATGATACTGTTTAATAATTTCCGCATTCTGTTACATCACTGTCCTTTGGAATGGGTACAAATATGGCTCTCTTCCAGTCAGTTGGTTAGGCAGCTGTCTTCCAAATTTCTTGGCATAGATGAGTAAGCACCTCCAGCGCTGCATCTGTTTTTTGAAACATCTCAATTGATATTCCTTTAATTCCTGGAGTCTTATTTTTCACCAATATCTTCAGTGCAGCTTGGACTTCTTCCTTCAGTACCATCAGTCCTTGATCATATGCTGTCTCTTGAAATGTTTGAACATGGACCAATTCTTTTCTGTACAGTGACTTGGTATATTCTTTCCATTTTCTTATGATGCTTCCTGCATCATTTAATATTTTTTCCCACGAAATTCTTTAGTATTGCAACTTGAGGCTTGAATTTTTGCTTCAGTTCTTTCAGCTTGAGAAATGCTGAATGTGTTCTTCCATTTTGGTTTTCTATCTCCAGGTCTTTGCACATTTCATTATAATACTTTGTCTTCTCGAGCCGCCCTTTGAAATCTTCTGTTCAGCTCTTTTACTTCATTATTTCTTTCTTTTGCTTAAGCTACTCCTTTTGCTTTAGCTACTCTATGAAAATGTAGGATCCTTTTACTCCTAGGAATCTTTTAGTTATACATTTTTTATATGGTCCTTATTAAATGTAAACATCTTGGGGGAAACTAGTAATACTGCTTACTATTGCCAAAGGACTCCTGGTGGTGCAATGGTTAAGCGCTCAGCTGCTAACTGAAAAGCTGGTGGTTTGAGCCCAGCCAGTGGCTCTGAGGGATAAAGACCTGGCAATCTGCTTCCGTAAAGATTACAGCTAAGAAAACCTTGTGTGGCAATTCTACTGTCACATGGGGTTGCTATGAGTTAGAGGCAACAACAATGATTGCCAAGCACTGTTATAAGCACTGTAATGGTAATTGCTGTATTACTTCAGAATAGTCAATTGTGCTATAAAAAATCAAGAGAAACTAAGTATGGAAGCAACTATCTTGGAGACATAATGAGATTTATAAGATGTGTTAAGTATAAAGAATAAATAAGTTAGTAACCTATGAGGCATGTTAAAGAAAGAATGGAACATATGTGTGTTGCACATAAATTTAAAAAATGCAACAAATGAGAGTAGCACACATAGAAAGGGCTTGACGGGTCAAGTAAATCTTAAATATTCATAAGGTACAGATGATGTCACTTTCAGATTAACAACTATGTTATCCTTAAATCAGCTACCCATTGGTGACATCCATTCTGGCCCCACGTGTATTGTGCCTAAGAAACACAGAAAAAACCCATAGCTGCTCAGCAGGCTAAATTATGGAGAGTTACGGCTGTGACCAGGTATGCCTACTCCTTTCTCTCTCCAAAAGAGTATGTGTTGGCTTTAAGCACTTTCTGTCTGCTGAATCCCCTTGCTCACCCTCAATTCTGGTCCTTATAACTACATTACCAGCTAGAAAGGCAGATGCAGCAAAGACAGGACATATGAACACTGAATAACACAAGTTTCAGACAGTGCAGTCCTTCCACAAACTCCTCTTCCCATAAAAAAAAAAAATTTTTTTTATGCCCTCCTAAATATATGAGCCTACTCCTTGTCTTTCTCCTTGCTTAAAACACTGCACGTTTTAAATGGATTCAATAAACCGTGTGATTTAAGCATCTCGATTTGATCAGAGCCTTTCTGGGATATGACCTCTGGGATAGCCCCCCTAGCACTATACTCAGAAAACCACCACCGCATCAAAGCCATTTCCCACCCCAGTAAATGCTTTACGAGTAATATTTTATTAAATCCCCACAACAACCTTGTAAGGAAAGAATTGTTCTTTTCTCACCCTACCAAAGAGGAAACTGAGTCACAGAGAGGCTAAGTAACTTGCCCAGGGTAACAATACTAATAAATGGGGGAGCTAGAATTCAAGTCCATGACGATCTGGCTCCAGAGTCCATGTTCTTTTTTCACTAAGCTTATTCACTTTTGTATCTCCAATGCCTAATATGATGCCTGACACATAGAAGGCATGTTTGATGAATTTAATTAAAAACGAATGAACCCTAATTCTTAGGTTATTTGCCATGTGACCTACAGTAAATTACCTAACTTTGAGATTCAATTTCCTCAGAGAATTTATTGTCTATTATTTAAAGCTAATACATGTAAACAATTTTACTCAGCACTTGCTTAGATGCCTAAGGAAGAGTAACTCTCTCCACACTGGGGCAGGTTTTAGAAAGAGTTTTTAGTCATTTTCAAAGCTTAAATATATTTTCTATACTGTTTTACCATGCTTCAGACAGCTAGCTATCCACACAACAGGTGCATGGTGTTCAAGACATGGCAGAGTCCCCATTAATTTCAGCTTCAGGCTACTTAAAACTCTTTCATCTTATTTTTATTTGTTGGATAAGATGATTTTTCTTTCCATTTTAGTTATTTTTTGATAGTCTCCCTGAGAAAGAGGTATTAGTACTTAAACCAAATTTTTGTCACCATCTGTAGCCGTGGTTTACTGCCATTACACCAGTGTTTCCCTCTCTCCACCACTTTAGCTTTTGACCTTGAAGAGAAGCTCTTTTCAATGGCCTGAAGTAGATTCTGGAGTCTACTGCTTTTTAGCTGGATGATCTTAGTTATTCCAAGAATAAGTCTCTTCATCTGTAATAGAAAGAAATTGCTATACTACCTCACAGAGATGTCCTGAAGAGTGAAATTAATTCACATATGGTGTTTAGTATAGTGCCTTGGTACTCTGTAAGAACTCAATAAATATTAACTACGGTTAATATTACTAACAGCTTAGTTCGCTGAAACAATTCCACAGAGCTTTCAAATTACTTTCCTGAATTTTGTAATTTTTCCCTCTCCTCCTCCTCACTCTCAACTCTCGGCTACGCCATTCACACACGCTTTTTACCTCAACCACTTCCTTTTTTCGGTTGCATAAACACAAAACAAGCCAGCCTTTTCCCCTCATTAATAGTTTAACGATGTGGCTTTCTTTTTTCACCAATAGTGTAGCGCACCGTTTCTCACCAATTCACACGTCAATAACGCGTTCTCCTTATCTCATCCTGTGGCTGGTCCACATGCCCAGTTAGCACGACGTACCGCGTTCCTGGGGCAAGCGAGGACTAGCTGGGGAATCTCGACCTGGAGAGGTGGCTTGGCGTGTCTGGCCACCTCCTGTACCAGGTGAGCAAAGCCCAGGCCTGGCGTCGAGAACCCGCTCCGGGCGAGTTCCTCAGCGGCCGGCGAGAGACCGGGCGGGTGAAAGTAGGCTAGCCTCTGAGGCGGGGCCGGCCGGCGTAGGTGGGTCCCTGAGGCGGGGCCAACTCAGTGGGGCGGGGCGAGACCGGCCGGGGTAGGCGGGGGCGTGGGGCGAGGCCGACCAGAGTGGGCGGGCCCCTGAGATGAGGCGGGCGCGGCGGTGTTTGAGCTGTGGCCGCCGGCGCAGAGCAAGTTCTACAGCGGGCAGGCGGGAGGCAGGGCCGGTGCCGAGAGTGGGGCGGGGCCAGCCAGGGTGGGACCGGTCCCTGAAGCTGGGGGCGGGGCGAACCTCGCTGACCTACCGGCAGGCCAGCTGAGTCCTGTCATAGTGGGAGGTGGCCTGCGCGCTCAGGTTCCTTAGCTGGTGCAGCTCTGGCGGAGTCTGCGCGATGGGCGATTCGGGAAGGCCGGAAGCGGCCAGGGCCAAGCAGGATGAGGTAAATGTCGCTGCCGCTTCCTTTCCAGTCCCCCAGTCACGCCGAGCCTTTAGGTTGCAGGTTGCGGCGGGGCCTTGCAAGTTGCATAACCGCTGTGGGAACTTCTCCCCACTGCCCTCAGAAAAGCGGTGCAGGCCCTGCCGCGCACCGTCGCCGCAGCCTGGTTTTATTGTCGGAAGCGCAGGCGAGGCCGTCGATCCCTGGGGAGAGCTGAGGAGGGAGCCGGGTTTGCGCTCCGCTGCTCTGCTCCGGGGCCCGCCAAGGGCGACGTTCTGAGCCTTCAGACCCGGGTGAGGTGCACCCCCCTCACTTACCCGCCCCATACTCTCCTCCAGTCCTCCTGGAGCTCTAGCCCGGGAAACTGAGGCAAGGAGAGAGAATAGTTGGAAATTCACCTGTGGAAATTGAGAGGCGGATGGGGTGGAGAGACAGGGAATCCTCATAACAATGAAAAAAATTAGGCTACTTAACTAGCTGTGAATCTTTGGGGTCTCACTTTCATCATGTATACAGGATTAAATTCAGTGTTGTATACTAAGTGCCACGAAAGTTGTAGGTGCCTAATAAACCTAAGATAACGTGCTCATACTGTCTGCTTCTATGGTAGTAGAAAAAAACCGAACCCGTTGTCGTCAAGTCGGTTCCAACTCATAGCGACCCCCTAGGACAGGGTAGAACTGCCCGTAGGGTTTCCAAGGAACGTGCCTGGTGAATTCGAACTGCTGACCTTTGGTTAGCAGCCGAACTCTTAACCCCTACGCCACCAGGGTTTCCATGATAGTAGCAGTACCTAATAACTGTAAATAAATCGAGATTTATTAGACTGTAGGGTTGCGTAGTGGGTAGTTTTAAATGGCTGCTGCATAATTTTCACACCCTGTTATTTTGCAAATACCTCTAAACCATTTATGTACGAAGGAACTGATTTTGTACGTCTGAGACCTGTTGCTGTTTATGATTTAATGCTGTGAATATTTGGAGGGAAAGTAAGAGTTTTAGCTCATAGAGACCCACGTTTAACCCTGCATTTCTTTAGACAGATTAGTTGTAGTTGCCAGGTTTGGGGTTTGATTTTATTTTGGTTTTGTAAATCAAAGGTATGTTGAAACCCATGTGAAATTGTGCATTACAGATGAGTAAGTAAACATAATTAAGCTGGTGCATACCTTGCTTACTGGATAATCCACCCCGCTAGGCCCTTATTACAAGTGAAAACAATTTTGTATGATAAAGAACAACCTGGAATAATATATTGTCATTAGGTTCACACCAAACTCTGCGGTAGAGGTGCCAATTTCCAGAACACTAATTCTGAACCTTATTTTTAATGTCCCATCATTCACATGTGAAACACATTTCTGTCAATAACATGCTTCATGATCTCATTACATAATAGTAAGTTTAACCTGGGGAAAAAAGGGAGGGCTAGTGTAGTTTTTTTGTTTAGTTGGTTTTTGCAGATTTTGAAACTTGTACAGTTAAAAATCCCTACCATAAACCTTATCATTTTGGCTGTTTTTCACCAGCCTCATGTCACCTTGGTTCTTCCAGCTTTATTTACAAGCAAATGATTTTTTAAAAATACTTTTCCTAGGAATCTAATTTGGTGGTTCCCCCCCCCCAACCCCATGCTCATTTCATTGGTTCCATCACTGCCATTTGTTAAATTATTTTTGCTTAAACTATCTTTTTTTTTAGAGATAGATAGTAGTATGTACTCCCTTTGGCTTCAGCTCATCTCACTGCTTTGAATTCTGAGCTTTAGGTGTAGACACTGGCCCTACTCCAGCTCATTACCTACAGAGAGAGAGAGATGTAGTTTAAGGCAGGGGTTGAGTTCAGAGTAAATACATTTCTAATCTTATTTCTGCCACTTATTAGTTGAGTGAGTCTATGTGTGTAGTTTACCCCCTCCAAGACTTAGTTTGCCCATCAGTGAAATGAAAATAGTATTCCCTATTGGGCACAGTTGTTGTATGAACTCAATGGAATAATGTATGTAAAGCATCTGTGTGGGGACAGGACTCAAAAGCAACCTCATTGCCAGACCTGAAGGTCTTGATTTTATGTATACTTCCTGTTCTAGAGCCTGGAACTGTATTTCTCCGTGTGTTATGACTCGTCTGAGATTGGAAGCTGTTAATGGCAGAAAAAAAATTCACTAACTAAAAACTGGAAAACTTCAGTTCTTTAAATTTGCTCAAATATTGGTGGAATAAACATCTATTGTCAGAGACTATGCTAGGCTTTTGGGATTTCACCACTATGAAGACAGTTTTAACTCTCAAGAAACGTAGTCTAGCGAGGACTACAGATAAATAGTAGAATGATCTGCAGTGAGATATGTGCTATGTTAGGAATAAGCACAAAGAGGGTATTTAAGTGACATACCTAATCCAGGCCTTTGTGGTAGAGGTAAGATGTGGGGGTGCTCAGAGAAGACTTGATTTCATATTCGAGTTATCTTACTATTGTAATCTGGTCATACAGTAAATTACAAAATCATCAGGTAATCTGAGCACAGGATGAAGAGATATTAGCAGCACGTCCACTTAGCTATCATTTATTGACATTATCCTTGATACTCTGGGAACAATGCAATAAATAAAAACTGGCCCCTGTTCTCTGGGGCTCAGGTGCTTTATCTAGGGAGGCCCGCACCTTTAAATAAGTAGTTACAAAACAAGACAATCCATATTATTATGACAGTACGTGTGAGATGTGCTCAAGCTCCACCTTCTATAGCCTCATGCTTTCATTTTGGGCCGTTCTCTCAAGCTTGCCTTGCCTTAGCCATTTCTTCCCCATCCCTGGCTGTTATGATGCACACTTCCTTTGGAGAGGTATGATGATGGATGGAGGCAGTGGTAAGGATGAAGAAACTTGGTGGGCCCTGGCACAGCAGAAATAGACAGTTCTGGTTAAGAGTCCAGAATTTAAATGTATCTTAATAATCTTGATTTATACATTTTAACCTTTCTTTATGTACTCATTTTCATGCATGCACAACTCTTCTGGTGCTGCTGAGATTTAAAAAGAAAAAAAAAAGTGGCACTGTTCCCTGTCGGAGTGTCAGCAAATTTCCAAAATTCCAGCAAATTTCTAGATTTAGGAGCCCTGGTGGTACAGTGGTTAAGTTCTTGGCTGCCAATAGAAAGGTGTGTGATTTGAACCTACCAGCTGCTCCATGGGAGATGTGACAGTGTGTGTCTGTAAAGAGTTTACAGCCTTGGGAACCCTATGGGGCAGTTCTGGTCTGTCGTATACGGTGGCTTTGAGTCAGAATCGACTAGATGGCAGTGGGGTTGTGTATTGTAGATAGTATTTCTCACTTTATGCCACAAAATTTTGAGACAGTCCACAGTGAGTCTGTATGTGGTTATGTTGAAATGGAAATAAAATAACAAATTGACAAGTTGTTGGTAAGGAATGTTTTCAGATAAGTATTGTAGCATTTTGGTTAATGTGAGAAAACAAAACATTAAAAAGTAGTCTATCAGTATCACTATTCTGCCTCAGAGAGGGACTAAAAGACATTTTCTCCACAAACTTGGACATTTGTTCTTCATGACACTTATGGGTCTAGTTTTGTGCTTATCCTCAAAGTAGCAGTAATGAGTCTTTTGGTTATTATGTGCCAGGCTCTGTTTGAGCACTTTTTAGTCACCAAAATAAACCTATGAGATAGGTATTTTATAGATGAGAAAACTGGGGCTCAGAGAAGTTAAACAGCTTCCTAAAGTCACGTGACTAATCAAACAATGTTAGCCATATGTTCTTGATAATAAGGATTCAACCCAGGCCAAGTGGCTGTCACACCTGTGCTTTCTCCTGAACTCCCGAGATGTGTATTCATATATAACTAAAAGGGGAAATACTACATAAAAAGGTTGTGTGTACTTTATTCTTCAAAGAGGTTATCTTCAGATACCAATGAAAATGAAGTGAAGTCAAGTGAAGAGCCGCTCCTAAGAAAGAGTTCTCGCCGGTTTGTCATCTTTCCAATCCAGTACCCTGATATTTGGAAAATGTATAAACAGGCACAGGCATCCTTCTGGACAGCAGAAGAGGTAAGAAGCATCAGCTTTATCAGCACTCTATAGTCCTGTGTTCATATTTTCTATTACAAAACACTGAACAATTTTAACATATTAAGTTCAAATTATATAAGATAACCTTGAATAAGCTAAGTCGTATAAGATAATGTTTGGAATTACTGACACAAAATGCACTCTTCTCCAATGTTTTGTGTTTAGACTACTGTCTGTAAACAAATTTCCGGCTGCATCTCATTCTGTCAGCTTTTCCGTTCTGATATATCTTAAAACATTTTCTATTTTTAAATATACTTTTGGTTTGCAGTGGCCACATAAAGGTTAATCTTTACTGATGGCCAGTAGGATAAATAACATTGCAGCTTAGCTATAGCCAAAAAAAGAGTGAAAGCCACAGTAACCCTGCTTTCTTATCTGGGAGAGACTTATCTGATTATACAGAAGAAGCCGTCACGTGGAGAGTTTGACCACTCAGGCAGGCAGTGAGCACACTGACCCCTGAGCCTGCCTGGCTGAATTTACAGTGCTTCTCCCAATCTGGCATTCCCCTTAGCTACATCAAACCTGGCACAGCTGCCGGTAACAAAAGGACAGCTGTAGAATGTTTTCTGTTAGTGGAGCATTTTCCACCTAGGAAATGAGCTGAATACAACAAATTAGAGAATACTTGCTGGTTTGCATAGGACATTTGGTCATGCAAGTGACTGCACCATGTTCTCACTGAACACATCATCGGTCTTCATCTTTGAACATGATGGATGATATCTACGTAGGTATCACTTGCTCAATGTGAGTGTGTGCACATGTATGTGTGCATATGCATACATATATACACAGAAATGTGTATAAAAAAAGTGTATATACATAGATAAATAGACAAGTGTTAGTTGCCATTGAGTCGATTCCAATTCATGGTGACCACACGTGTGCAGAGTAGAACTGCTCCATAGGGTTTTCAAGGCTGTGACCTTTTGGAAGCAGACCACCAGGCCTGTTTTCCAAGGTGCCTCTGGGTGGGTTTGAACTGCCAGCCTTTTGGCTGGTAGTCAAGTGCTTAACTGTTCATGCCATCCAGGGATATATATGTGTGTGTGTGTGTATCGGTCTATTGCTAGAGACATTTATCCTTTACATGTAAACACATGCTGTTAAGAATTGAGGCTCTAGAGCCAGGCTGCCTAGGTATAAATCCTGGTTCTACTGTTTACTAGCTGTGGATTTGGGAAAGCTGCTTAACTTCTCTGTGCTTCCTCATTGACAAATTGGGCTAGTAGTACTTGGCTCATTGGGTTATTTTGAGGACTAATGAGATACTTAGAATGGTACCCTGTACTCAGTAAGCACTAAATGTAAGATATTATTTTATATGTACAATAGGGGAGGTTTAAACTAGAAATCATAGATGGCATCAATTTTTCAAATGTTCTGTTATACTCTAAGTTTTATCCACTTACCCATCTTTATTGTTATATTGTCAACATGTTTGTTGTATGATAGTTGTGTAGAACTACAGCAACACCACCACCACCACCAAAACCCAATATTTTCAAACTGGGCCATAATGTTTGGTACACCTTACTGTCCTTTAACCGTCTGTGGTTTTTAGGAAGTTCTTTGTTAGATATGGTTAAGAGAACAAACGGAGTACACAGGTGGTCTTTTCAGTCACCAGTTAAAAACGCATTTCTGATATTTTGGTTTCTTGAATTTTACATGGAAATTATCTTCATCTTTAGGCAAGTATGTTGTACTGTAAGAAATGCTATTAAAAAAATTAAAACATACAGGTTGGTACATATTTTATAGGCAGCTTATAGGAATATTCAAATACACATTTTGAAGGAAAGTCAAACTTTTAGGTCCAAATAGTTTTCATTTAAACAAATTATATATGTTACAATTTAATCACCTTTAGACCCTTATTTTATCAATGGTTTAGCTTAGTTCCCAAATATGACCGACCATCAGAAACCCTGATTTAGAAGGCAGAATATTGGGGAATTATTTTTTAAAACCACCTAGGCAATTCTGATAATCAGCTAGGTTGGAATCGGCATATTTTGATGGTGAAATTGAGAATTTGCCCAGCTGAGATAAAGCTGGACATGGAAGTTTATGTTTCAGGTGGTAGGAACAATTATAAGTGACAGTCAAAAATTAAAGAAATACTTTATAATGAGAAAAATGGAGCCCTGAGCAGGTTCTCTAAATGTGAAATGGGAAGTGACCAATGTAGTATAAATAAAATTTATAAGACCTTTTGAAGCTGAGTGGTCAAAGGGATAACTTAAAAACATAATATTTAAGAACAAGCATATTATAATATTAACATTTAGTATCAGGAATATAATAATGAGAACCAGGAAGATGTCCCTCAATTAAACCTGAGTTGAGGTCTTAATAGAACAGAACCTGATTTTTAGCTTATGTATTGTAAAAAATGTGTACAGATATTTCCCCCTCCCTGGCCCATTTTGTCTCTAACACTTAGCATGGTGTCTGGCATGTAGTAGGTACTCGGTAAACATTTAAAGAATAAGTTAACGGGAAAAAGAATTTTAGAAAAGAACACTCAAATGATTAAAAGGATGGAGTACTGGTTGTTTTTGGAAAGGTCAAAGGGATGGGGCTCTGTTAGAATAAATAAAAGAACAAAGGACAGTTGCTTATTTAAAATGTTTGCAAGGATATTGTGAAACATAGATTCTCCTGAGACAAAATAATATCTACAAGGTCCATTTAAAGACAATTTTTATAGATTTTGTCAAACTCAAGGGTGCATCTCTTAAGTTCAAGGACTATCTCTAATAAACATTTAAAAAATATTTCTATTTCAAGTAAACCATGCCTATAAAGTCATTACTTCTGGGTATAAAAGTAGATCAGTTGGTGGAAAAGTAGCAGCTATAATTGATTAACGGGTGCCTGTTATCTGTCTGTCTGGGAGTCCCTGGGTGTTGCAAACAGTTGACAAGACACTCCACTACTAAGCAAAAGGTTGGAAATTCCAGTCTGCCCAGAGGCACCATGGAAGAAAGCCCTGGCAGTTTATTTCCAAAAAATTAGCAACTGAAAACCCTATGGAGCACAGGTCTACTCTAACACACATGGGGCTGCCCCGAGTCAGAATCAACAGCAACTTGAACCAGATTACCTAACAATATGGTAAATATTATATAAGGCAGAAATTGACTTTATTCATATATCATTCAGTTTAAATGTTAATGTCAATATGTTTAAAATACACTCTGGCTAGTCTGTTTCTCAATTAGCCAGAAAATCAGATTCCTTTGTAATGTAGACACTTTTTTTTTTTTTCCCACATTTTACCAGTAAAGAGCTGACCCTCCTTAATTTGGGGGCAAAAGTTAGTTTTCCAAATACTTTAGGAAGAATTTAACTCTAAGTTAAATTTTTTGAAAAATCTTTTAATTTCAGGTTGACTTATCAAAGGATCTCCCTCATTGGAACAAGCTTACATCAGATGAGAAGTATTTTATCTCCCACATCTTAGCCTTTTTTGCAGCCAGTGATGGAATTGTAAATGAAAACTTGGTAAGATTTTTGTTTTATTTTACTTTTGTCCCCATGCAGCAATTAAATGATGATAATGGCAGCAAGATAATTAGACTGAGCCTGAAAAAAGATGTCTAAGAAATGAATTAGTTGAAGGTTAACTCTTGAAAACATTTTTCTGATGAAGTGTCAGAGAAAAAGATTTATTTTTGCCAGTTGACCAGCAAAATATCATGAAATCCAGCATAATTTGTACCAATCAGCACTACTTATAATGTATAAACGTAGCTTGATTTCTACCCTTAACTAATACAGAATCTGCACCTTACTAACCCTTCCAGAGCTCTATAATAGGGCACTCAGTTCTGACTGCCCGTTTTTGAACTTGAATTATAATTGATCGGGAGTCATGCTTTCTTTTTAAAGAGAACGGAAGAGAAAGATAAGAACTTTCACCATGAACTGAAAAGGCTTCGATTGATATTGGGTCTATTGTCTACTGTCAAAAAAAATGACTTAAGGTCAATTCTACAAAGCATAATAATTATTTTTGGTAGATGTGCTAAAATTTATTTGGCTTATATAAAGTATTTCCACCTAACAGATCAGTTCATTTAATTGCTTAAGAACGAATACATTATGCAGCTAATTTATTGTTGAAAGTCGATGGACAAACAGTGCTGCTTAAATTACCCATAAGGTCTTTGTGACCCGGTTGTGGCATGACAGGCAATATTTAAGTGTTAATTCTGATGCCTAGATTCTAAATAGCAGTGTTTAATGAGAGTCCACAGAATTGGATACATCTGTTTTCCCCTGTTTTCTTAGGTGGAGCGCTTTAGTCAGGAGGTACAGGTTCCAGAGGCCCGCTGTTTCTATGGCTTTCAAATTCTCATCGAGAACGTTCACTCAGAGATGTACAGTTTGCTAATAGACACTTACATCAGAGATCCCAAGAAAAGGTATCTGTGCTGGGATTTTATTTACGAAGATTTATCATATAGCTTATGTTAAGGGCAGAATTTACTCCAAAACTAAATGTTTAGAAAGAATTATTCAAATATGGGTGTTTAGGAGTATGCTTTCTATTTTTTAATAACGTATTAAAAAAAAAACAAACTTGTATAGAACCAGTTGATCTTTAGGTATTGTATCTTAAAAAAAAAAAAAAAAAACCTGTTCATTAGCACATTCTATTTAGAAATTGTATGTTTGAATTTACTCAGTTTTTTATTAGACCTTATCCAAACCACTAATTTGAGTTTTACCTACATGTTTATATTTTATAGACATGCAAAAATACAGAAAACCTACAGATCTAGTAGCATACCATACAGTTGCAGTTATTATCTCTGATGAAAATTTAATCTGATTAAGAAAAACAGGTGGATAACTTTGCCATTCATTCTTTTGTTTTTACAGGGAATTTTTATTTAATGCAATTGAAACAATGCCGTATGTTAAGAAAAAAGCAGATTGGGCTTTGAGATGGATAGCAGATAGAAAATCTACTTTTGGTATGTAGCTTTAATTTATGTGTGAACAAATTTGCCTCAGGTGATATGACACTATTTTATGTGGCGTGACTATCTAGCACAAATCAAAGTCATAGCATGGAACAGGCATACAAATGTCTCAGTATGCCCCTTTTATAAAATCATTACTCCTAATAATTAATTAGAAATCTGTGGTAAAATAATCTAAAGCGATTATCTATTTTTAAAAAGTTGAAAGGTTAAAACGTTAGTATGTAATTATGGGTAAAAAAGAATCAATCACATAGAATCGGACAATAGTATTACAGCAATCTATAGTTTGTACCTACTTTAGGAATGTTTGTTTAGGATTGTAAGCAAATCAAAGTCTTAGCATTTTTCAGGGAACAAATATCTAGTTTCTGAAAAAGAAAATGTTAGTGCAGTCCAGCCAAGGCAAGAAATAGTCGTAACAGGCTTATTTTTCACAGATAAGTTAAATATAAACATCCTTTTGGATGAGTTGGAATCCAATAATTTTCTTTGAGGAAGTAATTAACATTGTGCCTTATGCATAGTACTTTCTCAGTAAGTATTTCTGAATTTAATGAAAATATTCAGGTATTTCCTTTGAATAACTCTTTACCTGTCCAGTTCTTATCTATTTCATAATTGGTGGTCTTTGCCTGATTTTATTCATTGTGTGGGGAAGCAGGTCTCAAAATTTTGGGCCTCAAGAACCCTTTGCACTCTAAAAAATTACTCAGGATTCCAAAGAGTTTTTATTTATGTGGGATTTATCTGTTGATACTTGTGTATTAGAAATGGAAACTGGAACATTTAAAATATTAATACATTTTAGAATAATAATATTTAACCCATTGCATTTTAACATAAATAACATTTATTATGAAAAAGACTTCCCTGCCAAAAAAAGCTGTCAGTGAGAAGAATGGCATGGTTTTAACATTTTGGCAAATCTCTTTAATGTCTGATGTAATAGAAACCAAACCCAAGCCAAACCCAGTGCCATCGAGTTAATTCCGACTCATAGCAACCCTATAGGACAGAGTAGAACTGCCCTATAGAGTTTCCAAGGAGCATCTGGCGAATTTGAACTGCTGACCCTTTGGTTAGCAGCGTAGCACTTAACCACTACGCCACCAGGGTTTCCGACATAATAGAAGACAGCTGAATTCTCATATCTGCTTCTGCGTTCAGTTTGTTGAAGAATATTGTCTTGGTTGAAGTATATGAATGAAATTCAGCCTCACTCAGATATGTAGTTAGAAAAGGGAGGAGTATTTTACTAGGCTTTTTGGGTTATTGAGGATATGCCATATAGCCTTTGGAAAACTTCTCTATATGCTCATGAGAGAATGGTAGTAAAAGGGGGAAATAGTGTCTTAGTAGTACTGTGAAAATAGTTTTGACCTCCCAGATCTTCTGAAAGGGTCTCAGGAGCTCTCAGGGATCCCTGGGCCATACCTTGAGAACCAATGATATAATAATGTAAGGTATTAGAAAGTATGTAGTGTATCAGGGAAGAAATATGCTTACATTGCCATTGGTTTATTTTGAGAATGAAAAGAGCAGTGGTTCTCAGTGTGCATAAAAATTATCTGGAGAATTTGTGGAAAAAACCTTCAGAATCCTGTCTTTAGCCAAAGAAGGAGTTAGGAGGCCTGGCTGGGACAGAGGGGTTTGCTTTTTATTCCCAGCTAATTATCTCACTGGTGGTTTGGAAAGCACGCTTTGAAAAACAGTGGTTTTAGAGGAAAAGGGAGAGAAATATCAAAGTGTTTAATATGCCCTGAAAATATCAGTATAGATAGGTACTGATAAAAAATGAAGCCCACAGAAAGCGTGTATTTCATAACACTACCACAGATAGACAATCTAGAAATAGAGAAAACAGGGGAGGGTGGCAGTCACCACAAAACCACATCAGGGGCTCCAGGTAGGTTTTTCATATGGTTTAACCTCAAGGAAAACCCCTTAGAGTTCTGATTTAGGTTATCAGAGGAAAGAACATGTTTTAAAATAGTGTAGTGGCAGTGGAATGAGTGGTAGATGGAGTAAAGAGGGAAAGGGAAAAGAGTGAAGAGCACACTGGTGGCTCTCCTTTTTGGGAGTGGCAGAAGACCATAGCATGGAAATATCTTGCTTACCCAGACACCTGTACTTCCCTTTAACCACCTGCACCATTATTATCTTTAGATTGATAAAGGCAGCTCTTCCTACCTTCTACTCTCCAATCCAGTGTACACTCATGTACATATGGGCGTATTGCACTCACATGTATGTACCTGTACTCATAGACACATGTGTTACACAGGTAAATCACCTCTTTTGTTGCATATCCTTTTTCCAGACACCAAGGCCTACAGCAGCCCAGTCTCTGACACAGAATTAGAAGTAGGCATACCTTTCTTTGTGATCTAGTAGGTCGAGGAAGCAAATTTTCTCTTTTGAAGGTCCTTGGCCATAATGCTAAATTATTTATTTTGTGTCTGGGCAAAATAGTTGTGATATTGTAAAACAAAACAAAAGACATGTTAAACTTGAAAATGTCTGTATTATGTGTGATATTTCAGAAAGTGAAACTGTTTTTTGTTTGCCAGGGGAAAGGGTGGTAGCCTTTGCTGCTGTAGAAGGAATTTTCTTCTCCGGATCTTTTGCCGCTATATTCTGGCTAAAGAAGAGAGGTCTTATGCCTGGACTCACTTTTTCCAATGAACTCATCAGCAGAGATGAAGTAAGGAATGAAGGATTCTTCAAGTTATTTTGCATTCGTATTTGGCGTTCCTTTATTTTCCTTTCCCTTCGAAAATGCTTGTGGTAATGCAAGTATCCTGGTAATTAAAAGAAAACTGGAAGTCATTCCTTCCTTGGCTGTTAAGACATTGTATTTTCCTACCATTCCTTCTTAGTCTCTTCTACTCATCCTTAAATATCAGTATGCTCCTGGATTCCCATCTTGGCCTCTCTCCTTTGGTGTATACGACCTTCTGGCTGATCTCATCCATTTCCGTGAGATCATCTAAGTGTTCATGACTACCAAAATGCTATCTTTAGCGCAGATAATCTTGCCAAGATTCAAACCCATATATTCAGATACATTTGAGAAATTATCTCCTGGACATCTCCATAGATATCTCAAGCCTAAAAGCCTAGTATTCCATAATTCAGACTCATCATCTCTCTCCCCAAACTTGTCCCTCCTTCTGTTTTTCCTGTTTCATCGAGTAAACCTACCTTCTGTCCAGACATCCACATTTCAAACTTAGGAGTCATTTTAGATTGCTTCTTTTTCTAGTCATATGCAATCAGTCATTATATCTTGTTTCCATACTTTCTTGGCATCTTCCCCCTTTTCATTCTCACCACTGCTGCAGTTCAGACTTTTCATTATCCCTTATCATCTCTGGGTTCTCTGCCCCTAAAACCTCCAGTTCATCCCTCACACTGCTCTCCTGTAATCTTTCTAGATTTTTAAATTCAAAGCTCTTGTGACTCTGTTGCGTGAGGATGAAAAACAACCTCATCAGTTGGCAAAGGGGTCCTGCATATCCTTGCCCTGTCTGCCTCTCCCACAACTCCCCTCCCTCTCTAGTATATGCGCTCTTCTTTCCACGCAGTACTTTTAGTTTCCTTTCAGTGTCATGCTGTTTTGTGCTGCTTTGCTGTGGCTCACACTGTTCTCTCTGCCTGTGATACCCTTGCCACTTCCCTACCACTTTTTTTCCACCTGTTGACTGCCTTCTCATAAGATGCAACTTAAGGTTTCCTGACCCAATTTTGTAAAATTAATCATTGCTCCCTACATATATCCCTTTGAAATTTGAGCCTGTCTCTGTCTTAGAGTCTATAACGTTGTATTGTACTTCTTATCTCCTCTGCTAGACTCTAAGCTCCTTGAGTACAGTTGTTAGCTGCCTCCGAGTTGATGGTGACCCCATGCCTGGTCCAGCACCATCCCCATGAACCGCTGGGAGTTGGACTATTGTGGTCCATAGGGTTTCAATTGATTGATTTTAGGCCGCTAAAACCTGTTCAGCATCATAGCAACACACCAGCCTTCACTGGTAAAGACATGGTGGCAGCGCATGAGGTGCATTGCCGGAAATTGAACCTGGGTCTCCTGCATGGAAGTGGAAAATTCTACCACTGAGCCACCACCACCCTCCTTGAGTGCAGAGACATTAACTTATTTTTCTGTTCCCAGTGTTTAGCCTGTTGTTGTTGTCAGCCATTCAATTTATGTACATTTACTGAATACACTAATCTGGCTCCTCAACTTTTTTCTAAGTGACCTTGGGAAGTTACCTAACCCCTCTGAGCCTTAGCTTCTTCAACTGTAAATGATAACAGGGTTTTGTTAAGATGCAATGACACAGTATATGTAAAAGTACGTTTAAGTGCCATAAAATGCTTTAGGTATTTATTGTTTTTGGTTCATATCTTTAAATTTTAGTAACCTTTATTATAGTGTCGTATGATTACATAGAGGATTTGTAGAACAAAAGAAGAAAAAAAAAATCAAACTCAGCACAGAGATAACCACTTTTAATATTTGATTGTATTTGCTTTTAGACCTTCTATATTTAAATCTGTGTAGACATATACAAACATCATATTTTTACAACTTGAGATATTCTGTTTTCATATTTTTGTAAGTTTTTAAAAAGAGGTATGTTCAATATGTATTATTCTGAATGATATTATTTATTTGACTAGTCTACAATTAGTAGAAGTTTAGGTTGTTTCCAGGGTTTTGTTTGTATTGCTATAATGTGAAATGAATATCTTTGTACATAAACTTTGTCGCAATTTTATTTTATTTTATTTTCCCAAGCTAGATCCCTAGAAGTAGAATTACTACATTATAAGGTCTGAACTTTTTAAAGGTCGTTTATACTTATTTGCAGATTTCTCTACAGAAAGTTTATAGCAATTTGCAGCCCCACTAGCAATGTATGAGCATGTGTTTTCTGGTCATACCCTCACCAGAATCTGGATTTATTTTTTAACTATTTGATAAATTTGATAGGGATAACTGGTCTCTTGATTTTTTTTTTTTTTGGCATTTATTTGATTACTACTTAGATGGAACATTTTTCCATAGTAGTGTTCATCAATTGTGTTTTTTTTTTCTGTGGTTACCTATTCCAGTCCTTTTACTTCGTTCCTATTCAGATATTCATATTTTCCTTACTTAAGTATAAGTGTTCTTCACGTGTTAAGGTTATTTATGCAATAGTCTGTAACCCTTAAAGGAAAAAAACCATGCTTGCCCTGTCTATTGGTATAATCCCAGTTTTAAGTACAGTAACTGAGTTCTTTCACTAAGTATGTGTTATTGAACTTATTAAAATTCGTTGCAAATATTTCCCCCAACTTGTCCTTTGCTTTTATTTTTATTTTGTTGTTGTTAAGTATCCTTTGCTTTTTAATTTTTTTTTTTTAACATATAATAGCCTTAAATTTTATGTGGTCCACATCTAGAGATAAGTTTAATAGTTACACTTATTTTCTTCTTGAGTTGTTTTTTTTTGGTGAGGGCCGTATCAAGGCTCTGTATTTATTTATTTTTTAATTAACTTTTATTAAGCTTCCAGTGAACGTTTACAAATCCAATCAGTCTGTCACATATAAGTTTACATACGTCTTACTCCATACTCCCACTTCCTCTCCCCCATTGAGTCAGCCCTTTCAGTCTCTCCTTTCGTGACAATTTTGCCAGCTTCCCTCTCTCTCTATCCTCCCATCCCCTCTCCAGACAAGAGTTGCCAACACAATCTCAAGTGTCCACCTGATATAATTAGCTCACTCTTCATCAGCATCTCTCTCCCACCCGCTGACCAGTCCCTTTCATGTCTGATGAGTTGTCTTCGGGGATGGTTCCTGTCCTGTGCCAACAGAAGGTCTGGGGACCATGGCCGCCGGGATTCCTCTAGTCTCAGTCAGACCGTTAAGTATGGTCTTTTTATGAGAATTTGGGGTCTGCATCCCGTTGGTCTCCTGTTCCCTCAGGAGTTCTCTGTTGTGCTCCCTGTCAGGGCAGTCATTGATTGTGGCCGGGCACCAACTAGTTCTCCTGGTCTCAGGATGATGTAGGTCTCTGGTTCATGTGGCCCTTTCTGTCTCTTGGGCTCTTAGTTGTCGTGTGACCTTGGTGTTCTTCATTTTCCTTTGCTCCAGGTGGGTTGAGACCAGTTGATGCATCTTAGATGGCCGCTTGTTAGCATTTAAGACCCCAGATGCCACATTTCAAAGTGGGATGCAGAATGTTTTCATAATAGAATTATTTTGCCAATTGACTTAGAAGTCCCCTCAAACCGTGGTCCCCAGACCCCCGCCCTTGCTCCGCTGACCTTTGAAGCATTCATTTTATCCCGGAAACTTCTTTGCTTTTGGTCCAGTCCAATTGAGCTGACCTTCCATGTATTGAGTGTTGTCCTTCCCTTCACCTAAAGCGGTTCTTATCTACTGATTAATCAATAAAAAACCCTCTCCCTCCCTCCCTCCTTCCCCCCCTCGTAACCACAAAAGTATGTGTTCTTCTCAGTTTTTACTATTTCTCAAGATCTTATAATAGTGGTCTTATACAATATTTGTCCTTTTGCCTCTGACTAATTTCGCTCAGCATAATGCCTTCCAGGTTCCTCCATGTTATGAAATGTTTCAGAGATTCCTCACTGTTCTTTATCGATGCGTAGTATTCCATTGTGTGAATATACCACAATTTATTTACCAATTCATCCGCTGATGGACACCTTGGTTGCTTCCAGCTTTTTGCTATTGTAAACAGAGCTGCAATAAACATGGGTGTGCATATATCTGTTTGTGTGAAGGCTCTTGTTTCTTTAGGGTATATTCTGAGGAGTGGGATTTCTGGGTTGTATTTTTTTTTTTTTTATAGTAGTTCTATTTCTAACTCTTTAAGATAATGCCAGATAGATTTCCAAAGTGGTTGTACCATTTTACATTCCCACCAGCAGTGTATAAGAGTTCCAATCTCTCCGCAGCCTCTCCAAAATTTATTATTTTGTGTTTTTTGGATTAATGCCAGCCTTGTTGTTGTGAGATGGAATCTCATCGTAGTTTTAATTTGCATTTCTCTAATGGCTAATGATGGAGAGCATTTTCTCATGTATCTGTTGGCTGCCTGAATATCTTCTTTAGTGAAATGTGTGTTCATATCCTTTGCCCACTTCTTGATTGGGTTGTTTGTCTTTTTGTGGTTGAGTTTTGACAGAATCATGTAGATTTTAGAGATCAGGCGCTGGTCGGAGATGTCATAGCTGAAAATTCTTTCCCAGTCTGTAGGTGGTCTTTTTACTCTTTTGGTGAAGTCTTTAGATGAGCATAGGTGTTTGATTTTTAGGAGCTCCCAGTTATCGGGTTTCTCTTCATCATTTTTGGTAATGTTTTGTATTCTGTTTATGCCTTGTATTAGGGCTCCTAGGGTTGTCCCTATTTTTTCTTCGATGATCTTTATCGTTTTAGTCTTTATGTTTAGGTCTTTGATCCACTTGGAGTTAGTTTTTGTGCATGGTGTGAGGTATGGGTCCTGTTTCATTTTTTTGCAAATGGATATCCAGTTATGCCAGCACCATTTGTTAAAAAGACTCTCTTTTCCCCAATTAACTGACACTGGGCCTTTGTCAAATATCAGCTGCTCATACGTGCATGGATTTATATCTGGGTTCTCAATTCTGTTCCATTGGTCTATGTGCCTGTTGTTGTACCAGTACCAGGCTGTTTTGACTACTGTGGCTGTATAATAGCTTCTGAAATCAGGTAGAGTGAGGCCTCCCACTTTCTTCTTCTTTTTCAGTAATGCTTTGCTTATCCGGGGCTTCTTTCCCTTCCATATGAAATTGGTGATTTGTTTCTCTATCCCCTTAAAATATGACATTGGAATTTGGATCGGAAGTGCGTTATATGTATAGATGGCTTTTGGTAGAATAGACATTTTTACTATGTTAAGTCTTCCTATCCATGAGCAAGGTATGTTTTTCCACTTAAGTATGTCCTTTTGAATTTCTTGTAGTAGAGCTTTGTAGTTTTCTTTGTATAGGCCTTTTACATCCTTGGTAAGATTTATTCCTAAGTATTTTATCTTCTTGGGGGCTACTGTGAATGGTATTGATTTGGTTATTTCCTCTTCGATGTTCTTTTTGTTGATGTAGAGGAATCCAAGTGATTTTTGTATGTTTATCTTATAACCTGAGACTCTGCCAAACTCTTCTATTAGTTTCAGTAGTTTTCTGGAAGATTCCTTGGGGTTTTCTGTGTATAAGATCATGTCATCTGCAAATAGTGATAACTTTACTTCCTCCTTGCCAATTCAGATACCTTTTATTTCTTTGTCTAACCTAATTGCCCTGGCTAGGACTTCTAGCACGATGTTGAATAAGAGCGGTGATAAAGGGCATCCTTGTCTGGTTCCCGTTCTCAAGGGAAATGCTTTCAGGTTCTCTCCATTTAGAGTGATATTGGCTGTTGGCTTTGCATAGATGCCCTTTATTATGTGGAGGAATTTTCCTTCAATTCCTATTTTGGTAAGAGTTTTTATCATAAATGGGTGTTGGACTTTGTCAAATGCCTTTTCTGCATCAATTGATAAGATCATGTGGTTTTTGTCTTTTGTTTTATTTATGTGATGGATTACATTAATGGTTTTTCTGATATTAAACCAGCCTTGCATCCCTGGTATAAATCCCACTTGATCATGGTGAATTATTTTTTGATGTGTTGTTGGATTCTATTGGCTAGAATTTTGTTGAGGATTTTTGCATCTATGTTCATGAGGGATATAGGTCTATAATTTTCTTTTTTTGTAATGTCTTTACCTGGTTTTGGTATCAGGGAGATGGTGGCTTCATAGAATGAGTTGGGTAGTATTCCATCATTTTCTATGCTTTGAAATACCTTTAGTAGTAGTGGTGTTAACTCTTCTCTGAAAGTTTGATAGAACTCTGCAGTGAAGCCGTCTGGGCCAGGGCTTTTTTTTGTTGGGAGTTTTTTGATTACCGTTTCAATCTCTTTTTTTGTTATGGGTCTATTTAGTTGTTCTACTTCTGAATGTGTTAGTTTAGGTAGGTAGTGTTTTTCCAGGAATTCATCCATTTCTTCTAGGTTTGCAAATTTGTTAGAGTACAATTTTTCGTAAGAATCTGAAATGATTCTTTTAATTTCTTTTGGTTCTGTTGTGATATGGTCCTTCTCGTTTCTTATTCGGGTCATTTGTTTCCTTTCCTGTATTTCTTTAGTCAGTCTAGCCAATGGTTTATCAATTTTGTTAATTTTTTCAGAGAACCAGCTTTTGGCTTTGTTAATTCTTTCAATTGTTTTTCTGTTCTCTAATTCATTTAGTTCAGCTCTAATTTTTATTATTTGTTTTCTTCTGGTGCCTGATGGATTCTTTTGTTGCTCAGTTTCTATTTGTTCAAGTTGTAGGGACAGTTCTCTGATTCTGGCTCTTTCTTCTTTTTGTATGTGTGCATTTATCGATATAAATTGGCCTCTGAGCACTGCTTTTGCTGTGTCCCAGAGGTTTTGATAGGAAGTATTTTCATTCTCATTGCATTCTATGAATTTCCTTATTCCCTCCTTGATGTCTTCTATAACCCAGTCTTTTTTCAGGAGGGTATTGTTCAGTTTCCAAGTATTTGATTTCTTTTCCCTAGTTTTTCTGTTATTGATTTCTAGTTTTATTGCCTTGTGGTCTGAGAAGATGCTTTGTAATATTTCGATGTTTTGGATTCTGCATAGGTTTGTTTTATGACCTAATATGTGGGCTATTCTAGAGAGTGTTCCATGTGCGCTAGAAAAAAAAGTATACTTTGCAGCAGTTGGGTGGAGAGTTCTGTATAAGTCAATGAGGCCAAGTTGGTTGATTGTTGTAAGTAGGTCTTCTGTGTCTCTATCGAGCTTCTTACTGGATGTCCTGTCCTTCTCCGAAAGTGGTGTGTTGAAGTCTCCTACTGTAATTGTGGAGGTGTCTATCTCACTTTTCAGTTCTGTTAAAATTTGATTTATGTATCTTGCAGCCATGTCATTGGGTGCATAAATATTTAATATGGTTATGTCTTCCTGATCAGTTGTCCCTTTTATCATTATATAGTGTCCTTCTTTATCCTTTGTGGTGGATTTAAGTCTAAAGTCTATTTTGTCAGAAATTAATATTGCTACTCCTCTTCTTTTTTGCTTATTGTTTGCTTGATATATTTTTTCCATCCTTTGAGTTGTAGTTTGTTTGTGTCTCTAAGTCTAAGGTGTGTCTCTTGTAGGCAGCATATGGATGGATCGTGTTTCTTTATCCAGTCCGTGACTCTCTGTCTCTTTATTGGTGCATTTAGTCCATTTACATTCAGCGCAATTATAGATAAATAAGTTTTTAGTGCTGTCATTTTGATGCCTTTTTATGTGTGTTGTTGACAATTTCATTTTTCCACATACTTTTTTGTGCTGAGACGTTTTTCTTAGTAAATTGTGAAGTCCTCATTTTCATGTTTGACTTTATGTTAGTTGAGTCGTTAGTTTTTCTTGGCTTTTATCTTGAGTTATGGAGTTGTTATACCTTTTTGTGGTTACCTTATTATTTACCCCTATTTTTCTAAGTAAAAACCTAACTTGTATTGTTCTATATCGCCTTGTATCACTCTCCATATGGCAGTTCAATGCCTCCTGTATTTAGTCCCCCTTTTTGATTATTGTGATCTTTTACATATTGACTTCCATGATTCCCTGTTATGTGTATTTTTTTTTTTAATTAATCTTAATTTGTTTGTTTTTGTGATTTCCCTATTTGAGTTGATATCAGGACATTCTGTTTTGTGACCTTTTGTTGTGCTGGTATCTGATAATATTGGTTTTCTGACCAAACAATATCCTTTAGTATTTCTTGTAGCTTTGGTTTGGTTTTTGCAAATTCTCTAAACTTATGTTTATCTGTAAATATCTTAATTTCGCCTTCATGTTTCAGAGAGAGTTTTGCTGGATATATGATCCTTGGCTGGCAGTTTTTCTCCTTCAGTACTCTGTATATGTCGTCCCATTCCCTTCTTGCCTGCATGGTTTCTGCTGAGTAGTCTGAACTTATTCTTATTGATTCTCCCTTGAAGGAAACCTTTCTTTTCTCCCTGGCTGCTTTTAAAATTTTCTCTTTATCTTTGGTTTTGGCAAGTTTGATGATAACATGTCTTGGTGTTTTTCTTTTTGGATCAATCTTAAATAGGGTTCGATGAGCATCTTGGATAGATATCCTTTCGTCTTTCATGATGTCAGGGACGTTTTGTGTCAGGAGATCTTCAACTATTTTCTCTGTGTTTTCTGTCCCCCCTCCCTGTTCTGGGACTCCAATCACCCGCAAGTTATCCTTCTTGATAGAGTCCCACATGATTCTTAGGGTTTCTTCATTTTTTTTAATTCTTTTATCTGATTTTTTTTCAGCTATGTTGGTGTTGATTCCCTGGTCCTCCAGATGTCCCAGTCTGCATTCTAATTGCTCGAGTCTGCTCCTCTGACTTCCTAGTGCGTTGTCTAATTCTGTAATTTTATTGTTAATCTTTTGGATTTCTACATGCTGTCTTTCTATGGATTCTTGCAACTTATTAATTTTTCCACTATGTTCTTGAATAATCTTTTTGAGTTCTTCAACAGTTTTATCAGTGTGTTCCTTGGCTTTTTCTGCAGTTTGCCTTATTTCGTTTGTGATGTCTTGAAGCATTCTGTAAATTAGTTTTTTATATTCTGTACCTGATAATTCCAGGATTGTATCTTCATTTGGGAAAGATTTTGATTCTTTTGTTTGGGGGGTTGTAGAAGCTGTCATGGTCTGCTTCTTTATGTGGTTTGATATGGACTGCTGTCTCTGAGCCATCAGTGGGAAACTAGTTTTTCCAGAAAATCTGCTAAAAAAAAATGCAGTCAGATCCCTATCAGAGTTCTCCCTCTGGCTCAGGCAATTCGTATGTTAATGAAGCCGCCTGGGGAGGGTGGGGAAGGGATCAGAGAGATAGGAGAGTAGCACCTCAGAATATAGCCAGAGTTGCTTGTCTTGCTTGGAATGACTATTATATCTGAGATTCCCACGGGGCGTGTCGCCTGTGTGTGCTGGCTGTGTGGAGATTGCCCCTGGGGGGTCTGGCCCGCTGAAGTCATGGTCAGATCCTCCACTGCCAGCCCCACGCCCAACGTCAAGGTTCCCCTGCTGGGACCGTGCACTCTCGACTCCAAAATCAGTCTCTGCCTCCCGGGGACTTCTCGTCCCGGCAGCCGCGTCGCCGTGCCGCCTCCGCGAACCGGCTGGGCCCCCTCCTGGGGTTAGTTCAGGTGAGTGGAGCAGCTGCGCGTGCTTGTGCCGTGACCTCGTGTCCCAGCTGGGATGCTGCTCTCCCTGCTCCAAGACCAGTCGCTGCCTCCCGGGGACTTCTCCCACCGGCGCGGTCGCCACGCCGCCTGCGCAAACTGGCTGGGCCCCCTCCTGGGTTATTTCAGGAGAGTGGAGCATCTCTCCGTGCTTATGCCGTGCCTGCGCCCAGTCAAAATCCCGGTGGGACGGTTCCCCGGCTGGGACGCTGCTCTCCCAGCTCCAAGACCAGTCACTGCCTCCCGGGGACTTCTCCCACGGGCAGCGTCGCTACGCCGCCCACGAGAACAGGCTGGGCCCCCTCCCGGGGTTAGTTCAGGGGAGTGGAGCAGCTCTCCGTGCTTATGCCGTGTCTGCGCCCAGCCAAAATCCCGGCGGGACGGTTCCCAGGCTGGGACACTGCTCTCCCCTCTCCAGGACCAGTCGCTGCCTCCCGGGGACTTCTCCCACCAGCTGCGTCGCCACGGCGCCCGCACGAACCGGCTGGGCCCCCTCCCGGAGTGGGTTCGGGGGCTAGGGCTGGTCCCTTTGTTTGTGCCGTCTGCTCCCCTGTGCTCTGCCCTAAATCGGGCGCCAATGGTTACCTGACTGGTACGCTGGCTCCAGGCTCTGAAAACAATCCCTGCTTCCCCGTATTTGTTCGTTCTCCGTCTCTAAATCTGTGTTTGTTGTTCAGGGTTCGTAGATTGTTATGTATGTGATCGATTCACTTGTTTTTCTGAGTCTTTGTTGCAAGAGGGATCCGAGGTAGCGTCTACCTATTCCGCCATCTTGGCCCCGCCTCTTCTTGAGTTTTTAACATTTAGCTTTCTAATTCAATTTGAATTTGTTTTGGTATGTGGTGTTAGGATATAATTTAATGTTATTTCAGACACTCTTCAGCAGCTTTTCCGATTCTTATCTGTCATGGATTGAATTGTGTCCCCCCAGAATATCTTGGCTAGGCCGTGATTCCCAGTATTATGTGATTGTCCACTATTTTTCATATGATGTGATTTTCCTATGTGTTGTAAATTCTGTCTCTATGATGGGACTAGCGCCAGTTATGTTCATGAGGCAGGACTCATTCTGTAAGTTTAGGTTGTGTCTTAAGCTAATCACTTTTGAGATATGAAAGAGAAATGAGCAGAGAGATAGGGGACCTCATACTACCAAGAAAGCAGTGCTGGGAGCAGAGCATGTTTTTTGGACCTGTGTCCATGGAGTTCCTGCGTGGAGAAGCTCCTAGATCAAGGGAAGATTGATGACAAGGACCTTCCCCCAGAACCAACAGAGAGAGAAATCCTTCCCCTAGAGCTGCACTCTAAATTTGGACTTCTAGCTTCCTAGACTATGAAAGCATAAATTTCTGTTTGTAAAAGCCATCACTTGTAGTATTTCTGTTATAGCAGCAGTAGGTAACTAAGACACTATCCTTTCTCCATTGACTTGTGTTGTCTTCTTTATTATATACTATAAAACCTTCTAAAATGCTTGCTGATAGTGAGGAGGACTTGAAGCATTTACTGATGAAGAGCAAAGACTACAGCCTTCAGTATAGATTATATCTCAACATAAAGAAAACAAAAATCCTTACAACTGGACCAATAAGCAACATCATGATAAAAGAAGAAAAGGTTTAAATTGTCAAGGGTTTCATTTTACTTGATCCACAGTCAATGCCATGGAAGCAGCAGTCAAAAATCAAACGATGTATTGCATTGGGCAGATCTACTGCAAAAGCCTTTTTAAAGTGCCTAAAAGCAAAAATGTCACTTTAAGGACTATGATGCGCCTGACCAAAGCCATGATATTTTCAGTTGCCTCATGTGCGTGTGAAAGCTGGACAATGAATAAGGAAGGCTGTAGAAGAATTGATACCTTTGAATTATGGTGTTGATGAAGGATATTGAATATACCATGTACTGCCGGAACAATGGAAACCCTGGCTATGGCTGCTAACAACAAATGATAGGGCCAGGATTTAAACACATCTGCCTCCATATTTTAGGCCTCCATATGCCATGCTTTTTCCACTACCCTATTTTGTACTACAGCTGCTAACCAAAAGGTTGGCAGTTCAAATCTACCAGGTGCTCCTTGGAAACCCTATGAGGCCATTCTACTCTGTCCTATAGGGTCGCTATGAGTTGGAATCGACTTGACAGCGATGGTTTTTTTGGCTGGAAGAATGAACAGATCTGGCTTGGAAAAAGTACTGTAGAATACACCTTAGAAGGTGTTATGGATTGAATTGTGTCTCCCCAAAATGTGTGTTGACTTGGCTAGGTCATGATTCCCAATGTTGTGTGGTCGTCTACCATTTTGTGGTGTGATTATCCTATGTGTTGTAAATCCTAACCTCTATGATGTTAATGAGGCAGGAGTAGAGGCAGTTATGTTAACGAGGCAGGACTCAATCTACAGGATTAGGTTGTATCTTGAGTCAATCTCTTTTGAGATATAAAAGAAAGAATTGAGCAGAGAGTAAAGGGGCCTCCGACCGCCAAAAATGAAGAGCCAGGAGCGAAGTGCATACTTTGGATCTGGGGTCCCTGTGCTGAAGTACAACCTTGGATTTGAGGGTTTTACCTTTCTGTTGTTTTGAATTTTTATTGATTCATCTAGAAAGACTTAAGCAACTCTGATTTGTAATTCTTTAAAGTGCACATTGTGTGCTCATTGGTTGTTTACAGTATTATTCCTTTTTCTTTGTAGTTTAGAAATGTTAATTGACTATGCCTAGGTGTCAGTCTCTGGCTTAATTTTGTTTGGAACTCCATCGTTCTACCTCCGGCCTGTTCATTTTTGTTTTGAATTTTTGAAAAATTTATTTCGTTATTCTTTTGCTTTTTAGCTTTCTACCATCTGTGCTGTGTTTTAGAATCCTGACTATTGTAGGTTGACTCTTCTTGCCCTGTTCTCCAATTACATACAATTCTTCAACATTTATTTTATTTGCGTAACGTTCTGTTCTCAGGGATATTTCACAGGTTTATTTTCTTCTCTGGTTGAGTTATCTGCAGTGTGATTCTGCTTTATACAGATTTATACAAATGATGTTCTTAATTCTTGGCTTCATTGAATTGAGTTTGTTTTTATTTTGTGCTATTCTTATTTAATATAAATTTTGTCTTCTGAAGTCTCTGAGTGTGTTTCACCTGTTCTTTAAATACTTCTCATTATTTTTCAAACACTTCTCACTTTTTTTGGACATCTACAAATTGATGGATTTTCCTTGTAACTCTTCTTTATTGTTTTGCTTTTATTTTGCAAAATGCTTTTGCTGGCTGCAGATTCTTTTTGTGTTTGTTAATTCTTCCTTAATGCTAATGAACTTAGATTTACTGGTGTTAAAAGTGTTTCATTATATGTTATTGTGTTGGCATTTTAATGAAATTTGAATGAAAGAAGTCCCTGGCTCTATTAAATTCTTATCTGTCAGAAGTTCCATATTGCCTTACCTGAACTTACTTTGTGTAATGCCTGACACATCACTCTGTGCAAATAGCTGATTGCGAGATATTTGATAATGGTATTTTTCTCCTATTTTAGGGACTCCATTGTGACTTTGCTTGCCTGATGTTTCAGTACTTAGTAAATAGGCCTTCAGAAGAAAGGGTCAGGGAGATCATTGTTAATGCTGTTGAAATTGAGCAGGTAAGTAGGCAAGCTTATGCAGTTAGCACATCTCTCTGTATGTTTATTCCATTATTATATTTAGTTGACTCGTGTGAAATTGCTATTTTGTAGGTCAAAACAAACATTGACAATTTTTATGGTTCAACTGATAGCAATACATGGTGTATTACGAGTATCATAAGGCAATTTATAGTTTGGTTTTTAAGTCAGTCTTTATTATACATTAAGGTTTTATATATGCTAAAATTGGCTTCAAGGCTATTTTTCTGTCTCATTGATCTACCTGTGAAGTTTCATGTCATAACATAATAAACTGTCTTAATTATTGTAGCTTTATATTTTTAGAATTTTAACCTTGGAGAGCAGGAATAGTCTTGTTTTGTGTTCTCAATAACCTAACAAGGTGTGAAGCATGTACCAAATGCTCACAGAATGAATAAATAAATGAATTTATGAATAGTAAAACTTAATTTTTAGTATGTAAAGATACCTGACTAGAATATGTAAAGATGTCTGACCTGGATACTCCACTTAGGAGTATTTTTGAACTAGTTTAAAAGTAAAGCAAACTTTTTTTTATTATTTTAAATACTGCATAGTTTAATAGCCACAGTTTTCATATTTAAAAAAAGAAACAAACCAGTTACCATCTAGTGGATTCCAAGTCATGACGACCCCATGTGTGTCAGAGTAGAACTGTGCTCCACAGGGTTTTCAGTGGCTGATTTTTCGGAAGTAGATCGCCAGGCTTTCTTCTGAGGTGCTTCTGGGTGACCTTGAACTGCCAACCTTTCAGTTAACCATTAGCACCACCCAGAGACTCCAGTTTTCATACTGGAAAGGGGAAAAGGCATAAAATACGTTTTGGTATCTAATCATTTTGAGAACTAAATCTAGGTAGTTAATATGTTAATACTTTATCACTGCCTTTCAATTTAATTGGAGTTCAGTTTATCTCTCATCCCTCAGATTCATTTCTGTTTTTGTCTTCTGTGCTTTGTTAATTGAGTTTTCTCTCTTTCCCTACTTCTTCTGTAGTTCTGTGCCCCATGGGAATCATCTTTGGTGATTCTAAATGAGAATGTAGTGCAAAGTTGAATCTTTCTCTAGGTATTTCACAACAAAGCATCTCCTTTTTTCTGTTGAGAAACATGTATTCAGGCTTCACAGGTGTTGCTTGTTTAAATACCAGTAATTTTGTTAGTTAATTTCAAATTATTTTGGCTCTGTGAGGGTGTGAAATAATGTGAATAGTAATACTACTAACATTTTTAAACAAATGGGTATCATTTGCCATGTTGAAAAAATTTATACTAGTATATTTTCCTTGAATAAGAACAGTACCCTAGAAAATTAATAAAACTTAAAACTAAAACCCTCCTTCTTTTTGGAAAGTACTCATTTATTGTTCTGTCTTTGTATTTTATTCTATGTTTGTTTGTTTACATTCTAGGAGTTTTTAACAGAAGCCTTGCCAGTTGGCCTCATTGGAATGAATAGTGTTTTGATGAAACAATATATTGAGTTTGTAGCAGACAGATTACTTGTGGAACTCGGATTCTCAAAGGTAACAGGTTAAAAATGTATTACTGCTAACTAAACTGTTATAGTCAAGTAAGGCCTCTAAAGTATTATATTTAACCCAAAACATTTGTAACATACTATTTTACTTTTACAATGTCCATGATAGAGTTTTGTTTTGCATGAATAAATTCATTCTGCAAAATCCTTCGAAACTTAAAATGAAATTTTAACAGAAGTTGGAAGCTGGTAAATTTTAGAGCCAATAGGCTCAATAAATTACGTTGTAATAATTGCAGTTATCTATTTAAAAGATTATCTTCATATAATTTGATTTGGCTTGCATATGTATGTTTACTATCATATAAATTCATTTGTCTGTATCATAGTTCTTGAGTTTACATTTAAATAGGGAGTAGTTATTAGGACACATTAACTGTCATAATTTGACTCTTTGAACTCAGTTGTCTTTAAGTTATTTCTGTCATCTTACATAGCAACCCTGTAGGACAGAGTGGAACTACTCCATAGGGTTTCCAGGGATTCACTGCTGACCTTTTGGTTGGCAGCTGAGCTCTTAAACGCTGCACTGTGGGCTCCTTATCAGAGGTAATATACTTGAATTTCATAAAGAAGTGTGGTTTTCACATGATTTAAGAGATAGTAGCTTTCACAGGATTTAAAAGATAGAGCCTACAACCAGACTACCTGGGTTTGAATCCTAGTTCCACTGCTTTCTAGCTGTGTGACCTTGGGCAAGTTGCTTAACTTTATCTCAATTTTCCCATCTGTAAAAATGGAGATAATAATACTTACCCCAAATGATTGTTGATGAGTTGTTATACTTAAAGCACTTAAAATATTGCCAGACATAGAGTAAATGCACACTAAATTGTCACTTTGTACTCAACTTAAGTGGAATATTCACAAAAATTTACTATGTATTATATCATGGTAATTAGAAATTATAGGTTATGATTTCTTAGCAAGTAAGTGTAAGTTTAAGTTGTATTTATTAAGAAGCTTTATGAACTCCATGATGCAAGGTAATCATTACCTTTCTTGGTAAAGCATTTATTTTCTCAAAACCACAGAAGTAGTGTAATCAAAGAGTCAGATGGAACAAAGGTATTTTTTTAGGAAGATTAAGCTATGTTTTATTGTTTCAGTTCCAAGATTTTCTGTTTACTGATAATTAATGAGAGAAATCAAGATTATAATTATATTAACATAATCTCTTAAACTTTTAAACTGTGCATATTAAAAGAAATTATATTTGTTCACAAGTTATACAGATCTGTTATAGGAACTTTAATTTGCTTATGTAAGCTTTGAAGCAAACTCAGCTGTCCTTTAGCTTACCACCATATCCTCAAGCCACACATCCTTCCTCTCTTGTTAATTAGAAAACTGCTGATCTCTGGGTTTCATTTTTCCTTTGGGAGCTTGCTAACTGTAGGTATGTAAAATGAGCCTCCTGTAGGAGAAAATCTAAACTCGATGTAAAACCTCCAAAATACCTTAATGAATTCCAAACAACAGAAATGATAGAGGCCTTTTAGTTTAGTGCAGTAAAATTAAAATTTAACAACAAAAGATTACCAAAAAAAAAAAAAAAGTTCCATCCACTTAGAAATTGAAAATATACCCTTTAAAATGAGAGAATTAAAAATGAAAATATTAACTAATTGAAAATAAATGACAATTAAGATTACCGTATATCTAAACCTGGGAATCACAGCCAAAGAGGTCCTCAGAGGAAAAATTATAACGTCAAATGTATATCTTAACATGACAATTTAAAATATATGCACTAAAGTTTGGACTCAAGGAGCTAGAAAAAGAACTATTCTTATGACAGTTTTTGATAAGAGATTACTTAAATTAGCAAATGGTTGTCATTTATACAGAATTTTAAATAGGAACCCCATTAATGATGTTATGCATTTCTCTTTTAGTTTAATGTAAGTAAATAAATATTTGAGTACTTCCTGTGTGTCAAGAACGAGCCACTTAATTTAGTGAGGTCTTGGTTGCTCTGTCCGTGAATGACTTAGATCAGATTTTTTGAAAGATCCCCATTTCTAAAACTCAGGGATCTATGGCTATTGGTCTAGTGCTCTTTCCACTGTATCCTGCCGTGCATTGTAGCTTGACTTTTAACTCACTCTCAACACACAGTTTCTGAGAGTCCATTTCACAGAATTTCACAAGTCGGGCACACATAGCATTTGAGCTTTTTTGGGAATATATATACTTTAAAGCTTTATTAAGATACAATTCACATACCACGTAATTCACCCATTTAAAGTGTACAATTCAGTGGTTCTTAGAATATTCACAGAGTTGTGCAACCATCAGCATGATCACTTTTAGGATATTTTCAGCGTTCCGACCTGATCAGTCACTCCCCTTCTTTCCCTCCCTGGCCACGTTGTTGATGATGGTGTTAGTTGCCGTGGAGTTGGCTCCAACTCATGGTGACCTTACATATATCAGAATGAAATGTGTGGTCCTATCCCATCTTGTTGGTATGTTTGCATCCATTTTTGTGGCTTATTTTGTCAGCCCATCGCATTGAGGGTTTCCCTCGTTTTCTCTGACCCTATACTTTACCAAACATGATGTCCTTTTCTAGTGATGAGTCTTTCCTGATAATATGCCCAATGAAAGTGGGCCAAATCTTGCCATCCTCACTTCTTAGGGGCGTTCTAGTTATTAGTTGCCATCAAATCAGCTCCAACTCATGATGACCATATGGATAACAGAATGAAACATTGCCGTCTTCATGATTCTGTCTTTATAAATTTACCTATTCTGGACATTTCATAAAAATAAAATCATATACTATGTGGTCTTTTGTGACCCATTTCTCTCCCTTAACAAAGTGCTTTCAGGGCCCGTGCATATTGTAGCAAGTATCAGTACTTCATCCCTTACTATGACTAAATATATTCTGTTGTGTGGCTGTATTACATTTTGTTTATCCATTCATCAATTAATGGAAATTTGAGTTGTTTCCACTTTTTGGCTATTGTAAGTAATGCTTCCATGAACATTCATGTAGAAGTTTTTGTATAGAAGTATGTTTTGTTTCTCTTGGGTATGTACCTAGGAGTGAAATTGCTGGGTTATATCATAACTCTGTGTTTAGCATTTTGAGGAACTGCCAGGTGGTTTTCTAAAGCAGACGCACTATTTTACATTCCTGCAAGCATTATGTGAGGATTCCAATTTCTCCACGTTTTCATAACACATCTTATCTGTGTTTTTTATTGTAGCCATCTGAGTGGATATAAAGTGATATCTCATTGTGGTCTTGATTTACATTTCTTTAATGACCAATGATGTTGAATGTCTTTTCATGTACTTATTGGTCATTTGGTATATCTTTTTTGGAGAAATGTCTATTTAGATTCTTTGCCATTTTTAATTGGATTATTTGAATATATTCTTTTTTTTACATATATTCATATATAATTATGATTAAACTTGTATAATTCTGAGGTTGTATCATAGACAACATATAAAGAAGTGAAATACGTACTGCCAATCCAGAGTTGTTAGCTTCAGAGATATGCACTATTCCAAAGACGTTGCTACTATTCCTCTGTAGTAAGTGCCTTTGTGTGAGGTTTGCTACATGATTGAATGTATTCTTATCTGTAGTGTTCATACTTCCTGCTGGGGTACTCCTAAATTCAAAAAATTCTCTTTCATTCTCCCTCATGAATCATTGAAATGTCCCACAGGATCCAACAAGCTGTATCTCCAAGTCTGCTTCGCCAGTTTAGAAGCAGTAATACAGCTTCCTGGCAGAGTACATCCCGCTTTTTTATTGGAAACATCTAGTCCTGTGGATAGCATTTATTCTGTCTCCCCGATCATGGTCTTTGATGCCAATTTATTGATTATCTGTTCTCTTACAAACTAAGGACCACAGCACATTGTTTGCAATTTAGCATTTTGCAGTAGTTTATATATATATAGAGAGAGAGAGAGAGAGAGCCCTGGTGGCACAGTGGTTAAGAGCTACGATTGCTAACCAAAAGGTCGGCAGTTTGAATCCACCATTTGCTCGTTGGAAACCCTATGGGGCACTTCTGCTCTGTCCTTTAGAGTTGCTATAAGTTGGAATCAACTCAATGGCAACAGGTTTGATTTTTTGGTTTTGTAAAGGTAGATAGCTAGCTAGCTAGCTAACTAACTAGCTGCAATTGAGTTGACTGCAATTCACGGAGACCTTATGTACAACAGAACAAAACATTGCCCAGTCCTGCATTATCCTCATGATTGCTGGCATGTTCAAGTCCATCACTGCAGCTATTATGCCAACCCATCTCCTCAAGGGTCTTCTTTGCCCTCACTGGCCATCCACTTCACCAAACATGATGTCCTGCTCCAGCAATTGATCCTTCCTGATAACATGTCCAAAGCAAGCGAATCACACAATAATCTGTTGTAATCCATACTCTTTTTTTTCCTCCCCTACTTTTTAGACTGCTTGATATGCTAGTATGGTTTCTTTGGAAAGTTAGCATGTGATCTCAGTCATCCTAGAGTCTCAGTCTTGAGTGCTAAATCGACCGGTCTTCTGGGCAGTACCTCAAGATCACCTCCCTTTTTGTGGGATATAATTTGGGTTCTTCACAATGTGTAATAACATTTCTTTTTCTTTTCAGGTTTTCCAGGCAGAAAATCCCTTTGATTTTATGGAAAACATTTCTTTAGAAGGGAAAACAAATTTCTTTGAAAAACGAGTTTCAGAGTATCAGCGTTTTGCGGTTATGGCAGAAACCACAGATAACGTCTTCACCTTGGATGCAGATTTTTAAAACACTGCCTTATCTAAACCTGTCATTTGTATATTTTTTTTTCTACCTAACCTATCTCCTTTAAAGGAATAGGGGTTTGGTCAAAAGGAAATCCAAAACCAAATTTCAATCAAGTTGGATTTATATAAATACACTCTAATTTTTCTGTTTAACAACCAGTATATAACCTAAATGCTTTTGTTTTATCACTAAAATATAAGAGGGCATTGTGTAGTGGTTAAGAGCATGGGGTGAGGGTCAGATGTGAGTTTGAGGTTCTGCACTTACTGCTTTGTAAGACCCATGGCAAATACGTTAATCTCTCAAAACCTCTGTGTACTTATCTTTAAAATGGGTATAATAATAGGTCCTATTTCATAGAGTGGATATGAGGATTAAGGTGTAAAATAAATGCATAGCCTGTTATTACTGTTACTACCACTTCTACTACTAATTATTATTATTTTATTGTTATAAATAGTGTTAATTGCAGTGGTGGTACAATAAAATGTTCCTACCTCCTTAAAGTAATTGTGATATCTAGAATTAGATCTTTGTGTTTTTAATGTTTTGGGGAAGAACACAGGGATTTCCTTAGGAAGATGATAATTCTCATTTACATGAGAATAACTTTTTTGAATTCCTCAGTATGTAATAAAGGGAATTTAGTTCTCAGTTGCTTTGGGAACAACGCTTATGGAGTAGAATCCAGGAGGTTATCATGGTAGTTGACCTGGCAAGCAGAATGATTCTGCTCCCTTGGAAACTAAAAACGTAACTGTCATAGATTGAATGTGTCCCCCCAAAATATGTGTCAACTTGGCTAGGCCATGATTCCCAGTATTGTGTGGTTGACCTCCATTTTGTGATCTGATGAAATTAAGTTCTGTAAATCCTACCCTCTATATGTTAATAAGGCAGGCTTAGTATAGGGGTATATCTTGAATCACAGCCTTACAAGAGGGTGTGACTTCAGTCATACCCTTAAGTCACATTCTTGCTGGAGTCACACTTTTTATCTTACAAGAGATAAAAGGAGAGAGAAGCAAGTAGAGAGGGAGGAGAGGGTCCCCACTACCACCAAGAAAGAAGAGCTGGAAGCAGAGCACGTCCTTTGGACTTGGGATCCCTGTGATGAGAAACTCCTAGACCCAGGAGAAGACTGATGCCAAGACATGTGGAGATCTCCAAGGAACACTGGTCCCACAGATGTTGAAAAGAGACAAAGACCTTTCCCCAGAGCCGACAGAGAGAAAAATCCTTCCCTTAGACCTGGCACCCTGGATTCGGACTTTTAGCCTCCTAAACTGTGAAAGAATAAATTTGTTTGTTAAAACCATCCACTTGTGGTATTTCTGTTATAGCAGCACTAGATAACTAAGACAGAATTTGGTACTGAAATAGTGGGGTGCTGCTCTAACAGATAGCTAAAATATGGAAGTGGTTTTGGAATTGGGTAGTGGGTGGAGGATGGAAGAGTTTTAAGGTGCCTAACAGTAAAAGCCTAGACTTCCTTGAAGGGACTGCTGGTAGAATCATGGACATCAAAGGCAATTCTGGTGAGGGCTCAGAAGGAGTGAGAAGAGCCATAAAGAAAGTCTCTGTTGTCTTAGGGAATACATATGGCACCAGCAACAGAATGTTGCTAGAAATGTGGATGCTGTACGTGCATCTTGTGAGGCTTTAAAAGAAAATCATGAACATGTTATTGGACCATGGAAGAAGGGTGATGCTTTTTACGCCCTGGCAAAGAACGTGTCTGAATTATGTTCAGGTGTTTGGTGGAGGGTAAAACTTGTAAGTGACAAACTTGGATTTTTAGCTGAGGAGATTTCTAAGCAAGACATTAAAGGGGCTGCGTGATTTCTCCTTGTTGCTTATAATAAAATGCAAGAAAGAGATAGACTTAAAAAATGAACTGTGCAAGATGAACAAAACTTAAAACAGATTTGGAAAATTCTGTTGTACAAACTAAGGACACGTGTCTTAGAATGTTCACCAAGGATGTGGCTATACAACCTTTTATTAAAGATACTAAGCCTGTGACTGATGGATCTAACCAGCTACTACAGCAGAAAACCCATCAGCTTAGACTGAAGGGGACAGAGAAAGAATGAAAGGAGAGAACACCGTCTGCCTCTTGGAATTCTAACAGGCGGGAAACAGGCCAAAGGAGTTACATCTCTTGTTGTCCAAGAAAAGAAAAGGAACATCCCTGTAGCAACCCAGAGATCAGCAAAACTGTTGGAAGGATCACGGGAAGCAGGTCCTTTATGGCTTCAAAGGGTGGGGCCGAGGTCTCCTGGATCTTAAAGGGTGGGGCCCAGCTTCCTGAGTTTCAAAGAGATCTTTGCCAACTCGGTTACAGAGTGTAGGGCTGCCGTTAAGGTGTGCCAGGGGAATGGGGCCACCGTCCAAAGCTGAGGGGGTGGGACTGCCATACCCAAGTGGCAGAAGAACGGGGCCTGCCAAGATCGAGAGTGGGAGGTTGCCACTCAGATGAACTAGAACAGTGGGGCCACCCAAAGCCGAGGAAGCAGAATTACCATCACAGTATGCCTGGAAGGCAGAGCTGAAACCGAGGGCTGAATACATAAACTATTTTCACCCTGCATTTTCCAAACTTATTTAACACCGGTCTGTTTTCACCTGTTGACATCTCAGGACACAATTTGGAAAAAGCTGGCCTGTGGCCTAGAACCATTTACAGGAGCTCTGGTGGTACAGTGATTAAAGCACTTGGCTGCTAACTGAAAGGTTGGCAGTTCAACCCACCAGCTGTGCTGAAGGAGAAAAATGTGGCAGTCTGCTTCTCTAAAGATTTACAGCCTTAGAAACCCTATGGGAGTAGCTCTACTCTGTCGTATAGGGTCAATATGAGTTGAAATTGACTCAATGGCAATGAGGTTTTTGGGTTTTTTTTCCCCCTGTAGAACCATTTTTTTAAATGGGTTTTTTAGAACCATTTACATGTAGAGGAACGGTTTGTGGTCTAAGAAAGGAAGAAGCTGATAGGGATTATTGAACCATTTCAAATTTGTTTCAAGCTAGGTTGCGTAGTGGTTAAGTGCTACAGTTACTAACCAAAGGGTCGGCAGTTTGAATCTGCCAGGCACTCCTTGGAAACTCTACGGGGCAGTTCTACTCTGTCCTATAGGGTTGCTGTGAATCAGAATCGACTCAACGGCACTGGGTGTTACTCGGTAGTAACTTACCTGTGATTGACTTCAGTGGCTTCTTTGTATGCTTAAAACTCTTTTATACTGTTACAACATACAGTTCTTTTAATGAAACTAGGTGTGCTACAGTAGCGTATGGTGAGGAAGATGGAAGTGTTTCCATAGGAGAATGAGGAAAGGCCAGGAACCAAGATCTTGAGAAGTCTGCCCCCCTTTATCTTTAGGAAGTGTCAAGAGGTAGTTTGAGCCCCCTCAATCAGTGTAGCTTCCCACTCAGTGCAAATGGTATAAAAATTCTGGAAGCTAAAATTTAGAGATTTTCTTTTTGTATAAAGTTTTGCTCCAGTTCATATCTGTCTCTAATTGATTAAAATTGGAGGAGTTCTCAAGTGAATGGAAAAGGAACAGGCTGTAACTTTGTTAGAATATAAACTTGAGGTATTTTGGTCTATGATAATACCATTTATTTGTACAGTGCTTTGAAGTTCGCCAAGTATTTTTACATCATCTCATTTGATCCACACAACAGCCTTATGATTTTTAGAGAGCATCTGTTATTTACAGATGAAAATACCTTGCAGGAGGTAAACACAGAAGATGTGCATTATTTGCGTAAAAATACCATATTCAGGTGAAGATGTCTTCACAGTGAAATACTGGATTTTTAATACACTGACTTACTACATTTGATATTCTATACTCTTTTTCAAGTCTCCAAGTTGCTTATGTTTATTTATTATGTTCAGTGTTATCAACAGGTTGTAGAATCTGTTTTTAATCCTCTTGCAGGTTAAGAAAAAAATTGAGAGTATGTTTATATCTGTGTTTTTCTTTTTACAGCACACATATTTAAATCATTGTTATGGTAGTTAAAGTTAAGTTCATTATTTGGGGATAGAAGTGTAGTTCTATGATGTGTTTATTTAAAATGTTTCATTGTAGACATAAAGTCATGGCCTGGAGGAACTTGGGAAGGCAATTTGGTCTAGGGCTTTCAGACAGGACTGGGTTTTGCTGTTCAGATATATATAATAATTACAGTTATTCTTAAAATATAAGCTTACCCCAATTATGTCTTGATACATGAAATTATTATAGAAGTTTCATTTTGGAACATGCAAATGTTTCTACTGCTTCTGACATTTTATTTTTCGTTTGTTCATGAAAAAATGATTATTGAGAAAAATGTATCAATTTCATATTTAAAGAAAATTATTTAACTGGAATTTTATATCTTGCACTTAAATATGCTAGCTAGCATTGCTGTCATGCAATTCCAAAATTTCAGTTGTATATATTAAAATAAGGGTTAAATGTCATTAACTGATTTTTTTGTGTGAAAGTATATATAACACAACTTTTGCCAATTAACATTTTTCACATGTACAATTTAATGACATCAATATACTAATCATGTTGTGCAACCATCACCAATGTGCATTGCCAAATTTCCATCACCATAAACAAAAACTCAATGCTTCCTAAACAATGAATCCTTTCCCCCTCCCTTGTGCCCCTGGAAACCACTCATTAACTTTGATGTCTATACATTTGCCTGTTCTAGCTATTTCATATGAGTGAAATCATACATTTGCCCTTTCGTGATTGACTTACTTCACTCAGCATGTTGTAACATGTATCAGGACTTCACTCCTCTTGTGGCTGAATAATATTCCGTTGTATGTATATACTACATTTTCAAAACCATTCATCTGTTCATGAACATTTAGGTTATTTCCACCTTTTGGTAATTGTGAATAGTATTACAATGAACGTTGCTGTGCACATGCCTGTTTGTGTGGCTCCTTTCAAGGAGTAGAATTACTGGGTCATATTATGGTAGTTCTAGGAGCCTTGGTGGTACAGCGGTTAAGAGCTTAGCTGCTAACCATAAAGGTTGGCAGTTCAAATCCACTAGCCTGTCCTTGGAAACCCTGTGGGGCAGTTCTGTTCTGTCCTATGGTGTAACTGTGAGTTGGAATCGACTTGACGGCAGGGTTTGTTTTTTTTACTAGTTCTGTGCTTAACTTTTTGAAGAACTGCCAAACTGTTTTCCAGAACACTAATGGGTAAGTGTTCTAATTTCTCTACATTGTTGTTAACACTTGTTATTTTATCATAGTGGGGGTGAAGTGGTATATCATTGTGGTTTTGATTTGCATCTTCCTAATGCTGATGATGGTGAGCATCTTTTCATGTGCCTGTTAGCTGTTTGTATTTCTTCTCTGGCAAAATGTCTGTTCAGATCCTTTGCCCTTTATTTGATTAGGTTGTTTGTCTTTTTGTTGTTAAGTGTAGGAGTTCTTTGTATATTTTAGATATTAAACCCTTATCCAATATATGGTTCCCTAAAATTTTCTCCCAATCTGTAGGTTGCCTCTTCAATTTGTTGTTAAAGTCCTTTGTTAAACAAAAGCTTCTGATGTTGTCGAAGTCCAGTTTATCTACTTTGTCTTGTGCTTTTGGTGTCGTATATAAGAATCCGTAGTTAAAAACTAGGTCCCAAAGTGATACCCCTGTATTTTCTTTTAGGAGTTTTATGGTTTTTTGTTCTTACATTTAGCTTTTTGTTCTGTATTGAGTTAATTTTCATCCACTAACTGATTTTTAATGATAAAGAAGACTTCTGATGGGCTTTGTGAAAGCCAAATTATCACTGTGTGCAGTGTTTTTGAACTAAGTTGAGTGAATTGGTAACTGACTCAGGAAACCGCCCACAGCAGAAGCTGAATGAGTGGAACGGAAGTGAAACCTGTATGTCTTCCTTTTTCCCACTCTTTAAATGGTCTCCTTCTCTTTAGACAGCTTCATGTTAGAAGGAGATTCTGATATTTCTGAGGTTTTAGGAAGGAAAGGATTTGATCCTCCAAATTCTTGGCTTAATTCTGATAAAGAAAATATACGTGGAAATGGAAGAGAGATGAATGATTTTTTTCCTACAGATAAAAATATAACAATTCAAAGACTTTCTGATTAAGCCTATAATATTCTTATGCATTTGACTATGTTTAACAAGTATGTTTTGATTTTTCCAAATGTCTAATTATTTAGCCAAGTTATTTAGTATCTAGTGTGTACATAGAAAGCTTTACCAGGTGTAGTGTACCTTAACATTTTTTGCTAAAATATGCGTGGTCAATCAAGCCAACCTTGCATATATAGAATTCAGGGTTTTCTTTCTCCAAAGAAAGAGATCCTTTTTTGTTTTTGTTTAATATGTTGAAATAAACTGTATCATAACTACATCATGTTGTATATGTTCTTTTTGAGTAAGTGCAGGGGCTGCCCTAATCAACCCATTGCCATCGAGTCAGTTCTGACACATAGTGACCCCAAAGGGTTTCCAAGAGTATAAATCTTTATGGAAGCAGACTACCACATCTTTCCCCCACAGAGCCGCTGCTATTATCCATTTGTATGTACAGATAAATACGTACTCGTGATGTTTCTTTGTGGATTGTAAACACGTGAGGGACATTCTCATAGTCAGTAGGAAAAAATTAATATAGAAGCCCCAAATCTAGAACCTAAGAACTTGGCAGTAGAATTCATGACACAAAGGTCATTTCTGCTCTGTGGAGTTATTACTATCAGAGTATTTGAGGAGAATATCTGTTTGTCCTTCCTTCATTTACTTGCCATTTACTTCTGGTAACTGCTGCTCCCATTCCAATTATATGTTTTTCATGAGGCTGCCAATACTAGTAACTTCATCTATCTGGGCACAGAGAGGCATGTAATCCAGGCTGGGCCAGAGTCCTTGCCAAGGGTTTTTCTCATTGAAACTAAAGGAAGAGGAACCTTTTATTCTAATGACAAAGTGAGAGAAAAAGACCTAGTTCTAAACTCTCCTGAGGCCCAAATGTATCCCTACTTGTGCCAGTTAATTATCAGGGTAATAAGTGCCCACTTTTTGCTTAAGATAGTTCAGGTCAGGTCCCTTGATTTGCAACCAAAAGAATCCTAATTAAAACAGAAATTCGTTCCTAGAAGCAAAAAGATAAAGTGACCGAAAACTATCAGGGCATTCGTGTGTGTATCAGTCAGGGGCCCAACTCAATTAGTATAATTCAATGGAGGGTTTGATAAAGGGAGTATTTACAAAGTATTTCAAGTTATAGTCCCTAAAATATGTAATTCGTTTATTCCTTGATTTAACAAATTTTATTTGAGTGGCAACTATGTCCAGACATTATACTACATGAGCAAAATGATTGTCCCTGCTTTGGTCTGATGGGATATAATCAAAGAATCACACACATGAGTATATAATTATAAACTATATGAGGTGTTAAAACACCTGGTTTTTTGAGAGTTAACACAGAGGCTCCTAACATTGTCTAGAGTCATGTTTATCAACCCCATCAGAGCTGGATTAGTAACTATCCACTCAGGAAAACAAACTTCTCTAGATAAGGGATTTTAATAAAAGGAACTATGAACATAGGTGGTAGAGAAGAAGAGACACCAAAGAGAACTCAGAAATTAGTTACAAGAAACCATTAACAGCCCTAGGGAATGGACAATGGGAATAAGTAATGTTAGCAGAGTCCAGAAGTTGGGGCAATCTGGCAGGAATGACAATCATAGGGAAGACACAGCTGCTGCTGCCAGGGGGCCAAAGGGAATTGTGGGGGAGAGGCAAGCAGAAACATTCTGGCTTTTGCCCATTGCTACCCTGTAATCTGTTGATATACCCCCATTGACCCCAAGCTACCTAGAACTCAGGTGGCAAGGGAGCCTGGGAGATGCAGTTCCTTGTGATAGAAAGCCAGGTAGGGGAAAAGCAAGGAATGGATCTGAGAACAAACCAGGCTATTGCCCAGCTCAAGACTTGGTGCCTCCTTTCTTAACAAATACTCTGTAATATCCATTTTGTCATCCTGAAATGAAATTCATAGATATATGTTATATTCATAAGTTACGTTTAACTTGCCTATGCATATAATTTCAAAAGGATGAGTGTATTTCCTTAATTGTAATATTAAGAAATATATGCGTTTCAATATGTAAATGCTTGTATACAACTTCATTATTGTTAGGTGCTAAGGAGTCGGTTCCGACTCATAGTGACCCTGTGTACAGTAAAACGAAACACTGCCCCGTCCCTTACCATCCTCACCATGTTTTCTGTCTTTGAGCCCGTTGTTGCAACCACTGTGTCAATCCATCTAGTTGAGGATCTTCCTCTTTTTCGCTGACTCTTTAACTTACAAAGGATGATGTCCTTCTTCAGGGACTGGTCCCTCGTGATAACATGTCCAAAGTATGTGAGACAAAGTCTGGAAAGTTTTACTCCATCTGCATCATTAAGGTCAACTCCACTTTGAGGAGGCAACTCTTCCCCAGTACTGTTTTGAGTGCCTTCCTGCTTGCGGGGCTCACCTTCTGGCACTATATCAGACAATGTTCCGCTGCTATTCGTAAGGTTTTCACTGATCGATTTCTTCAGATGTAGACTGCTAGGTCCTTCTTCCTAGTTTGTCTTAGTCCAGAAGCTTCACTGAAATCTGTCCATCATGGGTGACCCTGCTGCTGTTTGAAATACTGGTAGCGTAGCTTCCAGCATCACAGCAACACGCAAGCTGCCACAGTATGACAAACTGACAGACTCGTGGTGGTACACAACTTTACTGGAATATTTAATGAAGTAGTCTGATACTTGCTCTCACAAGTAGAATTACAATGAATGGGACAGCTATAATGTAGACTTTCAGTTGTGCTGTACTGGCAACTGAAATAAGAGTAGCATTGTTTTTGGTGACACTATTTTCTAAAATGCTGAATGTGATGAGTATTTTTGTTGATACTCAGTACCAAGCCTGCCTTTTAAACATTTCCCTATATTGCAGTCTAGAAGTCTGCAAACTATCCTCTCCAGACCCCTTGCCAGCACGGTTCCAGTTTAGATTCTCTAGAAGTCTGCAAACTATCCTCTCCAGACCCCTTGCCAGCACGGTTCCAGTTTAGATTCTCTAGAAGTCTGCAAACTATCCTCTCCAGACCCCTTGCCAGCACGGTTCCAGTTTAGATTCTCTAGAAGTCTGCAAACTATCCTCTCCAGACCCCTTGCCAGCACGGTTCCAGTTTAGATTCTACTATTGAGAAGCATACACAAGAGTTTTGGAAGGCAGAAGAGAAAAAGCCACTAGTCTCCAGCAGCAGCTATGAACAGACTCAACGTTTTGGCAAAGATGAAAGCAAGAGTGTGAGAAAGTAAGGCTCCTAATGGGGGTAAAGGATCAAAAGCACAGGTGAATGAGAGGTATTGACCAGAGGTCAAAGTGAAGATTAGGAGGGACAGGTATAGTTGAGTTCTAAGTCTCAAAAAAGTAGGATTATTACAAGAGTGGAGGACCGATGGTATGAAGGTAACAAAGAGGTGGGATCAAAGAGGTCCCCCAACCCTGCTTTCCTTTATGTAGCTGGAGGTCCAACAGTTTATGTGAAAATAAAAGCTTCATTTGAGAGGGCTGCATGGGAAGAAGGGTTCCCAGAGGAATGCCCCTTTTCAGACAACATGAGGTGGTAGAGGGATGAAGGAGCAGATTGATTTTGGAGAAGGGGTCACTGAGGACCAGTGCAAAGATTTGGAAGGGAGGACACACGGAGCATTATGGGAACAATGATGAGGTAAGCATAGATGTATGGAGTGGTGCTGACTTACTAAAACTGGCTGAGTCGAGGTGTGGTGGGAGGGGCAGTGAAGAACCATTCTGAGATGGAAAAACAGGTGTTCTTTCTGTTTCGTGTTTTATGTAACCTTTCTTGGTGACTTGTTTAGGCAGGATAACTCTCATTGTACATTTGGGCTTTCTGTACCCTGCGCCAACTCCCACTACCACATCTTCTGCTCTCTGTTTATTTTTCAAGGTTAGGATGTTTAGACATCATGAACAACCAGGGAGTAAGAAGCATTCTCCAGTTTACCTGAGAACAGGACTGTGTTTTTGATATTCCCTTAACATTAATGATGGTGTCCAAGCTGTGTTCTGAGATAAAAATGTGTGCTTCAGTGTATGTTGAAAATTGTTGTTGTTAGGGGCTGTCGAGTTGATTTCGACTCATAGCAATCCCCATGTAACAGAGTAGAACTACCCCATGGAGTTTCCCAGGCTGTAATCTTTACGGGAGCAGATTGCCAGGTCTTTCTCCCATGGAGCTGCTAGATGGGTTCGGGTGTCAATTTTTTGGTTAGTAGCTGAGCATTTAACTGTTGTGCCACCAGGGCTCCTTCAAAAATTACTTCTCTGTAAAATAATAAATATGTGTGTATACTTCACAGCCGTGGTGATGCAGTGGTTAAGAGCTCAGCTGCTAACTAAAAGGTTGGCAGTTCAAATCTACCAGCTGCTCCTTGGAAACCCTATGGGGGCAGTTCTACTCTGTCCTATGGGGTCACTATGAGTTGGAATCAATTTGAAGACAATGGGTTTTTGGTTTTACTTCACAGTTAACAAAGACGTTGCAGTCATAATTACGATCATTTCAGTAGTTCATTAATTTTCTGAGGAATTGCTGTGTAATCATAGTAACATTATTGATAAGGGAACAGAGGCTCAGAGAAGTTGCTTGCTAAAGGCCACACAGCTAGAAAATGTTAGAGGCAGGATTCCAACCCAGTTGTCAAGGCTCTAAATCCCATCATCTTTTCACTGAGTACACCTCACTTTCCCAGAGTGTGGCATTCTTACTGTTGGTGGCATTCAAGCAGATTTTTGGTAGGATGTGATTCCCTTGATGTCCATACCCTCCATAACACAATCCACAGGCAGGTGCCAATTTAGAGCTTCCTCTGTATTCCACAAGATCCTGCCCCAAGGTTTGCTGAGAATTGTGTGGGAGGATTGCTTCATGGAGGGAATGGAGAGGGTCTGTCTGCTGGGGCCTGCCTGTAGTGGCAGTAACTGGTGTTTTCGGATGTCAGAACTATATGGGTAGCTGACACTAGTTTCCTAATCACATTCAGGAAATAAAACTCTTTGGAAATGTTTCTTTAAGTAAAAAGTGATCCAATTTAAATAAAAGTATGAGGTAGAACTCAGAAAGACAAATCCTGACAGTGTTGCATATGACAAATTTTGGAAACCTTAGACCATATATAAAATGTCAAAACTTAAATGTTAAAAGCTGTCCAGGTTGGAGTTTCCTAAGAAGTTCTGCCTAGACTCAGGATAAGAAAATGGTGGCAAATAAAGACAAGCTTGCCTCAGATGGTTTAAATTCCAGAACATAAGGCAGCACCTGCCTCTAATTTCTGCCTTCTGCTGGTTTAGATCTTCGAGTTCAAAGCCTACGATTTCAGAGGACTTGGACTGTCCTTCACACAGTTCTAAAAGGGTCAGAGTCTAAGCAGCTGAAGGCAGCATCAGATACAACCAGCCTTCATATCTCTGAATAAAAATCTATTCCAAGCATATCTTCCTGAATGTGGCAAAAATTAATCATCTACTCATTGCCAGGGACTCAGCTTTGTCAATGGGTTATAAAAGTTTAACACAAAGTTTTTTTCCCTTTCAGATTTTTTCCCTGGCTCCTGCCTTCTTTACTAGCTAGCCCTTACTCATCTTTTGAAAGGGTCCCTTTCTCTGTGTACTCATAGCTCTCTATACTTGCCACCATTGGGGCATACATCTTTCTGTATCGAAATTGTAACTGAGCCACTTTAAGATTGGGACCATGCTCTTTACATTTGTGTTGTCATGAGTGGCATGTAGTAGATGCTCAACAAGTATTTCCTAAACGAATGAATGAATGAGATGACACTCATAATTAGTTGAATCATGCTGTCATGCAATCAGAATAAGCCGGTAGCTAGAAACCATCATTTACTGAGCACATATGTCCCACATGTTTTATATATATTATCCCATTTAATGCTTATAACAGTACTATTGGGAAGTTATTTTTCTCTTCTTTTCTCCACAAATGGAACCCTGGTAGCACAGTGTCTAAAGCGCTTGGCTGCTAACCAAAAGGTCAGCAGTTTGAACCCACCAGCCGTACTTCGAAAGGTACACTAGTCTACTTCTGTAAAGATTTACAGCCTTGAAAACTGTATGGGGCAGTTCTGCTCTGTCTTATAGGGTCACTATGAGTCATGGCAGTGGATTTGGATTTTATTTGGTCCCCCCACAGATATTTATTGGGTGCCTCCTAAGTGTCAGGCACTGTGCTAGGTGCTGAAGATAAAACTATGAACAAGACAGACATGACATATACCCTCATAGGGCATAGAGGGTGGTGGTGTTAGTTACCTTTAAGTCAGTTCAAACTCATAGCTACCTTATGTGCAACAAAAAAATATTGCCTAATCCTGCTCCATCCTCAGAACCATTGATATGTTCGAGCCCATTGTTGGAGCTATTGTGTTAATCCATCTCACCGAGCTTTCCCTCTTTTTTGCTGACCCTCTACCAAACATGGTATTCTTTTCTAGCAGTTGGTCTTTCCTGATGATGTGCTCAAGCCTCGCCATCCTTGCTTATAAGGAGCATTCTGGTTATATGTCCTTCAAGACTGACTTGTTTGTTCTTCTGGCAGTCCATGGTATATTCGATATTCTTTGCCAACACCACAATTGGAATGCGTCAATTTTTCAGTAGACATATAATAAGCAAGTAAATAAAATATTATTTCCCTGTTTTCTAGATGTTTCTCTGAAAGGTCATACTCCTGGCCTAAACTGACACAGGTAGAGCCAGAATTCTAACACCCAGTTCTGCTTGATACCAAAGCTCACACTTTCCCAAGAATCCCCCAATCAAGACATCACTGCAGCTCTGATGGGTAGAGTCCCAGACCCAAGGGCAGTGGGTCCCCATGCACCTCAAAGGGCTGCATGGCCAGGGTGGGGGTGGTGAGAGCCAGCAGCTGCAGGTGTGGCTCAGACTCTAGAAGAGAAGCCAGTGCAGGTGAGATCCCTACACTGTTGCATCCTGCTAGCAGCTGGCAGGCAGCTCTTGTTGCAGTCAGTGGGGGGTTTGGTGGGCAGGGCTAAAGGGAGAATTTAGGAAAGCTAATTTTTTAATTCCATCTAATCCTCCAAAAGGGAAGAATAGCTTCAGCATCTTGCCAGCTGCTACCAAGGTAGCGCTCAGAGACAGCAGCAGCCCTCACTTGATCTGCAAGGACCCTCGAAGAAGCCAAAGGAGGCTGCTGTGGGCATCTGCCTTACCTGGGGCTGGGTGAAGCCAAAGAGGATCTGGGGGAGGCACCGTGCCAAGACCCCTTCTGAGCCAAACAGGCCAGAACTGTGTCCTGGCTGCCCCTTTGGCCGCCTGTTCACTGTCTCCTGCCTTTGACTTCTTGTGAGCGGCAGGTGCTCCAGATGATGAAAATGTTTAGCCAAAGGTCCCTTTTCTTGACTTCCTCATGGTGGAGCCCTTGAGCCGTTAGTTTCTCAGCTCAGAGGCTGCACCTTCATTGTGAGACTAGGAGGTAGATTTTAAGGGATTCTGTTTCCATTTGACCTTTGGCTGCTTGGCATTAGCTGGGCACCCCGACACTTCGAAGAAATTCATGATCAGCACTGGCCTTTTAGAACTGCAAACTCCCTGCAGGAGCGCTTGGGGAATTTCAACTGTGGCTGGTGGTATAGAGATGAAAGTCTAGTGACAGTTGCACAGGGAAGCCCTGTACTTTGGAGCACAACTGAAAGAGGAAGAATCTCCTTTCATAAACAGATGTGGAGCAGTTACAAAACAACTGACAAAACCACACATCCGTGTGAGGTATCTAGAGGTCTGGACTAATCACAGAGTCACCTGTGACCCTGGTATTTGCTTATTCATGAGAGTGGGAGGGGGGAGGGGAAGGTCTGAAATGGCAGAAAGTTGGCGCTTACCCTCTGGCCCATTCTGAGAGGAGCTGGGATGGACAGTGACATATTAGCTCTTGCCTGTTGTACCAGAAAGGATCACATGAATTCCTTTGGCCCTGGATACCTGAATTCCTATCCATCTCTGTCTGAGGAGGGCGATATCTATGGGCAGGACAAAATGGGGTATTTTCACAATCAGTTCAGGGGAGCAGGTTTCCTGGAAGCTGCCTACCAGCCTACCAGTCGCTGTGTAGTTGATTCAAACTCTAATGTTACATCCCATAAAACCTAAATCTGTCATGATCCATAGAAAGTATATCTATATGTGGCGGCTGCTACTGTGAGGTACAAAAGAGCACAGGCTTTAGAACCCAACTGCTTGAGTTAAAATCCTGGCTCTATTGCTTACCAGCTGGATGACTTTGATCCATTGCTTAACTTCTTTGTGCTTCAAGTTCATTATCTGTGAAACTGGAAATAACAATGGTATTGCAATCAGTGGTGGATTTGGTGAACATGTTAGACTTCTTGTGTTGTATAAATATGTAAACACTTAAAAGAGACTAACTCACTAAACTCAGTGCCGTTGAGTCGACTACGACTCATAGCGACCCTATAGGGCAGAGTAGAACTGTTCCATAGAGTTTCCAAGGAGCGCCTGGCGGATTTGAACTGCCGATCCTTTGGTTAGCAGCCGTAGCATTTAACCACTACACCACCAGAGTTTCCAAAATAGACTAAAAATAATTGAAGCTATTATCTCAAATCTTCTTTTTAGCATTAAAATCCAACTACTTAGAACCTTTCATTAGCTCAGAAAGGCCTTAATGTCAATAGTTTCTCTAAGGCGAAGCTATTGACTTTGCTACATCACCTTTAACAATTTCATCATTTATATATTTTCATTTCCATATTGCAAACCAGTTGTTCAAATTTTTAGCGTAACTTTTTAAGTGTTCCTAGTATCTAGAGTTTCAGTCTCCTGGGAAATATTTTTTTATGTTTCCTTAACAAATAAGAGAGCTTGACTCTGTCTACAGCATTAGGCATAAGTGAAATTCAGTTTGTCTTAATTATTTGTACAGATTTAACAAGGCTTGTTACTGTTATCATGAACATTTGTTTTCAAGACTAAGTAACAAAAAACAAGCCCTGATAATGAATAATTCCCATCTAGTTCTACAAGTAGCAAAGTCAAGTAGCCTTAGTGCCGCAATACATCACTGCTATAAGAAGAACCCTCAGTCCAGTAGATCTCATCCTAGTGTTCCCTCAACTGGATTGAAAGCTTGATGGTCCAGAATTGCTGCCCCTATGTCCTTAGGGCCCCTTCTTACACCAGGGAGAAGTCAGGCTGATTATCATTTGCAGTGGGGAGCTCAATCTGGGCTAAGGCCAGGCAACTGGGCTTCAGGCACAGTTGGGTATACTAGAAAACTGGTGTAGTGGCTCAACTGAAGTTTATTTTGCATGGGTCAGGAGACTCTCCTTGGAGAGAATCAACCCTAGGGGAAAAAGAAGACAGACCTGATGGGTTTCACCCAAGGGGTGGGATAGGACAGAGATTCTGAATATAGCATGGAGGTCATTACATAAACCTTCCCAGGTAGAACAAGGGTTGAAGGCAGAGCTTGAAAGAGTGGTTTCACAAAACCTTGTCCAAGTTGGGATACAAACCACACAGAGGGTAACACAAAGAGGAGAGGGCCATTCCCACTCAGTCAACTTTGTGATTAACTGGTGCCTGACACAGCAGTATGGAGTAGTAGAAGGGCTAGTTGGGTCCAATTTTTTTTGTATTATAAACATATGCTATGTGTGTGTGTGTGTGTGTGTATATATATATATATACGCACACAAACACACAAATAATATACATATAAATTGTATATATATGTGTGTATGTATATATATATGTATATCCCAGAAGAACGAATAAATCTGTAAGAAGTACAACATGTGTGTGCGATACATAATGTTAAAATAAATGTCATATTAAGCCAATAATAGAAATTGAAGTTTATTTAATATATGATTTGTAAATTGGGGTAACATTTCCACTATTGTTGTTAGGTGCTGTTGAGTCAGTTCTGACTCATAGAGACCCCATGCACAACAGAACGAAACACTGCCTGGTCCTGTGCCAGCGTCACAATTGATGCTATGTTCCAGGCTATTGTTGCAGCCACTCTGTCAATCCATTTCACTGGAGATTTTCCTTTTTTTCGCTGACCCTCTGCTTTACCAGGAATGATGTCCTCCTCCAGAGACCAATCCCTCCTAATTACGTGTTCAAAGTAAGCGAGACAAAGTTTTGCCATCCTTGCTTCTAAGGAGCATTCTGGCTGTACTTCTTCGAAGACAGATTTGTTTGTTCTTCTGGCAATCCATGGTATATTCAATATTCTTCACCAACACTATAATTCAAAGGCATTGATTCTTTTTTGGTCTTCCTTATTCATCGTCCAGCTTTTGCATGCATATGAGGCAGTTGAAAATATCATGGCTTGGGTCAGGGGCCCCTTAGTCCTCAAAGTGACATCGTTGTTTTTTTTTTTTTTTAACACTTTAAAGAGGTCTTTTGCAGCAGACTTGCCAAATGCATTTTGGCTCCTGCTTGCATGGGCATTGATTGTGGATCCATGTAAAATGAAATCCTTCACAACTTCAGTATTTTCTGTGTTTATCATGATGTTGCTTATTGGTGTAGTTGTGAGGATTTTGGGTTTTTTTATGTTGAAGTGTAATCCATACTGAAGGCTGTAGTCTTTGTTCTTCCTCAGTGTTTCAAGTCCTCTTTGCTTTCAGCAGGCAAGATTGCTGCATATGGCAGGCCGTTAATGAGTCTTCTTCCGATTCTGATGCCATGTTCATCTTCATATAGTCCAGCTTCTCATAGTCTAAATGTTCTGAAGATGAGAAAATCTCCAGAGACACTTATTCCACATCTTATCTGCATTGTTATGGAAACAGGGGCCAGAACAGTGTTTATATAATAACAATTTACCCTAAAACACAGCTTCCAGCCAGATCCTGGAGTTCCTGTTTCTCCAAGCTGACTGTACACAGATAATTATTCAAAAGAGCCCAATGCCTAAGGCAAAACGATCTCCACTAAGCTACTTACTAGGCTATTGTTTGACTTAAAGGTGACTTTAAGAAACCAGTTTCTTTAAGGTTCAAGGCTGAATAAGACACTTAAGGGCAAATGGCCTGAGTGAATCACCCCAACTCCACAGACCATAGAAATCTAAATTCCAGGGGAATTAAAACAGTTTCTCAATAACTTTATATATAGCCGTGATTTTTCTCTGAGACAAATTGTGTCAGAGGGTACAGAATTCTGAAGCTACCAGACCTTTTTCCTTCTTTTAAATAATTGTTGTTAGGTGCTGTTGAGTTGGTTCCAACTCATACTGACCCCATGCATAACAAAGAAACAATGCCTGGTCCTGTGCCATGCTTACAATTGTTGATGTGTTTGAGCCCATTGTGGCAGCCACTGTGCCAGTCCAACTCGTTGAGGAAGCTCTTGTTCGCTGACCTTCTAACCAAGCATGATATCCTTCTCCAGGAACTGGTCCCTCTTGATAACATGTCCAAAGTAAGTGAGAGGAAGTCTTGCCATCCTCACTTCCAAGGAGTATTCTGCCGTACTTCTTCCAAGACAGATTTACTCATTCTTCTGGCAGTCCATGGTATATTCAATATTCTTTGCCAACACCATAATTCAAATGCATCAATTCTTCTTTGGTCTTCCATCTTCATTGTCCAGCATTCACATGCAGAGGAGGTGATTAACAATACCATGGCTTGGGTCAGGTCCACCTTAGTCCTCAAGCGATAGGGTCTTTTGTAGCAGATTTGTCCAATGCAATACAGGCATATCTCAGAGATATTATGGGCTTGGTTCTGGACCACCACAATAAAGTAAATATTGCAATAAAGAGAGTCACATGAATTTTTTGGTTTCCCAGTGGATATAAAAGTTATGTTTACACTCTACTGTAGTCTGTTAAGTGTGAAATGGCATTATGTCTAAAAAAAAAAAGTATATACCTTAATTAAAAAAAATCTTTATTGCTAAAAAATGCTAGTCATCATCTGAGACTTTAGCGAGTTGTAATCTTTTCGCTGGTGGAGGGTTTTGCCTTGATGTCGATAGCTGCTGACTGAGCAGGGTGCTGGTTGCTGAAGGATGGGGTGGCTATGGCAATTTCTTAAAATAAAACAACGATGAAATATGCCACGTCGATTGACTCTTCACGAAAGATTTCTCTGTAGCATGCGATGCTGTTTGACAGCATTTTACCCACAGTAGAACTTCTTTCAAAATTGAAGTCAATCCTCTCAAACCTGACCACTGCTTTATCAACTAAGTTCATGTAATATTCTAAATCCTTTGTTGTCATTTCAAGAAACCACTTTCTTTGCTCATCCATAAGAAGCAACTGCTCATCTGTTAAAGTTTTATCATGAGATTGCAGCAATTCAGCCACATCTTCAGGCTCCACTTCTAATTCTAGTTCTCTTGCTGTTTCTACATCTGCAGCTACTTCCTCCACTGAAGTCTTGACCCCTTCAAAATCATCCATGAGGGCTGGAATCAACTTCTTCCAAACTCCTGTTAATGTTGATATTTTGGGTGTGGTTTGTAGTGCCCGAAAACAATTACAATAGTAATATCAAAGATCACTGATCATAGATCACCATAACAGATATAAAAATAATGAAAAACTTTGAAATATTAGGAGAATTTCCACAGTGTGACACAGACACACAAAACTGAGCAGTTGCTGTTGGAAAAATGGCGCCAATAGACATGCTTGATGCAGGGTTGCCGCAAACCTTCAATTTGTGAAAAATGCACTATCTGTGAAGTGCGATAAAGCTAAGCTCAATAAAATGAGGTATGCTTGTATGTTGTTTGATTTCTTGACTGCTACTTCCGTGGGTGTTGACAGTGGATCCAAGTAAAATGAAATCGTTGACAATGTCAACATTTTCACAGTTCATCATGATGTAGCTTTTTGATCCAGTTGTGAGGATTTTTGTTTCCTTTAAGGTGTAATCCATACTGAAGGCTGCAGTCTTTGATCTTCCTCAGTAAGTGCTTCAAATCCTCTTCACTTTCAGCAATAATAGAGATGTTTATATAGGAAATTTTCATTTTATTAAAACCTTAGTACATTCTAGAACATTTTCTGCGGCATTGTTGTTGAGTGCTGTCGAGTTGATTCCAACTCATAGCTACCCTATGGGACAGGGTAGAACTGCAACATAGGGTTTCCAAGGAGTGGCTGGTGGATTCAAACTGCTGACCTTTTGGTTAGCAGCCTGAGCTCTTAACCACTGTGTAACCCAGACTCTGTGGTCAGGCCAGACCCACCTTAAAAAACAAAACAAAACCAGTTGCCATGGAGTTCATTCTGACCCATGTGGACCCCATGTGTTTCAGAGTAGAACTATGCCCCATAGTTTTCAATGGCTGTGATCTTCCAGAAGTAGATTATCAGGTGTTTCTTCCCAGGCACCTCAAACTACCAACCTTTTAGCTAGTAGCCGAGTGCTTAACTATTTGGCCACTCAGGAAGTCCAGGCCCACCTCACAGCTGCATTATTCTCAGGATAAAAAAAAAAAAAAAAAAAAACACCTACTAATCTAGTGCCATTTGCATGTTCATTTCACAGAGAAGGAAGCAAAGGTCCAGAAAAGCCGATACTTTTGTCCCAGGTCCGATAGCTCATTGAAAGGTAGTGCAGAAAGTAAAACTAGATGATTAGTTTTAACTTTAAATTCTGCTTTCTAACTTGATTTTCAAAACTTTCAGCCTCAGACCGGCCATGGGCAAAATGAGGTCAAATGAATCAATTATAAGACATCCCTACAATGTGGGTCCTTTCTCCTCTCGCCATACTTTAAACCCTCTCGGGTATGAATTTTAAAACTTGTTCAGAGTAAGATGTAAAGGACTGATAGCCTCTTTGAGTGTTACTGTCTTCCAGAGATTTTTGCTTTTACATCAGTGTGGTAAACTTCGTGTAGAATTTATTGCATCAAGCAACTGATACAAATTAAAAAAAATCTTTTTAAAATTTTTTATCTTTTCCATGACCACTGCAATCACAGTATCCTAGGAGTTATCTGCCCTATCTGCACATTGCTTCTTAGCATGCCCCTTTCTCCTCTTTCTTTCTTTAGCTTCCTCCTCTGTCACCTATTTGAGGGAGAATGGCCTATATCAGTAGTTCTTAAAGTGTGGTACCTGGACCAGTAGAGTCAGCATTACCTGGGAAGTTTTATTTTTTTTCTTTTTGCTACCGAGTCAGTTCTGACTCATGGCAACCCTAGGTGTTACAGAGTAGAACTGCTCCATAGGGCTTTCTTGGCTGTAATCTTTATGGAAGCAGTTTGTCAGGACTTTCTTCTGCAGTACTGCTGGGTGGATTTGAATCCCTAACCTTTATGTTACTAGGAAACTTGTTAGAAATGCAAATTCTCATGCCCTGCCCCAGACCTGCGGAGTCAGAAATGCTGGGCTGCGTCCCACCAATCTGTGGTTTAACAAGTCCCCCAGGTGATTCCGATGCACAGTAATGCTTGAGAACCATTGGACTATGGAATGGCATAAACTCCGTAATTTATTCCTGCCCAAGGAAGTTAGAGTATTAGCTAAATAGCAGCAGGAAATACGGCAACAGCAAAATAACCAAAAAGATGCACATAGAATGCCAAATCTGTCTTAGCTTGGCATTTGGGCAAGGGCTGCTTCCTGGGCTGTTGCCCTGACCTCCATCTGCCCCTTTAGCACTCTCTTTGGACTCCATCCAACTCACTATTTAGCCCCCTTCCTCTCCCCTTTCCTTCATGCACCCTGACTCTTTCTCAGGCTGAGGCAGACACCAAATCCCTCGATTTGGCAATACTGTTTTCTAGGTAGCTCCCTCCTGCCTGTGACCTCCCTACCACCCTCAACTTTTGGTTGCAGGTCTCTGAGATCTTGGAAGCTCATCTTGAACATTTTTCTGTCTTTCTTGCAAGCTCATGGAAATAATTGCATGCCAGCTTCCCATCACTAGGGGGTGGTTCCTTTGTGTCTTCACTTTCTTTGGGCATCTTAGGACATTTTCTTCATCCAGTCCTCAGATGGCACCTAGCTTATCTGCCTAATTCATTTGTCCCAGGGTCCTTTTACTACTGATCTCATTCCAATCAAAATGAAAATATGTGGGGACCTTTGTGAGTTATAGATGGGCTCAAATGGCCTGTTTAAGAAGGCTAGCTCTTCAACTGGCCACCAGGTGGAATATTTGTCACCTTTGAGACATACAGCAGCAAGACTCTGTCAAAGGCTGCTCCTGCTACCAGAGGCAAAGACGTGTGAGGAGAGGAGCTGGGATGGTGACCCTCGGACATCATAGTGCACAGATTTATCTTCAGCCTCAATCTCTTCGTGGGAGTGAAAATATTTCCAACTTTTTGTTGTATATGCAACCCTGATTGTTTATTACTGTAAGGCTGTGTTGTCAAAGCTTGAATGTTAGTTCACCAGCTTCAGAAGCACTTAGGGGTGCTTATTAGCAGATTCCTCAGAGATAAAAGGTAGTGCAGGCCACACTCCAGGGAAACTCCCTTTACATTGAATCAGGGATGTGACCTGGTAAGGGTGTTACAATCCCACCCTAATCCTCTTTAACATAAAATTACAATCACAAAATGGAGGACAACAACAGAATACTGGGAATCATGGACTAACCAAGTTAATACACACATTTTTGGGGGCACACAATTCCATCCATGACGGGGGACTAGTCCTGTTTCCAACTTTTCCTCTTATTCATCACCAGGATCCCAAAGCAGTACTGGTATGCCCAGTGTCTTACACGTTCTCTTATGACAACAGTTCTTCCAGTGTCTGCCTCACTTTTTCTTTAGATGGACTCAAAAATACTTGGGGGAAGGGGCAGGTACATGCACATACCTACACACAAACATTCCTTGGGTACCAACTTGTATAAATAAACACCCACAGGAGACCCCAGCTTACAAGTTTTTCAAAGAGCCAGATGCCATGTCCCAGTCTGGAGTGAACTAGGGCATCCAGGTATGTAAGTATACACTGGGGACACGGATCTTATGAAAGTCCTTTGAGGCAGGAACATGAAGACCCTGACTTTAGGTTTCCAGCCCATTGTCCGATGATGTAGCCAGGACTCCAGTAGCCACAGAGGTCTACCTCCTTCCTATACTTCATCTTTGCAGTTAAAAATAGCTGGTACTTCTCTACAAACTCAGTTCTACCCTACAAGGTTGGCAATGGAGATTTGATCACAGAGGGCATCTTTGGAACCACTTGTGGGCCAATCTTTGGGGTGCTATAGAAGAGATAACTTTTGTAAATAGTTTTGTGGCTACCAGAGAGACTCTGAGAGAGACTTTTCAAAATGTTAAAGAAAAGATATTTTAAAATATAATTTTCAGAATTCCATCTTATAGCTAAATGCTTTGAAGTGGGTGTCTCTCACTCACAGGATGTTTTCCAGCTTGATGTATTTTAAACTTGATTCTTTCTCTCTAAATTGATGAGAAGAATCATATTATCACAGACTGGCCTAATAAACTAGAAAGCAGCCTGCCTATCAGGAAGCTGATGTCTGAGAGAACCCTAAGCAGAGACCAGCTTGGCTGCCCAACGTGTCCATAGGGATCTAGACAGAGGGTTTATTATCCTAGTGAGCTCTGCTGATGTTTTTCCTGTTGAATCTAAAAAGAGGATTAATGCTCTCCCTGAAAGTTTAGTCTCTGTTAATACCAGGAGATGAAGAATGAAGAGACTCCAAAATGGATGTAATTGGGGCCTCAATATCCAAAGACTCTAATACAATGTCTATCAGATACCACAATGAGTGTAAGACCCATCTCCCATATGCAGAATTTATAAAGGAAATTTTGCAGGCCCTTTCTGTAATGCCTGGGCCACTGGCCATGTTAAGCATATGAATAGGAGTCAGGAAAGAGGAGAGAATGTGGGATGAATTTCTTTGGAGAGAAATATTGTCCCATTGTGAGCCCCACCACCCCTTAAGGGTGAGAGAGGTAAAGAGCTACCTGTGTCTCAAGACTAGTAGTGGAGTTTCCATGGGGCCTCTTGGAGAGCTTGACACGTGCTCCCTGCAATTAAGGAACACAGGAGATGGGGGTCTGACTCATAACTGAGAAGACTCTAGTCCTGTGGCAACAAAATTGAGGTATATGTAACTGGATGGCCTTGGAAGAATTCCCAAACAGCAGATTTGGCCCAGACAGGAGGAGGAGCTGGCCTGGACCAGTCTGAGTCCCAACCAAGAGGACATTAGCCAGAGGAAGAGCATGTATGGAGTGAACCCCCAGAAAAGCAGAAGCTGAGGGGGTCTAAGAGCTCCCACACAAAGGAAAACCAGCATCACCCACATCATGGGATTGCAGCTGGAGTATCCCCTAAATCTGCAGAAGACCCCACCAAAGAAAGAGCTTTAAACATCTGCCAGTCCAGAGAGTACAAATGTAGCTGAGGTAAGTACCAGTTTCGGGAAGCTATTTCCTGTGCATTACTACACGTCTGCTCCCCTGCTCTGACCCAGACAGGCTGGAGCAGGGGGAGGGGTAGAGAGGAAGCTAAGAAGTGCCCCCAGCGAACAGCATCTTTGTAAAAATTACACAAAGCCTATGAATATGAATGGTGGCACTCTGCCCCTTTACTGGAGTTGTTCAGTGCCCAACTTACACGATTGTAAGCAATGACCCTAAGACAAAACCCACCACATTGCTTTTTGCCACTGCAAAAAAATAGTTCTGAACTGGAGAAGACAAGTGTATTTAATGCTAAATCAGTTTGAAGTTTTGATTAATATCTTGGACTGGACATTCAGATTACTCAGTTGATCTGTGTTTGCAATTTATGGACTCTAGGATAGTCTATAACCCAAGAAAGAACAGAAAAGGCCATGATACCTACCATGTTTTCATCCAGGGGCAAGAAAAAATTATGCTTATTGAATTAATTTTAAAAAGTTAGTGGGAGACAAAAATAAATTTGCCTTTTGACTATGACTCAATTTGTGCTTGTCAACATATGAGGGAGGAAGAACAGAGTGACTCTGAGTTAGCTGGCTGGACTGACTGAGCTTACCTTATAAGGTAACATGAAGACCCTGTCTTCAGGGTAACAATTTTCTATATTGGAAAAAAGAGCAAACAGGTTTAATTTGTATACTGGGACTTCTTTAAATTGAAGAGTCATAAACAATCAAGGAGGACTCCAGAGAGAACAAGGAAGGAAAATAAAGTTAAACCCCTGGAAAGAGTCCCTTTGATGTTGCTGGGAGAGTAAAGACGAAGTTCTCTAGAGAATGGAATTATGACACTAACATGACAATGATAGATCATGGCTCAAGGTCACCATCTTCAGTGCAGGAACTAGTGGATTGATATAGGAAGGGCATCCAGTTTGGTACAGGACTTCGGGGAAAATCTGAAAAGAGGACTTAACCCCACAGTTCCTTTGCAACTGGAAACTTTGTAAGTAGTGGGTATGTAGCTAACCTACTTAAAAAGAGTCCTCACCTAAGACACCAATATTAAGACCAAGTGCTTGGTTGGGTCTACAGGGTTCACTCCCAGGACTGATTTACCATATCTGAAGGGATTCTATAATGCTCCAGTCTTCAGAAACAACAAAAAGAATTAGCTGAAAGCAAAAATATTACTATGGGTGGATGAAATACAGTCTGCTAAAATAATATTTGTATGCAGTATACATGTGCTTGGCTGTTATCCATAAGATCGGTTGTTTGAAACCACCAGGGTCTCCACAGGAGAAAGATGTGGCAGTCTGCTTCCATAGAGATTTACAGCCTTGGAAACTCTGTGGGATTGCTATGAGTCAGAATTGACTTGACAGCAGTAGGTTTTATGTATACATACATACACACATTATAGGTGTGTTCTTGCTTAAATTCGAATTTCTTCTCAAGATTTTGGCAAACTCTTCTACCTGTAAGTGGTTAATTTCAAATATGATTCTAGTCCATTTTTGCCAGATCCTGTGCTTCTGCTCCTGGCCTGTCCTGGCCTGTGTTCACTGGTAGAGTTTCACATTGATCCTTACCTCTTAGACTCCTGAATATTCTCAATACCATCACAAGTATTTGCCACCACGCTATAGTGCATTCTTATTCAGCCATTCTGTCTTGCCTTCTCTTGGTCTCTAGAATTTCCCAAGCAGGGCTTACTTTTGCTCATATTTTCTTCCACATTTTACCTTCTGCATGGCCTCTAAAGATTTTTTCTTAGACTCCTGCTCACAATCACCGAATCTTCAGACCCTTGTAGGGATGCTCTTCTCTAGTAGAGTCCTGCCTTGGTCACATGATTACGAGGTCAGTGTCTGGTCTCATTTTCCAACTTGTTTTGGTCCCACTTACCTCCTTGACTGCAGTGGGTTGTACTGTCCAACTCACTGAAGTCTAACCTCTCAGATAGTCCTGGCCTCACACTGGCTATACCCTTGCTACTCCGAGTGTGGTCTTCAGATCAGCATTATAGACATCACCAAGGAGTTCGTTAGAAATGCAGAATCTCAAATCATACAAAATCTACCAAATAGGAATCTGCGTTCTTATTCCTACCCTTCTGGTTATATTTCTACAGTTTATTCTGATTGTCTTCTCCCATCAGTTGATGGCTTAGTCATCTAGTGTTACTATAACAGAAATACCACAAGTGGATGGTTTTAACAAAGAGAAATTTATTTTCTCTTGTTTTTTTTTAAGTAGGCTAGAAGTTCAAATTCAGAGCATGAACTCCAGGGGAAGCCTTTCTTGCTCTATCGGCTCTGGAGGAAGGTCCTTGTCCTCCTGGACTTCCCCTGGACTAGGAGCTTCTCCGTGCAGGAACCCTGGGTCCAAAGGACGCTCTCTGCTTCCGGCACTGCTTTCTTGGTAGTATGGGATCCCTGACTCTCTACTTGCTTCTCTTTCCTTTTATCTCTTGTAAGATAAAAGGTGGTGCAGGTCACACCCTGGGGAAACTTTCTTTACATTGGATCAGGGATGTGACCTGAGCAAGAGTGTGACATTCCACCCTAATCCTCTTTAACCACAGGCAGAGATTATGATTTATGACACATAGGAAAATCACAAAGTGGAGGACAACCACACAATACTGGGAATCATGGCCTAACCAAGTAGGCACATATTTTTGGGGGACACAGTTTAATTCATGACAGTTAGTATGTTTCTGTTCTCTAGAAACAGAGTCATACAGAAAGAAAAATAGGAAACAGAAATATGAGTCTTGCTAAAAAAGGAAGTCAGTTTTAATAGGGAAACTCTGAAGGAAATACTGGAACCACTTACTCCAACACTATTTGTAAATTGGTTTCTTTTTTATTTGCTGATTAAAAAAAACACCAAAGTATTCACAGTATTTTTGGCCTTCAGGAGCTAAATTTTTATGAATTAATCAGATAGAGACAGTCTCAAATAAACTTGGTTCTGTTATTCTAGGTGGTAAATTTCTTTGCCATTCTGTATAAAGTAGCATGGTAAGGGTCCTCTTGCAAGTCAAATTATTTAATTACAAGAACCTATTTTTACCCATGTGATACATAACCTTGCCATGATTTTGTCCCCCTTAAGGACCATGAAGTAGGTTTTAGATAATTATGAGAAATCATAAAACATGATCTGTATAGAATATAGTAATGGTTCATAAATTACAGTTGTTAGTTCAGATATAACTCAAAATAAACCTGAGAGTTTTAAGTTCTGTTCCTGCCAGTCTTAGTTACCTTGTGATGCTATAACAGAAATACCACAAGTGGGTGGCTTCACCAAACAGAAATTTATTTTCTCACTATTTAGGAGGCTAGTTGTCCGAATTCAGGGTGCTGTTTCTAGGGGAAGACTTTCTCTCTCTGTTGGCTCTGGAGAAATGTCCTTGTCTCTTCTGTGCTTCTGCTCCAGGGTGATCTTCATGTGCCTTGGCATCTGTCCTCCTCTATCTATGCTCTGCTCCCTTGTTTAATCTCTTTTATATCTCAAAAGAGCCCTGGTGTTGCAGTGGTTGAAGCACTCAGTTGCTTACCAAAAAGTTCTGCAGTTTGAACCAACTAGGGGCTCCAAGGGAGAAAGATGTGGCAGCCTGCTTTCGTAAAGATTTACAGCCTTGGAAACTCTATGGGGCAGTTCTACTCTCACCTATAGGGTCACTATGACTCAGAATCAACTGAAATACAGTGGGTTTGGTTGGGGTTTTAGTTATATCTCAAAAGTGATTGACTCAATATATACCCTATGCTAATCCTTCCTCATTTCTCATTAACGCAGCAAAGACAACCCATTCCCAAATGGGATTTTAACCACAGGCATAAACAACGGTTAGGATTTACAGCACATATTTTGGGGGGACTCAATTCAATCCATAACACAGCCAAAAGGCAAATTCTCTGTTCTAACATTCTAAAAGCCACATTATAATTCCTAATTCCTGGTGTGTGAAACACCAGTTGTCTGTCTTTCCTTGTATAGTGGTTAAAATAAAGTTGAAACGCATGACAAAGCTCTGTTTATTCTTTAGTTCTACACCCTCAGCATACTGATTCTATTATCTTTGGTAGGAAAAAATATCTTTGGATGGAGCATTAAGAAGATTTTCCCTCTTGCCCCCAAACAGACCCTTAATTTATTATATTTTTCTGTTTCCCTTTATAAACCTTCTCCCTGGGTCCTCAGAACCAGCCACGTGCTCTCTATGACTGATGGAAATTATGTTCATGACTAGAAAAATACCTTTATTATTTTTTTACATTCTGTAAATAATCCCATCCTCCTAGTGGTGGGTTACTTGTATTATTCTGTTGGAGAAGTTGTGTTGAATGAGTGTAGCCGACAGGGTAAACTGTTTCCCCTCCTTCCATCACACCCTGGGTCTGTGAGTTCCTGATAAGGCATCCTGTGTAGCAGTCCAAGGCCACTTCACTGCTCCTTTGCCTGAGGCTGCTTCACTGCCCAAATCCGTTTGGACATGCGTAATAAGCAGCAAATCTGTGCTTAGGTGAACTTCATGCTTCATACCACCCCCCCCAAAACCCACACCACTTAGTCACCATACTGTAGTAGGGGATGCACCTACTGCATCCCCCACTGTCTTAGGCTGTTGAATCCCAAGATCGGCAGGCAAGACCTCAGGTAAACTGCTAGCTCAAGTCTCGAGAACCGGAGGTCGGATGAACAGGAGCCAGCTGCAGGATCCAGCATGAGCAAAAGCCCATGAGCTTTGCTAGAATGACCACTTATATTCGATGCAGTCCACACGCCCAAGGAAACTCCCTTTCAACTGATTGGCTACAAATAGCAGATCCCATCGTGGAGGTGATCACATTATATCAAATCATTAAAGTGATCACGACATCATATGACTGCCAAACCACTGAGAATCATGGCCCAGGCAAGTTGCCAGACAGCCTTAACCACCAGATGCACACATATTAATTAGTTCCTGGAATTGCCCGCCTTGTCTCAGAAGCTTCATGAATTATACATAACTTCCCTATCCTGAACCCTATAACTGCCCTAGAATCCTCAATCTCAGGGAGCCTGAGTTTAGACTTAGTCTCTGAGCTCCTTGCTTGACTGGCTTGCAGTAAGGTGTACTTTCTCTTTCTCAAAGCCTGGTGTCTCTCAACTGATTCTGGGGGTCACACACAGCAGAACCCACCCTCATTGGGTTTCATGAGGAAACATGACCTTAGGGAGACCATGGTCATTTAGAAGAAACCAAATGTGAGTTGGGGTCTGGATTGAACATCCCAGTGTATATGAGTGCCTGTATCTCATGGGAAGTCTATTTCAGAAGCCTTCCATCAGTAACCTTCGTCAGTCTCTTAGAAAAAGCTGTGGTATCTACTGGTCCTGTAGGCTTTAGACTTCCATCATGGTTAGGGATTGAGTGTGGATACAATGGTGCTTCTTTCCTACCTTCTTTGGACGTAACATAATACACTGGGAAAAAGGGTTTGGATCAAATACCTGGCTGGGGTTCCCAGCTCCACCACTTTTACGTGACACTGGGGAAACTATTCAGCCTCTGTGCCTTAATTTCTTCATTTGTTAAACGGGATAACAGTACCCGCATTGCAGGGCTGGTGAAAAAATTAAATGAGATGATATGTGTAAAAAAAGTCCTTTTGACTTTTCTTGACTCTCCATCTCTCTGTTAGAACAATACCTGGCATTACTAAGAACTGATTAGCATTAGTTCTCCTTTTTCTTTTCATCTGTGTCCCACACCCCTTTTGTTGGCTCATGAATATTTTAAAACAGCAGATGGTAGTAGAGCACCATCGTAGCTCTCCATATTTGTATCTTCTAGGATTGGTGTTCTCCAATTCCATCTTTGGACCACCTTCTTTCTCTTCTATCACCACATACTTGTCTCAGAGTGATTTCATGCATTTCCATGGCATTAACTATGAACTGGAGCCCTGGTGACACAGTGGTTAAGTGACACGGCTGCTAACCAAAAGGTTGGTAGTTCAAATCCACCAGCTGCTCCTTAGAAACCCTATGCAGCAGTCCTGTTCTGTCTTCTAGATTCGCTATGGATCGGAATCAACATGACGGCAACAGATTTTTTTGATTTAGCTATTAACCATATGTCAGTGACTCCCAGATTCACTTCCTTTCACCTAAACTCCAGACCCACATTTCCAGCTACTCACAAGATAACATACAGACACAAATGCTATTCAAATCAAACTCATTATCTTTCCTCTCACTTATAACATTATATTGAAATTATTTTTAGAAGTGTATTGATCTTTTTTTTTTTCTATGATCTGCTTGAGGGCAGAGATTGTTTCTTACTTTTGAACCCTTAGTACTCACAACAGATTTTGTTTGTCTGAAAAATGTTTTACAGTACAAGTTTTGAAAGATATTTTTTGTTGGCTGTAGAGTTCTGGATTGAGAGTATTATTATTATTTTTTTTTTCCTTCCTTTCAGTACTTTCAAGATTTCATTTCATTGTCTTTTGGCATGCAGAGTTTCTGACAAGAAGTCTCTCTTTTTCAGTATGTAATGTGTCCTTTTACTCTGGCTGATGTCAAGAATTTCTTTATCTTTGATTTACAGAAGTTTGAATATGATGTGTCTATGAGCTTTCATTCGGTTGGGGAGTGTCTATCTTGCTTGGAGTTCTTGAGTCTCTTGGATTTATGGTTTGATGCTTTTCATTATTTTTGGAAAAATCTCAGTCATTCTCTCTCCAAATATTTCTTATGCCTCATTCTCTTTTATCTTTCTGAATTTCTAATTACATGTATATTGTTTTTATTGTTGTTAAGTGCCGTTGAGTATGTTAGACCATTGATATTGCCACACAGCTTTTGGATGCTTTGTTCTGTTTGTTTCACACTTTTTCTTTGTGTTTGTTTCACTCTGTTCCAATTTAGATAATTGTTACTGACTTACTTTCAACTTCGCGTTTGTTTCCTTGACTGTGCCAAGCCTACTGATGAACCTGTCAAAGGCATTCTTTATTACTGTATGTGTGTGTTACTTCCAAGCATTTCCTTTTGACTTTTTCTTATAGTTTCCAGCTCTCTGCTGAAATATTCCATTTTTTTATGCATACTATCCTACCTTTCCATTAGAACTTTTAGCATATTAATTACAATTATTTGAAATTCCTTGTCTCATAATTCTAACCCCTGGATCATCTCTTAGTTTGGTTCTGTTAATTACTTCATCTCTTGACAGTGTTCCCTCCCCACCCTCCCTCCCCCAGCTTTTTTGTGTGTCTCGTAAGTTTCAGTTGAATGCTGGCCGTTGTGTGTAGAACAGTAGAGCAAGTTAATTTGTATTTATTCCAGGAAATGGGCATGACTTTTCGTGTGTGTGTCTGTGTGTGTCTGTGTGTCCGTGTGTCTGTGTGTGAAAGAAAGCTAGAGAGTCTAGTCAGGAGTTGAGCTGGGTTTGGATTTTGCTGTTGCTATGCTTATGTTCTGTATACCACCAAAGTCAAATCCCTGTGGTGTTAATTTTGCTAGGGTGGGGACTGTGGTGCCAGAGAATTTCCCTGTTCCACCTTCAGATTTTTGTTTCCTTGTGTGTCTTTTCCACAGAGGTGTCTCTCTCTATGTTCTTGCTCCCTAATTATAGAGTCCTGTTGTTTCTTACTCAGTGCTTGCTAGTCAGTCTGGCGGTGGAAGTCAGAGGTTGTTCCATGTTGTCCTGGCCTAGCCCTAGTCTTAGGTCCTCTGTGCCTGGGTCAAGGGCGGGTGAGTCTCCTGGTCATTCTGCTCCTCCTCCCTATGCAAGCCAAACTCTGTCTTGTATCTTTGACAGATCTTATAAGGGGGAGAGTTTCCTGTTTCCCTCAGTGATAACCAGCTGCTGTTGAGCCAATTCTGACTCATAACAACACCATGTGTGTCACAGAGAATGGTGTTTGTCATGGATTGAATTATGTCCCCCCCCCCAAAAAAAAAGTGTGTATCAACTTGGTTAGGCCATGATTCCCAGTATTGTGTGGCTGTTCTCCATTTTACGATTGTAATTTTATGTTGAGAGTATTAGGATGGGATTGCAACACCACTCTTACTCAGGTCACCTACCTGATCAAATGTAAAGGGAGGTTCCCTGGGGTATGGCCTGCACCATCTTTTATCCCTCAAGAGATAAAAGGAAAGGGAAGCAAGCAGAGAGTTGGGGACCTCATACCACCAAGAAAGAAACACTGGGAGCAGGGCGCACCCTTTAGACTTGGGGTTCCTGCACAGAGAAGCTCCTAGTCCAGGGAAAGGTTGATGTGAAAGACTTTTCTCCAGAGCTGACAGAGAGAGAAAGCCTTCCCCTGGAGCTGAGGCCCTGAATTTGGACTTCTGGCCTACTAGACTGTGAGAAAATAAATTTCTGTTTGTTAAAGCCACCCACTTGTGGCTATTTCTGTTATAGCAGCACTAGATGACTAAGACAGTGTTACATAGGCTGATTTTTCAGAAGTACAGGCAATCCCTGGATTATGAATGAGTTCCATTCCTACCTTTGAGTCTAATTTGTATGCAAGCTGGAACAGTTAGGTATGGTTCATATCTAAATTAGTGAAATGTTTGTCTTAATATATTATAGTGTACTTTTCCATGCATAAAAAAACATTAAAGGAACACTTCCAGATACACTAAAACATCTTTAACGTAATAATACAGTAATAATAATGTTTTGATGACCGTTGCAAAGGCGCACCCATTTGTTATTATGAACCATTGTATGTACTTCAAATTTTTATGTAGTGGGCTTTATGGGGGTTGTTTCCTAACTATGGGTTGTATGTAAGTCTACCATTCGTAACCCAGGGACTGCCTGTAGATCACCAGGTCTTTCTTCCAAAGAACGTCTGGGTTGAGTTAAACCTCCAATCTTTTGGTGGGCAGCTGAGTGCTAACCAATAGACTATGACAAAGGTGTTTGAATGTCATTCCTGTGATTATGTTATGTTACTGACTCAGTCTTGCTAGCAGACTCACTCCAGAAATTTTCTCCCTTGCTGACTTGAAAAAAGTAACTGGCCATATTAGGAGGTCCATGTGGCAAGGAATTGAGGGCAGTGTCTAGGAGCTGAGGGTGGTCTTTACTCAACAGCCAGAAGGACGCTTGAACCCTTAGTCTTATAGCCAGGAGGAAATAAATTTTGCTAACAACTTGAGTGAGCTTAGAAGCAGACCCTTCTCTAGTTGAGCCTCAAGACAAGAACATAGCCTAGCTTACATCTTGATTGAAGCCTTGCAGAGGACCCACGTAAGCTATGTCCAAACCCCTGACCTACAGAAACTATGAGATAATAAATACATGTTTTAAGCTGCTCAATTTGTGGTAATTTGTTATGCAGCAATAGAAATCTAATTCACTACATGATAAATACTTTACAGATATTATCTTATTTGATTTTCATAACAGACATAAGAGGTTTGATGTTATTATTATTCCTGTTTTTATAGATGAGTAGTTTGAAGTTCAGAGAAGTTGAGAAACTTTCCCAGAGTTGTATAACAGGTAATGGTTAGGGGTTTGAAGTCAAGTTTCCAACTCTAGGTTAAGACCAGATGCTTGGTCAAAGATTGTGAATAAGTGTTTGATTTTGGAAGCACAGTGCCAAACTTTCAGAAAGCTTGTGTAAGTTTACAATTATACCAACAATGAACAAGGGTATCAGTTTCTTAACATTTTTGCCCTACTGGTTATTTGTCTTAAAAATGATAAAATTTACAACTAGACAAAAATTGAATCTCACAGTTAAAAAAAATTTGATTTTCCTTGAACATGTCCTTAGATTTTTGTTTCCTACCTATATTTCCTCTTCCATGCGTTCTCTGTTTATGGATAGTACCTTGTTGGAGTATTATGGTGAGAAAGGGGAGATAATGAGGGAAGCACCTCCAGTTTTTGTCTTCTTGAGTTAAGTTCTCTGTATAGCAGAGGTTCAGCATGGGAACTGTCCATGGTGGTTCCTTGCAGAAACCACTGGTTATATTTTATATTAGAACTTTCCAGTATTAGACATGGTGCTGACTTCCTAGATCTCTGTCTCATTCTTTCTCTACCCACGTGTTTATGAATTAGGAAGATGTTACCAAAAAACTTGTTGCCATAAAGTCAATTCTGACTCATAGCAACCCTATAGGACAAAGTAGAACTGCCCCATAGGGTTTCCAAGGGGAGGCTGGTAGATTCAAACTACCTTTTGGTTAGCAGCAGAGCTCTTAACCACTGCACCACCAGGATTCGAGGGAGTTGTTAAGGGAAGAGCATATATTTCTACCTAACTTGTCCCTCTACTTATCATATTTGATGTTTGGAAATAGCTATATGTTTATCACATGATAAAACAATAAAAGAATGCTCTTTTATGAACCAGATTGTGGGATATCTACTACACATCCAAAATATTTGTCCTTTAGATTAAGTGACTTTTATTGTTAATATTTGAATCCCAGGAATATAGTAAGGCAAAAGAACTATAGTTACAAGCCCACTTTGCTCAAATTCCAGTGTCTATTGGACACTTTATTTTTTTAGTTGTGCTTTAGTTGAAGGTTTACAGAGCAAATTAGTTTCTCTTTAAACAATTAATACTTATATTGTGTGGTGACATTGTTTGCCAACCCCCACTACATGTTAACATTCTCCTCTTCTCAACTTTGAGTTCCCCATTATCAGCTTTCCTGTCCGCTCCTGCCTTCTTGTCCTTGCCTCTGGGTTGTTGTGCCCATTTATTATCTTTTTGTTTTATGCACCTTTCTAATCTTTGGCTGAATGGTGAATCTCAGGAGTGCCTTCAGTACTGGGCTAAGAGGGTGTCGGGGGGTCATACCCTCAGGGTTTCTCCAGTCTCTGTCAGACCAGTAAATCTGGTCTTTTTTTGTGAGTTAGAATTTTGTTCTATATTTTTCTCCACATCTGTCCAGGACCCTCTATTGTGATCCCTGTCAGTAGTTGGTGGTGGTAGCTGGGCACCATCTAGTTGTGCTTGACTCAGTCTGGAGGAGGCTGTGGTAGTTGTGGTCTGTTAGCCCTTTGGACTAATCTTTCCCTTGTGTCTTTGGTTTTCTTCATTCTCTCTTGCTCCATATGGGGTGGGGCCAGTGGAGTATCTTAGGTGGCCACTTAACAAGCTTTTAAGACCCCAGATGCTACTCACCAAAGTAAGATGTAGAACATTTTCTTTATAAACTACTGCAGTAAATTAATTAATTTTGTGTGTGGCCTTTCTAGCCATGGTCTTATAACTCCCACCCAGGTGACTGGGTAGGATTAGGTGATAGGGTAATTTTGGCCCACCAAAGGAATTGGTCAGTTTTGCCTTAAAAGAGAGACCCAGCAGCAGGAGATGGCGCTGTGGGCTTCCTGGCCCATGGAGAGGGAAAGTTGAGTGCCTTTGAGCATGGGCTGAGGCACAGGGAGAGGCGTGCCTGTCAACATGGCTGGGAAGAGACTGTCCTGATGGAAGAACTGTATCCTGAGTGTTCTGGAGCCTGAATTGTAACAGTTACTTCCCTAATCAACCCCATAATTGTGAGTATGGTCTGTGAGTTCTACGTGGCCATTGCAATGAATCATTGAACCCAGCAGAGAAGTAAGAGTGCTGTGTGAAGGATGGTTAGTGTCAGAGTTGGTAAAGATGGTGGAGAAAGGAGGCTTGTCTGGTTTCCACCTCATGGGAGTCATCCTTGCACTGTTGATCTTGGTTCTCCTTCTACCTTGTGGGGTTGGAGGAGGTCAGACACCTCCCCCATGTTGTTTTTATAATTATGTTATATACCAATTGAGCCAGATGTCCCTTGAGACCATATCTATTGACCACCTTTTATGGAACAAAAGGAACAACCTCACTGTGGTAGATTATATTACTGTTCATGCATAATTTTGGTGCCCCTCTCTATGTGCCCCTGTTGATGGGAGGTTTATACATCCCTGCTTTGTGACTTACTTTGGCCAATCATATGTGAGAACTGACATAGGCTACTTCTGACAGAAGTGGTTCTGACTAGCATGTGGTTCACAATGCTGCAATGACTGGTAATGTTTCTGATAAAGGCTGCTCCATCAGCCTGAGTCCCAGAATGAAAATTACATGGAACAGCAAAACAATGGACCCCTCATTGAACAAGTAGCATGAGAGAGAAACAATTATTTGTTACAACCGCATGTTGTAAACCACTGAGGGGCTTAGAGCCATTTAGTGCCAAAGCAGAATCTAGCCTATTCTGACTGATACACTCATCCACTCCCTTTTGCTACTGCAAAATCCACTAGGGGAGAGGTAGCCATAAAATAAAAATTTAGTGGTGATAAAGTGTACTCTGTGTTTGATTTAATACAGACCATGTGGATTACAAAACTCTCAACCTTCTCCTTTTCTCTCCTGTTGGCTAGAGTCAACCCTCTTTCCCATGCTGAGATAATCCAGAGAGCACTTTATACACAGTTCGTGGGCTGCCTGGAAGACACTTGTGGGAGCTCAGCTTGCCAAGGAAGAGATGGTGGAGGTAGCTGTGGGAATCCCAGTCACTATATACAAACTTTTCTTTTAAAAAACAAGAGTTGCCCAAATTCAAAATGATGAGTCTAATTGCACTCAGTATTAACCTAAAATTAAAGTAAGTCCCTGTTTTCTTTTCTGTTGTGTTTACTTTGTTAATAATGGAATATTTAGATCTTATATTGAATTCCCCTGGAAATAGATTCTGAGGCAGAGTTGTGTGAAGAAGGGTTTCGGGGTAAGGAAGTCCTTCATAGTTGCCCCACATTGAGGCAAAGTGCTCTGGCATTTGTAAACCTGTATCAACCAGTCATGACTGTGGGCATAACTGTAGGGAAGGCAATTCCCTGTGGCTAAGGAGACTCTTTAGTGAAGGACACAGCTGTGAGTTGTCAGCAGCAGATATTCCCAGCAGCTGGACAACAGGTGTATTGACCCTGAGGAGGGGATCTGGGTGGAGTACCATAGAATCCACTGTAGTCAACTCTTACGCCACTCAGAATTAACTTGGCTCTTACAGTAAGTTTGCTTCACAGCTTTCACAGGATTCTGGTTGATCTTGTATTGTAGGCAGAGACAATAAGTGGGGCCACTCCTACTTCAAATGCTTGGTCTCCTGGACCCAAATATTCTAGCTATTGTGGACATAGCTCTGCATAATGGCCATTGATTTAGGATGTCACCCCATCCTTTCAGTTTATAATCTTCAAATTGGTGCCTCAGCTGTGTCTTTAAGAGGCCATTCTGCTGTTATCAGGCTGGTGGTTTCTAGTGGTGTGAAATAGGATGGATCAATGGATCCCATGGTCTTGTTCCCATCACTTCCTTTATTCATTATAGAGTGAGTCCCTCATTCTGAGGTGATGATATTGTGTGGCATTTCTTGGAGGTAGATCAAACAATGTATCTTTGGGTGGTAGTGCTGGGGGAAGGCCCTGAAGGCAGGAAAGGCAAACTCATGTTCAAACTACATGTTAACTTTAGTTAAGATAAATTGCTGCTCTTTTTAGGCAGAATAGCCAGTTGGTTTCCTTGAGGGATGGTGTCATATCAGGGGGCTTAGCTCTGTTGCTAGCAGGTTGGACATTCAGCAGTAGCAGTAAGTAGATAAGCTTTGGTCAGTGGAAGTCCATGGTGTTGGGTTCATACATGACGTCCATCCTTGTCACCATGGTTCTCATTCATGAGTCCATTGTGCTAGCACTGGGGTGGGTAAACTTAGAGGCTGACTGATGCCAACTGGGCAATAATTCTATATAATTGGCTGCTTAATGTGTCTTCCATTGTGGATAATTTCTGGCAGGTGTTAACATGTCACACATTGATATTTTTGCCCACTCTCATCAGTCTATCCATATGCCTCTTTCCTAGATCTTCTTGTCTCTGATCTTCCAATCTTTCTCTTTCCAGGCCCGTGATCAACCAGCCATGCTATTTGCCACTGCCTACAAGTCTGTTTATATTCTTACCTTGGGCTACTTCTTTCTCCATGCAAAGTGGATGATGAGGTGTACTGCCTTGAACTCTGCTCACTGGGAGGATTTCCGTGTCTTTTGGAGCCACACGAAGTGGTGTTACAAATCAATATTAAGTTCACATCAACATACCAAGTCAACCCATTCATGAATGAAGATCAGCCCATTTTCTCCTCTTTCAGCTGGTCATAAGCCTCCCTTCCCACATGTAGCCATGGTGTAATATGCGATAGGGAAATTCTGGGCCTTCTGCCAGTACTCATTACTTGTATGTTCTGACCCTGTTTGTACCTGATCCTGGGTATACCACTTCTAACTTATGGTATATTGCTACTCTTTGAAAGAACCTACCCCATGATGGGCGGCTCTGGCCACATTGTCACTTGCTGTTTCATGCTCCATCTCTACTAAGATGAGATGTTTATCTCTCTTAAGGCCCAGTAGCATGGTAGAACTGCTTTTGAATAGTGCATGGTTCTCTGCTGCGGATAGCACAGTCTTGCTCAAAAAAACCTTAGGGGTCTATGTTGTGGTTCTCCTATTAAGGCTTGACATTAAACATTTCACAGCACCTTTTCCCACCACAAATACTTCAAGTACCATGGGGTCTACTGGATAACATGGTTCAAGCAGCAGGACTATTTGTCCCTCAGCCTGAATCTGTGCAGAGTCTTTTCTCACTCAGGGCCCCGCTTAAAGTTGGCAGCTTTCTGTACCACCCAGTAAATGGGTTGGTACAGTAATCCCAAATGTGGAATATGCTGCATCCAGAACCTAAAAAGGTCTGGTAGTAAACACAAGACCAAATGTGCTTATTTCTTAGTGGTGGTAAGTGTGATGCAAAGTTTCATTCTCTGTTTTGGAGAGGATGTCCCAGCATTCCCTGAACTAGTCTAGAAAGTTTGTTGATATGGTGGTCCCCACTGTATCTCTAGGTTTTATCTTCTACCTGTGGAGTGCCTATGTCTTACCATGCTCCAATGTCAATTGTGATGATCATTATGACATTGATATTTTGTTGTTGTTTGCCATCAAGTCGATTCTGACTCATAGCAACCCTATATGACATGGTGGAACTGCCCCATAATGTTTCCTAGGGTATAATCTTTATGGGAGCAGATTGCCAGGTCTTTTCTCCCATGGAAATGCTGGTAGATTCAAACTGCTGACCTTTCAGTTAGTGGATGAGCACTCAAACATTGTGTCACTAGGTCTCCTCTGGTGACATTGATATAGTGGTCCACATTGATGTTCTTTAGAATGTCTAGATAGTCTGAGGGCCTTTGGGTTACAGTATGTGGGGAGGTGGGGGGTGAATTAATGTATACCTGGGGTAAGACCATAAATATGTAGGGTTTTTCTGTCCCATGTGAATGTGAACTGCTTCTCATTCTCCTTCCTGATTAGGAATGAAAAATGTGTTTGCCAGATCAATGGCCACATATCACATGTTGGAGTCCCATAGAGAATGACCTGGTGAATTACTACGGAACGTACTTGCTGCAGTGTTGCAGGGTCCTTCCTCATAAGGACTAACCTCTACTTCAGTCATTGGATTCTGGGTCTGAGAAATGGCTCATGTCTGGGAACTGGGTAAAGGATTGTGACTTTTTATTTGGGCAGATACCAAATGATTATTTGGGCAGATCCCTTGATTTCTGGAAATGCTGGTGGTGTAGTAGTTAAGTGGTAAGGCTGCTAACCAAAAGGAAGGCAGTTTGAATCCACCAGGTGCTCCTTGGAAACTCTATGGGGCAGTTCTACTCTGTCCTATAGGGTCGTTATGAGTCATAATCAACTCTACGGCAATGGGTTTGGTTTTTGGGCCCTTGATTTCTTTTGATTGTTTAAATTAAGCAGTACCTCTGTTGACTGCCCATCTATTTTTCCTCTAGGAACACTGTGTTCTATTAACCATCACCATATCTATCTGAAGATGCACTCTACTACACACACACCCAAATGTCGTTCCAGTCTTATTGCTCATTTGTTAATTTTGTCCACCTTGCTTCTGACAGTTCCTGGCAGTACATATCAGCCATATCCCAGTTCCTTCAGCATATAATCGCTCCGCATCCGTTGCAGGTCTAACATGTTCCTAGTCAGGTTGTGCTGAGATATGATCCTTGCTATTGGTATGGTTGCCAGGAGGGATAGTGGAGGTAGATACTGAGGGGAACAAGCATTGTCTTATAAAGCACCTGCTTAATTTGAGGACTTTGATCCCAAATAAGGGGGTTTTCAAGCAAGGGTATTCACTATCTTCTAATAAAGGTGGAGTAAGCCACTTCTGCAGGTCCAGAATATGTACACATATACCAGTCAGGGTCCTAGCAGGAAACAGAACATACTCACAAAAGGCATAATTGAAGAGTTTACTAGATTTCTTACAAATTAAGGAAAATAAGAATGGAAAGTCATTACCACCTCTATTCTTGAAGGGACAATGAGAGGGAGCTATTCCTGGAACCTGGAGGGAGCTGTTGGAATACTTATTTGAACCTCTCTCTCTTACTCCCCTCCAGTCTCCATCTGGTGCATCCCATTGGCTAAACCCAACCAGAAGCCAGAAGGCAAGGCAGCCCAGGAAATGCATCTGTAGACGCCAGCCCCAGGACACAAAGCAGGGTGGAAAATGGTGGAAAGCGGGTCTAAAGGGCCAACAGAGACTATGCTACACACACACTACTTCCTCTAGCCTCTGTACATGCTGTTACCTCTGCCTGAAATGCTCACCTGACTGCATCTTCTTTTCCTTCTGCCTTGTGTCCACAAGAAAAACTCACCCTCCTCCATCAAGGCTCATGTCCAGCCTTATCCCTTTCAATTAGAATTGTAACCTGTGCTTATCTCAACGATAGCATTGTAATTGTTCATTTATCTGTCTCCCTAACTAAAACAGGAGCTCAACGAGATCAGGAGCTGGGCCTTCTGTATCTTTCTATTCCTAGAGCCAAGCAGAGTGCTTTGCAACTAGTAGGTACTCAATAAGTGTCTATTGATGAATACCTTTTTTTTCCTGAAAGAGAAAGCTCCTCTTTTGCTTCTTTTGATTGTAAACTGGGAAAGGTTAATTATTTAAGAGGACCAATACTCTCTTGATTTTATTCAATCTTGTCCAGTTTTTAGAATCCTCTGCTATTTAGAGAAAAAAGTCACATACCTAGTATCTCATCACTAGTGATAGCTGAGAAGTGGGTAGAACCCAGGCCATCTGCCTCCTAATCTGTTGCTCTTTCTTCTAGTCACTTGACTTAACCCAAATGAAAGTAAGTGCATTAAGTGGCTCTGTGGTGATGGCTCACACAATTTTAACAGGTGGCAATCCGAGGAAAGATTTTAAATTAATGAGGTTAGATGCCTAGTTGAAGAAAGTGAACAACAAAAAAGTTTATTATTTTCAGAGCTTTGCTGAGTCAGTAATAGTTGAATTCTCAGACATGGAACATCTAGTCAGGTGGACCAGCTTTTTTTCTTTTAAAATGAGAGCATATGTTTGCTGACTAGTTTGTAAGCTGTTTGAGAGCAGGGACCAAGTCTCCTTGACATTCGTTTTCTGTCAGCTTCAGACAGATATGTCAGAAATGGCCTGTTATACAAAACAACTGGATGAGGTATTGTTCCCAAGACATATGCTTTACTTAACTACATACTATGAATGTAATGGCCCCCAGTAATTTGATGTCCAGCATCTGTTTCCTCTCCTTCTGACAAAAGCTTCTAGAATTTCCTTTGAGAAACTACCACTCTAACTCAGAGTTTTGTGGTTTGGATGAGATTAACTTCAAACCACAAGTCTAGGAGTGGACCCTGACTGGCTAATTAGCATATCACATTATTTTGACCACATGGATTAGTTCAGAGGATGAGTCAATGATGTGTAATGATACACTCACCAATCCTGTGAAGGAGGCTCTTACTCTTTTCTTTCTGGACATGGAGGAGAGAATGTAGTTGCTAGCACTGCTGGGCCATCTGTAACCACATAGGAGCAGAGGTTGGAACCAACATTGAGAGAATAGAGACAGGAAATAGAGTGGGTGGAGATCATGTCCTGGTGACACCATTTGAATTCTAGATCAAGTTGCACCTGAAGCCACACTACACTTTACACGGCTGCTCACTAAAATGAGCCACTACATTCTCTAGTTTTTTCTTAAGCCAGTTTGAGTTGTACTTACTCCCATGACTGGCACATTGAGGGAAGCAGCATTTGTGGCTGAGAAGGAGAATTTCCGCTGGCTTTTCATGTTTTTTTTTTTTTTTTTTTCACGGTTAAGCAGTAGAGTGAGGTTAGTTCCAGGCGAATGGCTGGGGCGTGGATAAGGTTGCATAGCAGAATAACCTGGCGAGCTTTTCAAATCATACTTGCCCTCCTTCTGCACCAAAATCCATTCTGGAATTGCTTGGAGTGTGTGTGTGTGTATGCATGTGTGTGAGTGTGAAAAATTTGAAAACACTGCCCCATGTGATTCTGATACATCCCAGCCAAACAAGTGGGCCCCTTAGACAGAGTAGAACTAATTCTACTATCCGTACATCTACCCTGAACATAAAAATCAAACCAAAACCAAACCCATTGACACTGGATTGATTCTAATTCATAGAGTCCTGCAACATAAAAAAAAAATTTAATGCCTTGTTATATACTTGTTAAGTCTATGGGACTAACATGTAACATGGCCCTACCACATGACCGCACTTGCTGACTTTATTCAGGGTGTTAAACACTCAGTCTTCTCCTAGACCTTTCATGGTGCTAAGTCTTTCAGCTTTCCTTTCTTCTGGAAGAACTATCTCATGATCTCTTACCTTCCTTTTATCCTCTCTCTCTCTTCTTAGCACTTTATTCGTGCTGTCTTTTAGGTTCTATGAACTCATCTAGTCACAGGACTGAGGAATTAAAGGTGTGAATTCACAATACAATTCCCACTGACAAGAACTGATTGCAAGGATACAAAAACATAAAAGAATAGATATTTAAAGCAATGAGTGGGATGTGAATACTAGAAAACAGGATCTTTGAAGCCTGGAGGTTTGGCCCCTTCTTTCCCCCTCCCACTCTATTGTCACACTAATCTCTCTCCTTTTCTTCCTTTATACCAAATAATACTTGGTTAAGATTTTGTAAGGTATTTTCTCATGATGGAAAGTTAGTTAGTTTTTCCTGCACTTAGCTAATCCATCAGAACCAAAACACTTTAAAGAGGGGAAGAGGCATGCTGTTGATATTTACTGTACCACAAAAATGAAAGGAGGATGAATCAAAAAACAAAATTGTGAGCATGGCATCCTCAATTGAAAATGCACAATTAAGTAATTAGACAGGCTCTATATAAAGAGCTGCTTCTAGACTGCCTCCCACATGGTAGCTTCTAGGAGACATAATGTTAGCAGGGTGAAGGAAGTGAAAGGGGAGGAGGTCATGAGAGAGAATAGAGAAAAATTATTAGAGATAATCATGCCTCAGACTCTCTGGAGAGAAGTATCACTAAAGTTCCAGAACTTCTTTTTTCAGTGTTAGAGAAAGATTTCAGAGTAGCCTCCAGAGTGACCTAACGGGCCACTAGACATGGTCCCATCCATTAAACACATCATTAGATTTCTTGGAGAATGATATACACTTGACAGGCCTTGCTAAAATTCCTTCAACCAGAGGAGCTATTAGGTTGACCACGATAGGCTATGAATACCCAGGAAGGTTGAGCAGGGCTCTGTCAAACTCTGTAGTTTGTCCTTTGGGCTTCCCCAGGACTGAAGAGTGTATATTGAAACAATAAGCACAAAAATGGGGATTGCAAAGCACCTTATGTTAAATAACAAAAATTATGAAAGGCAAAAATTTCTTAGCAAAGTCTTCTGACTATAGAGTTAGATTCATTGACATTTCTTGGCTCAGTCTTCTCTGCCATATCACCTATATTTCAGCAACCACTTCAAGAGCCAACCTAGGTACAGTCCATTGCAAGAAGGGTAGATCTGCTTCCTTCATGAGGCGTGGCCGATGTTGGAATCTTTTCCACTAATATAATAGATGGTTGTGGTATTTGGCAGGCAGTTTATCCCATAAGTGCACATCTTGGGAAAGATCACCCAATAATCCCTGTGATATGCAGGTCATAATTTTAATAGCGCTTTATAAGTCATATTGCTCTTAGTTTGTAAAGATTAAGTACCAAAATATGAGTCCTTTAAAGGTTGATGTTATATCTCATTCTTCTATTCATCATTTAAAAAATTTTTTATTTTAATAATATTTTATCGTGTTTTTGGTCAAGGTTTACAACAATTTAGGTTCCCTGTCAACAATTTCTACACAAATTGTCCAGTAACACTGATTACATTCTTCACAATGCGAGAACATTCTCAATATTTCTACTCTTGTTGTTTCATTAATCTAGTTTCCCTGGCTCCTTACATTCTCATCTTTGTTTTAAAGTAGTTGTTGATCATTTGGTATCACATACATGATTTTTTTTTTTTATTAACTTTTATTGAGCTTCAAGTGGAACGTTTACAAATCAAGTCAGTCTGTCACATATAAGTTAATATACATCTTACTCCTTACTCCCACTTGCTCTCCCCCTAATGAGTCAGCCCTTCCAGTCTCTCCTTTCATGAAAACTTTGCCAGCCTCCAACTCTCTCTATCCTCCCATCCCCCCTCCAGACAAGAGTTGCCAACACAATCTCAAGTGTCCACCTGATATAATTAGCTCACTCTTCATCAGCATCTCTCTCCTACCCACTGTCCAGTCCCTTTCATGTCTGATGAATTGTCTTTGGGGATGGTTCCCGTCCTGTGCCAACAGAAGGTTTGGGGACCATAACCGCCGGGATTCCTCTAGTCTCAGTCAGACCATTAAGTATGGTCTTTTTATGAGAATTTGGGGTCTGCATCCCACTGATCTCCTGCTCCCTCAGGGGTTCTCTATTGTGCTCCCTGTGAGGGCACTCATCGATTGTGGCCAGGCACCAACTAGTTCTTCTGGTCTAAGGATAATGTAGGTCTCTGGTTCATGTGGCCCTTTCTGTCTCTTGGGCTCTTAGTTGTCGTGTGACCTTGGTGTTCTTCATTCTCCTTTGATCCAGGTGGGTCGAGACCAATTGATGCATCTTAGATGGCCGCTTGTCATCATTTAAGACCCCAGATGCCACATTTCAAAGTGGGATGCAGAATGTTTTCATAATAGAATTATTTTGCCAATTGACTTAGAAGTCCCCTTAAACCATGGTTCCCAAACCCCCGCCCTTGCTCCGCTGACCTTTGAAGTATTCAGTTTATCCTGGAAACTTCTTTGCTTTTGGTCCAGTCCAGTTCAGTTGAGCTGACCTTCCATGTATTGAGTGTTGTCCTTCCCTTCACCTAAAGCAGTTCTTATCTGCTAATTAATCAGTAAGAAACCCTCTCCCTCCCTCCCTCCCTCCCCGCCTCGTAACCACAAAAGTATGTGTTCTTCTCAGTTTATACTATTTCTCAAGATCTTATAATAGTGGTCTTATACAATATTTGTCCTTTTGCCTCTAATTTCGCTCAGCATAATGCCTTCCAGGTTCCTCCATGTTATGAAATGTTTCACAGACTCGTCATTGTTCTTTATCGACGTGTACTCTTCCATTGTGTGAATATACCACAATTTATTTACCCATTCATCCGTTGATGGACACCTTGGTTGCTTCCAGCTTTTTGCTATTGTAAACAGAGCTGCAATAAACATGGGTGTGCATATATCTGTGTGAAGGCTCTTGTTTCTCTAGGGTATATTCCGAGGAGTGGGATTTCTGGGTTGTATGCTAGTTCTATTTCTAACTGTTTAAGATAACGCCAGATAGATTTCCAAAGTGGTTGTACCATTTTACATTCCCACCAGCAGTGTATAAGAGTTCCAATCTCTCCAACATTTATTATTTTGTGTTTTTTGGATTAATGCCAGCCTTGTTGGAGTGAGATGGAATCTCATCGTAGTTTTAATCTGCATTTCTCTAATGGCTAATGATCGAGAGCATTTTCTCATGTATCTGTTAGCTGCCTGAATATCTTCTTTAGTGAAGTGTGTGTTCATATCCTTTGCCCACTTCTTGATTGGGTTGTTTGTCTTTTTGTGGTTGAGTTTTGACAGAATCACGTAGATTTTAGAGATCAGGCGCTGGTCGGAGATGTCATAGCTGAAAATTCTTTCCCAGTCTGTAGGTGGTCTTTTTACTCTTCTGGTGAAGTCTTTAGATGAGCATAGGTGTTTGATTTTTAGGAGCTCCCAGTTATCTGGTTTCTCTTGGTCATTTTTGGTAATGTTTTGTATTCTGTTTATGCCTTGTATTAGGGCTCCTAAGGTTGTCCCTATTTTTTCTTCGATGATCTTTATTGTTTTAGTCTTTATGTTTAGGTCTTTGATCCACTTGGAGTTAGTTTTTGTGCATGGTGTGAAGTATGGGTCCTGTTTCATTTTTTTGCAAATGGATATCCAGTTATGCCAGCACCATTTGTTAAAAAGACTATCTTTTCCCCAATTAACTGACACTGGGCCTTTGTCAAATATCAGCTGCTCATACGTGGATGGATTTATATCTGGGTTTTCAATTCTGTTCCATTGGTCTATGTGCCTGTTGTTGTACCAGTACCAGGCTGTTTTGACTACTGTGGCTGTATAATAGCTTCTGAAATCAGGTAGAGTGAGGCCTCCCACTTTCTTCTTCTTTTTCAGTAATGCTTTGCTTCTCCGAGGCTTCTTTCCCTTCCATATGCAATTGGTGATTTGTTTCTCTATCCCCTTAAAAAATGGCATTGGAATTTGGATCGGAAGTGCATTGTATGTATAGACGGCTTTTGGTAGAATAGACATTTTTACTATGTTAAGTCTTCCTATCCATGAGCAAGGTATGTTTTTCCACTTAAGTATGTCCTTTTGAATTTCTTGTGGTAGAGCTTTGTAGTTTTCTTTGTATAGGTCTTTTACATCCTTGGTAAGATTTATTCCTAAGTATTTTATCTTCTTGGGGGCTACTGTGAATGGTATTGATTTGGTTATTTCCTCTTCGATGTTCTTTTTGTTGATGTAGAGGAATCCAAGTGATTTTTGTATGTTTATCTTATAACCTGAGACTCTGCCAAACTCTTCTATTAGTTTCAGTAGTTTTCTGGAGGATTCCTTAGGGTTTTCTGTGTATAAGATCATGTCATCTGCAAATAGAGATAATTTTACTTTCTCCTTGCCAATCCAGATGCCCTTTATTTCTTTGTCTAGCCTAATTGCCCTGGCTAGGACTTCTAGCACGATGTTGAATAAGAGCGGTGATAAAGGGCATCCTTGTCTGGTTCCCGTTCTCAAGGGAAATGCTTTTAGGCTCTCTCCATTTAGAGTGATGTTGGCTGTTGGCTTTGCATAGATGCCCTTTATTATGTCGAGGAATTTTCCTTCCATTCCTATTTTGGTGAGAGTTTTTATCATAAATGGGTGTTGGACTTTGTCAAATGCCTTTTCTGCATCAATTGATAAGATCATGTGGTTTTTGTCTTTTGTTTTATTTATGTGGTGGATTACATTAATGGTTTTTCTGATATTAAACCAGCCTTGCATCCCTGGTATAAATCCCACTTGATCGTGGTGAATTATTTTTTTGATATGTTGTTGAATTCTATTGGCTAGAATTTTGTTGAGGATTTTTGCATCTATGTTCATGAGGGATATAGGTCTGTAATTTTCTTTTTTTGTAATGTCTTTACCTGGTTTTGGTATCAGGGAGATGGTGGCTTCATAGAATGAGTTGGGTAGTATTCCGTCATTTTCTATGCTTTGAAATACCTTTAGTAGTAGTGGTGTTAACTCTTCTCTGAAAGTTTGGTAGAACTTGCAGTGTAGCCGTCCGGGCCAGGGCTTTTTTTTTTTGTTGGGAGTTTTTTGATTACCGTTTCAATCTCTTTTTTTGTTATGGGTCTATTTAGTTGTTCTACTTCTGAATGTGTTAGTTTAGGTAGGTAGTGTTTTTCCAGGAATTCATCCATTTCTTCTAGGTTTGCAAATTTGTTAGAGTACAATTTTTCGTAAGAATCTGAAATGATTCTTTTAATTGCTTTTGGTTCTGTTGTGATATGGTCCTTCTCGTTTCTTATTCGGGTTATTTGTTTCCTTTCCTGTATTTCTTTAGTCAGTGTAGCCAATGGTTTATCAATTTTGTTAATTTTTTCAAAGAACCAGCTTTTGGCTTTGTTAATTCTTTCAATTGTTTTTCTGTTCTCTAATTCATTTAGTTCAGCTCTAATTTTTATTATTTGTTTTCTTCTGGTGCCTGATGGATTCTTTTGTTGCTCAGTTTCTATTTGTTCAAGTTGTAGGGACAGTTCTCTGATTTTGGCTCTTTCTTCTTTTTGTATGTGTGCATTTATCGATATAAATTGGCCTCTGAGCACTGCTTTTGCTGTGTCCCAGAGGTTTTGATAGGAAGTATTTTCATTCTCATTGCATTCTATGAATTTCCTTATTCCCTCCTTGATGTCTTCTATAACCCAGTCTTTCTTCAGGAGGGTATTGTTCAGTTTCCAAGTATTTGATTTCTTTTCCCTAGTTTTTCTGTTATTGATTTCTAGTTTTATTGCCTTGTGGTCTGAGAAGATGCTTTGTAATATTTCAATGTTTTGGATTCTGCACAGGTTTGTTTTATGACCTAATATGTGGTCTATTCTTGAGAGTGTTCCATGTGCACTAGAAAAAAAAGTATACTTTGCAGCAGTTGGGTGGAGAGTTCTGTAGAAGTCAATGAGGTCAAGTTGGTTGATTGTTGTAAGTAGGTCTTCCGTGTCTCTATTGAGCTTCTTACTGGATGTCCTGTCCTTCTCCGAAAGTGGTGTGTTGAAGTCTCCTACTATAGTTGTGGAGGTGTCTATCTCACTTTTCAATTCTGTTAAAATTTGATTTATGTATCTTGCAGCCCTGTCATTGGGTGCATAAATATTTAATATGGTTATGTCTTCCTGATCAATTGTCCCTTTTATCATTATGTAGTGTCCTTCTTTATCCTTTGTGGTGGATTTAAGTCTAAAGTCTATTTTGTCAGAAATTAATATTGTTACTCCTCTACTTTTTTGCTTATTGTTTGCTTGATATATTTTTTTCCATCCTTTGAGTTGTAGTTTGTTTGTGTCTCTAAGTCTAAGGTGTGCCTCTTGTAGGCAGCATATAGACGGATCGTGTTTCTTTATCCAGTCCGAGACTCTCTGTCTCTTTATTGGTGCATTTAGTCCATTTACATTCAGTGTAATTATAGATAAATAAGTGTTTATGGTGTTGCCATTTTGATGCCTTTTTTGTGTGTTGTTGACAATTTCATTTTTCCACATACTTTTTTGTGCTGAGAAGTTTTTCTTAGTAAATTGTGAGATCCTCATTTTCATAGTGTTTGACTTTATGTTTGTTGAGTCGTTACGTTCTTCTTGGCTTTTATCTTGAGTTATGGAGTTGTTATACCTCTTTGTGGTTACCTTAATATTTACCCCTATTTTTCTAAGTAAAAAGCTAACTTGTATTGTTCTATATCGCCTTGTATCCCTCTCCATATGGCAGTTCTATGCCACCTGTATTTAGTCCCTCTTTTTGATTATTGTCATCTTTTACATATTGACTTCAGTGATTCCCTGTTATGAGCATTTTTTTTTAAATTAATCTTAATTTGTTTTTGTGATTTCCCTATTTGCGTTGATATCAGGATGTTCGGTTTTGTGACCTTGTGTTGTGCTGGTATCTGATATTATTGGTTTTCTGACCAAACAATATCCTTTAGTATTTCTTGTAGCTTTGGTTTGGTTTTTGCAAATTCTCTAAACTTATGTTTATCTGTAAATATCTTAATTTCGCCTTCATGTTTCAGAGAGAGTTTTGCTGGATATATGATCCTTGGCTGGCAGTTTTTCTCCTTCAGTGCTCTGTATATGTCGTCCCATTCCCTTCTTGCCTGCATGGTTTCTGCTGAGTAGTCTGAACTTATTCTTATTGATTCTCCCTTGAAGGAAACCTTTCTTTTCTCCCTGGCTGCTTTTAAAATTTTCTCTTTATCTTTGATTTTGGCAAGTTTGATGATAATATGTCTTGGTGTTTTTCTTTTTGGATCAATCTTAAATGGGATTCAATGAGCATCTTGGATAGATATCCTTTTGTCTTTCATGATGTCAGGGAAGTTTTGTGTCAGGAGATCTTCAACTATTTTCTCTGTGTTTTCAGTCCTCCCTCCCTGTTCTGGGACTCCAATCACACGCAAGTTATCCTTCTTGATAGAGTCCCACATGATTCTTAGGGTTTCTTCATTTTTTTTAATTCTTTTATCTGATTTTTTTTCAGCTATGTTGGTGGTAATTCCTTGGCCCTCCAGATTTCCTAGTCTGCATTCTAATTGCTCGAGTCTGCTCCTCTGACTTCCTAGTGCGTTGTCTAATTCTGTAATTTTATTGTTAATCTTTTGGATTTCTACATGCTGTCTTTCTATGGATTCTTGCAACTTATTAATTTTTCCACTATGTTCTTGAATAATCTTTTTGAGTTCTTCAACAGTTTTATCAGTGTGTTCCTTGGCTTTTTCTGCAGTTTGCCTTATTTCGTTTGTGATGTCTTGAAGCATTCTGTAAATTAGTTTTTTATATTCTGTACCTGATAATTCCAGGATTGTATCTTCATTTGGGAAAGATTTTGATTCTTTTGTTTGGGGGGTTGTAGAAGCTGTCATGGTCTGCTTCTTTATGTGGTTTGATATGGACTGCTGTCTCCGAGCCATCACTGGGAAACTAGTTTTTCCAGAAAATCCGCTGACTGGGACGCTGGCTCCAGGCTCCAAAAACAGTCGCTGCTTCCCCGTATTTGTTCGTTTTCCGTCTCTAAATCTGTGTTTGTTGTTCAGGGTTCATAGATTGTTATGCATGTGATCGATTCACTTGTTTTTCCGAGTCTTTTTTGCAAGAGAGATCCGAGGTAGCGTCTACCTAGTCCGCCATCTTGGCCCCACCTCCCACATGATTGTTTTTAAAGGAGCACTGTGTTCATGGGTGACATTCTTTATTTTGTGAGCCAGTCTGTTGTTTAGCTAACAGGTGACCTTTTAGCCAAATAACTGGTTTCAGTTCAAGGTTTAAAGACAATCACAGGAGGGCAGTAGTTTTCGGGAGTCCTCCAGTCTGAACCAGTCCAGTAAGTCTGGTTTATTTTTTAGGAATTGAGGTTCTGTTCCACATTTTTCTTCCATTCTATCAGGGTCCATTTATCGCAGCCCTGAATACAATGGCTGGTAGTGGTAGCTGAGCATCATCTAGTTCTTCTGGTCTCAGAGTAGATGAGGATGTGGTTTGTGTAAACTATTAGTTTCTTCTTTGAGTCTTTGGTTTCCTTCATTTTCCTTTGCTTCAGAGTAAAAACCAAAAATTATATTTTATATAATAAAATATAAAATAAAAAATATATTATATATATTTATATAATAAATTATATTTTAGATGGCTGCTTTCATGCTTTTAACACCCCAGACACTACTCACACCAAATTAGGATGTAGAATATAAGCTTTATTGACTATATTAGGCCAATTGACTGAGACTATCATTTTTAAAGAATTTCAAATCATTTCATTTTCTTCTTTGTGTTATATGTGGCTTCTAATTTTTTATACAATGAACGTATAAAGAAGCAGAGATATTTTCAAATTATTTACTTATTTATTTTATCACATACCATAAATTCTACACCATTAAATTTACCCTTTTAAAGTATACCAACTCAGTAGTTTTTAGTATATTCACGAAGTTGTGCAACTCTTATCATTGTTTAATTTCTGAACATTTTCATCACCCCCAAAAGAACCCTGTACTCATTGGCAGTCACTCCCCATTCCCCTCATCCTCTTGCAACTACTAGTTTACTTTCCGTCTCCATGGATTTGTTTATTCTGGATATTTTATTTAAATGGAATTATACAATATGTGCAATCTTCTCTGCCACTTGGGCCATATGATCTGGCACATTTGAGGGCACTTTAAGTGTCAATTACAGATAGAGATACTATTTGGAATCTTTGGAGTCACCTTAGGTGAATCAGGGTGCGGTAGTTAAGTGCTAGTCTGTTAACCAAAAGGTTGGCGTTTGGAACCCCAGTGGCTCCACAGGAGAAAATACATGGCAATTTGTTCCTGTTAAGATTACAGCCTAGGAAACCATATGGGTTCAGTTCTATTCTGTCCTGTAGGGTCTCTATGATTCAGAATTGACTTGATGGCACACAACAACCGCATAGGTGAATCACAGCACAGACCCTTAGGATTTCAGAGCAAAGCCCTGCTATACTCTACAGATAACTACCCTCTCTTTGAGAGACAGCTTTTGGCTTGCTGCTGGGCCTTAGTGGAGCATACATGTTTAACCATGGGCCACCATGATTTGAACTGCCCGTCGTGGACTGAGTGTTGTCTGACCCAGCAAGCCATAAAGTTGCCTGTGCATAGCAGCATTCTATTATCAAATGGAAGTGGTATATGCGAGATTGGGCTTGAGCAGACCCTGAAGGCACAAGTTGCATGTGGAAGTGGTCCAAATGGCCATGACACTTACTGCTGCTGTATTACCTTCTCTGGCACAGATCACAGCTATGGCCACATGGACAGTTCCTTATAAACAGTCGACTGAGGAAGAGACAACTCAGGCCTCGTTTGCAGATGGTTCTGCACAATATGCAGGAACCACCAGAAAGTGAACAATTGCAGCACTACCGCTCCCTTCTGGAATACAGTGGTGAAAGAATCTGCTGAGCATGCCGATTCCAATTACACTTCCTGGAACAGGGGAAATAATCACAGGATGCATTTGGGGATCCAGTGGAAACAAGTGAGACAGACCTGAGCGAAAACCCCAATGACTGCTTGACCTCCATAAGCTCCTACTCTTGAGTGATGGGCCACGTGATGTATCGGATACTCAGGAATTAAGGTTAGTTCAGAACCAGTGTCTAGTAATCCCTGAGAAATCTGATTTTTTTGCACTTTTCCCAATGCATAGTCACCCTTTGGAGAAGGCTGGAGAAAGTCAACAGTAAAAATTTTTGGCAGCGTAGCAGGGTTATTTCTCAAGGAGACCCAACCTCTCCTTCATTTAAAGAGCTCTCAATCTGTAAATGGCCACAAGTCTAGGAACTGATTGAGGGGCCGTGACTCTCTGTTTTGGTGAATCAAGTTATATTCATGTTCACTAGTTCTAGAACTCTTCTGCCTACAGATCGTGTAAGAATTTAGAAGACTGCCTATCTATTTCCTTTCTAGGGACACTGTGACCAATTAGCCAATACCCTAAGTCTCTATGAGTCAGGCTATTCGGACTATCCATTATTCATTACAGTAACCATGCCCACCTTGTCTTTGGTGATTAAGTACCACCATTTAGCTGCTATGTTCCCCATCATTCTGAAGCAGCTGGCTTGGTAAAATAGTGGAATGGCTTTTTGAAGATTCAGTTACAGCATCAGCTAGATGGCAATACTTTGCAGGGCTGGCACAATGTCTTCCAGGATGTTGATGTCTCTAAATCAGTGTCCAATATATGGTGCTGTTTCTCCCATACACAGGATTTATGGTTCCAGGAATCAAATGGTGGAAATAGGAGTAGTTAGTGATCCACTAGCAAAATTTTTGCTTTCTGTCCCCAGAACCTTAGGCGTTGCTGATTTAGCATCTCAATTCCAAAGGGAGAAATGCTTTTACCAAGAGACATAAGAATGATTCCACTGAACTGGAAGTTGAGACTGCCACCCAGCCATTTTGGGCTCCTTATGCATCTGAATCCTCAGCAAAGAAAGGATTCTCATACTGGCTGGGGTGATAAATCCTGATTACCAAGGCAAAATGTGTTACTGCTCTGCAATAGAGATAAGAGTATACCTGGAATACACAAGATTCTTTAGGGTGTCTCTTAGTACTGTTACATCCTTGGATTAAAGTAAATAGAAAACTATAACAATTCAATTCAGGCAGAACTGCTAATGGTCCAGGCCCTTTAGGAATGAATGATTGGGTCACCCTACCAGGCAAAGAACCGCTACCAGCTGAGGTGCTTGCTGAGAACACAGGGAATATGGAATGTGTAGTGGAATAAAGTAGTCATACATACCAGCTACAACCACAAGACCAGTTGTGGATTTGAGGACTGTTATAGTTAGGAGTATTTCCTCCTTGTTTTGTTATGAATATATTTGTACGTATATTAAGCAAATATTTTTGTTTTCTTCTCTATACTGTGATATGAAGTTAATTATTATTAATATATCATCTAACATGAGATGTACTAATAATAGTGAACTTTATATCACAGTATTTAAGTTACAGAATATAAAAGGACAAGAGTTAACATCATCCAAGGACTTTGCATCCTTTTCACGGGGAAGGGTTAGAGTGTTTCAATTGTACACAGGATAGTTGTATTGTGTTATGCAGAAAAAGAACTTTGTTGTTGCCTTTATTTGGAGATTAAGTATGGTTTAAGAGATGTGTATGGTGCCAAGTTGACAAGGGATAGACTATAATGGTCTTTTTGATATGTTACAAATCCATAGTTGGCTAGTCTAAAGTCCCCAGTTATTCAATCAAACACTAATCTGGATGTTGCTGTGAAGTTATTTGGTAGATAGATTAAAATCCAAAATCAGTTGACTTTAAGTAAGAGAGATATTCCTAGATAATTTGGGTGGGCCTGATTCAGTTGAAGATCCTTAAGAGCAGAACTTAAGGAGCATTGGTTGTGTAATGATTAAGTGCCGGTTGCTAACTGAAAGGTTGGTGGTTGAAACCACCAGTGGCTCTGTGAAGAAAAGACCTGGCGATCTGCTCCCATAGAGATTACAGCCTAGGAAACCCTATGGGGCAGTTCTACTCTGTCATGTAGTGTCATTATGAGTCAGAATCGACTCAACAGGACACAACAACAACGGCAAGAGCAGAACAAAGTTTTTCCTGAAGGAGAAGAAATTCTGTGTACAGCAGCTTCACCCTGTGCCTGAGAGATCTGGTCTGCCCTTCTTGATGGTCTGTCTTATGAGTTTTGGATTTGTCAAACCATAATTGGAACCTTGGTGGCACAGTGGTTAAAGACTTGGCTGCTAACCAAAATGTCAGCAGTTCAAATCCGCCAGGTGTTCCTTGGAAACCATATGGGACAGTTCTGCTCTGTCCTGTAGTGTGACTATGAGTTGGGGTTGACTCAACGGCTAGAGGGTTTTTTTTTTCTTAACCATAATCACATAAGTCAATTCCTTACAATAAATCTATTAATACAGACCACCTACTGGTTCCACTTCTCTAGTTGAACTCTGATATGATGTCTGAAATGATTTCTATAAAATGATAACAAAGATTATTTATGAGTACAGGTAGTCCCCAGGTTACAAATGCTCAATTTATGTACAACCTGTAGTTATGAAGCAACCCCTATAAAGGCTATTATTAATTTGAGGTATCTACAATGGTTTGTAATAGCAAATGGGTACTACTTTGCAACACACGTCAAAACATTATTATTATTATTGCTGTATTATTTTATTAAAAATGTTTTACTATACCTGGAATTGCTTAACTCTTTTATGCATAAAAAAGTATACTATAAACTGTATACTCTGACAAACATTTGACTGACATTAAATATGAACCATACCTAACTGTTCTGACTTCAGTATAAATTCAACTTAAAGCAATGTAGATTTAGAAATGAAACTCATTTGTAATCTGGGAACTGCCTGTAATTGGATAGATCTTAGGGGATTTGTCATTTTTATTTTTTTTTTCATAGGTTTTGAATGTTTTAAGAGCACTTTTTCCCCAAAAACAATACTCAAAAATCATAATTTTTAATAAAATAATAGTAAAAAACCAACAGTTTCACGAAATTACCTAAATTGTAATCCTATTTGGAATATGACTCACAGAACTTTGCACACTTTTAAAAAACCTTTTAGCTTTTTCTATAGAACTGAAAAAACAATTTATCTATACTTTGCTCTACTATTCTCTTTTTGTTTCATGAATGTTTATTGAGCTTAGGGATCATATCTTTTTCTTTGTCCTATTTGCTGTGCCTAATTCAAGACTGAGTACATTTAGATCCCTGTCAATGTTTCTTAATCAATAAACATCTCGTATACATAAATATATGTTATAACTTCCCTTAAATAACTTTTTTCTAATAATTCCCCACAGTTTCCACTTCACCCTTTTCAAACTAGGATACATACTAAACATTAAATTATTACATCCACGTTTTCATTATTTTATTAACAATAATATACAGACTGTTCTTATTTTTATATAGTTGAAATAACTATGCACTTACCATTTAGTACTCTGACTTTTTATTAATAATATTTCAAGTGCACATAACCTTGAGTCAACACAATCCATAAACTTGTCTTTTTAATGATTATAGAGCAGTCTATTATGTAAATATGCCCTGGTTTGCTCATCCTTGTCTCTATTTTTGGACATTTGGGCTGTTTCCAGTTTCTTCCATTTATAAATAATGTGACTGTGAAGGGTTGTTGTCTTAGTTATCTAGTGCTGCTGTAACAGAAATACTACAAGTGGATGGCTTTAACAAACAGAAATTTGTTTTCTCACAGTTTAGAAGGCTAGAAGTCCAAATACAGAGATCTGGCACTAGGGGAAGGCTTTCTCTTGCTGTCGGCTCTGGAGTAAGTTTCTCATCTCTTCAGCTTCTACTTCCTGATTCCTTGGAGATCTCCGTGTGTTTTGCATCTATCTTACCCCTTCTCTTCTTGCTAGCCTGCTTTTAATCTTTTTTATATCTCAAAAGAGATTGACTCAAGAAACACCCTACACTATTCCTGCCTCATTAACATAACAAAGACAACCTATTTCCAAATGGGATTATAACCACGGTCATAGTAGTTAGGATTTACAACACATATTTTTGGTGTATACAATTCAATCCATAATGTTCCACCCTTTGGCCTCCAAAATTCATATCCTTTACATATGCAAAACGCATTCACCCCATCACATCATCCCAAAAGTCTTAAATCAACTCCAAGTCCAAAATCTCATTTTTTGCATCATCTAAATCAAATATGGATGAGACTTTAGGCATATTCCATCCTGGGACAAAATTCCTCTTTCTCTGTGAACCTGTGAAATCTAGAATACAAGTTATCTATTTCCCAAGTACAGTGAGGGAACATGTACAAGGTAGACATTTCCATTACAAATGGGAGAAATTGGAAGAAAAGAAGGAATAACAGGCACTAAGCAAGTCCAAAGCTCAGCAGAACAAATGACATTAGCTCTCAAGTCTTGAAAGTAATCCTCTGTTCTCTGAGACCCTCTGGGCAATGGCTGTGCCTTCCAGATTCTGAGTGTTGGTCACGCTTTTTGGATTCTGGGTGGAGGCCCCTTGGCCCTGGGCTTCAACTCCACCTTCCAGGCCCTCCAGGATGGTAGCCCTGCTCCCTTGGCTTTAGGAGACCTCATTCTCCTACTCCTTCTGAATAGCCACCTTGCCCCCTCAGCCCTGGTAGGCCTCATTCTTCTGTTTCTTGGGCATGGCAGCCCCTCCACCTAAGCTTTGGGTGGCAGACCCTTCCTCCTGGCACATCTTAACAGCAGCCCCACACCCTGGAACCAAGTTGGCAAAGATCTGTCTCTTTGAAACCTAGGAGTCTGTGGCCCCACCCTTTGAGATCTAGGAGACTGTGGCCCCACCCTTTGAAACCAAGAAGGCCCTGCTTCCTGTGCTTTTTCCAACAGTTCTGCTGATCTGTGAGCTGTTCCAGGGATGGTCCTTTTCTTTTCTTGGAGGACAACGGATGTAACTCCTTTGGTCTGTTTCCTGCCTGTAGAATTCCAAGAGGTAGACAGAGTTCTTTCCTTTCATTCTTTCTTTGTCCCCTTCAGTCTAAGCTGATGGATTTTCTTCTGTGGTAGTTGGTTAGATCCATCAGTGACAGACTTAATCTCTTTAACAAAAGATTGTATAGCCATGTCTCTGGTGAACATTCTATGACATATGTTCTTAGTTTGCACAACAGAATTTCCCAGATCTTTAAGTTCTGTTTTCATTCTGCACAGTTCATTTTTAAGTCCATCTCTTTCCTCTCACATTTTACTGTAAGTGGCAAGGAGAAATCATGTGGCCCATTTAAGATCTTGCTTAGGAATCTCCTCAGCCAGATATACAAGTTTATCACTTCTAAGTTCTACCTTCCACCAAACATTTGAACAGAATTCAGACAAGTTCTTTGCTAGTGCATTAAAAGTATCACCCTGCCTCCATTGTCCAATTGCATGTTCATCATTTTCTTTTAAAGCCTCAGCAGAGTCACATTTAACACCCTCATTTCTAGCAACATTCTGTTGCTGGTGCCATATGTATCCTCTGAGATGATACAGACTTTCTCTTTGGTTCTCATTTCCTTTGAGCCCTCACCAGAATTCCCTCTGACGTCTGTAATTCTCCCAACAGTCTCTTCAAAGCAGTCTAGGCTTTTACTATCAGGTATCTTAAAACTCTTTTAGCCTCCACCCATTACCCAATTCCAAAACCACTTCCACATTGTAGGTATTAGTTAGACCAGCACCACACTCTTCCAGAACCAAATTCTGTATTAGTTATCTAGTGTGGCTATAACAGAAAAGCCACAGTGGATGACTTTAATGAACAGAAATTTATTTTCTCACAGTTTAGGAGGCTAGAAGTCAAAATTCAGAAAGCTGGCTCTAGGGGAAGTTTTTCTCTTTCTGCCAGCTCTGAAGGAAGGTCCTTATCTCTTCAGCTTCTGCTTCCTGGTTCCTTGGAGATCTCTGTGTGTCTTGCACCTATCTTACCCCAACTCTTCTTGCTAGCTTGCTTTTAATCTCTTTTGTATCTCAAAAGAGATTGACCCAAGATACACCCTACAATAATCCTGCCTCATTAATTTAACAAATACAACCCATTTCCAAATGGCATTATAACCACAGACATAAAGGTTGGGATTTACAACACATATAATTGGGGACACAATTCAATCCATAACATTGTTTAGACCAATGGCATTTCAAATTTTCTATTTGGGATAATTTCCTTAGGTCAATACCCCCAGAGATGAATTATTTGGAAAAAAGACATGAACATTCTGTTACCTATTGCCAAATTTCTTTCTAGAAAGATTGGAACAACTTACAGCAGCACCTTAAGCCACATCCACATTGGGTTTTTAGCAGTATTATTAATTTTTTGCTAGTTTACCAGGTATATAATGACATCAGAATTGTAATATGCATTTCTTTAATTGCTAGCAAAGGTGTCTTTTTTTTTTTCACACAGTGATACACTGTCATATATCCATCTCTGTTAACAGTTCATCCTTATACTGTGTAATTCTTTATAGGTGACCAGTAAATTTATTATTTTAAAAAAAAATTTAATGTACTGTGGTAGAAAGAATAATGGCCACCCAAAGATGTCTACTCTCTAATTCCCAGAAGCTGTGAATATGTTACCTTATACAGCAAAAAGGATTTTGTAGATGTGATTAAGAGATGGGGAGATTACCCTAGTTTATCTGGGTGGGCCTAATCTAATGACATGAGACCTTAAAAGTAGAGAACCTTTCTTGACTGCAACAACAGAAGAGGGATCAGGGAGATGTGATGTTGTTGGCTTTTAAGATGGAGGAAGATAGTCACCAACCAGGGAATGTACCCAGCCTCCAGAAGCTGGGAAAGGTGAGTAAAAGAATTATTCCCTAAAGTCTCTGGAAATTAAGGTAGCAATGCCTACACCTTAGTTTTAGCCCAGTGAGACTCATGTCTTACTCTGACCTACAGACATGTAAGATGATAAATTTGTATTATTTTAAATCACTAAGTACTAAGGAGCCCTGGTGGTGCTGTGGTAAAAGTACTCAGCTGATAACTAAAAGGTTGGTGCTTCAAACCCACCAACCGCTCGGTGAGAGAAAGATGTGGCAGTCTGCTTCCATAGACATTTATTGCCTTGGAAACTCTATGGGATTGCTATGAGTCAGAATCAGCTCAATGGCAACGGGTTTGGTTTTTGGTCTTTTTAAGTATGTGGTAATTTGTTATGGCAGCAATAGAAAACAAGAAAATTTTACATATATAAAAAGTTAATACAGACAACATGTTCAAGAAATTTTGCTGTGAAGGGAAGGAGAGAAATGGGGTGCAATGTAAAGTATTTACAACATGCCTTTCTTGTAAAGTCCAGATTTCCAAATCTACTGCATCTCCTGTTTAGGAGTTGTTTACTTCCATTTCTTAGTATGAAGGGTGCATTCCCTGGAAACTATGTCTTTTATCTGTGTTTCCAGGTTAACCTGGTGCCAAGCATAAAGTACTTAATGTGTTCAATCCACCACTCATCTATTAGTTTGTCATACTGTGGTGACTTGTGTGTTGCTGTAATGCTGGAAGCTATGGCACCAGTATTTCAAATACCAATAGGGTCACCCATGGTGGACAGGTTTCAGTGGACTAACACAGACTAGGAAGAAGGACCTGAAAGTCTAACTCTGAAGAAACTGGCCAGTAAAGATCTTGTGCATAGCAACAGAACATTGTCTGGTACAGTGCTAGAAGATGAGCCCCTCAGGTTGGAAGGCGCTCAAAATATGACTAGGGAAGAGTTGCCTCCTCAAAGTAGAGTCGACCTTAATGACATTGATGGAATAAAGCTTTTGGGACCTTCATTTGCTGATGTGGCACCCCTCAAAATGAGAAGAAAAAGCTGCAAACATCCGTTAATAATTGGAAAGTACAATATATGAAATATGAATCTAGGAAAATTAGAAGTCATTAAAAATGAAATGGAAGTGCACAATACTGGGGAAGCCAGCACAGCCTATACAGGGAAGGGCCATGGTAGCTCCACAGACACAGCTAAGCTCACTGAGGAGCCGAATTGCTGGGCTGAGAGCTGTGGGTCCATGGTCTCAGGGAATATCTAGCTCAATTGGCATAATAGAGTTTATAAAGAAAACGTTCTACATTCTACTTCGGTGAGTAGCGTCTGTGGTCTAAAAGCCTGTGAGCAGCCATCTAGGATACTCCACTGTTCTCACCCTTTGGGAGCAAGGAAGAGTGAAGAAAACTAAAGACACAAGGGAAAGATTAGTCCAAGGGACTAATGTACCACATCTACTACGGCCTCCACCAGACCGAGTCTAGTACAACTAGATGGTGCCTGGTTACCACCATTGATGGCTCTGACAAAGATCACAATAGAGGGCCCCAGACAGAGGTGGAGAAGAATGTAGAACAAAATTCTAACCCAAAAAGAAAGACCAGACTTTCTGGCCTGACAGAGACTGGAGAAACTGTGGGAGTATGGCTCCCAGACACCGTTTCAGCTCAGTAATGAGGCCATTCCTGAGGTTTACCCTTCAGCCAAAGTATGAACAGGCCTATGGAACAAAACAAGACTACAGGGGTGCACCAGCCCTGGGGCAGGGACTGGAAGGTAGGAGGGAACAGGAAAGCTGGTAATAGGGAACCCGGGGTTGAGAAAGGAGAGCATTGACATGTCGTGGGATTGTTAACCAATGTCATAGAACAATGTGTGTACTAACTGATGAGAAACTAGTTTGTTCTGTAAACCTTCATCTAAAGTTCAATTAAAACAAAGCAAAAAAATGAAATGGAATATTTGAAGATAGATATCCTAGGCATTACCAATCCACTGTCATCAAGTAGATTCCGACTCATAGCGACCCCGCAGGGTTTCCAAGGCTGTAAATCTCTACGGATGCAGACAGCCACGTCTTTCTCGCACAGAGCCTCTGGTGGTTTCAAAGTGCCGAACTTTTGCTTAATAGTTGATCGCTTTAATCACTGCACTACCAGGGCTCCTATCCTAGGCATTAGTGAGCTGAAATGGACTGGTACTGGCCATTTTGAGTCAGACAATCATATGGTCTACTATGCTGGGAATGACAGATTGAAGAGGAACAGCATCACATTCGTTGTCAACAAGAACATTTGAAGATCTATGCTGCAGTATAACACTGTGAGTGATAGGATAATATCCATAAGCCTACAAGGAAAATCAGTTAACACAACTATTATTCAAATTTATGCACCAACTACTAAGGCCAAAGATGAAGAAACTGAAGATTTTTTTGCCAACTTCTGCAGTCTGAAATTGATCGAACATGCAATCAAAATGCATTGAAAATTACTGGTAATTGGAATGGGAAAGTCAGAAACAAAGAAGAAAGATCAGTAGTTGGGAAATATGGCCTTAGTTATAGAAAAGATGCTGATCACATGATACACTTTTGCAAGACTAATGACTTCTTTGTTGCAAATACCTTTTTTCAACAACATACATGGGGAATATAAACATGGATTTGGATACACAGAAATCAAATTGACTACATCTGTGGAGAGAGATGATGGAAAAGCTCAATATCACCAGTCAGAACAAGGCCAGGCGCCGATGGCAGAACAGACTATCAGTTGCTCATATGCAAGTTTCAAGTTGAAGCTGAAGAAAATTAAAACAAGTCCACAAGAGCCAAAGTGCAACTTTGAGTATATCCCACCTGAATTTAGGAATCATCTCAAGAATAGATTTGATGCATTGAACACTAATGATTGAAGACCAGACAAGTTGCAGGATGACATCAAGGATATCATCAAGAAAGCAAGAAGTCATTAAAAGACAGGGAAGAAAGAAAAAGACCCAGATGGGTGTCAGAAGAGACTCTGAAACTTGCTCTTGAACATTGAGTAGCTTAAGCCAAAGGAAGAAATGGTGAAGTAAAAGAGGTGAACAGAAGATTTCAAAGGGCAGCTGGAGAAGACAAAGTAAAGTATTATGTGCAAAGACCTGGAGTTAGAAATCCAAAAGGGAAGAACACACTAGGCATTTCTCAAGCTAAAAGAATGAAGAAATAATTCAAGCCTTTAGTTGAAATAGTGAAGGATTCTATGGACAAAATACTGAATGACACAGGAAGCATCAAAAGAAGATGGAAGGAATACACAGAGTCACTGTACGAAAAAGAATTGGTTGACGTTCAACCATTTCAGGAGGTAGCGTATGATCAAGAACAGATGGCTGAAGGAAGAAGTCCAAGGTGAATTGGAGGCATTGGCAAAAAAGAAGGCTCCAGGAAATGGCGGAATACCACTTGAGATATTTCAAAAAACTGATGCAACGCTGGAAACACTTACTCATCTATGCTAAGAAATTTGGAAGACAGCCATATGGCCAAATGACTGGAAGAGATCTATATTTGTGCCCTTTCCAAAGAGAAGTGATCCAACAGAATGCAGAAATTATCAAACAATATCATTAATATCACAAGCAAGAAAAATTTTACTGAAGATAATTCAAAAATGCTTGCAGCAGTACATCATCCAGAAATTCAAGCCAGATTCAGAAAAGGACATGGAAGGAGGGTTATCATTACTGATGTCAGATGGATCTTTGCTGACAGGAGAGAATGCCAGAAAAATGTTTACCTATGTTTTATTGACTATGCAAAGGCATTTGACTGTGTGGATCATGAATTATGGATAACGTTGCAAAGAATGGGAAGTCCAGAGCACTTAATTGTGCTCATGTGGAAACCGTACATAGATCAAAAGCACTCATTAGAACAGAACAAGGGGATACTGTGTGGTTTAAAGTCAAGAAAGGTGGGATCAGGGTTGTATCCTTTCTCATACTTATTGAATCAGTATACTGAGCAAATAATCCGAGAAGCTGGAATATTTGAAGGAAAACGGGGCATCAGGATTGGAGGAAGACTCATTAACAACCTGTGATATGTGGATGACACAACCTTGCTTGCTGAAAATGAAGAGGACTTGAAGCACTTCCTGATGAAGATTAAAAATGGAAGCAGCGGTCAGGAAATCAAACGATGTATTACATTGAGCAAATCTGCTGCAAAAGACCTCTTTAAAGTGTTCAAAAGCAAAAATATCACTTTGAGGACTAAGGCATACCTCACCCAAGCCATGTGTTATGGATTGAATTATGCCCCCCACAAAATGTGTGTGTTAACTTAGTTACACAGTTAACCAACTATTCTGTTGTTGTCCTCCATTTTGTGATTATAATTTTATGTTAAAGAAGATCAGGGTGGGATTGTAGCACCCTTACCAGGCCACATCCATGATCCAATGTAAAAGGAGTTTCGCTGGGGTATGGCCTGCACCACCTTTTATCTCACAAGGGTTAAAAGGAAATGGAAGCTAGCAGAGAGCTGGGGACCTCCTACCACCAAGAAAGCAGTGCCGGGAGCAGAGCATGACCTTTGGACCTGATATTCCTGTGCTGAGATGCTCCCAGACCAAGGGAACACTGATGACAAGGACCTTCCTCCAGAGCCAATAGAGAGAGAAAGACTTCCCTTGGAGCCAGTGCCCTGAATTGGATTTATAGCCTACTCGACTGTGAGAGAATAAACTTCTACTTTTAAAGTCCATCCACTTGTGCTATTTCTGTTATAGCAGCACTAGACGACTAAGACACTGTCATGGATTGAATTGTGTCCCCACCCAAAAATATGTGTCAGCTTGAGTAGGCCATGACTCCCAGTATTGTGTGGTTGTCCTCCATTTTGTGATTGTAATTTTATGTTAAGAGGATTAGGGTGGGATTGTAACACCACCCTTACTCAGGTCACTCCCCTGATCCAGTGTAAAGAAGTTTCCCTGGGGTGTGGCCTGTACCACCTTTTATCTCTCAAGAGATAAAAAGAAAGGGAAGCAAGCAGAGAGTTGGGGACCTCATACCACCAGGAAAGCAGCACCAGGAGCAGAGCATGTCCTTTGGACCTGGGGTCCCCGTGCCTGAGAAGCTCCTTGACCATGGGAAGACTGAGGACAAGGACCTTCCTCCAGAGCAGACAGAGAGAGAAAATCTTCCCCCAGAGCTGACACCTTGAATTTGGACTTTTAGCCCACTTTACTGCGAGGAAATAAATTTCTCTTTGTTAAAGCCATCCACTTGTGCTATTTCTGTTACAGCAGCACTAGATAACTAAGACAGACGCCATGGTATTTTCAGTTACCTCATATGCATGCAAAAGCTGGACAGTAAATAAGGAAGACCAAAGAAGAATTGATGCCTTTGAATTATGGTGTTGGTGAAGAATGTTGACTATACCATGGGCTGCTAGAAGAATGAATAAATCTGCCTTGGAAGAAGTACAGCCAGAATGCTCCTTAGAAGTGAGGATGGTGAGGCTTCGTCTCACATACTTTGGACGTGTTATCAGGTGGAACCAGTCCCTGGAGAGGGACTTCATGCTTGGTAAGGTAGAGGGTTAGTGAAAAAGAGGAAGACCCTCAATGAGATGGATTGACACAGTGGTTGTAACAATAGGCTTAAATATAACAATGATTGTGAGGTTGGAGCAGGACTGGGCAGTGGTTTGTTCTGTTGTATACAGGGTTGCTATTAGTCATAACTGACTAGATGGCACCTGTCAACAACTACAACAAAGTGGAGAGAGCTCCTAGGGGGCCTGGAGGTGGAGCTGAATTTCAGGGCCAAGGGACCTCCACCCAGAATCCAGAGCCTGGAGGGCAGGTCCATTGCCCAGATGGTCTCAGAGAACAGAGGATTATTTTCAAGTCTTAAGAGCTAATGTCATTTGTTCTGCTGAGTTTTTGGACTTGCTTGGTGCCTGTTATCCCTTCTTTTCCTCCAATTTCTCCCACTGGTAATGGAAATGTCTACCTTGTGCCTGTTCTACCATCATATTCTAGAAAGATTTAACTTGTAGTCTAGATCTCATGGGTTCACACATTAAGAAGGATTTTGTCCCAGGGTGGGACATGCCTAAAGTCTCACCCATATTTGATTTAGATGATTCAGAAAATGAGATTTTGGACTTGTAGTTGATTTAAGACTTTTGGGGTGAAATGTGTTTTACTTGTGGCCAGGATACAAATTTTCAGGGGCAAAGGGTGGAATGTTATGGTTTAAACTTTGTACCCTAAAAATATGTGCTATAAATCCTAACCTCTGTGCCTGTGGTTATAACTAAGACAATCATTTTAGCTGTTGTTTAGAGAATGGAGGTTGGGGCCAAATGTGGGCTCAGAGGGACCAGTTAGAAGACTGTATCACTACTAAAGTAGTGATGTTGGAGATGGAGGAGAGTGTAGAGGGCCAGGGTCTTTTCTGGAAGGAGAGTTAACTGGGTATGGGTTGGAAGTGGAGTTTCAGGGAAAGTGATGAATCAAGACAAATCCTGGTGCCATCTGCTGAGTTGGAAGAATTAAGGGAGGAATATATTTAGAGGGTAGGAGATCATGAGCTCTTTTTTTGACGTAAGTTTGAGATGCTAATGACACATCCAAATGCAGATGTCAAAAATGCATCATCAGGAATATCAAGGTCAATTGATGTAACATAGTTCATAAAGAAAATGTTCTACATCCTTCCTCGGTCAGTAGCATCTGGGGTCTTAAAAGCTTGTGAGAGGCCATCTAAGATATATCTATTGGTCTCTTCCCATCCAGCACAAAGGAGAAAGAAAAAAACCAAAGACACAAGGGAAATATTATCACAAAGGACTAAAAGATCACAGGAACCAGAGCCTCCATGAGTCTCAGCCCTGAAGAACTAGATGGTACTCGGCTACCACCACCAACTGCCCAGACAGGGATCACAATAGAGAGCCCTGGATAGAGCAGGAGAAAAATGTAGAACAAAATTTAGATTCACAAAAAAAAAAAAAAAAGAGACCAGATTTACTGGTGTGACAGAGACTTGAGGAAATCCTGAGACTATGGCCCCTGGACACTCTGCTAACTCAGAACTGAAAACACTCTCAATGCCCAGTTTTCAGACAAAGATTAGACAGGCCTATAAAACAAACAATAACACACATGAGGAACTTGCTTCTTAGTTCAATCAAATATATGAGGCCAAATGGGCAAATTCCTGCCAAAGGCAAGAGGAGAAGGCAGAAAGGGACAGGAACTGGATAAATGTCCACAGGGAACCTGGAGGGGAAAGGGGGAGAGTGCTGTCAAATTGTGGGGCTTAAAACCAATGTCACAAAATAATATGTGTATAAATTTTTTAATGAGAAACTAACAAGCTGTAAACTTTCACCTAAAGCATAATAAAATTGAAAAAAAAAATACAGTTACGTATTTTATGCTTAGATGTGCCAATGGGAGACAGCTTTAAAAAGTTCAGGTTGTGTGGCATCTACACCCTAAATGTCAATTAAAACAGTATTAATTGAACCTACACTTTAATATTTAAGGAACTTACTTCATATCAGCTCCACCAGTAGTTTAAAACAGTATTAATTAAACCTACACTTTAATATTTAAGGAACTTACTTCGTATCAGCTCCACCAGTAGTTTACGCACTGGGCTGGCTATATAAGACCAATTGGGGGACCTTATAAACACTTTTATTCATTCAACAAATATTTATTACATTTCTAACACGTACTAGGAGCTGCACTAGGTACCAGGGATATAGCAGTAAGCAAAACAAATTTTTGGCTCACATGGATCTTGTACTTTAGCGTGGGGAGACAAGTGATAAACAAATATAAAATTACATAATATTCCAAGTGTTCACAAGTGCTATGAAGAAAAATAAAGCCAGATCAGGGTCAGAGAGGCTGATGGACATTGGAGATACGTTGTTTTAGGCAGGGTAGTTTGAGAAGACCTCTCTGATAAGGTGATATGGGAGCAGAGGTCTGAAAGAAGTGAGAGAGGAAGGCATGTGGATCGTTTGGAGATATCTGGGCAAAGAGCCATTAATAACACGAGCAAAGGTCTGGAGTTGGGAACATGCTAATTTTTAAATTTTTTTTTATTTAAAAAATAGCAATGAGCCCAAGGACTGAAGAGAACTGAGTTGCCGTGAGGGACTAGTAGATGAAAGCCCGGTGCTGGCAACTGGGTGCAGATTATGAGGGGCCTTTTAGGTCACAGAAAGGACTTAAGGTCTTACTCTGAGGGAGATAGGAAGGTATTGAAAGCTTTGAGCAGATGAATGACATGATCTGACTTTGGTTTTTAAAAGATAACATCAGCTCTCCTGTAGAAGGACCCCCGGTGCTGCAGTGGTTAAGAGTTCGGCTGTTAACCAGAATGTTGGCAGTTCGAATCCACCAATCACTCCTTGGAAACCCTTTGGGTGGGCAGTTCTGCTCTGTCCTATAGGGTCACCAAGATTTGGAATTGATAGCAATGGACAATGGGATCCTGTAGAAGAGAAGACTATGAAAGAGGAGACAAGGATGAAGGTGGAGAGACCAGCCTGTACTCATCATATATTTAAGTGGAAGATAATGGCAGTCTGGACCGGGGGGTTAGTGTATAAATAAGTACATATTTTTTACTGCCTCCCCCTCTCACTCCTGTTCCAATTTAGGAGATTTAGAATGGGCCCAGGAATCTGTATTTTTTTTTTTTTAAGTTCTCTCGGTGATTCTGAGGCACAGCTAGATTTCAAAAGCAGTGATTGATGATGAGAAATCACACACTCCTTTCCCTTGAGGTCTCTCCCTTGAGTCTCTGCATATGTTCTCTTTCTCCTCTAGCTCAGGGTTTCTGTCTCCAGGCCTCTTCTACATAGCTCTGGTGCCCTCGTTGGTGCCCTTTATCTATCCTCTTGGTTATTTTCTGCCCTTCTTAACCTGCCAACCCCAGGCAGCCGCCCACTCACACCCTGAAGGTTAAAACCATATTGCAGCTGGATTTATCTCCTCCCACTGCCTTTTCTTTCATGTTGTCATTTCCCTGCCAAAACCCTTCCAATGGTTCTGCTTTGCCTCCAAGATAAAGTCCAGCCTCCCAGGCCATTACAATCTGTTCCCAATCATTCATCCCAACTTATCTTCATTGTGCATCCCAGAAGTCATCCTCTGGGGCCCAAATGATTTATTTGCTATGCTTCAGACACAACATGAGAGCATCCTTTTCTGCCTCTTTCTTCATACGATCTATTTCCTCAGTTGGGCCCATCTCTTCCCTCTCTGCACTACCAAATTCTACCCATCCTTCAAAGTACTGCCCAACTTCTTATTAAAAACATATTTAAAAATATTTAAATGGTTATTACATGCACATTCAAAGGGTTAGAAAAGGATATGCATTTGAAAATGACTCTTCTGATACCCTCAAATGCCAGCAAACCAGTTCTCTATCCCAGAGGCATCACTCTACCAGGCTACCTGTATGTCCTTTAATAGGTGTTTGCTCATATACAATCACATGCGTGTGAGTGTTCATATTGTGTATTTATAAATATCTTGTATTTATACACACATGTATATGTATTCACGAGAATATATATTTATTCTTTTCTTTACTTCACTAATGGTAGCACATTATCCACATTGTTCTGACTCTCAGTTTTTTCATTTAAAATTTCTTGATCGTTCCATATCAGTACACATGCTATTGTTTTTGTTAGCTGCCCATGAATCTGCTGTAGGGATGTGCCATAATTTATTTAACCAGGCCTATATTGGTGGAGAAGGAGCCCTGGTGGCTATGCGCTCAGCTTGCTAGCCAAGAGGTCAGTGGTTCGAACCCACCAGCCACCGTTCTGTTGGGGAAAGATGTGGCAGTTTGCTTCTGTAAAGATTACAGCCTTGGAAACCCTGCGTGGCAGTTCTACTCTGTCCTATAGGTTTGCTATGAGTCAGAATCAACTCAACAGCAACGGGTTTAGGTTTTTTTGGATATTGGTGCATGTTTAGAATGTTTTTAAGCTCACTTCTTTTTATTGCTGAACAATACTCCATTGTATGATGTACCACAGTTTATCTATTCATCTATTGAAGGACAGCTTGGTTGCTTCCAATTTTTTGCAATTATGGATAAAGCTGCTGTAACCATTCATGTGTCGATTTTTGTGTGGACAGAAGTTTCCGACTCATTTCGGTAAATACTACCAAGGGGCGTGATTGTTGGACTGTATGGTAAGCCTATGAAAGAAACTTTTTAAAAATGGACAATTCTGAGACTTGCCAAGAGAAATTCTGTTATGATCCAGGAAAAGCTTTTGCCTACATCCCATCTCACCCTCCTGTCACGCCTTCTTGCATTTCATTTCATCTCTTTTCAGACCAGTGAAAATGTCAGGGATTTGTTGAAAGGGCAACCTACAGACAAAGGCACAGGCCCCTTCCTTCTTGACCAGCTTTTATTTTCGGTACTACACAAAACAGAAGTAAAAAAAAAATCTGAACTATTGTAAGGTTTATTTTTCTAAAATAAATGGGAGCCCGCAAATATAATTGCATGTACATGCCTGTTTCTCACCTACAATACTGCATGCAGCCAGATGAAAGCATTTCTTCCTAAACCTTTATCTTCATGTAAATTAGGTGCAATTTATTTTGCTTTTAGCCTCAAAGCTTGATAAGTATAGCCAGACCAAAAATGCTGTTAATAAAAGCAGGCCTTAGACATTAAGAAAAAGTCATTTTCTTCTAATGCTTTTAATTTTTTAGAGCAGCAAATTACAGACTACTTTATTGGTGTATGTAGAGTTTCAAGAGAAGGTGCCTGAGAGGGTAGCAGTAACCTAGTTTCTTCCTGACTCTCATTTCCTTGTACTTACTACACATCCATCATTGCTTAATGGAGCTCACCACAGTTGGGGCGTGCCCTTGTGGTTTTGGCAATCAAGAGACTATGTGGTGGTTGTTAAAAGAGTTCTGATTCCCATATATATTAGATGTTATGGGTCATAAAAGAGGGGACCCTAATTTATCTTATGGGAAGGATAAGGTTAAGAAAAGATCAAGGATGCTCTTCCAGAGTGTGACACCACTGAGCCAATTCTTCAAGGCTAAGTGGGAGTTAGCCTATGAATAAATGGGATTAGGGAGATCTAGGAACTAAAAAAAAAAAAAAAAATTATCCCTGTCCTATTAGACTATATAATTGTTAGATTCAAAATGGCCAATACCAGTCCATTTCAGCTCACTAGCACCTAGAATATTGATCTTCAAGCTTGAAGACTGATGATCGAAGATTGCTGGGTGGAGTATTTTGTAACTGTCAATTAGGTCAAATCGATAGTATTATTTAGGACCTCTGTATCCTTGAAACTATCGAACAATATCACTAATATCACATACAAGTAAAATTTTGCTGAAGATCATTCAAAAGCGGTTGCAGCAGTATACTGACAGAGAATTGCCAGAAATTCAAGCTGGATTGAGAAGAGGACATGGAACGAGGGATATCATATATCAGATGTATCAAGGCTGAAAGCAGAGAATACCAGAAAGATGTTTAACTGTGTTTTATTGACTATGCAAAGGCATTCAAATATGTGGATCATAAAGAATTACGGATAATGTTGTGAAGAATGAGAATTCCAGAATACTTAATTGTGCTCATGAGGAACCTGTACATAGACCAAGAGGCAGTCTTTAAAACAGAACAAGAGGGTACTGCGTGGTTTAAAATCAGGACAGGTGTGTGTCAGGGTTATATCCTTTCACCATACTTATTCAAACTGTATGCTGAGCAAATAATCAGAGAAGCTGGACTATATGAAAAAGAAAAGGGTATCAGGATTGGAGGAAGATTCGTTAACAACCTGTGATATGTAGATGACACAACCTTGCTTGCTGAAAGTGAAGAGGACTTGAAGCACTTTGTCATGGATTGAATTGTGTCGCCCCAAAATATCTGTCAATGTGGCTAGGCCATGATTCCCAGTATTGTATGATTGTCTACCATTTTGTCATCTGGTGGGATTTCCTTATATGTTGTAATCCTATCACTATGATGTAATAAGATGGATTTGTGGCAGTTATTTTGATGGATCTACAAGATTAGATAGTGTCTTAGGCCAGTCTTTTTCTGAGATATAAAAGAGAGAAGCGAGCAGAGAGGCATGGGTACCTCATACCACCAAGAAAGCAGTGCTGGGAGCAGAGTGTGTGCTTTGGACCTGAGGTTCCTGCACAGAGAAGACTGATGACACGAACCTTCCTCCACAGCTGACAGAGAAAGCCTTCCCCTGGAGCTGACACCCTGAATTTGGACTTGTAGCCTACTAGACTGAGAGAGAATAAATTTCTGTTTGTTAAAGCCATGTACTTGTGGTATTTCTGTTGTAGCAGCACTAGATGACCAAGACACACATATTGACGAAGATCAAAGACTACAGCCTTCGGTATGGATTACACTTTAACATAAAAAAAAAAAAAAACCCAAGTGGGCCAATAAGCGTTATAATAAATGGAAAAGAGATTGAAGTTGTCCAGGATTTTGTTTTACTTGGATCCACAATCAAAGCTCAGGGAAACAGCAGTCAAGAAATCAAATGTCACATTGCATTGGGCAAATCTGCTGCAAAAGACCTTTTTAAAGTCTTAAAAAGCAAAGATGTCACCTTAAGGACTAAGGTGTCCCTCACCCAAGCTGTGATATTTTCAATCACCTCATATGCATGCAAAAGCTGGACAATGAACAAAGAAGACCGAGGAAGAATTGATGCCTTTGAATTATAGTGTTGGCAAAGAATATTGAACATACCATGGACTGTCAGAAGAATGAACAAATCTGTCTTAGAAGTGGTACAGCCAGAATGCTTCTTAGAAGCATGAATGGCAAAACTTCATTTCACATACTTTGGACATGTTATCAGGTGGAACCAGTCCCTGGAGAGGGACTTCATGCTTGGTAAGGTAGAGGGTTAGTGAAAAAGAGGGAGACCCTCAATGAGATGGATTGACACAATGGCTGCAACAATGGGCTCAAGCATAACAACAATAGTGAGGATGGCTCAGAACTGGGCAATGTTTTGTTCTGTTATACATGGGGTCGCTCTGAGTTGGAACTGACTTGATGGTGCCTAACAACAACAACATATCCTTGATGATTTTCTGTCTACTTGTACTGCAGGAGGAGTGCTGAAGTCTCCAACAGTATAGAGTGTGTTGAAATTGAGAGAAATTACCCTTACAACTGACACAGTTTGTCTCTTTGGCTACTTAGCATTCATAACCACCCTTTTATGCAAGCTTAAACTTCCATACAAGAAAAACATGTTTATGTATTTGCCTAAAAAAAGACAACTAATTTTTGTACAATCAAAAACACTCCTTACTCTCTCCTCAAAATGAAGAAGAAAAGTTCCAAAAGTCATCGTATACATCTCTATGAGACAATCATGGTAGCTATCTGTGGACTATGTTAATTATTCCTCTAATTCAGTCGTGTGCCATTGGAATATTTTATTACTTAAAGATAAAATTGTAAAGTTAACTACTACCACCAATCCTTGTATATAGATAATAAGGAAAAAGAGGAGACTAAAAGGAATTAGTGTATACACACACACACATATTAGTATGATATGTGCACTAATATATTACATATATACTAATTAGAATAGTGTATATCGTATTACTATATACATACACGCAAAAGACACATAACAAGCAAGCAAGGAAATATACATAACTGTTAAGAGTCCTCACATCTATAACTGATTATGAGGAGTCCATTGTTGATATTTGTAACTTCCTTTTTCCACTACAATGCCATGTTTCCTTTGCCGTTACCCAGAATCCCTGTTGATCAGAGTTATTTACCTAATGTGTACTCAAACCTTCTTTCCTGAAGGATCTGCATCCTCAGTAGCCCTTTATTTTTTTTGGCTAATGCTTCATGAATCTTTATTCTTTAACTTAGATATGAGAGTTTTAAGAGGCACCTCAAAGAATCCCCTGGGTTCTAGATATAACCATTCCTATTCCCATTGTGGGAAACCCTCGTGGCATAGTGGTTAAGTGCTACAGCTGCTAACCAAAAGGTCAGCAGTTTGAATCTGCTAGGCGCTCCTTGGAAACTCTATGGGGCAGTTCTACTCTGTCCTCTAGGGTCGCTATGAGTTGGAATCGACTCGACGGCACTGGGCTTGGTTTTTTTTTTTTTTTTTTGGTTATTCCCGTTGTGTAGCAGCAACCCTGTTAGTAGTTGGGATCAATCATACCAGCCAGAAGGGTAACCTTACTCTTTACCTATCGGTTTAGGGACATTAAGAAGCCCAGAATGACCAGGTAGCATCTCAACTTCCAATTCAATGGAACATTTGTTGTGCCCTGTTGGAAACATTTCTCTCTTAGAACCAAGACCTCCAAATCAGCAGAGCTTAAAGTTGCAGGGATTGGAAGCAAAAATTCTGTAAGGGGGTTCTTAGGTGGTGCTCCCATTTCCACCTCTTGATTTCTGGACTCGTGTATTCTGGCTACTGAAGGAACATTGCTCTGTATTGGTTTTTAAAGCACAACAGCATGTGCCTAATCCATTAAGAGTGTTATCTTCTAACTGGTGCCATAATTGAGTCTTCAGCAGGCAACTCTGCCATCCTATTAAATTAGCTAAAGGAGCCCTGGTGGCTCAATGGTTAAGTGTTTTGCTGCTAACTGAAAGGTCAGCGGTTCGAACCCACTGTCTGTTCTGTGGGAGAAAAGACCTGGTGATCTGTTCCCACGAAGATTAAACCAAAAATCAAACCCATTGCCCTTGAGTCAATTCTGATTCCTAGTGACCATATAGGATAGAGTAAAACTGCCCTATAGGTTTTCCAAGGGGCGTTTGGATTTGAGCTGCTGAGCTTTTGGTTAGCAACCAATTTCTTAACCACTGTGCCATCAAGGTTCCCTGAAAAGATTAAAAAAAAAAAAAAAACCCAAACCCATTGCCATCGAGTCAATTCTGACTCATAGTGACCCTATAGGACAGAGGAGAACTGCCCCATAGAATTTCCAAGGAGTACCTGGTGGATTCCAACTGCCAACCTTTTGATTAGCAGCCGTAGTTCTTAACCACTACGCCGCCAGGGTTTCCCTGTAAAGATTACAGTCTAGGAAATCATTTGGGGCAATTCTACTCTGTCTTATACGCTATGAGTTGGAATCTACTCAATGGCACCTAAAAACAACAACATTAAGCCAGCTGCTTCTGGGTGATGATGTGTATGGATTTCATGAGCATGAGTCCACTGCTATACTACTGTTACTAGAACCAGAAACTAAGTTATTCTAGTATGAATGACAGCACCAGCAGTAGAGATCATGTAGTTTGATGGAAGTATCATGATATTTAATCCTAATTTTTATGTGTATCTCTAAGATTTATCTCCAAGTCAGACCGTGCATCTTATTCCTATAATTTTCACCTAGGATTGAAAAATATTGACCAGACCCCATTGTAACTGGATTCCAAATTCTTTTGTTTATCAGAATTTCATGAAATAAATGGGCTTCTAGATCGATGGGGTTTATCACCATAGGATTTTGATTACCCTGGAATTTGTCATAACAGTGATTCAACCTCTAGTACCATGTACAGATTAATTAATAGCAATGTTTCTGAATCTTCTTGAATGTAAAAATTCTTAATACCAGTAGAGAAAAATGAGATGTTTCTTGATTAAGTCATGACAGATAATGGTTTGTGTAGGGGTGCTTTTTAAATGAAAATAAAAGATGTGATTGGTGAAGAAATTTTTATTTGAATCACAGAGTAAGGAGGGAAGCTTTGATTCTTATTGATTTGAAAGAAATTACTAGCAAGACTCAAACCCATCAGAATCAGAATGCAACATAAAAATGTCAGAGCTGATAAGCATACTTTGAATTTCAATAATTACATTTTTGAATGCCAACAAAATTTTTTTTGGCATTCAAAAATATAATTATTGAAATAGTTCAGAATATTTTTCAGCTACTCTATTTGTTTCAATTCACTCTTAAAATCGAACACACTGTCCCAGAACCCAGAAGGCAATTTTTTTTCTATCTAGATATTTACATATATATCCTCCATTTCCATTTCTTTAAACATGGCCATGATATGCCACCTTGTTATCTTTAAAATAATTGTAAACATATTTTGCAAATGTATCTATGTATGACTCATAGGATTTATAGGAAAGAAGAAAGAATCTATATATCAAAAGTGTTATTATCTTGTTAAAAGAATGAATCTTTACTCTGAAAAATTTACATATGGTATAGGTATCCACCCCATGCATCTGTCAGTTGTCGTTCTATGGATGGCTTGCATGTTGCTGTGATGCTGAAAGCTATGCCACTGGTATTTCACATACTAGTAGGGTCACCCATGGTGGACAGGTTTCAGAGGAGCTTCCAGACTAAGAGAAATTAGGAAGAAGGACCTGGCAGTCTATTTCTGAAGAAATTGGCCAGTGAAAACCTTATGAATAGCAGCGGAACATTGTCTGTTCCAGTGCTAGAAGATGAGCCCCTCGGGCTGGAAGGCACTCAGAATAAGACTGGGGAAGAGCAGCCTCCTCAAAGTAGAGTCACCCTTAATGACGTGGAGAATTAAATCTTTTGGGACCTTCATTTGCTCATGTGACATGACGCAAAATGAGAAGAAACAGCTGCAAACATCCATTAATAATCAGAGCGTGGAATGTAAGAAGTATGAATCTAGGACAATTGGAAATTGTCAAAAATGAAATGGAATGTGTAGTGAGCTGAAATAGACTGGTATTGGCCAAATTGAATAGGATAATCATATGGCCTACTATGCTGGGAATGATAAATTTAAGAAAAATGGCATCGTGTTCATTGTCAAAAAGAATATTTCAAGATCCTATCCTGAAGTACAACACTGTTAGTGATAGGATAATATTCATATACCTACAAGAAGACCAGTTAATATGACTGTTATTCAAATTAATGCGCCAACCACTAAGGCCAAAGGTGAAGAAATTGATGATTTTTACCAACTTCTGCAGTCTGAAATTGATCAAACATGCAATCAAGATGTATTGAAAATTGCTGGTGATTGGAATGCGAAATTTGGAAACAAAGAAGGAACAGTAGTTGGAAAATATAGCCTTAGTGATAGAAACATCATCAGAGATTGCATGATAGAATTTTGTAAGACCAACGAGTTCGTCATTGCAAATGCCTTTTTTCAGCAACATAAACAGCAATTATACATGTGGACCTCGCCAGATGGAATACACAGGAATCAAATTGATTACATCTGTGGAAAGAGATGATAGAAAAGCTCAATATCATCAGTTAGAACAAGGCCAGGGGCTGACTGTGGAACAGACCATCAATTGCTCCTATACAAGTTCAGTCTGAAGCTGAAGAAAATTAGAACAAGTCCATGAGAGCCAAAGTTTGACCTTGAGGATATCCTACCTGAATTTAGAGACTATCTCAAGAATAGATTTGATGCATTGAACATTAATGACTGAAGATCAGACGAGTTGTGGAATGATATCAAAGACATCATACATGAAGAAAACAAGAGGTCATTAAAAGATCGGAAAGAAAGAAAAGACCAAAATGGATGTTAGAAGAGACTCTGAAACTTGCACTTGAATGTAAAGCAGCTAAAGTGAGTGGAAGAAATGAACATGTGAAAGAGCCATGTAGAAGAGCTGAACAGAAGATTACAAAGGGTAGCTCAAGAAGACAAAGTAAAGCATTACAATGAAATGTGCGAAGACCTGGAGTTAGCAAATCACAAGGGAAGAATGCGCTTGGCATCTCTCAAACTGAAAGACCTGAAGAAAAAATTCAAGCTTCGAGTTGCAATACTGATGGATTCTATGGACAAAATATTGAACGACAAGCATCAAAAGAAGTTGGAAGGAATACACAGGGTCACTGTACCAAAAAGAATTGGTCAACATTCAACCATTTCAGGAGGTAGCATATGATCAAGAACTGATGGTACTGAAGGAAGAAGTCCAAGTCTGCAGGAATTGAAGGAATACCAAATGAGATGTTTCAACAAATGGATGTAGCACTGGAGATGCTCACTTATCTATGCCAAGAAATTTGGAAGACAACTGACTGGAAGAGATCCGTATTTGTGCCCATTCCAAAGAAAGGTGATCCAACAGAATGTGGAAATTATTAAACAATATCAGTAATAACACAGGCAAGTAAAGTTTTGCTGAAGATTATTCAAAAACTGTTGCGGCAGTGCATCAACAGGGAACTGCCAGAAATTCAAGGCAGATTCAGAAGAGAAGGTGGAAGGAGAGATATCATTGCTATGTCAGATGGTTCTTGGCTGACAGCAGAGAATACCAGAGAGATGTTTACCTGTCTTTTATTGACTATGCAAAGGCATTTGACTGTGTGGATCATAACAAATTATGGATAATGTTGCAAAGAATGAGAATTCCAGAGCACTTAATTGTGCTCATGAGGGACCTGTACATAGACCAAGAGGCAGTTGTTCTAACAGAACAAGGGGATACTGCGTGGTTTAAAGTCAAGAAAGGTGTGCATCTGGATTGTACCATTTCACCATATTATTCAACCTGTATGCTGAGCAAATAATCAGAGGCACTGAACTATATGAAGAAGAACACAGCACCAGTATTTCATTTATTTGGATCCACAATCAATGCTCAGAGAAGTAGCGGTCAAGAAATCGGACAATTGCATTGTGTTGGGCAAATCTGGTGCAAAAGACCTCTTCAAAGTATTCGAAAGCAAAGATGTCGCATTAAGGACTAAGGTGCACCTGACCCAAGCTGTGGTGTTTTCAGTCACCTCATATGCATGTGAAAACTGGGCAATGAATAAGGAAACCTAAGAAGAATTGATGCCTTTGAATTATGGCGTTGCTGAATAATATTGAATATACCATGGTCTGCCAGAAGAATGAACAAATTTGTCTTGGAAGTAGTACAGACAGAATGCTCCTTAGAAGCAAAGGTGGTGAGACTACATCTCACATACTTTGGACATGTTATCAGGAGGGACCAGTCCCTGGAGAAGGACATCCTGCTCGGTAAAGTAGAAGGTCAGCGAAAAAGAGAAAGACCTTTAACAAGACGGATTGACACAGTGGCTACAACAATGGGCTCAATCATAATAACGATTGTGAGGATGGTGCAGGACTGGGCAGTGTTTCATTCTGTTTTATGTAGGGTCACAATGAGTCAGAACCGACTTGATGGCATCTAACATCAACATAGGTGTCCAAATCATGGATAAAACGAAGAAATAAATAAACAAACAAACAAATCCATTGTCATCCAGTCAATTCCAACATATGGTGACCCCATGTTTTACAGAGGAGAACTGTTTCATAGAGTCTTCTTGGCCGTAACATTTATGGAAGTAGATCGCCAGACCTTCCTACTGCATTGCTGCTTTGTGGGTTTGTAGTCCAGTGCAAACTGTTTGTGCAACCCAAGGTCCTAAATCATGGATATCTATACCATATTTAAGAAAAAAAGTTTATATTTTTCATGAATGTTGAAAAAGAATAAAGAAATATTTTAATATGGGATCCTTTCTTTAAATCAATCCTTGCTTGAAAGCACAAACAAATACAATAAATAACAACAGAGTTGCTCTGGTTGACAAGAGGTGAAGCTAGTCCAAATAGCCACTCCCTCCTCCACCTAGCCAAGCTGTGCCTGAGAGGATTTTGTAGAGCTCGACTTTGAAATCACTGTCTTAACAAAAGAAAAATTGCAAGATGTTTCTGTTTCCAAAACCAAAGGTTCCTAATGTATACTTGAACTGATGCCAAAGGCTATGTGTCCAATCTTTTTGGAGCAGCTCTGCTCTTCTTATCTCTTCCTCTGCTGGTTTCTGCTTTTTCTGTTTACTCCTACATGCCTTTACTTGCATTGTACCTTCTGCCTCCCAAATCCTACACATCCTTCAAGGTTCAGCTCAAATGCTACCTCTTCTGTAAAGTCTTTCCTGATCTTTTCAGTTAGATGTAACCTCTCCCTCCTTTGAGGTTCAATCTTTGCACTTCATTTATATTTGTCTTAGTTAATTACATATTTGCTGCTGAATATATGAGCATGGTGACAATTGTGGGGGTTATGGCAGTGAATGAGATGGGTAATTTCCCTGCTCTCCTAGAACTTATCTGGTGGTGATGGTAGTGGTAGAGAGGCAATAAAAAAGTAAATAAGCGATCAACATATTATAGATTAAGATAGCTTCCATGAAAGAAATAAACTGGATGAGGTGATAAAAAGTGTGGGGACTACTTTAGAGTACGGTGAGGGAAGGTCTGCTTGCGGCAGTGGCACATGAGCTGAGAGCTGATGAAGAGAAGGGGTATGTGAAGGACGGTGGAGGAGCACACCAGGGCTTGTGATAGGAAGTCCAAAAGTCTAAGGAGCAGAGATCAGAAGCCAAGGAACAGATTAAGTTGGGATGTCAAGAGCCAGACAAACTAAAGATGGAGGTAACAGAAGGAATCAAGGAAAACAATCTTGGCACAGCTCTCAAATGGGATCCCAGATGCCTGTGGGTCCCGTCTTAGAGGTTCTTCAAAGTTACAAGCTTTCTAGGAGAGGATTCACCTTTGTATTCCCCCACAGCACCTTTCATAGGGCTTTACACGTAGGAAGTGCTCAGCAATTATTTGTAAAACAAGAAATAAATGCCTAACTAATTCCATCATGAAGATTTCTCTAGTCTTAACCAAGTATCTTCCCTTTTCTCTGAACCACAATAAGATCCTCCACCCTACCAATGTAAGACATTATGTTTTTCTCCTCCTTATATTATAGCTATTTGGTATTTAAATTCTTGCTGTCTTGGGGATTTAAGAAATTATTGAAGAGCAGTACTTGAGCTTAGAAACTATATTTTTTCTTGGTGGTTGACTGTCCTTTGTTTTAGGTCCTTATGGTCTACAAGCTGAATGATGGTCTCATCTGTGGTGCTGGCTTTCAAAAGTAAGTGAATAAACACAATGTCCAAAAATGCATAAGCCAATGTGAACCAATTTTGTAGAAAGGGGAGGGGAGGAGAAGCCCTGATTTATAACATCTGTCCATTGTCGTCGTTGTTTTCTGTGTTCAAGTTACCTCCGACTCATGGTGAGATTATGTACAACAGAGCAAAATATCGGCCAGTTCTGTGTCATCCTCACAATTGCCAGACTGTCCAAGTTCATTGTTGTGACTATTGTGCCAATTCATCTCACTGAGGGCCTCACATGCCTTCCTTGTCTCTCTCCTTCACCAGACATGATATCTTCCTCTAGCAATTAATCCCTCCTGATGAAATGTCCAAAGCAAGTGAGTTAGACAATGTTCTGTTGTGGTCCATAAGGTTTTCATTGGCTCATTTTTGGAAGTAGATCACCAGGCCTCTCTTCCTAGTCTTTCTTAGTCTGGAAGCTCTGCTGAAACCTGTCCACCATGGGTGATCCTGCTGGTATTTGAAATACCAGTGGCATAGCTTCCAGCATCATAGCAACATGCAGCCACCATAGTATGACAAACTGACAGATGGGTGGTAAATTTGTCCATTTCTGTGGTATAAATACTTCCACAGGCTTGCAAAAGTCCTAATATTTCACAATCAGTTCTCACAGCTCCAGTACACCACTGTGACCTCAGGGTTGGTACCTGGACCTTCTCAGATTACATTTAGTTCTGGAAGCCACATAAAAAGAGACCTAAAGAATGTGTTGAAGGCTGTGAGATGAACTTCAAAAATGATAAAATAATGAGTGGGCTGGCACCTGTGTAAGCATGGAGAAGAAGAGCCTCCCTTTTGCTTGCTTTCATGGTCTCCAGCAGCTCTGCAGCTAATGTACAAAGGAAGATGGCCAGGTCTTTCTTCCTAGTCTGTCTTAGTCTGGAAGCTCCACTGAAACCTATCCACCATAGGTGGACTTGCTGGTATTTGAAACACCAGTGGCCTATCTTCCAGCATCACAGCAACACACAAGCCACTGCAGTATGAAAAACTGACAGGTGGTGGGTCAAACAGTCACTGGCCTGCTTTTTCACATATGTAGCTTTGCAGATGAAGAGTAGCACCAAAGTAGTCCTATGTCTGTAGAAGTGGATAATCTGTCGAAATGAAATCCTTTCTACTCTTCCACCACACTTGTTGTGATTTTAGTTGGGGTATGTCAGTAAATCCTTAGCAAGCAGGTTTGGACTATAATTAAATGATGATATATTATTAAATACACGTGTAGGAGGAAAAATATTTGATCTCAATGTAGAGTCTGAAGATATGATCATCCTTGATTGGAGTTGGGGGAAAAGACATTGAAAAGAAATAGGAACCTTTTATAGAGTTTGTAAATTGAAGGGAAAAAAAAAGTTTTGAGAGGAAATTAAAAAGCCCTAATTAGGATGATAGACTCAAATTATCTCAAAGGGAACCTACAGATTCTGAGGCTCCATAACCAAGTCGAAGACTCTTCTGTGGGCAAAATCCACAAAAGATGGGTTAAAAAAAAAAGAATTTTTTTTTTTTTTATGAGAGATATAGTTTTGATCTAAGGCACAGTGGATTCAATTAGGTCTCAGTAGGCGAAAGTTCTCTGCTTCTTCAAGGATCTAGACAGTTAAGAATGAATAGAAATAGTAACCAATGTCATAAAACAAAAACAAGCTGTGTATAAATTGTTGAATGGGAAACTAATTTGCTCGGTAAACTATCACCTAAACCACAATAAAATGTTAAAAAAAAAAAAAAAGAATGAGTAGAAGCAAATAGATACCTCTATTAGAGCATCAAGCCCTGGTGGTGGAGTGGTTAAGAACTTGGCTGCTAACCAGTAGGTTGGCAGTTCAAATCTACTAGCTGCTCCATGAGAGAAAGATGTGGCAGTCTGCTTCTGTAAATATTACAGCCTTGGAAACCCTGTGGGAATCCGATGAGGCAGTTATACTCTATCCTACAGGGTCTCTATGAGTTGGAATCGACTCAGTGGCAATGGTTTTTTTTTTTTTTTAATTCGTTTGTTTTTAATTAGAGCATTTGCATTGCATTGTAACACAGATGTATATGTGAGTCTCCCCCCATGAGACCTTTAGCTTGGTGAGGGCAAGTACTAGGGTTTTAATTTCTGTACATACAGGACCCAAATCATGCCTGGCACATAGAAGACACTGAGTAAATATTTGCTGATGAGTAAAGGAACTTGTCTCATAGAATTTAAGAGCCAGAAAGGAGCAAAAAGATCTTCTAGATAAATGATCTCTAAATATTTGTGACCATGAAAATTACCTGCTGAGAGCAAGGGGCAGTGGGGTGTTAAGAATACTGACTTTCAGATACACAGTGGACATACCCTCTGCTCTCTCCAAGGGAGACAATCCAAAGAACCCTCCGAAATAGACTATCTAGGGGAAGATCTCGGAAATCTATACCTTCAATTTTGCGGCCTAGGTACCTCTCTTGCCTTACCTAAGTCCCAGTTCTGGTACCACCTGTGATGGTTAAGATTGTGTGTCAACTTGGCTGGGCCATGATTCTCAGTGTTTATATGTAATCATTCCCATGATTGAATCTGTTGTGAGTAGCCAATCAGTTGAAAGGGATTTTCCCTGGGGGTGTGGCCTGCATCCAAATATAAGCAGACTTCTGGCTTTTTTCTCTCTCTGGATCCTGCGATGCCCCCTGATCGTACGATCTCCAGCTCTTGGGACTTGAGCTATCAACTTATCTTCAGATCTCGGAATTCATGGACCTTCACAGCCTGAGAGCCCGCTCTCTGACCTGCCAATCTTGGGTTCACCAGCCCCTATGGCTACTGAATTGAGAGTAGCCTCTATCCTGATACAGGGACTTGGGATGTTTCAGCCTCTACAATCACGTGATACGTTACCTTGCTACAAATCTTTCTCTATATGTATTTTTGCACTTTGCTGGTTTTGCTTCTCTAGAGAATCCAGCTTAAGACACCACCCAAAGAATAGGAGAAAATATTTGGAAATCATATATCTGATAAGAGACTTACATGCAGAATATATGAAGAACTTTTACAACTCAACAATAAAAAGAAAAAAATAACCCAATTTAAAAATGGAGAAAGGACTTAATAGGCCTTTCTCCAAAGAAGATACACAAATGGCCAATAAGTGCAAGAAAATATGCTCATAATCATTAGCCATTGTTGTTGTTTTGTGTCTTCGGGTTGATTCTGACTCACAGTTACCCCATATGACAGAGTAGAACTGCCCTATGGAGTTTTTTTTGACTGTAATCTATACAGAAGCAGATCGCCAGGTCTTTTTCACGCTGAGCATCTGGGTGGGTTTGAACCACCAACCTTTAGGTTAGTAGCCAGGAGCTTAATCATTGCAGCACCAGGGCTCCTTGTGAGTGTACTACAAACCAGTAAATGGTACTTTTTAAATGGGAAAATTGTATGTTATGTAAATTATGTCTCAGTAAAGCTTTTCCCACCACCCCTTCTTTTTTAATGCAGGGGCGATTAAAGCAAAATTATAGAGTAGATAAAGTGGATTTTAAAACCACCTCTCTCAGAGACTTTCTTCCCTCTCTCCTCCTCTGCCACCAGGGTCCTTCCTGCAGAGTCTGTCTGTCAGCAAGGAGGCAATGACAAGCTGAGATTGTTCCGACCACAGGTAACAACCTGATGACCTAGAGACCCCCTGTGGCCTACACACTCCTTTCTTGTCTTGAAGAGCATTTAAAATACTTCTAAAATTAGTTGCCAACATTGTAAAACTAGAAAAGTTCACAAGTGATGTCTATCTTCTCTGGAAAATGAAAACAACTCCCCCCCCCGCCCCCCGCCTTGATGGCCACCCTGGACCTGCATTTCCCACATGAAAAAATGAGGCTGCCCCTTTAGGGCCATGGTGCCCTTTCCAGCCTAAACCACTTCTTTGTCACCTATTTTTATCCCTGAGGGGCATTTGAGTTTGCAACACCTGCTCAGAACTTTCCCTGAATCAAAACATCTCCGTCCTGTGTCCCACTGCCTCAGGCCTTGCTTGATGATGGGCTAATCCCGTGGTTTCCCACCCTGGCTGCCCAGCAGAATCTCCTGGGGCTCATCTAAAAAACACCCATGCAGACGTTGAGCCCCTGACCAGGTAAATTAGAATATCTGGGAGTGGGCCCAGGCTTAGAATTAAAAACAGGAAAAACAAAACAAAAACAACCCAAAACCTCCCCTAGGTGATCTAATAACATATCCAGGAACGCGAACCAATTCAAGCAGAGGTTTTCATATCTGATAATCTGGTTTAATAATCTCTAATGTAACTTTCGTTTTTTCAAGTGTTGCCCGAAGGAGTACAGAATGTGGCAGCCTGCAGAAATATAAAACTAACCAGCAGAACGAAGAAAGGAGGTCTTTGGTCAGGTGAACCTTTTAGTTGATTTCAAATCAGAGTTGCTGGCTGTTTGGACGTAAGTGTATCTGCATCTCCATAACCTGTCATAGGGAAAGATTTTGCGATTGTTATAACACGCACGGCCGGCTCATGGTGCCTTTTACATCTTTGTTACTTTCAACCAGCAGGTGTTTTAACTGATGAAGATGAGTTGCTATAGGGACCTTTTGTGGGATCTGGGAACCTAAAACTCAGGGGGGTTGAACAAGCACAAGAAGTTTCAGTGGGTTGAGAGGTCACCAGTGGCCAAGGTAGCCAGACCCAGACATGTGCTGGCAGCCAGCAGGCACTCGATACTGGTTACTGGGAAAGAACCAGACCAGCTTTTGTTTCTCATCATCTCCAGTCTAGATGGAAGGTTTGGTGACATTGCAATGGGGGAAAATGAGGGAGGTCCCCTCGGATGTTCTTCTCCCGGATTTTGTTAAGCCATCCATAGATGGTTCACTGAAGGCTCTGGGAAGAGAAAAATCCTGACAAGAGTAACCCCCTCCCACCTTGCACACCTGATGGGCCCAGTCCTCTGTCTGAGGGACCTTTAAAACGCCTTCGACGGCGGCCCTCTTGAACTTTTCTACAGGGTAGCTGGGACCTCAGGGCTCTCCTAATCAAAGCCCTGAAGAAGGTGCTCTAGGTTGAGTCTGTCCTAGCCACGACCCGAACTGGCAAACAGCTGGCACTCCTTAGAAAGTACTAAGGAGGCATGGCTACAACCCTTGGCAGTGCGATAGGACTGGAGGCACATCAGGGGTAAGACCTGCGGCTGGACCAGGGCAAGGTAGGAGCATCTCCTGCACCTGCAACCCGGCGCCTCAGCCTGACCCTCCCGCACCCCGGCGGTGTAGCCCACCAGAGAGAGGCTGCGGGGCCGCAGTGTGGAAGGGGGTCGGCGACCGCGAGGAGGGAGACAGCAAACAAGGTTGAGGAAGGGGGCGCGGCTGGCGTGGCTGCTGTCCAGGGGGAGGCGGGCGGAGGGAAGGCGCTGCCGCCGCTGTCTCGTCCGCGGCGACAGAGACGCCGGGAGCGGCCGAGGCGGTGAGTCGCAGCGCCTTTCCCTCAGCTTCTCCGGAGCCAGAGTGGAGTCAGAGTGGCAGCTGGGGCGGGTGTGCCCGAGGATCCCGCGCCGGGAGCGGCTGCTGGGGGGACCAGCGCGCTCGGGCGCGGCGGGCGCAGGGGTGGGCGCGAAGCGTGCGCGGGCTGGGCGACCAGGTCCCCGCCGCCCCTGCCCGGGTGCAATTCACACTGTCAATTCTCCTGTCCTTCCTCCGATGCCAGAGGGGAGAAAAAACAAAAAACCCAGAGACCCCGAGGATGGGTGGCAGGAAAGGAGAGCAACTTTGCAGAGGGCAGCGCAGAGGCGCGCGGGGCAGGCAGGAAGCGGGCGCGTTGGGTCGGAAGCGGGCTTTCCTGAGCCTGGTGGCCCGGGGACATGGGGAACATCCTTCCCTGGAAGCGAGGGGCTGGGGTCGAGGGCACCCGCTGGTTCTCGGGTCTGCGGTGTCGGCCCTGAGAGGGCGCAGGAGGCGGATGAGAGGGTGGCCTCCGGGGGAGGGGGTTTTGGGAGCGACCGAAAACAGCCGGTTGAATGCGGAGGAAGAAGTGATCTGTATTTTGGATTCCGGACCTGAAAGATTTGCGCCTCTTGCACTGGGGAACTCGGGAAGGGTGTGCTAGGGAGATGTGTTTGAGGGTTTTTCAGTGCATACCGATTTATTTTTAGCTTCCAGAGAAGCAGGATGTGCAAAGTGGGTTGTATCAGCCCGGGAGGGGCAGGAGGTCTCCTTGTCCGCAGGAAATACACAAGTTTCTTGCTGCAGAGGTTTGCTTTAACTTTCATGCCGGGAGAAGGAAAGCCATTTGGCTCCCTGAAGATGTCCCCGAGAGGGTAATTTTCTTCCTGGGGGTCTGTCTGCCGACTGTGTGCCTTCTGTCCTTAAACTCTGGCTCTAAATGATGGTACATGTTCTGCTCCGTAGGGCAGCTGGTGTGAAAGGCAGAAATAGGGCTGCAGAGGTCTGGCTTTCTGAGAATGAAACCACACAAGCTTGTTCAAAGTTTTCTCAGTTCTGACTTACTTGAAAGTAACAGCACTACGCCACACTATTGCCAAGAGCGGGGCTCTCTGGTTTCTCAGACCTAACTGGTGATGCCAGTAAGGCTTTTCACTCCAACTGGGAGATGACTGTGTTTTATGGCCGAACGCAGTGCTGCAAGGGCTGCAAAGGAGAGGCCGTGCTGTGATGGTGGGAGTGTCAGGGTGGTGGCCAGATCAAGTACAGACCGGGGGAGGAGCTTAAGAGAGACTGAAGAAGCTGAAGCCCAATTGTTTAGATAGCCACATCAGATCCCTGGAAATTGCTCCAGAGTCTCCCCCATTTCAACCAGTCCGTGCAGGGTCCTGAAGACGCTCACTCTATAAACATCTTAGGAGAGTCAGCCAGTGTGGTGGTTGGTATTGTTGGTCAGGCTTGAGTTCTGGTTTGGACGCTGGTAGTTCTGAGACGCTGGGCTATTAACCTCTCTGGTTTCTTGGTCTGTGGAATGGAGTTAATAGGTAGTGCTTCATCTCAGGGTTGTTGTGAAGATTGAATGAATTAATATGTAGGAAGCACTTAGAACTGCACCTTGTCATTAGTAAACCCTCCATAAATGTGAGCTATTGTTATCGTTGTTGAAATATGCTCCCTTCTCTCAGTTTCTGCTGTCATTGATTTAGTTCATATCCTTATCACTTCTTGCCTCAGTTGTCTTCAAACAGGGCTCAGTTACCCCGGTCAGGCCCCTTTCACTTAAGACCATTTTCCAAACTGCAGCTAGAACACCCTTTTTGAGAACACAAATCTAAGTCAGTCATTCTGCTTAATTTCCTTCAGAGGCTTTCTTTGGCTTTCAGGATACAGTTTGGAGTTCATGGACCTTCACAACCTTACCCTTGTCTCTGCTGGCCTCATCTCCCAACCTTCCCCTTGTGTAGCCTCTGTTCAAGCTGCTGAGTCTCAGCACCTGCCATCTCCCCAACCTGCATTTTCTGGTCAACTCCTACACATTCTTCCCTACTCAGTGATACCCCCTGCCCCCCAGGCAGACTTCTTAGCATCCTTGCAACTGATTGAGTTGCCCCTTCTTCATGCAACCCCATTACCCCACACACATTCCTCTTATCACTCTTTGTCCTCATCTACCCATCAGTATTCCCTACCTGCAAGCCTTGACAGATGGATTCTGACTGCCAGTAAATATTTGTTGAATGAATAAGTGAACATCAGTCAAGAAAAGTTCAGTCCTGTTCACTAAAGCCAGAAACAATCATGGAGAATATTAGACAGGGAGGATAGTTAGAATGAGGACTGAACCAATCTTTATATGTGATACTCTACGATAAAGAAAGTTGGGAAATACTAAGGAACCAAGAATTAGAAGAAATGTGGCTCACTATCTTGGAAACGTTTCGGTGTCTTCTTTTAATTGTGAGGGACAAACTAACAATGGAGAAATGTGGTGATCTGAATTCTTCTCTTTTCTTACTTCATAAAAAAGGCAGGCATCTCAGATCGGGCCCAGCTCCTTGAAAGGGTCCTGCAGTGAATTTGATTCTGAAGGCAGAGGTGAAGGGCTTTGTAGCTACTCTTTGGCGTGTAGCTTCCCTTGGCGTGTGGATTTGAGCTTACTCTTGGGTTGGTATGATGAGAACAGGAAAACTCCTGTCATCAAAGCTCTTCTGTTGCTTTTCAGGCTATTTAGTGTGTTCTGTGGATGCTTTTCTGCCTCAGCCAGCCTTTCCAAGTGCTCCATCACTGGGCTCCCAGGAACCCTGAAGGAGATAAGACAGTGCTCTAGAACAGGGATTTTGTACAGCAAAGAGAGTGCAAAGAATGCTTTTTTTGCATTTTTAAAGGTTTGTAAAAAGAAAAAAACAGACACACAATACAACAAAACAAGAAAGAAGAATGTGTGATAGGGGCCATATGTGGCCTGAGAAGCTTAAAATATTTACTATCTAGCCCTTTGTAGAAAAAGTTGCCTGACTGCTGCTCTAGAGCCAAAACAAATTGGTTTCATTTTGCATGTCATTTCTGATTGATTGATAGTGGCTGCCTGGAAATCTGGTTGAACAGAAATCCCAGGCTAGGTCCAGGTTCAGCAGAAAAGAGTGAGGTGGTCAATTAGTGATGTCTGTCAGGGTGTGGGTTTAAGAAGTAGTGGCAGACAGGCTTTGCCCTCTCCATCTCTACACTAGGATGTGCCATTAGAGGACAATGAAGGCAGAAATCAGGGACAGAACACAGGAGTTTAAAAATGGTCCCTAGAGGAAGTCAGGAACTTTTAACCACAACAATAAACAATCACCACAATAACATTAGTACCTACCACTTACCATGTGTGTACTCTGTGCCGGTGCTTTTCATGGGGGATCTCGATCTCATTTAATCTTTGTAGTAATGTTTTCAGGAGGTGCTTGCTTTAATTAGAACTCATTTCTGTTGCAAGTGCCAGGAACCTCACTCCTCAAATTATTTTAAGCAAAAAAAGGAACATTATTTTGGGCCTGATAACTACTGAGTCCAGAGGAAGACACTTCTGGGCTCAAGCATCATTACCAGGACCTGATTTCTCTCTATTTTTCTTGGTTTGCTTTCTTGGAGTTGGCACCATTTTTAGATCCCATATCACTACAGGATGGTGGTAAGATTCCAGCCTTATATTGCCTGGGCTTTAACTCCAGCCAGAATGTAGGGGTCTTTATTCCAGTGTTCCTCCCAATGACTTGCTGTGACTTATTGTCTCTGATTCGGTCCTGTGCCCATTTCTATGATGAGCAGGTTGCCACATATTACTAGGCTTTAGATCTGGTCATGGATTTCATTTCTGAGCCATAGGCTGAGAAGTGGGGGCAGGGGTGGCTCTCCAGAAGAAAATTGTTATACTGTCACCAGGAGACAAGCCAATGGATTTTGGACTGCAAAACAACAGATGTCCACTGTAGTACTGTTAGCATTCCCACTTCAGAGATAAGGGAAACAGGCTTAGGAGCACTTGATAACTTGCCCAAGGTCACATGGCTAGTAAACAATAGAGTTCTGATTTGAAGCCCACAATTTATACACTTAATAGAATTATTTGTGGATAGAACATTTAAAATAAGTTTAGTATGAAGTTTTATTCTTTCTATTTCTGAAAATAAGGCTGAATGACTTCAAATAAAATTTAAATACTGACTGACTTAAGGGCAAGAGAAAAAAGAAGGTGGTCTTCTTTGGCTGGATTTTCTTTTAAATATGTTTTATTGTGGTAAAATATATATAACAAAATTTGTCAATTTAAACATTTCTATGTGAACAATTCAGTGACATTAATTACATTCACAACGTTGTGCACCCATCACCACTATTTCCAAAACTTTTTCATCACCCCAAACAGAAAGTTAGTACCCATTAAGCAGTAAACCCCCTTTTCCTACTCACTCCTGCGTGGCAGGATTTTTAGACACTCAACCAATGTTTCAGAGTAGTTTCTAGATGTTCAACACTGTATTAGATTCTACAGAGATGCACGATGAGTAAAATCTAGTTCCCCATCTTCAAGGAGTTTATGTTCCAATGTGGAAGTACCTGACTTAATTAGGGAGCAAACTGGCTAGAATGTGGGTACACAAGGGGAAGTGCAGGAGCTAAGCCCACTTCACAGGGGCTGTGACTTCCATTTTGTTCACGAATGTATCTCCAGTACAGTGCTTTATGCCATAGGCAAGCAATAAGTATTTCTTGAATACATTCTTGAAAGTAGTTTGGGATTGAATTGCGAAGGATAGTGGGAAAATTCAAATTTCATTCTGGGGACAGTGAGGAGCCATTGAATGTTGGTTACATGTATCAGTGGCACGATCAGAAGAATGGCATTAGAGGGAAGGATAGAGGGAGAGGAGAGGAGAGGAGAAAGGCAGGGGAGAAGTTAGGGGTTGTTTTAGTTGTCCAGATGAAATAGCACCTAATAGTTTTTTCCACATCTTTACAACTGAGGACATTGTATTCATCACCACACTAAATGGTATGGAACTTGGGGAGGAAAAGTAAATATGGCACTGAGCTACCTCATGGCCAAACCCAAAACCCACTGCCCTTGAGTCGATTCCGACTCATAGTGACCCTATAGGACAGAGTAGAACTGCCCTGTAGAGTTTCCAAGGAGCTCCTGGCAGATTCGAACTGCCAACCTTTTGGTTAGCAGCTGTAGCACTTAACCACTACGTCACCAGGGTTTCCCCTCATGGCCAAGGAATCCTCAAAAAGTTGATTGTTGTTGCTAATAATAACAATGGTGATACCACATGTGCCTATATGGCACTTTCTATGGTTCTAAGTAAACCAAACCTGTTGCCATTGTGTTGATTCCGACTCATAGTGACCCTACAGGATAGAGTAGAACTGCCCCATCAGGTTTCCAAGGCTGTAGATATTTACGGAAGCAGACTGCCACATCTTTCTCCTGTGAAAAGGCCGGTGGGTTTGAACCCTGACCTTTAGATTAGCAGCCCAGTGCTTAGCCACTGTACCACCAGGGATCTAAGTATTAATTCATTCAATTCTGATAAACCCTGTGAAGAATGTATCAGCCAGGGTCACAATAGGAGGTAGATGGCACATTCAAAAGGGGGTAACTGCAGAAAGTTTAATGAAAAAAAACAACTTTTTTTTTTTTTAACCCTGAAGAGGTGACAGGAGGAAGCAGTTTCTGGAATTGCTCTGGAGAGAGTTGCAGTATGGAGAGGGTTGTCTACAAGAAGTGTGGTCTTGAGTAGAGGAATACAACTACTGACAGAACAAAGGAGATGATAGCGCCCTTTTGCTATCCCAGCTGTGACGAGTTAAGAGGCTAGTTCACAAACTGGAGTGAATGCAGAGGACAGTGTCTAGCATGGTTGTTGTTGTTGGCTGCTGTTGAGTAAGTCCCTGACTCATGGCAGCTATGGCTAGCAGGGAAGGATCCAGGTGAATACATCTCCAACCACTCTTTTATCTGTCTCTGATCTTCTGTTGGTGCTTCCCATTGAACAAACTAACCAGAAGCCAGCGGGTGAGAAAGATCGTTGATGTAGGGACTACATCGTAGTCTGTAGAAATCAGCCTTCCAGGACCCAGAGCGGAGAGAAGAAGGGGGAGCCGGATCTGGAGGAGCAAACAGTATCCTACACAAGGGATAGTCATAGTTAACCACACTCATTTTACAGGTAGGGGAACTGAAGCAGTAAGAGGCTAAGTCACTTCCCCACAGCCAGAAGCTAGTGAGCTGTGGAGTTGGGATTTGAACCCAGGAAGCCTGATAATCAGGACATTTCTTCTGTATATACACTTGGATCTGGACCGTTAGGTTTTCACAGACCTGTGTATTTTGATTCTTTGGGAATAATCTGGTTTGTAGAAACTTGGCTTGACTGTCAAGATGTAGCGTGGACAGATTTTCCTTTTTTAAATGACAACATATATTCGTAGGCCTGTTTTGTAGCTGATTTATTGTATTTAGATTTAAAAAAAATCTTTTATGTATCCAGAACCAAACCCGTTACTATGAAATTGATTCTGACTCATAGTGACTCTATAGGACATAGTATAACAGTCTCATAGGGTTTCCAAGAAGCAGCTGGTGGATTTGAACTGCTGACCTTTTGGTTAGCAGCTGAACTCTTAACCACTGCACCACTAGGGCTCCCTTTCGTGTATACGTGGTACCAAAAAAAAAAGAAAAACACACAAACAAACAAAAAAACCAACCAGTTGTCATTGAGTTGATCTTTCAGAAGCAGATAATCAGGCCTATTCTTATGAGGCACTTCTATGTGGATTCAAACCGTCAACCTTTTGGCTGGTAGTCGAGCACTTAACTGTTTGCACCACCCAGGGACTCCTGTATACTTGATTGTTGTTTAAACAGCCAGGTTACACTGTCAATCTGTTTTGAGTTTCAATTAAAAAACAACAAAACAAAACAAAAAACTTACATTTTTTTCATATATGTTTCAAGGACATACTGTCTTGCCTGGAAACCCTGGTGGCGTAGTGGTTAAGAATGACAGCTGCTAACCAAAAAGTGGGCAGTTTGAATTCACCAGGTACTCTTCAGAAACCCAGTGGGTTTGGTTTTTGGTTATTGTCTCCCCGTAAACTATATAAGGAGCCCTGGTGGCACAAACAGTTAAGTGCTTAGCTGTTAACCAGAAGTTTGGTGGTTCAAACCCAGCCAGTGGTTCTGTGATAGAAAGACCTGACAATCTGCTTCCATAAAGATTAGGAGCCCTGGTGGTACAGTGGTTAAAGCACTCAGCTACAGTCAAGAAAACCCTATGGAGCAGTTCTACTCTGTCACATGGGGTCACTATGAGTCAGAATTGACTCATGGCATCTAATAACATGCACAAGAGAACAAAATGCTGCCTGGTCCTCTGTCATTCCCATGATTGGTTGTCGATCAGACTGTTGTGCTGTGTAGGGTTTTGATTGGCTGATATTTGTAAGAGGTTGCCACACCTTTCTTCCTAGTTTGTCTTAGTCTGGAAGGCTCTCCTGAAACCTGTTTAGCTTCACAGCAACATGCAAGCCTCTGTAGACCGATGAGGGGTGGGTGTGCATGAGGCACCTCGGCTAGAAATCAAACCCAGGTCTCCTGCATGGGAGGTGAGAATTCTAGCACTGAACCACCACTGCCCCCAAGTCTAGTGTGTAGTAGGGGGTGGAAACCACCTCCCTGAGGCATGACTGAAGGACTCTCTGGCCTGGAGAAGTTCTGTGGGAACCTGAGTATTGTCATCTCCAAATACCTGAAGCACTGCATTGGGGATAAAATCTATGATGGAGGGTAGAACTAGGCCCCTTTGAAAATGGAATGGGCAGCTTTGGGAGGCCTCACGTTTTCCATTCCTGGAGGTACTACAGCTGAGGCCATAGGTTAGAGATGTGGTTGGGGGCTTGTATTAGTTTCCTGTGAATGATGGGACAAACTACCACAAACTGGGTGGCTTAAAACAATAGAAGTTTATTCTCTGACAGCTCTGGAGACTAGAAGTCTGAAATCAAGGTACACTCTATCTGGAGGCTCTAAGGGAGAACCTGTACTTTGCCTCTTCCAGCTTTTGGTGGCTGTCAGCCTTCCTAGGCTTGTGGCTGCATCTCTGCTTCCTCCTCTTCTCAGGGGAAGAGATTGGATTTAGGGCCCACCCAGATAATTCAAGATGATCTCATTTTAAGATCCTTAACTTAATTATATCTGCAAAGACTTTTATTCCAAATAACATCACATTCACAGATTCCAGGGATTAGGACACGGACGTATTTCGTTTGGGGCCACTATTCAACAACCCTTGATCCTCTGATTCTGTTTATGATGCTCCTAGATCTGATTTACCTCATAGATTCTAGGTTCTTTGGGTTTGACAAAGTAGAGGTTTTATAAATGCTTTAATTTGATCTGTTGAACTTTTATTCAAACTTTAAAGAAAAAAACACTTAAAACCTACCTCCTCCTTATGTCTCAAATGAAAGAGTGAGCGAAAGAGGCTGTCAGAAGCCAGTTTGCTCTCTGCCTGGCTGGAAGCTTTCTAGGCTGTGCTTTGCAGAGTGGCCTCAGAGGAAATGAATGGAAGAAAAAGCAGCCCTGGCTCTGTCTGGCTTCTAAATGGGGCTTTCCCAAATGCTTTTTAAATGTAATTACTCAGAGGAAGGTTAAGGATGTTGAAGTCTTTTAGGAAAGGGAAGCAGAAGCAGTATAGGCTCAAGTTTCTAGGATTCAGAAAGCACTTGGTTAGAAATATTGTTAGTAAATGTCACTGGCCCACTATCAAGCCTCCTATCCACATACAGGTAGTTGCCAATTTACTATGCATTGGTGTTAACCACACTTAAAATCATCACTTTTTTTTTTTTTTTTGGTACATCTTATTCTTAATAAGTACTACATACAATGTTGTAGTGCACAATGTACTATTACCATTCTCATGCCAACCTCCAAAGACAAAATAAAGATCAGATTTATAAAGATAGTGATAATAAAGGCAATAATAATGAAGATTAAAAAAAAAAGAGATGTATGACTTAGGTCAGAACTGACTTAAGATGGAGTGGTCAGAATGGAACCCCATCCTAAGTCAGAGTCTACCTGTATTTTCAGTGCTGAATTCCAAGCACAGGGTGCAGAAGGCAAAGAAAAGGGTAGCTTTGGCAATTACCTGGCTAATTAGATGACAGTAGCCCATCAAATGGGGTAAATCAGGAAGGTCCACTCCTGGGCATAAATTACTCTGGTTGTCTGCATTGATCATATTAACTGGGTAAGTGCCAAAATCCATTCACTCTTCACCTTGGAGAGGCAGCTGTAATTAAGGTTCGTTTCACTTCAGGGGGCAACTAATTTTGGTTTTTCAGCCACTTTGCATTTGGACTTCAAAAGAGAGAAAGGAAAGAAAAAAAGAAAAAATGCCCCTCCTGTTTAAACCCTGGTGGGGTAGTGGGTACGTGCTACAGCTGCTAACGAAAAGGTCAGCAGTTCAGATCCACCTTGGAAACCCTATGGGGGTAGTTCCACGGTTCTACTCTGTCCTATAGTGTTGCTTTGAGTTGGAATTGACTCGACAGCAATTGTTTTTTTTTTTTTTTTGGTTTTATCATGTATTGCATTCTGCTGTCTCATTGCTACTGGGGTTAATATTAATTGGATCCGTTTGCTTTGTGATACTTAGAGAATTTAGTTCCACCAGCTGAAGAAAATGGTTTGCCTTGAATAGGACTGGCTACATAGTTAGCAGGGCCCATTGCAAAATCAAACTATGGGGTTCATTATTAAAAAATCAGTAAGATCTTTAAGACAGTGACAACAGAGCATTAAACCAAGTGTGGGGCCCTTCTGAGCAGGTGGCACGCCCATGAAGCAGGCCCTGGCCTCGTAAAGATGTGTCCGCTTGTTCATCTGACACTTTCTTGACCTTCAAAGAGTAACCAGGCTGCTCTGCTCTGCTTCATTTGAACCATAGGCCTCTGTAGGGGAAAGGACAGTGAGTGGACTGGGAATCTTCCATTTGCCCCTCCACATTCTCTCTCATCCCTTCTCCACCTGGCTCTGTTCCTGAGAGATTGGTCTCCCCTGCTGGCATCAATGCCATCTTTGTCTTCTGATTTCTGGTATAATTTGGCCAACAGCAGGTCCAGCAGGGGATGGGAGAGTGGGAGGAAGGTGGGGTAGGGTATTTATTTCTTTGGTTCCCTCCTTCTGAATCGTATGTCGCAGGTTGGCTGTATATGTGTACCAAAGGCCACAGCTCCTGCCAGGTAGTCCTCTCCATAAAGTTACCCTTTCTGGGTCCTTGTAACCACTGCATCTCCTTGCGCCTTCAGACCTAGGGGTGGTCATAGCTTCTTGCTGTTGCTAGCCTCGTGTCCTGCACTATTCTTTATTACTCTCTCCTTAACAGCCTCCTTTATAGGACTCCTCAGTAGCATCAAAAAGAACCCTCTGCTTCTTGTCTGGGCCCTAATGATTCAATAACCATTTGTCGGGGTTTAACCATACCCTGTGCTACTGCAGGGCGGAAAGAGAGGCTAATGGCTACAATAACAAGTGATTCTGCTGGGCCAACTCCTGGTGAGGTTAGGTAATCGGGAGGCAGTGTATCCACATCCACAGTGGCGAAGAACATGCGCTTGAGAGTCAGACATTTGAATCCTCTAAAGGAGCCCTGGTGGTGCAGTGGTTAAAGCGACCAACTGCGAACCAAAAAGTTGGTGGCTTGAAACCACCAGCGGCTCCTCAGGAGAAAGATGTGGCAGTCTGCTTCCATAGATATGTACAGCCTTGGAAACCCTATGGGATTGCTATGAGTCGGAATCCACTCATTGGCGGTGGGTTTTTTTTTTTTAGTGTGACGTTAAAGGAGCCCTGGTGGTGCAGTGGTTAAGGGCTTAGCTGCTAACCTAAAGGTTGGTGGTTCAAACCCACCTGCTGCTCCTCAAGAGAAAGATGTGGCAGTCTGCTTCTATAAAGATTCACAGCCTTGTGTACAGCCTTGGAAACCATATGGAGCAGCTCTACTCTGTCATATAGGGTTGCTATGAGTCAGAAATGACTCAATGGCAATGGTTTTTTTTTTTGTTGTTAGTATGACTTTGGGTAAATCATCTCATCTGTAATATGAACATAATCATACTCCCTTGCTCGTAGGACTGTTTTGAGGATTAAGGGAGATCACATGGGTATCATGCTTAGCACAGTGCCTGGTATATATAGTTAAGTGCTCAAGAAGCATTAATTATTAATTATATGAGCTGTCCCATTCAAGAGGATACATTGTCTACTTTGTCTTTGACCTGAACTAAGACACTTACATCACAGACCACACCAGTGATGACCGGTCTTTCACAGGTTCACTATTGTTTCGGTGTTATTTCTGTTTTCTCAACTAGGTTGTAGTGTTCTGAAAGTCAGGGATCCTATATTATATACTGTTCATACTAACACAAGTTCCCACATCATAAGTGGTCAAGAAATATTTCTTGGCAAAATATAAGGTGACCATATAATTTATTGTTCATACCAGGACATTTTTGAGAGTCAAAGGGGGGTGCTTTTTAGTAATCATGCCAAAACAACAAGTGCAAATGGGGACTGTTCCAGGCAAACAGGGACATAGTTTCCCTAGTTAAGTGGAACTTCAGGTAGTTTTTGAAATATTTAAAAAAAAATTGCCAGGATTCCCCCATTTCTAGTAGTCTACTTTTGGACTGTGACGTAAAACTAGGTAGTTAAACAAATGGAGAAAAATATATTTAACACTTCTAATAGATTTCTTCCCTATGTCTAGTTTAGGAATTTGAGGCAATGGGCCGTGACTTCTCACAGCTAGAGTTCTGCCCGTTCTTATACCTTATTAGTCTACTTTACACAGGGTACCTATTTATAAAGCTTCCTTTGGTACTTAACCCTTTTTTTCTGCATAGTCTCCTAATTATTGTCTTCCTTGCATTAATGATCATTTACTTTTGAAAGATGGCAAAAATAGATTTATATGCATATGTTTTTCTGAACATCTTTGTCTTTGTATTTCTGGTTGCCTGGGTGACATTTCCAGGAGAATACATGCTAATGTTCTATTATTAAAGCAGCAATGAGATGGAAACTATTTTTAGGCCTGTTATACCTTTCTTTTCCTCCACCAGACCATTTAATTGGTTGATTTTTTCCTGTTCTCATTATCTGAAGGCCATGTGCCCTTCCTCTAGTTCTACTTGGAGGACTGGCTAAGTTTTTGAAAATTGGTAGAATAATTCAGTACCTTCTTTATTCAGAATTGCTAAATGGGTATTGATAGTCCATTCATTTGGTTAGTCAATAACAGTTGTTTTGTTACAGGGTGTCCAAACCAAGCTTCAAAACCAAAAAACGAAACCCATTGCCGTCAAATCTATTCCAACTCATAGTGACCCTATAGGACAGAGTAGAAGTGCCCCATAGGGTTTCCAAGAAGCGGCCTGTGGATTCGAACTGCTGACCTTTTGGTTAGCAGCATTAGGCAAGGGATATTTTTGGTAAAAGAAAAAGGAATTTGGAAGAGATCTGTAGTTCTATAGTGAAAGAGTATGCCCACTCTTTTTGCAGCTGGATCAACCTGGTTTCAGTCTTAGTCTTAGTATGAGGACTTATTTTTTAATGGCCAATGATCGAGAGCATTTTCTCATGTATCTGTTGGCTGCCTGAATATCTTCTTTAGTGAAGTGTGTGTTCATATCCTTTGCCCACTTCTTGATTGGGTTGTTTGTCTTTTTGTGGTTGAGTTTTGACAGAATCACATAGATTTTAGAGATCAGGCGCTGGTCGGAGATGTCATAGCTGAAAATTCTTTCCCAGTCTGTAGGTGGTCTTTTTACTCTTTTGGTGAAGTCTTTAGATGAGCATAGGTGTTTGATTTTTAGGAGCTCCCAGTTATCTGGTTTCTCTTGGTCATTTTTTGTAATGTTTTGTATTCTGTTTATGCCTTGTATTAGGGCTCCTAGGGTTGTCCCTATTTTTTCTTCGATGATCTTTATCGTTTTAGTCTTTATGTTTAGGTCTTTGATCCACTTGGAGTTACTTTTTGTGCATGGTGTGAGGTATGGGTCCTGTTTCATTTTTTTGCAAATGGATATCCAGTTATGCCAGCACCATTTGTTAAAAAGACTATCTTTTCCCCAATTAACTGACACTGGGCCTTTGTCAAATAGCAGCTGCTCATATGTGGATGGATTTATATCTGGGTTCTCAATTCTGTTCCACTGGTCTATGTGTCCGTTGTTGTACCAGTCAAAGGTACAGGTGCACCACCTTTAAGAAAGTAATTTCGTGTACCTGTTACCATTGAGTTGATTATGACTCATAGCGACCCTGTAGGACAGAGTGAAACTGCCCCACATAGAATTTCCAAGGAGCGCCTGGTGGATTCGAACTGCTCACCTTTTGGTTAGCAGCCATAGCACTGAACCACTACACCACCAGGGTTTCCAAATTTCATATAAGATATTGCAAATTCTTGAATTTACCGAAGAGAAAAATTAGGGGATCATTATTTCTTTATTTATCTCTTAACTTTTGTGAATTTTTGTTTTTTGTGGAGGGGATGGGTTGGGAAGTCACTTTGGCAATACCCCCCGAGGGAAGGTCCATTGTCCATTCTGATCTTCCTTGGATGATATCTGGAATTTTTTCTTTTTCTTGGAGTTAGTGCTCTTGCTGCTGGCAGCCTTTTCAGGTCCACTGCTGACTGGCTCCTCCTTGGAAAGAAACTTTCTTCCAACTTGCCAAACTTTTTCTCTGGGACACTCCTGCTGTTACCTGCCTCTTCAGGATCACTAGCTGATTCCTCTTTGGGGATTATTATTATTATTTTACTAAAATGTTTTTGCTCTCACAAACATTTCTGAGAACTTCTTTTAATGGTGAATACATACCCCTTGGTGTATTTATAGTTGAATTGAAAATTGAAAGTATCTAACTTACCCTTGCACTTTTAGGAACATAACTATAGTGTTATTATCCATAATTCAAAGTCTCAGGTAGCCAGCATTAATATCTGGAGTATTTTCTTTCATTATTTTTTATAAATATTTTGGTAAAGATTGTGTATGTATGTTGATATCAGTTGCTGTGGAGTTGATTCTGATTCATGGTGATCCCATATCTGTCAGAGTAGACCTGTGCTTTGTAGGGTTTTCAATGGCTGATTTTTAGGAAGTAGATCACCAAGCCTTTCTTCTGAGGTGCCTCTGGGTGGACTCTGGATGCCAACCTTTCTGTTAGCAGCCAAGCTCTCTAACTCTTTACACCACCCAGAGCTCCTACATATCTATGTCTATATAGACATGTATACAATGTGCACCGGACCCAAGCCATGTTATTTTTAATTGCCTCATGTGCGTGCCAAAGCTAGACAGTGAATAAGGAAGACTGAAGAAGAACTGATGCATTTGAATTATGGTTTTGGCGAAGAGTATTGAATGTACCATGGACTGCCAGAAGAATGAGCAAATCTGTCTTGGAAGAAGTACAGCCAGAATGTTCCTTAGAAGGAAGGATGCTGAGATATCATCTTACATACTTTGGCCATGTTATCAGGAGGGACCAGTCCCTGGAGAAGGCCATTATGGTTGGTAAAGTAGAGGGTCAGCAAAAAAGAGGAAGACCGTCAATGAGGTGGATTGACACAATGGATTGACACTGCAACAATGGGCTCAAACACAGGAATGATTGTTAGGATGGTGTGGGACCAGGCAGTGTTTTGCTGTGTTGTACATAGGGTCGCTATGAGTTGGAATTGGCTTAACAGCACTTAACAACAATGACAACAACATACGACTATATAATCTATGTCGATGAATCTTTATCTGACTGTTGTGTGCACTTGTGCAGTTGAAGGGGAAATATTTTGACTACATTCAGTCTTGTGGATAGAGCCCAAAATATAGCACGTAGAAATCCATGATTACTAATTCGGATTATATGGCAAGTCTGAGAGAAGAGGTGGACTTTAATTTTTTGTTATTTAAAATTGTTTAACTTTGTTGTCCTTGGGTTCTCTTAAGCACCCTGCTGAATTGTTTTTCTATTTCTTGAAGGCAGATTGCTGGATTATTGCTAGAGTTGTTTTGCTGCCCTTATTGTTGTTGGTTGCTGTGGAGTTGAGTCTATCCCATGGCGACTTCACGCAGACTAGAACTGCTCCATAGGGTTTTCAAGGCTGTGACCCTTCAGAAAGAGATGGCCAGGCCTGTCTTCTGAGGCGCTTCAGGGTGTGTTCAAATTGTCAACATTTTGGCTAATAGTTGAGTGCTCAACTGTCTGTGCCATCCTGGGACCTTAAAAGAGAGGGAAAGAAAATGGAGGAGGTGGGGGGAGAGGTATGCCTACATATCTCCTTAGACATGTGACCTGGATTTCCTAATAGGATATTTAAAGTAAGAGCTCTTTGAGGGGATTTTGTTCTGTGACTTACGGAAAGGGGAAAACTGGGATGTGAAAAGTCTGTGATGTTGTGTTCCCAACACTTCACTGCCTCAAATGAAGGACATGGCCACCATTTTCATGCAAGGCCAAAGGACAAGACAGCGAGAATCAGAAGTCAGCTCTGGCATCTGAAGTTTCTTGGGAAAGCAACAGGAAGACTGTGCTTTGTGTTTTTCTAATCTAGACATTTAAAGAATATGGTCCCCTCCACATACCTTCACTGTTATAAAAAGTAAGTCATTATCATGAAATAAATTCTGGCCAATATAGAAATTAGAAAGAAGAAGAAGAAGGAAAAAAAAAAAAAAATCACCTGGCATCCAGATATTCAAAGGCAACCAGGGTTAATATTTGGACTATTTCTTTTTATTATTTTAATATAGAGGTTTTTTTCTTAGATACATAGTTCCATTTATATATAATTTTGTACTATTTTTTCACTTAACCATATGTCACATATGGCTTTATTAAGTATATACTATTTCATCAAATGGATATACCTCAGTTTCCTTAGCCATCCCATTATTCATCATTTGGTCAAAATTTTAAATAATTTTTTGCTATTATCAGTTTTGTACAATAATCTTTATATAAGATTATATCTTAGGGTATACTTACAGTGAATTTAATAGGTTGAAGGTTCAAACATTTAAAAAATCTCGATGCATTTCACCAATTTGCTTTCCAAAAGGTTAAAGCAATTCATGCCATATGATTGGTTTCACCCTCTGTCATGGATTGAATTGTGTCCCCGCAAAATATCTGTCAGTTTGGCTAGGTCCTGATTCCCTTACATGATTGTATGATTGTCTACCATTTTATCTTTTGATGTGATTTCTTTATGTGTTGTAAATCCTATCACTATGATGTAATAAGAGGGATTAGTGGCAGTTATACTTATGAGGCCTACAGGATTAGGTAGTGTCTTAAGCCAGTCTCTTTTGAGATATAAAATAGAGAAGCGAGCAGACAGACGGGGGACCTCATACCACCAAGAAAGCAGTACCGAGGACAGAGTACATCCTTTGGACCTGAGTGAGGTTCCTGCGCTGAGATTCTCCCAGACCAAGGGAAGACTGATGACAAGGACCTTCCTCGAGAGCTAACAGAGAGAGAAAGCCTTCCTCTGGAGCTGATGCCCTGAATTTGGACTTGTAGCCTACTAGACAGTGAGAGAATAAACTTCTTTTTGTTAAAGCTGTCTACTTGAGGTATTTCTGTTATAGCAGCACTAGATGACTAAGACACTGTCTTTCACTTGCATTGGATATCATCACTCTGCAACACTTTTACTGATTTGATAACCCCAAGTATTTTATTTTCATTTGTATTTCTTTGATTACTAGTGAGGCCAAGAATTTCTTTTTCATATTATTGTATACTAGTCGTGTTTCTTCTTAATTTTCAGTTACATGTTCTTTGCTCTTAGGTGTTTTTCTTAACTACCAAAATTAGAATTCTTTATTTTTTTCCAGTTACAAAAGGGATAACAAGTGAAACAATTCTGTACAAAGATACACAAAGGAAAACTCTCTTTTCTCCTCCTTTCATGCCTCCATGCTTTCAAGGTTGTTGTTGTTGGCTGTTGTCAAGGGCCTCTGACTCATGGTGACCTCATATGTAACAACTGAACAAAATACTGCCAGGTTCTTCACCATCCACATGATCGCTTGCTGATTGGACCGTTGTGATCCATAGGGTTTTCACTGGCTGATTTTTGGAAGTATGTTGCTAGGCCTTTCTTCCTAGTCTGGTTTAGTCTAGAATAGGTAAGCAGTGTTAAAAGCCCAAGGTTGTCTCTCCATCTTGATTTTGCATATAAATACGTTTTTATAAAGATACAAAGGAAACTTATTTGTTTTTACCAAAACAGGATCCTAGTATGTACATTATTCTGCAACTTGGTTTGTTTTTCATTTAAAATATACGTCATGGGTATAGGATCTTTATTAACGTAAAATAAAATGTTTTTGGCCATGTTACAAATACTTTTCCAGTGTATTGCTTGCTGCTTTGACAAAGAAAGTTTTCTATTAAGTGAGCAAATGTTCCACTGTAATTTCTTCCACCTATAGGATTTTCAATGGCTGATGTTTTAGAAGTAGATCACAAGGCTTCTATTCTGAGGCATTTCTGGGTGGACTTGAACCTCCAACCTTTTGCTTAGCAGCTGAGCATGATAACCATCTGTATCACCCAGGGACTCCTCTATTGTATGAAGTTATCGCAAATTGTTTATTCATTCTAGTACTCAAAAACACTAAGATAATTTGCATATCTTTTGCTATTATAAACCAAGCTGCAATGTATTCTTGAACGGACAGCTCCCTCCTTTTACAGGGTTTGATAAATACTCAGCTCAGTGTTCTATTGGTTTTAAAAAATTGTCTAACTTAAAAAACCGTATTATTATTTAATCCAACTGTTACTTATTTTGGTGTATGGTGAGGAGGAAATGAGGGGCTCAGTTGATTATTTTTCTCCTTTAGCTTATTAACCATCACATTTTACTGAGTTTTTTTTTTTTTTTTTTTTTACTTTCCATAAAACAAGTGACTGCTCTTATTTGTCCTTTGGTGTTTTTCAACAATAAACTGGTGGTATTGTAATCAGAAGGACCTTCTTCTAAGGAAAGGGAGATTTTTATATTTACCTGGAATTGGGTGGTTGCACTGAGAACCACCTGGTCCCCTCAGGCCCCAGGTCTTTGCCTCATGTGTGTGTAGTCTGGGGAGCTCCGAGTGCTTCGTCTGCACTGCATTGCCATGAGAGTGGTAGGGCCACAAATACAATCTCATTTTACAAGTTTAAATATCAGGGGTATCCAAATGATTCACTCAGGGTTATTCCTGCTTTCCAGTCCAATTGTTCGTAATTTTATATTATACTGTCTATTGTTTTTTTATTGTTTTGGTGTTCCTTCTGATTCCCTTTTGTAATGATACATTTATCTTTGAAACTTCAATTCTGATTGATTAGTTTGATCACCATATAGGGAATCTTGTCCCTGAGTGGTACAAATGGTTAGCACACTCAGCTGCTGACCTAAAGGTTTCAGGTTCAAGTCCACCCAAAGGAGCCTCAGAAGAAAGGCCTGGCAGAGCACTTCCGAAAAATCAGCTCTTGAAAACCGTATAGAGCACGTTCTACTCTGACACACATGGAGTCAACAGCAACTGGTTATGGGGAATCTCAGGAAGGTCATAATGATACTTTTGTCTAGAAATGAGGGTGTTCCCGGAAGCATTATTATTATTATTTTTTATTGAACAAACATTTATTGCATGCCTACTCTGTCCAAGGCATTTTGCCAAGATGTTGTGGGAAATACAAGATGAATAAGATGCTTTTCCTCTCCTCAAATAATTTACTTTAATTACTTTAGCATTGTTTTATTTATTTTATAAATACAGGTTTTTTTTTTTTTTTTTTTTACTGAAGGATATCAATATTTTGTTTTGCACTCACTCCACTGTCTTGAAACCCAATGACACGTCATGGTGCTTTCTAATGAGCAATTCTTGTGATTGCATTGAATCCTGTGTCCTATTAAAGGAACTACTCTGAGGTACTTAAAACACCTGAGGACTTGACTGATGCATATTTCATAAGCTAAGATAGGCTTGGAGATCTACAATGTCAGTGTCTTCTGTTTCTAAATAACTATACTTTCCACTGGTGTGCTAGCCCCAGCTTCTGTTCCATTGGACATGTGGGTAGCTTAGTCATTTGGTCAACCAGGATCTAAAAATAAATCTAGAATCTTTGAGAGTTTTTCTTTTTTTTTGCCTGACTAATGTGTGTTTTTGTATATTCGAAACTGCGCTGTGTAACTATTTACTTTTGCATTATGTATAGCACTTAGCAACCAACAGTAGAAGAGCACAGGCAGTGCTGGCTGAGGAGAGAGAGCCATCCAGCAGAATGTGAGCAAATTCTCCTTTTCTCCCCCATTCCGATACTCCGTGGCCCTGGGGTCTTCCCTCCTGGCCTCTAGTTCTTCCTCTTTACCTTCTCCGCTGGTAGCCAACTAGGGACCAGGATGAGGGACAGGAAGTCCCCTTCATGTACTACTCTTAACCCTCATGACCTCTGGTCAAGTCAAGTGGAGTGAGGGGAGGGAGGGCTGGCTTCGGCCACCACTTGTATCTTGGCACCAGTGACAGTCCCGTAGGCTCAGAAGCACTGAGATGTTATGTCTTATTTGGAACTCTACATGCATTTCCATAAAGGAAAGCCACAGTGGGGGCTGGACTGTACAGGACATCACAAAACTATGTGATTCTTCAGGAGCCCTCGGGTTCGAATGACTCCTTAGGGTGACATAAGTCAGTAGTTATAGCATTGTTTTTATGGGAAGATACATCCTAAATTGTAAACATTGCAGGGTAGGGAAAAACTTAGAACTTGATCAGCTTGTAAGTCGAAGGACTGGCTGTAAATTCAAAAAGTGGCTTATTCCCACCTAGAATGTCTGCTTCCCTGAAACGTTGGAGGATACAGAATGTGTTCAGTCCCTCTTTCCCTAGCCCTCCTCTGTAGCTATGAAAATGCTTTAGTGGTCTGATTTTTAAAAGTAGCAATTGGACTAAAAAATTTATGTCCCAATTAAACCAAAAGAAGGGATGGAGAAAGACCTCGGGAGTGTAGGTTTAGTTTCTTGAATATTGCTGTTTTGCAAAGAATGCAAAACCAAATACACCAGGGCCTTTGTGATAAACCACTTATTTTTTTCCTTAAAAAGTCAAACTTCTGTTTCTTTCTCAGGACTTCTGTGTGCCTCTTATGTTCAATGCATTTTTTGGGAACAGATTTGAAGTATATTTCTATAATTTTTTTTTTTTTGCTGTGGAATTAGAGAATTTCTTTTACATAAAAAGATTTATGGAAAGTTGATCTGTATCATCTTTCTTTGCAAAATCAGTATTTTTAAGGTATGGAAAACGTGGATCAGCAGTTCAGAATGATTAAATAGTGCTTATTTGGAAAGGAATGACGTCTGTATGTATGCTTTTGTAATTTTCATGTAAGGAGGCAAAACAAAAAGTAAAACCCCCAGCCTCTAGATGAATTTTTTTCCAACCTCAGAATGGGTGAGCCTGCTCAACAGGAAGTAATCATGGGACAGCGGTTTGAATAATACCAGAAGGCTTCTGGATTTGGCTTAGCTGTTTTCTTCCTACCAAAAGCCAGGAGAGGCTATAGAAACTCTTGCCTTTCTACAGCATCTGCATCTTTTGCAGAGTCCATGTATTGCACTTTGGGGCGCTGCCCCTGCAGTAACAAAAAAAAAAAAAAAAAAAAAGAGCTGCAGAAATAGAGCTGTAGAATGCAATTGAAAGGGGATTGAAACTTCAAGCAGTTATAGACAAAAAGTCTCTGAAGTTGGCATATCAGCCCTGGTGTACAGAATTAACTAGTCCTGAGGGATCAGTGTGGGACTCCAGAGGATCAGAGCATAATACAGAATGAGGACAATAACAGGGGCACATCCACATAAGAACAGATCAGCACATCTGAGACATAGCCGTCCTGCCCATGGCTGAGGTTTTCTTCAGTTGAAAAGGGTTTTACACTGTCAAAAAAAAAAAAAAAAAACTCACTGCTATAGGGTCGCTGTGAGTTTACACTGTAGTTATACCTGAAGTATGACCTTCAGTATATCTCACCTGAATTTAGAGACCATCTCAAGAATAAAATTTGATGCATTGAACACTAATGACCAGATGAGCTATGGGATAACATTAAGGACATCATACATGAGGAAAGCAAAAGGTCATTAAAAAGACAGGAAAGAAAGAAAAGACGAAAATGGATATCAGAAGAGACTCTGAAACTTGCTCTTTAAAGTAGAATAACTAAAGTTAGTGGAAGAAATGATGAAATAAAAAAGCTGAACAGAAGATTTCAAAGAGTGACTTTAATATTTGATTGAGCTAAGAAGCATGTTCCTTACATTTTTTTTTTTTTATTTCTGTCTCATCTTTGCCTGAAAAGTGAGCTATGGGAATGGTTTCAGTTCAATCAAATATATGAGCCCAAATGGGCAACTCCTGTCCAAAAGCAAGATGAGAAGGCAGGGAGGGACAGCAACTGGATGAATGAGCACAGGAAACCCAGAGTGGAAAGGGGGAGAGTGCTTTCATATTATGGGGATTGCAACCAATGTCACAAAACAATATGTTTATAAATTTTTGAATGAGAAATTAACTTTTGCTATAAACTTCCCCCTAAAGCACATTAAAAAAAAAAAAAAGTGGGTCAAGAAGACAAAGTAAAGTATTATAATGAAATGTGCATAGACCTGGAGTTAGAAAACCCAAAGGGAAGAACACATTCAGCATTTCTCATGCTGGAAGAACTGAAGAAAAAATTCAAGCCTCTAGTTGCAATATTAAAGGATTCTGTAGGTTGCTATGAGTTGGAATTGACTCAACAGCAACGGGTTTGGTTTTTTTGGCTTTATAGGCAAAATATTGAATGACACAGGAAACATCAAAAGTAGATGGAAGGAATACACAGTGTCACTGTACCAAAAAGAATTGGTCAACATTCACCCATTTCAGGAGGCTGCATATGATCAAGAACCAACAGTATTGACGAAAGAGGTCCAAGCTGCACTGAAGGCATTGGCGAAAAACAAGGCTCCAGGAATTGATGGAATAACAATTTAGATATTTCAACAAATGGATGCATTGCTGCAAGGGCTCACTCGTCTGAGCCAAGAAATTTGGAAGACCAGTAGCTGGCCAACTGACTGGAAGAGATCCATGTATGTGCCTATTCCAAAGAAAGGTGATCCAACATAATGTGGAAATTACTGAACAAGATCCATATCACATGCAAGTAAAATTATACTGAGGGTAATTCAAAAAAGGTCGCAGCAGTACATCAGCAGGGAACTGCCAGAAATTCAAGCCAGATTCAGAAGAGGACGTGGAACCAGGGATATTATTGCTGATGTCAGATCTTTGCTGAAAGCACAGAATACCAGAAAGACATTTAAGATGTGTATCATAACAAATGATGGATAATGTTGTGAAGAATGAGAATTCTAGAACACTTGTGTTCATGAGAAACCTGTACATATAGACCAAGAGGATGCAGAGCAAGGGGATACTGCATGGTTTAAAATCAGGAAAGGTATGTGTCAGGGTTGTATCTTTTCACCATACTTATTCAATCTGTATGATGAACAAATAATCCGAGAAGTTGGACTATATGAAGGAGAACGCAGCATCAGGATTGGAGGAAGACTTATTAACAACCTGTGATATTCAGGTGAGACAACCTTGCTTGCTGGAAGTGAAAAGGATTTGAAGCACTTACCAATAAAGATAAAAAACTACAGCCTTCAGTGTGGATTATACCTCAACATAAAGAAAACAAAAATCCTTACAACTGGACTAATAAGCAGTATCATGATAAACAGAGAAAAGATTGAAGTTGTCAAGGATTTCATTTTACTTGAATCCACAATCAACACCCATGGAAGCAGTAGTTAAGAAATCAAATGACATATTGTATTGGGTAAATCTGCTGCAAAAAACCTTTTAAAAGTGTTAAAAAGCAAAGATGTCACTTTGAGGACTAAGGTGTGCCTGCCCCAAGCCATGGTGTTCTCAGTCACCTCATATGCATGTGAAAACTGGGCAAAGAATAAGGAAGACCTAAGAAGAATTGATGCTTTGAATTATGGTGTTGGTGAAGAATACTGAATATACCATGGATTTCCAGAAGAATGAACAGATCTGTCTTGGAAGAAGTAGAACCAGAATGCTCATTAGAAGCGAGGATGGTGAGACTTCGTCTCACATACTTTGGACATGTTATCAGGAGGGATCAGCCCATGGAAAAGGACATCATGCTTGGTAAAGTGGAGGGTCAGTGAGAAAGAGAAACACCCTCAAGAAGGTATATTGGCACAGTGGCTGCAACAATGGGCTTAAACATAACAACGATTGTGAGGATGGTGCAGGACTGAGTAGTCTGTTACTCTGTTTTCGCTATGAGTTGGAACTAACTCGATGGCATCTAACGACAACAGTTATACCCATATGTTATCTGTTTTATACGTAGGGTGTAAAAATGTATTTATATTTAGGAGAACCATTTAGTAAATTGTTGCTTTAGTTTGGGCCCTTTTAGTGGTAAAAGGCTAGGACTTCACTCAAACTAATTCAAGTAAAAGGGAGTCATTGTAACGATAATTCCTGCTGTCGTTTATTCATACCTCACTGTGTGCCTGACACTGTTCTGAGTATAGTATCTCAGTGAATCTTCTCCACAACCTGTTTAAGTAAGGGAATTGTTATTGTGCACCCTACTAAGGAGGAGCTGGCTTGGAGAATGTGCCTTCAGGCACCTGGGTAGGAAGTAGGAGTCAGGAGTTAAACCCAGGTGGTCTACTTCTAAGCCATAGTTGCTACCTACTATCCTGCCTGGCCCCTCAAAAGTTCCCATGTCCCTGAAACAAAGTACAGGTGATTGTCATAGGGTTCAAAGCAAAGGACTGGGAAATTGGGAATGAGACCATTATCTTTTTCAGAGGTCGTATGGTCTGTACTCTACTAACTTCTTTCTCCCCCTCTCTCTTCTTCTGTTTCCTCATTTTCCATATGGCCCCTGAATGGTCAACCAAACCCTTTGAGGCTGCAGCATCAGTCTCAATTTCTCTGAGTATCTTCTAGCTCTAATTCGTAAGTGAGAGAATCCTATTCACCCAGCTCACTGAGGCAGGCCACTGGATCCTGCCAGCAAAATAATTACTACCTGCCTTTAGGATGGCTGTGTGTCTAAATCCATCAGTGGCTATCTCATGCACAGACTTCTCCAGCACCATTTCCCTGAGTAGGGTATTATGGGCAAGGAATTGTATGCTGGAATGGGAAATGGAAACTAACATCTTTGCTACAACTGTATATGGCTCACTTTATACTTTAATAAACACTTTTGCTATCTTTATAGTCTCTACTTAAAAGAACTATTAAGTCTGTTAAGACTCTTTGGGTTGAAAATGATATTACCCTAATTCAAAGGAGTTTAGCAAAAAAGCAAATTAATTCATGTAACTGTAAAGGCAAAGGCTTGGTTGAATCTAGGTCTCAAGCATTGTCATCAGAAATCTATCTCTTGCCATCTCTTGGCTCTGCATTCCTCTGGATTGGTTTCATCCTCAGGCAGGCCCTCCCTTCATGGTGTCAAGATGCCACCACCAGAAACGCCACCCTTATTTGTTAGCTAAGCCACCCCAGTGGAAAGCTTCTCTCACTGTAGCTCCAGTAAGAGTTTCAGGTTTGATTCTCATTGCCATGAGTTGGTTACATGCCTATCTCTCAACCAGTCGTGGCTGCCAGTGTAGGAGGTGGAATATGCTCATTGGCCAGACCTGTGTCATTTCTCACTCCTGAAGAGGGGCTAAAGACCCCCCCCCAAAAAAAAAGTACACAGACTGGGAATGAGGGAGTATGGTCTCCAGCAACAACTGGGATGTTAATACCAGAAGAAATGGGAATGGATGCTGTCCAGGCAAAAACAACCCATGTCCACTACGGAACACTCTCAAGTTTATTACAAGTAACTGGACTTCCATAACCAAGATTTTGGGGCTCAGAGAAAGTAGACTGGATCACAGGCTTCTTCTAATTCGTATGTGACATATCCAAAGACTTAGGAAAACCAAAGTGCTTGGGAAGGCCTAGATCTGTGTCATAATCCTGAAAGATGATGTTACCAAACCAAATGAAATTGCTATTTAAACTTAAGCGCCTTTCTGAGAAAGCCAATCACAGGATGGTTTTTGTCTTAAATTCTTGATCAAGTAGGAAAATAAGACTTGAAGGGCTCTCATTAGTGCCTTTTATTTGAAGTCTAAGCTGTTCTGGCATTGAAATGATTTTGGTCAGTTACATAAAGGCTTTGCATAAAAATTTAGCAGTACCTAGAATTTAAAACTCACTTTTTCTAGCTAATGATTAAAACACCCTCTTTATATATCAGTGATGGAATTTCCGTATCCCTTTGGTTTTTTTTTTTTTTAACCTTCTGCAATGGTCCCAAGTATCCCCTGGAACAAATTATCAGCTTCTTTTGCCTATCAAATTTTTGCAGACAGTTGCCTTCGTTTCTTAATGTTTATTTAAAACTTAGTGTTTACAGGATTAAAACAATCCCCGCGTATGCCCAAATGTGTGCTTTCTCTCTTAACTTTAATGGTACAACTGTTGTTTGATTACATGCTGTTTTGGGTTCTTAATTGCAAACAACAGTGCCCAGTCTGGCTAGTTTAAGCAGAAAGAGAGATTTTTAAAGGATATTAGGGAGTCAAAGCATATCTGGGAGGACCAGAGTCAGACTTGGAGGCCATGAAGTCAGGAACACTACACAAATTATACCACTGGTGGTCCAATTGGAGATCCTGGTGTGGTCCCTGCTAGTTATAGGGCCCCCTACTCATATCACCTTGGACTTATATCACCAGGTGGGTTCTGTCTGGTAGAACCCCATCACTGTGGCCTCTGAAAGCTTGGTATTTCTCTTCTATGTTCTGCCAATCCCCATCAACACAAATTCCACATTGTACATCCTTCTTCACCTTATCCTGTTTGCATGGATGCTGCTGATTGGTGGAGCTCAGGTCACATGCCTATACCCTTGCTGCAAGGTAGGCTCTGAAGACAAGTTCCTGGCTTCCATCTTGGGGAGGCACCTACTCATAAGGTAGAAATTCCTCTAATGTGGGAGAAGTATTCAAAAAATACTATTAGGTGACAAAATATGACACATCACAATACATATCCAAGAAAGGGGCCTTGTTTTACTTCTGGATGCCCTGTTGTTCTAAGATAAACCAAAAAAACCCAAACCCATTGCTGTCTAGTTAATTCTGACTCCTAGCGACCCTAGAGGACAGAGTGGAACTGCCCTATAGGGATTCCAAGGAGTGGCTCATGGACTCAAACTGCCAACCCTTTGGTTAGCAGCCGTAGCTCTTAACCACTGTGCCACCAGGGCTCCCATTCTTAGCAGTAGGGCTGTTCCTTACTGAGTATGATTTGAATGACTCCAGGAAGGATTTTTTTGAGTTTTTTTAGGAAGGACCCTCCCCTGGCCTGAAGCTGTATAGGAGACCTATTACTTTTCATTAAGTGGAAATCCAGCTACCTCCCACCTTCGTTGCCTCATTGGTATCATCTAAATCAGACCCCATACTTCCCTGTGTGAAGGTAGAAGGCTGATTTTCAGAGATGGAAACCTACTTGCCTGTAGTCACAAGAAATGTAAGCAGGAGCCAGGCCTGTACTCTGACTTCAGAGTTTTGCCTTTGCCAGTAGTGTGTCGTAGGGAGCCAGCTGGGTTTCTGCCAACCCCCCAACACCTTCCTCTACAATATTCAATGATGAATTGTGCAGTGTAGATGAGGGGGGTAGGATTTGCCTTGTGTCTCTGCCACGGCTAAGCCCCACTGGATTTGGCCAGTGTCCAGAGAATACATTTTATATTATATAACCAGAAAATGAATATTATTAGTTGTAAACTGAAGCTTTAATGATATTCACTGGAACCTTCCAATAACATGATTTGCGTTACAGTATAATTCATTATTAGATGGATTTACCTCATATCCTGACTGAGGAGGTGGGGATGGTAGTTACAAATGCAGCAAAAGCTAGAGGAGAAATGACGGTCTGGAGGAGAGTGAGAGCACATCTGGGTCATGGGATCCATAAAGGCTTTGCCCGAGGTGGTGGGTACTGTGTGAGATGGGCACTGAAGAAGCCAGGGTTCCTTGGGGGCAGGACAGTATAATGGTTAGGAGGATGGGCTCTGGAGTCTGATCCCTGGGTTTGGATACTGGTGGTGACTTGCTAGCTGTTTGTCTTGGTTATGTAGTGCTGCTATAACAGAAATACCACAAGTGGATGCCTTTAACAAACAGAAGTTTATCCTCTCACAGTCTAGGAGGATAGAAGTTCAAATTTAGAGCACCAGCTCTAGGGGAAGGCTTTGTCTCTCTGTCGGTTCTGGAGGAAGGTCCTTGTTATCAATCTTCCCTGATCTAGGAGCTTCTCAGCGCAGGGACTGCAGGTCCAAAGGACGCACTCTCCTGGCTCTACTTTCTTGATGGTATGAGGTCCCCCTGTCTCTCTGCTCTCCTTTTTTGTATCTCAAAAGAGATTAGTTTAAGACACAATATAATCTTGTAGATCTAATCAATATAACTGCTGCTAATCCATCTCATTAACATTGTAGTGATAGAATTTACAACACATAGGAAAATCACATCAGATGATGAAATGGTGGACAATCATACAATACTGAGAATCATGGCCTGGCCAAATTGATACACATATTTTTTGGGGACACAATTCAATCCATGACACTGTGTGACTATGCGCAAATTACTTAATCTTTCTGAGCCTTCATTTCATTAAAGGGAAAATACCTTTAAAGATTGTACCTATCTCACAGTGGTGTTGGGGAAATAAAGTTAAATTAGAGTCTGCCCAGCTTGTAGTAAGCACTCAATAACTGTTTGCTATTAGTAGTATTTTACCAGGCAGGGAATGGGCTAGGGTGTGCTTGGGCTTAGTGGTATTATGGTGCATTGTTTCCATCCGATGTAACCCAAGGGGAGCTACAGGTAGAGCCTGCCCTCTCCTCTCTAGTTGTTTCACATTTGCTTTCTTTGTTGCCCATTTGCAATATAAGCTGGGTTGTTTGGGTGGAGTCTTAACGATGGGAGTAAGTGGATGGAAACAAATCCTTATGTAATAACTATATAATCTTAGGCTGAGGAAAGACTTGAATAATGGAGGGAAGACGTGGTATGTATTTTGTGAACAGCTATGTGGTTTGCCTGGAGCCCAGTTCACCAAGGTCCCTTTTTTATGAGTCTGTATTTTCCAAGAAGTCTCCCCTTTACGGATTTGGTTTCCCAAAAAGGGCTTCAAAGAAAAATAGAAGCATATTCTCGTCCACTGAACAATATGTTTCTTATTGTAAATGAGTAAACTTACCTTCCGGTTTGTCAGTGTCTCGAGCATTTAGTTGGTGTTGAGTCAGTCCCCCAGGGTCTCATCACCCCAGAGGGAGCTGATAAAATCGAATTCCTGAATGTGCATAGCTGGGGACTAGGCCTTGGACCTTTGGTGGTCTGTCAGAGGTACAGACGTGAGAGGCCAAGTAGGAAACAAAAAGTGCCTACCTTTTCTCTGGCTGAACCCTGAACATCTGGTGGGTTTGGGCAGAGCCCAGCACTTAGAGGAGTACCTGGTTGGTACAAACCGTTACTGTTCTCAGCTGCTAACTCAAAGGTTGGTGGTTTCAGTCTACCCAGTGGCGCCTTGTAATAAAGCCCTGGCATTCCACTTCTGAAAAATCAGCCATTGAAAACCCTATGGAGCACAGTTTTACTCCACGCACATGGGGTCAGCATGAGTTGGAATTAACTTGACAGCAACTGGTTTGGTTTTTTTGGCATGTAGATAAAGCTAAATAAATATTTCTTCTTTTTATTGTTTAAATAATATTTTATTGTGTTTTTGGTGAACGTTTACATGGCAGTTTAGGTTCCCATTCAACAATTTTACACAGATTATTCAGTGACATTGGTTATATTCTTCACAATGCATGAACATTCTCAATATTTCTGTTTTGGTTTAATCTAATTTCCCTGCCCCCTTACATTTCTCATCTTAGTTTTGAGGTAATTGTTGACCATTTGGTCTCATATGGATGATTTTTTTAAAGGAGCACAGTATTCATGGGTGACTATTTTATGAGCCAATCTGTTATTTAGCTAAAAGGTGACCTCAGGGACTAGTATAGACTCAAGGTTTAAAGACTATCTCAGGGCACTAGTCTCAGGGAGTCCTCCAGCCTCAACAGGTCCAGTAAGTCTGTTTTTTGTTTTTTAAGGGATTTGAGATTTTGTTCCACATTTTCCTTTCATTCTATCATTGTGGCCCTGATTAGAACGGTCAGTCATGGTAGCCAAACACCATCTAGTTCTCCTGAACTCGGGGTAGATGAGGCCATGGTTTGTGTAGACTTTTAGTGCTGTAGACTAGTTTCTTCTTTGAGTCTTTGATTTCCTTCTTTCTCTTTTGCTTCGGATGAATAGAGACCTATAGTTGTATCTTATATGGCTGCTTGCAAGCTTTTAAGACCCCAGACACTACTCACCAAACTGAAATGTAGAACATAACTTTATGAACTATATTATGCCAATTGACAGAGATGTCCCATGAGACTATAGTCCTAATCCTTCAGACCCAGGAGACCAATCTTGCAAGGTGTCTTGTTATGTCTAAGAAGTATCCATAATTCTGCTCCCTATATGCTTTATTGTTGTTGTTGTCGTTGTTAGGTGCCGTAGAGTCTGTTCCGACTCATAGCGACCCTAAGCACAATAGAATGAGACACTGTCCGGTCCTGCACCATCCTTACAATCGTTGTTATGCTTGAGCTCATTGTTGCATTGATAATTACTGGTGATTGGAATGCGAATGCTTTATTATATGTATGAATAATATGTGCTTGCAGTCACATTCATGTATATACCTATATATATGGAAGCCCTGGTGTATACTAGTTAAGAGCTACGGCTGCTAGCCAAAAGTTCGGCACTTTGAATCCACCAGGTGCTCCTTGGAAACTATGCGGCAGTTCTACTCTGCCCTGTAGGGTCGCTATGAGTCGGAATCGACTTGATGGCAACAGATTTGTTTGTTTTTTTTTTGTGTGTGTCTGTCTGTCTATCTATCTATCTGTATATGTATATATGAATAAGGAAGATTGAAGAAGAATTGATGCCTTTGAATTGTGGCGTTGGCAAGGAATATTGAATATACCATGGACTGCCAAAAGAACAAACAAATCTGTCTTGGAAAAAGTACAGCCTGAATGTTCCTTAAAAGCAAGGATGGCAAGCCTACATCTCATATACTTTGGCCATATTATCAGGAGAGATTTGTCACTGGAAAAAGACATCATGTTTGGTAAAGTAGAGGGCCAGTGAAAAAGACAAAGACCCTCAACAAGATGGATTGACACAGTGGCTGCAACAATCAGCTCAAGCATAACAATAATTATAAGGATGGCACAGGACTGGGCAGTGTTTCATTCTGTTGTACACAGGGTTGCTGTGAGTCGGAACTGACTTGATGGCATGTAACAACAGCAACATATATATGTATGTGTATGTGTATATATATGTATATATACACACATATATAAAAAAAACCAGGAACCAAACCTGTTGCTGTTGTGTTGGTTCTGATTCATAGCGACCCTATACGACAGAGTAGAGCTGCCCTTTTAGTTAGCTGCCACACTCTTAACCACTGCTCACATATGTATACCTATACACATATATGCCTACATACATACATATATACCTGCACATATATTTTTTGGTTGTTTCTGCTGTTGTTTCGAAATTATATATGCCATAGCAATTACCACATTTTAGTGACATTGTTTACCTTTGTCAAGCTGTGCAGGCTTCACCTTCATTAGGTGTTACCTTTCCCATCACCAAAAATAACAAATGCCTATTATCTAATTTTTTTTTTTTATTATCTAGAGAGTGAAAACCCGTTTTCTTCCACCCTCCCCCCATCCCTAGTAAGCACTAATGAACATTGTTCACTATATATTTTTCTGTTCACGTCATCTCATAAAAATGAGAACATATAATAGTTGTTTTTTTGTACATACAATTTTTGTTTTTTTGTGATTGACTTATTTTGCTCAACATAATGTTCTCCAGTTTCATCCAAGTTCTAAGATGTTTTGGGAATTTATTTTTCTATATTGCTGAGTAGTGTTCCATTGTATATATGCATCACATCTTACCCTTTTGTCTGTTGATGGGCCCTTAGGTTGTTTCCATCTTTTTGCTATTATGAATGGTGCTGCGAAGAACATAGGTGTGCACATGTCTGTTCGTTCCACTTCTATTAGATTCCTTCAATAAATGCTTCTTGAATGACTGGAGGAATGAGTACTTGGTGCTGGTGATATAATGGGCTGTGGACTGGGGCAGGAGGCAGTGTACCTTTGAAACGGGGGCCTGCATTCTGGCCTTTTGCCCATTTACTATGTGTCTTTGGGCAGATTCCTTGGCTGAGCCTTAGGTGCCTTACCTGTGCAATGAAAACAAAACCTCTCTCCACTGAAGGCAGAAGGTGAGGCTGAATGCCCTTTGGGTGTCTCTTCCAGTGCTAAGACTTATACCCTACCAAGGTTATCCCAACAAGGGCTAGAGGTATTGTGGTGCAGTGTTTCCACCAGATGGAACCCAAGGGGAGCTATAGGTAGATTCTGCCCTCTCCTGCCCTCTAATTGTTTTGTGTTTGCTTTCTTTCTTGCCCATTCAAATGTAAACTGGGTTGCTTGGGTAGAGTCTTAAAGGTAGGAATAAGTGGGTGGAAAGAATTCTTATGTAATATCTACTATGCCTACCACAATACTGAACATATAAAAGGTGCTCAATAAATGCTTGTTAAATTGCATTGAATATTGTTGCCTACCAATCAACTAATTCAAATCGCATTTGTATTCTAAAGACATTATTTGCCCCATCTATAGAATAGGAATGTAAAGGTAAGCAAGACAAACAAAATCAAATTGGTTACTTTGAGAACAGAGGATGTGTTTTACGAGCTATTAGTTATGTTCTAGAGTTGCAGTCATTTAATAATGGCTCATGTTTGTTTATTCTAAGGTGTTTTATTATTTTGAAATTACTACTCCTCGCCCCAAATTTATGAGACAGAAAATTGAAACACTGATTTCATTTAAAACTTCAGGCCCTCACAGCTCCATTTGCAAGCGTTAGAGGGTATTAATATGGCTAAGTTGTCTCTCATGTAATTTGCATAAGTGCTGCTTACATCTTTGTTCCACTCTTTCTTCAGTGGGACATTCATTTCTTTTCTGAACCTGATGTGAGAATCTATTAAATTAGCCCATAAATGAGCAGCCTGCTTGTCTATGTGTAAGATTCTGAAGACTTTCATTTTAGATATACAAAAGCAAATCAAGACATGCACACAAAAACACCTCGTTTCTAATTGTTTGTAGCTTTCTAGAATATCGTTAAGGTTGCGTTCCACTCATATGCCTCTCTTCCTGAATGCATAGGCTAACAACACAGTCTGGAAATAATTCCTCTGCATAAACTGATAACTGGTCAGGAACTCAACTTGCTCCCCTGGGTCATGTGTGGCCTTCCTACATAAAGAAAACCCTGTTAATTCACTGTCTATATCAGAGCAGGTATGCTGGGGGCCTGCAGACATGCCTTATTTCACCTGTAGTGTTTTTAAATGGTTTTAAAATTTGTTGCCAACTTAAAACACAATAGGAGAGATCTCATAAAAATGTGGATTTCAGGCTTCTCTTGAAAAATCATAATATCTGCCAATAATACCATATCCCATTCCCTCAGGGCAGCAATCATGAGCTGGGCAATGCTTGTTCTCTTTAGACAGGGCATGTGCATACCTGTCTACTGCAATCCCCACCTTTCCTACCTCACTCACCTAGATGCCCACCCTATAAGAATTTGCATTTTGTGATAATTTTCTCAATAGTTTTCCAACCATGCTCTTGTAGCCTCAGCTTTGCTTTCTCCCACTGGACTCCTGAAGGTGAAGCACTCCAGAGTTGGCCTTCTGCTTAATGAATTAACTTCTTTGGGAAGCAGTGAAAACCCTTCTTCAAGGCCCTCACACATCTCATGAAAATTACTTGAATTCTTTAAAATTGTAAAGCTAGTTCAGAGGGAAGGAGGGAGGGAAGGATGAATAGGTGGAGCACAGGACATTTTAAGGCCAGTGAAGCTGCAGCGTGTGATACTGTAATGGGGGACCCATGACATTATGTATTTGTCAAAGCCCATAGAACACAGAGTGAACCATATGTGAACTATGGACTGTAGTTAGTAATAATGTATTAATATTGCTTCAATATTTAACAATATTGGTTATCAGTTGTACATATTGGTTCTTCAAATGTACCACACTAATGCAAGATGACAATAATAGGAGAAATTGTGCTCAGGAGGGTGAGGAGGTATGTGAGAACTCTGTACGTCCTTGTGTAATTTTTCTGTAAACCTAAAACTTCTCTAAAAAGTAAAGTATACTAAAAAAAAGAAAATACTGTGGGATTTTCAAAATTTAGTATCACTTTAGGAAAAATATCTGGAAGTAACATTTTGTGATTGATTCAATCCTGAATTTAGTTGTGAAAAGTCCCTGTCTGACTAGAAATTTGCAATGTATTTGATTTTCTTGATCTGAACAAGGCTTGTTCATCTTGATTTGGTGTGCTATGTATGCTGTGAGAACCTTTTTCTTGCAGATATTGATAAATGGGATATATGAAAATACTTTAGATTTTATTTCTGAATTTTCAGGTTTCAGTAAGGTCAGAAAAATGTGATTTTTCAGTGTGTTAAATGGAAAAGTCAAAATAGAGTTTTTGTTCTTCATTTTGAGCAATTAATATTTTTGATTTGTTTTTAATTGATAACATCATCCTAAATATATCATTATCTGACGTAGGCATATGACAATTCAATTTTATTATTATGTAAACAAAATTTTGATGTCAACTTGGAATTTTGGATATTTAGGTAGGCATTGGGCTAGAATTTGTATTTCTAATATCTATTTAGCATTTTGAATTAATGAAGTTGTGGACTTACAACCTTTTTGAGATTAAGAGTGCAAATAACATTGCACAGAAAACATTTAAACTCCTTAAGAAAATAGTTTTTGGGTACTTACAGAAATTCAGAAGTATGAATTTACAAACAATTTGACATGCAAATAACGAGTCTATTCCCTTCATTAACGCTGGACCCCTCGTGGACCCTCATGTTTACTCTTCTCCTGTGAAACATTCGATTTAAAGCCTAGCTCCAGTTTTAGTGTTTAAAAGTTTTAAGATTGCATTTCTTTAAAAGTGTTTTACAACCTAGACTTTTAAACTAATACCACCAACCTTCACCTGAAATACTGGATTCTTGTCATACTTACTATTTTCAATGTGCTTGCAGTTTTCAAATCCGCCAGGCGCTCCTTGGAAACTCTATGGGGCAGTTCTACTCTGTCCTATAGGGTCACTATGAGTCGGAATCGACTCAACGGCACTGGGTTCTGGGTGCAGTTTTATGAGAACATGCCAGCCTCAATTTGTGTGGGAACATTTTTCATTTCAAATTGGCTGAACTATGGAATCATATTTCAAGGACCAATCCTGTCTCTTGATGTGTATCTATTGTCTCTTGATAAAGAACTACCTCTTATATGGACCTATGTATTTACTTATTTTAAAACGAATACATTTACACTTTAAGAAATATGGGGGAAATTTCTTAAAGATACTGATAAATGGCTTGTTTCAAGGTTCTTGTCTCATATAAGAGCACTGTAGTTTAGATTGTTCGTTTCTGCCTTCTTCATCCCCCTAAAGGTACTGTTTGTGACTATATGATAGGAGTCCACGGGTGGTGCAAATGATTAACGTGCTCAGCTGCTAACCTAAGGGTTAGAGGTTTGAATCCAGTCAACCACCTCGGAAGAAAGACCTGATGATTTGCTTTTGAAAAATCAGCCATTGAAAAACCTATGGAACACAGTTTTATTTATTTAGGGGTCACCATGAGTTGGAATTGACTCAATGGCAACTGGATTTTTAATGAAGATAGAAAAAAGTTGACAAATGGAAAAAGTCTGTGAAAGGCAGAGTCAATGTGATGCAATTGATAATTAAAATAAGATGAGAAGTGAGGGAGAGACAGTACTCAGGAATAAGTCCTGGTTTTTGCATCTAGCTCTTTGGTGGATGGTGATGGCATTTATTCTGAATTGGGAAAACCTAGGAGCATGTTAGGGGTGTATCTTGGCAATGAGGTTGGTAGATCAAAGTTCTGTTCTGGACATGTTAAGTTGAAGATGCCAGTTCGACCTCCAAGTGGGGTGTTAAGACCAATTGGATATATGGACCTGCCGAGACATCAAAACTAGAGAAAGAGATTTGGGTGTCATCAGCATGCAGGTGGCACTAGATGAGCTGACCTAGGGTTGGGGCATAGACAGGAAAAGAGGCTCCAAGGATGGGCCCTGGAGGAGTGAGGAATGATCAGTGAGGAGCCAGTGGTTACCAGTTTGAGTGCTCTTGGAAAGTGACTTTTGTCTTTCCTCCTATTAGCCTCATTTTGGACTCATGCCTTGGATTTCTTGGATTCTTTTTTTTTAATTAGAAATTAAAAAAAAATTATACAGAGCAAACGAGTTTCTCATTAAGCAATTAATACACATATTGCTTCTTGACATTGTTTGCCCACCCCATGACATGTTGATACTCTCCCCTTCTTGATGTTAGATTCCCCATTACCAGCTTTCCTGTCTACCCCTGCCTTCTCGTCCTTGTCCCCGGGCTGGTGTACCCATTTAGTCTCGTTTTGTCTCATGGGCCTGTCTAATCTTTGGCTGAAGGGTGAACCTCAGGAGTGACTTCATTACTGAGCTAAAAGAGTGTCTGGGGGCCATACTCTCAGGGTTTTTCCAGTCTCTGTCAGACCAGTGAGTCTGGCCTTTTTTTTTTTTTTCTTGTGAATTAGGATTTTGTTCTGCATTTTTCTCTAGCTCTGTCTGGGACCCTGTGTTGTGATCCCTGTCAGGGCAGTCGGTGATGGTAGCCGGCAGCATCTAGTTGTGCTGAACGCAGTCTGGTGGAGGCTGTGATAGTTTTGGCCCATTAGTCCTTTGGACTAATCTTTCTCTTGTGTCTTTGGTTTTCTTCTTTCTCCCTTGCTCCTGATGGGCTGAGACCAGTGGAGTATCTTAGATGGCTGCTCACAGGCTTTTAAGACCCCAGATGCTACTCACCAAAATAGAATGTAGAACATTTTCTTTATAAACTGTTATGCCAGTTGAGCTAGGTGTACCCCCAGATGTTGGATTCTTTTTCAAATATATGTTTTAGATGAATTTGCTGCCCTGAGGCTCTTGCTCACACGACCACTGGTCTTGTTTTTTAACAGTCAGTGACAAACTCTCCAGGTTTGCGCTACACTGAGGGGTTTCCTGGGATACGGACTTTTGGTGGTAAAAATGGAATAGTCCCAGGCAAACTGGAACAAGTGATCATTCTAAGAGGGAAGCTTTGGCAAGATTTATTTATTTCATTTCACTGACTTTATGCAAGGTGACTTGTTTGAGAGAGTGTTATTTGTTGTTATAATGATTGTCTTTGAAATGTTTATGTATTTTTTTCTAGAAAATGTCTAGAAATGGATGCTTCCACCATGAGATATACCAAATAATGAAAAGCAAGTCTGAGGTACTTTTTAGTTCTATTAGCCCCTACTTGGTTTAATTTTAACAGAGTATTTTCTTGGCTTGAATTTGTGTTATTAGTAATTTCATGCACTTCGGGGTGTATATTTTGATTAATTATCTCCCCAATGAATCCAAGCATTTGCTTCAGTTAATTGAACCCTTTAATGAACCCACTAACAATATTCTTGGCATTGTATAAAATACAAAATTGGTCTCTATTCGATGGGTTTTAGCTGGTCCAAACTTAACAGATATCCAAAATCTAAACACAGGACTAAGTTGGTTTATGTTTTATGGCCTTATTCTGGGCCCTTCACTTCTTCAGCTCCAGTAACTAGGGTTCCTGCATCATTGTCCAGAACACTTGTTATTTGTGCATATCTCACTGGCCTGCTCAGTTCTTTAGCCCAGCTGCCCACCACAGCCAGTTCTGCCTCCCTCGCTCCATCTGCCACCCTCTGTTTCTTTTATCCTCCTCAGTGACTTCCTGGACTGGGCAGGAGGAAGAATTGGACACGTTTCCAGCTCTGTCTGACCAGTGTACCACCCCCGTATCACATGACATGGGTGTACTTCGTACTCAACCAAACATATGTTACTGCTAAGGCCAAAACAGCCCAAAAAGTCAGGGTTAATTCCTAATGATAAATCCCACGAGGAGAAACATTGCTCATTTATAGGAGTTGGTGAGGTCGCCATCACATACTTGAAATACTAACAATTGTTGATTTTGAGGTGTTAATAGCCCATTGCCGTTGAGTTCACTCCAACTCATAGTGACCCTACAGGACAGAGTAGATCTGCTCCATAAGGTTTCTAAGGAGTACCTGGTGGATTTGAACTGCCAACCTTTTGGTTAGCAGCAAAGTGCAAAATAGGGTAGTAAAAATAGCATGGCATATGGAGGCCAAAACCAAAAAAACCAAACCCAGTGCTGTCGAGTCGAGTCGACTCCGACTCATAGAAACCCTATGGGACAGAGTAGAACTGCCCCAAAGAGTTTCCAAGGAGCTCTTGGTGGATTCGAACTGCCAACCCTTTGGTTAGCAGCTATAATGCTTAACCATTATGCCACCAGGGTTTCCCATATGGAGGCAGATGTGTTTAAATCCTGGCCCTATCATTTGTTGTTGGAGAGGACTTGGACAACTCACTGACCTTTTCTGGTTTTCAGTTTCCTTGTTTATAAAGTGAGTAGAATATCTATCTTACAGAGCTGATGTGAGGCGCATGTAAGATGATATACAAAGCCTTATTGTTATCTTTTAGTTGCCTTTTAAATTGAGATGATTTTCTATAAACAAAGCTGCAGAGCTCTTTGTGTTCTTCGTAGAATTTAAAAGTAATAACTCTGTGGCCAATGTTGGGATTATTAGCTACTCTAAGTGTTACCGAAGTTTTGTATTTCAAGAGTGACTCTTTTGGGGTGTGATTGATAATTTTGGTTGGCCTTCAGGATATTGATTTTCATCATCAAGGGGGTGGTGGAATGTCCATCAAGAGAAACTTCGTAGATAATCAAATAAGCGGACTTACTTAAACATGACTGCTTCAGGAATGTGACTGCAGTTGATTTACTTTGATCGTTTCTTGATCTTCTGGGCCCATCTATTTTATCTTTAGGAATACTTAAAGTACTTAGGGGCAGGCCTTGTTTCTTTTCATTAACTATCACATCAGTTAGTATTTGGCTGCTGAGAACCAAGCTGAATTCAGTTACTCAAAAGTGTAAGGATTTATTATTTTTTCTTCCAAAAAATAGCTGACAGTAGTCATTCCAAGGAAGGTATGGTTGCACCTTGGTCATCAGGGGCCCAGAACCCTTCTAGTTTTTCTGGTCTACCATGTTTAGTGCGTGTTTCTGCTCTCAGAATAGCCTTATAATCCGAGGTGTAACTGGAGGTTGAGCCATCACATCTGCGCAGAAAGGTGGAAGGTAGGCAAAGGGGCACGCCTCTTAGCTGAGTCAACCCTCGTAAAGGTCTTTACTCAGAGCCCTACCTAATAACTTTTTTTTAATTTTTATTTCACTATCCACAGTTATCAGTAAGGAAGTCTGGGGAAATTTTTTTTTTTTTTTTTAAAGCTGGGCACATTGCTACCCAGTAATATAAACAGGAGAGAATAGATATCATGTTGGCAGCTACCAGTCTCTGCCTCAACTCCTTAGAACAGTCCTTCCCTATTACCTGCAATAGTTCTTTAAATCATGGAAATTTAGTGAAGTCATTCATTTATACAACAAATAGTGAGTTTTTTGTGTGCCTGTTAAATGCCAGGCAATGTGTGAAGCTCTGAGGATAGAGTAATGAGTAAGACAGATATAGTTCCTGCTCTCCTGGAGTTATAGTCCAGTGGAGGAGTAGAAACGCATGAATTAAAGAAGCACATAAACACATGAAAAATTCCCAATTGTGTTAACAAGGGGATAATTCAGAGGTACAATGAGAGGAACTGTCTTGATCTGGAGTTAGAGAAAGCTCTTGACTCCGTGGATAAGTTGGGATTTGATGAATCGGTAGGAAATAACTAGTTGAAGGGGCTGTGTAGATAAATAGCATTCCAGGAATGCTAGGCATTTCAGGAAGAGAGACTAGTAGGCAGTCAGTGGTGGGAGAAATGTGGAAAAAGGCCATGGTGGTAGACTGGTTAAGCACTCAGCTGCTAGCCGAAAGGTTGGTGGTTCGAACCCACCAGCAGCTCTGAGGAGAAAGATGCGGCAGTCTGCTGCCATGAAGATCTACAGCCTTGTAGACCCTATGGGGCAGTTTTACTCTTTTCTATAGGGTTGCTATGATTTGTAATCAACCCAATCCTATATGTGATTTGAGCCTGTGGAGCAAGAGGAAGCACGTTATGAAATGAGACTTAGAGAAGTAGGCAGGGACCAGCCACATGTGGATGTGTTAGGCAAATTGAGAACTTTAGTCTTCCTCCCAAAAGCAATGGGAAGCCGCTGAGTTTTAAGATGGGGGTGAAGGTTCAGGACATGTAAAATGATCGTATTTGCTCTTTGGAAAGATTGCTCTGATAGAGAATGGACTGGATTAGAGAACGTTTGAATAATGGCAGCCAGAGCAGACAGGAGTCCAGGCAAGAGCTGATTGTGGCTTAGTCCAGGGTGATGGTGATTGTGGGTTTAGAGAGAAGTGACACAGATTCAGGAGGACAAACATAATTCTTAGAGCTACTGGGTTCCCAGCCAGTAATGTACCCCAAGCTTAGCCACCAACAGTCTGTCAGTAGAGACCTGTATGTTGCTATGATGCTGAACAAGCTCCCAGACTAAGACATACTATGAAGAAAGGCCTGGTGATCCACTTCTGAAAAATCAGCCAGTGTGGATCACGATGGTCTGACCCCATTGTGCGTGGGGTCGCCATGAGTTGGGGCTGACTTGATACCAGTTAATAGTAACGACAATAATGTAACAGCTAAATTCTAATCTTTGATACCAGCAATAATAGATAATGTCCAAATGAAAAAAGGAAATAAGAAATAGCAATGAAGCATTTAGTATTACTATGTGGAGGTTACTATCATAGGAAATGACTAAAAAGAGTTGAGAATGGTTACTCGTGGGGGATAGGACTGGGAGGTGGGAAGGGTAAGGTAATAGGAATTTATTTTTTCATTTTAGACTTAGAATGCTATTTGATTTTTTAAAACAACACACATGTGTTAGCTTGATAAAAAAAAAGATGAATAAAGATAAAAAGAATAAAGGGACATTTTAGTCCTTTGTTGGATCACCCAGTTGGAATCTAAGCACATATACATGAAAGTTCATTGCCCTGTCCACAGAGGTACTTCACAGTTATTTTATATTCATGACTGCAGCCCTCAAGCTTTGGTTAGTTATGGAAAGGCTTATAAGACATTCAAGAGTGGTTCACGTATTACCAAAGTCAAAATCACGCTGAGCCTTTTAGAAATACTGGTTTGCTATTCATGGATCATCTTGATTGAGGAAAAATGTCTTTGTTGGCTTGGATTTGTAGATTTAAGTAGACAGTTTCAGAGTTTTAGGGCTGGTTACCATTTTAGGGTAACGACAATCAGCTTTACGAACTCGTGTGGGGAGGACGCTGAGGTTATTTTTCTCTTTGATGTGTGTTGCCTTCTGTAGTTATGTTTTTGTTCCTTATCCACCAAAAGAAACTCCCCCAAAACCAAACCTGTTGCTGTCGAGTTGATTCCGACTCATAGCGACCCTATAGGACAGGGTAGAACTGCCCCATAGGGTTTCCAACGAGTGGTTGGTGGTTTCGAACAGCTGACCTTTTTTGATTAGCAGCCAATTGCTGTTAATAAATACAAGGAGTGAAATAAAGGACTTTTCTTTTGCCCTTTTGGAAGTAGACTGAGTTGTTTACAATCTCAGTTGTAATTCTTGTTTTTGTTCTGAGCTTGCTGTTCCATTATTCCCCCATAGACTGATGAGTGATTAGAATCAAAGCCGTGGTAAGAATGGTCTGGGCCAAGCATTGAGAGGCAAGCAAACACAAATTTGCAGATCTATTACAAATGCACCTTGCTGGGAGGCAGAGTTCAATTTCTTATTGCCAGGAAGTCTTCTGAAGTGGGTAAACTTCTATTTAGCCATTTGTTATCTTGAAAACGCCCTCCTCTCATTATTCTTAAAGCTGGTGATTTCTTTACTGGTGCCCCTAGCATGAAGAAAAACAACTATTCTAGCAATGACTGTGGAAATATTAATTTTAAATATGAAACAAGGCATAGGGATGTTTGCCTGTGGGGCAGTTATGGAGGTTCCATATTTAGATGGTTTGGAATGGGAGGGAGACGTGGATATTCCACATCTGCTTTAGTTAGAGAGGGATTTTGGGAGAAGCTGCAATTTGAAGACAGCCAGCAATTTTTATCAGTTTTGGCAGGGACAGAGTGTTCATGTGTCAATCATATTTCCAAAGAGAACTTTACTACTCAATTGCTGGTCTAAAGTTTGAAAAAAATTCAGCATCAAGAGAAGATCTCTTAGGGAGAAATACTGATGCCATTTTATTCCTTTTTGCAGTCTTAGAGGCAGAAAACGAAGCAGCTAAATCAGCTATGTGACAGCACTAGTGAGTATCTTCATGGAGGTGTTTGGTTATGAAGCTAGATTTAGGAAGCCAATTTAAATCCAACACTTAACTCTGCTCCTTGTATCCTGTGGTTGTTACAAGGCAAAGCAAAAGGTAAGGATCATACTAGTGGACTATCGGCCCTTGCTGACTTCCCCTAGCACTAGTAGACCAAATTGCTGCCCCCAGGGTTGGGCCAGCAGCTGGTCGGTTCCACTGATGTTGTCAGGTGCCTATGGAGTCAGCACCGACTAATAGTGATTTTACATACAACAGAACTAAATGTTGCCCCGTCCTGCACCATTCTCATGATGGTGGCTTTGTCTGAGTCCATCGTTTTGGCTATTGTATCAGTTCATTTCATTGAGGGTTTCCTTTGTTTTTTCTGGCCCTCTATTTTACCAGCTGGGTTCAGTTAGGCTTGGCATTATGCAGGTACCAGCAGCGCCTGGTTGAGTGTTTCTCCAGTGTAAGTAAAGGGCTTGCCTCTGGGCTTTTTAATTTATTTTTATGCTTATCAAATAGTGTTCTTTTTTCTTTTTTTTGATAAAAAGAATCATTTTATTATAAAATACCAGCATGCTGCCTTGCATAATGTGTGTGCATAATACTTTGGCTGCCTGACTGACTGACTGACTGAATGAATGGGAGAATTAATAGGAAAGAAAAAGAATTGCTGATTTGGAAGCAGAGAAGGAGAGGAGATGGGTAGAGGGAAACAATGGGATTTTACCATCTCATTATCTGAAAGCTCCTCAATGTTAAATCAATAGTAGGAGTAAATGGGCTAAGCTATTTCTAAGTCCAGAAACTGTGCCATGGCAGTCTTGTTTTCATCAGTGTGATACCAGCCATATTAAGAAGCCATTTTCTGTATAAGAGGGCTTTGTTGAGACAGTGAAAATCAAATGATTCATTAAAGACGTTAACCTAAAGAACAATGTGTTACTGTGTTTGATTTCTAAGCAGACCCAGTTGTTCGTTGGTCATATTGTGTTAGTGTGACTTGTTGACATTGTGATAAATAGTACATTTTGTAACATTATTGAAAACACGAATATTTGTGCCACCTTTTTTGTGTGTGTGACAATAAGGGGAGAATCACCAAGAAAAGGGGTCATAAAAGAGCCCTTCTCATTGCTTCAATTCTTAAGGAAGTGGTTCTCAAACCTGGGCAACAACAGCTACCTGGGCTCCACCTCCAGAGATTTAGATTCTGAAGATAATGAGGTATTTAACAAATACCTCAGGCGATTATGATGCAGAAAAAAAGAAACAAAAAACTCCTCCAAACCTTCTCCAGCATCAAAATGTGTCCCATGTCTCAAGCCCTTAGGCTTCTGCATGCTCTTAGAAGCTTCGCTTTACTGCTTAGTGAGTGGGCTGGAGACCTCGAGCTGCTGGAGCCCCTCAAAGCCCCTGATTAGGCATGGAAAACACCAGTCCCAAGGTCATCTTGCTTTCGCAGTTTCTGTGGGAGTCCCAAGCCCTCCATCCCTACCATGCCAAGTGTTCACAGAATTTTAGCTTCTCCCAGAGATTCCCCAGGGGCCATGCTTTTGTTTGAGAGCCTGCCTTCTGAGGAAATTGAGACTCCCAAGGCTTGCCCTTTTACTGGTTGGAAACACCTACTAAATTCCCTCTCCCCACTTAGCCTCTGACAAGCATGGTTTAATCCAGCTGGGTTGAGGACCCCTGAAGTTCCATGACCAGCCCTAATAGGAATAGAACAGTAATATGCCCAGGAGCCAAGCATTAAAATCCACAGTGAAATATTTGGCTTGCCTCCCTTTACAGCTGAAAGAATGTAGTGTGACATGGTACATTGTTTTTGGCTAATTCTGCGGGGAAGTCTTGAAATGAATGGTTATAGGAAGCTGTAAAGATGAACCTAGAATTAGGCTACAAAGGTCGATCGAGGGTGTTTAAATAAAGGCGTTTGCTTGGGATTGTACAGAATAATGGAACTCTTAAGTGAGAAGTCAAAATAGCAAACACTGCTGGCTGCCAACAGCACATGGTGACATTAGTTTTTCATATGAAGTTACCGGAAGGGAGATGAATTATGTTTTTTCAGATTTTTTTTAAAGAAGGTGGGTGGCAGGAGGGTTCTATCATTATTAAAAAATGTTGGGAAGTGCAATGAAATGGCTATGTGTTTGCAATCAGGTTTTTCCTATTATTTGACAAGGTATGAATAATTGGAGGCAGAAGAATCATAGTCCTGCCTCATTCCTGTGGCATGTCAGTGGATGTGCTGTGTAATATTTGGGAATGTTTGCCATTATGCTGTATCTTAATTTCTCGCTTCCTTAAATATAATTTAATGCCTCATGGCACGATGGGATTTCCTTAAATGTTGGCAGATTGCTTTGTATGTTCAGATGCACAAAGTAAAAGTAATCCAATTGATTAATTTTACATTGCAGTTAATATTCATTTAAAGCTGTCAAGTGCTTGTAGTTGTAGGAGGTGTGTGAAGAAAGGACTGTTAAAACAGGAGCAGATGTTACTGTAGATAGGACTTATTGTTGTTATGCCCATACTTTTTTTAAAGAAATGCACAGTTGTACCTTTAAAGCCTTGTGTAATGAAAATTGGGATCTAGGGGGCAGAATTGTCTATATTCCCCCTTTTTTGGTGAGTGCAGGCTATCATGCTTCTAAACAAGTGGGTTCCATGTACTGGGTATAGAAATCATGTTTCATGAGAGGAAACTTTATATCTTCAAATTCCAACTCAGTCAAGGACTAGCTGGACATCATGAGAAAGACACATATAAAATACCCTACATAGAAAAAAGGCCCTGTAAAATGGGTAAATACTACGGATGTGCAGAGTGTCGTCTTTTGTCCGGCTCGCTTCCTCAGGATGCCTTTGCTATATTAAGGTTAGAAAAGGAACAAATAACAGACACAGCTGGTAGCTTTGCTGTAGACACCTGCTCTAAGTTGGTACTCAGTGCTGTTTGTGTGCAAGAAACAGAAACTCACTGAAGCTAGTTCAGGTAAAGAAGGTTTCATGGAAAGGATACAGTAGGCAAACCCCCAAACATAGGTACTGAAATGCAGCCAGGCTTCATAGGAACTGCAGCAGGAAACTGACTAGAAACTGAGGCTGTGGTCTCCATCCCTCAGGAGTTGTCTGACTTCTTTCACCTTTGCTTCTGTCTGTCTTTTCTCAGCCAGCTTCAATATGGCCACCAGTGTTTGGTGTTTATAATGAATGTCTATAGATTCTGAGACTCTTATTCATTCATTCAACAGGTATTAATGAGTGTGTAAAAAAAAAAAAAATTTTTTTTTTTTTTCACTGTACTCCAGGTACTGTTCTAAGCCATGCCCTCTAGTGAAAGAGACAGACGATAATAAGATAAACAAATAAGTGAACAGAACTTTTTCAGATATTGATAAATGAATAAAAAACAAAATCAGGTAATGGGGTAAAGTGTGGTGCAAATGGTTAAGTGCTCAACTACTGATGGAAAGGTTGGCAGTTCGGACCCGCCCTGAGGCACCTTGGAAACAAGCCTGGTGATCTGCTCCCAAAACGTCATATCCTTGAAAATCTTACAGAGCAGTTCTACTCTGCACACGTGGAGTTGCCATGAGTGAGAATTGACTGGTTAGCAACTAGATTTTAGTTGGTCAGGAGTTTGGACTTTTTTTCTAAGTGAAATGGAAAGCCAATGAAAGATCTTAAGTTGAGGAGTTATATGATCTGATTCACATTTTTAAACAATCACTTTGATGACTGTGTGGAAAATACAATGTAGAGGAGCAAGAGGGGAAGCAAGGACATCAAATAGCAGATGATTGCAATAGTCACTATGAGAAATAGTAGTGCCTTGGATCAGGGTGGTCGCACTGGAGCTGGTGAGAAGTGGTCATTTAGAGATACATTTTAGAGGTATGGTTGACATGATAGTGGATGAGTTGGATGGAAGATGTGAAAGAAATAAATCGAAGTTGATGACTAAGTTTTTGTCGGAGGAACTGGCTTACCATTGGAGTTGTCATTTGCTGACATGGGGAAGACTGGAGAAGGAACAGGACTGAAGGGAGAAATTAAATTTATGTTTCAGACAGGTTATGCTTTGAGATGCCTATTAGATATTCAGATGGAGATGTCAAGTACCTAGCTACTTGGATATTTGAATCTGGAGCAGAGGAGAGCTCAAGACTGGAGATTAGAATCTGGAAGCTAATTCTAATTAGGGATCTAGATAAGATCACCTAGGAAGTATATTTATAGGGCAGACAGAGAAGGCAGCCTGGGACTGAGTCCTGGGATACTTCAACACCTTAGAGGTGGGGAAGAGGAGGGGAACCAGCAAAGAAGATTGAGGAGGAGCAGCCAGTAAAGGAGGAAGTAAAATTTCAGACAAAGTGATTATAATTGATATCTGGCCAACCAAGGTGTGGGTGCCCTTCAAGTTTGCTGCGTGCCCCTGGGCAAAGAGAATGGGGGTGTGAGGTCTGCTGGCCACTGAGAGAGTTTTGTGGGCAGAATCAGATTTCATGAGAAGGGGAAGGAGTGGACAGTATAGGCATTTTAAAACCCACCTAGAATATAACTGGAATTTTATTATTCTGACAGACTCTTAAGAATATTACTTCTCATTCTTGCTTTTTATAACTTTTATTTTTTCTAATTTTTATAGACTTTTGCTAGTTCCATCTTACTTTTTACTTTCCAAAAGATCTTACAGGCATTTAGTCCCACCGGTATCTGAATTTCTTCACACCTTTCTAACTTCTTTTCTTTTCCATGCAGCCTTAAAAAAAAAAAAAAAAAAATTCCCTTTGAGGAGTGAGGAGTCCATTGGTGGCACAAATGGTTAAGCGCTCGACTCCTAACTGGAAGTTTGAACCCACCCAGAGGTGCCTCTGAAGAAAGGCCAGACCTGCTTCTGAAAGGTCACAGTCTTGAAATCCCTATGGAGCATAGTTCTACTGTGACACACATGGGGTTGCCATGAGTTGGAATGGACTTGAAGGCAATGGTTTGGGCTTTTGGCGTCTCCTTTGATAAGAGTTGTTACTCTGAAGGTCTGGGGTTGCCTTAGCAACATTTGGGTGAATTTTTTTCTGAGAGAACTTTTATAAAACTGAGAAGCTCACTTTATAACTGCTTGGAGAACTGTTGAATAGGATGTTCACCCCATCCTGTGGGTCACCCACAGGGTACAAGATACGTGGGGTTGTGTCTATGTCTTCAAGGACTTTACATTCTGGTAACTCAAGGACTTTGCATTCTGGTGTCTTCGAAGGTGGTAGTGGTGATGATGATGATGATGATAGGTCAGACATCTGTTCTGCCAAGGACATATGTTACCTCATTTAATTCTTTCACAACAACCCCATAAGGTAGATGCTGTTGTCGATCTTATTTTGTAGATAAGGAAAAGTAAACTTATGGTGTTTAAGTAACATGCCCAAGGTTATACAACTAGTGAGAGGCAGAGCTAGAGCTTGAACTCAGGAATGGCTGATTCCAAAACCGATCATCTTAATCTTTATGTTTTATGCCGTTTCTTGGAGAAGCGTTCATGTATTAAGTATGGATATATACATTATAGTAGAAATCCTATCCAACACGATTGGACTTGTTGGTTAATTAGAAAAAAGTCGGTTAAAGCATATAAATGTACATTAATTTGGCAATCTTTTGATGTAGGGCCTTGAATATAGATCTACTGATTAGATTTGCCTGTAGTCTTTTTCTACATGAACTACACTCGTGATGCATCTTTCTTTTTCTTTTTAATAATATTTCATTGTGTTTTTGATGAACGTTCGGACAGCAAATTGGGTTCCCATTTAACAATTTCTATACAAATTGTTGAGGTGACATTGCTACATTTTTCACAATGTGTCAGCATTCTTATTATTTCCTTTCTGGTTGTTCCATTTCCAGTAATCTAGTTTCCTTGCTCCCTTACCTTCATATCTTTGCTTTAGAGTAATTGTCGACCATTTGGTCTCATAAGGATAATTTTTTTAAAGAAGTGTAGTATTCATGAATAATATTCTTTATTTTATGAGCCAATCTGTTATTTAGCTAAAAGGTGATCTCAGGGAATAGCTTCAGTTCAAGATTTAAAGAGTCTCTCAGGGTGATAGTTGTGGGAAGTCCTCTAGTCTCAACTGGTCCAGTAAGTCTGGACTTTTTCAGAATTTGAGTTCTGTTCCACATTTTTTCTCCCATTCTATCAGGGTCCATCTATTGTGGCCCTGATCAGAATGGTTGGTAGTGGTAGCCAGGCACCATCTAGTTCTTCTGGTATGAGGGTAGATGAGGCCATGGTTTGTGTAGACTATTAGCCCTATAAACTAGTTTTGTCTCTAAGTCTTTGGTTTACTTCTTTCTCCTTTGCTCCAGACAGGTAGAGACCAATAGTTGCACCTTAGATAGCCATTTGTAAGCTTTTAATACCCCAGAAACTACTCACCAAACTAGGATGTAGAACATAAACTTTATGAACTATATTATGCTAATTGACCAAGTTGTCCCACGAGACTATAGTCCTAAGCCTTCGAACTCAGAAAACCAGTCCCAAAGTGTTTGGTTATGTATGAGAAGTATCCATAACTATGCCCCCTATGTGTTTTGCTTTATGTGGGAATATATATGCATGTACACACATACCTGTATATACATATACGTATAAAAAAAGTACATCTATATATGCACATATATATATACCTATACACATATATGCATCCATTCATACATATGTAACCACACATATATTTTTTCGTGGTGGTTGCTGTTGTTGCAAAATTATATATGTCATGGCATTTACCAAAAACATTCTTTTTTTTTTGTATACTTCATAGTGACATCATTTACCTTGGTCAAGCTGTGTGGACTTCACCCACATTCAGTGTTACCTTTCTGTTCACCAAAAATAAACAATGTCTACTATCTAGAGAGGGACTCCTTTCACCAATACCCAACTCTGGTAACCGCCAATAAACGTTGGTTTCTATATGTATACCTATTGTTGTTTTATAAAAGTGAGATCATACAGTATTTGTCCTTTTGTGATTGACTTATTTCTTTTAGCAGAATGTCCTCCAGATTAATCCATGTTGTAAGATGTTTTGAGGACTATGTAGTATTCCATTTTTTTTTGTCTACATAGTATTCCATTGTATGTGTATGTACCATATTTTGTTTATCTGTTGAGTGACACTTAGGTTCTTTTTATTTTTTGAATGACTCATCTTTATTGAGTCTTTCCAAAGCATTCAACTTAGTTTTCATAGAAACAGTAACTTTCTTTTCATAAGGATATTTGGTTGGTTTGTATACTACTTAAAAGTTTCATTAGGAATAAATTGCAATGAGAAGTGCAACTAGCATGATCAGGTTTGGAATTAACACAGTTGAATTGGTGCAGCTCAGTTGGAGGGAGCACAGGTGTCCAAGATATAATCAAGAAGTCAATTAGTATTCAGCATACCATGGCCATCTGTCAATACCTTTTTTTTAGAGAGACTAGAGAGCATTTCTTAATTCCTGGAATTATTTGAGTAGAAGTTGATTAAGAGAACATCCACATGATTTCAGCCTCCCCCTGTAAGGAAGAGTATTTGGAGAAGCCAGGATAGCATTGCTTCACTCTCTTCCCTGGCCTCAGTTGGAATTCCCAGTCCTGGTCAGCAGGTGTGAGAAAGTGTGGGTGGTTGTACAAATTCACCATCTCTATTAGAAAAGCAGCATAAAGCATGCATGATTTAATAAGGAAAGCATGTCATTCCTTTTATGTAATTACAGTTACCTGTTCACCAACTATTGAGGTAAATACTTAGAGATACAGCAGGGAGTATTCAATCCAGAAGCCTCTTAGATAAATAGGGAAATTTCGTGTTAGTTCCCTAGATTCTCCTTGCTGTGAGAAGATATATTCCCTCTGGCAAGCCATTTTACTGAATTTCTGTTTCTCACATATAAACTGTGGATAATAGAGTTGACTTTTCTCACCCTGATTATTGAGTTTAATGTCTTTGAAATGTGGCAAGTGTTGTGAAAACCCTCTGCCACTGAGTCGATTCAGATTCATAGTGACCCTATGGGGCAGAATAAAACTACCCCATAGAGTTTCCGAGGCTGTAATTTTTATGAAAGCAGACTGCCACATCTTTTTCCCCGCAGAGTACCTGGTGGATTTGAACTGCCAACCTTTTGGTTAGCAGCTGAGTGCTTTAACCACTGTGCCACCAGAGCTCCTTGGCAAATGTTATGAGGCTGCTAAAATCTTATTCCATTTCTATGCCCTCAACCGTTTCATTTTCATTTTCAGGGAGGCGTTCTGTTATAACTAGCAAAGTGATTATTGAGAAGGATCTCCCTGGGGATAATGAGACTGATTTTTCTCATCTGCTGACTTCTAAGGTCTTGTATTAGCTTAACTTCGGTACTAACAATAACTCAGCAGTGTTTTAGCAGAATATTTTAAAGACATTTCAAAAGCTGAGAAAAGAAATAGGGAAAACCTTTCAAATCTTGCCATTACTAATAAACTCAACTTTTTTCTTTTCTGGTTCATTTTTGGTCATTATACTATTTATACGTACTTTTAGAATTTTAATTATACATAAAACTTTCACTATTCCTACAGTAATAAATAGAGTAGTGAAAAACTGGAAACAACATAAATGCCCTCAAAGAGGAAAATAGTAAATAAACTATGGTGATTCTAATCAGTGGACTGTTGCTGTGGTTGTTATTAGGTGCCGTCGAGTTGGTTCTGACTCATAGCGACCTATGCACAACAGAAGGAAACACTGCCCGGTCCTGCGCCATACTTACAATCGTTGTTATACTTGAGCTCATTGTTGCAGCCACTGTGTCAATCCACCTCGTTGAGGGTCTTCTTCTTTTCTGCTGACCCTGTACTCTGCCAAGCATGATGTCCTTTTCCAGGGACTCATCCCTCCTGACAACATGTCCAAAGTATGTAAGATGCAGTCTTGCCATCCTTGCCTCTAAGGAGCATTCTGGCCACAGTACTAGAGTACTAGAGTACAGAAAATAAAAATTATTTGGTCTTTCTTTTTCATGTTATTTCTTAGGATAAAGTCCCAGAAACAGGGATATGGGTAGAGTTGCTAGATAAAATACAGGATGGCCAGTTGAATTTTAATTTCAAAGAAACCACAAATACTTATTTAATATAAGCACATCCCAGGCAATATTTGAGACATACTAAAAAAGTATTCATGGTTTATCTGAAATTAAAATTTAACTGGACACCTGGTATTTTTATTTGTTAAATCTAACAACAACAAAAAACCCAAACCCACTGCCGTCGAGTTGATTCTGACTCATAGCAACCGTATAGGACAGAGTAGAACTGCCCCGTAGAGTTTCCAAGGAGCACCTGGCGGATTTGAACTGCCGACCTCTTGGTTAACAGCCGTAGCACTTAACCACTACACCACCATGAATGTTCTTTGTTAAATCTAGAAACCGTAATTATGGGTCAAAATCTAGGAAAATGCAGGGGCAACACTGTCAGGCTTAGTTTTTAACAATGGATTGTCTAATATAATAACAAAAGCACAAACAGCAAAAGACAAATAAATGGGACCTCATAAAAATGAAACTTTTGTTCATCAAAAAATCTTACAAAAATAGTGAAAAGACAAGATACTAACTAGGAGAATATCTTCAGAAACCATATCTGATAAGAACGTAATAACCAAAATATGTATAAAACTTCAACAGCTTAACAACAAGAGGACAAATAATTCAATCATAAACTGGGCAAAGGACCTGAATAGACATTTCACCAGAGGACCTTCATATGTCCACCAAACACATGAAATGATGCTCAGTGTCATTAGCCATCAGAGAGATGCAAATCAAAACCACAGTGAGATACCATTTCACTCCCACTAGGATGGCTAAGATTAAAAAAAAAAGAAAATAACAAACGTTGGCGAGGATGTGGGGAAATTGGAACCCTTATCCAATTCTGGTGGTAATGCAAAATGGTACAGACATTGTGGAAAACAGTGTGGTGGTTCCTCAAAAAACTAAAGCTAGAGCTACCATATGGCCTAGCAATTCCACTCCTAGGTATGTACCTGAAAGACTTGAAAGCAGAGACTCAAGAAGAGACGTACACCCATGTCCATTGCAGGACTAGTCACAGTAGCCAAAAGGTAGAAACAACCTAAATGCCCATCAACAGATGAATAGATAAACAAAATATGGTATGTACATACAATAGAATACTATTCAGCCAGTCGGAGAAATGATGTCTTAATAGATGCTACAGTATGGATGGAAGTGGAAGACATTATGCTGAGTGAAATAAGCCAACCACAAAAGGACAAATATTATATTACTTCACCTATATGAAAAGACAAGAAAAGGCAAATGTGTAGAGACCAAAGTTTACTAGTGGTTACCAGGGGGAGGAAGTAAGAATGGGGGGTTAATGGTGGTGGAAAAATCACACTGATTTAAGGGTAGGGTTGCACAGTTGATAATTGTAATTGCTGTTAATAAGTTGTATACCTGTGAAAAGTTGAATTGGCAAAGGTTGTGTGATAGATGTATTTACAACAACGACAAAAAAATAAAATAAGCGTAGCTGCTGAGGCTGCTTATGTAAACCAAACACCTCATGGGATTTGGCTCCTTGGTTTGGAGGTTTAGGGTCGTGGTTTCATGGGACATCCCAGTTTATTGGCCTAAATACCGTGTTTAGTCCTTCTGTTCTATCTCCTAGTTTGTTGCATAGTGCCTGGGGTCTTAAAAGCTTTTAAGCAGCCACCTGAGGCACAACAGTTGGTCTCTACTCATCTGGAGCAAAAGAGGAAGAAGGAGAGTCAGGAGTAGGAGGAGGATATGAAATGTATGGCTAATTGCCTCCATGAACAACTGGCTCCTTTGCCATGAGACCAGAAGAACTGGATGGTGCCTGGCTACCATTACTGAACATTTTGATCACAGAGTCCATAGAAGAATCCTGATCAAAAAGGGGAAGATGTGGAACAGAATTTCAAATTCTAATGGATGCCAGACTTTCTGGAGCCATGGAGGGTGGATGAACCCCTGAAATTATTGCCCTGAAATAACCTTTAAACCTTAAACCAAAAATATCCTCTGAAGTCCTCTTAAAACTAATAATAAAAAAAATTTAGTTTAACCAGTAAAAAATGGTCTGCTTTGAGAATTATGCTCTTTTAAGAGCTATCTATGTGGGATGAAATTGACAACAGCAACTGGACAGATTAGATAGGAACCTTAGGTGGCAGTGAGTTTATGTTAATGGGGGAAGAACAACTCAGAAAAGTAGGGTGAGATAGTTGCACAACTGAAGAAATGTAATCAATGTCACTAAATTGTACGTGTGGAAACTGTTGACTTGGTGTGTTTTGCTGTGTATATTCTCAGTAACAATAACAAAATGAATCAAATTTTGGAAAAAAAAATTTTTCCCAGGGGTAAAAAAAGAAACGTAAGAACATTTTCATGTCTCTTGATACTTTCTGCCAAACTTCTCTTAAGTTTATCATTAAGATTCTGGTTTTGATCTAAATAGGGAGGGAAGATTTTCAGAAGGAAGAAATATGAAGGAGAAAAGGGGAACTCTAAGATGTTTAATAAGTAATTATCTAGGTTTTTTTTTTATTGTGGTAAAAATACATTTAACACAACATTTGCCAGTTCAACATTTTTTTTACATGTACAGTTCAGTGACATTGATTATATTCATCATGTTGTATATCCTTTTCCAATTTTCCCATCACCATTATCAGATACTCATTGCTTTCTAAACAATGACTTTGCCATTTCTCCTTCCTCCTGCCCCTAGTAACCACTAAAAAAACTTTGGTCTCTAAACTTTTGCCTCTTTAGATATATCAGATAAATGGAATTATACAATATTTGTCCTTTTGTGACTGATTTATTTCACTCAGCATGTTTTCAAGGTTCATCCATGTTGTAGCATGAATCAGAACTTCCTTTCTCTTTATGGCTGAGTAATAATCCACTGCAAGTATGTACCACGTTTTGTTTATCCATTCATCTGCTGATAGGCATTTAGGCTGTCTCCACCTGTTGGCTATTGTGAATGGTGTTACAGTGAAGATTGGTGTACATGTGTCTGTTTGCACTGCTGCTTTCAAGTCTCTTGGATGTATATCTAGAAGTGGAATTGTTGGGTCATATTTTTTTTTATGATAGTTCTGGAAACCCTGGTGGCATAGTGGTTAAGTGCTATGGCTGTTAACCAAAGGATTGGCAGTTTGAATCTGCCAGGCGCTCCTTGGAAACCCTACAGGGCAGTTCTACTCTGTCCTATAGGGTCGCTATGAGTCGGAATCGACTCGATGGCACTGGGTTTGGGTTTTTTTTATGGTAGTTCTATGTTTAACTTTTTGAGGAACTGCCAAAATGTTTTCTACAGCAACTGTAGCAATTTGTATTCTTTCTAGGTTATTATACTATTATTTTTTTAGCAGTTTTACATTTTTGTTGTTTTAGGTGCCATTGAGTCAGTTCCAACCCATAGCAACCCCACGCACAACAGAACAAAACACTGCCCAGTCCTGTGCCATCTTCATGCTAGTTGTTATGCTTGAGCCTATTGTTGTAGCCACTGTGTCAATTCATCTTGTTGAGGGTCTTCCTGTTTTTCACTGGCCCTTCACTTTACCAAGCATGATGTCCTTCTTCAGGGACTGGCCCCTCCCAATAACATGTCCGAATTATGCGAGATGAAGTCATCCTCACTTCTAAGTAGAGTTCTGGCTGTATTTCTTCCAAGACAGATTTGTTTGTTCTTTTGGCAGTCCATGGTATATTCAATATTCTTTGCCAACACCACAACTCAAAGGCATCAATTCTTCTGTCTTCCTTATTCATCATCCAGCTTTCCCATGCATAGGAGGTGATTGAAAACACCATGGCTTGGGTCAGGCACACCTTAGTGCTCAAAGTGACATCTTTGCTTTTTAACACTTTAAAGAGATCTTTTGTAGCAGATTTGCCAAATGCAATGTGTCTTTTGATTTTTTGAGTGCTGCTTCCCTAGATGTTAATTGTGAATCCAAGTAAAATGAAATCCTTGACAACTTCAGTCTTTTCTCCATTTATCATGATGTTGCTTATTGGTCCAGTTGTGTGGATTTTTTTTTTTTTTTATTATATATATTGAGGTTATAATCCGTACTAAAGGGTGTAGTCTTTGATTTCCATCAGTAAGCACTTCAAGTCCTCTTCACTTTCAGCAAGCAAGGCTGTGTCATCTGCATAATGCAGGTTGTTAATGAGTCTTCCTCCAATCCTGATGCCCTGTTCTTCTTCGTACAGCCCAGCTTCTTGGATAATTTGCTCAGCATACAGATTGAATAAATTTTGCGGAAGGATACAACCCTGACACACTTTTCCTGACTTTAAGCCACACAGTATCCCCTTTTTCTGTTTGAATGACTGCTTCTTAATCTATGTACAGGTTCTTCATGAGCATAATTAAGTGTTCTGGAATTCCCATTCTTTACAATATTATCCATAATTTGTTATGATCCACACAGCTGAATAAAACACAGGTAAACATCTTTCTGGTTTTCTCTGCTTTCAGCCAGGATCCATCTGACATCAGCAATGATACCCCTTATTCCATGTCCTCTTCTGACTCTGGCTTGAATTTCTGACAGTTCCCTGTTGATGTACTGCTACAGCTGCTTTTGAATGATCTTCAGCAAAATTCTACTTGCGTGTGATTTTCATGATACTTTTTGATAATTTCCACATTCCGTTGGATCACCTTTCTTTGGAATGGGCATAAATATGAATCTCTTCCAGTCAATTGGCCACGTAGCTGTCTTCCAGATTTCTTGGCATAGACAAGTGAACACTTACAGCTCTGCATTTATTTTGTCGAAATATTTCATTTGGTATTCCATCAATTCCTGGAGGCTTGCTTTTCACCAATGCCTTCAGTACAACTTGGACTTCTTCCTTCAGCATCATCAGTTCTTAATCATGTATTACCTCCTGAAATGGTTGAATGTTGATCAGTTCTGTTTGGTACAGTGACTCTGTGTAGTCCTTTGATCTTCTTTTGATGCTTCTTTCGCTGCTTAATATTTTCCCCATAGAATCCTTCAGTATTGCAACTCGAGGCTTGAATTTTTTCTTCAGTTCTTTCAGCTCGAGAAATGCCCAGTGTGTTCTTCTCTTTTGTTTTTCTAACTCCAGGTCTTTGCACATGTCATTTTAATACTTTGTCTTCTCTTTGAAATCTTCTGTTCAGCTGTTTTACGTCATCATTTCTTCCTTTTCCTTTAGCTACTTGATATTCAAGAGCAAGTTTCAGAGTCTCTTCTGACATCCATTTAGGTCTTTTCTTCTCTCCTGTTTTTTTAATGACCACTTGCTTTCTTCATGTATGATGTCCTTGATGTCATTCCACAACTCCTCTGGTCTTCGGTCATTAGTGCTCAACGTGTCAAATCTATTCTTGAGATGGTCTCTAGATCCAGGTGGGATGTACTCAAGGTCATATTTTGGCTCTCATGGACTTGCTCTGATTTTCTTCAGTTTCAGCTTGAATTTGCATATGAGCAATTGATGGTCTGTTCAACAGTCGGCCCCTGGCCTTATTCTGACTGATGATGCTGAGCTTTTTTCTTGTCTTTTTCCATAAATGTAGTCGATTTGATTCCTGTGTATTCTGACTGGTGAGGTGTACATGTATAGTCACCATATATATTGTCGGAAACAGGTATTTGCAATGAAGAAGTCATTGGTCTTGCAAAATTCTATCATGGTATCTCCAGCATCTCGTTTATTACCAAGGCCATATTTTCGAACTGCCAATCTTTGTTTCCAACTTTTGCATTCCAATCACCAGTAATTATCAATGCATCCTGATTGTATTTTCGATCAATTTCAGACTGCAGAAGTTGGTAAAAACTTCAGTTTCTTCATCTTTGGTCTTAGTGATTGGTAAGCAAATTTGAATTTTATTAACTGGTCTTCCTTGTAGGCATATGGATATTATCCTATCACTGACAGCGTTGTGCTTCAGGATGTATCTTGAAATATTCTTTTTGATGATGAATGCAATGCTGTTCCTTTTGAATTTGTCATTCCCAGCATAGTAGATCCTATGATTGTTACATGTGCATGGCTTATATTTTTCTTGATGGGGCCCTTGCTGTTAGTTGCCTACTTATTATTTGTTCCCTCTTATTTCTTACTAACAGAACCCTGATTTAGTTTTAGGGCAGCAGTAGGGCCAGTTAAAAAAAAACCAAAAAACTCATTTTCTCATCCTGCATTACAGCCAAAGGTAGCAATGACATGTAGTTCTGACCGATAAGATGTAAACAGAGCTTTGTGGTGCTCTTTATTCTTCTTTCTGCCTGGAATGCAGCTGTGATGCCAAGAGGTACAGCAGCCATCTTATGATCTTGCAGAGGAAAGCCATACGTAAGGAATGGTGGAGCAGAAAACTAAGATTCACAACTTAATGTAATCAAAACACATACACATTGTTCTAGTTTATTGCAGATATTTTTACAAGCTTCTTCAAGTTTTTATAGAAAGGGATATATATAAATCTGAATAAAACCAGTTGCGATTGAGCTGATTCTGACTCATGGTGACCACATGTGTGTCAGAGCAACTGTGTGCCATAGAGTTTTCAATGGCTGATTTTTTGGAAGTAGATCAACAGGTCTTTCTTTTAGAGCACCACTGAATGGACTCAACCAACCAAACTTTCAGTTAACAGCTGAGTGCTTAACCTTTTCCACCACCCAGGGCTTCCATAAATGTATATACACATAAATAATATTTTGCAGAAGTAAGTATGCACACAGGAAGAAGGTCTCATATCAAAATTCACATGACAGTTGCACACAAATGTAGTCAAGATTAAAGGCCACAAAACCTAATTCCTGAGATTCAGGGACCAAAGAGGAAGTATACAGGTTGCCAGTCTGGGATTAGGGCACATGGATCAAGATCTCAAGGGAAGAAAATATGAGAAACAAGAAGTTAAATCAGAATTTTAGGGGCTTAGAGTCCGTTGTCACCCCAAGGTCAGGAACTTCTGAGGTACAAGCTAAAGATAGGAAGAATGTTAGAGATTAGAATTTATCCAGGTAGATAGAGCAACACTAGGGAAGCAACCCACAGGCACCACCAGCAGGGGCCTATCTACGGGAAATAGTGCCTATGGCAATTAGTTTTGAATTGCTGAATGATCTCTCACAGCTGGTGATGGAAATCATGATGGCCAGTAGAAACTGCTCATTAGTGCACCTCTTCAAGTGGTGCCCAGGGCATGTGCTGTACCTGCCATACCTTAGTTATGCCTCTGCCTAGGCTGTACTTCTGGTGCCATTTCCTCCACCTAATCCTGCCTAATAGTTTAATCCTCACCATTGGTACCACTATAGCTTCATATCCTGTACCTGTTGCCATTGAGTGGCTTCCGACTCACAGCAACCCTATAGGACAAAGTAGAACTACCCCATAGGATTTCCAAAGCTGTAATCTTTATGGAAACAGTTTGCAACATCTTTCTCCCGTGGAGCTGCAGGTGAGCTGGAACTGCTGACCTTTCATTTAGCAGCCGCGGGCTTAACCACTGCATCAGTGATAGCAGATGTCAGTGAGAACTGAACCTTCTGTTATTCATCTGAAGATAAGGAGATTTTTCCATAGACTAGTTTCTGGCTATGAACATTTCAATCCTTGTTTCTCCTTCACTACCCATATACTTCTAATGCCAGACATCTCAGGACATGTTCATATCCTCTGACCTTCCACTTTTGTTTTATGACACTGGGTGAGTCAGCACAGTGGGTGGTAGGAATATTCTTGAAAGCCATACTTAGCCTGGAGAGCTAGCAATAAATTAACTATACCTGGAAATGATCACAGACCTCATTAATATGTCCTGTGAAACCCTAAACTAAATGTATCCCAAACCAACTTCCTCTTAACCATATCCCTGAAATGCCCAGGGCAACTCCATTGCCAACTAATGCGACACAAAGTATGATGGAGGGGAAGTTGTGGAAAGAGACAGCAGTATTAAATAATTGCTGTTAAAATACTAAGCAAAATTTCACAAAAACAAGTGACCGTAGAGGCACGTTATTAGAACCCCTCCTACAGTTTTGGAAAGGGCCTGTGTGCTCTGAAAAAAGATCTTGAAGCCTTAATTTCATTAGCTTTATAGTAAATCCATCTTTGTAAATGCTTTTAAAAAGTGTGCTTGCAGCACAGACTCACATCCTTTGAACTGTTTTGTATGCTTCCTGACATCGAGAGCACTAGGTTTGTTTTAAATTATTTAGGTAATTCATGCCATTGTAAAAAACAAAAAGAAAATGAAAACCTAAAGAATGGAAAAAAAAAATAGTGTAATTTATATGGGAATTTTGCTGTATTTTCCTTCAGAAGTTCTTTCTCTTGATGTATGCTTCTCTTTTCTCATTGACTAAAGGGAACAACTTCAAAATATTTTGAAGATTAAATTTGTGGTGAGCTTTCTCCTATGTTACTAAATACTTGCAACATTGTAATATCCTCAAATTCCCGATTTTTGGGGATTTAGGTTATTTCAATATCTTTTCTATTATAATAAAATTGTGATAAACATATTTCTACATGTATCTTTATGTTCATTTTTTTATTCTGGACATAATAGATTCCTAGAAGTGAAATTACTGAGTCACAAGATATGAAAAGTTTTAAGAATTTTATACATACAGATAGGTTGTTTTCCAGCAAGTCTGTATGAATTTACACTTGTGGAAGAAATGTGTGAGGAAATGTATTTTCCTAAACTCTTGCCAGAAATATGTACTACTATTTTGAAAAATCTTTGGAATGGCATCCCATGATTCCAATATTTATTTCTAAGATTATTATGATGCTTAACATTTTTTGCATGCATTTTGGCTTTATGTATCTTCTGTAAAATGTCAGTTCATGTCCTTAAGTAGGAGTGCTTTTTTTTTTAAAGGTAATTTTTAATTAAGGCGATAGTTTCCTGAAATGCATAGAGGCTATTAAAACCTTTATTTAATTATTTGCTCTCCCCCCACCTATCTCTCTGCTCTTTCCCTGGCTTTTCTTTTTCTTCTCCCTAAATAGAGTACCCTGAAGAGCTGCCTGTGACCCCTATTTTTTCTTTGTTAGACTGAGATATATGAATTTACTAATTTTAGTTTAAAAAATGGTTAAACATCAGCAATTTCATATGGTTAAACCTGATACATTTTCACTTGTCAATAGGATTTGATTTCCTGTATCCGTCCGTCCATCCAACAGTCCATCTATCCCTCCAAACAATAAATAGTTATTGACCAACCACAACATATCACCTCTCTAAGAATGACTTCCAAACCCCCTCCAGCTCTCACCTCTCTTCTGAGCTCTAGCTTCTGTGTTTTATCTGTTGGCAAGTCGTGCACGCTCTGCCTCTGTAACATCTCTCATAGCTTTTCTGTTTCTGTTGTATACGTATACCTGAGTTCCGATTCTCATTATTCAGTGTGTAATGTTTTCTGTTCTCCAATATTCTTTTCCTTCTCCCACCCACCTCCTACATTTCTGTACTTCCAAATTTTTCCTCTTTCAAGGGCCATTTTAAATTTAATACTTTTATTGATTACTGCCTCCTTCCCAATCCTCCGCTACTACCTAAGCTAGAAATTTCATTATTCCAATAGCCCTTTATATGCACATCTTCTCTGCAAATGTTTTCCTCCTACCACCTGGTTATTTCTGTACTTTCTTTTAGATTGAGATATCCTCCCATATTTTAATGCAAAAAACTTAGGTGTACAACTTGATGAATTCTTACATATCTATATACCTGTGCAAATACAACTCAGATGAAGATACAAAATATTTTCGTCACTCCAGAAAATTCCATTACAATCCTTTCAGTTAATAATGGCTGCCAGCCACAGAGGTAATAACTATTCTGATTTCTATCACCCTAGATTAATTTTGATGTCCTTCGACTTCACATAAATAAAACATACAATATGGACTCTTGTTTTTGGCTACTTTTGTTCAACATAATGCTTTTGAGTTTTATCCATGCTATTGTGTCTATATGTATGCTGAGCAAATAACCCAAGAAGCTATATGAAGAAGAACGTAGCATCGGGATTGGTGGAAGACTCATTAAAACCTGCAATATGCAGAACACAATATTGCTTGTTGAAAGTTAAGAGGACTTGAAGCACTTGCTGATGGTCAAAGACTACAGCCTTCAACATAAAGCAAACAAAAATCCTCACAACTGCACCAATAAGTAGCATCATGATAAAAGGAGAAAAGATTGAAGTTGTCATGGATTTCGTTTTACTTGGATCCACAATCAACACCCATGGAAGCAGCAATCAAGAAATCAACCAGCATATTGCGCTGGGCAAATCTGCTGCAAAAGACCTTTTTAAAGTGTTGAAAAACAAAGATGTCACTTTGAGCGTTAAGGTGTGTCTGACCTAAGCCATGATATTTTCTGCCTGCTATGTATGGGAGAGCTGGAGAATGAATAAGGAAGAGGGAAGAAGAATTGATGCCTCTGAATTATGGTGTTGATGAAGAATATTGAATATATCACGGACTGTCAGAAGGACAAACAAATCTGTCTTGGAAGCAGTACCGTCAGAGTGCTCCCTGGAAGCAAGGATGGCAAGACTTTGTCTCCTGTACTTGGACATGTTATCCGGAGGCATCAGTCCCTGGAGAAGGACATCATGCTTGGTAAGGTAGATGGTCAGCGAAAAAGAGGAAGACCTTCGATGAGATGGATTGACACAGTGGCTGTAACAGTAGGCTCAAACATAGCAAAGATTGTAAGGATGGTGCAGGACCAGGCAGTGTTTTGTTCTGTTGTACATAGGGTTGCTATGAGTCGCAACTGACTCAAAATATAAATTTTGTCTATAGTTTTTTGCTGTGTAGAATTCCATTGTATGAATATACAGCAATTTGTTTATATATTCTCCTACCGATACTTGAGTTGTTTCCAGTTTTTCACTATTATTGATAAAAATGCCATAAAGATTTGTGTATAGCATCTTATTCATAGAATGTAGTCTTGAAGAAGCCCTGGTGGTTTAGTGGTTAAATGACCAGCTTCTAACCAAAAGGTCAGGGGTTCCCACACTTAGGCGCTTCTGCAGGACAAAGATGTGGCAGTCTGTTTTCGTAAAGATTACAGCCTAATGAGGGCTGTGGAGACCATGCTTTCAGGGAACATGTAGCTCAATTGGCATGACATAGTTTATAAAGAAAATGTTCTACATCTTACTTTGGAGAGTAGTGTCTGGGGTCTTAAAAGCTTGTGAGCGGCTATCTAAGATACTCTACTGGTCTCATCTTGTCGGGAGCAAGGGAGAATGAAGAAAACTAAAAACTCAAGGGAAAGATTAGTCCAAAGGACTAATGAACCACAACTACCATTGCGTCCTCCAGACTGAGTCCAGCATAACTAGACAGTGCCCGGCTACCACCACTGACTGCTCTGACAGGGATCACAATAGAGGTTCCCAGACAGAGCCGGAGAAAAATGTAGAACAAAACTCTAACTCACAAAAAAGACCAGATTTACTGGCCTGACAGAGACTGGAGAAACCCCATGAGTATGGCCCCTGGGCACCCTTTTAGCTCAATAATGAAGTCACTCCTGAAGTTCACCCTTCAGCCAAAGATTAGACAGACCCATAAAACAAAACGAGCCTAAATGGGCACACCAACCCTGGGGGGCAAGGAGTAGAAGACAGGAGGGGGTGGGAAAGCTGGTAATAGGGAATCCAAGGAGTGAAGGGAGAGTGTTGACATGTCGTGGGGTTGGTAACCAATGTCACAAAACAATAAGTGTACTAATTGTTTAATGAAGAAGCTAGTTTTTTCTGTAAACCTTCATCTGAAGTACAAAAAAAAAAAGCCAGGCATGGATGGTGCCGGGCCATCATTAACGAACATTTTGATCAAAGATTCCGTTTAAGAGAATCCTGATCAAAAGGTGGGAAATGTAGTCTAGAACTTCAAATTCTAAGAGTGCAGACTTTCTGGAGCTATGGAGGTTGGATGAACCCCTGAAACTCTTGCCCTGAGATAATATTAAAATCTTAGAGTTTTTCCTTTGAGTTTTCTCAAAACCAAGCAATAGTTTAGCTTAACTAGTAAAAAAAAAAATGTCTGCCTTGGGCATTATACTCTTTTAAGAATCATCTATATTGGATCAAATTGACAACAAGTTGAAAGAATAGTTAGAAAACTTAGGGGGCAGTGAGTTTATGTAAACGAGGGAGGAACAACTCAAAAAAGGAGGGCGAGGATAGTTGCGCAACTCAAGCATGTAATCCAGCTCGTTAAATTGTACACATAGAAGCTGCTAAAAAAAAAAAAAAAATTACAGCCTAAGAAACCCTATGAGGCAGTTCTACCCAGTCCTCTAGGAGTTTGAATCTACTGGATGGCAATGGATTTTTTTTTTTTTTTTTAATTGTGCTTTAGGTGAAAGTTTACAGAGCAAATTAGTTTCCCATTCAGTAGTTTGTACATAAAGTGTTCCATGACATTTGTTGCATTTCCCACGATGCGTCAACACTCTTCCCACTTCTGCCCGTGTTCCCTGTTGCCTTTCGTTTGGATTTTCTACTCCTTCCTGCCTTCTTGTCTTTGCTTTTGGGCAAATGTTGCCCTTTTGATCTTGTATAATTGATTGTTTTAAGAAGCACGTTCCTCTTGGGTGTTATTGTTTATTTTATGGGCCTGCCTATTGTTTGGCTGAAAGGTGGTCTCTGGGAAAGGCTTCAGTTCCAGGTCAGAAGGGTGTCTTAGGTCCGTAGTCTTAGGGGTTCCTCCAGTCTCTATCAGACCAGTAAGTCTGGTCTTTTCTGTGATTTTGATTTTTTGTTCCACAGTTTTCTCCTGCTCCATCCTGGACTCTCTCTTGCGATCCCAGTCAGAGTGGTTGGTATTGGTAGCTGGGCACCAACTAGTTCTTCTGGTCTTGGGGTAGAGTAGGCTGTGGGTCATATGGTCCATTAGTCCTTGGACTAATTGCTGCTCCCTTGAGTCTTTGGCTTTCCTCACTCTCCTTTGCTCTGGATTGGAAGAGACCCATAGTTGTATCTTAGATGGCTGCTCACAAGTTTGTAAGACCCCGGATACTAGTCACCAAAGTAGGATGCAGAACATTGTCTTTGTGAACTATGTCGTGTCAGTTGACATAGATGTCCCTGGAGTCTCTGGTCCTTTGCCTAGGAACTTCATCCCATGAGGAGTTTGGTTATGTCTAAGAAGTTTCCATGACTGCGCTCCTTATGTGCTCTATTGTTTGGTTTGTTTTTTGAAACTCTCTTAAATAAATCCTTTTATTCTCTTGGATGTATACCTAGGAATGGATTGCTGGGTAATGGAGTAGACATATTAACAGAAGCTACCAAACAGCTTTCCAAAGAGGTTATATCATTTTACATGCTCACCAGCAATATATGATAGTTGATCCACATCCTAGCATTCATTTAATCATACCCATTTTTTTAATTCTATCGTATGTGTAGTGGTATCTCACTTTGGTTTTAATGCGGCGTGTAATTTCAATTCCGTGAGAGTAATGATGTTGAGCACTTTTTCACATGCTTATTGTCCATTTGGATATTTTCTTTTGTAAAATGCCTGTTCAAGATTTTTGTCCATTGTCTTAATTACTGAAGTTTTATGGTAAGTCTTTATATCTGGAAGTTTAAGCCATCCACCTTTGTTCTTCTTTTTCAAATTGTCTTGGCTAGTCTAGGTCCTTTGAAATTTCCATATAAATTTCAGAATAAGCCTGTAAATTTCTACCCAAAAAAGCCAGCTGGGATTTTGATTGGGACTTTTTCAATCTACAGGTCAATTTGGGAGAGGTGGTATCTTAACAATCCATGCATTTGGTATATCGCTCCATTTATTTAGGTCTTTTAAAATTATCTCAGTAATGATTTTAGTGTAGGGCTCTTGCACAACTTTTGTTAAATTTATTCCTATTTCATTTTTTATGCCATGGCAAATGGCATTGTTTTTAAATTTCATTCCCAATTGCTGATTGCTTGTATGTAGAAATACAACTAATTTTTTATTCTGACCTTGTATCTGGTGACCCTTCTTAATTCACATATTAGTTTTTATAATTGTTTATAGATAGATTCCTTTGGATTTTTCTAGATACACAATCATGTTATATCCTAATAAGGAAGATTTACTTCTTTCTTTCTCCATTTTATGCTTTTCCTTCTTTTTTCTTGCCTTATTGCAATATTTTTGTACATTCCTTTCTCCTCTACTAGACTGTAAGTACTTGAGGCAAGATCCTTTGTGGCAAAGCCATAGTATAACACTTTAAGTATAGACTGTATTAAGAAAGTTTTGATTGATTATATGAATGTCGATGGGAAAAATAAAACTAAAACTGCAATTTACTTTTCTATATGATCAGTGAACCACACCACCAAGAAAAAGGATCCTGGTTGAAAACAATTTCTGTGAGTTGGTACATCTTGATTTGCAAGGATTGCTACTAGGGATATTGAAGACGACCCAGTGTTATTTTATCTGGTTTTTCGTTCCCAGTTCCCGGATGCTTCTCTGAGGTTATGTTAGTGTTTAAAGTGTTCTTTCATAAGACACTTGCTAAGTATTTTGAGATTTCCAAAATAGCAGTGACTGCTTCTCCTCAGGAGAGTAGGAGCAGATGGATCCCTGGAACTCGTTGCCTTCAGCCCCAATTCCCCAAGCTTCTGTTGGTGTAGAAAAAAAAAAAATCTGCGTTTTCAATATTGCTGGAGTGAAGCCTGGGAAATTTTCAGCTTTGAGCTTTTAAATTCCAAGGAGCAATGCTATTTTTAGATTTCTCTTATGCACTTGGAGTTTGTGAGTGAAATCGTATTAAGGAGTGAGGTTGAGGGCTGGAGTGAGTGGGTGATGGTCTTCTCCCGGGAAGCAGCTGCTCTCGCCTTTCTGAAGATTCGTGGGACTGTGTGAAGTGGCAGGCTGTGGGCTGCAGATGACTGTTAGGGCAGGAGGAAAAGCACTGATTGGACTTTCATACCCATTCATGCATTTTGATTGTAGTAGTCATTTTTCTTTTATAGATTCCTTTGCCTGTGTGGCTGGAAGAGGGTGTTTCTTGTATTGAATGATGTTTGTTTCTAGGGAGGTAATTCCATTGTTTCTTTGTTTCTCAGCAAGCTGCAAGAATGCTATGCTAAAAACCTAGACCTGTAAAGTATCTAAGGCAGTTTTGGCTTTCAGGCCACACGGACTGCTCTCTGGTCTCCTCCTCCGCTTTGGTTGATATTTTTCCAGCAAATGAGGCTCACGCATAGATAAAGAGCTAACATATGAATGAACCAATTATAATTATGTGTTTACAGTTGAATAAATATGCAATACCTCGAAAGAAATGAAAGTGACAGGAAAATAATAGAAAAGAGAAAAATCAAAGAATGAATATTTACCCTTGTAAATTTGAGTTAAATTTAAGATAAATGTGGGTTAAGTGGCTATTTTTTTCCAAATAATTTAATTTTTAAAATATTTTATATATGTGGCTCTCTTAAACATTTCCATATTAGCATGAAAGCTGTTCTGTAAGTATTTTTGTGACTAGTATTAATAGAATACTTCTCTTTGTCCCAAACATCTGAATATCTACCACCCAGAAATAATTACTCTTTGTAATTATTTGTTATGAAATAATTACACTTTGGAGATTATTTTCCAATCATTTTTTCATATTATAGATGCTGTTTGCAAGCTTCTTGTGTCACTTAATCTGTAATATGGGCATGTTCCCATGTCAAGAAATATAGAGCTACATTATTTTTAATAGGTAGTATTCTTTTGTATATATATACCATACTTTAACTAATCAGCTCTTTGTTGATGGGTATTTTTGTTTTAGATTTTTTTTTTTTTTTACTACTATGAACAACATTGCAATGGACATCCTTTTACATAAATCTTGAGTATGCTTCTGATTAGTTCTTTAGGATAAATTTCTAGAAGTGAAACTATAAGACTCAGACTGTGTATGTTTTAACTTTGATTTGTATTGGCAAATTTCCTTGCATAACATTTGAATTCATTTATAATCTCACTTGCTTATATTTTTAAATTTTTGTATAATTGTATCTTTAAGAATATTGTAAACTACACCTGTCAGGATCCAGTCAGAAAATCAAAACCGCACCAGGTATTTCAAATAGTGGAGATTTGCTAGAAGGACTTGGCACCACAGGTGCTGGAAATCTGAAAGAGCAAAAAGAAAATACTGAAATCACTCAGAGATAATAACTGCAAGATGCAGCCATCTTCCCCAGGGCTGGGGGACAAAGAGAAGTGGAAGAGGTGGGGCTGGGCGGGCCCTGAGATGAGGTGCAGCCTGCCTGGGGAGGGAGCATGTGGCTGGAGTTTGATTGCCAGGTACATGTGGCCCAGTTGCTGGTACACCAAGGGAAGGTATCTGGGGGGTGGTTTTGGCAGCGTAGAGAGAAGATGGGGACTGGTGGCAGCTTTGTGCTGCTGTTGGTGTGATGCTGCCAAAAGCTTAAAACTGGAAGGAAGTCCCTTCTTCCTCCTCTCACCTTTCAGTCTCTCTATAGTGTTATTTTTTTTGGCAGACCCTTACAGGAAGCCAGCTGGCAAAGGAGTATGTGAAATCAGTTTTAAAAAGTCCTAGCCACAGCATCACAGACCAAAGGGCAGAATGGAGGGCCTGGAACTAAGACACAATAAGTAAATGACCAGTATACAAACTTCTTGAAAACAGAGCCTTCCAGCCCTAAAAAGCTAGACTACCTCTTTTGTATTCTCCCAGTTCTGGGTAAAAAAATGTGCTTAATAATTGTTCCCCAAATAAATGAATAAAGGCCAAGTTAAATAATCCATATTCATCTTCAGACTCTTTAGGCTAATGTCACCATACTTTTTGAATTGCAGTCTCAAAGGAAATCTGTCAGATTTTTTAATGTCAGTTGCTCTTAAACTTTACCAGCAGTTAAATACCAAATGCAAAATGTCCTGATGATTACAAAACTTATTCCTAAACTTAACACAAAAGTGTAAGTTTGAATTATATTTAATCATAGCAATATTTAATTCTGAATTCCCTCTGGTTGAAAAATCACTTATCCAGCAAGATTTTCCCAACTCAGGTGAACTGAGGTTATCATCTCAAGGGGGTGAGGGCTATTTAAGACCACAATGTAGTGGCTCAGTGGTTAGGATTTGAGACTGGGACATAGGGCCTATCTTTTTTAAGGGTTCCTTCTGGGAATCTGGAAGCCCTGGTGGTATAGTAGTTAAGTGCTATGGCTGCTAACCAAAGGCAGTTAGAATCTGCCAGACGCTCCTTGGAAACTCTATGGGGGCAGTTCTACTCCGTCCTATAGGGTCACTATGAGTTTGGTTTTTTGGTTTCTGGGAATCCAGGCAAATGTGATGAAGGATGCTGTGATCGCCTGCTGGCTTCCACATCATTCAGAAGACCTTCTGGGCACCCACAGAAAGCTGTGATGGAAGCATTGCTAGGAGATTTTCCACAGCAGTGAGTCCCAAACTAAGCTTTTCCAGAACATTGGTTCCCAGCATTGAACTTTCTGTTTCCCAGCCCAAATCAAAGAGTGATATTTTCCAAAGTTGAGGGGGGAAAAAAAAAATTAACAAATGGAACTAAATTTGTTGACTACTAATGCTTATTCTGCCAGCAATCACTAGCAGATGGCAAAAATGAATGAACAAGAAGTTGCAAAAAAAATTTTAATATTAATATGCAAAAACAGCTGATCTTGCTTAGTTCAACAGCTCATTTTTGTGGACTTGTGTGCTTCCTGTTGTAACTTCAAATCACCAAACCAAAAAAAACCAAACCTGTTGCCATCGAGTTGGTTCCAACTCATAGCGACCCTATAGGACAGAGTAGAACTGCCCCATAGAGTTTCCAAGGAGTGCCTGGCAGTTTTGAACTGCTAAGCTTTTGGTTAGCAGCCATAGCACTTAACCACTATGCTACCAGGGCTTCCTTCAAATCGCATGTACACATATTATGCTAGTGACATGTTTCTAGTGTATAGGTTAAAATTTCATTGAGTTCTGTGAAGTATATGGGATATTGTACCATCTGGGCAAGAAAGATGAACTGTGGTTCTAATGATCAGATCAGACATTGTTCCCACGCTTAAGGAATTTACTAAGAAATGGTGAGTTAGGAAAACTCTGGTTTCAAACACCTCTGCTGAAAGCCAACCCTACTGTGGAGATACTGTATGGTAGGTTATCCTGGGCCCTGCGGTTTGATGTGAAATCCTACACCTTACCTTTGACTAATACCTTCCCTCCTTCACCTCCTTCCTTTTGTGATGCTTCCTCTGTACTTGTGTGATGCTTCCTCTGAACTTGAAAGGGGAAGTAGGCATGTGGGAGGCAGAGATGATTTGGTCCTTATGGTTGAGGCCCTCTCAGTTTAGTGAGGGAGACAAACAAACGCTTGTCCTAAATAAGATACATGCTGAACCTGGTGAAGAACCAGATGGTATCTGGTGAAAAACAAGCACTGTGGGTTTAAAGAGCCTGCCATGGCTGCCATCTAAGCGCTTGACTAAGTCCAGGTATTAATACCTCCAATCTCTAATCAAAAGAAAAGAATGATTTAGGAGATAATATTGGAGCCATTATTCCCTGTCCTTGAGCATAACAGGTGTGTGTTCAACTTTCTAGTTTGCATTATTCTAGAACTCAAAATTTATCAATATTTTATGGTGTTAGGAGGCAGTCGTGATACAGAAAGATAACTCCTAGTGGTACTTTACTAGATTCTCTTTCTGGAAAGTCCTTGTAAAAATGAAATTATGTCAAGATCATTTGAGGACAGTTGGGGTGGATGTGTGTTTGGAACAAGGCTGATTCTGTATCACATAAAAAGTGTACAGTTGAAGGATGAAAAAAAAAGCAATAGCAGAGTTGACTAATTTTTTTTCCAACGATATCTGATCTGAGTCTGATGTCCTAACATGAGTTGCAAATTTAGATTCAGTTTTTATTTTAAAATGGCTTCACATGTTTTCCTGTCACCCTAGGCGCTCCAGAGGCCAGTGTGCTAGAACTAAGCACAAAAAGAAATAAGGAAAACAATTCAAGGTTTGCACATACGGGAGGAAGAACTCATGGGCAGACTCCATTTCTCTCTGTGGGTTAGGATTGGGCAACAGTTCGTGGGTCTTTCTACCTGAGGTGGTTTGATGGGTCAAGCAGGCATCTTAACTTTATAATTTCTAGAATCTGAAAGGTTTCTTTCAGTCTTCTGGAATCTCCTTTTAAAATGCAAATAACTTTGAACCAGGCCATTTGCAGCCAACTGGTCTGTTGTCAATTAATGGTTTGGCTGGAGTTAATAGGAATGAGCTTGGGGGTAAGGGTAGAGCTTGGAGGAGGTCAGAGGGGGATGGAATAAGGTGCTGATGGAAGCTATGGAAGGATGACCTCAACGACGGAGATCAGGCCACATGCCTTTCTCATAATTTGTGGGCTGTGTGCCGAAAGGCTCTTTCTGATATACTGGGCTTTGGTCAAAGATGCTTTCCTAATTGTCTTAGTTATCTAGTGCTGCTATAAAAGAAGTACCACAAGTGGATGGCTTTAACAAGCAGATGTTCAAATTCAGAGTACTGGCTGTACTGGAAGGCTTTCTCTGTTGGCTCTGGAGGAAGGTCCTTGTCTTTTCAGCTTCTGCTTCCTTTTCCATGGAGATCTCCATCGGTCTTGGTATTTATCTTACCCCATCTCTTTTCTGCTGTTTTGTTGAATCTCTTGTATATCTCAAAAGCGATTGACTCAAGATACACCCTACACTAATCCTGTCTCATTAACCTAGCAAAGACAACCCATTCTCAAATGGGATTATAACCACAGGTATAGAGATCAGGAATTACAACACAGGTATAGAGATCAGGAAATACAACACATGTAGTTAAAACACAACAATTCAATCCATAGCATCAGTGTTCTGATTTAATATACATTTGTGCATTTTACACAGTTGACTTGGGGTACAAAACTCATGTCACTTTATCAGAGCACAGGAAAGAATTAGGTGAAAGGCTCAGAATCAGACACACTGCCTAGTCAGATATTATGCCCATATGCCTCCCTTCATTGCTGGTTTTCCCTCTCCACCCAAACAGCAAAGGAGCCCTGGTGGAGCAATGGTTAAGAGTTTGACTGCCAACCAAAAGGTCGGAAGTTAGAACTCATCAGCAGCTCCATGGGAGAAAAGACCTGGTGACCTATTTCTATAAAGATTGTTGTCGTTGTGTGCCATCAAGTCAATTCCCACACATAGTGACCCTATAGGACAGAGTAGAACTGCCCAGTAGGGTTTTCTAGGCTGTAATCTTTATGAGGAGGCCTGGTAGCGTAGTGGTTAAGAGCTCTTCTGCTAACCAAGGGATCAGCAGTTTGAATCTACCAGGGGCTCCTTGGAAACTCTAGGAGGAGTTCTACTCTGTCCTATAGGATCACTAGGAGTTCGAATTGACTCAGTGGCAATGGGTTTGGGTTTTTTGTTGGTTTGTTTGTTTAATCTTTATGAGGGCAGAGTGCCAGTTCTTCCTCCTGCAGACTGGCGGTGGGTTTGAACCGTCGACCTTTCTGTTAGCAGCTGAACGAGTGCTTAGCCACTGTGTCACCAGGGCTCCTCCTGTAAAGATATAGCCTAGGAAAACCTGTGGGGCAGTTCTACTCTATCATATAGGGTCCCCATAAGAGGGAATGAACTTGATGGCATGCAACAACAACCCAAACAGCAAGACTTAAAAGGAAACAGTTTCCACAAGGTGTATTCTTCAAAAACCATGTCACAATTGTAATTAAGTAGTTTTTGTGCGATTGATGGCTATCTCCCAGGCGATACCCCAAACCCCACAGATGCCCCAAACCCCACAAGGACAGAAACCCCGTTGTGTTCTTAATTGTGTCTTCCAGGCCACCACCATGTCACTCACAGAGAAGGGCCTCAATAAATATTCTGGAATTACTGAGCAGATGTTCTAAGTAACTGTAAGGTGGTATTAGAGATCCAAGCCCTCTCTCACTTTGGGCAAAGAGTTTAAGCTAATGTTCGCAGTGAAATGAGCAAAGTCCTAGGAAACCGGAACCTAATACATAAAATACATTTTCAGAAGGGTGAGTGAGGAGGAGGTTAGCCCTCTTGGGGACAAGAATTATTTTCCCTTCAGTCTTATTGTGATGATTCTGAACCACATTACCTGTGATTTTTCTTTGCTGGCTTCTCCTCGTTGCCTAATTTTCGATCATTCAGCTTTTATTGGCCTCATCGGGATGAGCAGCCATGGGCAAGGGAGAGTGAACAAAAATGAGCTGGCCCGTTACTCAGGGATTGAGGGAGCAGAGGCTGGAGGGTGCCAGCTCCAGGGACCACTCATGCCCCAGCCAAGCTACTGGCGGATCCCCAAGGAATGTTTGCTTCAAACCTTTGGGAGGTTATTCCTCCTTTTTCAAATGCTTAAAAATAAACTGGGGGCCTTCAGAGTGTTGTGAAAATGGGAGACACATGGGGCAGAACCATCAAGGCCACATCCTTCTGAAACTCAGCTTTTTGCCACCACCCCCTGCATCCCTTCTTCCCCACCTTGTCCCAATTTGAAATCCCTCCTGGGCTTTAGGAGCTGTATATTAGAGGCTTAGTGTCTGTAGTTTGGGTCCAGGAGGGGATACCAAGAGCTGAAAGAATCCTGAGGGGTTTCTAAGGACATACATTTACGTATGTGTGTATGTATGTATTTAGTCTTCCCCATGGGTAATTGAGAATTGTATGTAGTTATAAGTCAGACTTATTAAAAATTGTCAAAACAATAACAAAACCACTATTAGCTTGGAAATGCAGTGGTACAGAAACGTGCTGTTTTGTGTTTTGAAGGAGGGCGCTGGCTGTGTTATGATATCAGTGCCTCTAATATACAGCTCCTAAAGCCCAGGAGGGATTTCAAATTGGGACAAGGTGGGGAAGAAGGGATGCAGGGGGTGGTGGCAAAAAGCTGAGTTTCAGAAGGATGTGGCCTTGATGGTTCTGCCCCACGTGTCTCCCATTTTCACAACACTCTGAAGGCCCCCAGTTTATTTTTAAGCATTTGAAAAAGGAGGAATAACCTCCCAAAGGTTTGAAGCAAACATTCCTTGGGGATCCGCCAGTAGCTTGGCTGGGGCATGAGTGGTCCCTGGAGCTGGCACCCTCCAGCCTCTGCTCCCTCAATCCCTGAGTAACGGGCCAGCTGCAGAAGGGCTCCATCGGGAGGTGCTGGGTGTGTGGGGGGCAGGGGACGTACATGGATGGGTATGAGAAAAAGCCTCACTGATTCACATCAGGACAAAGTAATGTGACTTTTCACATCAGCAGATTGAAATCTGTTGCAGCCTCTCAGCATTTCTATTTTGAGCCCAGAGAGCATCTCTCCAACTGTTTCTTTCTTCTTTTTCCACTCCTCCCCTTCAGGCCTCAAAAGCCCCTTCTGCTTTTTAGCTTTCTGATTTTTCTGGTGTTGTTGTACATAGGGTTGCTATGAGTTGGAACCAACTTGACAGCACCTAACAACAACAACAGTGCTGTTGAGTCTGTTCTGTCCATTGACTGAGGTTTTGTGGTTGTTTGCTGGGGTGAGAAGAATCGTTGGATGTGATATTTTATCAGAGGCCACACCCCACTGAAGAAATCCCCAGAGAAACAGATCTGGTTTCCATAAAGCCTAATTGAATGAGTGAGTGGGTGAGTGGATGAGGAAACATGTACAGAAGAACAAAGCAGCAAAGAATAAAGCACAGAATCTATGAAGACAATCATTTGGTGCTGGGCCCATTTTCCGAGGGCTCCGCACACTGACGTCACTTAACTTTGCACGCTGGGTCAAACATCGCATGACAGGAAGTTGGCATTCCTGTGTGGCATGTAGTTTTTGTGCATTTCATATCATCAGTATACCAGTCACTCAGTGTAGGTCTTCCTTTTTTTTTTTTTTTAAAATGTTCTTCTCTCTTTACTGGTTTGAGCAGATGTGTGGATAGTTGGCCATTTATTGGAATGGGACAACTGAGGGGAATAGAAACCAAAAGTTGTTGAATTGCATTTCATGAGCAATGAATTACAGGCGTTTTCTCATACTGATATTTCAACCAAGGGACAAAGAAATAAGTTATTTAGAGTTGCTTTTACTTTTGATATTTCTCTTTTAGGGTAGTATACAATTTCAAAAATCCTTTATCTTCCTCCCTCCCTTTTTTTTTTTTCTTTTATTTTACTCTTAAGGGCCAACTTTGCTAAGGTAAAATGTCTTGGGATTAATCTTTTAAATGTATCTATCTGTTAGCTTGTACTGGGTGCTTTTGAGTTAGCTTTTTCTTTAAATGGTTGGCGGCAATATGAATGATAGTGACGCTGAAGTTTCTGCTTTGATACCCAGCATCAGCCACAATTCGGGAAAAAGCCTTTCCTCCTCAAAATCATCATCATCATCATCATCATAGGGCAGCATATAACTTCTTGTTTTTGACTATTTTAGACATCAAATTGAAAATAATAAATATTCTCATGTTATTAAAAAATAAGTCATTCCAAGAATAACTTCAGCTTTGGCTGAATGTGTATTACATTTCACTCAGTGTCTCTCAGTGGACGTGGTTAACAGCCGTAATTAACAGATATAAGACTGGATAGGTACTTGAGGTATTTAGGAAACAATGTGTTTAAAATATATATTTGTGTGTTGTTTCACAGGTCCCTTTGAAGTAGGTGCTGCAAGGAAGCAGGATCAATTTCATTCTTGAACAAGTCACTTAATTCGTGCCTGCTCTGTCAGGTGTTGTAGGGAATAGAGATGGGAGCTCCACTTGCCAAGAGCTTGCAGTGGAATTGTCCTGGCATATTCCTGATGTGAGAGGCAGTGCAATGTAGTGGCTAAGAGCAGGGACTGGGGCCAGGCTGAATTCCAGCTCTGTCACTTACCACCTGGGTGACCTTGGACAAGTTATTTAACATCTTTATATTGTTTTCTCATTTGTAAAATTGGGATGATGATAGTAACTACCCTATAGGGCTGTTATGAGAATTAAGTTAATACATGTAGGTTCTTAGAACAGTACCTGGCACATACTGAGTAGCGTATCATGTATCAGAATTTGAAATTGTTGTTATTGTCATTATTATTACTACTATGGAGCCCTGGTGGTGCAAAGGTTAAGTGCTTGGAGGCTGACTGAAAGGTTGGTGGTTTGAACCCAGCTGCTCTGTGGAAGAAAGACCTGGCAATCTACTCCTATAAAGATTATAGTCTAGTCTAGAAAACACTATGGGGTAGTTCTGTCACATGGGGTCACTATGAGTCAGAAATCGACTCGATGGTGCCTAACAACAACAACAATAATTACTATTAAGTTTCAGCAGTGCCTCTGTATACCCTGGGATCTACCAAGTAATTGATTAAATCATTCAACTCATGGAACAGGTTCATTGAGTAGGTTCTACATGTAGGCAATGCATTTGACCTTGAGGTTTTAGAGATTAATGAGATTTAGTCCCTATTTGCAATGGACTCTATCTGTGGAATGTTCTATGGTTTTGCCTTGCATCAATTGCACAAGTAGAAAGACTCAACAAATGCTTGTACAAAGAATGAAAGAATGTAAAGTGATTTAGCAGGTATTACTTGTGACTGGAAGACTTTACCTCAGTTGTGCCATGGAGGCACCGGGAGCCATTTTTTAGTTCTTCCTCTACTCTCTTGGGTTAAAACCAAAGAAAAAAACAACCTGTTGCTGTTGAGTCAGTTCCGACTCATAGCGACCCTATAGGACAAAGTAGAACTGCCCCCATAGGGTTTCTAAGCAGAAGCTAGTGGATTTGAACTGCCAACCTTTTGGTTACCAGCCAAACTGTTAATCACTGTGCCACTAGGGTTAGAGGAACATAAACCTGTCTTCCAGAGCATCTGGCGACTCTTGCCTCCAAGCCCTGGCAGCGTGGAGGACACTACCTCTCAGTGAGGAGCTTCCCAGAGCTCCCTGGGCCAGAGGATAGAAGAGGAAGGGTTAACCCCAGGGCTGCAGCAGCTGAATATACTGCATAAACAGCAGTTGGGGATGAGATCACTTCTGTTTTGGGAACCTAAAGGCAAACACAGTTGCATTTGTTCGTGTAATCATTGCCTTGTTTGAAATTGTTTATGTTTAGAAATTCATGATGGGATATTTGTCAGTTGGGGTACAGAAACCAAATTTAGCTAGTTGAGTCAAAAAGAAATCCATTTTAAGGACATAGGCTGCTTCAGAATTGAAGTAAAAGTGTGAATTGTGCATGGACCAGCCTCAGAAAGGGAGTTGGGCAGCTCTGGGGTTCTAAATACTGGGGAGCTTAGGGATAGTCTTTCAGGACTCCACTACAGGATGAATCAGCAACAACTATTTCCCGTCCTGGTGTTCTTCTCCTTAAGGTTCAAATTCCTGGAGGAGAGAGTGGGTCACTTTGCCTATCCCTTTACCAGAAGGCCCACCAAGAGTACAAGCAGCTGGGACGGGTGGTTCTCCAAAGGAAATCAGGGTGGATGGTGGGAATGCAAAAACTGACAGATGTCCAGCACAGACTATGAAATGATGTTTTATTATGCAGGGCCCTTTCTTCCTAATCTTTCTGGCCTATTTAGTTTTAAATAGTCTTCCAAGAGTACTTTTTCAGTTTTTAAAGCATGGCGTGGGGTTGTAGTGGCCCTGTTGGTTACTGTGCATGCAAGAAACCATGAGAACGACATGGAGGCAACGGCTGGAGCTTTTGGCTCCAAAACATGGGACTGCACTCAGAGTGTCTTCGTAATGTACTATAGCAGTGGTACTTGTTGTTAGTTGCCATCCAGTAGGCTCTGACTCATGGAGATCCTATGTACAACAGAATGAAACGTTGCCCGGTCCTGCATCATCTTCACGATCTTCGGTATGCTCGAGGCAATTCTTGTGGCCACTGTGTATTTTGAGTGCCTTCCAACCTAGGGGGCTCATCTTCCAGCACTATATTGAACAGTAATCTATTGTGATCCATAGGGTTTTCACTGGCTAATTTTCAGAAGTAGATCACTGGGATTTTCTTCCTAATCTTAGTCTGAAAGCTTCCCTGAAACTTGTCCACCATGGGCAACCTTGCTGGTATTTGAAATGCTGGTGGCATAGTTTACAGCATTATAGCCACTTGCAAGCTACCACATTATGGCAAACTGACAGATAGGTGGAAGGCACTATGGTTAATCCATTGCCATTGAGTTGATTCCGACTCATAGCGACCCTGCAAGACAAAGTAGAGCTGCCCCATAGGGTTTCCAAGGAGCAGCTGGTGAATTTGAATTGCTGACCTTTTGGTTAGCAGCTGATCTCTTAACCACTACCCACCAGGGCTCCATAGTTAGGAAGCCATAAATTGGAAAAGGAGCCTACCTCAGTGTTTCTCAAAATGAGGTCTATGTTCCCTATGGTCTCAAATTCTTGGGGGATTCTCAGTGAGAGCTTTAAAAATTTGAAGTTCAATTTAAATAATGATTTAAAAAACATGTGCTCCTATAAGTGTATTCTGAATCATCTGGATGATACTAAATATCACAAACACTGATCCTCCTGTTTATGCATTTTGGTGCATTTGGGTTTATTGAGGCATAATAGAAATTTGTTAATTGTTGTGGTCTAATGAGTAAAAATAGAGGCAGACTGAATATGAAAATAATGCATTTGCATCAAGTACAGGCCAAATGACATCGCAATGTGCTATTTTTAGAAATGAGAAGAATGTTTGGAAAATGGAGTTTTCATATGGCACGCAACAGCACAGGCATAATGAATGCAAGAGAATTGGGGCCATAGGAGTCAGCACCATATTCAGATTGAAAGCAGCAGTTTAGTTTTAGCAAAACAATATCATCCTTTACATGACACTAATGTTATTTTGAGTTTTCTTGGTTTTGCAGTTCTGTTTGAGTTTAATCTGTACATTTGTTTTTTTTTTGTAGTGATATGAGACTTACAAGCAGAAGTATATCAGTCATTTTGTATTTCTACATATTTAGGTGAATTGTAATAAAAATAGTTGACCCTGTAGGTCCTTGAGGGTTTTTTTTTTTTTTTTCTTTAAAAATGAAGTACCTTATTCACGTTTTGGAAATGCTGGTCTGTGGGGGATATACACTCTTGCCCACACCCCAGCGACGCTGAGCTTGGCCCTGTGACTTGCATTTGTCAATTAGATGATAGCAGACACAAGAGCAGAGGCTCGAAACGAGCTTGTAGGTTTGGCTTGGCCTGTCACAACCCTCGCTTTCTCCGTAGATCATGCCTTGGGTCATGTTAGTCCAAAGAGGAAGACTGACATGTAGAACAGACCTGAACCCACCTGTGCCTACCCTAGATCAGCTAACCCCAGCCTGCCACCAGATGTATGAGCAAGAAATAAACACTTATTATCTGTGATGCTGAGATTCTGTGGTTGTTTGCCACACAGCATTATTGTGGTAATGTTGTTGTTGTTAGGTGTTGTCGAGTTGATTCCTATTCATAGTGACTCCATGTGACAGAGTAGAACTGATCCATAGAATTTTCATGGCAGTAATCATTACAGAGGCAGATCACCAAATCTTTCTCCCAAAGAGCTGCTGGGTGGATTCCAACTGCCAGCTTTTAGGTTAGCAGCCGAGTGTTTAACCATTGTGCCACTAGGGCTCCTTATTGTGGCAATAGCTGGCTGATGTAGCCTGGCACATTGATTAGTTAGCCATACACTAAGGTGTGTAAGCATAGGTTTTATTGAGCACTTACTATATGCCAGTCATTGTTGGAGATTTTGGGGCTACAACAGTGAACAAGACAGACCAAGCCTTAGCTCTATGGAGCATACACTATAGGGGATGTTTAGTCATTTTTGCTCAGCTATTTATGTATCTGGAAACCCTGGTGGCGTAGTGGTTAAGTGCTACAGCTGCTAACCAAGAGGTTGGCAGTTCGAATCCACCAGGCGCTCCTTGGAAACTCTATGGGGCAGTTCTACTCTGTTCTATAGGGTCGCTATGAGTTGGAATCGACTCAACGGCACTGGGTTTGTTTTGGTTTTGGTTTATTTATGTATCTGATGAATTATATGCTTTTTCCCTTTTTCAAAAACATAAACTAACCCTGCCCTGATATTTTCAGAAAGTGACAGGTATCTAGATAGATGTGAATTTGTCTACATATGGATTTTATTTTTTGTTCAAAATATTTTACATTGGATATTTTATATCCAAGAGGTTAGGGAAATAATTTGGCTACGATGTTGTCACTGTTATCATCAGAACTGTCTTCATTAAGGCATTCGCTTTTTTTGACTCATGTCTAGAAATGTCTAGAAAATAATATAAAAATAGATGAAAAATAAGAACATCATCACTTTGTCTACCAATTTTGTTCTTGATTTTGCTTTATACAAAGTTTTGACTGGGTTCCATAACTAAAAATAACCTCCCTGTGTACGTGAAATTTCACCAGGGTAAGCGGCTGTGTGTGCGCTTATATTTATGCACGTCTAAAAATTCTGCCGACTACGGGGGACTGCGCCGGCTGGTCTGGAATGAAAACACACTCCTGGGAAGGAAATTTGAATGTAACATTGAATACATTTAAAAATATTATTCAAATGACTGAAAAGTTCATTTTGGGAATCAACAGCAAAAATTCACATTTCTTGTTTCGTGGAGAGCAGGGCTGAAGTACAGCCGTATAAATTCAGTTTTCAGTGGTCTTAAGGCTGCAAAGGCCCATTTATTTCAGACGGAAGGAAGGCTTGACTGTCCAGGCCAGTGCTGGGTAGATAATAACAAATAGCAGGCAATTTGAAAAATAGCTTTTTGCACTTTGGAATGCAGTGAAATTTGGAATTTTTTGCTTTGATGGTCAGCTCCCTTTTGTCTAGGCCCCAAATATCGGTGGTCTGGGGCTGGCAGGGTGACCCCAGTCACATAGCCATGCGTACTTGGATGTTCAGCAGAGCCAAAAAAGATCTCTATCTGTCCACCCTGGGGAATTACTGGTAAGTGGAGTTTGCGGTTCTCAGAGCACTTTCTGCAGATAGTCCTTTTCTGTCTAGACTCGACTCAGCATAATCTGTTGGATGTTGTTCCTTGTTCTCTTTTAGAACCTCTGCTTTATTTCACTGAGTTTTCCCCAGTGGAAAAGGGAGAAGGGTATGGATTGTATGTGTGTGGTGTGTTGTGGGGGAGGAGTTTAAGCTATCTCTGAGTCTGAAAGAGCATGGTCAACCTAAATGGTGAAAAATGATGAAGGTGGTTTATGTCACTTTGTTTCTGGATGTAAATAATACTACCAAGCCATTCAGACCCTGGAGAAGATTATTAGATATATTTTGGAAACCAATCACTCATTTAGAAACAGTATTTTTTTTCTAGATAAATAAGTTAATGATTTCTTTCTGTTTGAATTAAGCTGAAAGTACTTAGGACAGAGAAAACCAATTCTCAGATGATCTCAACAGGTCTGCTCTTAGGCTATTGATTTCATGTGCTTTGCCTGGGAGCCAGGGCTTCCGAGGGCCCAGATGCTGTGGCTTGTCTGCTTAATTTTCAGGCGCAGGGCTTTAGTCAAGGGAGAGGTGTTGCAAGGGTCAAAGGGAAAGGAAAGCAGGGCTTTGAACCGGTTCTTTCTGGTTCGACCCCCTGCTGAGATGTGAATTTCCACCCCAGATATACTGAATCAGAACCTACATTTTAACTATAATTTTAAAATTTTAACTATAATGTAGGTTCTGACTCAGTATATCTGGGGTGGAAATTTAAATTCTCAGCAGGGGTTCGAACCAGAAAGAACCAGTTCAAAGCCCTGAAGGAGAGCATTGGGGCTGAATTGAGGGTCTGGTTCCATAAGACTTTCCTGTGCTTGTGTGTGTGGTGGGGGGCAGATATTGGGGGGATGAGGACAAAATAATTATTTACATAATCTCACCTCCCCCAAGGGCCTGGGCAAGACATCTGGCTAGACTCAGAAGGGAGGTTTCCTTAGGCTGATTGTGGAGAGGAACCAGGAGTGGTCAGAACCAGAGGTCTGGGTGAGCCGTGCTCTAGAACAGTGGCCCTTAACGTGTATTCTCTGACAAGCATCTCCAACATCACTGGGAACTTGTTAGAAATGCAACTTCTTGGCTTCATTCCAGACCTGCTAAATCAGACACTCTGTGGGTGGGATCCCCAGAGACTGTGTTTTAACAAGCCCTACAGGGGATTTTCATGCATGCTAAAGTGGAGAACCAGGGACCTTAAGAGGGCTAAAAGGCACTAGGGAACCCAAATCTGTCACCTAGGATGTAGTAGGGTAGGGGAGGCCAAAAATTTTCTCCTTCTATCCGATAGTTAAAAAAGGTAGCAGATGATAATTTTTTAGGAGATTATTACCTACTAATTTATTTTTCTTTCCTAAATATCACAGTAGTATAGCAATGATCTATGGCATATTGGAAACCTATAAAAATGGGCACTAAGATCATATTTTACTAGTATTTTTTACATTTTTATAGCCTGATTTCTTTCGTATCTGCTCTGACTTCTTTTAGAACTCAAGCCTATGACTTCAGTAACATTCATTCTAATGCCATGGAGTACCTGCTAGGTACTATACCCTGTGTTTAGATGTAGTGTGGGGAGATGGAGTTCTGTTTACAACAATAACCAGAATATGCCCAAATGAGGTGACTATAAAGAGATTTGGGAGTAATCCACAGAGCCTGGTAGGAGGGATCCTGGGGAAGTCTTCATGGAGATGGTGGTATTTGAACAGAGACAATGAAGCATTTAATAAGTAGTCAAAGTAGGGAGGATTGTTCTAAGTGGAGGGAATACATATTGGACTATATTTGTTATAACAGGTGACCACACATTTGGTGGCTTAAATAATACAAGTTTATTATTCTGTAGATTAGAAGTTTGATATGGCCTCATTGGGCTAAAATTAAGTGTTTATGGTGTGAATTCTTTTTTGGAGGCTTGTGGTACAGTGAATTACTTAATATGGACCTTTTATCCATAGCCTTTGTGACTCCCACAAAATGATTGGGTAGGAATATGCAAATATGGTGTTTTTGGCCCACCAAGGAGATTGGACAGCCTGCTGAGAATGCATATAAGGTACATGGAACCCTGTCAGGGTGGGACCATGAAAATAAGGTTTATGGAACCCGTAACAAGGGGATTGGACAGCTGGTGTCAGGAGGAGGACTCATTGCAAGGGCTCCAGACTCATGAAATATGGGACATAGGAAGAGAAAGACTGAAAGATGTGGGAAGTCAAACTTATGATTCTTACATGTTTGCTTTGGTTGTTGTTGTCTGTAATGGCTGAAAGGAAAATAAGAGATGTTATGTTGCAGCTGAGGGGGAAATGCCACATCTGTAGTGGCTTGGGGCAAAAGCCATGCCAGTTAAACAAGATGATTGATAGGGGGCCAGGGTCTTCTGGTTCCACCTAGCCAGAGGCCCAAGGCCATACATATATGAATGGGAAGATAGAAAAGAGAAGGTGAAACTGGTATGTCTTTAAGAGTATTATGTGTTTATTTGAATGTACTATGGGTATTGAATGTTTCTCCTACCTAGTGTTGTAAAACAGACTTAAATATATGATGGAAATGAATACTGGGTATTATTGATTACAGAGAGCATATAACCCTGCCTTCAGCCAGTACTTTTTTGGATATGCTAAAAGTGGAACTAAGATTAAAAAAAAAAAAAAAAAAGGCTGTTCATTTCAATGCAGTACCCGTCTGTATAGAGTATTGGGGGCTTAGGTTGAAAACCTGAGCCCCACTCAAAATCTTTCCAGTCAGGCAATTTGCATTTGAAAAGACATCTAGACCTACCCAGAACTGCTGAGAGAGCAGAGATTTGCATTTGAAGGAAGGATGTACAGAAAAAAAAAAAAAATTACCATTTTGCTTTTTGAATTTTGAGCAAGTGGTTTGCTGCTGTGTGCATTGAGGCAGGAAAAGTCAGTGCCCTCAGAAGAACCCCCTTCCAGGGAGCAAGCCAGTAGACAGCCTGATATGCTTACTTAAGGTGACCACCTGGGGTCAGGAGATGAGTGGAAGTTGGGGAGGTGCAGCAGTGAAGAGATGAGCTGAGTTTGAACACATTCCATTGGCACCTGTTGACCTAGCCCATGGTGGGTAGGGATGAGACAGAGAGAGAAGGGGATAGCTGATCTGAACTACAGGGAGTTGTGTAGATGTCTGATCCTATGCTGTCCCCATTGACCTAGCCCATGGGGCTTAGGGATCAGAGAGAGAGAAAGGGCTGGCTGGTCTGAAGTGCAAGGAGATAAGTGGACTCCTGAGCCTATGGTTGGTACCCATTGACCTAGACCACAGGGGCTAGGGATAAGCTGACCAGAACCTGACCAAATGAAGAGAGAGAGATATTTGACTCTGCGAGCTGGTGTAAATTGCTGCAGTTTGATGGCTTGCTCTGGATTGGACTTTGCTTACGAATGCAGATGCTCACTGAAAATTATTCAGACCAAGGGACATGCTTGTCTCCTCAGCGTACTGGTTTGATAGGGAAAGGCGTTAAACACTGGCTATTATCTAAAATGGGGAAGCCCTGGTGTCATAGTGGTTAAGTGCTACGGCTGCTAACCAAAGGATCAGCAGTTTGAATCCGCCAGGTGCTCCTTGGAACTCTATGAAGCAGTTCTACTCTGTCCTATAGGGTTGCTATGAGTCGGAATCGACTTGACGGCACTGGGTTTTCTGGTTTTATCTAAAATGGGGGAAGATAAAGGCATGAAGTGGGTGGCTTACATGCGTTCATGAGTGTGCTTACTCTCAAAATGAGAGGGCCAAGGGAGGATTCCCAATGAATAGATTCCTCTTTTCCTGATGGGTCTGGGGAAGAGAGGGTGGGGGAAGATGCTGATAGGATTATATGATTCAGTTTTGAGTGTTGATTGTCAAGGGGGTTAATTGTGATTATAAAAAATGTAATTGTAGACGAAGTAACTGTGAAAGATTGGACCAAGGAGGAGGCACTGCTGGACTGGAGTACGGTGGTTGAACCTAAAGTCCCTTAAAGGTTTTGCTATGCTGATACCTCGAGTGAGGTCAGAGCAAGGGAAATAATCTTCTCTCAGTTTAATTTTATCAGACACCAGAAAGGGTGAATAAGCTGAGATGACTTTTGGAGAACCTGACCAGATTAGATGGCTACCTGCAGCCAAGGGCAAATTAACCAGTAAGCAAGGTACACAGGGGCTTACAGTAAGCAAGAGACATGCAGGCTTAATTGTGTTTACTTATTAATCTATAGAACACAATTATACATGGGTTTCACCAATCAAGGATGTGGTGAAAAACATGTGAAATTGTGTACTACAGATTAGTAAGTAAGCACAAGTAAGCCCATGCATACCTTGCTTATTGGGTAATCTGTCTCTTCCTATAGCAGACCTGAATGGCTGGTACCTGAGTAACCTCACCCTGAGGACTCTTTGCCCTACTGAAGGACTAATTGTTAATGACTGTTTTGGACTGGTAAAATGATTGGGAGGGGGATGTGATCCTCCAAATATGAAAGAACCACAGCTAGAAGAGTCAGGGGGTGGACTGTGGTGCAGCAAATTACTTAATATGGCCCTTCTAGCCATAGTCTTTGTGACTACTACAAAATGATTGGATGGTACTATGCAAACAAAGGCAGTATTTGTGGCCCACAAAGGGGATTGGACAGCCTGCTAAGAATGTAAATAAGGTGCATGGAACCCCTGTGAGTGTGAGACCATGCAAATAAGGTGTATGAAACCCTAACGAGGGAATTGACCAGTTTTGCCATCCCACTAGGCTTAAAACAGAGAGCCAATCTCAGAGTGAGGTGCGGGGGGAGCAGGCAAGGAACCTTACTACTACCAGAAAAGAAGAACCAGGTGTGGAGCACGTCCTTTGGACCCAGAGTCCCTGTCTTGCCTCCTAGACCCAGAAGAAAGAGAGCTGTGACACCAGAGATAGTGCAAGATAGTGAGACGCAGCAGTAAGAGTGGCAAAGAACTGACAGCAGCAGAACTAAGGGTCTGGTAGGAGATGGCATGGTGGACTTCCTGGCCCACAGAGCGAGAAAACTGAGCACCTTCAGGCAGGAGGCTTGTTGGCGTAAAGGGGTGCCTCCAGGCACTTGACGGAGCTGGGCTTGCTGACCCATGGAGCTAGAGAGCTGAGCGCCTACAGGCCAAGGCTTGTTGGTGGAGTGGGGTGCCTCTGGGCACTTATGGTAGAACTAAAGAGCTTTGTAACACTTGCCCAAGCAGGGCAGGGACTGAGCTGGCCCAAGAGGCCTGAGGGAGGGGCCAAGGGCCAAGGGCCAAGAGGGCGAAGACCAGGGAGATACCTGCCTGTAGACACGGACAAGAAGCTGTCCTGAACGAAGAACTGTATCCTGAACCTTTCTTGATTCTGAATTGTAACCTGTTACTTCCCTAATAAACACATAATTGTGAGTATTGTCTATATCTGTGTGGCCATTGCAACAAATTATCAAACCCAGCAGAGTAGTAGAGAGTGCTGTAGGAGGGATGACTGGTGTCAGAAAAAAAGTTGGGGAGAGAAGATAAGTCTGATCTCCCCCTCACAGCAGTCAGCCTTGGGCTATTGATGCTGATAGTGATTCTCTTCCCACCCTGTCAATTTAGACAAGAAGGTCTGATGCCACCATGCCACGCCAGGCTTACAAGGCTGTAGGGGAGAATCTATTTCTGTTCCTTTTCTAGCTATTAGAGGTGGCTGCATTCCTTGGCTGTGTCTCCTTCCTCCATCTTCAAAGCCAGCAATGGTGGACAGAGTCCTTCTCATGCTGCCATCTGTCTGGTTCTTTTGCAGCCAGGAAGGTTCTCTGCTTTTATGAACTCATGTGATTACATTGGGCCCACGTGAATAATCCAGGATTATCTTCCCATCTCAAGGTCCTTAACCTTAATCACGTTTGCAAAGTCCCTTTTTTCATGAGGATTATGGAATGGAATCTTTGGGGGCCATTATTCGGCCGATCCCAGGAATAGCATGGATGCATGAGAGTAGGTGGACTGTTTTAGAAAGAATAAGAGAGCTCAGTACAGCTATTGCATAGTCATGAGTGAGGGATAGAGGGCTGTTGAGAGATGGAAATGGATACAAGGCAAAATGGAACAGAGATGCTCTCAGCACATTTTAAAAAATTTCAGTGACCAAGTTAATCCAGTTGACTACTTTAGAAAAGCAATTCCTTTCTTTGTGGGGGAAAAATGGAGGATGGCCACAGGGACAGGTGTAGGTCAATAGAAAAATTCCATTTCTTTTTCTAGTTTTTCTCGCTTTCTTTATCTGTCTCATTCACTGATCTAAAAATTTATTGGGTAAGCTTCTGTAAATCACAGGAGTTTGGGTACAATAGACTTGCTCTTCAATAAAAACTAGCAATTGAATTGATACAGTAAAAAACTTATAACCGCATTACCTAAGGGGTATATACAAGATGGACACAATGTCCTTTTGCAGTGAAACAGCAGTAAGCTTAGCTCACCTTCCGTTCTAACCACACTGACCTGTGACCTTATTCTTCTTAGCTGCTTTTCTAGTTAAAGATGGCATATCATGAAAGGAGACTTTTCTGGCTGTTTTAAAGTCCCTAAAATGTAATTCTCTCAGCTGGGAAGCCATCTTCTCTAGTATGCTCTAGAATGCATTTCCAAATGGTCATCAGTAAATATTTATTGGGTATCTATCATATGCAAAATGGACTTCAAGTTGGCCATAACTTACACACCCTCTTCCAATCCAATCTCTATCACATGTTTTATTGTATTAATGTCTCAGATTTTAAGGTGTTGGTGTTAAAATGCTTCATGCTGAAAAACTACCCTGACTGTAAGTAGGTTATTATTATTATTAAAAAAACATTTTTTCCCTTAATACTGCACCATTGGGAAGTGATGAAGGAGAAGGAAAGACAGTATATGTTAGATGGGTCTGACAGATAAATGCAGAGGGTGTAGAATCAAAAGAAGTAATTTTAACCAAAAGTGGGAAAAGTAGTCCATCAGGGTAGGGGCAATTTATGGTGATGCAGTAAAAGAGCTTGTGCTTAGGAGGAACACAGACTTGAATTTAAATCCTAGCTCTTGAAGACAGGTGGAAATGTAAAATGAAACTGAGTTATTTTTAGTAGAGGCCACAGTCTGAAAATTTTAGCAAGACCTGTTTCTAACAGGAAAACCAGAAAATACACTTACCCAGAGACAACTTCTATTAAGCACCTAGTTGTGTATTCTTGCAAACCTTTGATGTACTTATTATAGACGTTGAGATCATAAATTGAGGGGTTTTATAAATAACACTCTTCTTTCCTGCCTGGGTTTAGAACTAATTAAGAAAGAAACACAAGAGCCAAACTGGTGTACATATATATATCCACCCGAAATTATATCAGCTTTATTGCTGATGAAAACTAGATTGGAGAACGTGGTTTTAGACATGAGGCCAAGTGGGTTTGTTGATGTTGTTTTTGTTAGTGGGCAAAAAGTCAGCCCCTGTTTCACGGTGACCCCATGCACAACAGAATGAAACGCTGCCCAGTCCCGTGCCATCCCCATGATAGGCTGGGGATTGGAGAGTTGTGACCCACAGGGTTTTTGCTGGCTGATTTTCAGAAGTAGATTGCCAGACTTTTCTTCCTAGTTGTTTAAAGCTGTTCAGCATCATACAACACACAAGCCTCCACTGACAGACTCATGGCCGTGCATGAGGTGCGCTGGCCAGGAGCTAAACCCAGCTCTCCTATACAGAAGTGAGAATTCTATCAGTGAATGGCCAATGCCTTCCAAATCAGCCAAGCGCCATGCTAGATATCGAATGTCTCCACCTCAAGGGCAGAAGGACAGAAGAGAATGTACATATTCTGTAGAAAGGCAAGTTTGCGGAGAGGACAGAGGTGGAGCAAGCTAGGCAACTGCTCCCTCATACCAATCAGATAATTCACTGTTCCATTTCCGTGAACAATAACCCAGATTGCTGCTGTCTCAGGAAAGCCTCTGTTTTGCCTCACATCACCCAGGTAGCTGGATTTAGTGCTTCTTTGCGTTCCCGCCACATAATTCCCTTTACTGAAGATTTCATGATGGAGTTGGGGGATGGGAGAGTTACATCATAAACCCTATAGGTTTTTTCTACTCAAAAAAATCACATTAGATATTTTTCCCTAAGTCTCTTATTTTAGATTTTCAGCATTCGGCTGTCTTCTTATCCCTTCTACAGTCCCTCCCTCCCTTCTAGATCTTCCCCATCTCTCAATCTTTTCTTTTTTCTTATGCAAAGCAGGTTTGCTTAATCCAATATCCTTTAAACTCATACCCTTCGCTGCTCAGCAAACAAGGGACTCATTATCCTTTGAAGGTAGTAAAACCAAAAACCAAACCCGTTGCTGTCTTCATGTCAATTCTGACTCATAGCCACCCTGTAGGACAGAGTAGAACTGCTCCCTAAGGTTTCCTAGGCTTTTTTTTTTTTTTTTGGTTTTTAATCTTTATGGAAGCAGTTTGCCATATCTTTCTCCCTTGGAGTGGTTGGTGGGTTTGAACTGCTAACCATTCAGTTAGCAGCCAAGTGCTTAACCACTGTACCACCAGGGCTCCTTTTGAAAGTAGTAGGGATTTTTAAATAATAAATAATTTTTTTTTCATACATATATGATTGTGGGAGGTTAACTTTTAAGGGGTAAAAATGTGGTTTAGATAAAATTAGCAAAATTGTTAGAAAATTACATAAACTGTAGTGCTGCCCAGCACCACAGGGTTTCGTGTTTTGTTTTATCTTTTCAAAAAATGGTCTCTAGGGTGGTCTTGACCAAGTGGAAGACTGTCATGGGAATTTAGCCTGGCTCAAATGTCACCCAAGCTATGTCTCATTTCCCAGACAACCCTTGTTTCTTTCCTATTTTAGGTATAATCCGTAGGGATGACTTACATATAATAACTTCTGGAAGAAGAAATTGATATACCAGAGCTGACATGTTATATCAGGCAGGCTTAAGTAGGCTTTTCCACCTGTTACTGCTTTGAACTATGCTGTTTCTTCTCCTTTGAGGCTGGGAAGACTCCTCTGACCTCCTGAGACACCAAAGGTCTCTGAGCTCTTACGTACTGTTCTCCCTTCTACTCACAGCAGGTTACCCTTCACTTATTTCTACAAATTTTTCATTTCAGCTAAAATATATTGGGTACTGTTGATCTTTAAGACACTGTGTGGGCATTGGGATCCAACAGGAAAAAATTCTCGTCATTTTTTAGCTGGCTACCGCACAGCCTTCTAATGACCTGCGCAACTCCACTCCAGCCTTCTTCTAGGCTGTCTCTGTGTTGAAGCCAGAATGATTGTTTTAAACCACAAATATGATCTACTTACACCCACGCTCCCACCCCTGGCCACCATTTCTATCACCTTTATAGGAAAGTGAGGCTCCTGGACAGGGTCTGCAAGGCCGTGATATGTGGCCTGGCCCCTATCCACTTCTCTAGCCTCTCCTTCCTCCAAGCTTCTTACACTGGGTCTCTGTGCTCACTCCCTCTGACCTCCTTTCAGTTTGCCATACGTGGCCTTCTTCCTTCCTCTGGGAACTTGGAATGGGAGGTTCTCTCTAAAGGAAGGCTCCTCCTCCTTTTCCCTGGGTAACTGAGGCAGCTCATCACGGCAGCCTGGTGCTAAGAGACTGCCTCTTAGGACTGCTTCATTGCATATTCCTGATCAGGCCAAATGCTTTCTACAGCCCCTGTGTAGCCCTTTCCAATTGCAATTTTTTATTTATGGGATAGACACCTGTCTCCTCCACTAGACCTAAGCTGTTCGAGGGTGGAGGCTTGTCTGTTTGCCATTGTATTCCCAGTGCCCAGCATGGTGTGGGCTCTCAATATGTCAAATGAATGATTAAAGATAGACAGGTTCTTGTCCTCCAGGAATTTACCACCTAGTGGGAGAAAACAGACTCAAACAGAAAATTTGATATGGCTTCCCCCAGAGTGAGGGATTCAAGAGGGTTGAGAACCCCAGAGAGAAGCTGCAGTCTTTTATAATCTAATCTCAGAAGTGACATACTATCATTTCTGTCATATTTTATTGGTCACACAGACAAATGGTGATCAACCCTGATGCAGCGTGGGAGAGGATTATACAAGGGGGTGAATACTAGGAGGCAGGGATCTTAGAGGCTGGCTACCACAGATGGTTAGATCTTGAGGACACTGGGATTGGTTTTACATTCAACTAGCACCTTTCGCTGAGGTTGTTCCAAAACCTGAGGGATCAAGCTCATTGATAAGTATTTTCAGGGCGAGATATACTCAGATATTGGTGATATATAGTTTTGCGTTAGTCATCTAGTGCTGCCGTATCAGAAATACCACAAGTGGATGGCTTTAACAAAGAGAAATTTATTTTCTCACAGTCTAGTACGTTACAAGTCCAAATTCAGGATCAGCTCCAGGGCAAGGCTTTCTCTGTCTCTCAACTCTAGAGGAAGGTCCTTTTCCTCAATCTTCCCCTGGTCGAGGAGCTACTGAGGCGCAGGGACCCTGCGTCCAACAGATGTGCTCTGCTCCTGGTGCTGCTTTATTGGTGGTATGGGGTCCCCAACTCTCTGCTTGCTTCCCTTTCCTTTTATGTCTGGAGAGATAAAAGGTGGTGCAGGCCATACCCCAAGGAAACTCCCTTTTGGATCAGGGAGGTGACCTGAGTAATCCTTTTAACCACATGCAGTGATTAGGACTTATAACACACAGGAAAATCACAAAATGGAGGACAACTACACATGGCCTAACCAAGTTGACACATATTTTGGGGGGACACAATTCAATCCATTACAAGTTTCTACCTGAGTACCAGATTAGCAGGGAATAGTGACAAATGTCATAAGGGTACTCAGACCTCCCTTAGGAAGGGCCCAACTGGAGAAACTGGGGGACCAGATGGGATCCTCACTTCTATGTGGTGGTATCAACAGCAGGAGGGTGCTTTCATGGGCCTTGATGACCAGGTGGCATGCTGCTGAGGCTCCTGCTCTGTAAACCATCTTTGTTCGGTTAAGTGCTTATGTCCTTTGTTCTCTCAGAGACGTTTGTATCTTCTGCCTGTGAATGAATGATGGTCACTTTCTGTTAGTTTTCAGTCTCTGTCAACCCCATAACAACCCCACCCCCCATAACCTTGTTGTAAGGAATCAGTGAGATAATACATGAAAAGTACTTGGCACAGTGCCCAGCACAGGGTAGCCCTCAACAATGCCACCACTGGTAATTAAATTAAGAAGATTAAGAATCAGCAGTAGCTGAGGCTTGAAAGTAGGCACTAACCAAGTGGGAGAGAGACTGTTCCAGGCAGAAGGAACAGTACACGCAAAGGCCCAGAGGCAAGAGAGAGCTGGGAGGGCTAAAGGAATTAGACTTTTGCTTATGCCTATACTATGGCATACCCATAAATGAGGCTAGAGAAGTAAACAGAGACAGATCACAAAGGGCTTTGGAGGTCATGTTAAGAGTTATTCTAGGTGTTGTACCAATCTTTGAAGTACAGGTGTCAGGGCTTTTGGTGAAATCTTTACAGAGATTACCATTGCATTCTATTTCCTTCTTCTCTCCATAAATTCAAGTTTGTACCTCAAAAATAAAACAAACACTTGAAATGATGACTTCATGGCCTGCAGCGTTGTTTCTAGGCATGAGTAGTCAATGACATAAATTCTATCTTCATTTAGTATTTAGGAAGTAGAGTGAAGTGTTGCTCCATGAGAATCACATTGGTCACATTACTGAGGCAGGCCCAGGCCCTTGCCAAGTATCTGGCACACAGTAGGTGCTCAATACTAGGCTTTTTTCCTCTAAAGCGTCTGTAAGTCTCACCAGCCGGGGGGCCAAAAGAATAGGTCTTTGGTAGGATAGGGAGGCAGGATAAGGAGCCATAGCTTCTTTGTGGTTTCTTTTAGCCCAGGAAATACTCTTGTGGCAAGATGGAAGACTTGGCTAAGGCTCTAGTCCATGGAGTAGCCTGGCCTTCTCACCATGACCTCTCGCCATGCGGAGCCCCTGGGATTTTTCGTTCTGTTGTTCATTCGTTCATCCATTCATTCTTCCAAAAATATACTCACTGCATCTATTGAAGGTGAAATATAGATCTGTCAGGCTCTATAATAACCATTATCTCTTTTGATTGCCACAAAATACCCCACGATGGAGGTATGTATTATCCCCGTCTGGCAAACTGTAAAGCTGGGACTCCAAGAAGTCAGGTGACTTCCTCAAGGTCTTGTAGCTATGAAGAGGGCAGCCTCGGAGTTCTGACTCAAGACCGATTCACCGCAAAGATCATGCCTTTAAACATAAGCCCCATTGTTCTTACTGAAGACGTTATACAAATTCTTTATGGAAATTTAGAAAGTAAATAATGCAGCTAAATCTTTTCACATATCATGATATTATTTTCTTTTAGATAATTTCCAAGAAGTAGAGTTGCTTAGTTAAATGCTATCCAAACTGTTAAGGTTTAAAAAATGTATTTGACAGACTGATCTCCTGGAAAATTATACCAAATTACCCTACAAAAATGTATGTTCTTCATTATTAACCTGTCTCGAAAAGATAAAGATGTTAACAAACTCATCTCTGAGTGTTTTTTCTGTGTCTACCATTTGCTTGGGTGAGTCCCTGGGTAGTGCAAATGGTTAAGTGTTTGACTGTTAACTGACAAGTTGGTAGTTCGAACCACCTAGAGGCACCTCAGAAGACAGGCTTGGTGATCAAAGGTCATGGCCTTGAAAACCCTATGGAGTGCAGTTCTACTCAACACACATGGGGTCACCATGAGTCAGAATCAACTCAACGGCAACTGATGACAACAACAACAACAGCCATTTGCTTGTCACTGTCCTGAGTTTAAAGGATGCCATTTTAAACTATAACAGCCAGTGGTGGGAAAAAGAAGGCTCTAAGAATAGTTTGGAAACCATGGTGGCATAGTGGTTAAGTGCTATGGCTGCTAATCAAAAGGTCAAAGTTCGAATCCACCAGGCGCTCCTCAGAAACTCTATGGGGCAGTTCTGCTCTGTCCTATAGGCTTGCTATGAGTCGGAATCGACTCAGTGGCAATGGATTTGGTTTTTGGTTTAATAACAGTTTGGTTCACCAAGATCCAATGGGAAATAACAAGAAAGCTACAGAAGGAGCAACTGGGTTTTAGTTTACTTTTGTTATTACTGTTCATTGCGATATTTCATGCACAGTGATATGTTGTGTGCTTAAGAGTATGACTACGTAGTCCACACACCATGTGACTGACTGATGGATGAATTTTCACCATTTGTTAGTTTGGTGGAAAAAGAACAAATTGAATGCTCAATGAAATTTTGTGGCTCTATCAAAGGGGTGTGTTTGGTAGAAGTGTCAGGAAGGAAAAATGCAGCCATTTGACTTAACAAGTCACAAAAAATGAAAATAATGAAATATGCATTTTTATGTCTTTAATAGTAGGTAATGCTTTTCAAGTGTTAACTCTGCACTTTTTTCTCTTTACTTCATTAATGCTACCATCTTCCTCTGGTGTGGGAGTTATAGGCCCTTCGTGGGCAGCACCAGGGCTGGATTACCCAATAAGCAAGATATGCATGGGCCCAGTCGTGCTTGCCCACCAATCTGCAGTGCATACTTCCTCCTGTCCCCAACTACATCCAAGATGTGGTGAACCCATGGGAAATTGCTCACCACAGATTAGCAAATAAACACAATGAAGCCCGTGCACACCTTACTCAACGCAAGCCAGCATGTACTGTGTTTACTGGTTAATCTGCCCCTGGGGGAGCCAATAAACTTGAACATCTGCTGCTACCGTCTGGGGAGTCCATGGGGGTCCTAGAGTCCAGATGTGGTTCTGTTGGCTTTTTTGGTGTATTGTGAATGTCACTTAAGTCTCTTGAATGATTTGAGATAGATTTGAAACTATCTCATTAAGTGCAGTCTTTCTTAATTAACTTGGCAGTCATTTTTGTCAACTCAGCAGCAATTCTTAGTCGGTCTGGTTATGCAGCCCTACACAGTTGCTGTTCTGGGGCTGGGTCACAGGATGAGTGCACTGTCACGTTTACCTAACATGGACACATTGATCTCTACAGCAGTTGTACAGTTTATAGCCCACCAGCAGTGTGGGAGAGCTCTTTTTGTTCTATATCTCACCACCATTTAGTGAATTTTAACTTGTTTTCCGATCTGATGGGTCTAAGGGACGTTATTTATTTTGTAACATTCCTGCCCCTGGGGCAATGGCTTTCACATTGGTTAGCATGTTCAGTGCACGTGTTGCTAAATGAATGTGTGAATAAATGAATGACTGAATGAAAGACGTGACCCCTGTAATGCCGTAGTCCTTTACCTGCAAGGGTGCCATGAAGATCAGTAAGAAAATTACAGCTAACACATTCTAATAATTTAGAGAGATTAAAGAATCTCAGATTGTGTAAGAATCACGTAGTGGTGGAAGTGGGAGAGGATACAATTTGTGTGTGAATAAAGAGTTAATCTTTTGTGAATTGTTGAGGGGGGGGTCCATGCACATCTTTTACCTTAATTGGTGAACCTACAACTTTAAGACTGAGAGTCCTGTGAGGATTAAATGAATTACACATGGAGAATGTGTAAGAGTGCTTCCCACTAGTACCTGTCTTTGTATTTAATCACTTTCAGTAACCAGTTAAGAACAAAAATAATATATTTACATTTCCCAATTTTAAATATTTAATACACATGTTTAAATTGAATTCATATTTCAATAAATTCTTATGTAAAAGTAATATTTAAATATTTAATGTCTTCCAAATTTCCCAATTTTCAGGAAAACACCATAAGGTTAGAGTTTAAAGAAACCAATATTCCTTTATTGGGTTCGAATTTCATGGCACATATGAAATAAGATTCTAACATATGTGGTGAATTTTTTAACATACATACCGAAAGTTTCCTGGGCATATTGTTCTTTCTATTTGTGAGCTGGAAGCTTGTCTTCTTAAAGGATTCCACAAGCCATTCCAGTGGAAGGTTCTGGGTCTTGTTTATACTGTGATTATCAAGTGTTTTGAGATTTGTTTAAGACGAGGGTCCACAGACTATGGCCAAGGGCTAAATCCAGCCCAGGGCTGGCTTTTGTATGGCTCCTGGGCTAAGGATGGTTTTCACATTTTCTTTTTAAAATTTTTGCTGTACTTCAGATGAAGGTTTATAGAACAAACTAGTTTCTCATTAAAGAGTCAGTGCACACATTGTTCTGTGACATTGGTTAACAACCCCACGACATGTCAACATTCTCCCTTTTCAAACTTGGGTTCCCTATTACCAGCTTTCCTGTTCCTTCGTGCCTCCTAGTCCCTGCCCTAGGGCTGGTGCATCCCTTTAGTCTCGTTTTGTTTTATGGGCCTGTTCAATCTTTGGCTGAAGAGTGAACCTCAGGAGTGATTTCATTACTGAGCTGAAAGGGTGTCCGGGGGCCATACTCCCAGGATTTTTCCAGTCTCTGTCAGGTCGGCAAGTCTGGTCTTTCTTTTTGAGTTAGAATTTTGTTTTACATTTTCCTCCAGCTCTGTTCAGGACCCTCTGTTGTGATCCTTGTCAGAGCAGTCAGTGATGGTATCTGGGTACCATCTAGTTGTGCTGGACTCAGTCTGGTGGGGGCCGAAGTAGATGTGGTTCATTAGTCTTTTGGACTAATCTTTCCCTCGTATCTTTAGTTTTCTTCTTTCTTCCTTACTCCCAAATGGGTGAGACCAGTGGAGTATCCTAGATGGCCACTCACATGCTTTTAAGACCCCAGACACTACTCACCAAAGTAGAATGGAGAACATTTTCTTTATAAACTATGTTATGCCAATTGAGTTAGATATTCCCCGAGACCGTGGTCCCCACAGCCCTCAGCCCAGCAATTCGATCCCTCAGGGAGTTTGGATGTGCCTATGAGCTTCCATGACTTTGCCTTGTACAAATTGTGCTGGCTTCCCCAGTATTGTACACTGTCTTACCTTTCACCAAAGCTACTACTTATCTATTGTCTATTCCGTGTTTTTCCATCCCCATCCCTCCCCTCTCTCATAACTGTCAAAGATTGTTTCTTTTTGTGTGTAAACTTTTTCATGAGTTTTTACAGTCGTGGTCTCATACAATATTTGTCCTTGTGATTTACTTATTTCACTCAGCATAATGCCCTCCAGATTCATCCATGTTATGAGATGCTTCACAGATTCATCGTTGTTCTTCAGCGTTGCATGGTACTCCATTGTTCCTTATCATTGCATAATACTCCATTGTGTGTATGTATCACAGTTTGTCTATCCATTCATCTGTTGATGGGCATCTAGGTTGTTTCCATCTTTTTGCTATTGCGAGCAATGCTGCAGTGAACATGGATGTGCATATGTCTATCCATGTGACGACTCTTATTTCTCTAGAATATTCCTAGGAGTGGGATTGCTGATCATATGGTATTTCTATTTCTAGCATTCTAAGGAAGCACAAAATCATTTTCCAAAATGGTTGTATCATTTTGCATTCCCAGGGATATTTTTGCGTAGATAAAGTGTTACTGGAACACAGCCATGCTCATTCATTTATCGTCTATGGCTGCTTTTGTGCTACAATTTCAGAGCTGAGTAGTTTTGACAGACAGTGACCTTTGGCCCACAAAGATAGTAAAATATTCACTATCTGGTCCTTTACAGAAAAAGTTTGCTAATACCTGTTCAGTTCCAAATGTGGGGAAACAAATAAAGCCAAAGAGGTGAGATCGAGCTTTGTCTATTTTGGAACCCGTTAGCAGGTGAAGGAAGAGGCAGAAGCCTTATAAAATTCCTGAATTATGTGTGGATTTAACTACTTTGTGTTCTCCTCACCTTCTGAGATAATGCAAGTGGAAATGCTTTGAGGCTGTGAAGTACTATATGAGATCAAGGCAAAAGCTGTCAGAGTTAACGATGTCAACAGATTGTCATGGCAGGTGGGTCTGCTGCTTTGGCAGTCAAGAGGGAGCCTGTGAAGAAAGGTCTGTAATCTGTAATTTTCTTTAGGCCCCATTGCATTAGATAAAAAGGGCATAACCCAGTGGGAGAGTTTTTCCTTTTATTTTCTGATACTCTTAGGCTATAATCTTCTCAACTGCTTCATCAGGATTTATCTGCTGTAATTACTGAGATCTGTGATGCATGTTATCAACATGTCAGAAGAACTAAGAAGCCTTTTCCTTAAAAATAAAAAAATCATCTTAAGCTGCCAACCATGAAATGCCAAAGAAATAGTTCTTTGTGTAACTTTATAAAGAGCTTCTGAGAGATTCTTCCTGTGTACCTTGCTGCTGATAAAATCCAAAGAACATTTGATTTCTTTTAGAAAAAAATTCTGGTAGATATATCTCCGGGGCAAGTTGCAGTTGGGAAATATTTATTCTTTTGCCCATTTGATGATCAACTTTACTTATAGTTTGGTTGAAATTTCTTTTTCAACATAATTCTTCATTATTGTCCAAAATGAACACACTAAACAAATGATATCTTCCAAGAATCTCATTAAAATATAGAGAAAGAGACAGAGATATATAGATACAGATGTAATGGAACACGGTGCTAACTTGATGCGCTGTATTTTAGATTCTGTGTGGCACACCAAGGTTGACTTCTGTGCTCAGGCCAAGGCTTCGGCTTGGTGGTCGGCTGAGACTGAGGATTTGTAGGGAGGTTACGTGATTTCTTCTACTTGTCTTTTCCTATTATCCTTTGGAGTACAGTGCTGCTGAATAAAAGCGTTAACCCAGTTGTCAATGTGGAACTCAGTAGTGTTGGAAAAGCAGCAGCAGCTCGTTTAAAGTACCCACCAGACAAAAGGAAGAAGAGAATTCTAGAGCAGAGAAGAAAACTTTGTTTCTATAAAAATGAAAAAGATAAACGTTAAGTTCTTAACATTTGGATGACCAGCTAAAGTGGTAGGATTAGGCACTGTAAGAATTTCTTTGGGAAGCGCATCTGGCTATTCTCTAGCCTTTAATGAGGAGTCCCTGAATGGTGCAAAGGGTTAATGTACTTGGCTGTTAACTGAAAAGGTAGAGGTTTGAGCCCATCCAGAGGTACCTTGGAAGAAAGGCCTATTGATTTACTTATAAAAAAATCATCCATTAAAAACCCTGTGGAGCACAGTTCTCCTGTGACAGACATGGGATCATCATGAATCTGAATAGACTTGATGGCAACTGGTTGGTAACACATAATAAGCATACAAATTATAGATAAACTTTTCCTTTTATCTCCCTATGGGATTGGAGGAGCATTAAAGTTGTCAAAGGCTTTGTACTCCTTTGTCCCAAATGTTCCACCACCATGGGCTAAAGGAATGTGGTAAGGTAAAAGCTGGGTTAGAGGCAGCTGTGTACTGAAGTGTAAGAGGCAACTGTCTGCCTTGACAAAGACAAAGCACCTCTCCTTAGAAATTCATCATGAGAGTTATCATTTCAAACTTGAAAAAGTATGTGTGTGTATATGTATTATTTTGTGATTGTCTCTTCTCCAAATAGAGAGATGAAAGTATATAGGGAAGCACAACCCACAAATACAAAACAGTTAATGAAATTTCTGACATGCACACAAATTCAGCTCAGTTGCAAGTAAAGGACAACAGGCAGTTCTCCACTCATGAGCTCCCACGTTGGCATGAAAGAGCATGCTGCAAGAGCCAAGTGGCCCTGTTTCTTATCTCCTCTTCTCTTGTTCTGGTAGTGGAGGAGGCACGCTCACCCCCTAGTCCAGGGGAAGAGTCTGGATGGTCAGCAGCAACAAAGGACATAAGGGGTCATCTAGAGGGGACCAGGCAGGTGAGTCAAATCTGAGTGCCGAGTGGGCGAAGGGGCATTTACATGCTAATGAAAGGAGAGGGCCAGGTAACATGACTTCTGCTGCTCAATTACCTTTACTGAGTTATATTTTGCTGCAATATCATCTGCTTTTATGGAGAAGGAGAAAGAAGGAAGTGACTTTAGCATTTTGTATCTTTAGTGAAGCCTGCACATCACTTTGATTGCCTTTGTCAGGAAATAAACAGAGAATAACGGATTCTGTGTACTGTCAAAAGCCTACATTTTTATTAATTAGTTTGTTATTTTAATTTTTTGCCTTAGCTGGGATGCTTTAGCAAATCCTCTGTCTCAGAACTTGGATGCCTAAAAACCTCTCTATTCCATCATTTTTTCCCCAAGTGATCTCTACTTTTTATGATCCTTACATATCTTCAGCACAGTCTAACCTGTAAAAAAAGAAAAACCAAGCCCCCTCAAATTCTCTCAGAAGTGGGCGGGAGTAAATTTTAAGTAAATGAAAACACTATCATATCCCCAAGTGGACAGCAATTCTCCAAACCATAAATACAATTTGAATTCTAGTTCACCTCTCGATCCCTAATCTTTTATTTAAATCACAGAGACATTTGTTTTTAGAACTGGAAGGAATTCTTTGGCACAGAAGTTTCCTTCCTTTGTAGGCCAGTCTTGGCCACTAAGTGGAAGAGATGTTTACAATGATAGAGAAAAAACCATTAATTCTCAAGTCTCTTGTACAAATATTTTTTCTCTCCATTTAAATTAAAAAATGAACATACACGTGACCAATGGATATTGCTGTGGGAGGGAAGACAGTTCTGCTTTGTGCTCTGCAGGCAGGCCTGGATTTGAAGCTGAGTTTCACTGTTTACTAGCTGTGTGACATCAGTTTTCTCAACTGAAAAATGGGAAGAATAATAATTGTACCTACCAGGTAGAATTGCTATGAAAAGTAAATTATACAATCTAAAAAAAAAAAAAATTTTTTTTTTTTTTTTTTTTAATATAAAAAAGGGTTAGGCAAATGTTGGTCTTTGGTAAATGCTCAATAAATGGCACCTTTTATTATCACTTGCTTCATCATTTTTTTTTCATCATTAGGATCATTGTTATGTACGATTGCTCTAGATCTGCATAAATACGGACTCAGTTGACTAATTAAATTGAAATTTATTAAAATAAAATAAAAAGTTCAGTTTCTCAGTTACATTAGCCACATTCCAAGTGCTCAGTAGCCACACCTAGCTAGTGGCTTCTATACTGGATACTATAGATATGTAGAACAAGTCAGTCTTAGAAGAAGTACAACCAGAATGCTCTTTAGAAAGGAGATGGTGAGGCTTTGGCTGGCTTACTTTGGACATGTCTTCAGGAAAGACCAATCACTAGAAAAGGACATTATGGTTGGTAGAGGATCAGTGAACATGATGGAAGCCTTCAATGAGATGGACTGACACAGTAGGTGAAACAATGGATTCAAGCATACCAGTGATCATGAAGATAGCATAGGACCGGGCAACATTTTGTTCTGTTATGCATTAGGTTGCTATGAGTCAGAGCTGATTTGATGGCAATCAACAACAACAAAAACAACAGATATATAACCTTTTCGTCATTACAGAAAGTTCTGTTGGACACTGCTGCTCTAGAATATACCCAATGGTGTACTCATATACCAAGTGTTATCTTCAAAATAACCACTTATTAATGAATTAACACAGTGTCAGATATGACCTCTATAACATTGGAAAAATACTCATTGTGAGATGAGTTAGGATAAAGTTATAATAACTAAAAAATGTGGCCAAAGGGTTGTGAGCAGTAGAATGCATAGCTATTGCTCTTCTAGTTTGTAAAAGTTGCCCAAGAACATGTATGAGAAGTATTTGTGAGAATATGAGTCTGACAGAGAAACTTAAACAGATACAGGGAGGTCACATACAGTAAGGGAAAGCCCAGTATCATCTTGGTAACTGAGTTTATGTTTTCTAGGAAGGTCTTTAGGAGTCCTGGTGGTGCAGTGGATAAGTGTTCACCTGCTAACTGAAAGGTTGGCTGTTCAAACCTATCAGCCGCTTCCAGGGAGAAAGATGTAGCAGTCTGCTTCCATAAAGCCTACAGCTTTGGAAACCCTATGGGGCAGTTCTTCTCTGTCTTATAGGGTCGCTATGAGTCAGAAGTGACTAGAGGGCAATAGGTTTGGTTTTTTGATTTAGGAAGACCTTTAAGGACCTGAGAGTGTTTATTATGCATTGTTCTCAATTGGTAAAGTGGAATTTATAGATATTTTGTGTAACATTGGGGAATGTCCAACCAACAATGACTTATTTTAATGTAATTGGTTGACAAGGTATAAACTATTACCTATAAAAGCAAAATTAATAAGATCATTGCTTATTTGTGAAGTACCTGGAGGAATAATTTTTTTTTTCTTTTTTATTGTACTTTAGATGAAGGCTTACAGAACAAAGAGTTAATATACACATTGTTCTATGACATTGGTTAACAATCCCACGACAAGTCCACACTCTTCCTTCTCAACCCTGGGTTCCCTATTACCAGCTTTCCTGTTCCCACCTGCCTTCCAGCCCCTGCCCCACGGCTGGTATGCCCCCTTAGTCTTATTTTGTTCCATGGGCCTCTTCAATTTTTGGCTGAAGGGTGAAGCTCAGGAGTGGCTGGCCTGAAACGGTGTCCAGGGGCATACTCTCAGGGCTTCTCCAGCCTCTGTCCCCAGCAAGTCTTGTCTTTCTTTTTGAGTTAGAATTTTGTTCTATATTATCCTCCAGCTCTGCTTAGGACCCTCTATTGTGATCCCTGTCAGAGCAGTCAGTGGTGGTAGGCGGGCACCATCTAGTTTTACTGGAGTTAGTCTGGTAGAGGCCGTGATAGATGTGGTCCATTAGTCCTTTGGACTAATCATTCCCGTGTATTTTGTTTTCTTCATTCTTCCTTGCTCCTGACGGGCTGAGACCAGTGGAGTATCCTAGATGGCCGCAAACAGGCTTTTAAGACCCCAGACACTACTCACCAAAGTAGAGTGTAGAACATATTCTTTATAAACTATGTTATGCCAATTGAGCTAGATGTTGCCCGAGATCATGTTCCCTACAGACCTCAGCCCAGCGATTCAGTCCCCCAGGGAGTTTGGATGTATCTATGGAGCTACCACCACCTTGCCTTGTACAAGTTGTGCTGGCTTCCCCAGCATTGTGTACTGTCTTACACTTCTCCAAAGTTTCCACTTATCTGTTGTCTATTAAGTGTTTTTCCATCCCCCCTCCCCTCCCTGGTAACCATCAAAGACTGTATCTTTTTTTATGTAAACATTTTCATGAGTTTTTATAGTAGTGGTCTCATATAATATTTGTCCTTTTGTGATTGACTTATGTTACTCAGCAAAGTGTCCTCCAGATTCATCCATGTTATGAGATGTTTCATAGATTCATCATTGTTTTTTATCATTGCATAGTACTCATTGTGTGTATGTACCACAGTTTATCCATTCACCTGTTGAAGGGCATCTAGGTTGTTTCCATCTTTTTGCTGTTGTGAACAATGATGCAGTGAACATGGGTGTGTATTTGTCTATTTGTGTGATGGCTCTTATTTCTGTAAGATATATTCCTAGGAGTGGGATTGCTGGATCATATGGTATTTCTATTTCTAGCTTTCTAAGGAAGCGCCATATCATTTTACAAAATGGTTGTATCATTTTCAGCAGTGCATGAGAGTTCCGATGTCCCCACAACCTCTCCAACATTTGTTATTTCCTGCTTTATTGATTCTTGCCAGTAATGCCAGGGTGAGATGGTATCTCATTGTTGTTTTGATTTGCATTTCTGTAATGGCTAGAGATTGTGTGTATTTCCTCATGTATTTGTTGGCCACTTGAATGTCTTCTTTGGTGAAGTGTCTGTTCATTTCCTTTGCCCATTTTTTAATTGGATTATTTGTCTTTTTGTTGTGGAGGTGTTGGATTTTCTTGTAGATTTTGGAGATTAGACCCTTGTCTGATTTGTAATAGCCAAAATTTTTTTCCCAGTCTGTAGGTTCTCTTTTTACTCTTTTGGTGAAGTTTTTGGATGAGCATAAGGGTTTAATTTTTAGAAGATCCCAGTTATCTAGCTTATCCTCTGGAACTTGTGTGTTGTTGGTTGTGGTTTGTATCCTGTTAATGCTGTGTATTAGGGCCTCTAGCATTGATCTTATTTTTTCTTCTATGAATTTCATAGTTTTTGGCTTTATATTTCGATCTTTGATCCATTTTGAGTTAGTTTTTTCATATGTTGTGAGGTATGGGTCCTGTTTAATTTTTTTGCAGATGGACATCCCGTTTTGCCAGGACCATTTGTTTGCCAGGACTGTGTGTTCCCTATTTGATGGACTTTGGGCCCTTGTCAAGGATCAGGTGACAATAGGTAAATGGATTTACATCTGGGTTCTCAATTCTGTTCCATTGGTCAATATATCTGTCCTTGTACCAATTACCAGGCTGTTTTGACTACCATAGCTGTATAGTAGGTTCCGAGGTCAGGTAGTGCAAGCCCTCCTACTTTATTCTTCTTCTTCAATAGTGCTTTACTTATCCGGGGCATTGTCCCTTTCCATATAAAGTTAACGATAAGCTTTTCTATTTCTTTAAAGAATGCTGCTGGTATTTGGATCGGTATTGCATTGTATTTGTAAATTGGTTTGGGTAGAATTGTCATTTTCACAGTTCGATAAAAAAAAAAAAAATTTTTTTTTTTTTTTTATCCATGAGCATGGTATGGTTTTCCATATACATAAATCTCTTTTGGTTTCTTACAGTAGTGTTTTGTAGTTTTCTTTGTATAGGCCTTTTACATCCCTGGTTAGATTTATTCCCAAGTATTTTATTTGTTCTAGGGGCTGTTATAAATGGTGTTGTTTTCCTGATTTCCCTGTCATTGTTCTTTTTATTGGTGTATAGGAATCCAACTGATTTTTGTGTGTTTATCTTGTATCCTGCTACTCAGCTACTCTGCTGAATCTTTCTATTAGTTCCAGTAACTTTCTAGTAGAGTCTTTTGGGTTTTCTGTGTATAGTATCATATCATCCCCAAATAGGGAGAGTTTAACTTCTTCATTACCTGTTTGGATGCCCTTTATTTTTGTTTCTTGCCTTATTGTTCTAGCTAGAACTTTCAACACAATGTTAAATAGGAGTGATGATTAAGGGCATCCTTGTATTGTTCCTGTTCCCAAGGGGAATGGTTTTAACCCTCTCTCCATTAGGAAGGATGTTGGCCATTGGTTTTGCATGTACGCCCTTTATTATGTTGAGAAATTTTCCATCTATACCTATTTTGGAAACCCTGGTGGTGTAGTGGTTAAGTGCTACGGCTGCTAAGCAAGAAGTTGGCAGTTTGAAACCACCAGGTGGTCCTTGGAAACTCTATGGGGCAGTTCTACTCTGTCCTATAGGGTTGCTATGAGTCGGAATCGACTTGACGGCGGAGGATTTGGGTTTGGGTATACCTATTTTATTGAGAGTTTTTATCAGGAATGAGTGTTGGACTTTGTTGAATGTCTTTTCTGTATCGATTGAGATGATCATGTGATTCTTTTATTTATGTGGTGGATTATGTTGATTAATTTTCTAATGTTGAACCGTGCTTGCACACCTGGTATGAATCCTACTTGATCGTGGTGTATTTTTTTTTTTTGATATGATGCTAAATTCTATTGGCTAGAATTTTGTTGAGAGTTTTTGCATATATATTCATGAGAGATATTGGTCTGTAATTTTCTTTTTTTGTGGTGTCTTTGCCTGGTTTTGATATCAAGGTTATGCTGGCTTCATAGAATGAATTCCAAAGTATTGCTTTCTTTTCTATGTTCTGAAATAGTTTGAGTAGTACTGGTGTATGCTTTTCTCTGAATGTTTTGTAGAATTCTCCAGTAAAGCCATCTGGGCCAGGACTTTTTTGGGGTGGGGGGTAGTTTTATTTATTTATTTATTACCTTTTCAATCTCTTCTCTTGTTGTGGGTCTGTTCAGAATTTCAACATCATTTTGTGTTAGTTTGGGTAGGTAGTGTGTTTCTAGAAATAAGTCCGTTTCCTCTAGGTTTTCAAATTTGTCGGAGTATAGTTTTTCGTAATACTCTGATATGACCCTTTTTGTTTCATTTGGGTCTGTTGTAATGTCCCCATTTCATTTCTTATTTGGGTTATTTGCATCCTTTCCTGTTTTTCTTTTGTCAGTTTGGCCAGTGGTTTGTCAATTTTGTTGATCCTTTCAAAGAACCAACTTTTGGTTTTGTTGATTCTTTCTATTGTTTTTCTATTCTCTATTTCATTTGTTTCTGCTCTGATCCTTATTATTTCCTTTCTTCTGGTGGCTGTGGGCTTCTTTTGCTGTTCTCTATTTGTTCAAGTTGTGTGGCTAATATTTTTACTTTGTCCCTTTCTTCTTTTTTCATGTGTGCATCTATTGCTAAAAATTGACCTCTGAGGACTGCCTTTGCTGTGTCCCAAAGGTTTTGGTATGATGTGTTTTCATTCTTGTTTGATTCTAGAAACTTTTTTATTCCATCTCTGATTCCTTCTATTACCCAGTGGTTTTTAAGCAGGGTGTTATTCAGTTTCCATGTAATTGATTTTTTTTCCTTACTCTTCCTGTTAATTTCTACCTTGATGGCATTGTGGTCAGAGAAGATAGTTTGTATTATCTCAATGTTTTGGATTTTGTTGAGGTTTGCTCTGTGGCCTAAGATGTGGCCTATTCTGGAGAACGTTCCATGTGCGTTGGAAAAGAATGTGTACTTTGCAGCCGTTGGGTGGAGTGTTCCGTGCATGTCTATGAGGTCGAGTTGGCTGATTGTGCTGTCTAGCTCTTCTGTATCTTTGTTGAGTTTCTTTCTAGGTGTTCTGTCCTTTACTGAGAGTGGTGTGTTAAAGTCTCCTACTATTATTGTAGAACTGTCAATTTCTCTTTTCAGTGCTGTTAGAGTTTGTTTTATGTATTTTGGAGCCCTGTCATTGGGTGTGTAGATGTTTATTATGGTTAAGTCTTCATGGTGGATTGTCCCTTTAGTCATTATATAGTGCCCTTCTTTGTCTTTTACAGTGGATTTTGTTTTAAAGTCTATTTTATCTGAGGTTAGTATTGCCTCTCTCGCTCTTTTTTGGTAACTGTTTGCTTGATATATTTTTTTCCCATCCTTTGATTTTTAATAAATTTGTGTCTTTGTTTCTAAGGTGCATTTCTAGTAGATAACACATTGATGGATCCTGTTTTTTAATCCATTCTGTCACTCTATGTCTCTTTATGGGTACATTTAGGCTATTTACATTCAGTGTGACTATTGATAGGTATGAATTTATTGCTGTCATTTTGTAGTGCTTTTTCTTGTGGTGCTAACATTTTCCTTGTTCCTCTTACTCTCCTGTGCTGAGTTCCTTTTGTTTGTGGATTTCTTTTGTTTTTTAGATTTTGTTTTTATTGAGACTTTATGTTTTTCTTCTTTATTTTGTTGAGTAGATTTGTTAGCTTTCTTTGTGGTTACCTTGAAATTTATCCTTATCTTCCTAGGTTTGAACCAGTCTATTATTACTTGGTATTGCCTTGCCTTCCTCTCCATTAGAAAGTTCTACACCTACACCATTTATTCCCTCTTTTATTGTTCTGATGTTGTTGTCATTTACAGGTTAACCTCTCTGGTTCTCTGTTGGAATTCTTTTGGTTTTGGATAGTCCTTGAGAGTTCATTTCTTACCGGTATCTGGCTGGTACAATCTTGTGTCCTAGATTCAGCCTGTGGTCTGATGTTGTTTGTTCTTAGAGTGAAGGACTCCCTTTAATAATTCTTGTGAGTTTGGTTTGGTTTTTACATATTCCCTTAATTTCTGTTTATCTGGAAATGTACAGTAGTAATTTTTATCACACATGCTAAATTATTTTGGGGAATGAATTGTATAATTTGAAAGTTATCTGATCACTTAATTTTTTTTTTATTGTACTTTAGATGAAATTTTACAGAACAAACTAGCTTCTCATTAAACAATTAGTACACATACTGTTTTATGATATTGGTTAACAACCCCATGGCATATCAGCATTCTCCCTTCTCAAACTTGGTTTCCCTTTTACCATCTTTCCTGTCACCTCCTGCCTTCTTGTCCTTGCCCCTGGGCTGGTGTGCCCCTTTAGTCTCGTTTTGTTTTATAGGCCTGTCTAGTCTTTGGCTGAAGGGTGAACCTCAGGAGTGACTTCATTACTGAGCTAAAAGGGTGTCCTGGGGCCATACCCTTGGGTTTTCTCCAGTCTCTGTCAGGCCAGTAAGTCTGGTCTTTTTTTTGTGTGTGTGAGTTAGAATTTTGTTTTACTTTTTTCTCCAGCTCTGTCTGGGACCCTCTTTTGTAATCCCTGTCAGAGCAGTCAGTAGTGGTGGATGGGCACCATGTAGTTGTACTGGATTCAGTCTGGCGGAGGGTATGGTAGGTGTAGTCCATTAGTCCTTTGGACTAATCTTTCCCTTGTATCTTTAGTTTTTGTCATTCTCCTTTGCTCCTGAAGGGGTGAGACCAGTGGAGTATCTTAGATGGTTGCTCACAGGCTTTTAAAACCCCAGACGCTACTCACCAAAGTAAAATGTGTAACTTTTTCTTTATAAACCGTGTTATGCCAATCGATGAGCATTTAATTTCTAACACAGTGCTCACCACGTTATAGATTCAGTAAACATTGGTGAACTAAAGCGAGTGTCTTTGTGAGCTCCCTACTCCTGAAATGGTCGGCTGAAATGGTGTAGTGCAGCATTGTTTAAACTGCGTGGTGATCAGTTAATGATCATGGAATTAATTTAGTGGGCATGACCAGCATTTTACAAATGAAATGGAATAAGATAGAATGAAAAACACCAAAGTGCATTGCATATATTAGGAGAAAACTTGTGCGGCAAAATTTTTTCAGATATTTATATATGGACATATTGAGTAACAGTGAATTTTTCCCCCATGGGCTGTGGAAAAAATGTTCAAAAGCCACTGCTGTAGGGGAAATCCAAATATCAGTTGGATAGTTGAACCCTGTTGTTGATGATGATGATGCTGACGACAAAAGCAGCTAAAATCTGACTGTTTACTATGTGCCAGGCTCTGTGCTAAGTGCTTGTTAAGGGTTTTCTAATTTCATTCTCACAAACATCTGTAAGGTAGGCACATAATAGTCTCAATCTATAGATGAGCTAGGTCCCTAGGTGGCACAAATAGTTTGTGCTTGACTGCCTACCTAAAGGTTGGCGATTCGAACCCACCTAGTGGCACTGCAAAGAAAGGCCTGGCAGTCTGCTTCCATTAAGATTATAGCCAAGAAAACCTATAGAGCAGTTCTACTTTGTAACACATGGGGTCACCATGAGTCGGAATTGACTACACGGTATAGATGAACTAACTACGTTTTAGTGAAGGCAAATGCCTTTCCCAAGGTCACACAGCTGTGCAAAGTTGAGCTGAGCTTTGAACTAAGATTCTACCTCTAAAATTAATGGACTAAATCACTGTTATACTTCTTTAACAACCCTTCTGTTCGGGATTGCATTGTGTCCCCCCAAAATATGTGTTGTAAATCCTAACTTCTATGCCTGTGGTTATGATTCCATTTGGGAATGGGTTGTGCTTGTTTTGTTAATGAGACAGGATTAGTGTAGGGTACATCTTAAATCAATCTCTTTTGAGATATAAAAGAGATTAAACAAGCTAAAGAAGCAGAGATGGGGGAAGAGTGATATCAAGCTACATGAAGATCACCCAGGAGCAGAAGGTCAAAGAGTCAAGGACCTTCCTCCAGAGTTGACAGAGAAAGAAAGCCTTCCCCTAGAGCTGACTACCTGACTTGGGGCATCTAGCCCCCTAAACAGTGAGGAAATAAATTTCTGTTTGTTAAAGCTACCCATTTGTGGTATTTCTGTTAATTAGCAGTGTTAGTTAACTAAGATACTGTCTAACAAGGCAATTCCTGACCTCTTGATCATTGTTCAATAGTACTGCCATCAGAGTACAGGCCAGAGAAGGAGAAGGAAGTGAACTAAACTCAATTCCTTTTAGTTATAGACTCTGTGGATTCATGGAAGTATTGCACTATGGTAGAAAGACCAAAGTTTAGAATTAGATGTAGATTTGAGCGTGATGTTAAGTCTTGGTTTCCTCCTGTTTTCCTCATTCCTTTTTGTAGAGCTGTTGTCTAGTGAGAAGCCAGTGCACTAATACATACCTATATGTACTTACTCTGTGCCAGGAAATGTTCTAAGCACATCCCATGTGGTTTGGTCTTTTAATTCTCACAGAACCCTACCAAGTAGGTACTGCTATTTTCCCTATTTTGTGGGTGTCAAGACTGAGACCTAGAGAGGACCAATAACTTACCCATGCTCACATAGCTACTAAATGGCAATGCTGGACTTCAACCCAGGTAGACCAGCTCCAAAGCTGTGCTCTTAACCATGACACTATAGATCCTCCATAGTTGTTAAAGGATTCCTTCCTAAACTTTCCCCATTCAACTCTTTGAACACCTTTCTGAGTCCCTTCTGATTGCCTGTGAAGGCTCTTTCAAACTTACAGAAATGTCTACTCAACAGTGTCACATCACTTCTCTCCCCTGCTAGCTCCATTTGTAGAATGGAATATGGCCTCTTCCTTGCCATGCCCGTACAAATCATGCTAGTGTTTCCTTTCACCCCAGAGGAGCAGCTTTCCAAATATCTTTCTCTTCCTGAACCCATTTCTATGTACTGTAACAAAAGAAAAAAAATTTTTTTTTCTTTTGTTAAATTACCTAGCAAGGATTAACAATTTTTTTTATCAGTTTATTCTTAAATAATAACTTTTCAGTCTTTCCCACTATCTTCGCAAATTTCTTTTCTCTGCTGCTGCCAGTCTTGTATCAGGCAATAACTATTTTAAAATAATATATGTAGTAATTTTCTATATGTTGTTTTAACATGTTCTGCTTTAAAATGAAGGCCATAACTGGCTGCAAGTAAGTGACAATATGTTGAAATTCCCAGTACTGTTGTGTAGAGATTCTGGTACTATTTTATTTTCAGTCATTTGAGGCAAAGCCAGAGTCTTTTAACAAACTCTTAAATTATTTTTCTTCCTAGTGCAAATGTAACCAGAGTTCTAGAGCTTAAAAGTAGCCACCAGATGTCTTTCTCGTTTGGCCTTTACTTCAGGTAAAGATAAGGAAGCAGAGAAAACAAGCAGGTGTGTGATTTTTCTCCTTCCAACCCTTTGAACACCAGCCTAATTTAACAAAACAGATTCAGCTTCTTTTTCATTTTCTGTCTATATGGAGATGCTGAACAGCTGCTTGCTAACCGCCTAACAATGTCTTTTACGCTTTAAGCCTGATTCAGGTTGCTCCTTAAAAGTCTCAACTCCTTTGACTTTCCCTTTTCCAAGCCCCAAATTCACAGTCTTTAATTGTTTTTTACAGCATGTTACTTGCATTCAGATTTTCAGCCTTTGTGGTTAAGAGCTCGACTGATGACCAAACGGTTGGCAGTTGAAATCCATGAGCCACTCTTTGGAAACCCTGTGGGGCAGTTCTACTCTGTACTATAGGGTCTCTGTGAGTCGGAATTGATTTGACGGCAATAGGTTTGGTTTTTTTGGTTGTTGTTATTAGGTGACAGCCCATTAATGTTTAGTCAAGAATACAGATACTCTGCTGGGTTAAGGGCAAGATAACTGCCAACTGTATAGCAACAATTATAGAAGGCAGCAGGAATTAAGTGTTCTGAAATTCCCATTCTTCGCGATGTTATCCATAATTTGCTGCAGTCCACACAATAAAATGCCTTTGCATAGTCAATAAAACACAGGAAAACATCTTTCTGGTATTCTCTGCTTCCAGCCAAGATCCATCTGATATCAGCAATGATATTCCTTGTTCTACATTCTGTTCTGAATCCAGCTTGAATTTCTGGCAGTTTCCTGTTGATGCACTGCTGCAACCGCTTTTGAATTATCTTCAGAAAAATTTTATATGCGTGTGATATTAATGATTTTATTTGATAATTTTCACATTCTGTTGGATCACCTCTCTTTGGAATGGGTACAAACATGGATCGCTTCCGGTCGGTTGGCCAGGTAGCTGTCTTCCAAAGTTCTTGGCATAGAAGAGTGAGCACCTCAAGTGCTGCATCTGCTTGTTGAAACATCTCAGTTGGTATTCATCAATTCCTGGAGCCTTGTTTTTTGCCAAAACCTTCAGTGCAGCTTGGACATCTTCCTTCAGTACCATTGGATCTTTACCATATGCTACCTCCTGAAATGGTTGAACATTGACCAATTCTTTTTGGTACAGTGACTTTGTATATTCCTTCCATCTTCTTTTGATGCTTCCTTGTCGTTCAATATTTTGTCCATAGAATCCATCAATATTGCATCTTGAAGCTTGAGTTCTTTCAGCTTGAAAGATGCCGAGCGTGTTCTTCCCTTTTGATTTTCTAACTCCAAGTCTTTGCACATTTCATTGTAATACTTTACTTTGTCTTCTCGAGCTGTCCTTTGAAATCTTCTGTTCAGGTCTTTTACATGTTCATTTCTTCCATTTGCTTTAGCTGCTCTATGTTCAAGAGCAAGTTTCAGAGTCTCTTCTGACATCCATTTTGGTCTTTTCTTTCTTTCCTTGTCTTTTAAATGACCTCTTGCTTTCTTCATGTATGATGTCCTCAATGTCATTCCACAGCTGGTTTGGCCTTCAGTCATTAGCGTTCAATGCGTCAAATCTGTTTTTGAGACGGTATCTAAATTTAGGTGGAATATACTCAAGGTCATACTTTAGCTCTTGTGGACTTGTTTTAATTTTCCCTAGCTTCAACTTGAACTTGTATATGAGCAAGTTTGAATGGTGCCATTGAATTTCTCTTCACCAGGCTTGAAGTGAGAACAGTCACCCCTACTCTTTTCCCAGGGGGGTTGTAGAGTCAAAGTACTAGTAAGCTAGTTGCTGTAGAGTTGATTCTGATTTATGGTGACCCTAAGAAGCTAATACATCAATAGCAGTAACATCAGGTAAACTCTGTGCTTCATAGGGTTTTCATTGACTGATTTTTTTGGGAGTAAATCACCAGGCTTTTCTTCCAAGACACCTCTGGGTGAACTCAAACCTCTACCCTTTAGGTTAGCAGTCCAGTGTGTTGTTTGCACCACTCAGGGATTCCAGTCACAATACAGCTCCCTCCAAATTAATTCTTGTCACAAATTCTTTTCTCAGTTGTGTTTCTCTTATCTCTGATTCTTTGATATTCTGTTGGTGAGGAGTCCTTTAACTGGTTCTTGGACACTAATTTTGAAATTTTGCTTTGTGGTCTATTATCTTTAAACAGATTTAGAATTATTATTTTTGACATCCTGTTATATAGACCAAACTCTTTGAAGACTGTATGTATTATTTCAGACAGTAATACTATTACATCCTGTCCTCAAAGAGTTTGGCCTATTTATTATATATATGAGTGGTACAATGGGTAAGCGCTCGATTGCTAACTGAAAGGTTAGCAGTTCAAATCCACCAGTAGCTGCACAGAAGGGAAGACCTGGTGATCTGCTCTCATAAAGATTTCAGCCTAGGAAACCATACGGGGCACTTCTACAGTTTTACTATGTCTTATAGGGTTGCTGTCAGTTGGAGTTGACTTGATGGCAAACAGCAACAACAACAATGCACTATTGGGCCTCAACCAATATGAGTCAGAATCGACTTGATGGCAACGAGAGTTATGAGAGGCTTTGCTAAAGCAAAATTTGCTCTCAAGGGATTTTAGCGAGGACTTTTCACATTACCTCTTCCCTCTTTAAAGTGTTTATGGCCTCCTACGGAAACAGTCTACTTTGAAGAATTACTAAAACCAAAAACTAAACCTGTTGCTGTCCAGTCAATTTTGACTCATGATGATCCCATGTGTTTTCCATACGATTTTTGGCTGTAATCTTAACAGAAGCAGATCTCCAGGCCTTTCTTGCATGGTGCTGCTAGGTGTGTTCTAACTGCCAATGTTTTTAGGTTTGTAGAAAGGCCTTCTATTCAATAGGTAATTCCCTGATTAGCTTGCTGCTAATTGGTTTGAAAACTACCCTAACCAAACATTTTTCTTTGACCAAAATATGAGTGGGTAATTAAATACCAGCAGCTGAAGCATTTCCTTTTCATTGTTGCCTTTCATATTTAGACCGAAGTGTAATTCCAGCCTTCCTTTGGGCTTTTAGGACTTGGTAAGTGGAGAACTCTGAGCTCACAAAATTAGTTAGATGGCAATTTTCAGAAAGCAGTTAAAGTCGTTTTGACTTTCCTCCTTGAGCTCCTCGTATCTTTGCACAGGGGTCTGTAATCCCTGTACAGAATTAACTTTTGAAAAAGCCTCTTACTCTCTAGGTCAGGGGCCATTATAAATGAGTGGCTCAGGCCAGACATGACCCACTGGTGGGATTTTGTGTTTGGCTGTTTTGTTAGGTTGGCACAGTGTTTTAAAAGGCAAGTCATCTAGGCTGTTCATCCAACTTAGATCACACTGTTCATGTATATCACTGCACATCCCTTTAGGTACTTGAGAGTGACCTTGCCTTAGATTTTTTAGAACAACTTACAATGTGAATTAAGGTAAACTCTCTTAAACAAACCAATATGCTTACGTGTAATTGGGAGATAAGGTAAAACATAATTACAGGTTTTTTATTTCCTAAGGTGCACCTGACCCAAGCCATGATATTTTTTTTTATTGTGCTTTAGATGAAGGTTTACAGAGCAAATTAGTTTCTCATTAAACAATTTATACATATATTGTTTTGTGACATTGGTTGCCAGACTCACGACATATCAGCACTCTCCCCCTCTTAACCTTGGTCTCCCCATTATCAGCTTTCCTGTCCCCTCCTGCCTTCTAGTCTTTGCCCCTGGGCTGGTGTGTCCATTTAGTCTTGTTTTCTTTTATGGGCCTGTCTAATCTTTGGCTGAAGGGTGAACCTTAGGAGTGACTTCAGTACTGAGTTAAAAGGGTGTCTGGGGCCACGCTCTCGAGGTTTCTGCAGTCTGTGTCAGACCAGTAAGTCTGATCTTTTTTTGTGAGTTAGAATTTTGTTCTACATTTTTCTCCAGCTCTGTCTGGGACCCTCTATTGTGATCCCTGTCAGAGCAGTCAGTGGCGGTAGCCGGGCACCATCTAGTTGTGCTGGACTCAGTCACTGGAGGCTGTGGTAGTTGTGGTCCATTAGTCCTTTGGACTAACCTTTCCCTTATATCTTTGGTTTTCTTCATTATCTCTATTTCCAGACAGGGTGGGACCAGTGAAGTATCTTAGATAGCCGCTCACGAGCTTTTAAGATCCCAGATGCTGCTCACCAAAGTAGGATGTAGAACATTTTCTTTGTAAACTATATTATGCCGGTTGAGCTAGATGTCCCCTGAGGCCATAAGCCGTGGTATTTTCAATCACCTCATATGCATATGAAAACTGAACAATGAATAAAGAAGACCAAAGAAGAATTGATATCTTTGAATTATGGTCTTGGAGAAGAATATTGACTATATCATGAACTTACAGAGGAAGGAACAAATCTATCTTGGAAGAAGTACAGCCAGAATGTTCCTTAGAAAAGAGGATAGCGAGACTTTGTCTCATGTACTTTAGACATGTTACCAGGAGGGACTAGCCCCTTGAGAAGGAAGTCATGCTTGGTAAAGCAGAGGGTCAGCGAAAAAGAGGAAGACCCTCAACAAGATGGATTGACATGGTGGCTGCAACAATGTGCTCACACATAGCAATGATTATGAGAATGGCCCAGGAACTGGCAGTGTTTTGTTCTGTTGTACCTAGGGTTGCTATGAGTTGGAACTGACTCGATGGCACCTAAAAACAGCAACAGCAATGTCAAGGAACCCTGGTGGTACAGTGGTTAAGTGCTCAGCTGCTAAATGAAAGATTAACAGTTCGAACCCACTAGCCACTCTGCAGGAGAAAGATGTGGCAGTCTGCTTCAATAAAGATCACAGCCTTGGAAACTCTGACAGTTCTACTTTGTCCTGTAGGGTTGCTATGAGTCAGAATTGACTCAAAAGCAATGGGGGTACCAATGATTGATTGATTGTAGGGGTGGGGATTGATGGAAACACCCAAAAGACAGAAAGAGGGAATATTGGGCATGCCTCTGTATGTGGCACAAAGAGTGCAAAGTCACCAAAAAAATGAGATAATTAGATATTTATTCAGATGCTCACACTTTTTTTCCCCCACTAACAAGGGGTGTTCTTTAAAACTTGAACTGAGAAATTAGTAAAATGGCAAAGGATGACTAAGTAGGTCTTTGGCCAATGGTTCTTTAAGGGGGCAAAAAACTATACTGAGGTAATACACCTTGACTACATCTTAAACTTTTACAGAGTGCTATGGGTTGAAGTGTTTTCCCCCAAAAGACATGTTGAAGTTCTAACCCCTGGTACCTGTGAATGTGACTTTATTTGGAAACAGAATCTTTGCAGATGTAATTAGTTAACATGAGATGATATCAGAGTAGGGTGGGCATTAATCCAATATGACTGGTGTCCTTATAAGAAGAGAAGAGACACAGAGACACACAAGGAAGAAGACCATGTGATAGAGCCAGAGACTGGTGTGATGCATCTACAAACCAAGGAACACCAAGGATTGGAGGAAACCACTGGGATCTAGGAGCGAGGCATGGAATAGGCTCTCCCTCATGCCTTGCAGAAGAAATCATTCCTGCTGACACCTTGATTTCAGACTTCTAGCCTTGAGAGCTGTGAGAGAATAAATTTCTGTTGTTTTAAGCCACCCAGTTTGTGGCTTTTTATACCAGTTTGTAGTTCTTTGTTAGAGCACCCTAGCAAAACCACACTAGGAGTATAGTCATATCAGACCGAAGGAAGAGAAACACCACTATTGAACCACAGCATCCCTGACATGCACAATACCCCATCCTGCTGAATGGTGTAATCTTCGAACCAGCAACACTGTCCCTTTAGGAGTCTGTATCTGTGTTATGAAGGTGGGTGTACCAGGAGGCTCACCTTGCGAAGTCCTACTGGCAAGGCCATTATCATCATTTTCACATTATAGCTCTGGCTGTGGCTCAGAAGGCATTGCTCACCCTCCCCCATCTCTGATGGGCCAGAAGCCTTCAGGGGAGATGCTGTTCATGGTTTTACTATCTCCAAGTCCACCTGGAAGGCATACCTCTTGCAGCTGGTCAACATGGCATCAAGCCACAGCCAGCCCATCTGGCTCCAGACTGCATGTGATTATAATGGCAGGAACCCACTGTGTCTGTGTTCTCAATTTGCACCCAGCCTTTTCACGTCACTGGTTGGAGCCAGGGCTCATTTTATGAGGGGACCAAAGGCAGAATCACACTCCTGCTCACCACTGGGTCAGTGATGATATTGTGCAATAAGGCCATTCGTTCTTTCCTGTGTTTCCTCCACTCTATTTAGGACAACAGGAAGAGTGTGGGGGTCCCATCCATCCCCAGCTGTGGGGTACCTTTCTCCAGGCTAATACACAACTGCACCACCATTAAAACCTCAGGTGGTAGTAGTTGCAGTATGTTATAGTAGGAAGTCAACAAAACTAACTTTGCCTACTTAATCTGTTAGTACTATTCATAACAACAATATTACTGTTATTTATTGATAGCAATAAACACTCATCAAGTGCTTACTGTAAGCTAAGCTTTATGTGAACTCATTTAATTTTCATAGACCACTAGGAGGCAGGTACTATTGCATTCCTGTTTTATAGGTGAGGAAACTGAGGCACAGAGAGGTCAAGCAACTGGCCTGAGCTCATCTACCAAGTAAGTGGCAGTGGAGGGAGTCAAATCCAAGCAATCTGGCTCCGGAATCTTTGCTTTTAATCACCACTGCTGCACCTTTCTCATAGGAATAATGTAAGGTTCAAATGAGATTGTATATGAAAGTTCAATAAACTCCAACATGCTGCACAAATATCAGTCATTACTCTTGTTTAGGATCCTTGAATGGAGGTGAGTGTTATGGACATGGATTCTTTGCCCCAAAGTTGTTTGTGTTATTATGAAGACAGTGGAAGTATGAGAAAGAATGTCAGCAACACAAGTTCTAACCATGTCCCCAGCATGGTGGTTGTATTAGTTTCCTATTGCTGTGTAACAAATTATCATAGTGTACTGGCTTAAAATCACGCAAATTTATTACCTCACAGTTCCTGTGGGTCAGAAGTCCAGCACGAGCTATCTGGGTCCTCTGCTCAGGGTCTACGCAATTGAAATCAAGGTGGCACAGAGGTTGTGATTCTCATCCGAGGTATAATGTTCTTTTTCAAGCTCACTGGTTGTTGGCAGAATCCATTTCCTTGCAGTCGTAGAACTGAGGTCCCTGTTGTCTTAAGAGCTCTAGGTCAAGGTGCTTTCAGCTTCTAGAGACCTCCTGTAGGTTCTTGCCAAGTGGCCCCATAGGTAGTTCTCAACACGATGTTCCTTTCTTCCAGGTTGGCAGGGATGCATCTCTGACCCCTCTCCACTCAGCTAGGGTAAAACCAAACCTATTGCCGTCAAGTCAGTTCTGACTCGTAGCGACCCTACAGGACAGAATAGAACTGCCCTGTAGGGCTTCTGAGGAGCGCCTGGTAGATCTGAACTGCCAGCCTTTTGGTTAGCAGCCGTAGCTCTTAACCACTACGCCACTAAGGTTTCCATTTGCCGTATAGTGTAACCCAATCAAGGAAAGACTATCCCATCTTATTCATAGGTTCTGCTCACACTCAATGGGAGGGGATTATACAAGTGCGTATACTTGGGGACGGGAATCTTGGGGACCATCTTAGGATTCTAGCTACCTCAATCATTGTGATTTTGAACTGCATGGAGGTCTTAGAAACATGGCTAAAGTGAACTGTGAGAAAATTGTGGAATGGGTTACTAATAACTACAGATATGCCACCAAAATGTGTTCGTGTGCTATTCTGATTAAGGCTGCAGAATCTGGAACTCAGGGATTCTGGGATTTTGCTGGTTGTTGTGTGCCATAGAGAAAATTCCAACTCATAACCACCTTGTAGGACAGAGGCTGTATGTCATCTTTGCTGAAACAGATCACCAGGTCTTTTCTAACGTGGAGCTACTCGCTGGTGGGTTCAAACTGCTGACCTTTTTGTTAGCAGCTGAGTGCTTAGCCATTGTGCCACTGGGTTCCTTAGGACTTTGCTACCCTGGGAATAATCAAGGCCTCCAAATGCCAGGTGGTGCAGGTTGCCAAGGCAGTTCCTGGGCTTGATCCGTTGAGTGTTGATGCAGCATTATCTCATAGGCTTGCAGGCTCACCCTTCTTACAGACTCTTGCAGGCCCTACACAGAACACTACGTGATAAATAATTTCTTATCCAGAGCAGGAATTTGTCCCCCTGATGAACAGCAATTGTTTTCTTTCCATGGTGTGGGCAGAGTCTATGTGGGAAGGTTCTGGTTTAATTTCTGTCACATCTCACTTGTCCTTTTCCTGCGGACAATTTAAATCTCAAAATTGATTCAGTTGAGAATTGCCACTGAGGAGCTTTAGGGTCAATTTATGAGGACAGTGGTGGTTAAGTGGTAGAATTCTCGCTTTCCGTGTGGGAGATCTGGGTTTGATTCCTGGCCAGTGCACCTCTTACACAACCACAACCTGTCAGTGGAGGCTTGTGTGTTGCTGTTTCAGCAGAGATCCAGACTGAGATGGACTGGGAAGAAAGGACTGGGAATCTTTTGAAAAATCTGCCGATGAAAACCGTGTGAATCACAATGGTCTGATCCCCAAATGATCATGGGGGTGGCTTAGGACTAGAGAGTGTTTCTTTCCATTGTGCATGAGGTTGCCATGAGTCAGGGTGACTCCATGGCAGCTAACAACAATAGGGTCAATTTAGTACAGTAAGGCAGAGGTCATCAGGAAATTCCAACAAACCATGTGGCACAAGGTCCTATGATAAGCAGCACTGTCCTCCCCAGGCTGAGAATTTTTGTTGGTGGTGTTTAAATATCTGCACACTGATAAACTCAGATGACTTAGGGGTGAAGGCAGGGAAAAAGAGCTCTTACTTGGCCGTGTGTTGGGCACATGAAACGTCAGGTATTGAAATAATAAAATCTTTTATTGATAGAAGATTTCTATTTGTATAATGCCATCAGATGAGACCAGAAAGCTTTACTCTTTCGTTTTTATGAAGATTCAAAAAAAAAAAAAAAAAGAACAACTGCATCTCATGATTGTGAAGCAGGTAAACTGATGGGAAGCACTCCAGTTTGCCCAAAATGATCATGTTAAGTATTGGGTCCTCTTAAGTTCTAGGTTAATGACAGTGGCTTATCAGAAATACTTCAGTGATGGTACTGACAGCATTCTTGTGTTTTTTATTATAAATGGAATGTGTGTTCATTATAAAAAATAAAATTGGAAAAGTAGAAGAAAGTAAAAAATGCCCATAATCCCAATACCTAGAAATAACACCTACTGTCTGTCTATGGATGATATACATATACATATACACATACACATACACATACACATACACATACACATACACATACACATACACATACACATACACATACATATACATAATAGTATATATTATGGAAGCCCCAGTCGCGTAGTGGTTAAGAGATACAACTGCTAACCAAAAGGTCGACAGTTTGAACCTACCAGGCGCTCCTTGAAAACCCTATGGGGCAGTTCTACTCTGTCCTATAGGATCACTATGAGTCGGAATTGACTCAACGGCAATGAGTTTGGTTTTTTTTGTTTATGGATAATATTATATATATATATGGCATAGTACATATTATATCTATTTGTTTATCTATACACATACTAAATATATATAATACCTGCAAACTGTAATTTGGTAACCACATTTAAAAATTTTTGAATATTTTAAATATGTCACTAAGTAGTCCTCCATAGTATAATGGCATGATGGTTTAGAGCATGGGGTCTGGGATCAGACTGCCTGCATTTGAATACTGACTGGCTGAACATTGTCTAATTTCGTGGCCTTGGGCAAGTTAACGTAACTTCTCTGTGCCTTAGTTTTCTCTCTGTAAGATGAAGACAATAATAGTACTTACCGTATACAGTTATGGTAAAGATTAAATGAGTTAATATATTTATAAATTGCTTCAAATAGAGCCTGCACATAGTAAATGCTATGTAACTGTTTGCTTTTAATAATGGCTGAGTAGAATCCCATCAGCTAAAAAAAATTAGGTGAGCCATAAATTACTGAATTTATTATCCATTGCTCGATATTCAGGTGTTTCCAATTTTTTATTATTATATATTATGAAACCTTTGTACACACTTTTTTTGTATGTGCCCAGATTTTTTTTTTTTTAAATAATTTCTATAGGCTATATTCCAGGAAGTAGTCTCTAGATGAAAACACATGAATCTTTTTAAGGTTTCTGTTGTGTATTGGGAAATCAATCTTCTGAAAAGTTGTACTAATTTACACTTCCACCTGCAGCATGTAGTGTGCCTGTTTCTCCTTATGCTCAGTTGTTGAGGCAAAAATAGCATCTTATGTTGTTGTGATTTGCATTGCTTTGACAGATACTTTTCGGTATGTTTATTTGCAATTTATATTTATTCCTTATAAATTGTCACCTCCTGATCCTTTTTTTTATTTATTTTTACGCTTCACTTTTTAAAATTACTTGTAAGTGCTTTTTGTATGTCAAAGGCATATTGAGTGCGTGTAACAACCAAGAGGATGAAGACAGTGGCCCGAGGCATATATCATGGCCAACAGAGACAGCAGCCTCATATAGATGTGTTCCTGTGCAAGGGTGGTCCAGCCTCAGATATTCCATCAGAGACGTTTGTCATAGCCTCTGTGTTCATTCTTTGTTTTTTTGTTTTTTTTTTGTCATGTTTCTACAGCAACAGTATAAATTTGTGATATAAATAACGTATCGAGCAATTAGATGAGAAAGGGGTTGCTGTGAATGCTGCTAAAAACGCTGCAAAAATGAGACCATATTCCACCTCTGGAACTTCAGAAATCATTTCGAATTGGTAGGCTTTTGTGAATGAAACTTCATTAGTGGCAATTTTCGTCTTTGCAATCATGGTAAATGTTGTGACTACCTATGAGAGAATCTTTTGGTTTTATTAAAGAGATAAGTAGTCGCCTAATGAGAAACTGTCAGTAATCTTGTGAACGTGTGGAGGAATATTTATTTTTAAAGGCATCAATGTGTGGAAGGCCTCAGGAATAAATACTGATTCAATGTTTTAATCAGTTCCTGAACTCTGCTGTTTTCCTCAGCTGTGGCAACCTCTGGCTATGTGGTACACTGTTGCTGAGTGTTGAATATCAACAGAAGTTAATGTTCTTAATTTGTGTTCTTGATTTTCTCACTGAAACTCTTGCCATCTCATGGCAGGCTAGAACACGTGATAAAAAATATGTTTTAAAAATTGCAAAAAAGCATGTATACTTTAAAAGATGGAGGGAAAGCTTTGTTCTGGAAAACAGGACCAAGACTAATAGGTAGAAGTTCAAAACTGTATATTAATGTAGGAAGAACTTTATTATCACAAGAAGTGTTAACTTCCTTAGCATGGTCCACCTTTTTGAAGTTGTCACTGTGATTTTTCCAGTACAGACTGGGTGAATGAAAAGCAGAGGTCACTGATTATAGACAGAAAAGATGGGACCTGTGTGTGTACTAGGCAATACCTCAGACTAGATTACTTTTCAAATTTGTTTAAATGCTAAGATTCTACAATTATGAAAATTAAAAAACAAAACTTACCTACTCTGAGTTTAAGGAGCCCTAGTGGTTAAGTGCTTGGCTGCTAACTGAAATGTTGGCAGTTCAGACTTACCCAGCAGCTCTGTGGAAGAAAAGACCTGGCAATCTGCTGCCGCAATGATTAAAACCAAACCAAGTACCAAACCCATTGCTGTCAAGTCTTGTCTGACTCACAGTGATCCTACAGGATAAAGTAGAACTGCCCCACAGGATTTCCAAGACTGTGATCTTTATGGAAGGAGACTGCCACATCCTTCTCCCACAGAGCAGCTGGTAGCTAAAAAACCCACTGCCATCGAGTCGATTCCGACTCATACCGACCCTATAGGACAGAGTAGAACTGCCCCATAGAGTTTCCAAAGAGCTAGTAGGTATGAATTGCCAGTCTTTTCGCTGACAACCAAGTGCTTAACCACTACACCATCAGGGCTCCTCCTGTAAGACATGATTCCAGCCTAAAAAACCCTGCGAGGCAGTTCTACTCTGTCATATGTGGTCACTATGCGTTGGAATCAACTCAGTGGCGTACAAGAACTCTGAGTTTAGCACTGTAGAGGATGCATGAGACTGCACCTACTTTCAGTTAGCTTACACTTCATTATTAAGACCTTTAATATTTTATAGTAATCACCATATTGTGCAGCCCCAGCTACTGTAGTTTAGTCTTGCATGTTTAACAAAATCTAATAACCGTTTAAAGTCACTTTTAACCTATAGATTTTTCCTCCATCCCTTTCTTTTTCTTAACAGTTTATCTGTGGATGAACCCAGCTCTTTGACCGGCAGAGCTTCTCACAATCTGGGTTTTGCTGATTGTATACTCATGTTTACATTTCATTGTTTCTTTGTATTTCCTGCAAAGTGGCAGCCAAATTTAGAGGTTTGATCAGACACAGGTTCAATTCCTTTGCCAAGACTATAGGTGTGTTCTTCCACCAGGAAGCGCATGCTATCTCTTTTGTCCCCTTTTTGTACTGTTAACACTTGTTGCTGCTCAATGTTTAGATTCTTTTATTCACTGGGGTTTGTAAAATGGTAATATTCTAATTCTGACTCTTTTTTTCCCATTTATCAGTTGGAGTATTTTTATAGAGAGTGCTTCCCCTTGTTTACCCTTTGGTTAACCAATGGTACAGCTCATATAAGAAAGACAAGATAAATATTCAATTCTTCTTTCTTTACCAGTTTTTAAAGTAATGAATTGGTCTCCTATCAACCTCTAAATCACCTTCAAAGGTTTATTTACATACATATATGTCATTGTGCACTTATGGGTTTAACCATATTTGATGGGTTTCAATCAATTGCAATTATCTTTTTGAAAGTTCAGATTATCCCATCTTTGGCAACTGGGAGCCTCTTGAAGTTGGGTCCTGTTTATTTTTCCTAGATATTATTCCTGGATATCTTCGTGGATATAAAACTCTACATACCAAAAATTCAAGAACTGCTTTTCGTGGTCAGCTTTTCTCCCATTTGCTCATGCCTTAACTGACTGAGGGATATGTTTTGAAGAGCAAGGCACACCCTCTATAGAAAGGGAATATGTGCTTTCTCTTTACAAATCATTCTGGCTTTGTATTTAAAGACCAGAGTGCTGGCATCCTGTTAGGCTATTCTCTGGAAATGAGATTGCTTCTCCAGTGTTATCCACCTTTTCCGGAAAGATCTGATAATAGTTTTCGCTGTTGTTAGGTGCTCTCAAGTTAATTTCAACTCATAGTGACCCCAAGTGACAGAGTAGAACTGCCCATAGGGTTTTCTAGGCTATAATCTTACAGAAGCAGATTGACAGGTCTTTCCCCTGCAAAGCCTCTGGGTGGGTTCAAACCACCAACCTTTCAGTTAGCAGCTGAGCACTTAACAGTTGTACCACCAGGGATCCCTATAGTTTTCTCTAGAATAACTTATTCTTCTGTGAGTCATGTGCTCTTGTCTAGTCTAGTATCTGGGATAAAAATTAAAACAGCTGAAACACTTTTATTTAATTTTTTCCTCCTGAAGTTCTCTATATAATCCAGAAAATACCTATAAGCTAACCTTTAGGAATAAATGTAATCAAACTTTAAAAAAAAAATTATTTATTTTGTTATTGTTGTTGAGAATATACACAGCAAAACATACACCAATTATACAGTTTCTGCCCATACCATTTAGTGACATTGATTACATTCTTCAAGTTGTACAACCATTCTCACCCTCCTTTTCTCAGTTATTCCTCCTTCAATTAACATAAATTCACTGCCCACTAAGGTTCCTATCTAATCTTGCGAGTTGCTGTTGTCAAGGTGATTCCATACAGATAATTCTTATAACAGCATAATGCTCAAGGCAGACATTTTTTACTAGTTAAGCTAAATTGTTGTTCGGTTTTAAGAAGACATCAGGGAATATTTTTGGTTTAAGGATTATCTCAGGGCAATAGTTTCAGGGGTTCATCCAGCCTTCATGGCTCCAGGCAGTCTGGAGTCCCTGAGAATTTTAAATTCTGTTCTGCATTTTTCCCTCATTGATCAGGATTCTACTATAGAGCCTTTGATCAAAATGTTCAGTGGTGGTAGCTGGGCACCATCCAGTTCTTCTGGTCTCATGGCAAAGGAGGAAGTTCTTTATAAAAAAGGTAATTATTCTTATTAAATGTGAGATTGCCTCAGACTTCTTTGTATGTAGTAGAGGGACTTGCATTAAAATGAGCTGTGCCTTCAAAATGAGATTTCCCTTCTGCAGAAAAAAACTTACCATGTCCCTCCCCTCTTGGTATCCTGCTTTTCCTTCAGCCCAAACACCATGTGTTCTGTTGTCATCCTCTGTGGCTTGGATGATTCTGAATATTTTAACTGCCATTTCTGCTCCTGCGACAGCTACTTTCTGGCAGTAGGGTTTCTTTGAGACTGTTCGTGATTAAAAAAAAAAAATTTGACAGAAGTAGTACTTGATGCAGAACATAAAACGGCACTGCCCACGAGACAGAATATGGGTGGTTTTGAAGATCTTATGACATTAACATCTGTGACAATTTTCTTTTGGTTTATATCACTGCTTGAAGGCTCAAGATGGGTAAGATGGATTTACTGGTGTTCTTATTGTAGGAGAAGACTCTTCCATAAAATATTTGTCTGATTATCTGAACTTAATTCTTTAGTCTGACATTCAAGACCCTTCACTGTCTTATTACTATCCTCCTCAATAACCCTTAGTGACCCCCTATTGCCTATTGGATTAAGCAATAACTTCACTGTGGTTTGAACCTACCTCTCCACACTTATTTCCGTCTTTCCTATGCATGCTTTTGAAGGTCAGTTAGCTTGGTTCCATTTCCTTGCTATGCCCCATGCTTTGCTTTTCCAATTTTATTCTTTGCCCACACAGTTCTTTCCATCTGAAATGACCTTTCTTTTCATCTCTACCTGCAGAAATCCTATTATTATTTTAAGACCAGCTTGAAATTGCTCCTTCTCCATGAAGTTCTTCCTGATGCCCCCAAAGGAATATACTTTATCACTCGTTTGAACTTCCAAGCAATATGCTATGACAGTGACTTCGTATTATTTCGTATTACGTGGTTAACACATTGTTAACCATATTGTTGTTATTATTATTTATGCACTTGTCAAATACACTTGCTCATGGGATACAAATAGGGTGACTATATGTCCTTTTTCTGGGACAGTTCGAATTTTCCCAGGATAGTCCCAGTTTACACCTCTTTTCTTAGAATCCATGCAGTTTTCAGTTTCAAAAGTATTCTGATTTGGACAATAAATTAAATTATCCCTTAGGAAGAAGCAACTAGAGGATTGGGGCTGCATGATGTTCATGTTTGTATCTCCGATCATCTAGCGCAAGGAATGGTGTAACCCACATATGGTGTGCAAGAAAGTTAACAGAAAAAAGACTACCTTTTCCTGGGCAATGACCACTTTGCCATGGTCATTGGGAAATGCTAAAGAGATTAGTTTTGATTCCCTCAAGAAATAGTCTTCCTAATGGCACAGCCCCAAAGCTATTATTTTCTCATCAGAAAGTTGGGCTCCCTGAGGATTTAATAAACAATCCCTTCCAACACGAAGGGCTGTGAGCATTGTTTCTCCCTTAATGGTTAGTGGAGTTAGAGCTTCAAAGGGGAATACTTGACATTGTGTGGAATACTTAGTAACATGGGAAAGGGACTTTATTTATTAGTTTTTTTCTACCTCTCGTTGTTTTGCAAATTAACCTACAGAATAGTACAGTAAACAGCCATAGTCCATTCATTGTGCTGTATTTGCTTTCTCTCTCTCTGTCCACATATATACCCACAGATGTTGTGTTTAAGTTCAACCATTTATTGAACACCTACAACACCCAGATGACATGCTAGATGCTGGGGATAGACAAGTGGAACAGTGAGGATACCTTGTACCCAAGAACAGTGAAATGTATTTGTCTCCTTCCTCCGTAGGTAGCTAGAATTTTCCCAGAAATAAATTGACATAGGTGGTTCATGTTTGTTATTTGATGTTGAGCAAATCTAAAATGGAAGTTGAAGTAAAAAATTCTTTGGCTGACATCCATGTAGCATCCCTACAAATTGATGCCCAAGGACACATGTCCCCCTCTGCACCCCTTTTCCTGTGTCCTAAGGGTTCACATGCCTCAAGGATAAATCATGATTTTTACCTGCAAGAAGCTTATAGTCTAATAGAAGAAGAATGACATAGAAGGGCATTAGGCATCATGGGTACTCTGGTATAAGCCTGTTTAGGGCACAGCTGAGCTGCAGGGGAAGAAGTGGTCTTTTCTACCTGCAGGGTGGGGGTAAGCAAAAATATTCATAGGGGAAACAAGGCTGGAGTTACCATGCATTGATTTAAAAACCTTTATTGAGTACTGGCAATTGTGCCTGAGTCTATGGATAAACTTTGAACTTGAAGCTTCTCTACTTCGCAAAGGTAACTGTCCATTGAGAGTGGCAGGCTTTGAATTAATAACCACAATGAAAATACATAACTATCAGTTGTGATAAGCACAATGAAGGAAAACAATAGTGAGCTATAGATCATGTAACAGAAGAACTGGATTTCATTTGGGGGCTCAGGGAAGTCACTCTGAGGGGGTCACATTGAACTTGAGGCCTGAAGAACGAGTTCAAGTTAAGCAAGTGAAGTGGCCTCCAACATGTGGAAATGACCACTCTGAGAAGGGAAGCAGGGCTGTTACAGCTGACACCAAGTAATGAAGGGGGAGCATAGCATCATGTGGAAGGAGAGGTAGGGAGATGATAGAGCATGCAGGCCCCCAGACAAGGAGTTGAGTAATGCAGATTTATTAGATGGACCCTGTATTAATTTCCTAAGGCTGTCTTAACAAAGTACCACAAATTGGTGGCTTTAAGAAACAGAAATTTATTCTTTTACAGTTCTGGAGGCCAGAAGTCCAAAATCATGGTGTCGGCAAGGCCATGCTCTTTTTGAAGTCTCTAGGAGAAGATCTTTTCTTGCCTCTTCTTAGTTTCTGGTAGTTTCTGTATTCCTTGGCATTCCGTGGTTTGTATATGCATCTGTCCAATCTCTGCCTCTGTCTTCACATGGCCATCTTTCCCCTGTGTATGTGACACTTCTCCTCTTCTATAAGGACAGCACTCATATTGGATTAGGACCCACCCTTCTCCAGCATGACTTCATGTTCACTTAACTGACATCTTCAAAGACCCTATTTTTAAACAGGATCTCATTCACAAGTACCAGGAATTAGGACTTCAATATATGTTTTTGGGAGACACGATTTAATTCGTAACAGACCCTTTTGGAGATGGAATGGGGAGGGGTTTATTGATCAGGACATGGAGAACTGCCTATCATGATAATTGGAAAATTATAAGCAATATGACAAGTCTGGAGCATGAGGTGTGTGGGAAGACACGATGTTGAATTTTGAGTTCTTCCTGGAAGTAACAAGAAGCCATTGAAGGGAGGGTAAGAATAGAGGAACGATATAATCCAGTGCGTATTTGAGAAAGATAAATCTGACAGCAGTGAGAAGGATGAATTAATTGAAGACGTGAAAGGCTGGAAGATCTTCCAATTGTCCAGAATGTAGAAGATGAAGGCTTGACCTAAGGCTGTGGTAGTAGAGATGAAGAATAGGAGACAAAGATGTTCACTAGGCACAGTCTATGGAATTTAGTTATTGATGAGAGGAGGAAGAAGAGGATTAAGTGATGTCCAGCTTCCTGTGAAGTGCTTGTGGGAGATCCAGGAGAAACTGTCCCATTAAAGCCTGATATTATATGAGTAGCTGATTAACGTTTTCTGAAATTGATGAAATTATCTCTGAATATTCTTGATATAGCATGGTATTTATTGAGAGAGTTGAATACATGCAAACTTTATAAAGGACTGCTTGCATTTTACAACTGACAGATTACTTTCTTTTAAGTTACTCATGACAGACTTATTTTTTCCTGTTTGAGAGACATTTTGACTTTGTCACAGTTTTGAAAATATATTATTTCTGGTATGTTTAGATGGTGGGTTTTCAAAACCGTTAAATATTACAATTAGGCTGCATTTTGTTTTTTCTCCCATCAGTTTCCCATCAAATATACAAGGACAACAGTTGGCATTCTTCTTTATAAGGACTTTGGCAAAAGAGCAGCAAGGATTAGACCTAGCGCTTGACAAATGATCCATTTGTGATATTTTCTTCTAGAGTTGAAGTCCAAAGCTGATTAAAACTGCCACATCAGCAGAGGCACTGTGTAATATCACAGAGGGGCCACTCCAGAGAATTCCTTTTATGGTTGGGGCATTCCTGAGATTCATGGAGCAGCCCTTTTGGAGGACATCATCTGAAATGGGAATGCAGCCTAGGACGCTCCCAGGCACCAGGATGACAAGATCCAAAGAGCATGTCTTCTCTGTTGTTTGTCAGACTAGCACCCTGTTAGCTGATAATGGCAGTTCTTCCCCTTTTAGTTCATTTTTCTAAGACAAGTCTTTGGACTGTGAACTGGAAAGTCCCTTTCTCAGCTTGAAAGTCACATATTCTTAGAGCTGGAAGCGACCTTGGTAATTATCCTTATCCAAACCCCTGACATTTTTTGCAGATGAGACACATGAGATGCAGAGAGGTTAAGGCATTTGGCCTCAGCCATCCAGCTTGTTCATTCCTGAACCCTCTGCCTCCACTAGACTCCCCTTTGAGAATGGGTGGGATGGCAACCTCCCCACTCCTTTCGTTTTGTTGCTTGTGTGAAGTTAAAGAGTCTTCCTTCATTTTATAAAGCACCTCAGAGATAATCTAACTTGGGTGAAAGAAGAAAAAAACTGTTTTACTCTAAAAACTTATTTTTGTGTTTTTCCAAATGGGTTTTCATCCTAGCCCAGTGTGTTTCCCCTCAATTCTGAGAGAGCATTCATGGCACAGTGTGACGTCTCTCTAACAGCCAGTGCTGCCCAGCTGGCCATTTGTATAATGGTGACAGCAAAACTCCATGTACTTTGGAGCTTGGCATCGCCTCTAGATTCAGGAAAGGACAGGTGCTAGAAACTGTGAGCAGCACCACTGTCTGGGTCTTTAGGGCAGGTGATACTAGGAACTTCCTCAGAAGCAACCATTTGTTAAAGTGGATCTTTTGAAAGGATCCTTGGTTCTTGAAATTAAAATTTTCACACCTCTATTCTAGGACTTAGCACTCATTCCTCCTGAGTGCCTGTGGGACGTCACTGCTGCTGGAGGATGGGTATGCTCTGGGGTGGGTGACATTGCGATCACTGGCTCAGTCAAGGCAAAGAATGGGAAAATTTAATATTAGTTGTGAGTGAGAGGAGACCCTGATTAGTGCAAACTGGTAAAAATGCTCAGCTGCTAACCAAAAGTTTGGAGGTTCACATCCACCCAGTAGCACCTTGGAAGAAAGGCCTGGCAATCTGCTTCTGAAAAATCAGCCATTGTGGAGCACAATTCTACTCTGACACACATATAGTCTCTGTGAGTCAGAGTTGACTGGATGGCAACTGGCCGTGAGTGAGAATTGGTAGGGAACTGGTAGGCAAAGGATTTGGAAAGCCCCTTTCTTAAGAGCCATTATGTCTACTAGACCTAACTTTATTTCCATACCTTTTCCCTAATACAAAATAATTATTTCTTATCTGGGTGTGTGTTGGGTGGTAGTGCTAAGTGTTTCTCTGTCTAATCAGATGTTGTCTATGCCCCGAGACTTCAAGGCCCTGGGCTTTAGAAAGTCAAAAGCCTTTTTTTCTGTTCTTGTTGGAACATCTCTTCTGTGAGACAGTGGACACTGCAAAATCCTACTTCCTGAAAAGGTGTATGGGGGTAACAGCAAAGACCATGAGGGAGAAACATCTATTACTAGTTGAAAACATAACCCCCCTGCATTTGTAAGAGCTCAGCAGAGAATGAGCGCTGCTACCCTAGCTAAGCAGACTGAACGATGAGAGACTGCATCCTAGGGGATTTCCTTTGAATCTTTGGAGTACATACTCAGAAATATTTTCTTGCTACAGGACAGCTTAATTCTGTACCCAAATTATCATAGAATATTAGAGCTTGATAGGAACTCAGATTATCTGTGCGGGACATTTTCTCTCCTCCTTGGTCCATTTTAGTGCCTTCTCCATGCTGAGTTCTGGGAGGCTAACCTCTATGGGCTCATTGCTGAACTTTCTTGCCCTCTGGTTTCTGTTTGGATGTGGTCAATGGAGACACCCCCAAGAGATCAGAGGGTAGGAAGAGAGAGAAATTGGAGTGTTTATTCCCTGGCTTCTCCCTCCTGGTGCTGCAGGTTGTAGTGGTGTATTTTGCTACTGAAGGCCACAGCCCTGTCAGGCAACCCCCTCCCACACTCACAGCCCCTGTTAGGCAGTTCCTGCTCATACTACAGTCTCTGTTAGGGGGCCCATCTCACATCCACAGCTCCCATGAGCGGTTCCCTCCCATGTCCACAGCCCCTGTCAGGTACTTCTCTCCCATGTCGACAGCCCCTATCAGGTATTTCCCTCTCATGTCTACAGCTCTTGTCAGGTACCCTCCTCCCACATTCACATTCACCTCTCCAGGTTCAGCCCCTCAGGCCTGGGGTGTGCTTCACGATCCCTCGGTGGCTTTCCTTAACCCTGTCCACACCTTGTAAAGAGTTCCTTCATTAAATATTCCCATTGAGTGTGTCATCTCTTTCCTTTTGAGACCCTGAACTGATACATTACCTAATCTAATATCTTCATTTTTCAGGCGAGGAAATTGAGGCACAGAGAGCCCTAGTGGATTTTCTAGTGATGCCTCTTTCCTCCTCTTCTCCTCAGCCATGACATGGCACTGGAATGCTTGGACTGGTAATTAGGAAACCTCTGCCGCTATTGTCCATTCTGCCCTAATGTGATAGTACCTTTCCAGCAGACCTCCGGTCATTAAAAACTGTGTCCTTAAAAAGATAGTTTAATAGGAGAAAAAGTAGTTAGGGATAAGAGACTCCTCTGGGAGGATGCCATCCCATGGGGGCATGGCTGAGCTAGCAGGAAGACAGAAAGTGCCTTCTTCCTCCAGGATGAAAGCACCCATGCCAGGGTTTGGCTAGAGAAATGTGGGCTGAATGCGCCCCCACCCCTTCTGAGTCCAGTGCTTTTGCACACCCATCCCCCCATTCTAACTTATTGTGAAGCCAGTGTTTCTGGCCATGCCTCTAACCATGTGAGAAGTGAGTGTATGCATATGAGAGTGTGAGAGAGAGATAGAGTATTTGCATTTTTCTTTTATTAACCTTCCTGAATTCTCTGAGGAGTCTTTTTTGACCTCTTGTATTTTGTTAATTCTAAGACACATGTATTTTTATCACATTTTAATAATCTGATCCAGGATGTGTTATATAACGTCTCATATATAGTGTCTTCTATTGCAATTGTTTAGGTGGTAGTTGTACTATAGCTACATTGCCTGTGCATGTGTGAACTTGGTAGTTATTCCTGGTTGTATGACAGGATGACTACAACCCCTCAATATTCCAGTCAGAAACCTATTTGATCACCACCTGAGAAAGGAATATGAATCCTTTAGGTATTGACTAAAACCTTCTGCTGATAATTCGTCATGAGATATTCTTGCCAACACAAAAACTTGTAGAAAGGTATCAGCAGCTTGGAAGAAAGTCCCAAAGATAACACCTGAGCACTCTTTTAAGAAATACCACACGGCTAAAGCTCTTGGTGGCATAGAGGACAACGTTGTGTGGAAAAATAGCCAATGAGTTCTGCTTCAAAAAGTGATTCACAAGGGCTGGGTTCTGAATGTGACTACCTAAACCAGTATAAATCAGAATACCTAACCTGTTTATTTCATTTATATTTTCATATTTTTCTTTTTTATTGATACAACAAAAATTCATGTCTAAAGTCTAATAGAGATCGTTCAGCGAATGTAAAATAAAAATTCTAAGCTGTACAGAGCATTGTGTCATGATTTAATTGGCAGCATTTTTTCTGCTTGGTATATAAAATAACATTTCCTACAATTAATGCCATTAATACAATGAAATATGGCATTGGAGTAGAAAGTCTGTTAAATAATTAGTATGAATCCAAGGATGGGTTGGAAAGCTAAGGACTGAGGAATGGGCTTATCAATTGATTTACTCAATAAATATCTACTAAGTGTCTACTGTGAGATCAGTGGTGGACTAGGCAATTAGGATACAATTATGAACAAAACAGACATAATTCTTAAGTTTACAGAGGAGACGAGATATTGAATAAGTAGTTCCATGTATGATGTTACAAAAGAAAAAGTTCAGGCTGTTTTGGGAGTACAAACAGGGTTTCTTAAGATGGCCAAGGGGGGAGGAGGGCCTGACAGAGGAAGTGACACTTAAGTGGAGACTGGAAAGACAAGTAGATGTTGGCCATGTGAGTGGGGGAGGGGAAGAGATAGTCTGGAAGAGGAAACCAAAAAAACAAAAACAAAAAAACCCCAAATCCATTGCCTCCAAATAGATTCCAACTCATAGGGACCCTAGAAGATAGAGTACAACTGCCCCATAGAGTTTCCAAGGCTGCAATCTTTACATCCTATGTAGCAGCTGGTGGGCTTGAACTGCAGACCTTTCAGTGAGCAACTGAGCACTTTAGCCATTGTGTCACCAGGGCTTCATGGAAGAGGAAACAGTGTGTATTAAAGCTGAGAGATGGGAAGGAGTGATGAAAGAAGGCGGTCCAGTGTCCTGGGAGCTCAGGGAGCAGGAGAGGAATGCTGGACAAGGCTAAAGAAGTAGGTAGGCAGGTATGAGATGCAGAAGGGCCTTGTAAATCATGTCAAAGAGCTTGGGCTTTATCCCAAGTGCAAGAGGAAGCCATGAAAGAGATTTCAGGAGCAGAGTGCTGTGCTCAGATTTTATATTTATCACTCTGGTTGTTGTCCAAAGATGGAGTGCAGCAGTCAGGGCAGGTGAAGGGAGCATGGTAGCAGTCATTCTGATTTAACTAGAGTGATGGCAGCTGGGATGTGCAGAGGTATCAAATGATGCAAGGGGGTCCTGGAGCAAGTAATAGTCCGCATCACTGATGCATTCCTTAGACATGATTTCCCTAGTTCCTGATAACCTAAGACAATAACTTTCTAATTTTTGACAGGGTGACCTCTTCTGACTTGAGCCTGAAGTTTGCTTTGAGCGATCTGCCACCAGGTAACCACAGAACATGTTTTGCTCACATTTTTAAACCACTTGTTTCTTCCAAGACTCTATAAGACCTGAACTCAGCATCTTATTTAATTCTCACAATAACCCTATGAGTTAGGTGTTGTTTTGTTCCCATTTTATAGGTGAGGAAATTGAGGCACAGGGACGTTAGGCAACTTGACCAAGGTGCTACAAATATAAATGGCAGAGCCAAGGCTCAAACTCAAGCTTAACGGATACTAAAGCCCGTATAGAATAAACTGTATAAACATCAGGATTGTGGACCTGGATATGGAGAGAAATAGACAGATTCTAGAAGTATTTACGATGTAAAACTGATACAACTCAGGGACTAATTGTATAGGAGAGAAGATGACATAAGGGCAAGAGTTAAGGATGGCATTCATGTTTCTGGCTTGAACACTTGGGTGGGTGGTGGCACCAGTAACTGAGAGAAAAAACTGGGGGAGGAGCAGGTTTGGGGGTAATGAGTTAAATTTTGTACTTGCTAAGTTTGAGATAAGTCCTGGTGGCACAGTGGTTAAAGTGATCAACTGCTAACTGAAAGGTTAGCTGTTTGAAACCACCAGTGCCTCCTCAGGAGAAAGATGTGGCAGTCTGCTTCCATAGAGATTTACAGCCTTGGAAACCCTATGGGGTCACTATGAGTTGGAATCTACTCCATGGCAGTGGGTAAGTCTGAGGTACTTGTGAGATGATCAGGTGTCAAGAACCTCCTTTAACATTTTTGTAATGTAGGTCTGCTGGCAATGAATTCTCTGAGCTTTTGTTCCTTTGAAAAAGCCTTTATTTTGCCCTCGTTAAAACAATATATAAATATTGTTGATGAGTAAGGGATTTTGGGTAGATGATTGCTTGCTTGTTTTTTTTTTGTCCTGAATGGTTCTGATGAGAAGTATGTTGTCATTCCTAGCTTGTTCTCTATGTGGTATTTCTTTATTCTCTGTCTACCTGCAAGATTTTCTTTTGTCTTTAGTTTTCAGCAGTTTGACCATGTCTAGGTATATTTTTGGTTTTGTTTTGTGTTTACCTATTTGAGACTCTCTGCGCTTCTTGAATCTGTGTGTTGATGTCATTCATTAAGGTTGAAGAATTCTCAACCATCATATTTTCAAACATGTCTTCTGCATCACTTTTTCTCTCATTCTTCTGGTGCTCTAATTATATGCACTTTAAACCCAGAAAAACCCAAACCTACTGCTGTCGAGTCAATTCTAACTCATGGTGACCCCATGTGTTACAGAGTAGAACTGCTCCATGGGGTTTTCTTGGATATAATTTTTACAGGAGCAGATCTCCAGGCCTTTCTTTCATGGTGCCAGCAGGTGGGTTTAAACCGCCAACCCTTATGGTAGTAACCGAGAGCAAACCGTTTGTACCGCCTAAGGATCACGTGCTTATTAGATGGTTTCATATTGCTGTACAGCTATTGAATGCTCTTTTCTCTTTTAAAATTTTAGTGTGGATAATTTCTGTTAACCTATCTTTAAGTTTACTGATTCTTAACTGTATCCTGTCTCCTGATCAGTGTATCAAAGGAACTCTTTACTTCCGAATGGTATTTTTTTTATTTTTGACTCTTTTGTACAGTTTCCATCCCTCCGCTGAAATTCTCTCTCTGTTCCTGCATTTTATCCGTCTTTTCAACAAGAGTCTTTAACATATTAATCATAGTTATTTTAAAGTTGCTGTCAGACTGTTCCAATATTTGGGTCATCTATCCGTCTAGCTCTGTTGATTGTTTTATCTTGACAATGGGTTTTTTTTTTTCTTACATTTTTTGCATGCCTCATAATTTTATAATTGAATGTCAGACATTGTTTGTAGCACAGCAATAGATAGTAAAGTAAATAGTATTTCTACCCAGAAATGGGCACACCTCTTTTTCTGTAAAGCTGTTGATGTGAGGGGTTAAGTCAATCTTCTTAGTAGTTAACAAGATTAGGAGGTTTGGGTACAGCTGAATTTGTGACTGTACAGTTACCTTCAAGGATTTCATTTTACTTGGATCCACAATCAACAGCCATGGAAGCAGCAGTCAAGAAATCAAAAGATGCATTGCATTGGGCAAATTTGCTGCAAAGGACCTCTTCAAAGTGTTGAAGAGCAAAGATGTCACCCTGAAGACTCAGGTGCGCCTGACCCCCCCAAAAAAGTATTTTCAATTGCATCATATGCATGTGAAAGCTGGACAATGAATAAGGAAGACCGAAGAAGACTTGACGTCTTTGAATTGTGGTGTTGGCGAAGAATATTGAATATACCATGGACTGCCGAAAGAATTCTGTCTTGGAAGAAGTGTGGCCAGAATGCTCCTTAGAGGCGAGGATGGCGAGACTGCATCTTACATACTTTGGACATGTTGTCAGGAGGGATCAATCCCTGGAGAAGGACATCATGCTTGGCAGAGTACAGGGTCAGCGGAAAAGAGGAAGACAATCAACAAGGTGGATGAACACAGTGGCTGCAAAAGTGAGCTCAAGCATAACAACGATTGTAAGGATGGCACAGGACCGGGCAGTGTTTCATTCTGTTGTGCATAGGGTCGCTATGAGTTGGAACCAACTCGACAGCACCTAACAACAATAACAACAACAGTTACCTTCAGTGCACAAGACTCTGAAATTTTTTTTTTAGCAACGGATTGTAGTTACCTTGTGCTTAGTGTGGCCTGCAGCACTAGAATATTTTTCTGTGTCTAAGCTCCATCCTCAGCTTTTAACTAATACTCAAGACCCTCTACAGAGGGGCTCACTTTCTATGTTTTTGTTCCTCTCTCAGCAGGAGACTGTGCTTGCTCATTACTCAGTGCAAAGCTGTGGTGGTGGTGGGGGGCGAGGGGGTTCTATTAGACGCTGTGTGTCTGGGCCTCGGGATGGAGCTCCGTCAGTGTTCCCCGCCTGTTCACGGCAGCCACTCTCTGCCTTGTATCTGTGGGATGTCTTGGGTAGGAGAGAGTTTCCTGCCCCTCACCCAGTGGTAGCTGACCTTTTCCTCGTATCAGTACAGGACGCTGGGCCTGAGAGTTTGCCCCTGCCTCTGGGAAGACAACTTTTGCTTTTACCCCTTGCCAAGAATCAGTGGATTTTTGCTTGGACCTTGGGAATGAGAGGGTTTTCTCATTTCTCATCCCTGTGGTTTAAGGCTTTGCTTGATATGAAACAAAGGTCTGAGAAGTGGATGCGGTTTCTTGCCTGGGCCCCACTAAAGGGAGCACGCTGCTGACTACAGCCCCGCTAAAGGGAGCACGCTGCTGACTACAGCCCCGCTAAAGGGAGCACGCTGCTGACTACAGCCCCGCTAAAGGGAGCACGCTGCTGACTACAGCCCCGCTAAAGGGAGCACGCTGCTGACTACAGCCCCGCTAAAGGGAGCACGCTGCTGACTACAGCCCCGCTAAAGGGAGCACGCTGCTGACTACAGCCCCGCCTTAATATTTCTTATGAACACCCATTGGAGACCCGTGGAAAAAAGCTTGGGAGAGAATTTGGACTCATCTTACATTTCTGGAGCTTCCAGGGATTCTATACTCTCAAGCTAGCCCATACCAGCCCTGTAAGAATTCATTAAAATTTTAGCTGTCTTCTTCTTATCCACTTTTATGGCAGCCACCTCTTCCTATTGTGCTCTGCCAAAGGTGGCACCACTTGTGTGTCTCATCGTTTCTCCCTGGAGGCGTGTGTCAGTGTGTAAATTAGTTCACCTGGTTGCCTTGTGATCTCAGCTCTCTGATGGACTCAACACAAGTTAAGTTTTTTTTTTTTTTTACAAATATGCAAGTATTTTACTTTTTGTCATTTTTTTATTGTGGTAAATATATATGTAACAAAATGTTTGACATTTCAGAAATCTTCACATCTACAGTTTAGTGACATTAATTATGTTCACTGTGTTGTTCAATCATGATCCATCCCCAGATTTTACTATTACCCTTAACAGAAGATCAGGGTCCCCTAAACACTGAGGCCTCTTTCCCCCTTCCTCTCATCCACCCCGGTAACCACTAATAAACTCTATATACATGCCTGTTCTAGATATTTCATATAAGTGGGACCATACAATGGTTGTCCCTTAGTGACTGACTTATTTCATTCAGCATAATGCTTTCATGGTTCATATGAGTTATAATTTTGTAGATCCTGCAGCTTTTTCTTATTGTTAGGATGGGAGTGATAATCTCTTGTATCTTTCTTTATCTTAAGCGGAAGCTTTTTATATGTCTGTGTCGCAGCTTTTTAAGAGTCAATGGTATTAAAGGGAAATATTGGTTGTTAAATAAAAATGGCAGTCGGAAATGAATGAGAGCCACATAGAAAGAAGGCAATAAAACCACAATTCAAAACCTAATAGGAAAACCAAGAGGAGTTTAATTTTATCTTTCTCTTGGGTTGACAGTATTTGGCATTCCTCCTTTTTCCTTCTCAAAAATATATGCCTACAGTGGCAGGAATAACACAATAGAACAGCTTTACAGAATAACGGCAGGTTTGGGGTCAGGGAAAGAAGAAGACTTGCTTCTTCCTGCCATAATTGCCTTGTGAGAAGGAGATGAGAAAGGGAGACTAGTAAAAAAAAGACCAGAGGGAGACAATAGAACAAGCATTCGGAGAAAATTTGTGACTTCCCAGAGAAGTAATAAAATTAAAGCTCTCTAAAGAACAGTCATGCCTGGGTGGTGCAAACAGTTAATGTGCTTGTGCTAACTGAAAGTTTGGAGGTTTGAGTATACCCGGAAGTGCCTAGGAAGAAAGTCCTGGCAATCTACTTCAAAAAACCAGCTATTGAAAACCCTGTGGAGTGAAGTTCTACTCTCACACACATGGGGTCGCCATGAGTAGGACTTGACTGGACAGCAACGGTTTTGTTTTGTTTTTTAAGAAGAACAATAGATGTCTTTGGGGGCTGAGGCCCACATCACCCTAATTCCCAACAAATCTTAGTGAATTCCCAGCCATCCCAGGAACAGTCACCTCAGCTCTCAGCTTGGATATCTTTAACCGTCTGCATCCTGACCGCTCTGACATGGTCCGGGGACACGGAGAATCTCCATCACTTGGAAGCTTGTTAGGAATGCAAAATCACAGGACCTACCTCAGACCTGATGAATCTGAATCCACATTTTACCAAGACCCCCAGGTGACTCATGTGCACATGAATGTTTGAGAAGCACTGTTTTACATAATCACCATTTCTATTTTTTTTTTATTTTCAACTGTGCTTTTAATAATGAAATTAAAATCCTTCAAAGTCAAAATATTGTGAATGTATCCTTATTTTAATGATAAACAGGTTAAAAGAGCACAAAATTAAGGCATTTGAATGCGTTTTCTAGTTAAATTATCAATTTAATTGTACAATTATCATTGAAATGCATATCTAACACTCTTTATTTTCAGTTTCCCCTTTGAGCTCTGTGTTTCTAACACTGAAAAAGCTTGACTCTTTCTTGTGGCAGGAATTTGCCATTGCTTCCTCCTTTGAAAGGATTTCTTAGATCTATGAAGCCTGCCTTCTACACACAGTTCCTCCCTCCTCTCCACCTTTGTTTCAGCTCAAGAAACGGTTCCGGCATGAAGCTGCTATTGATGCTTCAAAGCCTAGCCAATGGGATACTAACAAGAACCCATTCTTCTGCCAAGGTTCTTGCCAAGAACACTCAGCTTTTTTGTTGTTGTTGTTGAAAATGTGCACAGTAAAATATACACCAACAATTTCTACATGTACAGTTCAATGACATTAACTACATTCTTCAAGCTGTGCAACTATTCTCACCCTCCTTTTTCGAATTGTTCTTCCCTCATTAACATGAGCTCATTGCCCCTAAGCTTCCTATCTAACCTTTCAAGTTGCTGTTGTCAATTCGACCCCATGTAGATAGTTCTTTAAAAGATCGCAATGCTCAAGCAGACATTCTTTACTGATTAAACTAAACTTTCCTTTGGTTTATTTTTTTTTAATTCTTTGTTTAGTATAAAGTATTATAATGAAATGTGCAAAGACCTAGAGTTAGAAAACCAAAAGATAGAACATGCTCAGCATTTCTCAAGCTGAAAGAACTGAAGAGAAAATTCAAGCCTCGAGTTGCAATATTGAAGGATTCTATGGGGAAAATGTTGAACGACGTAGGAAGCATCAAAAGAAGATGGAAGGGATATACAAAGTTACCATACCAAAAAGAATTGGTTACTGTTCAGCCATTTCAGGAGGTGGCATATGATCAAGAACCAATGGTACTGAAGGAAGAAGTCCAAGCTTCACTGAAGGCGCTGGCGGAAAACAAGGCTCCAAGAATTGACAGAATACAATTGAGATGTTTCAACAAACAGATGCAATGCTGCACATACTCACTCATCTATGCCAAGGAATTTGGAAAACAGCTACGCGGCCAACTGACTAGAAAAGATCCATATTGTGCCAATTCCAAAGAAAGGTGATCCAACAGAATGCAGAAATTATTAAACAATATCGTTAATATCACACACAAGTAAAACGTTGCTCAAGATCACTTAAAAACAGTTGCAGCTGTACATTTACAGGAAACTGCTAGAAATTCAAGCTGGATTCAGAGGAGGATATGGAACGAGGAATATCATTGCTGATGTCAGATAGATCCTGGCTGAAAGCAGAGAATACCAGAAATATGTTTACCTGTGTTTTATTGACTATGCAAAGCTTTTAACTGTGTAGATCATAACAAATTATGGATAACGTGGTGAAAAATGGGAGTTCCAGAACACTTAATTGTGCTCGTGGGGAACCTATACATAGATCAAAAGGCAGTTGTTCAAATAGAACAAGGGGACACTGTGTGTTTTAAACTTAGAAAAGGTGTTCATCAGGGTTGTATCCTTTCACTATGCTTATTCAATTTGTATACTACAAAAATAATCCAAGAAACTACACTATATGAAAAAGAATGCAGAATCAGGATTGGAGGAAGACTCATTAAGAACCTGTGATATGCAAATGACACAACCTTCCTTGCTGAAAGTAAACAGGACTTGAAGCACTTATTGATGAGGATCAAAGACTACAGCTATCAGTATGGATTATACCTCAACATAAAGAAAACAAAAATCCTCACAACTGGACAAATAGGCAATATCATGATAAATGGAGAAAACATTGACGTTACCAAGAATTTCATTTTATTTGGATCCACAATCAATGCCCAGGGAAGCAGCAGTCAAGAAATCAAAGGACACAAAGGGCAAATCTGCTGCAAAAGACCTCTTTAAAGTGTTCGAAAGCAAATATGTCACTTTAAGGACTAAGGTTCACCTGACCTGAGATGCGGTGTTTTCAATCACTTCGTGTGCATGCAAAAGCTGGACGATGAATAAGGAAGACCAAAGAAGAATTGATGCCTTTGAATTATGGTGTTGGTGAAGAATATTGAATATACCATTGACTGCCAGAAGAACGAACAAATCTATTTTGGAAGAAGTACAGCCAGAATGCTCCTTAGAAGCAAGGATTGTGAGCCTTCGTCTCACATACTTTGGACAGGTTATCAGAAGGGGCCAGTTCCTGGAGAAAGACATCATGCTTGGATGTCCTTCAATAAGACGGATTGACGCAGTGGCTGCAACAATGGGCTCAAGCATAACAAAAATTGTGAGGATGGCGCAAGACTGGGGAGTTCTGTTGTACATGGGACCGCTAAGAATTGCGAAACTAACTTGATGGTACCTAACAGCAACATTCTTTCATTTAAAGTGGACTTCAGGGGATATTTTTGGTTTAAGGTTTAAAGATTATCTCAGGGCAATAGTTTTGGGAGTTTATCCAGCCTCAATGGCCCCAGAAAGTCTGAATTCCATGAAAAATTGAAATTCTGTTCTGCATTTTAGCTAATTTTGATCAGGATTTTTCTGTGGAATCTTTGATCAAAGTGTTCAGTAATGGTAGCCAGGCACCATCCAGTTCTTCTGGTCTCATAGCAGAGGAGACAGTTGTTCATGGAGGCACTGAGGCACACATTCCATTTCCTCCTCCTTTCTTGACTCTCCTTCTTCCTCTGCAAGAGCCCTCAGCTTTTTAATCATCCAAACTTTGAGTATGTATGATACAATGATAGGGGTGTGTTGTCAGAATTCTAATCTTGAAAATGTTAATTTGGATTTGAACTATCATCCTTCTGGTTTGCAGCCAAGTGCTTAACTACTATGCCACCTACACCTATACCTTTATCAGTCTACTTATATCTATAGATATGTCTGCAACTAGAAATAAAATACAAATAGATATAGACAGATACAGATATATATGTGCATGTATATAGATAATATTTTGTTATTTTTTGTATTATTATATATTGTTACAATTGTGTTATGTTGTTACTGTATATATTTTTCTCAAATCTTGCTGTCAATACCTTGTAGTACAGATGGTAATCTGTTAAGGGAGTTGAGGAAGGGAGAATTCACATGTGTGGAAGTTGTGAAGCCCTCAAAAAGGCGGTGGCATGTGAGCTGTTTACACAATTTGAAGAGTGGGCAGAGTTGGTCCAGGTAGAAAGGAGGGGTGCTTCAGGGAGAATAAACAGCATTGGCCACAGGCAATAGACTTCCCAATGCTTCAGAAGCTTCCGACATGATTAGGCCTCCCTACACTGCCTCAGAAGAAGCAAGCAAACAAATAGGCCAATGCCCATGTTTGGGCAGCATGTCCTGTAATTACAGGTCCTGCTACTTCCCTGACCAGAAGGCGGTTTGATGCCAGCACCTTTGCTGTGCAGCAGGCCCTGGCTCCTCTTTATTGCTTTTCATCCTTGGCACCTGCTATGATGCTCATTTGTATACTCATAATAAACAACCTGTTCCCTATCCAAGGCCCAGCCCAGAATTTTGAGTTGACATCTAATTGTCATCGCTGATTGCTCTGCTGACAGTGCTTTGTGGCTATTTTGGTTTTTCTGGAGAGTTCCTTAATTAGAGGAAATGACATTGTGTGCCGTCCAATCAGCCTCTTGTCAGATATTATTACATTTGTAAGAGAATCAGGAGACATTTGTGTTTGTTCCTGCTGAGCTGGCATGAGGCTGCCAGGCCTGCAGTGCAGTCTGCTTAACAGAACAGTGCCCCCCGCCAGCTCTGAGACAGGGTTGCTGCTGGCTTAGGGAAGAGCAGTCGACATTCACAGTGTGGGCCCAAAGCCTCCCGCACTCCACCAGGGGCTTCTGTTCAGGCAATGGCATTCCACTGAAACTTTATACCTCCCAGTCTCCATTGCCCTGATAGAATGCTGACTTTCTGCTCCCTGAAATATTTCAGGATTCTTTTGATATTTGCCTTTCTGGCTGACATGGAAAGACCACTCATTTTTCCCTGGGAGAAACATATATAAGGTCTGACAACGGCTATTTGGTGAAGTTTTGAAGGTGGTTTCCGATGCAGTAAAGAGAGATCTCATGATACTGCTTTAATAAGAAGAATGATCTTAAATTAGGAAATAATTCTGAATTATAAAGTAGATTCAAAGAGTTTTGCAACTCTCAAGTCCACAGAATAACTTTCACCAGCTGTTTTTTAAGCAGAAGTCCCTTCTGAGGGTACTTTATTGTGTATTTTATTTTTGAATAGCTGTACTTATGTGCACATAAAATATGTGTGAAATTTGTAAAAAAATCAGTTTTTTTCCCAAATGGGTATAGATCCTTCTTTTCTAATTGCTTGTTTCTGGCATTAATTCATTGCAATAAGGATTTATTGAGCCTGTTGGGGTGCCTCAGGCTTAACAAAGCAGAGTGAGACACAGTCCCTACCCTGAAGGAACTTACATTCTAATTGGGAAGTTAATGTTCGCCAGTAGTCATTTCTTCATGTCTTCTTCAAAGGCATCTATGCAGTTATGTGGTGCCTTAGTTTCCCAGGGCTGTTGTAAAAAAAAAAAAAAAAAAAAGCACAATGTGGGTAGCTTTAAAGAACAGAAACTTTTTAATTCCTGGTTCTGGAGGCTAGGAGTTCAAATTCAGGACATTGGCAGGACCATGCTCTCTCTATACTCTCTAGGGCAAGATCCTTCTTTGTCTCTTCCAGTTTATTTTAGCCCTGGGCTTTTCTTGGCATTCCTTAGCTTGTAGGTGTGTCTTCACATGGTGCCGTATCCCTGTCCCTGTGTCAGTTTTCCTCTTTTATAAGACACCATTCAGAAGGGGTTAGGACCCACCTGACTCCTGAATGACCTCATAAACTTATCTGATCATATCTCCAAACAAGGTCGCATTCACTGGTACATGGGTTAGGACTGCAGCATATTTTTTGGGGGGATACAATTCAATCCATAACATGTGGTTTTTCTCCTGGAGTGCTCAGTGTTGGAGCAGAGAATACAGAATGAAGATTCATCCAGGGTTGGGAAGACAAGAGTACAAGGATATTGAGGGTTCTGTGGCGATCAGAGCCCTGGTGCTGCAGTGGTTAAATATTCGGCTGCAAAGGTCAGCAGTTCAAATCCATCAGCTGCTCCTTGGAAACTATGTGGGGAAGTTCTACTCTGTCCTATACGGCCATTATGAGTTGGAATTGACTTGACAACAATGGGTTTTTTATAGATTGGAGCCCTGGTGGTGCAGTGGTTAAGAGGTTGGCTGCTAACCAAAAGGTTGGCAGCTCAAATTCATCAGCCATTCCTTGGAAACCGTATGGGGCAGTTCTACTCTATCCTATAGGGTCACTATAATTTGGAATCTACTGGACAGCAGTGGGTTATAGAGATTGGGCACAGAAGAAAGTGAGGCTAAGAGGTGTGATTCTGGGGAGGGGTCATAAAGATGGATTAAGTGGTGGACATGGTGGATGGGTGGAAGCCAAGGGAAAGGAGGACTCTATGAGATCAAAGAAGAAATGTTGAATGGGTAAGGGGCAAGAGAAATAGAACAAAATGCTACTTGACTGTTCTCTGAAGTCTGTCTTGTCTCCTCAACTAAAGAGTAAAACAGGGTCAGACATTACATTTCTTTTGTATTTCCTTCAGCTCCTGGCTTCAACGTGATGCTCATATAATGTGCTTCCTAAATATTTCCTGAAGAAACCCAGCTCATCCATGGGATTCGTGAAGACCATTTATTTCCAATTATCAAATCCCTTTCACTTATATGTAAATGACTGAGATGTTCATTGGTTGGTTCATGTATATGGTGACCTCTGAAGTGATTCCTGATATAATACATGGTGGTCTACACAAACATACATACACACGTGCAAGAATAAAGAAGAGCAATCTACAGTATCTGCTATTTATTCATTATATTCAAGTGAAGGGAAATCATTGTCACTAGGACTTTGGAGAGTCTCACCTGCTGAACATGATTTTGTCTTGCCAGTAAAGATGAAAACGCCGCTCCTTTCTATTGGCCAATAGCTTTCCTTTCAATCTTCACGGATTTTCAGGCTATGGGCATCTGAAGGCCCAAGTAAGCAACTTAAACTTCTTTCTGACCTTATTACTGTTCTGCTCAGCATTTGACTTTTTCTCATGTTTATATTTACTGATGGAATACTCATGAAGGACTTCTACAGTTGAAGTCACAGCAAAAACTAGAGAATAAAATTTTAATTTTAGAATAGAAGCTAAAACTTTATGATGTTATAATCCCTATGTATTCTCATATATTTTATAATTAACTTGCACAGCAATGAACTATGAGTTCTTTGAGACATCATCTTGGGTACCCTAGTGCTGGCCCAGTGCCAGTAGACGTTTACAGTGACTCTGCCCCTGAAATGAATGTGTCACACATCCAGTTCAAACATGCCATCAGAGTCTGCAATAAATGCATATTTTCTTAGGTAACATCTTAAAAGTCCTGACATGGTACCCCAAACACAGCTGACTTGTCCAGAATCATGCCGTTACCATGGCATCCAAAGAGAGCACTTAGAAACTCATTGACTTCTTCAGACAGAGCGAAAGACGGAAAACTGCTCTTACAGAACATTTTCTACCTTAGAGGCTGAGAATAGAAATGATATTTATCTGAAACAGCAAATCTGATTTTCAGAACTTCTCTTGAGCCTAATCATTTATAAGCTATTTGCTGAAAATTGCTCACCGGTTTATATGCTCTGTACTGACATGTAGCAGCTTTGCTTTCATCTCTAATTTGGAAGCTTCTTTTTACTTGCATTTGAGTAAAAGGGAGATGTGACCGACTCTGGCTAAAAAATCCCTTTCAATTTCAGAGAAGAGTTGAAGAAACTGAGCTCTCCTGTTTATTCAGAGAGTGAGCAAAAATAGGTTTATCACTAAGAAAATGGCGGCCTCCTTTCCTTACAGGAGGCCTCTCGCCTCTGACACAGTTCTTTGATGTTAATCTAATTCTCATTAATTGCTAACTCCAAAGCAACAGAACTAAGATCTTTGAAAGGATTGCTTTCCATAAAATCTTATTGTCTGAAATTTTTGCTTAATGGAAAGGCCACTGAACCATCAGCTCTTTGCTTTAAAGTTTGTAGACAGGGACTGTTTAAGTCATTAATTTATATTGCTTGACATTTGTATAACACTTTGCTGTGTTCAAAGCGCTATTACATCCATTGTTACTTGAGCTACTTAGCAAACCCTTGTAAGGCAGAGAGATATTTTTTTTCATCCCCCCTTCCCCCCCTTTTTTTAAATAAGAAGATTGAGGATCAGAAAGATTATGCTTCGTTCAAAACCACCAGCTACCAGAAAGCAAACCCTGAACGAGTACCTACTTTTCCTGCTCCTAATTCAAACTCAATTTTCTCAGTTGCAATGCCCAAAAAGTATTTTTCGCAGTGTGAAGATTGTAAGGGGAAGACCTGTAACTTGTTTGACAGTTACCTGCTTACTTGCCTGTCTCCGCAGTTGTACTTTAAAGTCTTCAAAGGTAGATATTATTTTATTCCTTGTTGGATCCCCAGTGCATGACATAGTACCTGGCACATAGTAGGTGCTCAATAAACATTTTTGATAATAAATGAGTAATAATAATGATGATATTTTCACTTCTGGCTATTCCCCTTGTACACATGGTACAGTACAATGGATCACTTTTATATGGCCTTTCTTGCCATGGTCTTGCAACTCCCACCACATGGTTGGGTGGGACTATGCATATAAGGTTCTTGTGGCCCACCAAGGGGATTGGACCACTTGCTAATAATTAAAATAAGGTGCATGGTACCCTTATGGGGGTGTCACCACACACATAAGGTGTATGGAACCCTAACGAGGGAATTGGTTAGTTTTGCTATCCCACTAGGCTTAAAATGAGTCATCCCAGGGCAGAAAAGGGGAATCTCACTACCACTAAGAAGAAGATAGAGTAATAGGGTATATCCTTTGGACCTGGGTCTGTGTACTGAGAACCTCCTAGACCCAGGAGACAGAGCTGTAACACTGGAGACAGCACAAGATGGTGAGAAATGGCAGCAAGCATGACGGAGAATTGGCACCAGCAGAACCAAGAGACTGGTGTGAGACGGCACAGTGGGCTTCCTGGCCCACAGAGTGAGGCAGTTACAGTGGGTGTGCTGACCTATACAGTGGGAGAGCTGAGTGGCGTTGGGCAGGTGGCTTCCTGGAGGAGTGGGGTACCTTTAGGCACTGGTCAGCAGAGCTAAAGAACTTTGTTACATTTGCTTGAGCAGGGCAGAGGCTGGGCCAAGCCAAGAGGCCGAGAGTCAGAGAGAGGTTTGCCTGTAGGCACAGCTGAGAAGAGGCTGTCCTGATTGAAGAACTGTATCCCGAGTCGCCCCTGATCCTGGATTGTAACCTGTTACTTCCCTAATAAACCCCATAATCCTGAGTGTTGTCTGTGAATTCTGTGTAGCCATTGCAAAGAATTATCACACCCAGCAGAGAAGTACAAAGGGCCATGGAATGGGCGGCTGGTGTCAGGACTGGTAAAAAGGTTAGAGAGAGGAGGTATGTCTGACCTCCATCTCACAGGAATCAGCCTTAAGCTGTTGATCTTGATTCTCTTTCCCCCTTCTGAAGTTAGAGGATGTCAGACACTCCTACCACACCATTTATACACGTGCCAATGGCATAAAAATGTTGAATATGAAGATTATGTTTAAAATAAGTAAAGATATGGCAGAGTGGGGGAAGCAGAGGTTGCCAATCAATCCAAAGTCCTGGGTTGAGAACACTGAACTGAAGTTGTAGAAAACCACAGAAAAATTACGTTAAGCTCCTACCTTCAGGGAGCTGAAGGTTCAGTTCAAGAAACAGGATGCCCACCAGGAGGAGGAAAATCACTACTAAACATCCTCTTTGGTTGGCCATGTCCTATTAGAAGCTCAAAGATAAAAAAAAAAAGGGCACACACTGCAAAAAACCCTCAATTGCAGGAGGAGGAGGTGGAAGAGATCTACTGTCATTTTCTTTGTGTGGTTCTATAATTACCTGTACCTTTTTGAGTGTTTTTATACAAAAAACTAAATTCAGTGACTGGTCAAGGGGTGAATCATTCTAATTAACTGGAATAGAAGATGAACTTCGACAAAGCTTCAATTAGCTCTTTTCTTTAAATAGTTCAAGTAATTGTGCTTTAATTTAGCATCAGTAAACAACTGTTTATACCTTATCTCAACCAGAGCTAATATTTTCCATGTCCTTTAGGGTCTTGTTTTTCAAAGTTCAATCCTTAAACTTCCTGCTTGAGTATCAACTGCTGAAATTCTGATTCAGAGAGCCTGGTGCAGGGTCTGGAAATCTGTTATTTTTTAAAGTTAACTTTTTAATTTTGGAATAAGTTTATATTTACAGAAAAGTTCCAAAGGTAGTACAGAAAGCTCCTATATACCCTTCACCCAGCTTCCCCAAATGTTAACATCTTAAATAACCATATATTTGTTGAAATTAATTAGTTAACATCAGTATGATATTACTAACTAAACTACAGACTTTATTTAGGTTTTTCGGCTGATGTCCTTTTTTTCTGCCCCCAGGTTCAATCCAAGATAACACATTGTACTCAGTTGCCATGTCTCCTTAGTCTCCTGGGATCTATGATACTTCCTTATAAGATCTCTCCTCGAATTTGCACTTTAACACACTCACCAGGTGGTTCTCAGGCACTAGAAGACCCATTGCCCTTCTAAACCTCGGACAGATCCTAGCACCCTTCACTGACCTACAAGTGCTAAGAAGGATATCGGGAGGGGGTGGACTTCCATTATCCAAGAGTTAGTTTGTGCTCTTAATTCCAAATAATCCTCGTATCAATCAGGGACCCAGCAGGAAAAGAAAGGTACACTCAGGAAATTCTGAAAAGCATTTCGCAAAAGCACTGTTTACAGGGAAATCCACCCAGAGGCCCCTCAGAAGAAAGCCCTGATGATCTACAACTGAAAAATCAGCCATGGAAAACCCTGAGGAGTACAGTTCTACTTTGACTCACATAAGGTCAACATGAGTCAGAATTGATATGATGGCAACTGTTTTTAGGCAGGGCTAAGGGAACAAAGGAAACCCTGGTGGTGTAGTGGCTAACCAAGAGGTCGGCAGTTCGAATCCACCAGGTGCTCCTTGGAAACTCTATGGGGCAGTTCTACTCTGTCCTATAGGGTCGCTATGAGTTGGAATCGACTCGACGGCAGTGGGTTTGGTTTTTTTTGGTTTTGGTAAGGGAACAAATAAGGGATGTTAAGACAATCAGGAACAATTACCAGTGAAAAGTGTTTACTCTCTTTTGGAAGGCCAAGAACAGTAGGGGCCTCCCAGTGGAGTAGCCCGAGATGTATAGAACTAGCCACTATCAGAACCACAGGGCTTTGAAGTACAGAGAAGATGGAGGAAGACATACCCTAATCTTTATCTTCTCTATCATTCGTCTCTGGCTGGTGCCTTTCCATTGTGTTGTTAGATGCTGTTGAGTCGGTTCCGACTCATAGCGACCCTATGCATAACAGAACAAAACACTGCCCAGTCCTGAGGCATGCTTACAATTGTTGTTATGCTTGAGCTCATTGTTCCAGCCACTGTGTCAGTCCACCTCTTTGAGGGTCTTCCTATTTTCCTCTGACCCTGTACTCTGCCAAGCATGATGTCCTTCTCCAGGAACTGATCCCTTCTGACAACATGTCCAAAGTATGTAAGATGCAGTCTCGCCATCCTTGCTTCTAAGGTGCATTCTGGTTGTACTTCTTCTAGGACAGATTTGTTCATTCTTTTGGCAGTCCATGGTATATTCAATATTCTTCGCCAACACCACAATTCAAAGGCGTCAATTCTTCTTTGGTCTTCCTTATTCATTGTCCAGTTTCACATGCATATGATGTAATTGAAAATACCATGGCTTGGGTCAGGAGCACCTTAGTCTTCAGGGTGACATCTTTGCTCTTCAACACTTTAAAGAGGTCCTTTGCAGCAGATTTGCCCAATGCAATGCGTCTTTTGATTTCTTGACTGCTATTTCCATGGCTGTTGATTGTGGATCCAAGTAAAATGAAATCCTTGACAACTTCAATCTTTTCTCCGTTTGTCATGATGTTGCTTATTGGTCCAATTGTGAGGATTGTTGTTTTCTTTATGTTGAGGTGTAATCCATACTGAAGGCTGTGGTCTTTGATCTTCATCAGTCAGTGCTTCAAGTCCTTTTCACTGTCAGCAAGAAAGGTTGTGTCATCTGCATAAGGCAGGTTGTTAATGATTCTTCCTCCAACCCTGATGCCTTGTTCTCCTTCATATCGTCCAGCTTCTCGTATTATTTGCTTAGCATACAGATTGAATAGGTATGGTGAAAGAATACAACCCTGACGCACACCTTTCCTGGCTTTAAACCAATCAGTATCCCCTTGTTCTGTCCAAACAGCTGCCTCTTGATCTATGTAAAGGTTCCTCAAGAGCACAATTAAGTATTCTGGAATTCCCATTCTTCACAGTGGTATCCATAATTTGTTATGATCCACACAGTCGAATGCCTTTGCATAGTCAATAAAACACAGGTAAACATCCTTCTGATATTCTCTGCTTTTAGCCAGGATCCATCTGACATCAGCAATGGTATCCCTGGTTCCACGTCCTCTTCTGAAACCGGCCTGAATTTCTGGCAGTTCCCTGTCAATATACTGCTGCAGCCATTTTTGAGTGATCTTCGGCAAAATTTTGCTTGCGTGTGATACTAGTAATATCGTTCTATAATTTCCACATTCAACTGGATCACCTTTCTTGGGAATAGGCATAAACATGGATCTCTTCCAGTCAGTTGGCCAGGAAGCTGTCTTCCATATTTCTTGGCATAGACAAGTGAGCACCTCCAGTGCTGCATCTGTTTGTTGAAACATCTCAATTGATATTCCATCAATTCCTGAAGCCTTGTTTTTCAGCAGTGCCTTCAGAACAGCTTGGACTTCTTCCTTCAATACCATCGGTTCCTGATCATATTCCACCTCTTGAAATGGTTGAACATTGACTAATTCTTTTTGGTATAATGGCTCTGTGTATTCCTTCCATCTTCTTTTGATGCTTCCTGCATCGTTTAATATTTTCCCCATAGGATCCTTCACTATTGCAACTCGAGGCTTGAATTTTTTTTCTTTAGTTCTTTCAGCTTGAGAAATGCCGAGTGTGTTCTTCTCTTTTGGTTTTCCATCTCCAGCTCTTTGCACATGTTGTTATAATACTTCGCTTTGTTTTCTCGAGACACCCTTTGAAATCTTCTGTTCACTTCTTTTACTTCATCAAGTCTTCCTTTTGCTTTAGCTGCTCAACGTTCTAGAGTAAGTTTCAGAGTCTCCTCTGACATCCGTCTTGGTCTTTTCGTTCTTTCCTGCCTTTTCAATGACCTTTTTCTTTCTTCATGTATGATGTCCTTCGACAACTCGCCTGGTCCTTGGTCACTAGTGTTCAATGCATCAAATCTATTCTTTAGATGGTCTTTAAATTCAGGTGGGATGTACTCAAGGCACTCAAGGTCAGTATGACAAACTGACAGACACGTTGGGGGCCTTTCCATTGGTGGAACCTAACTCATAGCCAGAGAGCAAGGCACAGTCGCTGGGCACAGCAGAGGGAGGGAAGGGTGGAGAATAGATCAGGGTGATGGGGTAAGGTGAGAATCACCAGTACTATGTTAAAGCAAAAATGCAGAAGAGATAGCCTGACTAGTCCAATGTGCCCGGGCTGAAATGAATGCTCTCCTTATTATTTATAATAGCTACTATTTTTTTTTTTTTATGTTGTTAGGGTTCCATACCTTAATAAAAGAAGAGGTTACAATAAAAACATGACATTTGGTCTAGGAAATTGTACAATTTATCAACTCGTTACAACAAATATCCTCTTGGTGGTTAATGATATAAGCAAAACAGGAGCCTCCAGCTAAATAAATATCCAGACCGGAAAAAAAATAAAAAAAGTAAGTGCCATCCCATATATTGTTACAGAATTGTTAGCAGATTTTAAGAGTGACATATACTGCTTTGTAACATATGTCTAAAACAGTACTTTTATTTATTTTTTTGGCTCTCATTTAGGAGAAGACTCACGGTTACTGTGTCTGCAGTGTAGTGAATTTAAATTCTGGACCTCCAGGTGGGGAGGAAGATTCCGAAAATGTTCCTTATCTTTTTGTAATTGCAAATGAATAACAACTAGAATAGAATAGAGCTCATCTTTCATAAGCATCCATGCAACTTCTGGGGAAATTACTTAGTCTTTAGAACTGGGCTTTCCTAGGGCTTAACCAGTGGGATTTTTGTTTATCTGTGTGTTGTTGTTGTTTTTTGGATAGTAGGGTGAGTGGGTAAGATTTTTTTTTTCTTATTTCAAAAAAGGAGAAGTTAGAAAGGAGGAATATTAGCTATATTCTGTGGTTTTCTTCATTAAAAACATTAGGTTTGCCAAAACAGAAGACCTGGTAAAGGTTTGTTTTGCTCATGTATATTTTTCATAGATAGGGCCTTCTTTTGTGTTTGCCTGTCATCCTCAGCCAGAAAGGAGAACTTTTATATTAATTTTGAAGAGAAGTTGCATTGGAATCTTGGCAGGAAACATGGAAACAGGATTTACCTTGGAGGGTTTGAATGAAGAGTGTCATGAAGGGATTGGTACAGAATGGACAGAGTTAGGAGAACAAACAAGAAGTGGTCCAGCAGCCAGCAATTATTTAGCAGCAGCGGGAAGCCATTGCCATCTGGGCTGAAGGGCCAAGGGGTGGAAATAGTGGAGTCCAAGGAGGGTTATAATCATGGAGGAAGGATCACTGGGTGAAGGCCATAGCTCTGAAGGGACATACTATCGGCAGACACTCTGCAGTGAAACAGGGAGGGAGTAGGGAAAATAGAACCCATCTCTCTCTTCCAACCCTCTTTTCTTGCACAGGTGCCTCCCATTAGACAAACCCAACAGGAAGCTAGAGGGCAAGAGGGTGGAGGTGATTGTAGAGGCAGAGAGAGGTGAAGTATGGTTGGGGGTGGTTTTAGAGGAGGGTGGTGTGGAATAACCTGCAAAATGGTCCATTGCTATTGAGCTTCCAAAATTATTATTGTGACATTTGGTTTGGGAAAATGCAAAGTAGATGTATTAAATTGATGAACAAATCCATTTTCTTTAGAGCTGGTTTTATTGTTTTAAAATGACTTACTGTGGAAACCCTGGTGGGTAGTGGTTAAGAGCTACGGCTGCTAACCAAAAGGTTGGCAGTTTGAATCCACCAGGCGCTCCTTGGAAACCCTACGTGGCAGTTCTACTCTGGCCTATAGGGTTGCTATGAGTTGAAATCAACTCGACGGCCATGGGTGTTCCACTAGACTCTTCTGAAATTTTGGTCCTGATAGACAGTTTTTCTGAAATTTCTAAGCCTCACCATGTGATGAGAAAAGTGCTGAGCTTTAACAGAATGTAGAGCTTGAATTTGACCTCCAGGCGCCCTGGGGGAGGGGACCCAGCACAGCTTGTGTTATTGTTTGTTGCCCCCACCGGCATTTGCAGAGTTAAAAATGGCCATCCTAGCCTGTATGCTTTTATTGTCCTAATGGGTTGTTTCTGTTGGAGCTAAATGTAATTACTAAATAATCATTTCCAGTTGTTCATTGATTATTTGTGCATGAATTATTTAATGAAAATAGACCCAGATGACCAAGTGGTGGTGAAAAGGCCTGTTTCTGGGAAAAAAACATTCACTCTAGCCCATATCCCTGGTTGGAGATTATTTGAAAACAAAAGCAAAGCAACAAAACAACCTTAAATGCTTCTGGCAGCAACTTTTACCAAACCTGGCCTCGGATCATTTAAGAACTTCTGCTGCGAGGCTCAGAGAAATGGGGCTGAAAATAGACCAGTCCCAGCAGTTTCAGTGCCTGGACCCGACGTGTTTCCTTTAGCTGAGGTTTTTAGCGAGTGACAAAACAGCAGTGCCCAGGACATCACATTCCTGGGAAAAGAAATGCGCGTTCAATTTTATTTTTCCTGGTGGAATATCTCTCTGAAATACTTTACATTAAACCTTTAAATATGATGCCCTGAATGCTTATCAGCCTCCTAGTTGCTGTGGTATTTTCATCTTATTTAGTCCTTGAAATAAATCTCTCTCTCTATAAATGTATTTACTAAATACCTATAAAATAAAATATAACATATGTGTATATATAAACCAAAAAACCGAACCCGTTGCTGTTGAGTCGATTCCAACTCATAGCTACTCTATAGGACAGGGTGGAACTGCCCCATAGGGTTTCCAAGGAGCAGCTGATATATTCGAACTGCCAACCTTTTGCTTAGCAGCTGAATGCTTAACCACTGCACCACCAGGGCTCCGTGTGTGTGTGTGTGTGTGTGTGTGTGTGTGTGTATACACACATATATATTTCGACAGAGGCAGAGCCTACATTTCACCATCGGAGCTGGTGGCTGGGATGTGGGTTTAGGACCTGGGTTTAATTAGTCAGATGCACATGGTTAAGATTTAATCCTTGGATCCAAGGAGTCAAGGGCTGTGAAACTTTCTGTCTCAGAGGGGAAACAGGGCTGCAGTGATATCAGCAAGAACTTTATAGTGAAACTTTGGCTTGCCCCAGAGGTCAATGACTATAGTATCACGTTGTTTTAATAAATAGTCACATAATAAAATACAGCAATAAAGACTATAAAAATAAAGCTCTAATGCTATAAATTAATATATAATACTATAAAAATAAATAATCACATAGAAATAAAATATTGTAGTATTCAGAGAAATAGAAATTCTGTGTTAACTGCCCTGGGTATGATTCTCTTTGACTCACTTGCTTGATGGCTTCCTATTCAGTACCCTGCTCACTTACATACACTTGATCCTACATTTCTTTCTGGCTCCTGTGCATCCTAAGTAATAACAACTCGTAAGTATTGAGACTTACCATGTATTTTACATACATTTTATACACATCACCTCATTCATGTAATCCTTACAGAATCTCTATGAGGTAGATATTAAGAACCCCATTTAATATAAACTAATTACTGAACTGCCGCCATCTATTTATTTGTGTGATTCCCCTAGCGGGATGACCAAGGATGCCTTGAGTGGCTATGTTTTATTTATGGCCAGCACCTGGCACAGTGCCTAGCTCATAGACAGAAATCAGTAGACTTTGCTAAATAAATAAATGAACCATGCTCAGATATCATTCTTTTAAGGAACAGTATCTTTTAAATCTTTAATAATCTGACCTTTAAAAAAAATCTGCTTCACATCACCCTTCCACTTGATAACACTAAGGCTATCACCTAACACTTTTTGAGCACTTACTATGTGCCAGTCACAGAGTTAAATGTTTTGCATACGCTACCTACTTTAATTCTTATGGAGCCCTGGTGGCATAGTGGTTAAGAGCTTGGCTACTAGCCAAAAGGTCGGCAGTTAGTATCTACCCGCTGCTCCTTGGAAACCGCATGGAGCAGTTCTACTCTGTCTTATACAGTCACTATGAGTTGGAGTCAACTCGACGGCAAAGGTTAATTCTTACAGCAGTTTTGTGTGGGCAGTATTATTATTCTCACCTCACAGAGGAGGAAGCTGAAGTTGAGAGATGTTAAGTAACAAGGTCATGGAGCCAGAAAATGGCAAAAGTTGTATTGAACCAAGGTCTTGCTTCTCTCTACTTCTAAGTTCTTCATTGCTGTTTTGTAAATTATTTTGCCCCCCTTTGCATGTTTCCATCATTGGGACTTACTGGTTTAGAATTGTATCTTCACCCAGTATTGCCCGTTGGACAGAGATAGCCCAAAAAGCTGAGGACTGAAACTCCTGATCTTCCTCAGGAAGCAATGGAGCTTCCTTCAGTTTGCCTGGCACATCAAATCATCAGCCAATTAGCAGATGTATTTGTTTTGACATTTCTGTTACCAATCTACTGGCTTATTTCCCTAATGGCAGCCCTTTCTGGGAGCTGTAGGCACAGAAAGGTCTTTGTTAACTCTGGATAAGCAATGGATGGCCTTTGTTAGTTTTGGATGTGGCCATCCAGTTCTTCGCAGCATCAGGAACGAGGTGGTGGCAGCAGGTAATGAGACGTGCACTGCATGTTCTGAAAATGAAGGGAATAATTTATCTCCTTTTTTCTTCTTTAGAACAAGCTTATGTCTTAATTTTATTAATTGATTCACTGAATCTAAGAATGACCTGGTCCCTTTAGTCCTGTGTTTGTCCCTGCCATCGCTGGCAGGTTGTATAGCCAATGAGAGCCTGAGCTATAGAGTTTGGCCACCCTGGGTCTAATCTTGATTCCTTCCTTATCTTGAGGAAATTATTTAAACTTTCTGTGCCTTGGTTTCTTGGTTTCTAAAATGTGAGTAATAACACTACGTACCTCATAGGGTTATTCTGAAGATTAAACAAGAAAATCCTTGGACATTGCTTTGCACATTACCTAGTTTCTATTAAGAACTCAGTAAATGATAAGAGTAGCAAACATTGGGTGAGCACTTTCTCTGTGCTAGGTCTGTGCACTGCCCAGCTCCTGGAGGTGCCTCCTGCGTGGATGACAATGTGAATGTCACCCCCAGAGTTGTACAGTGCAGTGGTCCTGTGCCAGAAACTGCTTTAAATGCTTTTAATCCTCACAACCATTCATTATTACTCCCATTTACAGTTTAGGCACAAAGGTGTTAATTACCTTGCCCAAATTTAGCAAGTTGGTAAGTGGCAAGGCTGGGATGTGGTCCGTTAGTGTTTTTATGGTGTGGAACAGCATGGTTGACCACTTTCTTGTCAATCACAAAACTGAAGGAGCTCGTCTTAATAATGTGATTTTCTTTAACAATCCATAACACACTGGTCATCCTTATATAGGTATAATTTTGGCTTAATAATACAAACTCAGTAATTCACTTGACCTTGGTAAAAAGATTACATTTCAGTCAGAACATATACATCTTTACCTATCTGAATTCAACTATATTTGATTAGGGCAGAAGGAGGGAGGGAATAAGCAAGAGAGAACAAGCCATTTGAATAGTCCCAACAATTCCCTCTGCCCTCCTACTTAATGAGTATGCACCCTGCAGCCAGTACAGGGCAGGTCACCATCCCACGCCCTTTGCTCAGATAGCCCCAGTTCTCATGGCATTTCCATAGTATGAGCATCTTGCTACGTGGAGTGTGATACTAGTTATAATAATGTACTGTTCATAGAACATGGCTTGTAAATGAAGCCAGATACTTCAGCTGATGCTCAGCCAAAGAAACGGAGTTCTCTCCAGTGCCAGAATAAAAACTAATTGTGCCAGAATTATTGACAAGTGTTGTGGGAAGTCTTCAATGAAACACCTTTGTGAGGCATTTTGCGAGGGACTGACTTCTTCAAGAGACAGTTATAGGTTTTGATAAGTGAGTGATCAGGAGGAGCATAGCAAGGGTTTTAATCATATTGACTGCATCTTCTGAGATGGCTCTGGTTCCTTAATGGCTCTGGCTTTGGCCATTGTCATTGGGTGCTGTTGACTTGATTTTGACTCACAGTGAGCTCATGTTACAGAGTAGAACTGTTCCATAGGATTTTCTAGGCTGTAAACTGTTATGGGAGCAGATTGCCAGGTCTTTCTTCCATAGAGCCACTGGATGGATTTGAACCAGCAACCTTTCAAATGCTTAACCATTGTGTCACCCTGATCCTCTTACCATAAAAACCAAAAACCAAACCTGTTGCCATCGAATCAATTCCAACTCATAGCAACCCAAAGGACAGAGTAGAACTGCCCTACAGGGTTTCCGAGGAGCGCCTAGTGGATTCGAACTGCCAGCCTTTTGGTTTGCAGCTGTAGCTCTTAACCACTATGCCACCAGGGTTTCCCCTCTTATCCTATAAAAAGTACCCACAGATTTGTTCTATTATCCTCTGTTTTCTTCTGTTCTCTACGTGAATCCTCCCTCTTTGTCTAGCTCCTTTGCATTTGATGATTTGCTGAATTCTTTATTCCTCTGTCTCCTCAGGGTCCTGCCTTGCCTCTCTTGGCCCTCCCTGCATTTCCTTGGCTGCCCTCTACCTAGGGGAGAGCTAAGGCACCTATGAGTTAGTACTATTTATGTTGAGTAGGTAATTTTTGCAAACTCCTGCATGTTTCAAAATTAGTTTTTTTTTCCCCTCCTGAGGTTCTATTGGGTGGCCAAAATAAGATCTTTTTAAGTTTTTTGTTTCAGTGGGATTACAATGAAAGAGCCTTGGTAACACAGTGGTTAACATGCTTGGCTGCTAACTGAAAGGCAGGCAATCCAAACCCACCAGCCACTCAGCAGGAGAAAGATGTGGCAGTCTGCTTCTGTAAAGATTATAGCCTTGGAAGCTCTATGGGGCAGTTTTACGCTGTCTGTTAGGGTCTCTATGTGTTGGAATCGACTTAATGGAAATGGGTAGGGATTACAGTGGAGATGGCTCAGTGCTGAATCCCTTTCTTCTCAAATCCCTGTTCTGTGTGTACGTATCAGCCTCATGGGAGCAAGTAGCACTTGCTGTGTTTCCATAAGAGTTAAAGAATAATTTATAGCTGTTAGATAGAGACAATTCACTTTCTCAAATCATAGAGGTAATTTATAGTGGTTGTAATAATGCTGTGTCAATGTGTAGTTTCTCGCCTGTTACACTGAGGCTACTCAGGGCACCATTGGCATTAGAGGAGACGAATTGTTTATATAAAAATAAGATGTTGTCTATACAATGCCAGTCAAAAGAATATGATTCAGTGTGCCCTCTACTACCCTTAAAAAAATAACAAAATATGTCATCCTTTCTACTTAAAACCAAAATAACTTATTCCTACCACTGCCATTCACAGAGCTAAATTAAAACCAAGGCAAGATGGAGGGAGAGACTATTTTTGTCCAGAACAGGGATAATCAAAATGGCAAGACCAGCAGTTGATATGAGGGCCTGTGTGGTAGTGGGCAGTCAGGGATTTTAGTTCATCTGCTATTTGCTGAGGGGAGTTTGTTCCATGAGTTACTTTCATAATGCCTGTGATTGAAATGGTAGTTGGAGGCTGTGTTTAGGATAATGTTACTTGTCCTAATGCCATAACAATCTGACAATAGACAATGTGGCTTAGGAACGAGAATGCAGAATCTGAATTGGAGCTATTGCTTATTAAATTTTTTCCCATGATTTATTTGAATCCATTAGGATTGGATTAAATTAGAATGCTATCACCTCCTCCCTGACTTCTTCAAAGCTGGGTTACTTGTACCTATATTCCTTCTCCCAAGGCATTCATCATACTTTGTGAGAACTACATGTTCTGTGCATCTTTTGAAAGTTGGGACTGTGACCAAATTAGTCCCCAAAATGGTGTCTGGTACATAGTTGGTGCTCAGTATACACTTACAGAATGAATGAATGAATAGTGTTAAGATGTTATGCTTCTCTGCTTTTCCTATAAGTTACCTAAAAGACCAAGGCTAATTCTATAGGTTATGTGGCAGGGATCCTGCAGGCTTTCAACAAAAACATTGTTCCCGGTATTCTACTTACTGTTCTAGGCATGCTGGGAGTGTTATTTAAAGGAATGTGTTATGAACTGCCTTACTAACCCTCTGAATCCACTTCAGAGAATGTGAAATTTCAAAAGCTTCAAAACAAGGAGAATAAGTACAAAACCTTTTTCTTGCTATTCCTGTGATAGAACTAAAGAAGTTAAGGGACCAGATCTGAGGTGTGATGGATAGCTTTTATATGGCCTTTCTAGCCATAGTCTTGTACTCCCACTAAAAGATTGAGTGGGACTATGCATATAAGGTGCTTGTGGTCCATGAAGTGGATTGGACGGGTTGCTAATAATACCAGTAAGGCGCATGGCACTCTTGTAGGGGTAGAACCATGCAAATAAGGTGTATGGAACCCTAACAAGGCGTTGGTCAGTTCTGTCAACCTGATAGGCTTAAAATGAGCTATCCCAGAGGCAGAAAGAGAGGGACCTCACTACCACCAAGAAGAAGAGACAGGAGCGGAGTGTATCGTTTGGACCTAGAATACCTGTGCTGAGAACCCCCTATACCCAGGAGACAGAGAAAGAGCTGTAATACCGGAGACAGTGCAAAATATGGGAAGTGGAGGCAGAGAAATGGTGGCAGCAGAACTAGGAGGCCAGTGCAAGATGGTACAGTGGGCTTCCCAGCCCACAGAGTGAGGCAGCTATAGTGGGCATGCTGACCCATGGGGTGAGAATGCTGAGCGCCTTCAGACAGGAGGCTTCCTGGTGGAGTGAGGTACCTCTGAGCACTTGTTGGTGGAGCTAGGCTTGCTGACCCATAGAGCGAGAGAGAGCTGAACGCCTTTGGGCTGAGGCTTACTGGAGGAGTGTGGTGTCTCAAGCAGGGCAGAGGCTTGGCTGAGAGGCTGATGGCCAGAGAGGCTGCCTGTGTGCATAGCTGAGAAGAGACAGCCCTGACCAAAGAGCTGTATTCCTGAGTCATTCCTGATCCCAAGTTGTAACCTGTTACTTCCCTAATAAACCCCATAACTGTGAATTATCGAACCCAGTAGAGAAGTAGAGTGCCATGGGAGGGATGGCTGGTATCAGAATTGGTGACAAAGGTTGGAGAGTGGAGGTATGTCTGACCTCCCCTTCAGAGCAATCAGCCTTGGGGTGTTGACCCTGATAATGATTCTCCTCCTGCCTTGTGAAGTTAGATGAGGAGGCCTGATACCCCCCACACCACCGTTTTTACAAGGTCTCTAAAGTGCAGCGAAGAACTTCAGAAACTCAAAAGTCTAGACAGATGAGGGTTAATCTCATAAAGTCATTTCGTTGAAGGAAAATAAAGGAGATTTGAAAGCCAGGAGAAGCAAGTGTGTTACCCTGAAAATTGTCAGCAAATAGGGGTATAGCCTATAATTTTAAGGCCAATAATATTTTCTGTGTCCTTAAAGCTGAATGTGGACAGCTCCAGGATTAGAGTCAGCATGCTGAGTTTGTATAAATTAACATTTATCATAATATTTTTTCAAGTTGCAACATTATCATTTTAAATAAAGTCTTATCAACCATGCTTTAATTTGGTTGATTGGTTGGTTGATCCTCCTCCCCTGCCTTTTTTTTTTTTTTTTTACTATTATAAGCAATGGTACCATAAACATCTTATTGAATACAGAGTTTTTTTTTTTCTTCTTCTTCTTTAAGATGAGTCATTAAAGCATCAGAGAGGATAAACATTTTCATATCTCTGGATACCTACTTCCAAAATATTTTCAAAGGGCTATTGTGAATACATCTAGGGAATATTTTAGCTCATTTTGAAAGCTGTGTACATGTTCTGCTCAGTGACATTTGCCACTTCATGATAATCTGTTCTTGGTACAAATCTGAAACTGTGTGCTTCAAATTGCTCCCTTTCTCTAACTTACTGTGCAACTCACATAAAAGCTAGGTTCCCATGAGGTTCATTCCAAGTACAGCATCATGGTCAAGGAAACAATGCCCAACAGTAAAAGTAATAAAAAAAATTCATTCCAATCTTTATTGTATCTCTCAAAGAACATTCAGTGGAAATTCTCAGAACTCCCTTTCCTCTCCTTTTCAATTCTATCACAAGCTGCCGTTGCTTGAAGACTTTCCCCTCTTCACATTGCTATCTCAATTCTAAATGACTTCTCTATTGCCTTTCTGCTGACACACGCTGTCCAGCTCCTGCATCCAGCCATCTTCCCAAAAGCCCACACACCCTGCACGTGTGACCCCTCTTGCTGCACAGAACCTCCCCTGGAAGGTATAGTCTGAATAACCTCTGATGGATTTTCTCAGCCCCAGACTCAGACATCACACAACAAGAGAAAACCCTGGTGCCGTCCCGACAAGCAAAAGTGTACCCTCCTTAGACGTAGGAGGAAGACTGTGCATAGTCACATATTAATAATTTTGTCCCTCTTACAGATAATAATAACAGCTAACACATAGTAAGTGCTTACTACAGGCAAGGCACTGTTCTAAGTACTTTAATTACTTGTATTGTCGTCGAACCCTCATAACAACCTTATGAATTAGCCAATATTATTAACTCCGTGTTTTAGATGAAGGAACTAAACTACAAAGTGTTTTAAGTAATTTTTCCAGTGTTGCACAGTAGGTGACAGAGCTGGAATTTTGACAAGGTGGTCTGGCTGTAGATTCTGGGTTCTTAACCACTGTACTACACTACCTCAACTCCTGTCTTTATATATCAATACAAATTAATGTATCAATTAATATAATATATAATTAGCTACATAATTACTATATCTTAATTATATATATTTCAAATTTTCCTTACTTTTATAAAGATGTGGAGCAAGAACCTGAAAACAAAGCAGAGTGTCTTTTTTTTTCAGTTATTACTTTAATTAAAAATCACTTGGGAACTTTATGCTACTATCTGCCTCAGCCTACCTGTCTGATCTTATTGATCTAGGTCATGGAGCTGCTTTTATTACTTGTTGTTATGAGAAAGGCCTGTTTGACAAGGTCAGTGGAAAGATGCAATTCATCTCAGGATTTCAAATATGAATCTAATCTAAAAGGATTTGCTAGTATGCTGGCAGGGAGTGATTACAGAGGCTCTTAAAGAAAAGGGTTGGTAATTTAGGTTGCTTTTTATCAATTTCTCCAATAAATGCACACATCCTGCCTGTGTTCTGGGTTTGGTTTTAATGCATCAGCTTTGGTCTTTTATTATTTTTTTTTCTTTTGGATATGCCAATTACTTGGTCTGATTCATTGTTTGCAGCCCAGAGATAGCGTGCGATGCAGTGCTCAGATATGAAGCCCCTTTCTCCTTTGAAAAAATTGCTTGCAAGTTAGATACATAAACACATCTTTCTCATTTAGGGAAAAAAATGGAAATTTTTTATTTTGCTTGAGAAGAAAATGCCTGGCAATTTAGGTCACTCTTCACAGTAAAAAGTGACTTTAAAAACATCACTCAAATATTCATTTTGAAACATTGCCTCTATGTGCTTTTTAAAGAGGAGTGCTTACTGAGAAAAGGCAACAGTCCTCCAGTTTTTTTTGTTTGTTTGTTTTCTCTAGTGGAAAGAACATTAGAACAGGAGTCAGGATACCCAAGGCTGAGACCTATTTCTGCTGGTAACCAGCTGCTGTGAGGCCTACCTTTTAACTACTTTGTATTTTGTATCTTCATCTGCAAAATGAAGGTTTGCTCTAAATAACTTCTGCATCTTTCTTCATACATAATAAGCACGAGATTTATTTCTGTGCTAGGTAACCTTTAAGATCCCATTCTGTGATGCTATGATTCAGGAGATCCCTCGTCATATCTACTGCTACCCATCTGCTTGTCAGTTTGTCGTACTGTGGTGGCTTGCGTGTTGCTGTGATGCTGGGAGCTGTGCTACCTGTATTTCAAATACCAGATGGTCACCCATGATGGACAGGTTTCAGCAGACCTTTTAGACTAAGACAGACTGGGAAGAATGGCATGGTGATCTTCTAAAAATTAGCCAATGAAAACCTTATAGATCACAACAGAACATTGACCTACTCACCTGCTTTGGACACATCATCAGGAGGGTTCACTTGCTGGAGAAAGACATCATGTTTGGTGAAGTAGAGGGCCAACAAGGGTGTGGGAGACCCTTGGTTAGATGGATTGGAACACAAAAATGAATAAGATATGGTCCTGCCTTACAAGGACCTCTAACTAGTTATAGAGAACAGGCAAACATGCTTCAATATCAAATGAACACTAAGGATTATGAATGTTGTAAGAGTTCAAATGGAGAGAAGGATTACTATCGACTGCAATGGTCAGGGAGTATTTAAAAAAAAATTGAGATTAGGTTTGAACATAGTTTGGAAACATGGTTGATTGAAAAACAGACATAGGTAAGGAGCTATCACATGGCATGAACCAAAGCTTGGAGGCAGGAATGGCCAAGGCAGGTTGAGAAATATAGTTTGATATTTAAGGTGAAGCCATAGTACCTTAAAAGATGGCCAAAGAAAGATAGATTTAATATAGTCAATAAAAAGAGTTGCCACGCAAACTTGAACTAGGGAGCGACATGATGACAGGTGAATTTCAGGAACTTCACGTGGCAAGTGTGTGCAGGATAGTTTCTATGGGAAAGAGCTTCTGAATCTCCAGAGCTTCAACTCTCACCCCTTGAATGTTATTGAATGGGTGTTTTTGGAATTTTATCTGCTGGTCCTTCTAGGCAGAAGGGTTGACTATAAATAATCTTGCCAGCTAAAATAAACAGCTTGGGAAGAAAAAGGAAATGTTTGCGGGATCCTAAAGTGAAGGGATAGGACTGGAATGCTCGCTCATGTTTGGCTCTCCCGTCCCAGTGGCAGTAACTTTCATCCTTTTTACTCTTCCAATTTTTCTGCTCTTAAAAATGAGAAAAACGGCAAACTGTAAAAGGTCACAGGTGCTTTTCTTTGTTATATTTAGACTTTCACGGTTTAAAAAGATATGAAACCTATAGGATTTGCTTTATCCCTCATTTCTCTGTCCTCTCACTGTGTGAGGGCATACTTAACAGATTCTATTTCTGAGCTACCAATAAGGTTCTGAGTCGAAGCATCTGCTCTGGTTATCTACTGCTGCATAACAAACCACTGCAAAACCGAGGGGCTTGATTCAACAATCATTTATTTAGCTCACAAGTCTGCGGTCTGGGCAGGGTTGGATGGGAAGGCTCATCTCTACTCCACATGGGCATCAGCTGGGCACCTCCACTCCTAAGATGACTCATTCACATGGCTGCCGAGTTGGCTCTGGCTGTCAGCTGGGATCTCAGTTAGGGGCTGGGTCACCTGAAAATGGGAGGCCCTAGTTCTTCTCCACTTGGGCCTCTCCACGGGCTGCTTGGCTTCCACATGGCATGGTGGCTGCATTTCAAAAGTGAACATCCTGAGAGAGAGAGGCAGGCAGAAGCTGCGTCACCGTTTTGACCTAAACTTGCAGTTGCCAGCCTCATTTCCACCATATTTTATTCATTAGAAGTGAAGCATCAAAGTCAACCCATATTCAAGAGAAGGAGAATTTGACTGCACCTTCAGATGAGAGAAGCATCAACGAATTTGCCAATATGTTTGGAAGCCATCGCAGCGTCCATGGAGTTTTTTCTTTTTCTCAGTTCACCATTTCCCTTCCTTTAACTGTAGTTTTAAATGCTCTTAGGAGTGGACCTAGAACAGGAGCTAGGACAGGGCCAGGTAGGCCATGTAGATGCCTGAAGCAAGGTATGTGGACAGTGATGGAAAGGAGAGAATGCTCTTCATCTAAAGCCAGCAGATCCAGCTTCCACAGTCTGGAGCTTATGACTGGATAGAGAAGCAGAAGTAATCATCACCATGGCCCACTAGACTCTTCTGTTGTCATTGTCTGATTAGTCTCATTCATTATTTTTAAGGGCGAGATGGTCAATAATATAATCCTTGATGGATTGGGATATCCTTCATCTTTGAAGCTGTGTTAAATGACAAGTCTCAGTGAGGGACAGAATGCTGGGTTCAAGAGAGCATGAAACTGACCTTTTTAAGGATATTCTTATCCTCTACTGAAGTAAATAATCTTTGGATAAGCCCTTCAGCTACATAATTCTATAAAATACACATCCTTGACTCTGGTGTTCGGTGTCAGGGTTGACTCAGAGGGCTGGTGCCTATTTGTGATATTTCAGCCCCCAAAGTGTATGGGACTGCCTGAGCTCTCAGCAGCAATGAAAAGTGAGTAGCAGTTGGAGATGCAATCTGAGATGATGGTGGGAACTCCCTGGGTAGAATTGTCTTAGGGAATCACAGCTTCAATCATAAAATACCAACGCTGTGATCAGCATTCCCTTAACCCTGCTCCTAAGGAAACTTAATCAAGAAAATGCTGCTGTACTCTGTTTTCCTCAAATGGGTTTGCATAGCTGAAGTTACCCTTGATAGCTTCTGGCTTGTCATTAATTTCAAATACAGGGCAGAGAGGATGTTGTTTGGAGAGTCCTTTAAACCCTTTCCACTGATGGAAAGAATATGCTGCACAGCCTGTTGATCTCCCAGGTTTCTGAAAGTTGTTTTTTGAGTCATTTAGAAATAGCTGAACAATTTCCATATTAAATTCCAAGGCCTTTCTTTTCACTTAAGAGCTTCAACATTTATTAGTCAGCTGTCCTGTAGAGCAGGTGTTTACTCTTATTCTTAAAGGCTTAGACCATTTCTTCTATAAATAATATTATTTGATGTCATAATGATATATATTTGTTATGCTGATTCTTATTAAAACTATTTATGTATTTGTGTCGTGAAACCATATGCTTGAAGAAGCCTATGTCTTGGAAGTGGAAGCTTGTCCTATTGGATGCAGTGCCTGGGATCATGATATATGATGTTTTAATTAAGTGGAGTTTTTTTTTGCATTAAAATCTTTATTTAGAAAGTTAAAGAATTAGAAACAGGGAAGAACTGTACAAGGAACAAGGAGTGAGCTGATTTTGTAAATAGTTTATAACTAGTCGGTTTCTTTCCTCTCACCCTATTTTCTAGGTGTTCATGGTTTTTGGAAGGGTGTGTGGATTTGGCATCAGGTAGGGGCATTTGTGAAGAATGATAGATCGAAAATAACGTGACAGGGCCCAGGCAGGAGACAGATGGCATACTCAAGCGGGGCAATCCAGGAGAGTTTAAGGAAAGAACTATTATAAGAGTGTGGGCATGTTAAAGGAAACCAACAAAGGATGAAGAAAATACACAGGGTAGGCATTATTGCCCCTAGGTCTGAAGGGCAAAGAGAGGGAACTGAAGCTACAGAGGGAGCCTTAGATGTGGGAGGGGCCGCTGGCAGGGGCTGTGCCTTTCACAGAGGGAAGCAGCCATCCACCAGGGAGATGACTGGGAGAGTGAACCTTCTAGCCTGTCTTCTCTTTTTTTCTGATCTCTGCTGAGAACTTCCATCGGCAGACCCCAACCAAAAGCCAGAGAGAGGGCAAGAGAGCCCATTGCTGCATTCCATAAAGTTCAGCCTTCGGGGGAGCAGATGTGGGGACAGACAGTGTGGATATGAAGGGGCCAATGGAAAATATCCATCACAACAGATAAACACAATTCTACAGTTTTGGTTCGTTAGTTGTTGTTTCTATAAATACAAGCTTATCAGATGGACCTAGTTACATGATGAATTTAACATGTTTCCCTCTAATAGGATAAGGGCGAAAATTTAAATGGCGTAATTTCTCTCTCAAGAATTTTATGAGTTCAGGGACAATGGGAATTTGAGACTGCATATTTCTGGCTCTCTCCATGCCGTGGAAACCCTGGTGGCATAGCAGTTAAGTGCTATGGCTGCTAACCAAAGGGTCGGGAGTTCGAATCTGCCAGGCGCTTCTCGGAAACTCTATGGGGCGGTTCTACTCTGTCCTGTAGGGTCGCTATGAGTCGGAATCGGCTCGACGGCACTGGGTTTGGTTTTTTTTCTTTTTTTATGCCGTGGCTTGGGGTTGGAGGGGTGGGGTTAGATAGCAGAGGAGGGCTAAGGTATTTGGAACTAACCTTTCCCTAAAGAAAGGGAGATCCTGGTTCTATCTCAGGAAAGAAACTCTTGGCAGAACCCCCCAGAGGTCCAGGGGCTGGGATGAGGAGGAAACATGCGCATCAATCAGGCTGCAACACCCCTCACTACTTGGTGGCAGAGAGATAGAACCTCAGAGGCAGGTGAACCTCTATGATAAATGTGCTCAGAGAGAGAATCATTCGACCTATACCTCAGAAATATTTTTATTTGGTATAATCTGTCCACTTGGGGGGTTAGAACAGTTCCTACCATGGTTTGTTTCTCCTTTAAATATGGAATTGTCTATACTCTGCATACCATATGGGGTCACTTAGGCTGCCTTTTAGAACTGAAGCAGCCCCAGATAGAATGGAGAAGTGTGTGTCTATCAACCCTTTACGGTTTCCAATATACGTTAACTTATGTGATATCACTTAACACACATTACATGGAAACAGTACATGGAATTTTCCATGTATTAGAAATCTTACCACCACCCATCTGTCAATTTGTTATACTGTGGTGGCTTGTGTGTTGCATTGTTGCTGGAAGCTATGCCACTGATATTTTAAATACCAGCAGGTTCACACATGATGGACAGGTTTCAGTGGTATTGCCAGCCTAAGACAGACTAGGAGGAAAGGTCTGGTGATTTACTTCCAAAAAGCAGCAAATAGAAACCTTGTGCATCACAATAGAATATTGTGTGATATAGTACTGCGAGATGACACCCTCTAGACTGGAAGATACTATACAGTAGACACAACAATGGACTCAATCATACTGATGACCATGAAGATGGTGCAGGACTAGGCAACATTTCTTTCTGTTATACATAGGGTTTCATGAGGCAGAGCCTACTCAATGGTAATTAAAAACAACAAGAAGCAATCGCAGGAGTTTCAAAGGCTATACCATTTTGTAAGAAGCCTGTTTGCATTGTGGCTTTCAACATAAAGTGGATTTGTCCTGTTTCCCATTCAATCTGCTTGAATACCAAAGTACCTAAAGGACTTGGTATAAGGCAAATTCATGGTACCTGTTCAAAAGCAGTGTCTTGGGGTAGATAGTTTCCACCTTCTTAGGCTTTGGAATGGAGCTGGATGCTTCTCCAAAAAACAAGACAATAAACTCTTCTCTGATGGGAATTCATATATATGAAAGGCTGTATTTAGAGAAAGAAATGTTCACATAAAGAGGCTATGGCCCTTGAAGGAGTCATATTCAGCAAGAGGTAGCCATGTAAAGGACCAAACGGGCTGAAAAGTTCCTGATGGTCATTCAGTTTGAAAGTCACCTTAATTTGTCATTGGTCTTGAATGCAAATATTCACAGAGGCAACCTCTGTGTGGGAGAATAAATCAGTAGTGTTAATTGCATCTGTTTAATTCAACCATAAGAAAAATTAATCCACTCATAAGTGGCTGGTTTTCTGGATGGCATTTTCTGCTGCTGAACCATTCCTTTTATGATGGAAGGAAAGGTTATGAAATGCTTTTAATTAACAATTTTCATCTTTTTTTTTTCCCTTCTCCAAAAATATGCTGTGGAAGAATACTATTTTAATCATAAGAAATATTTAGTGCAATAAAACTAAAATGTAGCTGAGCATAACTAGGAAATGAAAAAATCAGTATCAGACATCTGAAAGAACCCACAGGGTTTCTTGTATGTCTGCCTACAAGAAACTGGACTGAGATCTGCGGTTTTTCAAAGTAGAGACAGAGGGGTCCTGGTAATAAACCAATAGGTTGGATGCTTGCTATGTGCAAGGCACCAGGCTAGTTCGAGACACATAAGATTAGGTTATTGCCCTCAAGGAGCCACAGTCTGATCGCAGAGATAAAATCCATGAAAAATAATTGATATACAAGAATTAAATAACTGTTCAATGGAAATAATGCCACAAACCTGTATATACTTATTTCCCAAATAAATGGTGCAGGTAATAAGTGTTTTATTCAGAAAGGGGAGAAATCATTATGGAAAATCCCGGAGCAACTCGGAGATGGAACTGGAACTGAGTTTTAAAGGATGGGTAGACCTTGGATAGACTTAGATGGGCCTTGGGCATTACAAGAGGAAAGCATAAAATAATACATCTTAAAATGGACAGAGATCTTCATGGTCACAGAATCTCGACAGCACTTGAATACCACCAGTGACTCACTGCCTTCACAGAAACCTGCTCTATTTTTGCACATTAGTCATCACAAAGTCCTTTTGTTTGGTCTTCAGGTGAAATTTACCCCCCTTTAACTTCCAGCCAAATTCTTTCCTTGCAGAGAAATTTGGATCCCTCTGCCATATGCTGGTCCTTAAGTGTTTGAAGAAGGCTATTTTGTGTCCCTGAAGTCTTTTTTTTTTCCAGACTTTTGAACTCTTTTTCATCATTTTTCATCATTTCCAGATACTTTGCCACCCATGTCACTTTTCTCTAAGAATCTTGAGGCCCTCCCTTCCCCAATACATCTTTCTTCTATAAAGCCCAAATTCAGCAGATGATCAGAACCCACAGCATAAAATGCAGACTGATGGTCTACCTGGGTGCTGTAATGTAATTCCCCATTGGGAACAAAAAATGTGTGCACAATGCCCCCTCCCCCACCTGTTTTAAATGCCTCCTCAGCCAGAAGACATGGCATAAGTGTGACGTAATGTCTGATACACCCCTACCTCGATTTTTCCCTGTAAATGGGTTTGGCTAAGCAAAGCCAAGATTCTTGGTGGGAGAGGGAGATGGCGATGAGTGAAATTCTGTGGATGTGGTTTTCTGAGGGTTTTTTCCTTTGGTGAAGGAGCAAGACCATTGCCTGAGTGCTGTAGGTCATGTGATTTTGTAGCCCTGGCCACTGCATGTAGCTTCTGGAGATGCCAAGGCTGACATGGAATTGCCTGGCCTTCCTCCCACTCTAGCCTCAGCCAAGCACTGGACTTGCTCCTTTCGGCTGGCAGGGCACTGCCACCACCACCCCTACTCCTGAGTGTGATCTGCCAAGAGCCCTCAGTGTCCTCAGGCTCTGTTGTGACACTACAGCTATGCTGGTTAAGTTTCTGATTTTCACCAATCCTTGTAGCTAACAGGCTCTTATGTGGCACTTAAGCTGGAAAATAGGTTAGTTGCCAGAAAGATAGATGACCTGTGCCTGTAAAATGCATCCCTAACACTATATAGATTGAATTTCATTCACTTCTCTCGTGCTGTCTTATAACGATTTGAGCTTACAGCATTCTGAAAGGAAAATCTTATCTATAAATTCTGGGAAGAAGAGTAGATTGTAGCTTTTAGCTTCACTGAAAAAACTCAGAATTAGTTCTGATTTTTATTCTGTGTTATTTTAAAGAAGGTAGCTTGGTTTCTCTCTGCAGAGCCTTTGCCTCACTATGATCTGTCTCGTGTTTATTTGTTGCTCCATGAGAGCTACCAGCACCCTATTTTAATTCTCTGCATTGCACTTATCGCTTCCTCATAGATCTCATGTTTACTTCCTAGTTTGTTGTAAGCTGCGTGTGAGTAGGAACATTTTCTTTGTTTATGACTCTGTCCCCAGTGTCTGGCCCATGTTAGACATGCAGTGAATATTTGTGAAATGAATGTTGAATGAAGGCGAAGTCATTCCTGGCGTAAAATGCATTCTCTCCAATCTGTTGCAGTGGGGGTGGATTTATGAGCCTTGTTGGGTTTTAGCAAATAGAGAAAATCTTCCAGAAAATCTTCCAGCTGCCCACTGCCTGATACTTCCCTGGGGTTTTGCTCTCTGAGCATCTCTTGTCTATTTATATGTGGCCTGAACAGGTTGATCAGGCCACATGTAAATATTTCCCTCTCAATCTGTTCATTACTCCTTTTATCTCAATGAACATTTCAAACATATTGTTTTCTTTTGAGGGCTTTCTTTTCTTCCTCCCTCTCCTTTGCCTTCCCTTCCTCCTTCTCTACTTTTTTTCAACAAGTTCAACACCTACTATGTGCCAAGCTCTGTGATAAGTGCTGCAGACATAATGGTAAATATGAGTTTACTCTCATGAATGTTAATTAGGGACTACTGTAAACACCGTGTATACCCTGGTGGTGTAGTGGTTTAGTGCTACAGCTGCTAACCAAGAGGTCAGCAGTTCGAATCCACCAGGTGCTCCTTGGAAACTCTAGAGGGCAGTTCTACTTTGTCCTATAGGGTCACTATGAGTCGGAATCGACTTGACGGCAATGGATTTGGTTTTGGTTTGGTAAAGACTGTGCCCTGCCCCCTCCACACACACACACACACACACACACACACACACACACACAATACATGCGTCAGTTGAGGAGTCAACTTTTATTGTAACAAACCATTATGGTGTAGACAATGAGTTGTGGAATCAGACAGATTTGTGCTGACATCCCAGGTCATTCATTTATTACCTGGGAGACCTTGGACAGGTAACTTAATCTTGCAAGGCTTCAGCTTCTTCATTTGTAAAATGGGGAGAATAATAGTATTTACCTTACAGAATTCTTGTGAAGATTAAATGAAATACAATTTACATAAAGCACTGAGGACAGGGCCTAATCAAATTGGTAGTGAGAATGAGGATGGTGGTAATAGCAGGCTGCCTGGAATACCTGGGGGCTTTGGAAATGGTTGAACGTTGGTTATGGCACAGATGCTCTTAATTTCCTGTCACTTGGTTAAAGGATGATAGAGATTGCTTAAGTTGACAAAGGGGAGAAAGAGGTAAAAATATTTGGGATGCATATGGGTAGGGTTACCATATTTTCTGAAGGAGCCCTGGTGGCACAGTGGTTAACCACTCAGCTGCTAACTGAAAGGTTGTTGGTTCGAATCCACCAGCCACTCCATGGGAGAAAAGACTTGGTGATCTACTCCCATGAAGATTATAGCCTAGGAAACCCTATGGGGCAGTTCTAGTCTGTCCTACACGGTCACTATGAGTCAGAATTGACTTGATGGCATACAAACAACGCCACTGTATTTTCTGAACTAGAAAAATCAGCCCACGTAACCTGAGAAGCCTGAGTGCACTCCTCTGGGGAGAAAACAAATTATTTATATCTGGGCCAATGAGGCACACATCTCCTGTAAGGGAAGAGCAACTGAGAAAACACAAGGGGCTTGTTGGGGAGGTGCAGAGAGGGGAGGAGAGAAGACAAAGCGCCTGGGCTTTCTCAGTTCCTCTGTATTTACCATGACTGGCCTATAGCTTTTTTAACCTTTTCACTAAATAACTGAAGACTATATTAAGTTCTAGGACAGTTAAGTATTCAACTACTAGCTGAAAGTTTGGCTGTTGGAACCCATCCAGAAGCACCTTGGAAGACAGGCCTGGCGATCTGCTTCTAAAAGGTCACAGCCTTGAAAACCCTATGAAGCACAGTTCTATTCTAATGCATATGGGGAATTGACTTGATGGCAAGTAAGAGCAGCAGGACTTTCCATAAATTACAGAAAAGTTAGTAATACGCCCTATTGCCCTGTGCTGAAGTACGATGATAATAGTGTGTGTTGCCCTCTGATAGGATGGCTGTGTGTCATAGGGGAGCTGTTCATCATGACATGGGAGGGCAGGTGCCTGTGTGCAGGGGGCCTGTGGTCTGGCAGAGAGCCACTGGTAAAGGAATGCAGAGCCTAGAGCATGGGGGGCAGTGTGACTGCATCCAAAGAGCAGGGGAATTGCTGTGAGTGCTCGCATGTATATGACCCTTAGTGGCATGTCCACTTGAAGTAGTTATAAAAACCCACTGCCGTCGAGTCAATTCCGACTCATAGCGACCCTATAGGACAGAGTAGAACTGCCCCGAAGTAGTTATAGTGCAGTTAAAAGTTTAAGAGGCCAAGCTGAAATGCGCTCATTCACAGCAAGTTTGCTTTAAACTCATTATTTGAAAATTCGGCTAATTTGAGAACGAGTTCATTTTTCAGTGCCTTTTAGCAGTTTGGGCACTTGCAATGACTCTTTGAGAAACATTATCAACTCCAACAAGAATGTCCTAAAAGAAAAGAAGAAATGTTTCCCAATTCTCTTAGAATACTTTTTACTTTTCTGCAGAGGTATCCAAACATAGCAGAGTGTGAATATTGAATAAAAATAATTTAGGATAAAAATAGAAAATAGAGACTCGTTCTCCTTGTGTGAAAACACATGTAATAATAACAATATTTTTCTTATTTTCCACCTTAACCATTTATGGATAATGTTTCATTCTGACCATTTAATTCCCTCTTTCAACTTATTCAAAGAACTTACATTTCTTGTGTCTTTGTTTCTTCTTTAAGTTTCTGTTAGAAAAAGATTCAGAAAAAACCATAGTGAGATGAAGTGTGCCCATGTCGATGGGGTCTGTTGTTGTCACGGGCCGTTGAAGACCCCATGTGACAGAGTAGAACTGCCCCACAGGGTTTCCTAGGCTGTAATTTTTTTTTTTTTTAATCTTTATGGGAGCCAGGTCTTTTCTTGTGCAGAGCCGCTGGGTGGGTTCTAACCACTAACCTTTCAGATAGCAGTCAAGCACTTAATCATTATGCCACCAAGATTCCTTAGATGGGGTCTAGAAAACCTCCCAAAACCTCCTGACACCACCCTCTTAGCTCCTTAGTCCTGCCTCTTTAACTTATACATGCTCAAAGCATCTGTGTTTCTCCTGCATAACACTTATCAAGGAGTAATAAATAATCAATTTTGTAATTAATTTTTAATATCTCCTTGGTTTGTTACACTGTAATCTCCATGAAGGAAGGATGGTAGACTGTTGTGTTCACCTTGGTATGCCCTGTGCCTGGTACATAGTAGAAGGTCAGTTTATATTGTCAAATAATTATAATGGCTAACATTTATTGGATGATAGGTATCATGCTAACAAAAAGATTAACTTCAAAATACTTGTAAACAAATAATGCAAATAAAGCCTAAAGAAATTTCTATGTGAGATTTATTTTGTGGATAGTTTTGAATTCTTAAGATGTTATCTACAACAAATGTTACAACTAACCTAGATATGAACATTGGAGTTTCTGAAAGTGTGAATTGATTTCGAATAAATTATTTTATCTTGTCATCTCTGTGAGATAGAGAAGGAGCAGGTACTTTTACTAAATTGAAACTAAATCATAGGGAGAGTTAGTCATTGGTAGGGTGGGTTCCCAAGCCCAGGTCTCTGGTAAGAGCAAAGAAACATGCTTGTGTATTACACGAAACAGTGGACACTCTCAAAGTGGCAATTTGAGGAGACTTTAACAAAGGAGCAACTTATTAAAGTGGGGATAGGGTTTGAAGAAAACATCAAGACCCAGTATAGTACCCAAGGTCTAGCTACATCTGGGAGCTACCTCTAGTCTTAAAGAGCCAGGGATAGAGAGTTACAGGAATCTATGTTATTAGCTGCTGTTGAGTTGGTCCCTTATTCATGATGATGCCATGCACATCGAAATGAAATACTGCCTGGTCCTGTGTATCACCATGATTGGTGGTGGATCAGATCATCATGATCCATGTTTTTTATTTTATTTTTTTAAGTTTCTAATGCCTCCTAACTGAAAGGTTGGTGGTTGAAACTCACCAGCCACTCCATGGGAGAAAGATATTGCAGTCTGCTTCCATAAAGATTAACCTACCTAAAACCTAGTGCCGTTGAGTTGACACTAGTTTTTTTTAATGCCTCCTAACTGAAAGGTTGGTGGTTGAAACTCACCAGCCACTCATGGGAGAAAGATATTGCAGTCTGCTTCCATAAAGATTAAGCTACCTAAAACCTAGTGCCGTTGAGTCAACATAAAGGTTACAGCCTTGGAAATCCTATGGGGGAGTTGTATTCTGTCCTATAGGGTCAGTATGAGTTGGGATTAACTCAACAGCAACAGGTTCAGTTTTTGGTTTTTAGTGGCTTTAATACTGAAATGTATCATTGGCTGATTTTCATAAGTAGATCACCATGTCATTCTTCCTAGTCCATCTTAGTTCGCAAGCTTTTCTGAAACCTGTTCAGCATCATAGCAACACACAAGCCACTGCTGACAGATGGGTGGTAGCTGCGCATGAGGTACATTGACCTGGAATAGAACTTGGGACTCCCACATGGAAGGCAAGAATTCTGCCACTAAGCTACCACTAAACTACGCTGGAACCTATAGAGGGTAGTTTTATGAAGAGTACCTACTAACAGGAGCTGCTAATGGGTAATGGAACACAGCCAACCCACAACATCTTGATAAGGAGGGACTTGCTCTTTTCTTACTTGCTAATCTCCTGCCCATGCCATCTATTGGTGCAACCCAACAGAAGTCAGGGAATAGAAAACCCATTGAATTAGTCCATGAGGATTAGCCATGCAGGGCACAGAGCAGGATGAAGAAGGTTGGAAGTGAATGTGGGGTGCAAAGAGAAGATACAAGGTGAAAAAAGATAAAGCATGTATCCTCTCCACTGAAACCCACCGGAGAACACAGACAGCCCATGGTCTGGAAAGTGTGAAAATCCCGTAATGGAATGAGGAAATTTATGTGAAGTTCCCAGAGAGCCAATCTCTGTACTCTTCCAATGCAGGGAAGCATTATGTCCAATGTCACGGAGCTGCTCAGTGGCAGCATCTAACCTTAAATCCTGGACATCTCATTCATTCAGTTATTCCTTCAACAAGTATTTGCAAGCACCTTCATGTGTGGGGCACAAGAGCCTTATAATGGGGGTTTTTGTGCCCTCATTTTTCAATAGCACAGTGCTGTTCCTATAGGCTGTCCTTCAGTGCAGTGATTCTCAGGGTGAAGTCCCCAGACCAGGAGCAGTAGCAGCATCACTAGGGAGATTATTAAAAGTGCAAATCCCTGGGCCTCACCCTTACCCTCTGAATCAGCATCTCTGGAGTTAGGGTTCAGAAATCTGTGTTTTAACAGTTCTCCAGGAGATACATATGCATGCTTACATTTAGACACATTGCTTTAGCAGATGTTATAAACATGAAACATGAAGAAATAAGTACAGGGCTGTGAGTAATACAGCCCCTCTGCTCCGTGGGAGAAAGATGCGGCAGTCTATCTCTGCCTTGGAAACCCTATGGGGCAGTCTGTGCTACAGGGTCACTATTAGTCAGAATCGACTGGACTGCAGTGGGTTTGGTTTTTGGTGCAGTGGTTAAGAGCTTGGCTGCTAACCAAAAGGTCAGCAGTTCAACCCCACCAGCTACTCCTTGGAAAATGTATGGGGCAGTTCTACTCTGTCCTATGGGATCGCTAAGAGTCAGAATCAACTTGATGGAAGCAGGTTTGGTTTTTGTGTTTACCCAATACACACATTTATCTTAATCATGGCCTTTTTTCAAATAGGCCTGTAAAATAAGGAAATTAGATTAGAGAAGTAGTTTTCAAACAGTGTTTATCTGATCCCCTTCAGAGCCAAGGGGGTCACTGGGCCAATCCACTCAACCAAAGTCCTATGTTTATTTTCATAATATTTCATTTGAACATAAGGTTCTAAGGCTTAAGAAGCATTTGAAAACCCCTGGTTGAGATGATCTAAGTTTCTCTCTCATCAGATATTCTGTGGTGCTGTGTACATGTATACATGTGTCAGTAGCATTGATTCAGGATGTATGGTATCTATATTTGCAGCTCACATGGTTGCATATTTTGTTTTATCTCAAAATATTAGCACTGGCTTGTGGCCAGAGGTGCTATTTTTCCATTTCCTGTCCTTTTCTGATACAGCTATGTCTTTTCACATTGTATGCATGTGTGATTTCTAGAACATCAATTACCATTTGTCAGCATGTCATCAGTTGTTTTATATCTTGTATTGCTGTTTTGAACATAAAGAACTTGCAGAAAGTGTAATTGCATCTCTGACTGCATCAAATTTACACTGTGTCTGAGTACCTATGTAGGAATTAGGCTATTACATATTTGACAATGGAGAGCAGTATGGTTCAGCAGGCAGGACTAGAGTCATTCTAAGCCTGGCTCTGTATTTGGTTTACATGAGATCCAAACCTTGGGAAGTCAGTCATCCATCTTTTCTGTGATTGCAATTTCTTATTTGTCAAAGAGCCATAATAACAGCTGTAACTTGTGGTGGCTGCAGAATTTCTACATAGAAGAGGGTTAGCTGTAGCAATCTTGTTTCTGGAAATGGGGAGTAGGAAAGAGACTTGTCTTGAAGGTAAACTTGCAAAACAAGCACACTGCTTTCCTTAGTTTGTATATCAAAGATCATAAAATTGGAAAATTCTTCTAAAGATGTTTTTATTTACACTGTACAGAAAATGCCACCATTTGTCTGTCTGTTTGTCATACTGTGGCGGCTTGCGTGTTCCTGTAATCCTGGAAGCTATGCCGCCAATATTTCAAATGCCTGTATGGTCACCCATGGTGGACAGGTCTCAGTGAAGCTTCCAGATTAAGACAGGCTAGGAAGAAGGGCCTGGAGATCTATTTCCGAAAATTAGCCATTGAAAACATATGGATCACAACAGAATATTGTGTGATACAGTGCTGAAAGAAGAGCCCCCTAGGTTGAAGGGTACTCAAAACACACAGCGGCTGCAATGATAGACTGGAGCATACCAGTGTTTGTGAAGATGGTGCAAGATAGGGCAATGTTTTGTTCCATTGTTTTGTTAAGAGCTGACTTGATGGCAACTAACAATAACAATAGAGAATACTTGTAAAATGGTAATTATATCAAAGCATGCTCATTTTTTTCATTTGGGCTGGCTTCTGGGGAAAGAGTACTGGGGACAAGAAGTATTAAAGCTCTTGTCTCCCCACCACTACTTCTAAACACAGCTTGTATGTGACCCTGAGACACTGTGAAAATAATAAATTAATAAAAGAACTGGGCAAGTGCTCGAAAGGAAGCATTATGAAGCTGGTAGATTCTCTTTTGGTTCTTCAGTAAAGGGGTAGTGTTTGATTCATCTATGTGTCTTCCCCAGCTCTGCGGCACCTAGTCCAATGCCTGTCTTATGTTAGCGTTGTTAGGTGCCGCTGAGTCGGTTTTCTACTCATAACAACCCTGTGTAACAGAGTAGAAACGCACCATAGGGTTTTCTAGGCTATAATCTTTATGGGAACAGACCACCAGGTCTTTGTGTCTTATAAAACTAAAACCAAACCTGTTCCTGTTGAGTCACTTTCAACTCACAGTAATCCTATAGGACAGAGTAGAGCTACTAGCTGTTAAAAAAAATACATGAAGTGCAGATAATGTGAAATCCATTTGAAATGTAAATAAAATGGGCTTGAACTGCATCCCAGATGTTCCAAAATCTTGGAGGCTTATGGTTTCTTGGTATGTTCTTGCCCTGATTTCTTGTTGCTCCTGAGCTCTTGGTTACAGACCTGGAAATAAATTGAGTTCACTGTATAGCAGATTTCAAATTAACCTTCAAATCTCATCTTTCCTGCAAAAATTCTCTTTAGGCTGCAAAGTGGGCTCTGATCCATGTCACTTTCGTCAATGATATCCTAAGAAAAAGAAGGGAAACCATATTTACCCACAGCTTGCTAGGGCTGTACATAGGTTATCTCACTTAACGCCTACAACAACACTTTGAAGTTGGTATTTTTATCCCAATTATGGACAAGGAAGCTGAGATGAATGAACTTGTACTTGGTGGTCTAGCCCAAGAATGGCCCAACCAGAGTCTGCAGGCCAGCGCTGGAAACAGGTTGCCAGGCCTTTCTTTTGAAGTGCTGCTGGGTGGGTTTAAACTGCCAATATTTTGGTTAATTGTTATTGGATGCCATTGACTCAATTTCCTGGTAGTGCAATGGTTAAGCTCTTGGCTGCTAACTGAAAGATTGGCAGTCGAACCCACCCAGCGGCTTTGTGGGAGAAAGACCTGGCTATCAGCTTCTGTGAAGATTACAGCCAAGAAAACCCTATGAGGGCAATTCTACTCTGTCAGATGGGGTCACTATGAGTTGGGTTAATAGCTGAGCACAAGCCCATTTGCACCACCCAGGGACCTAAGATGAAAGTAAGGAGGAACTAGACGAGCAGCTAGAGAAATAGAGTTGAGAGGCCAGATCCAGTCCTTCTGGGATTTCAGGGTGTTTTGTTAAGCATTTCAGTAAACAAGAGGCAAGGCTTTGTATTGGTTCCAGTACCGTTTTGGACCAGCACCTAACCTTTGCGCCTGGAAAAAAAAAAAAAAACCTTTGCGCCTGGAGGGAAGGAATAATGTTGCAAACACAGCAGAAGTTGAGCTGAAACCCATGACAGACGCTGAAGACAAGGAAGCTGAGATTAGTGAACCTGTGCTTGGTGGTATAGCCTGATTTCTTGTTGCTTTTGAGCTTTGCCTTATTTTTGGACCCTTCAGGGAAATGATCTTGCTGGGGGGCGTGCGGGTGGGAGGGCGAATACCATTGTAACAGGCACAGTTGACCCAACTTAGTGGGTTTATGAGTTTCTTATGAATCTTAAAAACAAGTCCTAATACAACAACGGTAGAATCTGTAATATAGTTTATAAAGAGCAGCCTAATTTTTGTTAAGCCACGTGCCAAGTTTTGAGCTCTGAAGAGTAACTAAAAACTAAATAGAGTAACATACTGCTAGAATATGGTTATGCTACACAGCTTGTAAGAGTATTTATTGGGCAGATAGAACTTTACTGGTGTTGGGGCCACAAAAATTTTGCAAAATATTCGAGCTCTTTGAATGGTAGGAATCTGCCCTTCAGAAGGGGGGGCGTTTTTTAGGCCGTAACACTGATGGGAAATTTGCGTTGAAAGATTACCTTGTTATTACAGCATTATTACAATGCAATATGTAATGCGATTACAGTTTTCCTTTAAAGTATCAATAGGGCTGAAAAGGAGTTGGAAGTAAAAGTAGAAATCAGCAGAAGCATTTTAAATAAATGAATAAAATCTTTATACATTCCTCCTTAAGAATAAGTAGTAAGGGGCATTAAGGAGGTTGTTATTACCTGGATTCTAAGTATTTGTAGAGTACACACTGAAATAAGCAGGGACTTGAGCTTGGAAGACTCCCTAGGTGGTGCAGACATTTAAGCACTCAACCATAAATGTTGATGGTTCGAACCCACCCAGGGGCCTGGAGATCTGCTTCTGAAAGGTCATAGCCATGAAAACGCAATGGAGCCGAGTTCTACTCTGACACACATGAGGTTACACCATGAGTCAGAATCCACTTGATGGCAGTGGGTTTGGGTTTGGTTTTTTGAGCTTGAAAATGGTTAGTGGTAGCTGAATTACCTACAGAGATAAACCATTGATTAGAAAAATAAAGCCGACAAGAGTCAAGTTAGAGGTAAGATACTTAATGTTTATAGAATTTTCTTCTTATTTTTTTCTTTCCCTTTCTTTCTTTTTTAAATAGTATTATTCTAGGGGGCATTTCTGGGATTATACCTAACAAATGATTTATTCTTTACTAAAAAAAAAGAAAAAAAAATTTTCTTTTTTTTACCTAAACTCACACACATACATGTAATTAGATTTATCTCTCCTTTCTACATTTTCTAGACCTGAAATAAATCTAAGAGATTTCACCTATTTATTCTACAAAAAACCATACCAAACCCATTGTTGTTGAGTTGATTCAGACCCATAGTGACCCTATAGGGACAGGGTAGACCTGCCCCATATGGTTTTCAAGGCTGCAAATCTTTACAGAAGCGAACTGCCACATCTTTTTCCCATGGAGTGGCTGGTAGGTTTGAACCATCAACCTTTAGGTTAGCAGCTGAGCGCTTAACCACTGCACCACCAGGCTCCTTATTTATTCTGCAGAAGTTTGAAAATTATAAAAAGTATAGGTTGAATCATAAGAAATTTTTGTTTTTATAAGTCAGAAACAGTCAATTATCAGTAATTTCACATGGGTCAATCTAATGTGTGAAAGGGCTTGGTCAATAAGTGTCACAAAATGTAATTCATTATCATCCATTTTCTGGTGGTGGTTATCAAGGACGAAGCTTCATCCTGGAAGAAAAAAAAAAATCTTTCTGAGGTTTGTCCTGAAACATCACGCTTTTTTACCAGGCAGAAGCCATGCTGGGGTCTAGTAGTCAATAGACCCACCTGGGAGTCGGAAGACCTGGGTTCTACTTACATCTGTGTTAAAAAGAAAAAGATGATAATTAATATGTCCATTTCGGGATTTCTTTTAGTCAAGTGAAATGATTAGTGCTGAAGGGCTTTGAAAACTTAAATATTGTACTGGATAACATAGCATCATTATTACCAAGTGGTGGGGACAGATTAGGATACGACTGTTCAGAGACAGTGGATTGTAATCTTAAATAAGAGAAACACGGAGTTCTCGGTCCCTTTCGAATTATATCCACCAGCAAATGTAGGCAGCAGATTTCTTTCCCGACCATGAGAACCGGCCCGCAGAGCTTGGCTCAGATAAAAATGGAGACATCAGTGGGGAACCCAGTGCTGACACATTGAGGGAAATGCAACCACTGCCATGGAACACTTTATGTCCAAACTGTCAAACAGGAAACTAATTTGCTCTGTAAACTTTTACCTAAAGCACAATAAAGAAGAAGAAGAAAAAAAAGACATCATTTGGACGGCCCCTTATTTATTTTTTTGATTAAAAATATCTTTAGCTTAGTGCTGAGAACGGCAAGGAACAAATGGTTCTGTGTGTCACCAGAACTAATGGAGACAGGTGGCATGTTCACCTTTGCCCAGGGCCCTTTCCTGACATGCAGTGAACGCCCCTGAGGCCAAACCCCAAGGTGGTTTAATCCACTGAGCCAATGAAAAAGCTCCAACTTGCTTTTCCTCCTGTGAACACAGTAGAACCCAATCACAATTCTCGTAGGACTATATTCCAAAGCAAATGGGGTCTGCAGAGATACTTAGATTGCATCCTGCTGATCGGTATTTTTCACCAGACAGTGGAGATTTAAGCTGCTTCAGGAACATGTTAATCAGCTGTCTCCGTTTACATTTTGAGGCCTTGCTGAGGTTTTTATTTGGATGGGAAAAATTCACTGCTACAGTTTGAAAAGCACAACGGTGGAAGCACATGCCATTTGGACTAGTGTTTTTATTTAGCTGTTGGTTTTTTTGGACATAAAAGGAGTGTGGAGTGTCTGGGGGTAAAGGAAGGAAACTCAAAGCATTTTCCTTGTGTGGGGCACTGAGCTGTAACAGAGCATGTATTTTATTACGTGTTCTTCCCAGTATCCTGTGAGTCAGTGTCATAACCTATTTTACAGATAAAAAGACTAAGGCTTAAACAGCAAAATGTTCTAGGCAGTGTCTGAATTACTGGCCTCAAAGATATGGCTTTTGTTTACCATGGCTGCTTGGGTTGAATAGGGGCCCCTTGGATTCTTGTCCCATTCAGACAAGGGATCCCCAGGAAGAAAGACATCCTCACCAAAAGAGGAAGGGATCTTGGAGTCATATTATTTTTAAACTTAGCGGTGGTGAAGAAGCACTGAAGCCTTCCCTAATAAAAGTCTTTAAATTCCTTGATCCCGTTTGCCTCTCCTCCTCTTGGAGGAATGGGAATTCAGCACAATTTCTTAGCTGCTTCTGCGTGGTTTACAAGCCTGTTCATGGATCAAATGCTAAAGGTTTTATTTCATTTTTTATTATTGTACTTTAGATGCAGGTTTACAGAACAAACTAGCTTCTCATTAAACAATTAGTACACATTTTGTTTTGTGACATTGTTTACCAACCCCACAACATGTCAACACTCTCCCTTCTCGACCTTGGGTTCCCCATTACCAACTTTCCTGTCCCCTCCTGCCTTCTAGTCCTTGCCCCTGGGCTGGTGTGCCTCTTTAGTTTCCTTTTGTTTTATGGGCCTGTCTAATCTTTGGCTGAAGTGTGAACCTCGTGAGTGACTTCAGTATTGAGTTAAAAGGGTGTCCGGGGACCATGCTCTCACGGTTTTAGCAGTCTGTGTCAGACCAGTAAGTCTTTTCTTTTTTGTGAGTTAGAATTTTGTTCTACATTTTTCTCCAGCTCTGTCTGGGACCCTCTATTGTGATCCCTGTCAGAGCAGTCAGTGCTAGTAGCTGGGCACCATCTAGTTGTGCTGGACTCAGTTTGGTAGAGGCTATGGTAGTTGTGGTCCATTAGTCCTTTGGGCTAATCTTTCCCTTGTTTCTTTGGTTTTCTTTATTCTCACTTGCTCCAGAAGGGGTGAGACTAGTGGAGTATCTTAGATGGCCACTCACAAGCTTTTAAGATCCCAGACGCTACTTACCAAAGTAGAATATAGAACATTTTCTTTATAAATTATGTTATGCCAGTTGAGCTAGATGTTCCCCGAGACCATGGTCCCCACAGCCCTCAGCCCACTAATTTGGTTCCTCAGGGAGTTTGGATATATCTATGGAGCTTCCATGACCTTGCCTTGTACAAGGTGTGCTGGCTTCCCCAGTATTATGTACTGTCTTACCCTTCACCAAAGTTACCATTTATCTATTGTCTATTTCAAATGCTAAAGGTTTTAAGGTCATAGTAAGCACACTGTTATCACCAACAGTAGGTAAGAAGTAGATATAATTAGAACATACTTTGTTCCAGAAATTTCCAGCAGGTGTTTGGAAAGCTGTAATTCTTTTCCTTTAAGCATTCCAACTGCTTGGCATCATAGATGGCATACTACTAAACAGACACACACTAGTACCACCAAGTGCCATTGAGTCCACCCTGACTGATGAAGATTCCTTGTGTGTCAGAGTACAACTGTGCTCCATAGAGCTGTCAATGACTGATTTTTTGTAAGTAGTTTGCCAGACCTTTCTTCCGAGGTGCCTCTGAGTGGACTCAAACATCTAACCTTTTGGTTAGCAGCCAAGTGTGTTGTTCTATAAAATTAGAATCATGCAATATATATTATTTTGTATCTTAATTTTTTCTCCCATATAAGTTGATTTCATATTATTAAATATTTTTCAAAATCATGACTTTTAATGGGTGCATTGTATTACTTTTTATAAGTGGACCATTGTTTCTTTAAGTAATTTCTAGACACATTTGTTATTCCATTTTCCTCCTTAAAAATATTATGATGAGCATCATATACCTGAATTTCTGTGGTCTTCTCTGATTATTCATTTAAGGTAGAATTGCTGGTAAGAAATTTCTAGGTCAGAAAGCAACTATGAGACTCTTCAGACCTATGTCAATAGGTATAAGAATACTAAGTTAACTCACATTCTTATTGACGCAGGATACTAACTTTTAAAGATTGGCCAACTTGATTGGCAAAAAATGGATATCTCCTCCCCACCTTTTTTTTGTTTTGATTGTTATTGAGTCAAAATATTTTATTATATTGATAATTTATATTCTGTGACTGTCTGATCATGTTCTTTGTCTTTTGCATCAATTTATTTTTTAATTATTTGTAAGAATTCTTTGTTTTAGGGATAATAACTCTTTTACGTAATCACTACAAATGTTTTTCTAATTTTTATGCTATTTATTGACATAAAAGCTTTAATTTTTACATAGTCAAATCCATCAATTTTCCCTTTGCTATATATTTTATTTTCTTAAAAATGAATAATATTGTGAGAATCACACGGCACAGCATTGCTATTCCTTACAAATAACTCAGACAACAGTGTCTGTTTTCTAGAAATAAGTGTTTTGACCTACTATTATTGTTTTATTATGCTTTAGGGAAAATGGGTTTTCCTAACATACTCCTTAGGAAATCTTTTGGAAGCAGTCTTTTTTCAGTTGTTTTCCATTTCATCCCCAAATATTTCTATTTTTATGAAACATGAAGAATGCATTGTCATACCTATTTTCCTGTGGGACTCCACTTTCCACCTTCAAAGTTAGTTAAATCCTTGACTTTCCTTATGGGTAATTTGGATTTCTGTAAATGTTAAGACATTCAGACAAACATTCCTCTTCTCCTGGTCATACTGCTAAATATGTTTCTCATCCCCTTTCTCAGGGGTGGTTAGGTGTGGCCATGCCCCTGGGTTCTGGCCAATGGAAGGTGAGCAGAAGTGATGGGCACCACTTCTAGACTTGGTTCATAAACACCTCCTATACTGGATCCTGTATGTTATTTTCATTTCCTTGGCGGCTTTGGAAGCCACATGGTAAAGTTGGTGGAACCACAAGATGGAAGGTTTCTGGGGTGTGAATCATCACTAGGAGGACAGTGCCATGTCACTCAGGACCCACTTTTGAATCTATGTGAGAGAGAAATAAAATTCTGTTGTCTTACTTAAGCCACTGAAATTTGGAGGGTTATCTGTTACAGCAGCTAGTGTTACCTTATGTTCTTGTGGCCAAGTTGGAGAAAATTTAGGTTTGTCACAGATTGGGACACTGTACTGATATGGTGAAAGTTAAGTTTCGCCATAGAAAGTAGATTGATATGGGTTGGTGTCAAACTGAAGGGATATGCCTACTGGCTTGCCGTCAGGCTCTATCCTATTGTCCACAGAAGAGAGATAGTGAGAGGTCTGGAAATAGGTACTGAGCTGAGGGCCATGATAAATATTTTCATATATCTCAAGGTCTTTTTTGTGTGTGGCTTGAAAGAGGAGAAGTATGACTAGTGACTAGGAATTACAGGAATGCATATTTCAGCTTACCACAAATAATTTAAAATAATAGAAAGTACTGCCTTGGAGGGAAGTAAATTCCCATTTACTATAGAAACTAGTGATTGCCTATAGTGGATGCCTTAGGTGGGAATAGAATTATGGGACCATTAAGATCCTTTTCAGTTCTGAGATTCAGTGAGCCTACAAACCACTGTAACACACTGTTATCATGATCAACTCATAGTGATATCTTTCCAGACAGATTCTCTCTGCTGGGGATTGCAGTGCTGGTAGGAGCCTTTACAGGGTGTGTTTGTAATGGCCTCATTTGGATTCATGTTGATGTGGCTTGTTCCATCAAGGTACTTTCTTTCTAGGCCCACTGTTAGGTTTGCTTTCAGCTGAGATATGAAGCCTGGGTATTTATTGGCTCACATAATGGGAAATCCAGAAGAGTGAGCTTCAGGGCAGTTTGATCCACAACTCAAAGATTTTATCACACCCAGATGTTTTCCATCTCTCCACCTGCCATTCACAGTGTCAGTTCTATCCTGAGGCAGTTCTGCTCCTCATTGTTGGAAGTTAAATGCCAGCAGTGACTGGAATAGCATGCTTCCTCATTCATGACCTCAGGAACTCATGGGGTACAGGAAACAGAAGTGAGGATATGGTGCATGCTAAGGAGATGTAGGAAATGAAGTGGGAGAAGTAAGGCATGATGAGATGAGAGGGAGTCTTAAAAAACAGGAAGAGGAGGTTAGAAATGTGTGCTCCGTTATCAATAGGGAAGCTTCTGAGGTTCTGGAGGAGTAGAGACATGGCATAATGAAAAGTATGTTTAGGAAGCAAACCTACTTCATGGTGAATAGGTTTGAGTGAGGAGAGGCCAGGACTGGAAAAGTCGTTTCCTTTTTGAGGATCTTTCCTTGGTGTCTTTGAGTGGTTCATACCAGCTTGTAAAACCCAGCTGTTAAATTTTTATGAATTTTGCACACCAGTTGTTAAATCATTGGTAGCTTAAAGTTGGCTATGAGGGATATTTACTCTATTGAAATTTGCAAACTATGAATCAGAGCTTCCCCCTCTGCCCTCCATCCCCTGCCCTAGAAGTCAGTTTACTAGTGTATCACTAGTATTGATCAATATGTCTGATTTCCTTAACCTGCTCCAGGATTGCAAGGAACTCTATAAAATAAAAAGTAAAAATAAATTCTAATACCGAAAAAACTCCAGGGGGTCAATTGTCAGTTATTGCTTTATGACAAGCCTAATAATCTATTCCCTCCTTCCCAAAGGAATAGAAATTGACTGGGAATAAGTTTATTCCATTCAAGGTACCTCAAGGAGTTCTTCTAACCAGGGCTTCTCAAACTTTAATGTACATGTCAATCACCTGGGGATCCTGTAAAATGCGAGTTCTGATCCGGTAGATCTGGAGTGGCATCTGAAGTTCTGCATTTCTATTCTAACAAGCCTCATCCAGGTGAGGCCAGTGTTGCTGGTCTGTGGACTTTAAGATACAAGACTCTAACCTCCTTTAGCCTTTGGTTTTAGAGCCCATTTCGGAAAAAAATGGTAAGGTGATAAAGACTGCTATTATAAAACAGAAGTATTTGATCAGAGGGGTCCTTTCTATGTGTCATTTTGCAATGATGACAGGAACTTTCCTTTTCATCTTCTGTCCCCCCACCCCAGGCAGAACTGGCTTTGGTTAGTTAATTAAGTGAGCTCTTGGAAGGCGCTTTTCCAGGTGCCCACCAGGGAAGCAGACTGGTAGAAGTGCTAAAAGTGATTCAACTGGATCTAATTATTTTTTTTAATTATTGAACAGACACTCTGCCAGATTTGCTTGATTGTCTCAAGCATATCAAGAAATTAGAGCAAGCTGAGTGGAAGAAATATTTTTCCTTTTTCTCTCGTGTTTGTTTTTGTTGTAGGTAGATCATAAGTTCTTCTTGGACTATCAAGGTAAAGAGATGAATGCAGGCTCACAACTTGAATTTGGCAGAGTTGGCCACGACACAGCTTTGTCTGTGAGACACATTGCTTTGTTTTTAACCTTGTTGCCCAGGAATCATCTTTCAAAAGTGGATGATTGCTAGGTCACTGAGTTCAGTGTCACTGGGTTTTTGTGTGGGTGGGTGTAGACGTCTGCATTTTTCTTGGACATAACAAAATGAATAAGCCACAGTGTGGTCCTCTGCTTCAATAGTGTTGTCAGGGACTCTCTCTTTGGAGATAACCTGAGGTCTCCAGGACTGTAGATTCCATCCAGGACCTAAAATTTCAGGAAGAATATTAGGGTAAAATACCAACTTTTATTGCTCTTGCTGTAATTTTCTAGACTGTTTTGATAAATCTTCCACTATGGTCCAGGCCAAATGACTGTTAAAGTAAAGCCAGCCTTTGTTTTGTCTGTGGAAATTAGGGTAGGGGAGAAGGTTGAATGAAGTACAGTGGAAAATGCAGGCGCTGTGCAGAGGTGGATGGAACCCCTTCATAAACATGAGCTAAAAGTATAGATAGCACATGGAAACTGGAATCCCCAAGCAATACCACAATCTGCCTTTCTGAGGTGTTGCTAGGGAAATAGTTGTGTTTCACGATGAAGAATTACCTTACCACTGGGCAGGGCTGAAAAAATTTGAACATGAAACACGCAAAACCAAAAAATAGCTTAATCCTGCAAGAGACCTCAGCAATGCTCTAATCCACTTTTCATGAAATATAGATGAGAAAACTAAGGCTCAGAAAATTAATGGCTTGCCCAAAGTAATCCTGCTAGCTGGAGACAAAGCCAAGACCAGAACTCAGGTCTCTGATATTTTTCATTAAACCACAGATTGTTGACTTACCATCTGGTTCTATGCTAAATTGCTTGTATTAGTGCATTCAATTCTCATGAAACCATATAAAATAGCTGCCATTAGTCCATTCATTTAAGCAACACATGTTTATTATACATCAAAGATGCATAACCTGGATCTAATTATGAAGCAACGTCAGAAAAACGCAAATTGAGAGGCATTCTTTAAAATGACTAATGTGTAACCTTCAGAAATGCCACAGTCATGAAAGCCAAAGAAGGATGAAGAAGCTGTTGCAGATCGAAGGAGACTAAATAGCCATAGAATGGAATGCAGCCCGTGTTTCTGAGCTGGCTCCTTTTGCTATAAGCCATTATTGGCACAATTGGGTAAACCCAAATGTGGTCTAAGGATGAGATGGTGTAATGTATCAATGTTAATTTCTTGATTTTGACAGTTGTATTGTGGTTATATAATTTTTTTTATTATTGTGGTTATAGTAGGTCAATGGGTGATGCAGATGGTTTGCGATCAATTACTAACCTAAATGTTGGTGGTTTGAACACATCCCAGCAGCACCACAGAAGAAAGGCCTGGCAATTTACTTCCGTAAAGATTATAGCTAAGGAAACCCTATGGAGCAGTTCTAGTCTGTAACACATGGGGTCGCCATGAGTCGGAATTGACCCAAAAGCAACAGGTTTGGTTTTTGGTTTATTGGGGTTATAAGAGAAATACACTAAAGCATTCATGAAGGTGATGAGGCATAATGCTAGCAACTTACTTTCAACTGGTTTAAATGTATTATTTTTCCAACTTTTCTGTATCTTTGGAATTATTTCAACATCAAAAGTTTAAAAATATGAAATAAAAGCAGGCTAGGAAGCCCAGGGACTAGTGTCGTTCATGTGCTTTACAGTTGCATTTTAAAATAAAACCTCGTTTTTTTTATGAAGCTTACTGGCTTTGAAACCGGATTGCCTGGGTTTAAATCCCAGTTCTGAGTGAATTATTTATCCTCTCCATGCCTCAATTTCCTCATTTGTCAGAGTCCAGAACCGAAAACCCACTGCTTTCTAGTCGATTCTGACTCATAGCAACCCTATAGGACAGAGTAGAACTGTGCTGCATAGGGTTTCCTGGGCTGTAAATATTTACAGAAGCAGACTGCCACATCTTTCTCCCTTGGAGTGACTGGTGGGTTTGAACCACGGACCTTTTGGTTTATCAGAGTGCATGGAGGGTAATAACCCATCTTATAGAGCTGAGAGGAGAATTAAGTGAAATAATCATGCAAAGACACTACAACAGGTCCTGGTATATGGTAAACAGTCAACAAATATTGTTCGTATTCCTTAAGCAGGTAGAACATCTATGTCATTTAGCTCCTCAGTCCTTTAATAGCGTAGGCCCGAATGAGCTCTAAGAGGATCCCTCCTGGTACTGAACTCCTCCCTGTGTTCAGTGTGTTATAACTAAGCTCAGTTTCTATGACTAATTATGCTCTTAACGTATATTCCCACAAGCACTCCTTTCTAGTAGCCTAGAGGTAAGGCCTCAGCTTTTCTCAGAATGTCTGTGTAATGTCTCTCATACCCCACAGCCAAGGTGCTGCCTAATCTTTTAAGTCCACTACCAGTCTGTCAGTTTGTTGTACTATGGTGGCTTTTGTGTTGAGATTATAGTGACAGGGTTATAGATTTTCCTAAGAGCTGTTAGGGAGGCTGCTGTTCCATCTTAGGCCAATTAGGTGTAATTGTGAGATATGGCCAGATAGAAACATGTTAATCCCTCGTGCCCTTGGCCAAGGTTGTAGAAGGCCAAAAGTTAATTTCTCTGGGTTTGGAATCCAGAATTGCTCATTGTAATTCCAATTTTAGAACTAAAAAGTACCTTGGAGGTTATTGAGCCCATGCGTCTCATTTTATAGGTGAGGAAACTGAGGCGCAGAAGGGTGAAAGACACCGCAGGTGGGGTCATACAGCTGGATATATGCTATTGCAGAAGTAAAATAGTTTGGGCAATGCTGAAGTCCCACGAGAGGAGGAGAAAAGTGTTTCTCGGGGAGAAGCACACATCTCTCAGGAGATGGTGGGGGGAACTTACTAGATTCCAAGCGGGGAGCCTCTGGTGTGGGGTGCCCTGATGTACTGCACCCCAGCCAGGGCCTCCTTTCCAGTAGCCTAGAGGTAATGCCTCAGCTGGGCACCTCCCAGCTTTCCTCAGAATATCTGTATCATGTATCTCACACCCCACCACCAAAGTGCCGCCTAATCTTTTCAGTCCGTCAGTTTGTTGTACCATGGTGGCTTGTGTGTCGTTATGATGCTGGAAACTATGCCACCAGTATTTCAAATGCCAGCAAGGTCACCCATGATTTCAGCAGAGCTTCCAAACTAAGTCAGACTAGAAAGAATGGCATGGCAATCTACTTTTGAAAATTAGTTATGGATCACAACAGAATATTGTCCAGTATAGTGGTGGAAGATGAGCCCCCTAGGATGGAAGGCACTCAAAATACACCGTGCCTGCAACAATAGACTGGAGTATACCAATGATTGTGAAGATGGCTCAGGACTGCACAGCATTTCGTTCTGTCGTACATGGGATCACCAACTGCCATGAGCTGGAGTCACCTGGACAGCAACTAACAATCTGTTAATTGACATCGCTGTTTTCCAGCAGGTTCTTGTATAATCTGACAAGGTGTCAGGCCCTTAGCCTTGGCCTCCTGACAGATCTCTTCTGATTAAATGGTTGAGTCATGTTCCTCAAGTTCTCTGGTTATTTTGTATTCATTCCACAATTTAGGAGACTCCAACTATTTCTGGTAGGGAAACAAATATCCTCCAGGCTGGCAGCGAGTATGCCAAGACACATCCTGATTAATTATACAACCACCGAGATACAAAGCCCTAAAAATAGGGGAATTGCTTAAATGTTTTGTTTGGCATCAAGATGCTAAGTTCATATTAAGTGCAGTGAGTATTTCAGACAAATTTCATTTGATTTCCTGGGTATTATGCTCTTTGGTTATGGAGGGCATCTTCTTATCTTCATCTCTGCTTGGCTTCAGATTAAGGCTTTGTACATTAAAAAAAATAATAGCTTCGCATTTCGCCACCCATCGTTTTAAATAATTATTTTCTTCTTCTTTGTTTTTAACTCACTTGTTATGCTAACATTATTTTGTCTAAGTGGAATGTCTATATTTGATTGCATTTTTCATTTTAAAAGTTTTTTTTTTTTTTCTTGCTTGTTTAATTAGAATCTAGAGTATGCCAGAGCTAGACCCTTCTCAATAATGCAGGAATCAAAATCACTTTCAGGAATCCCGGTGGGTGAACGGTAGTGTCTGTATTTTTCACTGAGATCCAGGGAGGAAGAAACATTTCACATTTTTATTTGGGGAAAAAAATATGAAATTTCTATGTAAATATGGCCTGTTCAGAATTTAGCTTTTCTCCAATTGATATCTCAATATTTTATTAAGCTGCAAAATGAACTTTGGGTAAAATGTACCTTGAAAGTGAAAACAAAGTACCATTGTTACAGGATCATATCCTTCTAGCTAGGCATATGTGAAGTTAGGTAAAAGGGTTTTCAGCCTTATAAAGTTTGTGCTTTCAATCCTCTTCCTTGTTCAGTTCTATGAGGTTAAACAGAGGACTACAGAGTCTAACCTATTGTCTATACTATTTCCTGACTTTCATCCAACTAAGCATTATCTTACAGTTTTCCTGGTAGGTATTTCTTTCTCGCTCTGTCTTTCTAATGTGTGTGTCTGTGTGTGTATACATATACATCGAGATGCATCTCGTACATATATCATATATGCATGTCAGGTGGATCTTGGCTGAAAGCAGAGAATACCAGAAAGATGTTTACCAATATTTTATTGACTATGCAAAGGTGTGGATAATAACATATTATGGATAACATTGGTGTGGATAATAACATATTATGGATAACATTGAGAAGAATGGGTATTCCAGAACACTTAATTGTGCTCATGAGGAACCCGTACTTAGACCAAGAGGAAGTTGTCGAACAGAACAAGGGGATACTGTGTGGTTTGAAATCAAGAAGAATGTGTGTCAGGGTTGTGTCCTTTCACCAAACTTATTCAATTTGCATGCTGAGCAAATAATCTGAGAAGCTGGACTACGTGAAGGATGGGGCATCAGGGTTGGAGGAAGACTCATTAACAACCTGTGATATACAGGTGACACAACGTTGCTTGCTTAAAGTGAAGAAGACTTGAAGCACTTACTGGTGAAGATCAAAGACAACAGCCTTCAGTATGGATTATACCTCAGCATAAAGAAAACAAAAATCCTCACAACTGGACCAATAAGCAACATCATGATAAATGGAGAAAAGATTGAAGTTGTCAAGGATTTCATTTTACTTGTTGATTTCAATCAACACCCATGGAAGCAGCAGTCGAGAATTCAAATGACATATTGCATTGGGTAAATATGCTTCAAAAGGCCTCTTTAAAGTGTTAAAAAGCAAAGATGTCATTTTGACGACTAAGGTGTGCCTGACCCAAGCCATGGTATTTTCAGTTGCCTCATATGCATGTGAAAGCTGAACAATGAATAAGGAAAATCAAAGAAGAATTGATGCCTTTGAATTATATTGGTGAAAAATATTGAATATACCAGGGACTGCCAGAAGTATGAACAAGTCTGTCTGGGAAGAAATACAACCAGAATTCTCCTTAGAAGTGAGGATGGCAAGACTTCATCTCACATATTTTGGACATTTTATCAGGAGGGACTTGTTCCTGGAGAAGGACATCATGCTTGGTAAAATGAAGCGTCAGTGAAAAAGAGGAAGACCCTCAAGAAGATGGATTGATGTAGTGGCTGTTATAATGGGCCCAAACATAGCAATAATTGTGAGGGTGGCACAGGACCCTGCAGTGCTATGTTCTGTTGTACTTGGGGTTGCAATGAATCGGAAGTGACTCAACAGCACCTAACAACAACGTACCTATACATACGTGTGTGTGTGTGTATGTATATATATATATATATATAAAACGTGTGTATATATACCAAAACTAAACCCATTGCTGTCAAGTCGATTGCGACTCATGGAGACCCCATGTGTTTCAGAGTTGAGCTGCACTCCACAGGGTTTTCTTGGTTGTAATCTTACAGAAGTAGATTGCTAGGCTTTCTTTTGTGGTGCCACTGGGTGGGTTTAAACTGCCAGCTTTTCAGTTGGTAGTCGAGTGCAAACCATTTATACTAATAGACACATACACATACCTGTATTGCTACTAAATTTCAAAGACGTTGCCTTTGCTGCGTATTTGTAACACCATTTTTAGCTTAAGCACAACTGAGGGTTAATGGTAATGTGACTTTGACAGTGCTGTTTCTGATTAAATGCCTCTTTCTACCAGCTGTGTTTGGATAAACTCTCTGAGAAACTGGTTTGAATTGGTTTATTTTAACATAGTCATTTGACTCATGTTCTAAAACATGCTACCTTTCTATGCTTGGCATACAACCAGCCTGTGATTTTCCTGTACGCTGGCTGCAGAAGATAGGAGAACCATGATTTAGGTGCAGTGCTGGCCAGACTGAGCCTCTTTGGGAGCAGGCGATGCTCCCCGTAGATGCCCCATTTATGATTTATCCATTATGTCAATTGTGAGTGTTTGGGGTTTTTTAGGTACTTTTAAATTATACCAAGTTTCAAAGTTATAGAAAAGTTTCCAGAATGATACAAATAATTCTCATGATTTCTTTACCTTGATTCTCCAAATGTTTACATTTTGGCTTATTTGCTTTGTCATTCTCTCTCTTGCTATCTCTCCCTGTGTGTAGTGGGGTTTCTGAACGATTTGACTGTAAGGGAGAGACCACATTACCCTTAAATTCATGAGTGAGTGTGTATTTCCAAAGATCAAGGACATCCATTCTCTTTCGTAACCACAGTATGATGCTTAAAATTAGGAAATTTAATATTAATACACTACTGGAGAAGGACATCATGCTTGGTAAAGCAGAGGATCAGCGAAAAAGAGGAAGACCCTCAATGAGATGGGGTGACACAGTGGTTGCAACAATAGGCTCGAACATTGTGAGAATGATGCAAGACCAGGCAGTGCTTCGTCCTGGTGTACATGGGATTGCTATGAGTGGGAACCGACTTGATGGCATCTAACAGCAACAATACTATTATCTAGTCCATAGCATAGATATGAATTTTGTTAGTTGTCCCAATAATATCTTTTATAGCTATTTTTAGCATCAATTATGCTTTAAAACACTGAATTTTGCTTTGCTACATCTATCTTTGCTTGGCCATTTTTTTTTCTTCTTTTTTGTCTCATTGTATTTAATTGAAGGAAAAGAATATTAAGTATTTTTGGTTTTTAAAACATTGCTTTACGTTTTACTGGAAACATTTTTAAGTATGTGAACCCAGATTATTTGAGAGGCTCTTGCGTTGTTAAATTTTATAACTGCTAGAACCCCGAGGAGCCCCATTGCCTGTATTTGTTAAATGAGCAAACGGATAAATGAGCAGTCAGCATTCTAATTTTAGATCACAGATGTCTCAGGTTCCTAATTACTAATGACCCTGGATTTTTTTTTTTTCCATTAGCGTTACCTCTTTGTGCTTCAGAACTTACCCCTTAGCCTGTGGCCTCTGACGTAGGTCCGTACTCTTTACTGAGATTGTAAGTACCCATCATTTCCCCTCTCCTCAAAAGGAAGTATTTTGTGGACTCTGTGAAAGGCGTTTTCATTCTATTTCCCCACAGCCTACATCTTCCTTCCCATTATAACATAAACCGAGGCCTCCCAGCTTTATTGTCCCTTATCTAAATTCTTATTTAATCAATTACAATGGGACATTTGGGGATACTTTTTCATCAAAGTTTTCCCCCATTCTCATGGTGTTTATTGATTCACTTGGCAAAAGAGCAGCAATTTGTAAGAGGACAGAGGGAACTGTGGGTAGACGAAAGTGCTCTGGGCTCAGTCACATGATCTCGTATGGTCTGGGACGTGGTTCCAACAGCTCCATGTTACAAATAAAGAACTGAGGCTCAGAGAGGACCAAGGACTCTGGTAAAGACACAAATAGACTATCAAGAGTAAGTGTGACCCATCCTGGAATAATCATCTAAAAACGTTCATTGTTACTCTAAATAAGCTACTATATGTAGAACATTTAGAATAGTGCCTGGCACATAGGATGTGCTCAGTGTTTACTTTGATCATGCTGATGATTTTTATTTGTATGTTACTTCTAGCACAAATTCTAGTCTAATAGTCTATGCGGCCAGGAGTGGCAAGCAGGTTTATCTTGAGTGTTAACTGGATCACTTGCTAGGGCCTCCCAGGAACATTACAGAGAGAAGAGCTCTGGCCGCAATTCTCTTCTGTCTTCCTCTTGTCCTCTCTTCTCTCTGCTCTTCTCTTCTCATGTCCAAAGCACTATTGGTTGTTATTACAGAACAATTTAGCCATACTTTTGATTGAGGGAGGAGGATGATTTATCGTCCCCCAAGTAAGAGAGAAAGAGAGAGAGAAAAGAAATGAGGGAAAAGAGTTAGGGGTAGGCAAGTGGAAAGACAAAGAAGAGCAAAAAGCGGGTAAGCCAGGAAAGGCCAGAGAAAATGAGGAGGATCTCAGGAGAACATCTCTGGTTTCATGTGGCATGACCCACTTGGATGAGTGGGAGGGGCTCACTTACCCAGGAATTTTCAAGGTAGAAAATGTTAGTAGTCGTCTGAACAAAGCAGGTCTTCAAGTGATTTCGTTCTGGTCCAAATCCCTGCTGAGAATTTGCATTTCTAACAAGTGTGAATGCAATGCTAACACTGCTGGTTAGGGACCCATTCTGAGAGCCACTAGTAGAGAGCAGTGGTTCTCAAAATTTATTGCACGTAAGGATCACCTGGAAATCTTGTTAAACTGTAGATTCCGATTCGGTGTATCTAGGGTGGAAATGCGAATTCTCAGAAGGGGTTGAAACTGGTGCTGCTGTATTCCTTTTACTTTAATTAGGCATGATTTATTTAATTTATTTTTTTATTCTTCCCACGTACAATGCAGTGACGTTAGTTATATTTATCATGTTGTTCGACTATTACCATTATCCTTTTCCAAACTCTCCCATCACTCTTTTTTTTTTTTTGTTAGCTTTTGGTGTTTTTTTTTTTTTAATAGTTTTTATTATGCTTTAAGTGAAAGTTTACAAATCAAGTCAGTCTGTCACATATAAGCTTATATACACCTTACTCCATACTCCCACTTACTCTCCCCCTAATGAGTCAGCCCGCTCCCTCCTTCCAGTCTCTCCTTTCGTGACAATTTTGCCAGTTTCTAACCCTCTCTACCCTCCTATCTCCCCTCCAGACAGGAGATGCCAACACAGTCTCAAGTGTCCACCTGATACAAGTAGCTCACTCTTCGTCAGCATCTCTCTCCAACCCATTGTCCAGTCCCTTCCATGTCTGATGAGTTGTCTTCTCTCCCATCACTCTTTTTTTTTTTTTATAATAACTTTTATTAAGCTTCAAGTGAACGTTTACAAATCCAATCAGTCTGTCACATATAAGTTTACATACATCTCACTCCCTACTCCCACTTACTCTCCCCGTCTTGAGTCAGCCCTTTCAGTCTCTCCTTTCTTGACAATTTTGCCGGCTTCCCTCTCTCTCTATCCTCCCATCCCCCCTCCAGACAAGAGTTGCCAACACAATCTCAAGTGTCCACCTGATATAATTAGCTCACTCTTCATCAGCATCTCTCTCCCACCCGCTGACCAGTCCCTTTCATTTCTGATGAGTTGTCTTCGGGGATGGTTCCTGTCCTGTGTCAACTGAAGGTCTGGGGAGCATGGCCGCCGGGATTCCTCCAGTCTCAGTCAGACAATTAAGTTTGGTCTTTTTATGAGAATTTGGGGTCTGTATCCCACTGATCTCCTGCTCCCTCAGGGTCCTCTGCTGTGCTCCCTGTCAGGGCAGTCATCGATTGTGGCCGGGCACCAACTAGTTCTTCTGGTCTCAGGATGATGTAGGTCTCTGGTTCATGTGGCCCTTTCTGTCTCTTGGGCTCTTAGTTGTCATGTGGGCTTGGTGTTCTTCATTTTTCTTTGCTCCAGGTGGGTTGAGACCAATTGCTGCATCTTAGATGGCTGCTTGTTAGCATTTAAGACCCCAGACGCCACATTTCAAAGTGGGATGCAGAATGATTTCATAATAGAATTATTTTGCCAATTGACTTAGAAGTCCCCGCAAACCATGCTCCCCAGACCCCCGCGCTTGCTCCGCTGACCTTTGAAGCATTCATTTTATCCCGGAAACTTCTTTGCTTTTGGTCCAGTCCAATTGAGCTGACCTTCCATGTATTGAGTGTTGTCTTTCCCTTCACCTAAAGCAGTTCTTATCTACTGATTAATCAATAAAAAAACCCTCTCCCACCCTCCCTCCCTCTCTCCCCCCCTCGTAACCACAAAAGTATGTGTTCTTCTCAGGTTTACTGTTTCTCAAGATCTTATAATAGTGGTCTTATACAATATTTGTCCTTTTGCCTCTGACTAATTTCGCTCAGCATAATGCCTTCCAGGTTCCTCCATGTTATGAAATGTTTCAGAGATTCGTCACTGTTCTTTATCGATGCGTGGTATTCCATTGTGTGAATATACCACAATTTATTTAACCATTCATCCGTTGATGGACACCTTGGTTGCTTCCAACTTTTTGCTATTGTAAACAGAGCTGCAATAAACATGGGTGTGCATATATCTGTTTGTATGAAGGCTCTTGTATCTCTAGGGTATATTCCTAGGAGTGGGATTTCTGGGTTGTATGGTAGTTCTATTTCTAACTGTTTAAGATAACGCCAGATAGATTTCCAAAGTGGTTGTACCATTTTACATTCCCACCAGCAGTGTATGAGAGTTCCAATCTCTCCGCAGCCTCTCCAACATTTATTATTTTGTGTTTTTTGGATTAATGCCAGCCTTGCTGGTGTGAGATGGAATCTCATCGTAGTTTTAATTTGCATTTCTCTAATGGCTAATGATTGAGAGCATTTTCTCATGTATCTGTTGGCTGCCTGAATATCTTCTTTAGAGAAATGTGTGTTCATATCCTTTGCCCACTTCTTGATTGGGTTGTTTGTCTTTTTGTGGTTGAGTTTTGACAGAATCATGTAGATTTTAGAGATCAGGCGCTGGTCGGAGATGTCATAGCTGAAAATTCTTTCCCAATCTGTAGGTGGTCTTTTTACTCTTTTGGTGAAGTCTTTAGATGAGCATAGGTGTTTGATTTTTAGGAGCTCCCAGTTATCTGGTTTCTCTTCATCATTTTTGGTAATGTTTTGTATTCTGTTTATACCTTGTATTAGGGCTCCTAGGGTTGTCCCAATTTTTTCTTCCATGATCTTTATCGTTTTAGTCTTTATGTTTAGGTCTTTGATCCACTTGGAGTTAGTTTTTGTGCATGGTGTGAGGTATGGGTCCTGTTTCATTTTTTTGCAAATGGATATCCAGTTATGCCAGCACCATTTGTTAAAAAGGCTGTCTTTTCCCCAGTTAATTGACACTGGTCCTTTGTCAAATATCAGCTGCTCATACGTGGATGGATCTATGTCTGGGTTCTCAATTCTGTTCCATTGGTCTATGTGTCTGTTGTTGTACCAATACCAGGCTGTTTTGACTACTGTGGCTGTATAATAGGTTCTGAAGTCAGGTAAGGTGAGGCCTCCCACTTTCTTCTTCTTTTTCAGTAGTGCTTTGCTTATCCGGGGCTTCTTTCCCTTCCATATGAAATTGGTGATTTGTTTCTCTATCCCCTTAAAATATGACATTGGAATTTGGATTGGAAGTGCGTTAAATGTATAGATGGCTTTTGGTAGAATAGACATTTTTACTATGTTAAGTCTTCCTATCCATGAGCAAGGTATGTTTTTCCACTTAAGTATGTCCTTTTGAATTTCTTGTAGTAGAGCTTTGTAGTTTTCTTTGTATAGGTCTTTTACATCCTTGGTAAGATTTATTCCTAAGTATCTTATCTTCTTGGGGGCTACTGTGAATGGTATTGATTTGGTTATTTCCTCTTCGGTGTTCTTTTTGTTGATGTAGAGGAATCCAAGTGATTTTTGTATGTTTATTTTATAACCTGAGACTCTGCCAAACTCTTCTATTAGTTTCAGTAGTTTTCTGGAGGATTCCTTAGGGTTTTCTGTGTATATAATCATGTCATCTGCAAATAGTGATAACTTTACTTCTTCCTTGCCAATCCGGATACCTTTTATTTCTTTGTCTAGCCTGATTGCCCTGGCTAAGACTTCCAACACGATGTTGAATAAGAGTGGTGATAAAGGGCATCCTTGTCTGGTTCCCGTTCTCAAGGGAAATGCTTTCAGGTTCTCTCCATTTAGAGTGATATTGGCTGTTGGCTTTGCATAGATGCCCTTTATTATGTTGAGGAATTTTCCTTCAATTCCTATTTTGGTAAGAGTTTTTATCATGAATGGGTGTTGGACTTTGTCAAATGCCTTTTCTGCATCAATTGATAAGATCATGTGGTTTTTGTCTTTTGTTTTATTTATGTGATGGATTACATTAATGGTTTTTCTGATATTAAACCAGCCTTGCATACCTGGTATAAATCCCACTTGATCAGGGTGAATTATTTTTTTGATGTGTCGTTGGATTCTATTGGCTAGAATTTTGTTGAGGATTTTTGCATCAATGTTCATGAGGGATATAGGTCTATAATTTTCTTTTTTTGTAATGTCTTTACCTGGTTTTGGTATCAGGGAGATGGTGGCTTCATAGAATGAGTTGGGTAGTATTCCGTCATTTTCTATGCTTTGGAATACCTTTAGTAGTAGTGGTGTTAACTCTTCTCTGAAAATTTGGTAGAACTCTGCAGTGAAGCCGTCCGGGCCAGGACTTTTTTTTGTTGGGAGTTTTTTGATTACCGTTTCAATCTCTTTTTTTGTTATGGGTCTATTTAGTTGTTCTACTTCTGAATGAGTTAGTTTAGGTAGGTAGTGTTTTTCCAGGAATTCATCCATTTCTTCTAGGTTTTCAAATTTGTTAGAGTACAATTTTTCATAATAATCTGAAATGATTCTTTTAATTTCATTTGGTTCTGTTGTGATGTGGTCCTTCTCATTTCTTATTCGGGTTATTTGTTTCCTTTCCTGTATTTCTTTAGTCAGTCTAGCCAATGGTTTATCAATTTTGTTAATTTTTTCAAAGAACCAGCTTTTGGCTTTGTTAATTCTTTCGATTGTTTTTCTGTTCTCTAATTCATTTAGTTCAGCTCTAATTTTTATTATTTGTTTTCTTCTGGTGCCTGATGGATTCTTTTGTTGCTCAGTTTCTATTTGTTCAAGTTGTAGGGACAGTTCTCTGATTTTGGCTCTTTCTTCTTTTTGTATGTGTGCATTTATCGATATAAATTGGCCTCTGAGCACTGCTTTTGCTGTGTCCCAGAGGTTTTGATAGGAAGTATTTTCATTCTCGTTGCTTTCTATGAATTTCCTTATTCCCTCCTTGATGTCTTCTATAACCCAGTCTTTTTTCAGGAGGGTATTGTTCATTTTCCAAGTATTTGATTTCTTTTCCCTCGTTTTTCTGTTATTGATCTCTAGTTTTATTGCCTTGTGGTCTGAGAAGATGCTTTGTAATATTTCGATGTTTTGGACTCTGCAAAGGTTTGTTTTATGACCTAATATGTGGTCTATTCTAGAGAATGTTCCATGTGCGCTGGAAAAAAAAGTATACTTTGCAGCAGTTGGGTGGAGAGTTCTGTATAAGTCAATGAGGTCAAGTTGGTTGATTGTTGTAATTAGATCTTCCGTGTCTCTGTTGAGCTTCTTACTGGATGTCCTGTCCTTCTCCGAAAGTGGTGTGTTGAAGTCTCCTACTATAATTGTGGAGGTATCTATCTCGCTTTTCAGTTCTGTTAAAATTTGATTTATGTATCTTGCAGCCCTGTCATTGGGTGCGTAAATATTTAATATGGTTATGTCTTCCTGATCAATTGTCCCTTTTATCATTATATAGTGTCCTTCTTTATCCTTTGTGGTGGATTTAAGTCTAAAGTCTATTTTGTCAGAAATTAATATTGCTACTCCTCTTCTTTTTTGCTTATTGTTTGCTTGATATACTTTTTTCCATCCTTTGAGTTTTAGTTTGTTTGTGTCTCTAAGTCTAAGGTGTGTCTCTTGTAGGCAGCATATAGATGGATCGTGTTTCTTTATCCAGTCTGTGACTCTCTGTCTCTTTATTGGTGCATTTAGTCCATTTACATTCAGGGTAATTATAGATAAATAAGTTTTTAGTGCTGTCATTTTGATGCCTTTTTATGTGTGTTGTTGACAATTTCATTTTTCCACACACTTTTTTGTGCTGAGGCGTTTTTCTTAGTAAATTGTGAGATCCTCATTTTCATAGTGTTTGACTTTATGTTAGTTGAGTCGTTACGTTTTTCTTGGTTTTTGTCTTGAGTTATAGAGTTGTTATGCCTTTTTGTGGTTACCTCATTATATACCCCTATTTTTCTAAGTAAAAACCTAACTTGTATTGTTCTATATCGCCTTGTATCACTCTCCATATGGCAGTTCAATGCCTCCTGTATTTAGTCCCTCTTTTTGATTATTGTGATCTTTTACCTATTGACTTCCATAATTCCCTGTTATGTGTATTTTTTTTTTTTAATTAATCTTAATTTGTTTGTTTTTGTGATTTCCCTATTTGAGTTGATATCAGGACGTTCTGTTTTGTGACCTTGTGTTGTGCTGATATCTGATATTATTGGTTCTGTGACCAAACAATATCCTGTAGTATTTCTTGTAGCTTTGGTTTGGTTTTTGCAAATTCTCTAAACTTGTGTTTGTCTGTAAATATCTTAATTTCGCCTTCATATTTCAGAGAGAGTTTTGCTGGATATATGATCCTTGGTTGGCAGTTTTTCTCCTTCAGTGTTCTGTATATGTCGTCCCATTCCCTTCTTGCCTGCATGGTTTCTGCTGAGTAGTCAGAACATATTCTTATTGATTCTCCCTTGAAGGAAACCTTTCTTTTCTCCCTGGCTGCTTTTAAAATTTTCTGTTTATCTTTGGTTTTGGTGAGTTTGATGATAATATGTCTTGGTGTTTTTCTTTTTGTATCAATCTTAAATGGGGTTCGATGAGCATCTTGGATAGATATCCTTTCGTCTTTCATGATGTCAGGGAAGTTTTCTGTCAGAAGTTCTTCAACTATTTTCTCTGTGTTTTCTGTCCCCCCTCCCTGTTCTGGGACTCCAATCACCCGCAAGTTATCCTTCTTGATAGAGTCCCACATAATTCTTAGGGTTTCTTCATTTTTTTTAATTCTTTTATCTGATTTTTTTTCAGCTATGTTGGTGTTGATTCCCTGGTCCTCCAGATGTCCCAGTCTGCATTCTAATTGCTTGAGTCTGCTCCTCTGACTTCCTAGTGTGTTGTCTAATTCTGTTATTTTATTGTTAATCTTTTGGATTTCTACATGTTGTCTCTCTATGGATTCTTGCAACTTATTAATTTTTCCAGTATGTTCTTGAATAATCTTTTTGAGTTCTTCAACAGTTTTATCAGTGTGTTCCTTGGCTTTTTCTGCAGATATCCTAATTTCATTTGTGATATCATTAAGCATTCTGTAAATTAGTTTTTTATATTCTGTATCTGATAATTCCAAAATTGTATCTTCATTTGGGAAAGATTTTGATTCTTTTGTCTGGGGGGTTGGAGAAGCTGTCAGGGTCTGCTTCTTTAAGTGGTTTGATATGGATTGTTGTCTCCGAGCCATCACTGGGAAACTAGTTTTTCCAGAAAATCCACTAAAAAAAAACTGCAGTCAGATCCCTATCAGAGTTCTCCCTCTGGCTCAGGCTATTCAGATGTTAATGAAGCCGCCTGGGGAGGGTGGGGGAGGGAACAGAGAGATAGGAGAGTAGCACCTCAGAATATAGCCAGAGTTGCTTGTCTTGCTTGGAATGACTGTTATATCTGAGATTCCCGCGGGCGCGTCGCCTATGTGTGCTGGCTGTGTGGAGATTGCCCCCAGGGGGTCTGGCCCGCTGGAGTCACGGTCAGATCCTCCGCTTCCAGCCCCACGCCCAGCGTCAAGGCTCCCCTACTGGGACGGTGCACTCTCAACTCCAAAATCAGTCGCTGCCTCCCGGGGACTTCTCGTCCCTCCAGCCGCGTGGCCGTGCCGCCCCCGTGAACCAGGTGGGCCCCCTCCCGGGGTTAGTTCAGATGGGTGGAGTAGCTCCCCGTGCTTGTGCCGCGACCAAGTGTCCCGGCTGGAACGCTGTTCTCCCCACTCCAATACCAGTCGCTGCCTCCCGGGGACTTCTCCTACCGGCTGCGTCCCACGCTGCCCACGCGACCCGGCTGGTCCCCTTCCCGGGGTTAGTTCAGGGGGTGGAGCAACTCTCCGTGTTTATGGCGTACCTGCGAGCAGTCCAAATCCCTGCGGGACGGTTCCCCGGCTCGGATGCTGCTCTTTCTGCTCCAAGATCAGTCACTGCCTCCCGGGGACTTCTCCTACCGGCTGCGTCCCACGCCGCCCGTGGAACCGGCTGGTCCCCCTCCCGGGGTTAGTTCAGGGGGGTGGAGCAGGTCTCTGTGCTTGTGCCGTACCTGACTGGTACGCTGGCTCCAGGCTCTGGAAACTATCGCTGCTTCCCCGTATTAGTTCGTTCTCCGTCTCTAAATCCGTGTTTGTTGTTCAGGGTTCGTAGATTGTTATGTATGTGATCGATTCACTTGTTTTTCCGTGTCTTTGTTGTAAGAGGGATCCGAGGTAACATCTGCCTAGTCCGCCATCTTGGCTCCGGCCCTCTCCCATCACCCTTAATGGATGCTCAGTCTCTCCTAAACAATGAGTCAAGTTCCCCTTTCCCCCTCCCTCCCAACTGCTCCTGGTAACCACTAATAAACTTTGGACTCTATATACGTGCCTATCCTAGATATTTCATGTAAGTGGAATCATACAATATTTGTCCCTTCGTGACTAACTTTGTAAATCCTCTTCTTGACTTGACTACACTTCAGGCTTTCTCTCTAACCCCAAGGCCCTTGCGTTAACTGTTTCCTCTCCTAAGAACACTCCCCTCCTCTCCCCACAGGCATCCCATACTTCTTCTGTTATGTAACTATTTTGACAGTATGTGTTTAATATCTGCTTTCCTCCCGTTGACTATGAGCTCCTTGAGGACAGGGTTGCCAAGTCTCTCTGGCTAACCACAGTGCCTGGTACATGAAAACCAAAAGGCAAACCGGTTGCTGTCAAGTCAAATCTGACTCACAGGGACCCTATAGGACAGGGTAGAACTGCCCCATAGAGTTTCCAAGGAGTGGCTGGTGGATTCAAACTGCCGACCTTTTGGTTGGCAGTAATTAGGCATAATTTACTGAGCACATGTGATGTCAAGTCACCTTCCTGATGGTTATAAAATATGAATGAGCAAGAGACAGGCCCTCTTCTGACACCCCCATTGTCTCCTTCTGCCATAGGCCCCACCAGGCCCTATAATCTACAGCATACAAAACTTCGTCATATTAATTGCTCTATCAGTGTCTGTTCTCTTGACTAGATTGTAAGCCCAATGAAGGACAGACTCTGTCTTTCTTACCATGGTGTCTACAGAGACTATTGGGAGTGCTCAAGAAAGATTTGTTTGTTCCAAAAGAAAAGAGTAAGATGAATTTATAACACCTACAAAACAGGTCCCTGGTGGCATAGTGGTTAAGCATTTGGCTACTAACCAAAAGGTTGGCAGTTCGAATCCACCAGCCTTTCCTTGGAAACCCTATGGGGCAGTTCTACTCTGTTCTGTAGGGTTGCTATGCATCAGAATCAACTTGATGGCAATGGGTTTGGTTTTTCATAAAACAGGTCTAGTAGAAATGGTTCTATGGCTGAAGGAGTCAGGAAAGACTCTGTAACTACAGTGCTCAGAGAGGGTGGCATCTGAGCAAGTGTGGCATGATGGGAGGATATGACTGGCAGACATGATGGCAAGGGGACAGGCATTACAGTGCAGGGTTGGGAAAACTCCATGTGCATTTACACAGAACAGGGCTAGGGGCATAATCAACAGCAGCTCAGACCTGTGGCTGCTCTGGGCAGGCTCATATTTGTGTCCCTTCAAATATATTATGTGGACATTTTTTCAATATATTTTTAGTGAAACCAAAACCAAATCAATCCCGTTGCAGTTGAGACGATTCCAACTCATAGCGACCCTATAGGACAGAGTAGAACTGTCCCAAAGGTTTTCCAAGGAGCACCTAGTGGATTTGAACTGCCGACCACTTGGTTAGCAGCCATAGCTCTTAACCACTACGCCACCAGGGTTCCATAGTCAGGGAGAGCATAAATTGATTTCCTATTAATAACAATTCTTTACCTCATCCTTTATGTTTTAAAACACATGTCAACTGACCCTTTCCCTTCTTTTCTGGCCTTCTTTGAACAAAATTCCATCCACACGATGTTTAGCAACATGTGAGCAACATAAACCAAAAAAAAAAAACCAAACCCATTGCCGTTGAGTTTCCAAGGAGCACCTGGTGGATTTGAACTGCTGACCTTTTGGTTAGCAACTGTAGCTGTTAACCACTATGCCACTAGGATTTCGGTGAGCAACATAGGATGTAGCAAAAAGGCAGAGTAGGCTGAGTGGAGCATAGAGCCTGGCCCCGTCATGTACTATTCGTGTGACCCTGGACAAACCGCTTACCCACTCTGTACGTCAGCTTCTTCATCAGTAAAATGATGATATTAGTACCTACCTCAGAGGGTTGCTGTACAGATTAAATACATTTATATAGGTAAAGCATTTACGACAGTGCCTGATGCATAATCTATGTGATTTAAGTTTTAGGTGTTAACCTTATTAGTATTTCAAAGAGAGAAGGAGTAGAAAGCTTGCATCATTTCACTTGAAGTGATTTGGCTGTTTTCTCCGATCTTACTTCTCTGCCTTGCAGCTGCTGAGTTACCTCTTCTGTTCCTTTCTCTTCCCACACTCAGCCTTCCACTTCCTGCCTCCCCTTCTCAGCTCATGCCTCTCCAGGACTCTAAATTCTGAACTCCAAGCTTGTAAGCTCAGAGCCTCTACTGAATCCTGTTAGCATGAATGCCAAAGGCTTTATACTGACAATGGAGGTTTTACTCGTGTTTCTCTACATTCTTTTAGTTAAGTACATTTTATGGACTGGGCGTCTGGCTGACTTGCCTCTTAAGGTTAACTTTGAGCATGTGGGAGAAGAAGGGAGTAGCAGGAGTAAGGTAGCCAAGGGCCGATGAGGTCAGATTTGGACAGCCTTGAAGAAGCAGTGTAGTTTCGTTGGCAGTAGGGAGCCATTGAAGGCTTTTGATCAGAAGAGCAGGCACATGTATGCATTTAACAACAAATGGTCCTCCAAGTATGATTATTTCAAGACCCTCTATTTCCCACAAAGGATAAGCCAGTCACAATGCTGTAAAACAAAGATGGCCGTACCCTATAAATCTACATTATTGTTGTTGTATGCTATTGAGCTGATTTTCAGCTTATAGTGACCCCATGTGAGAGTAAAACTGCACCATAGGGTTTTTTAGGCTGTAATCTTTATGGGAGCATCTCTCTAAGCTTTTCTCCCACAGAGCCTCTGAGCGAGTTTGAACTGCTAATCTTTCGGTTAGCAGCCAAGTGCTTAACTGTTGTATGACTAAAAAAAAAAAAACTAGGGCTCCTTAAATCTGCATAGTCATGTCATAAATAGCATGGTCTGAGTTACCCTCCTTCCATCTCATGGAATCTAGCATGCATTTACCACGTGTCTGCTGTGAGCACAGCCCTGTGCCCAGCCCTGGTTCTCCACAAGGGTGGTTCTTTAAGCTGTTTTTATTGCTGGTCCTCCTTAAAGTCCCTGATCAGTCATTTCAAAACAGCAAAATTTCCCCGGCTGTTGAGAAGGGTAGAGTGATAATTGCACTGACAACTTTGTTTTACAAACCATTTAGTACAAGGTAGATTTTTACCTGAGTCTCAGTATCTCTGCAGGTTGAAGACAAGAGAGATACTGACAAAGATGGCTGGATTTAGGTCAGTCCTAGTAGGTATCAGCTGACCCACAGTTTACATCATGAAAACTTCAGTGGGATGGTGGCAACCTCATCCTTAATACCATGTTATTTAATTTGGGAACTCCCAAATTGAGGACCAAGTCACCATCAGCAATGGCTGTTCTTAGTCTGGTGACAGAGGGTGGGCTACTGCTGCCCGACATCTATTTCAGGTTGCGAGAGACATCATTCTTCCAGGCATGACTGTGTGGTTGTCCTGACAACTCCTCTCCACTTAGTGAGAAAGTGGTCTCCTGGGCAGGCCTCAGAAAGGTTCCTGAGAGAAATTCAGGCTCGTTATCAGAGATCCAGGATGTGCAGCAGCCCACAGTCCTAAAAACCTGTGGCGATAAGGGAGAGAAGAAGACAGAAGGGGAAATTGGGAAAGGGAAGGTGCTATTTTTGAAGTCTTGACTGTTACCTCATGACAGCCAGTTCTGTCAGATACATTTGCCCGTGCTGGCAGTTTCAAGCCCACGCTCTTATCTCGATGAGGTGGAGCTCTCTTTGTTCTGTTAACCAGTAACCAGTTGCTGTTGTCGAGTGGATTCAGACTCATGGTGACCCCATGGGTGTCAGAGTAGGACTGTGCTTCCTACAGTTTTCAATATCTGATTTTTCAGAAGTAGATCTCCAGGCCTTTCTTTCCAGGTGCCTCTGGGTAGACTCCAATCTCCAGCCTTTTGGTTAGCAACCTGGCGTGTGAACTATTTGTACTATTCAAGGAGACCTTGCTCCCCTAGCACCCTAGTAATCCCTGGAAAACTTCCAGTGCTGTCCACACTTAAATTTCTCTCTCATCATCACATTCACCCCAGTGTGTCACCCTGCCTCCCTTTTGCATTCTCCTCAGCCAGTGTTAGATGTTAAGCTTTACCTTTAGCCTCTTTGGACTTTAGATCTGATGAAGAACCCCCATCAAGGGCCCGCTGGTGACAAGTGAACCTGAAGTCATGATCAGAGAATGGGAAACTGGGTCCAGGGCTGTCAACATGAGAAACCATTTCTCCAGGGGTGAGGATTGAAGTGCATGTAACCAGCATTGCTGGCAGTGGCCTTGCCTAGTGCCTGCAGCCAGGGAAACCAGCAGGTAAAACAAAGTGCATTCTGCCAGCCAAGGACCTATGGAAGAAGAGGTAATAGGGAGAGGGAGATGCTGGAATCAGGAGGAGCCATCAGAGCTTGGCCAAGGAGAGGAGTTTTGAAAGCCTGGTAACCCATTGCTGTTGAGTAGATTCATATGTTGCTACACATTGTGTGGACCGAATTTTGTTCAAAGAAGACCAGAAAAGAAGGGAAAGGGTCAGAAGGACAGAGTAGAACTGCTCCCATAGAGTTTCCAAGGAGCGCCTGGTGGATTTGAACTGCCAACATTTTGTTTAGCAGCCGTAGCACTTAACCACTATACCACCAGGGTTTCTGAAAGCCTGATATGAGCATGTTAGTGATTTCACATTGAAGACTCAGCCTCCCAGTATTAACTTTCATTTGTGAATTCTTTGCATCGACAAGACTGAGGCTCTTGTAATGCCTCAGTGATGGAAGACAGGGAAGCACAGCTGCCTGGGCCTTTTTCCCAGACACACCCAGCTGCCAGTTTCCACTGCCCTCCTGTCCAGTGTTTTCCAGGAATGCTAAGAAGCAGTTGGATCTAACAATGCCCTCAGAAGAACTTGCTCCTTTTTGTTGAAATGAACCAAATATATATATATATATATATATATATATATATGTAGCTGGAATAGAAATAGATCTTTAAGCAACACATAAATTAGATTATTCCTCTCGTTCTTGTTTAGTCAAGGCTTGCTGTGGGGCCCTGACTTAGGGCCCCATGCTCTAAAGAGAACCAGAGGCTCAGCATAGAGGGCACTGGAACATTCTCAAGCTGAACAAAAAGATCACAGAAGTTCTCAGATCTCTCTAACTTGAGGATTAGGACAAATATCCATCGTGGAAACTTAATATCAGGGGAGACCAAGGAAATTGAGGTCAGAGGGGTTAAGTGACTTGTATAAGATCACTTATTTATTTGTTCAAGAGATATTTACTGATCCCAGGCATTAGGAGAAATGTTAAAATAGTGTTATAAAGAAAAGTGCTTTAAGATTCACCAGACCAGGTCTGCTCCAGTCATGTGGAATGGCAAGCACAGGAGCCTTTTCAAACCCACATCAAGCTGGGAAGCATCTGAAGCTCCCCTTGAGGGATGTGGAAGTACAAGGTCTTGACTCAGCCTTAGGCCCTAAGTGCAGCCTCTGTTGTGCCCCCTCCTAGATGTCCACGGAACCCAGCCTCCCCTCTACATCCTTCTATGTGTCCCTAGTCCTTACTGGACTTTGGTCTAAGATTGCTGAGCATGCCGAAGTTCGCCACCTCCTCTCTTCCCAGAAGAGCATTTTTCTGGCTAACCATGCATGTAGTTGTCCCTGACTTTATCTTCCTCCTGTCTACCCCATCTCCAAAGCTGGACTCTTTTTTTTTTTTTTGTACCTACAGCCACTGACTGGATTCTAGGTTCCTGTTCCATTTGCATTGACTTCCCTGGAACTACACCCTACCATATCCAGAGCATCCTCTGCTATTCCTGCCTATCAGCTTGGAGCCTGGACGCACGTGCCTGTGGCAGTGATCTGAGGTTACCATACCCCACTGACATGGGGATAAGGGCTTGCTTGGATGCCCATCCCTTAGCCAGGATGGTCTTTTGCCCCTAGCCCTAGCCCTGTGCATGAGTTTAGTCCCCACTTTCTGCCAGCCTACCACTATAGTCTGAAAGTACAGCAGGAACTCTGTGGACACAGAGCCTTTCCCAAGCCCTTCAGCCATGGCACTGTTTCTACTTGGCGTTGTTTTCTAGGTGTATATAAACTCATCTTACTCTTTCTTTTGGAGCAAGCAAATCTTTCTTGAGCACTCCCAATAGTTTCTGTAGACAACATGGTTACCATCGTTACTTCTTGATTTTTTTTTTTGTTTTAGGCATTATCTCTTGAGTTCTCACTATTGAAGATGAGTTAACTCTTCTTCTATCACCCTCAACATGACTACAAATGGGTAACCTTCCATCTCTTGATCCTCTGAATATAATTATTTTATACATTTGGTTAGATGTATCAATATTCATTATTTACATTATTGAGATTATGTAAATACTGTTCACAGCTAAGCCACATAGGAGATTACGTTTACATATCTTTTTCTACATAGCATTTTATTTTCCCTAGTGTTCCTAATTGTCTTATTTTTTTCGTTTGCTGGCTTTGTATGTACTTTTCCCTAATGAAACCATAAACCCTTCCTCAGTTGTGTAAATCTTTTCCAAACACATTGCCTATTCTATGAATTTATTTTCTCAGAGAACTTCCTCTAGGAGATTTCTGGTCTGATTCCATTAAGACTGGACTGGTTACTTTCTATGCTTGCTGCATAGCTACTCTTTTGGGATTTGCCTTCACCATCATCCTGGGGATTTTCCTTTTATTCTCTTTCTTATGTTAGGTGCACTCTGTACTAGGGCGAATGTTTTTCTTGTAAGGTTCTAGTAACACCTGAAGTCCTTTAACTTCAGGTGGAGGAGAGGGAATCAGCATCAGAATCAGCACAAAGCTGATTGCCCTGAGGTGGAGGTCAGACATACTTTCACTCTCCTTTTTACCATTCTGACACCAGCTGTCTTCCCCATGGCACTCTCTACCTTTCTAGGGAGAGGGACTGCAGTGACATAGCAAAGACTGTGAATAAAGGAAGGGTGAAGTTATTGGGAGCAGTAATCTACACCTTCTTCCCTCTTAGGCATAATTATTTATGTTCTTACATATGCAAAATATACTCACTTTCTCTGTAAAACAGTCCCAAAGTCATATCTAACTGTAGCATTAGGCTCAAAATTCAGGATCTCGTTATCTATGTCAGGTCCAAATGTGGCTTCTCTTGACCCATGAACTGAAAAGGCAATTTATTTGCCCTTCCCGTACCCAACATACAAAGGGGCAAATGGGGCAGGGTAACTATGGTAGATAACTCCTTTTGAAAAGAAGGATGGGTAGTTCAAATGTTGCCTAAGCACAGAAAATATATCTTAATTTGAGAATCTTTTAGTGGTAGGAGAAGCTTGAGATGAGAAAAAATTTTTCTTTCCAATCCAGCTAGTCCCAGGAATTCTGAGTTCTCTCTATTCCTGCTCAGTTGTGTTAACAAATCCAGTTCTTTTCTGAGTTTATCTCTTTCTTGTAGTACCTTATCAACAACAACTAGCAGGATCTAGCTCATGCTGTCAACATTCCACCTAGGAAACCTTGCTGAAGGCTTTGAGTTCATTAGGTGTATTTTCTATCTTCCAAATTTTTGAAGGTAACAATTTTACCAAATGTTTTTCCATTAAAAAACATGAGTTGCCATTTTTCCAGCCTCCTATATTATTCCCATCAAAATAGTTTCTTTGCCATCCGTGACCTGTTACTAAAGCAAATATCATATTCTTTAGTTTTATACGACAGTATTCCACTTCTAGGTAATAACTATTTCCATCTCAGCCAATTATTCTATGGAACAAATAATCACAAAATACCAGTGGTATATTATAGCTTATTGGTTCTTTTTTCACCCGTGTGGCTGTAGGTCAACTAGGCTTGGTCGGGATTAAATCGAGACTATATGTTTAGATCAGGTCTATCCTGTATGTCTCTCATTCTTCTTGTAACAGCAGGCTACTGAGGGTATAAGTCTTCTCACAGCTATGTCAGAACTGCAAGAGGGGCAAGTGGAAGCACAAGACGTCTTTTAAGGCCTAAGCTCAGAACTTATTCACTTTTACTTCTGTACATATTCCATTGACCATTTAAGCCTCATAGGCAAACACAACTTCAAGTGAGGCAGAGACATATGTTCCACTGCTAGTGGGAACAACTACAAAATCACATGGCAGAGAAAAGGTGAAGAGTTTGGAGCATAACGCAATCTATTACAGTTATACTGGCTCAAAGGAAGGAGATCTGGGGGGTCTGTCTCTTAAGAAGACTTTCAAGTGATATTCTTGCTTTTAGCCCCAACATTAACTGCTACTTCCAGAAATACTTGGTGCTGCCAATTCCTGAGCCATTTGGGGGTTATGCAGTGTAAACCTGGTTGCTTCTTAACTTTCTCCACTACTGCCTTAAAATTCAATATTTTCAGGTTTGTTGAGTCAGTTAGCATTTGTCCATTCCTTTCCAGCTTCCCAAATATTGTTGCTTTTGTCTCTTTTCATATTTTCTTTGTTCTTGTAGGTTTATGCCTGTAATAAAATCTCTTTACTGTCATTTTAATAGGGTTTGGGAAGAGAGCAAGGCTAAATGCATGTTTTCAATCCATCATTGTTCCCCACCTGGGTCTTTCTTCATGTTTTCAATCCATCATTGTTCCCCACCTGGCTCTTCCTTGACACCTTAATGATCAGCCTCCTTTCCCTCTTCAGCTACTTTGGCTTTAATTATGTGCTGCTCAGGCCCCTTGTTGCCTGGAGACATCCAAGTAGATGAACTTTGATGAAGTGCCTGTGAGGTGATGATTCACCTTTCAGTAGGGATGGCCATTGGAACACAATGTCAGCTTCTGAATAAACACAAATAAATATGAAGAAATCATCAACTCCATATCACCTAATAATGGCAACGACATCACAATTTTTAAATGCGGAAACTGAGGCCCAGAGAAGTTAAGTAGGAGAGTCAGGATCTAACCACAGGCAGCCTAGCTCCAGAGTCTTTAAGGTAACTGCTGCACTGTACTCTAGGTGTTGTAGAATGGCCTCTATGGATACTTTTCATTCAATATGGCCCTTCCTTTCTAGGCTCTTCTTACTCTGGTGGTCCATTAAATGTTAATGTTCTCCAGAGTTTTCTCCCAGGCTCTAGTCTCTTCTCCCTTAACACCCTCTCCCAGAATAATCTCCACATAGCCATAGTTTTAATTACTATCTGTATGATATGCTAGTAACTTCCAAACCTGTGCCCAATCCACATTTCTTTCTTGGTGCCAAGAAGGGTTCAATCAACTGATTACTAAGTGTCTTCACTTTGATAGCTTGAAATCATCTCCAACTCCTCAGACCATAAGTTTTACTCAACAGTTTTACTTTTGTCCACTAAAGCCATTCCTTCTCAGTCTGGCAGTACCTTTCACCTAAGTGGGCAGGTGAGAAGCATGGATCATCCTTGAGTCTCCTTTTCACTCACCTCCCATATCCATTCAGTCTATCACTAAGTCCTGTTGATGTAGCCTCCAAAAGAGCTCAGCAATGTCTATGTCTTTTTATCTTCGGCCAATCCCCTAGATCAGGCCAGCATCATCTCTTATTTAGATTATTGCAACAACTTCCCCGAAACAGTCTCCTTGCCTCCAGTCTTGCAATGCTCTGGTCCTTATCTCACATTACAACCAATATGATCTTTCCAAGACATAAACCTAATCATGTTTTTCTGCTGAGAACTCTTCCAGGGTGTCCTAATAATCATAAGATAAAGGCCAACTCCTTATCTTGGTGTCCAGACTGATCATGACTTGACCAAATCCTGCTGCTTCAGACTCACTTCCCATCTCTTTTTTTAAATATCCTTTTCTACAGGCATAAGGAACTTCTTTCAGCCTTTCTATGCACTTCTCTCTCATCTCAGGACTTTTGCACATGAAGCTGTTGCTTTTTGCACAGAATAGTCTCAGTCCCTCACTTTCTATGCCCTCTGCCCTCTACCTACTCATCCTTCAATTATTAGCTTAAAGTGAGAACTTTTGGGGGGGAGACATCCTTTAACTTTCCTAGTCTTTATTAAGTGCCTTGTGTGTACCCTCTCTGGCACTTTCTATAATTTATCACAATTGCTTGTCTAATTGTCTGTCTCTCTGGCTATACTGTAAACCCTTTATGGACAGGAACCATGTAGTTCTAGCCCATTACTGTATCACCTGAGACTAGTACAATGCCTGGCACATAGTAGTAATGCAATAATTATTCACTGGATATCAAATGAATGTTTTATAAAAACTTTAATGATTATAAATTGCCCCACACTCAAAATAAGACCCCCAGAGTTCAATACTCTTTTGTCCCTAATGGATCTGAAGCAAAAAGTTAAACTGAAGACATAGCTTTGCTATTAGTTATTTAAAACATTGGGGCATAAAAGAAAATAAGAGGAAGACTCTCGTCCTCCTCTTTTCCAGAAATTTTGATGTTCTACTAACTTAGATCACTTGTACCCTTGGAGAAGAGATGAAGTGATGGGAAGACAACAGAGGGTGAGGTAGAAGAGGCACTGGAGGGCGTTTCCAAATGTTCTGTGCCCTCAGAAAAAGGGGAATTATGAGAACCGTTTCAAATTGAACAAAGGAAGAGACTGGCACGTACTTGGACTCACTCCATGCCTTTTCAAACACTAAATACTCCTCTGGCAGAAGACTGATTTGATGGGGATGAAGGAAGCCTGTGAAGCAGGGATCGAGGGTGGCATCTGTACTAACAGTAAGCATCATAAAACTTCTTGTTCTCCATGTAATATATTTATCAAAAGCAACATCATCTGTTTGCAGTAACAGACGATGCACTGTTGGAGGTGAAATGGCTTCACAATATCAGCACAAGGCTTTTTACTTAAACATGCCTACTTCACTCTGTTCTTCATACTTACTATAGTTTGATTTCCTTTGTAACAGGTTCTCCATCCATAAAACAGTCATTAAACAGAGTTGATGTTCTAAATGAGACCTCCTATTATTCTGTAAGGAGCCCTGGTGGTGCAACGGTTAAACACTCAGCTGCTAACCAAAAGGTCAGCGGTTTGAACCTACCAGCGGCTTTGAGGGAGAAAAACCTGGCAATCTGCTTCTATCAAGATTCAAGACTACAGCCTGGGAAGCTCTATGGGGCAGTTCTACTCTGTCCTATAGGGTCAGTATGAGTTGGAATTGACTCGATGGCACACAACAATAATTTTTGTCTTAATTCCTTTAGTTTTCCTTTGAATCATTTGTCATGGTTTATAAGGTTATTTGCATGATTATTTAGTATCTGCCTGTTCCCTACTTCAACCTCCCTCTACCCTCTTCCCCACCCCACACCACTGTAAGGTCCATGAGGGCAGAACTGTATCAAAAAGGGGTTGTGGGCAGCAGACTTCTCAGAGGGAACAGCCTGACTGGGACTGTCCTTGCATGAGTTGTCCAGTACATTGTCACCACTACTCTTAACCCAGTGGTGACCATCTTCCCATGTGAAGGATAATAATGTCAATGTTAGGCTGCTGGGAGGAACTGACTAAAGCTCACTGTTAGAGTGTACTAGTACAGGAAAGTTGCCCCCATCAATTTGATTCACCAAATGTACTTGGCTTTCGTGTCTCTTCTTACATGATGTATCCTCAGCTCCTTCCCCTAATCTGGGATTAGTTGGGACAGCTGCCATGACCTAGATGGTGTGCTCAGAGTCTGGCTCATGAGTTGATGTTGCTTTGCTTCTAATCAGAATAACCATACTCATTTGTCTTCATAAAGAGTAAATGACTCTGTCAATGAGGTTCCTGATAAAAGAAACAGGGCATGATGGTTTTTACTCATAACTGGCTCTGCAAAAGCTCCTGCAAATGGGAAATGAGTGTTTTCTGGCAGTTTGGATTATGTTGAAAGTTGAAGCTGTGAAAATAACAGCAACTGGCTATTGGGTGATGTTCTAGGATGGCACCCTTGATTGGGGCAGGGAGGCTGTTCTCTTTGAGTGCCCATTTGTCCCTGAGTGTGGGCTCTCTTCCTGCCACCTCCTTGAAGAACAGAGCCAGTGGACAACCTCAGAATATTTGTTCTCCATTGTATCCCCACAGATAAAAGGGCCAGGGATTCAGTAGATATTCTGGGGAGACAGATGACTCATTCAGGTGATGACAAACTTAATTCCCTCATGACTTGAGGTGTTGGTGTAAAAAAAAAAAAATGCTTTGACACTTATTGTTTTGGATTTTCATTATACACAAGGAAATATATCTTTTTCTAACTTGAAAGTGTTTGGCCTGTGCTGGTGATACATTAATGACTGTAAAAGAATTGATACTAAACAATGATTTATTTCAGAAACTGATGAATTTAAGCCTGAGATGTGCTTTCATTCAACGTTCTTTGTCAACTTGTCATCCCTACACCCTCATAAACATCTTTGCAGGTGCTTACACGTGACAAGCATGCCGCCAAATACCCATTATGAGCCCTTGTTTGTGATATTAGTTGGAAGGATGCAGATGTTATTTTTTGGAATCTGGTTCATAAGTTTGTATTGTTATAATCATAAATACTAGTTTATATAGATAGTGATTGAGTGACCAATTGAATTTCTGATAAAAGAGAAGCATGGACTACTTTTGGGGTTTAATATGTATTGTAACCTAGAGTACAGAGGAAAATTTATTCAGGAGAATTTCTCTGTTACATTTTTTGTTATTTGAGATTAGATTAAAATCTTAAATGCTTAGGTCTTGTTCCTCGGCATAAAGTTCGTGTATTAGTCAGGATTCTGTAGAAAAATGGAACCAATATATATATTCTGGGTATATAAGTATATATATAGAGAGAGAGAGACAGAGACAGAGAAATTTATTTTAAGGAACTTATGATCATGGGGCTGACAAGTCCGAAATCCTTGCGTAAGGCAACCGGCTGGAAACTCTGATGGGATTTCTATTTTACAGTCTTAAGGCAGAATTCCTTCTTCTCCTGGAAACCTCAGGGCTTTGCTCTTAAAGCCTTCAATTGCTTGAATCAGACCCATGCATTCACATTATGGAGGGTAATTACTTAAAGTTAACTGATTGTAAATGTGAATCACATCTATAAAATACCTTCACAGCAACATCTAAACTAGCTTTTGACCAAACAATTGGGTACTATAGCCTAGCCAAGTTGACACATAAAATTAGCCATCACAGTTGGTATTTCCTCTCTTTTCAAACATTCTTAATTTTATCTTAAAACATTCTATACTTTTGGTGGTGGGTTTTGTTAACTCAAGGTCCTGTTCGGAAGCAACTAAATCATCCTCATGTGTTCCCCTCTGCAGCAGGAGCAGATTTGGCTGTTCTGTGTGACGTGCCTTTAATTTAGAAACTGTTCTGCTTTGGTCTGTGTTTTTCATTCAGCAGCTGACCAGCTAACGTTCTGTGCAGTTTATCCAATATGTTGTGATGCTTTAAAATGAACTGTGTCCAAACCTAGAGCTTGTCTCATTCTAGGTTTGGATTGTCTGTTGGCTTAACAGCTGTGTTCATTGTACCATGTTTGCCCACTGGGTTTTCCAAACCAGCTGTGCCTGCTGCTGTTTGCATAGGCTCAGTGGGCAAAATAAAGCCTGTCGCTCTGAAGGTTAGGCAGATGCTGGGGCTCTATCCAGATTCAAATATCCAGTGCTAAAAATAATTATATTTTAACTGCTATTGTCATCATTTGCTGGGAACGGGTTGAGGTCATCTAAAATGGACGACTCTTTTGCTTGCACTCACATTTCCTCCGATGGATGATGGATTACTAATCATTAAATATCTCCACAAAAGGGTTCATTTCACAGCGTTTCTAGTCTATGGTCAGGAACTTCTCCTTGATATCCAGCTCAATCTCTTCCTATTGCTACCTAAGGGAACCAATTTTCCTTGGATCTTGGCCTCAATAATTACTTTTCTAAAAATATTTGAGATTCATTTTAACATGCCACATTCAGAACATTCTTTGTTACTCCTCCTCTTGAAGTTGCAAATGGAACAAACTCTGTTGTGCTCAGGATGTGAATAAGTGTTCAAAGAAGCACAGCTTCAACCCTGAAAAGAATATTAAGTGAGAAAAAGTAGCAATAAACACATGCAAACTGCCACTCTCCTAAAATACTCATCTTAAGCATTAAGTCAGCTCTCAGAGAATCTGGTCTGCCTTTTGTGAGGTGATGGGGAAAGCAGCCACTGGCTTTGAGATAGACTGAACAAGGATAACATCAAAGGAGCCCTCGTGGCACCGTGGTTAGGCACTTGGCTGTTAACTGAAAGATTTGTGGTTTGAACCCACCAGCCACTCCAAGGGAGAAAGATACAGCAGTCTGCTTCCATAAAAACGACAGCCTTGGAATCCTTATGGGACAGTTCTGTTCTGTCTTATAGGTTACCATGAGTTGGAATTAACTAGGCGGCAATGGCTTTTTTTTTTTTTTTGGATTTTAGAATCAAGTCAAAGGAGCTCTGGTGGTGCAATGGTTAGGTGCTTGTCTGCTAACTGGAAGGTCGGTGTTTTGAATCTACCAGCCACCCCACAGGAGAAAAGACCTGGCGTCTGCTCCTCTAAAGATTACAGCCTAGGAAACCCTACGGGGAAGTTCTACTTGTAGGGTCACTATGAGTTAGAGTTGATTAGACGGCACCCGACAACAGGATCATATCAAAGAGTCCTGGTAGTACATCAGTTAAGTGCTTGGGTGCTATGTACATGGTGGCCAAAAAAAAAAAAAAGCAAACGAAACAATATCCAGATGCTTTCCAAAACTAACTACGTAAATCTGGGCATCATGTTTTTGTTTATCTGTCTACCAGTTCCCCCAGTAGATTCTAACGTGTGGCCAAGGTTGAGAACCACTGGTCTAGAGTAGGTTTATGTTAAAAATCTACATCATATAGTGTTTAGGGCTCAAATTACTGTACAGTCAGCTAAAATCCCAAGTCTCTTCCACATGATCTGCTGCAGAACTTTTGCCATCTGCAGATGTGATTAACAATGGCTTCTGTCTTCTCATACATGATAAGCTGTTAAATGAACCTAACCAAGGAGTGCTGTAACACTGTAATAGAGACTTTATCCAGGAACCCAGTACTCTTTGGGCCCTGCCTTTTAACAGCCAGGAATTATTTCATTTCTTCATTCATTTCGCAAATATTTAATGATTGCCTACTATAAGCTAGTCTCTGCATCAGTTAATACCAAAAACCAAACTTGTTGCCATTGAATCGATTCCGACTCCTAACAACCCCACAGCACAGAGAAGAACTGCCTCATAGGGTTTCTGAGAAGCAGCTGGTAGAGTCAAATTGTCGACCTTTTGATTTACAGCCAAGTTCTTAACCACTACACCACCAGAGCTCCGCATCAGTCAATGGAGGGATGCAAATAAGGTGGTCAAGTCAGGCATGGTTCCTGCCTTCATGAAGTTAACATTCTTGTGAGGAGATAAATAATAGACAGGTAAATGCACCAGAAAAAGAATTAGATTTATATGGTGAGTGTGATACAGGGAAACGAAATGCTATAATAGAGAATGTGGGGAAGGGCAGCTGGAGATGTGGTCCCACAACCATGGATGAGCCCAAAGTCCTCAGTTGTCCACAGGACATAATGAAAGGCTTAGACAAGATGTTTCTGAAATCCGGAGACACCGAATCTGACATATTCTCCTGCCCTAGCTATGATTTGGCACAACTTGCTCTTGATGAACCCCTACTGCTTCTCTCAGAGGAGCTGTGGTGGTGCAATGGTTAAGCACTCAGCTGATAAACAAAAGGATGATGGTTTGAACTCACCCAGCAGCTCCATGGGAGAAAGACCTGGCTATCTGCTTCTGTAAAGATTAAAAGCCAAGAAAACCCTATAAGGCAGTTCTACTCTGTCACATGGTGTCGCTGTGAGTCAGAATCAACAGCTGCTTCTCTCACCCTTTCCAAAAGTACCCATAAACCTTCTGCTTAACAACCCATCCTAAAGCTTATTGAACTCAGTGAGCAATTGTTTCAAGACTCCATCATTTTCCCTTTTGAAAATCAAAACATTTGACTTATCAGACTTCTGGTAATATGATGAATTAGTAGTATTTGTTTTGTATATTATATATAATTGCATATGTGTGTGTATAGCCCTGGTGGTACGGTGGTTAAGAGCTCAGCTGCTAACCAAAAGGTTGGCAGTTCAAATCTACCAGCCGCTCCTTGGAAGCCCTATGGGGCAGTTCCACTCTGTCCTATAGGGTCCCTATTAGTTGAAATGAACTCGACAGCAAAAGGTTTGATTTTTTTTGTTTGTTTATATGTGTGTGCATATATATTTGAAAAGGTGTGTGTGTGTGTGTATGATCCATTGCATATACATATATATGTGTATTTGAAGACCCATGTTAAATACTTTATGTGCAATATTGCATTTAACCTTTATAATACTCTTATGAGGCATACACTGTTACTTCCATTTAAGGATGGGGAGGAGCCCTGGTGGTGCAGTGGTTAAGAGCTGGCTGCTAACCAAAAAGTCAGCAGTTCGAATCCATCACCTGCTCCTTGGAAACACAATGGGGCAATTCTACTCTGTCCTGTAGAGTTGCTGTGAGTCAAAATCAACTAGATGGCAATGGGCTCTTGATTTTTGGTTAAGGATGGCGAAGCCATAGTTGAGATGGATTATATCTCACTGTGGTTACGTAGTAGTTACTCCAGTGAAGTCACTGAAGTTTGAACCCAGCCACTCTGACTCAGAGCCATAACTCCTAACAATTAAGTTCTACAATACCTAGTAACAGCCCTGTTCTCAATGATGGAAAATATTGTGAAGCACAGATCAAAATTGTCACTTTAGGACAGGCAGACAGTGTGACCCAACTTAGTCTTGTTATTTCTAATCATTTCTTAATAACCCTGAACAAGCAAAGAAATAATAATAAAAGTTTGCAAATGGCAAAAAAAAAAAAAAAAAAAAAATACAGGAAGTAACTGAATCTATGAAAATGCCTTAATGATGATAATGACCTATGGTATATCCTCAGCCTGTTCTGAGCATAGGGACATGACCCCACAGATCCATGGTAATCCCCTGGTGATTACCAGGTCTGTCTGGGCTTGCCAAAGGGCTGGGCCATCCTGTATTGAAGATTGAAGCAAATAATTAACTCTTGCCAGGTCCTTATTCATTCAAAGAACAGAGTATAACGTGCAACAGATGCCATTATTGAGCACCTTGTTAAACCTAAGATCCATCTATGTTTGAATCTGATTGCGATGCCTACATAGAGAGAGAAGACATGTTTTCAATATCATAGAAGGAAAACTTTATTTCTGTACCCTGATGTCAGATGAAAAATTCTACTGTAATTGAGTGCCAGGTCTTTGGTTAGCTGCCAATAAACATTCAATGAATTAATGAAGGGTTAGGAAAAGGGAGTGTAATGATAGTGAATGAAGCCCTTTTCCGGTTTTGGTGACCGATGGACAGTGCTTTACATAGATTCAGTGCTCTATTTTTTCAATGTTAGAGAAATTCACAGATCCAGATTCATTGAAAGGAAAGTTCATCTTAATTGATGAGATATCTGAAATACAAACTCATTTTAATACGGTGTCTTAAAGTTTCTGTAAACAGAAACTAATTGCATACAAACTAGTGGCAAGCAATGCTAGATAGGTTGTTTCCCTGAATCCCTTCAATGACTTAGATAATGATTATTTTAAATTAATTCTCTTTATTTGTAAATAGGAGTTTCTAAAAGCTCTAAGTAGCTTAACATTTTTCCTTATCCCTATTCTAGTTGACAGAAAAATTTGCTTAGCAAATTCTTTCTTCTTAGTAGGAAAACAAACTGCCAGTTCTGTCCAAACAACTAGAAATTATGATGTAATTAATGAGATTTGTAATAATTAAATTTAGTGTGCTTGTCAACATATAACACACAGTCACATTGCATTAAAAAACCTAGCAGAGACGAACTAACATTATGGAATGCCTACCACTGGTGAAGTACCTTTCATTTGATATTGTCATTTGATTTTCATGACAATTTCATGTGGCAGATAATATTACCGACACCAAAACTGAGATTCAGAGAAGTTATATAATGCACAGCAAGTAAGGGCAGTGACTGATAGGATGCTGTTATTGTGTGCTGTCAAGGTGATTCTAACTCATAGTGACCCCATATGACGGAGCAGAATTGTCCCATACGGTTTCTGAGGCTGTATGTAAGTCTTTATGGAAATAGACTGCCACATCTTTCTCCTCCAGAACAGCTGGTGGGTTTAAACTGCTGATCTTTGAGTTAGCAGCCAAACGCTTAACCACTGCACCACCATGGCCCCTTCATAGGGTTTTCTTGGCTTATGGAAGCAGATCTCTAGGTCTTTCTCTCACAGAGCCACTGGGTGGGTTTTCTGTTGTGGACTTTAAACTCTTTAGTTTTATACTAGATCAATCATAATTTTATCTACCCACTTTGTTTCATGAAAAGAACATTTAAGGCTATACTTCAACTCAACTTTCATTTTTTTGTTTATTGCAATTAAGTTATGATATTATTATAATCAACTCCTGCAGTCTGAAAGGGATCAAACATGCAATCAGGATGCATTGATAATTACTAGTGATTGGAATGTGAAAGTTGGAAGCAAAGAAGGATCAGTAGTTTTAAAATATGGCGTTGGTAATAGAAATGATGCTGGAGATTGCATAACAGAATTTTACAAGATCGGCAACCTATTAATTGGAAATATCTTTTTTCAACAACATAAATGGTGACTGTACACAGGGACCTCACCAGATGGAATACACAGGAATCACATCAAATCACATCTGTGAAAAGAGATGATGGAGAATCTCAAATTATCTGTCAGAACAAGGCCAGGAGCTGACTACAAAACTGACCAAAAATTGCTTGTATGCAAATTCAAGTTGAAGTGGAAGAAAATTAAAACAAGTCCACGAGAGCCAAAGTACAACCTTGAGTATATCCCACCTGAATTTAGAGACTATCTCAAGAATAGATTGGACACTAATGACTGAAGACCAAACAAGTCGTGGAATGACATCAACAACATCATACATGAAGAAAGCAAAAAGTCATTAAAAAGATAGGAAAGAAAGAAAAGACCAAAATGAATGTCAGAAGAGACTCTGAAACTTGCACTTGAATGTAGAGCAGCTAAAGTGAAAGGAAAAAATGATGAAATAAAAGAGCTAAACAGAAGATTTCAAAGGGTTGCTTGAGAAGACAAAATAAAGTATCATAGAGAAATGTACAAAGACCGGGAATTAGGAAACCAAAATGGAAAAACACGCTCAGCATTTCTCAAGCTGAAGAAACAATTCAAGCCTCAAGTTGCAATATTGAAGGATTCTGTGGATAAAATATTGAATGATGCCAGAAGCATCAAAAGAAGATGGAAGGAATACAGAGCCACTGTACCAAAAAAAAAACAAAAAAAACAAAAAAAAACTGGTCAATGATCAATCATTTTTACAGGTCAGCATATGATCAAGAGCCAATGGTATGGAAGGAAGAAATCCAAGCTGCACTGAAGGCATTGGTGAAAAACAAGGCTCCAGGAATTGACGAAATACCAATTGAGATGTTTCAACAAACAATACAGTGCTGGAGGTGCTTACTCATCTATGCCAAAAAATTTGGAAGATGACTACCTGGCCAACCAACTGGAAGAGATCCATATTTGTGCCCATCACAAAGAAACTTGACCCAACCAAATGGGGAAATTATCAGACAATATCATTAATATCACACACAAGTAAAATTTTGCTGAAGATTGTTCAAAAGTAGCTGGAGCAGTACATTGACAGGGAACTGCCAGAAATTCAAGCTGGATTCCAAAGAGGTTGTGGAACCAGAGATATCATTGCTGATGTCATATAGATCATAGCTAAAAGCAGAAAATACCAGAAAGATGTTTACCTGTGTTTCATTGACCATGCAAAGGCATTGGACTGTGTGGATCATAACAAATTATGGATAACATTGTGAAGAATGGGAATTCCAGAACACTTAATTGTGCTCATGAGGAACCTATACATAAATCAAGAGGCAGTTGTTTGAACAGAAAGGGGGGATACTGCATGGTTTAAAGTCAGGAAAGGTGTGCATCAGGGTTGTATCCTTTCACCATACTTATTCAATCTGTATGCTGAGCACGTCATCTGAGAAACTGGACTATATGATGAAGAACAGGGCATCAGGATTGGAGGAAGGCTCATTAACAACCTACATTATACAGATGACACAACTTTGCTTGCTGAGAACGAAGAGTACTTAAAGCACTTACTGATGAAGATCAAAAACCACAGCCTTCAGTATGGATTACACCTCAACATAAAGAAAACAAAAATCCTCACAACTGGACCAATAAGCAACATCACGCTAAACGGAGAAAAGATTGAAGTTGTCAAGGATTTCCTTTTACTTGGATCCACAATCAATACCATGGAAGCAGCAGTCAAGAAATCAAATGACATATTGCATTGGGCAAATTTGCTGCAAAAGACCTTTTTTTAAAGTGTTAAAAAGCATCGATGTCACTTTGAGGACTAAAGAGCACCTGACAGAAGCCAGGGTATTTTCAATTGCCTCATATGCATGCAAAAGCTGGATAATGAATAACGAAGACCACAGAAGAATTGATGCATTTAAATTATGGTGTTGGTGAAGAATATTGAATATACCATGGACTGCTAGAAGGATGAACAAATCTGTCTTGGAAGGAGTACAGCCAGAATGTTCCTTAGAAGCGAGGATGGTGAGGCTTTGTCTTACGTACTTTGGACATTTTATCAGCAAGGATCAGTCTCTGGAGGAGGACATCATGCTTGGTAAAGTAGAGGGTCAGCAAAAAAGAGATGGATTGACACAGTGGCTGCAACAGTGGGCTCAAACAATGATTGCAAGGATGGCGCAAGACTGGGCAGTATTTTGTCCTGATGGCACCTAACACAACATTGTGTAAATGAAATATTATCCCCCTTGTCAGTGTTGAGGGAATATTTGCTAAATTTGTGGATGACCCTGCAAACTGGGTCTTTGGAGTATTCCTCTGTCTCCTATTTCAACATTATGTCTTAGTTGTCTGAAATTCTTTACCTATTTCTCTTTTTTTGCCTTATAATAGTCACATTTGTCTAATTATTATTAATATTGCCTTTGTTATTGAATCTACTTCCTTGTCTTAAATTTCTCTAACTTTTCTCACTTTTTTCTCTAGTTCTTCTGCTTTCAGATCTCCTTGATTCTTCTTATGGTCTTTAATTTGAAACTTTAAGTTTTTTTTAATACATAGTATCTTCCTTTAAAGATGTTTTTTCTCATTTCCAGCCAGTTTGACCCACTGTTCCTGTGGTAATATTTCCATTTATTTTACCTTTGTCTAAGTCTGAGGAGGATGGCGAAAGTTGATCCCTATCTTCTCATCGTGTCTTTAAATCTTATTTCTTCATTTTCATGTCAGTTTGTAAAGTCTATTTTTGTCTTCAAAGTTTAAAAACTTGACAAGTGGGCATGGCTCTCATTCCCTTCTCAACCAAGATGCTTGAAAGTCTGAAAACACTGCATCCCTTTCTTCACTTCCATTTACTTTAAGCCCTTTGAAATCTGGTTTTTACTCTCATAATCTAATAAAATTGCTCTGAGAAAAATTCACACGTCTTTTTTTTGTCCCTTTTAGTTTTTATGTTACTGTACTTCCTCCTTCTTGAAGCTCTCTACCCCCTTGGATTCCATGATCCCATTTTCTCTAGGTTTTATATCTGCCACTCTTTTTCTTTTCCAAGTAAGTTGTGGGCTTTTCTTCCCTGCCTTCTCTTTAACCATTACTCTTCTCCAGGGCCCTGTTCTTGCTTCTCTGTTCTTCTCACTATGCATAATCTCCTTAGGGGAGAACCCTGTCACATTCTTTGAACTACTCCTCATGACCGTGTGCTATTTCCTGTACCTTGGTTGTGTTCCTTTCTAAACTCCCTTTCTTACTCATCCTTCAAAACTCATCTTAATTGCTACCTCCTCTGGGAAGGTTTTCTTCAGTCCTCACTTTCGCCTCCACTATGCCCCCAGAGTATACTTGTTGACTTTGTTATCATACGTCACATTGTACTGTAATGAAATTATCTGTAATCTCCTTACAGGCAGCAACTATGACTATCTTTGTATGCCCTAATGCCTAGTACACAGCTCAAGACCTTTCTCTGAGCTTCTCTCTGAATGAGATGCACTTCTATTCATTATCTAGCTGAGGTTGTATTTCAGCTCAAGGGGAAAAAAATGAAATTATACTCTAGATCACATTTTCTCATGTTAACTTTCTATGGTATCTCTTCTCTGGTATGCTTATCATTTGCAAACAAAATCCCTTTAATCCACTTCCTAGCTCTATCAGAGTCACTGTCATAAATATATTACATGGTCTAGCTGTGTCTTGATTTCAACCATCAACAATATGTTGATGACCCTCGAATTCTTTTCCGTAGCCCCTACTGCTGTCCTAAACTCCTAATTCATGTTTTCTTCAACATCGGGATGACATTGTTTCCCTATATCCTACTCCTTGCATGCAAACACCCAGGACATGTCATTCAGGTTGATAAGCAAACACCTAGGACATGTCTTTTAGAGAAATCTCGAATCTCTAACTTGGTGGAGGGGAATGAAGTTGGGTTGTAGTGAGGTCAGCATAGAAAAGAACTTGCAGGGTGAAAAAGTAGCTGTATGAGTTTCCTATTGCTGCTATAACAAATTGCCACAAGCTTAGGTACTTAAAAGAACAGAAATTTATTCTCTTACAGTTCTGGAAGCCAGAAGTCTGAAATCAGTTTCACTGGGCTCAAGTCAAGGTGTGAGCAGGGCTGGTTCCTTCTGAAAGCTCTAGGGGAAGATACATGTTCTTGCCTTCTTCAGATTCTAGAGATTGCCAGCATTCCTTGGCTCCTGGTTATATCACTCGAATCTCTCCTTCCATTGTCACACTACCTTCTCCCCTGACTCTTTGACTTCTAATTCCCTCTTAAGAGTAGTATGTTATTACATGAGACCCACCCAGATAACCCAGAATAATGTCCCCATCTCAAAGCCCTTAAAATAATCACATCCGCAATATCCCTTTTGCTATAAGATAGCATTTGTGAATTCCAAAGATTAGAATGTGCACGTATTTAGGGAGGCATTATTCAGCCTACCACAGTTGCTCTGGGTCAGAGTGGACATATAAACAAAATTAGCTCTACTTTTAGAGGAAAGAGATCCAAAATCTTTGATTTTTAGCAGGTGTTAGGGTATATGCGTGTGTGTGTGTGTATGTATATGTACAAGGGAAGAAAACTATTGCTATTGATGCTGTTTAGAGGTAATGGAATATTAATAATGTGAAGGGAAAAATATTTTAAATACTTTTTGTGTAAAAGTAAAAAGCTTTAGTGTCATTGATTTATGCCTAAATACCTTACAGCAAAATAATATTCTCAATTAACCATTAGATTATCGTCATTTATGAGTTGTCTTTTTACAATATGCTCAGGTGTCTGTCTGCTCCCCATTTTAACCAAGCAGGGAGGCATTAGCGTTCAGTAGCTCAAGGAGCTTTCCTTTTAGTGGGGATGTGAGACTGAACTTGAGGACTTAAAGCAAAGAAAGGGAGACGTTTATAGTTTGTTTTTTTTTTTTTTTCCCCCTTATATCCCTTTTCTTTAAAGGGAGCTGTGGTTAAAGGAAATTTCTGGTTAAGGAAAAATAAATGGGAAGAAAGTCCTTCATTTGAGAAGCTCCTGTGAGCCATGTAAGAAGCATGCACATTCAAGAAGTTCTGCTGGACAAGGCAAATGAAATTAAAAGGGTCATTGGAAAATGTTTTACTTTGGATTCCCCCAGAAGCAAATTCTGAGACAGGGACCTGGGTAGGCATCTAGGGATATGACCATGTTAGGGTCTTTGAAAGCGTACAGAATGTCTCCCAGAATTGCCTATATGGAGGCCTGAAGGTAGGGGCATTGATCCATCAGGTTCAAGTCTCCATGGGTGAGGACGGTTCCCAGGGCCTTTTCTCCCCTGAGCTTCCTGTCTGCACCTGGCACTGTGGTCCCTCCCTGCAGCATTGGAGAAGGCCTGGGGCAGAAAGGGGAAGATTCTCAGGGTCACAACTGAGAGGGCACTGCCAGTGCTAGAGGAGTCTGCACTCACCTGGACCAGCCCTCCAGGGTTTCTGTAGATGACAGCAGAGCATAGCAGGATGTGACCCAGGGTGTGAAAAACAAGAGCTATGGAATAAAAAAAAAAATCAAATGGTAGTTAATGTGGCAAGGAGGGCCTTCTGAGGTTATCTGTTTATCAAGGGAAATATGTCAAGTGTTCCTAATAGAACTGGCCTGGGCTATAAGTGAAACAGATTGGGATCGTGCCCTAAGCTGCCAGTTAATACATTGCCACCTCCCCAAGTCTCTGTTCCCTCATATGTAGAATGAGAACAACAATATCTACATTTTAGGACTGCTATGTGGAGTTTTTTTTTTATGTGGAGTACCTGGGTGGTACAAATAGTTAGCAAGCTCGACTGCTAACTGGAAGGTTGGAGGTTTTAATCCACCCACAGTCACCTCAGAAGAAAACCCTATGGAGCACAGTTCTACTCTGACACACACGGGGTCACCATGAGTCTGAATTGACTCCTCTGTAACTGGATAAGTCCATCTCCAGCTCTGTACCCTTGCCACTGAGATCTGTAGTTCTGGTTTCAAGTGCTTGAGGTAGCCTGCTTGATGTCCCTTATCTTGTGTGTCTGACCAAGTTGCTGTGTGGTCTCAGCTCTGCAGGCATAACTCCTAGGGCCTTCCTTGTTATCCTGGACAGTAATGCCCAAGGCGGCTGTATGTGGACAGAGAAGAGAAGTTGTCAAGACTGTGGTCTGTGGAATTAAATGCCACTTGTTAGAATGTGAACTTGGGCACATTATTTAACTTCTTTAAGCCTTGATGTGCCCATCTTCGAAATGGCATAGGAACTCATGGAGATGGTTCTGATGAGTAAATTGGATAGCTCATATAAAGAGCTTAGCTAAGTACCTGTGCATGGTTAATATTAAATAAAAATTTATTATTACGTGGCCTTCCAAACCACGTTCTTCTTTTAATCTGTCTCTGTGGTGAGTAGAAAGCTTTGGTTGTAATGAATAGAAATAAACTGAGACTGTTGGAGCCAGAAATAAAAAAAAAGCTTATTGGAAGGACATTAATAGTTTAAGGAACTAAGGAAAGCTGACCAAATAGGCCTTGGGGAAGACAGGAACTAGAGAAATTCAGGGTTGCAGAACTGTGAACCATTTTTCCAAGGGGCTGCCGTTGATGACTCAGCTGCCAAGGGCTCTCGTTCTGTCACTTGGAGATTCGAATGTCCAAGAGAGAAAATCAGGTACCTAGCTTTGGTTTGGGCCCTCCCCTGCGGTCAGAGGAGCAGAAGAGTAGGGCTGGTGGCCCTACCAAAGCCTCGTGGAGCCAAGGAGGACAGTTCTAAGAGGACAGGACTCTAGGCAGAGAAAACAACCTGTGTTCCACAGCCCCATTGCTAGGTGTTCCTAGAGTGCTGCCAAGTAAATTCTCTGGACTGACCTGTTAAATTCTTCTTTGTCAAAATTTAATTGCCTTCTTTCACAACCCAACATTTCCTCCAGGAAGTTTTCCCATATTTCCAGATTATCATTCACTCTTCTGAAAGACTTCCATAATGTTTATTCACTCATACATTCACTGAGTCAACAAATAGTTGTCAGGCTCTGTTCTGGGGACTGGTTTACCTCAATGAACCAAAGAAAGCCCATGCCCTCAAGCTGTTTGTTCCTAGTGGAACAGACAGACAACAAAAAACAAACAAATAAATATATACCATCAAGTGGCCGTGGCACTTACGATTAAGTGCTACTGAGAAAAACCATCGAAAAGGGAAAGGAGTGTGGAGTGTGGGAAGCTATTGCTCAGACAGGTTATTCATGTTTACATGGTTATGCCATTTCACTGATCATATTTTGATTACTTTGTTTACTTATCTGTTATAAATGACTAGATGACTTTCCCCTTCTAGAAGTAAGCACCTTAAGAATGAAGTCATATCATCCATTTCTAGCCCTAGCCCCTGGTCATGGTAGGTTGTTGAATGAATAAATAAATACACTGCTTATAGTATGGCTAATGGATGATTGCATTTTTCTGCTTGTGAGTCAGCCAGTCACCATCACAAGCAGGACACTTCAGTTTGGGCTGTAACCTTTGGCATCCCCAGTGGCCTGTGCAGAAGGGAGAAATCCATCTGGGGCTCTGCCCTCCTGGGTACTCAGTAAATGTTGTTGGCTAACTGTCTAAATGAGGCATTTGTTTAACCTCCATTTTGTCTATCTCTTCTCTGGAATCCAGTTGGTTTCTTTGTGTTCTTATTGCTTTTACCTTGTTATAACATGCTTTCTGAATCTAAGACCAACCTGAGAAAGAAGTGAGAAAAATATTCACTTCTTACAACTTAAGACACAGAATTATGCCATCCGAATGAATTGTAGCACCTAAAGGAACTTCAGGAGAACACCTAGGCCAAGTGAGTTTCTGCTCTGGGTAACAGTGGGAATAACAGTGATCCTTAAAAGGAAGCTCGAATCCTATTAAAACCACTCCCTTAGTGATTAATGTCCATATTTAGTAATTTTTTTTTTTTTTAGTGATTAATGTCCATATTTAGTAAAGTGGCAAGAACTAGATTATCATTTAAGTGCTCAATCTAAAAGCAGAAAACAAGACAATGGAATGCTTTAAAATATTACTAAATATTTGTGTGAAATAGAGCAGTGTTAAGTACATGGTGTTCAGAAGTGGACTCCACCTTAGCAGGAATCATGACTTTTCACGTAGACTGATGAATGGGTTGCTGTTTACACATCCCTCGGTTCCAACAGTAAACAGTGTTTACAAATGGCAGCTGTGTTGTAAGTATATTTAGCTTATGCTAAGTGCCCCTGAGAGGATGAATGTCATCTATTTCCAGTGTAATTGTGTTTGGGAGCATTATACATTTTTTTCCAGATGAAGAAATATTAAATCTTTTTCATGTCCTAGGGAAGGTTACGGTTGGGTTATGAAGTCCAAATTGTCAAACTGTATAAATCAAATTAAAATTAAATGTAAAGAGTTATTGATTCTATTTAAAAGCACTTGTAAGAATATATTGCTTGCTGAAAATGCCATGCTTTTGGCAAAAAATTAGATGCCACAACCAACAAACTTAAAACTATTTCATTCACCGTTAGCATGAATGGATAGTACAGCTGATAGGATGCTTAGAAATAGCAGTTAAATGGCTTTGGTAACTAGCCTGTATCTTCCTATAATATTTAAAACTTCTCAAAATAGATTTCTATCTCTATGTTTTCTGAAATTCCTATCTTCATGAGTGCATAAACCTTGAAATTTGTGTATGCAAACCAAAATTTATAAAGTAACTATTTTAAGCATTATCACCATTACAAACGGATTCACTTCAGGTATCTGAAAAAAACAAAATTGGACAGCTCTATTTACTGATTTGTTCATAAACTATAAACCTTCTGACAGAGATCTTAAAGAAAAAGTAAGGATCAGCTTGAAGTAGAAGTGGAGTGATTACACTCCTTTCCAGATACAGAGACCTAGTGATGAGAAGTGATTTCTCCTTGGTCACCCTGCTGCTAGCCAGTGGCCAGACTTGCTAATTTCCACTCTTGTTCTTTCTATCATATCACCTTGCCTCCCTGAAATGATTATCTAAATTAGCCAGATAGGTATGTAATCTACAAAATTTCTCTTTATGTGTGTTTCCATGAAAACAGTTATTGTGTAAAGTGTGTACTCTGTTGATTATTTATACCTGCATTTTTGTGTGTTCATTTTCTACCCATCCCACCTCCATCATTTTCTCATCAATCTCTGAGAATAAATATGTAAGCTAATAGGGTGCGTTTCAGTATACTTCTGTGAGGAGATCAGTGAAACTGGTCCAATAGCATAGAGAATAGAGAGAGCTTTAACACCTTCTTGTGCAATGTCTTCTTTTCCTGGTCTCGCCCAACTGTTGTGGATACCGCCAACTAGCTTGGTCTTTAATTGTCTGTCTAGTTTGATACTAGAGAAAGCCATCAGGGCCCTAGAACAGTCAGCTCAGTAATTGCTCCTTTATTCACCATGCCATTTTAACCAAGAACCTGTTTTTTTCAGTAAAACCTGGAAGTCCGAAACAGAGTTAACTCCATATATAACCCAGAAAAACCCAGTGCCCTCAAGTCGATTCTGACGCATATATATGTATTTTTAAAAAATGTAAGATACTGTGAATTCACTTTGATTTGATTCCATATCTTAACAATGAGAAACCTTAGAATGTCACTTTTCAAGTTGTAATATGTTTGTATGTCAGAAAGCAACTATGAGAGAAAGGAAAATATATGAAAACCACTTCACAGATTTTGTTTTTCAGTTACAAAAATCATGTTTGAAAACTTCAGAAGGATTGATTTCATTAAGCCAGAACCTTATATATTACCTATGTTTTAAAATATACAAGTTATTGTGAATAAGAAAAAAATTAAGACTTGGTCTTAGAACAGAATTTTTAGCTTGCTGGAACAGAAAATCAAACAGTAGCTATCATTTGTGGAGCATACAGAGTTTCAATAACTTTCCCAAAGTCCTTACACTGAAATATATTGCCTCTGTTCTATGTTTGGAAACCCTGGTGGCTAGTGGTTAAGAGCTATGGCTGCTAACCAAAAGGCCGGCAGTTTGAATCCACCAGGCGCTCCTTAGAAACAGTATGGGGCAGTTCTACTCTGTCCTATAGGGTCGCTATGAGTCGAAATCGACTCGACAGCGACGGGTTTGGTTTTTATATTCAAAGAGATGAATTTACTGACTCTTTTAGTAAAGTTCCTGGTTGCGCTTTGACTGTAGTCAGTTCTCTGTTAAATGCTTGGAGGAATACGAGTCCTTGGTGTACTGACAGCAATGCATATTGCGATAATTGGTACATCATTGAATACCCTGAAATCAGTAGTTATTTTTTTCTAACATTTCAGTTGCTATAGGTTTTCTTCCTGAATTATTAACAATTGATTTTTTTTAAATAAAAAGGGAAGGGTATTTAGAAACCTAAACAATTGCACATTTCTTAGTATTTTATTCTTAATAAAAGTGACACTCTGAATTTAAGAATTCAGTGGTATATGTTTTTGTTTGCTTGTTTGTTTTTAACAAATTTCCTGGAGGGCTTTGACCCTCTTGATAGTTTTGAAACTATATTAGATAGACTAACTAGATTGTCTAGCCTGGTGCTCCCAGAGATAGTAAAATGTACTTTTTATCAAAGGGAGGTTATAAAGTAGTTATGATGATGTACGCAAAATCTAAGAGACTTTCCCCTGCCTCATTAGCGATAGGATCCAATAGATCATGCGCCCTCTTCCTCCAAGTCTCCATCAGACATGCTTCTGACACTCTCCTGCCCTATGAATCTAGCCCCTATATTATCTCCATTTATTGACCTATTTTTATTGTTATTTTTTATTGTTGCATTACAGGGACTGTGTCTGCTAATTCTTTTTTAAGTGTCCCTATATCTTTTTTTTTTTTTTTTTTAATGTATTTGTTACACCAGGAAGGAGGCTCAGTTGGTGCTTGCTGGGAACTTAAAAATGAAGGCCCTGGTGCTTGAGTTTCCCTTCACTTTAATCCTGTGTCCTCTTCCAAGAACTTTATAAGTATCAACAGGAAGTCAATCCTTGTCTGCCATTTTATCAGCCTTTGCCACGTGGAGTTGCCAGGAGTCAGAATCGACTCGACTGCAAGTGGTTTGGTTTTTGGTTTTGGCCTCTTTTTTTCTAGGGGAGTCCTTTCTGCCAAGCCTTATTCCTTACCCTAACCTGCACTCTCTTTTAAAAAAAAAACCCTGTTGAAAATTAAACCCAAGTCATGGGATGCCTCACAGTGCCCTCTCCACTAAAATAAAATAAAAAATAGATGGGGATAAATGACCCCAAAGCAAATGGTCCTGTAAGATATTTACATTCAGCATTGTTATTTTGCTTCTTTTCTTTTAGATTATCTCAACTTTGGTCTCTTGGAACCACCTACTAAGGACAATCATAAAGTAAGAGCATATTTTTAATTTTCTTCTCAATCGAGCTGTAAATGGAATTTTGGGCTTTGTTCAATTGTATCCACAGAAGATAGTTTCATTCAAATATTCTATCAATAAATAGTAGCATTAATGAACACTGGAATTTCCTATATAGGAAAAGATATTAAACCCCCTCTTTAAAACTTATGGAAAGGACAAATGATAGAAATGGAGTAAATAAAGCACTGCTTATCATTCTTGAATATTACTTGCAGCGTAATAAAGTATATTTGCAACCACTGAGTGGAGTGGTTCTTATATGCCATCTTTCTCCCCGGCAGCTGCCAAAGCTCTCTCAAGGGCTGCATTCCAACAGTCTCCTCCGTCATGTTTAATTGCCCAAGAGGTATATAGTTACTTCTAGCAAAGAGTTTGGCATATAATGGGTACATAATAGATATTTGTTAGAGAATGTGAATGGATGGATTCCCCCCATTGCCATCGAGTCAATTCCGACTCATAGTGACCCTATAGGACAGAGTAGAACTGTCCCATAGAGTTTCCAAGGAGCACCTGGTGGATTTGAACTGCAGACCTTTTGGTTAACAGATGTAGTAGCTCTTAACCACTACGCCACCAGGGTTTCCATGGATGGATTAATTAATTGACTAATTTGATAATTTTTCCATTCTAAAATTTCTTTCTTTTTTAAAACAATACATTATTGTGTTTTAGGTAAAAGAAACCCTGGTGGCGTAGTGGTTAAATGCTACAGCTGCTAGCCAAAGGGTTGGCAGTTCGAATCCGCCAGGCGCTCCTTGGAAACTCTATGGGGCAGTTCTACTCTGTCCTATAGGGTCGCTATGAGTCGGAATCAACTTGACGGCACTGGGTTTGGTTTTTGGGTTTGATACACAGCAAATTAGGTTTCCATTTAACAGGTTTTATACAAATTGTTCCATGACATTGGTAACAATTTTTATAATGTGTTAGCATTCTCATTATTTCCGTTCTATTTGTCTGTTTCCTTTGATCTAGCTTCCCTTCCCTTCCTTGCCTTCTCATCTTTGTTTTTGGGTAACTGTTGACCGTTTGGTCTCATATAGTTAATTGTTTAAGGGAGCACGTTATTCACGAATGATATTGTTTATTTTATAAGCCAATCTATATTTGGCTGAAAGGTGATCTGCAGAAATATCTTCAATTCCGAGTTCAAAGAGTATCTTAGGATAGTAGTCTCAGGGGTTCCTCTAGTCTCTATTGGTCTAGTAGGCCTGGACTTTTTTTTAGGAATTTGGGTTTTGTTCTACATCTTCCTCCCATTCCATCCAGGACCTTCTATTGTGTGCCTGGTCAGAACTGCCGGTAGTGGTGGCAAGGCACCATCTAGATCTTCGGGTCTTAGGTTAGAAGGGTTTGTGGCTTGTGTGGGATGTTAGTAGTATGGACTAGTTTCTTCTTTGAGCCTTTGATTTCTTTCACTCTCTTTTGCTCTATTTGAGTAGAGACCAGTAATTGTATCTTAAATGGCCTCTTACAAACTTTTAAGACCCCGGATGCTACTCACCAAACTAGGTTGTAGAACATTATCTTAGTGAACTACGTTATGCCAGTTGACTAAGTTGCCCCTGAGACTATGGTCCTAGGCCTTTTGACCCAGTAAACCAATCCTGTGAGTTGTTTCGATGTGTCAGGAAGCCTCCATAACTGTGCCACGTATGTGGTTTGTTATATATGTGGATGTATATACAGCACACACAAACATGTGTATATGCATGCTTATAGGTACACCTATACATGCACATGCATTTATTTGCATATGCCTTCCTATACACATGTATGCATCCATGTCTCCCTACATAACCACACACGTATTTTTTGGTTGTTTTTACTGTTGTTGCAAAATTGCACATGTCATAGCATTTACTGAAATTGTCCCTTTTTCTTGTGTACTTCTTAGTATCTTTATTTACCTTGGTCAAGTTGTGCTGACTTCACCCATATTTGGGATTGCCTTTCCCATTACCGAAAGTAACAAATGTCTACTATCTAGAGAGTGATTCCCCCCGCCCCCTTCGCCTCCCATGCCTGGTAACCACCAAAGAACTTCGCTATCTGTGTGTATATCTGTTCTTGATTTTTTATAATAGTGGGACCATACAATATTTGTCTTTTCGAGATTGACTCATTTCACTCAGCATAATATTGTCCTCCAGATTCATCCATGTTATGAGATATTTCGTGGACTCCTCATTATTTGTTATTGTTGTGTAATATTGTGTTTTTACGCAAGTAACAGGTGCTTTCTGCTTTTGTTTGCTGGCCACGCCCTCTCCATGCAAGGTATTTTCATAAGCATCCTGTCTTAATTTTTTTTACAGCAACATGTGGAAGAGGATTGGCATGGCAGTGCTTGTGAGGGTGACTTGAGGGGGTGGGGGAAGGGCATGGTTGGCAAAAAAAACATGGAAGATGCACATTATTTACATAAAAATACAGTATTCCATTCTATGTATGTACCACAATTTGTTTATCCATTCATCTGTTGATGGCACTTAGATTGTTTTCATCTTTTTGCCATTGTGAATAATGCTGCAGTGAACATGGGTATACATATGTCTGTTCGTGTCACTGCTCTTGTGTCTCTAGGATATATACCTAGGAGTGGGATTGCTGGACCATAAGGCATTTCTAGTTCTAGCTTTTTGAGGAAGTGCCATACTATTTTCCATATGGTTGTACCATTTTACAGTCCCACCAGCAATGTATAAGAGTTCCAACCACCCCACAACCTTGACAGCACTTGTTTTCTGCTGTTTTGATCATTGTCATTTTTGCAGGGGTGAGATGGTATCTAATTGTACTTTTGATTTGCATCTCTCTAATGGCTGATGGGAAACCCTGGTGGTATAGTGGTTAAGAGCTATGGCTGCTAACCAAAAGGTTGGCAGTTCAAATCCACCAGTTGCTCCTTGGAAACAGTATGGGGTAGTTCTACTCTGTCCTATAGGACTCGAAGGCAACGGGCTTGTTTTTTTTTTTTTTTTTATGGCTGATGATGGGGCCCTGGGGTGGGGGATTCAGTGGTTAAGTGTTTGGATGCTAGCCAAAATGCCAGCAGTTCAAATCCACCAGCCACTCCTTGGAAACCCTATGGGGCAGTTCTACTCTGTCCTATACAGTCACTATGAGTCGGAATTGACTCAATGGCAATGGGTACAGGTAATGGCTAATGAATGATACCATCTTTTCATGTATTTGTTGGCTGCTTGAATGCCCTCTTTGGTGAAGGGTCCGTTCATGTCCTTTGTGCACTTTTTTATTGCATTGTCTCTTTGTTGTTGAGTTGTTGAAGTTTTGTATAAATTTTAGAGATTACTCACTTGTCAGATATGTTATTGCCAAAGATTTTTTCCCAGTCTGTAGGTACTCTTGGTAAAGTCTTTTGATGGACATAAGTATTTAATTTTTAGGAGGTTCAGTTATTTATTTTCTCTTGTTCGTGCATTTTTAGTTTTGTTTGATAGATTTTTTATGCCAAGAATTAGGTCCCCTAGTTTTGACCCTATGTTATCTTTAGCTTTATACTTTTAGCTTTAACATTTAGGTCTTTGATCCATTTTGAGTTAGTTTTTGTGCATGGTCTGAGGTATGTATCCTGACTCATTTTTCTGCATATGGATAGTCAATTTTGCCAGCACCATTTGTTAAAGAGACTGTTTCTTCCCCTATTGAATGGCCCTTGACCCTTTGTCAAATATCAGCTGCGCTGGGTTCTCGATTCTGTTCCGTTGGTCCATATGTCGCTCATTGAATCAGTCCAAGGCTGTTTTGATTACCATGGTTATATAATAAGTTTTGAGGTCGGGAAGTGTAAGGCCTCCTACTTTGTTCTTTTTCTTCAATATTGCTTTAGCTATTCAGGGCCTCTTTCCTTTCCATATAAAGTTGGAGATTAGTTTTTCCATTTCATTAAAGAATGTTGTTGGGATTTGGAACGAGATTGAATTCTATCTATAGATCAGTTTTGGTAGTATTGACATTTTCACAATGTTACATTTTCCAATCCATGAGCATGGAATATTTTTCCGCTTATATAGATCTCTTTTAGTTTCTTACAGTACTGTTCTACAGTTTTTCTTGTGTAAGTCTCTTATGTTCCTGGTTAGGTTTATTTCCAGGTATTTCATCCTTCTGGGGGCTCTTGTAAATGGTATTGATTTCCTTTTCAGAGTCCTCCTTGTTAGCGTAGAGAAACTCAACTGATTTTTGTGTGTTGATCTTGTACCCTTCCACTTTGCTGAATCCTTCTATTAGTTCCAGTAACTTTCTTGTGGAGTCTCCTAGATTTTCTATGTGTAGGATCATGTCGTCTGCAAACAGAAATAGTTTTACTTCTTCCTTTCTGATTTGGATACCCTTTATTTCCCTTTCTTGTCTTATTGTTCTACCTAGGGCTTCCAGTAAAATATTGAATAATCAGTGTTTTGAATAATCAATATTGCAATATTGAATTAGAGTGATGATAAAGGGCATCCTTATCTCATTCCTGTCTCAAGGGAAATGCTCTCAATCTTTCGCCATTAAGAATAATGTTGGCTGTTGATTTCGCATATATGCCCTTCATTTTGCTGAGGAATTTCCTTCCAATTCTTATTTTGCTGAGAGTTTTTATCAGGAAAGCGTGTTGGATTTTATCAAATGCCTTTTCTGTGTCATTGAAATGATCATGTGATTCTTTTCCTTGGTTTTATTTATGTGGTGAATTATATTGATTGATTTTCTAATGTTGAACTATCCTTGCATCCCTGGTATGAATCCAGCTAGATCATGATGTATTATTTTTTTGATATGTTGTCGAATTCTGTTGGGTAGAATGTTGTTGAAAATTTTTGCGTCTGTATTCATGAGTGATATTGGTCTGTAAGTTTCTTTTTTAGCGGTGCTTTTTTTTTTTTGGCCTGGCTTTGGAATCAGGGTTATGCTGGCTTCATAGAATGAATTAGGGTGTATTCCTGCCATTTGTATGTTCTGGAATAGTTTGAGTAGAAGTGGTGTCAACTCTTCTCTGAATGTTTGGTAGAATTCTCCAGTGAAGCCATCTGGACCAGGGCATTTTTTTGTTAGGAGTTTTTTTTAATGAAAATTTGAACAGACCCATAAAATCTGTTATGGGTCTGTTCAAATTTTCTACTTCTATTAGTGTTAGTTTAAGTAGGTAGTATGTTTCTAGAACTTTGTCCATTTCTTCTAGGTTTTAAAATTTGTTCAGAGTACAGTTTTTCATAATATTCTATTATGGTTCTTTTTATTTCAGTTGGTTCCATTATAACATTTCCCATCTCATTTTTTATTTTGATTATTTGCATCTTCTCATTTTTTTTCCTTTGTCAGTTTGACCAGTGGTTTGTCAATTTTATTAATCCTCTCGAAGAATCAACTACTAGTCTTGTTGAATTTTTCCATCATTTTTTCTATTTCCTATTTCATTTATTTTTTCTCTGATCTTTATTATTTCCTTTTTCTGGTGACTATGGATTTCTTTGCTGCTCTTTTTCTATTTGTTCAAGTTGTAGGGTTAAGCTATTGACTTTGTTTCTTCTTTTTTGATGTGTGCATTTATTGCTGTGTTGGTATGTTTTTTTCTCACTTGATTCTAAGGATTTTTTTATTTCACTTTTGATTTCTTCTATTACCCAGTAGTTTTTAAGTAAGGTGCTATTCAGTTTCCATATATTTAATTTTTTCCTTATTTCTAGTTTTATACAGTTATGATCAGAGAAGATACTTTGTATTATTTTAATGTTTCTGAATTTATTGAGTCTAGCTTTGTGGCCTAAAATATGGTCTATTCTGGAGAATGATCCATGTGCATTGGAGAAGAATGTGTGCTATGCTGCTGTTGGGTTGTCTGTTCTATATGCCTATTGTTTGAGTCAGCCGATTGTGTTATTTAGATCTTCTGTATCTTCACTGAGTTTCTTTCTAGACATTCTGTCCATCATCGAAAGTGGTATGTTAAAGTCTTCAACTGTTATTATAGAACCGTCTATTTCTCTTTTTAATTCTGGTAGAGTTTGTTTTATGTATTTTTAAGTTCTGTCATTGGGTGCATAAATATTTATTATGGTTATGCCTTCTAGGTATATTAATCCTTTAATCATTATATAATGCCCTTCTTTGTCTCTTATAATGGATTTTGATTTTGACTTGTTAGAGATTATTATCGCCACTTCTTGTCTCTTTTGGTTACTGTTTGCTTGATATATTTTTTTCCTATTCTTTGATTTTTAACCTACTTATGTCATTGTATCTAAGGTGTGTCTCTTGTAAGCGACATATTGATGGGTCATTTTTTTAATCCATTCTGCTACTCCCTGTCTCTTGACTGGTGCCTTTAAACCATTTACATTCAGTGTGATTGTCGATAGATGTGAATTTACTTCTGCCATTTTGTCATACTTTTTTTGTGATGTTAATGGTTTCTTTGTTCTGCTGAATTTCCTGTGCTGAGTTTTTTTAGTTTATGCATTTTCTTTTCATATTCTTCTTTGTTGTTGATTTTGTGTTTACTGAGTCTTTTTTTAAATTTTCTTCTTTATTTTGGTGAGTAGATTTATTAATTTCCTTTGTGTTTACTCTGAAACTTACCTTTATCTTCCTAAGTTTAAAAAAGCCTGTTATATGTTGATATCACCTTGACTTCTTCTTCATATGGAAGTTCTATAACTATACTATTTATTCCCCCTTTTTGTTTTGAAGTTGTCATCATTTACAGATTGACATCTCTGGTTCCTTGTTTTCAATTTTGCAGCTTTATTTTTCTTTTGTGCATTCTTTATCTGGGTTGATATCTGGATGATGCTGTCATGTGTCTTGATCTCAGGTTGTTGTCTGATATCATTGGTTCTTTGTCCAAAGAGCTCCCATTCACATTTCTTAAAAGGTTGGTCGGGTTTTTACAAATCTCTTAACTTCTTTTTTTTCTGGGAATGTTCTAGTTTTGCCATCATATTTGAAAGACAGTTTTGCTGGATATGATTCTTGGTTAGCAATCCTGTTCTTTTGGGGTTTTATATATGTCATCCCATTGCCTTCTTGCCTACATGGTTTCTGCCAAGAAATCAGTGCTTAGTCTTACTGGCGCCCCTTTGTAGGTGATATTTGTTTTTCATGGACTGCTCTCAGAATTCTTTCTTTGTCTTTGGTTTTGGAAAGTTTGATTATGATATATTTGGTGACTTTCTTTTGGGGCCCATACTGTATGGGGTTATTTGAGCTTCTTGGATGGAAACCTTCTCATCTTTCATGATATTAGGCAAGTTTTCTGCTAATAAAGCTTTAAAAATTCTCTCTGGGTGTTTTTTCCACTCCTCTTCTGGAATTCCTGTTACATGTAAATTATTCCTTTTCATAGTGTCCCACATAACTCTTAGGTTTTCTTCATTTTTCTTCATTCTTTTTTCTGATTGTTCCTCAAACATTTTAGTACCAAGGCATTTTTCCTCTATTTCATTGACTCTTTCTTCCATTGATTCAGTTCTACTTCTGTGTCCTTCCATTAAGTTACCTATTTTTCATATATTATTGTTATTGCTAATTTTTTGGATTTATAGTTTTTTTTTTTATGGTTTCTAATTGCCTATTTATTTTGTCATTTTGTTCTTATATTGTTTTCCTGAATTCTTTGAGGGTTTTGTCTGTATTTTCCTTGATCTCTTTGATGATCCTATACATAGGTCTTTTGAATTCCTTATCCGTAGTTCTATTACCCTCTCTTCCTTGGGAAAATTTTCTACCCCTTTATTTTGCTCACTTGTTTGAGCCATCTTATCCTGTTTCTTCATATGATTTGTTATTGCCTGTTGTCTCCAAGGCATTAGTGTTTATTTATTTACTAAGTGTACATATGTTTATTTTGTGCTGATTTCTTAAATGTGTTTTGATGTATCTGGAGTTTTGTTTCTTCTCTTTCTCTTTAGAATGTGTTTTTTTCATATTATTTTAATTATTGTTATCTTGTGGTTCTTGTTTATGTGTGACTTCAGGGTTGTCTGTTGGCTGGACATGATTTCCTTTCACTAGTGGGTATGGTGGGTCTCATCCACATGCTAGTCCTCTGTGATTAGGCTCATATATCCTCCCTTACTAATTGAATGAAGGTGGGAAAGCAGGCTCTTTCCTTGATATTGAGTGACAACTGTTGAGTGGTAGGGCTCCACCACAGCCCTTGTAGGACCATGAGGTCCTTCTGAGTTGGTGCTAGCAGTTAGTGTGTTCTTTGGAGGTCAGGGCAGGACATCTCCATATCCATTGTGAGGGAGTGCTATCCAAGTGGATGAAGTAGGCCCACTGGACTTGCATGAATTGGCATCTCAGTAGGTGGTGGGATATCAAGAAGTTTCAGGGCAAGTGCAGACAGCCTGAAGGAGCTGTTTGGGTGTGGGATTGTGATGTTGCAGCTGGGTGGACATTGGATGAGGGCACTAGGATCTCCTGTTCATTGTTTGGCAGAGATGCAAATGGCATCTGTCAGGCTGTGACTGACATTGCTGATGAGGTGATATGTCTATACAGGCGGTCACTGGGGTATGGGTGCAGGGAACATTCTCACTGGTTGCTGGGTTGGGTATTATGTGTGTACACCACCAGTTGCTGAGTAACAGGGGCAAGGGTGCATGGGTCAACAGTCACCAGGTAGATGGCAGAGGAATTCACATCAGTGGTCACCAGGTACGTAGGTGGCAGAATTGGGGGAAGGAGGTCTTGTGCCACCAGTCTCCAGGCAGGTGGGGTGATTTGGGGGTGGGCAGAGTGGGCAGAAGCCTCTGGGCACAGGTCTGATGGTGGGGGATGGTGCATCGTGGATTGCTGGGTGGGGGGAGTGGGCCCATTGCTGGTCATTGGAAGGGCAGTGGGGGAGGGGAGGGAATCATGTTGCCCCAGTCTTTGCTGTGGGTGCTGAAGCACTCCCTAGAGAGTGCAGCCATCGATCAGGACTCAGCCCCAGCCAACTGCAAGGAGGAGGGGGTGTCCAGAATACAGATAAGTGGGACATCTCTGGCCCCCATTTCAAGGATCCTCCATTCTGTGAGCACCACCTGCCCAAATGATCAGGGACCATTGCTGGTGAGTTGTTCTGACCCTATTTTCTGGCTCCTTCCCTGCTGTATGATTACCTGGATCCCTAGAGCTCTCACCTGCTTTCCTGCCCTTTCCATCCTTAGATCCAGTTCATGTTCTGCTCACCTTGCTTCACTCCAGGTTTGTCTACACAGTATCTCTGCCTCCTATTGGAGATTCTGTGAAGTTGCCTCCTGGTGCTCCTCACTTGGGAATGCTGCTCACTTTGTCTCAAGATGGCCACACTGCACCAGGCAGGTTGGCAGTGTGCCTACAGTTCATAAGCCTCCTTGTTCACTATTTTCACTAAGTTTCTCCTTCCTTCTGGTGTTCAATTGAATTCTTCTTCTTTCCATTTGCTCTTCTGGTTCCCCGATTGGCACCTATATCTGTTTCACTTGGTTTCTAGGTTCTTTGCTGTAGGGGGACAGCATAGGGTGCGTGACTAAGCTGCCATCTTTCACTATCTGCTAATTAATACATTTTGTGTGGCAACTCTGTGAGGTCCTCATTACAGTGAAACAATATGGTGCAGTTGTTCAGTGCCCCAACTCTGGAGCCAGATGTTTGGGTTCCACTTCTGTCTCTACCACTTACTAGCTGGGTGAGTTCGGGCATTTTTCTGAAGTTCTCGGTGTCTTGGCTTTTTTCTATTCATAAAACAGGGATAATAGTTTTACCTATCTTGTTGTTGTTATGAGGTTGTTATAAGAAGTCAGCGAATTAATATTTGCAAAATGGTTTCTGGCCTCTAGTAATCTCTATAAGAATGTTTGTTGAATTAATTAAAATAAATTATGCATATAGGAACATTTTGAGGTCCCATATTCAAAGGCTGAAAAACTGGTTTGGCCTGGAAGCACTGGTCGCCAAGTAGCAATGAGTACACCCACTGTTCAGATCTTGGTTTCTAATACTATTCTCCAGTAAAGGAGCCAGGACTCCTTGGACAAATGGTAGGTTCTAGGGTTAGGGCAACAAATATACCAAATGAGCCTTGAGTATCTTACAGTGCCAGAAAGTAAGGAAATGCAATAACAAAAGTGTATACACAGTAATGGGGGTATGTCAAAGGGATATAGGAGTCAACTGAAAGTACTCCCAACGGCCAAAGTGGAACAATTTGAACAACAAAATAAACAAAGTTATATTCTAATTTGACAAATTAATCTGAGCAAAAATATAAATAGTTATATTCCAAAGTAGAATATAACCCAAAGTATAAAATAAACATCCATGAATTCAAACTGATATAAATAAGTGATTGAATGAATAAACAAATGGGATAAAATAAACAAATATTCTATGTAGAAGAATTCCTAATAATTTATGTAGATACTCTGCCCTTAATAAGGTGGAGCATAACTCCTCACTCTTTAAGTGTGGGCTGTGCATGGTAAGTTTCTTCCAAAAAGTACAGTATGGAAAGGGAGATAAAAAAGAATAATTTTACAGTACAGAAATGTGACAAATATTACCTCAAGTTAGGTGAATAAGGATAACTTCAAATATAATATGTAATATCAATAGTATCTACCTTTGATATACTTGTAGTGACCCTACAGGTCAGAATCAACTCAATGGCACACAACAACAATCCTTGATATAATGTGATAGACATGACACTTTCCCTCTGTGGTCTTCCTCCCAAAAACACATTATTCCAGTCTAATCATGAAAAAAAGTCAGATAAATCCAAGTTGAAAGACGTTCTGCAAAATACTTGAACAACAACAAAAAAAAAACCCAAACCATTGCCATCTAGTCCATTCCAACTCCTAGCGACCCTATAGGACAGAGTAGAACTGCCCCATAGGGTTTCAAGGAGTGGCTGGAACTGCTGAACTTTTTGTTAGCAGCTGAGCTCTTAACCACTGCACCACCAGGGCTCCAAATAAAGTATAGACTATAGTTAATGATTAGACTGGGATAATGTGCTTTTGGGAGGAAGACCACAGAAGTGCCAAGCTTATCACATATCAAGGATTGTTGTTATCGTGTGCCATTGAGTCGATTCTGACCTGTGGGGTCGCTATGAGTATATCAAGGAAAACCACGGTGACTTAGTGGTTAAGAGCTACAGCTGCTAAACAAAAGGTCGACAGTTTGAATCTACCAGGCACTCCTTGGAAACTCTATGGGGCAGTTCTACTACGTGCTATAGAGGCACTGTGAGTTGGGATTGTCTCAATGGCAACGGGTTTGGGTTTTTTTTTTGGTTTGTAGTTAATAGGAGCCCTGGTGGCGCAGTGGTTCAGATTCAGCTGCTAACCAAAAGGTCAGTGGTTCAAACTCATCAGTTGCTCCATGGAAGAAAGATGTGGCAGGCAGTCTGCTTCTGTAAAGATTTCAGTCTTGGAAACCCTATGAGGCAGTGCTACCCTGTCCTTTGGGTTGCTATGAGTCAGAATTGACTTGACAGCAACAGGTTTATAGTTAATAGTAATTCATAAATATTGTTTAATTAATTGTGATAAGCATACCATACTAATATATTAATAATAGGGATAACTAGGTGAGAACTCTATGTACTGTTTTTACAGTAATACTGTAAATCTAAAACTGTTTAAAATAAAAGTTTGTTTGAAAAAATAATGAAGCACAAGCATCAAAACAAACAAACAAACAAGCGACAACAACAACAAAAAAGAAAACTGGTTTGGAGGTATACTCTTCAATTTGTAAGTACCAAAATAAAAGTATTTTGGTATTTTGAAAAATGTTGTATTCAATTCATTTATGTCTTGAGACTCACAAATGGAGAATTATTTTCTGCATTTAAGTTTTGAATTGGACAAAGGTATACACATTCACAAAGCATTTTCCTCTATTTCTGAAATCCCTCCCCCCCCGCCCCCACCACACTCACACAAAACACCAAACCCATTGCCACTGAGTCAGTTTCGACTCATGGCAACCCCATGTGCTGTAGAGTTGAGCAGAGAAATACTGAAAAGGAGAAAGGACATATCAATTTGCAAGGCAAAACTTTTTTGCAAGATAACCGTTATTCAAGTTCAGAGGCTTTCTGAACAAGTGGATTATAACATGTGTATTAGTTATATATTGCTGCATAAGAAAATTACCACAAACTTGGTGACTTAAAACAACGTATATTTATTATCTGATGGCTTCCGTGGATCAGGAGCCTGGGTGCAGATTAACTTGCTCTCTGCTTAGAGTCTCACAAGGCTGTAATCATAATGGATGGGCTATTTTTCTTTCTGGAGCTTTTTTTTCCCAAGCTCACGTGGTTGTTGGCAGAGTTCAGTTGAGTTGAGGTTGTAGGAATGAGATACTCATTTTCTTGTTGGCTGTCACCTGGGATAGTTTTTATCTCTTAGGTGTCGCCCACAGGTCGTTGTCACATTGCCCTCTCACAGACACTCTCACAACATGGCAGCTTACTTCTTCAAAGCCGGCAGGAGAATCTCTCACTCCAGTCTGCTGAGACGACGGAGTCTGACGTTATGTAACCTAATCACTATAGTGACTATCCCATTGCTTTTGCCATAGCCTATTGTCTAGAAGCAAGTCACAGATTGTACCTGCACTTATGGGAAGGGGATTACACAATGATTCATTGGGGATCACCTTAGAATATGTCCACTTCCACAGAAAAGTTTTGAAAGAGATAAATGTAGGTAGACATTGGGATCTCCATCATCCATGAACAAACTAGGCAATGTGAAGACAAACTGGAAACACTTGATTTGAAACAAAATACAACTTGCTGTTAATAGGTTTCATACCCACTTCCTACACACACAAATATACACATAGTTGTTTAAAAATAATTGTCTAAGTTATCAACCGAGAGTTAGGATTATTTGAAGATGAAGGAGTCAGATAAAAATATTGGGGTAAGCTCATAAATATGTCACGATTTCCTTGACTAGTGCTTTTTTTCAGCAGTGAAAATATTTACACAAAATTCCATTCTCAATTCAATCACAATGTGCACTCTAAGAACTCGCTTTATAAAAGTTCAAATAATAAGACCTTCTTTTCAACTTTTCATTACTATTAATTTTTTCATTTTAAGACTGTTTAGTTTTTTATACTTATGTTTACTATGTCTGCTAATGATACTGTTTGGTTATTTTTTAATTTACTTTTTTACTGACACTTAAAAATTTTTATATATTAAATGTATTAAATATTCATTTTCAGCAATTTCTTTTTAGGGATTTGGGATCATTTTCTTATAAAAATATTAAGTACGAAAATACTGGTATTGTCATTTTGTGATAGTCACCCTGCAGATTTTCAGGAACTCAAATATTTTTTACTGATTGCTCCTTAAAACACCAAAATGTCCTAGAAATTCTAATATTTAGGCTAGCGCCTGGATGTAAAGCACACGCGTCATTTGTTGGGTCCTATGTCCTAAGGGTGGGCTTGAATAATGTGATCACTGTATTTGCGAGTCTCCATAGAGGTTGCTACAAACCTGTTAGCTGATTGGACCAGAGACCTTTGCTGTTTATATCTCTTATATGCAGCCACCTTGGAGAAGGCAGGCAACTTGTGGGAACATAGCTTATTAGCAGCCAAGTTAAAATTGCAGTAATTCAATTGAGAAACTCTTAGGAGGAAGGATTTCTTGTGGATCCTCCACCATTCTCATATCTTTCTTTTTTAAGTCTCTTCCTACCTATGTTTTTCTTTTTTCTGCTCATTCACAACTAAGCCTTAGGTCTTAGCTCTTATTTCCTCTTATGCCAAGGAGTACAAAGAGTTGTTATTCAGAATGGTGAGAACATAATCACCTGTAACTATTGGTGAAATAACTCATTTAGCAAATAAAGGTCAAAGCTTGCTTGCTTTCTTCTTTCCTCTCTTCCTTGGGGTTGTTTTCTTTCTTGGAATTAAACAACTTGGTCTTTTTAAAAAATACAGAGTAAGTTAGAGTAAATAGAAGTAACCTTTACTGCTTGTGAAGGAAGCATTAAATGAAAGCCCAGATTAAGTGTATTTGTCTTTAGCTGGAAGGTCACAGAATGAAGCGATTCTTTATCAAAGTTGAGTCCAGTGGAAGGTCTAGTAATTTCTCAAGGTTGTTGGTCTATGGTGGCCAACATTAGATCTCTTCCTCATCATTTTAGCTATACTTCCCCAGGGGATTGGGCTCACCTAATGGCTTCATCAGAGCTTCTGGGTGGTGCAAACAGTTAATGCACTTGGCTGCTAAATAAAACGTTGGAGGTTTGAGTCTACCCAGAGGTGCCTGGGAAGAATGTCCTGGTGGTCTGCTTTCAAAAAATCAGCCATCGAAAACCATATAAAGCACAATTCTACTCTGACACACGTGGAGTCACTATAGTCAGAATCAGCTTGATGACTGCTGGTTTAATGGTTTCATCATTTATTCACCATGTATTTTAATGTGTACATCTGTGTAGTTTTACTCATTACTGAAATTCTGGATTTTATATTGTTGGAGCAACCATTAGAGCAATAGCAGTCCTTTTATCAGAAGAGCTGAGCTTATTTTGAAGTGATGTATTTTCTAAATAGTACTGTTGTATATTTGTCTTCAGATTTTGTTTCTAGACCATCCTAATATCATTTTGCATCACACTGATTAAGTTCAGATTGGTTTTCTTTGTTCAGGGCTGCTGAGGTAGCAATTGGTTGTGACAATCTGGTGAGTCTTTTGGCATAAGAGGTTTTCCAACTCATTCATTATCTATCTTTATTTGGTATCATTCCTGGCAGCCTCATGTCCCTAGTGAAGCCAGTGCTACTCCTTCCTACACTGAACTCTCCTTTTCCTGAATCTCCTGTTATATTCTATGCTTGGTCATCCTCTGTCTTGTCTTATTTACCCATTGTTTGCTATTGATATTTTCTCTCCAAAGAGACTATAAGGTCTTTGAGGGCAAGGATTCTGCCTTCTTGTCTTGTACGCCTTCCCAGTGCTCAGAGTCCTCAGTGCTTGCTGCCCACTTACCACCATCCCTCTTCCTTTATACCTGATCAAAACAGTGTGTCCTCAAATTGAGTGCGTTATACACCTTCCATGTGCCTCATCCTGTGCTCAGTGCCACACAGGTGGTATCAGCCAAACAAAGCATCCACACCCGTCTTCAGAACCTCCCCATCCTCCTCTGGGGATCACTGCCCATACCCAGAGCTCCTAGGCTCCTTTCTAGGCATCTCTCTGATGTCTTATTCTCAAGGTGCTGACCCTCACTGAGGAGTCAGCTGAGTATTACCCCTCCTAGGGCAATTATGTTCTAAGAGACCAATCCTGAAGACCAGAAAGCCTTCATGGTCCCAAGTAATGCACCTCTAATGGTGAAATTTCAGGCACTGTGTTGGGCAATGGTGGAGATATTTTAAATTACACCATGTAGGCCGATACCTATTCCGCTTGCTTGTAGGCCTGCCCTACCTGGAAACTACTAAAGAAATAGAAATCTTGATCTCTGTTCTTAAGATATGAATAACCTAGCAGGGGAATTAGTCTACACATGCCTACCAATGTAGACTAGTGTACTATTTAAGAGGACTTGGAATCATATGATCTTAGGTTCTAATCTCAGTTTTTCTACTTACTAGCTGTGCGGCCTTGCTCAGGTTTCTAAAATTTTCTGATGCTCATTCTCTTCACCAATAACATAGGTATAACAAACCCCATTCCAAGAATGTTATGAAAATTTGAAGTGCCATTTTTGGTATATAGTAAATCCGTATTACACATTGCCATCAAAAATAACAGAGCTAGGGAGGGTTCTCCACCACCTGCCACTTTGTTGTACTATAGTGGCTTGCATGTTGCTATGATGCTGGAAGCTATGCCACCAGTATTTCAAATACTAGCAGTGTCATGCATGGTGGACAGGTTTCCGTGGCACTTCCAGACTAAGACAGACTAGGAAAAAAATTCTGCCAAACTCTTCTGAAAATTAGCCAATGAAAACCCTATGGATCACAACAGAATATTGTCCAATACAGTGCTGGAGGATGAGCCCTCTAGGTTGGAAGGCACTCAAAATACACAGTGATTATAACAATGAACTTGAGTATACCAATGATTGTGAGGATGGTGTAGGACTGGGCAACATTTCATTCTGTTGTGCATGGGTTTGTCATGAATCAGAGCCGACTTGACAGCAACTAACAGCAACAGCAACAAGGGAGGAGTCTAAGTCCAAGCAAGGCACTGTGGAAATCTGAGGCTTAGAACAGGTCTGTTGAGCAAGGCAGTAACAGAAATGGAAGATAGAGGAGAACTTTATGGAAGAGGGGACTTCCTTGCCTCATTGGAAGGCACTGAATGCTGCCTATGATCTTCGTTTGCTCAGCCCCTGGTCAGCTGGCCTGGGAAGACATTTTTGGCTTGGAAGCAGCCTGTTGGGAGCAGCAAAGATTATGAGTGGAATCCATGCACATTATCACTGCAGTATCATCCCGTTTAATTACTATTTCCTAGTCTTTCTCCTGGTGGAAACCCTGGTGGTGTAGTGGTTAAGTGCTACGGCTGCTAACCAAAAGGTCAGCAGTCAAATCTGCCAGGTGCTCCTTGGAAAATCTATGGGGCAGTTCTACTCTGTTCTATAGGGTCGCTATGAGTCGGAATGGACTTGACGGCAGTGGGTTTTAGTCCTTCTCCTCTATTGGACTATGTGGTCCTCAAAGCCAGAGTCTGACTGTTAATTCCTGTTACTCCCAGACCGCTGCCTAGGGTATATGCTCAGTGCTGAAGTATTGGTAGAATGATTGAAAGGATGGACAAAGCTGGAGTTTTGCTACACCAAATACCCTGACAATACAAGTGATCATATAGAAAATTTACTAAGACTCAGTACAAGTATGTAAACATATTTTCCTGCATGCAAGAACATGATTCAGTCAAATGAAAGATGGAAATATCGTGGTTTGTGGCTCTCCAAACCACACTGTTTACAAGACCAGAGGAAGAAGAAGGATGTGACTTAGAAAAATTACAATAGCATCGAAAATGCTGGTTGTGGTGCAAGAAAGGAGAGAAAGAGAGAGAAAAAAAAAATCTAAGCATGTAACACTGGAAGAGAAGTCTGTAAAATCAAGCCAGATGCCACAAGGGATGAATTGGCAGATTGGAATGGATCACTGCAAATTCCTGCAACCACCTGGCTTATAATTTAACACTTGTTTGAGCTTTTGTTGTTCCATGATATTTGGGGCTGAATTTATTCCCATCTCATTGTCCTTGTCAAAAGCAATGGCTTTTAGAAAGGCTGGATGTTTCTTTCCATCCTGTTTATACCTTGCCATCCTGCTGTTTGCAAGATTGGTCTCTCACACTCTGCCTGGGGTGTTTTCTATTTCTGGGTAGTTGAAATTGCCCGAGGAGTTCTTTGAGCTGCTATATTTTGAAGAACGTGGGAGCCACGCTGCCCGATGTGTGATGTCTCCCCAGTGAAAGAGGCATGGAGCTATTAGGAACTTGTGACCAATTGGGAAACTTTGCACATTCAAGTATTTTAAATGCTTGAAAGCTCCTGTTGTGCATCTTGTTACAGAGATGTAATAGCAGGTGTGACTCCTCACATGGGCTGATGCCTCCTTGAAAGTTGCATACAGTAAAGTAAAATGTAATTTCTTTCTAAAGTGGCGCTCCTGTCATTTTCTCTCCAGTGCTGGGCTGGAACTGAGGCAGAAAGAGTGCCAATGCTTCTGTTCCCTCCCCCTGCCCTGCATCCTTTCCTCACTTTGCCCTGATCCTCCTTGCCCATCTGAACAATTTCCACTGTGCACAATTAAAGAGAGCACCAAAAGCTCAGTAATCTAGATAAATAAAATTTTAGTGCAATATTTAATACAATATTTTAAAAATCAAAATTAATGCAAAATATCCATGATGAACAAAATACAAAAAAAAATTTTTTTAAAGTTCTGGAACAGTGCTCAGCAGAGTCACGTTGGAGCCTGAGGGCAAAATAAAAAATCAGCAATATCATTTTGTCTTCATGTAAAGTTTGATATTTTATTCATCATGAGTGTTTCATTTATTTTGACTTTTTAAAATATTGCGTTAAAATATTTATCTCTATTACTGAGTTTGGGGAACCCCATTAAATTTTGCTCCCATGGTGGATTCAAAGGGGCTGCTTACCTTACTCCAGATCCTAGGGTGATGTCTTTTGGGCTGGGAGGAAAGTCTTGGAGAGGCCTTCAGGTCCCCACCCTTTGTCTTCCCTAGGCCCACACCGGGGTCCTGAATTTGGCTTAAGTATTGTTCTGTGAAAAGAAAAGACTATATCAACTGAAATTCTGATGTCCTTCCAATCAAGGATTACAAGGAAAGATACAGTTTGGAAAGAAAACCTGAAGTAAATCATTCATCAGAAGCTTTATTTAAATTGGGGTTGGCAAACTACAGCTCATGGGTTGGCTACCTGTTTTTGTAGGTAATGCTTCATTGTAATGCAGTCACACTTATTTGTTTTTGTATAGCTTATGGCTGCTTTCATGATACAACAGCAAAGCTGAGTATGTTGCAACAGAGACTATAAGATTTGTAAAGTCTAAAATATTTACTTTTGGCCTGTTACAGAAAAAGTTTGCAGTCCTCTGATTTAGATTATCAGTGAACTCAGATATTCTTGGATCAATGGGCTTGGCAGCAGTTTAGAATATACAGCTATTTGGAGATTTATATAACATAGCCAATACAAGGACCTTTATAGAGAGTATTATAAACTTTCATTTGTAAGAACTGGGAGAAATAGTAAAACAAGATGCCCAAAATGCAAAATTGGTTCAGCATCTGAAAATCAATTAATGTAATACATCATACCAATAGAATAAAAAATGAAAATCAGGATTATTTCAATAGATATGGAAAAACGTTTGACAAACTCCGTCTACCATTTTGTCATTAAAACAAAATGGTTTTAGGAATTTCCCTTCTATTCCTAGTTTACTGAGTGTTTTACTAATGTGATAAATTCCTAAATGTGATAAAAGGCATTTATGAAAAACCCACAGCTAGCATCATATTTAGTGATGAAAAAAATGAAAGCATTTTTCCTAAGAGCAGGAAAAAAAAAAAAAAAACACTTCTATCACTTCTATTTAGTATTGCACTAGAAGTTCTAACCAAAGCAATTAGGAAAAAAAAGGAAAGAAAACGTTTCCAAACTGGAAAGGAAGAAGTAAAACTATCTCAGTTTGCAGATGTCATGATCTTATAGAAAATCCTAAGGAATCCACTGAAAAATATTAGAATAAACAAGTTCAGTGAGGTTTCAGGGTACAAGATCAATATAAAAAATCAATTGTATTTTTATACGCTTCAGTGAACAATCTGAAAATGAAATTAAGAAAACAATTTAAAATAGCAACAAAATAAATAAAACACTTAGGAATATACCTAACAAAAGAAGTGTAAAACTTGTACTTGCTCTGAAATCTACAAAACATTATTAAAAGAAATTAAAGATCTAAATAAATGGGAAGGTACCCCATGTTCATGAATCAGAAGATATAATATCGTTCAGATGAAAACACTCCCAAAATTGATCTACAGATTTAATACAATCCATTCCAAAGTCCCAGCTTTTGTGTGTGTGTGTGTGTGTGTGTGTGCGCATGCAGAAATTGACAAGCTGATCCTAAAATTCATAAGTGAATAAAAGGGACCCTGGATAGCCAAAACAATCTTGAAATAGAAGAACAAAGTTGGAGGGTTCATGCTTTCTGATCTCAAAACTTACACAAAGCAATGGTAATTAAGACAATGTGGCACTGGCACAAGGATAGAAATACAGATCAATGGAATAGCATTCAGAGTCCAGAAATGAGCTCATACATCTATGATCAACTGATTTTCAACAAGGGTGCCAAGACCATTCAATAGGGAAAGAATAGTGTTTTCAACAAATTGTTCTAGGATAACTGGGTAGCCACATAAAAAAGAATGAAGTTGGACCCTTACCTCACACCATATACAGAATTAACTCAAAATGCGTCAAAGACTTAAATGTAAAAGATAAAAATAAAAAACTTTTAGGGACATGCAAAAAAAAACTATAAAGAGATACCACTTCACACTCACTAGGATGACTAGAATCAAAAAGTCAGATAATAACAAGTGTTGGTGAGAATGTGAAAAAATAAGAATCCTCATACACTGCTGGTGGGAATGTAAAATGATGCTGTGCCTTAGAAAACAGTCTGGAAGTTCTTCAAATGAGTAAACATTGAGCTATTACATGAACCAGTAATTCTACCCCAAAGTATATACCCGAGAGAAAACGTATATCCACACAAAACTTACACATGAATACTTGTAGCAGCATCATTCATAAAATCCAACAGAAGGAGACAGTCCAAATGCCTATCACCAGACGAATGGATAAACAAAATGTGGTATAGTCATACAATGGAATATTTTTTTAGCCATAAAAAGGAATGAAATAGATGCTACAACTTAGATGATCCTTGAAAACAGTATGCTAAGTGAAAGAAACCAGACCTAAAGTCCACATACTGTGTGATTGGATTTATGTAAAAGTCCAGAATAGGGAGCTCTATAGAGACAGAAAGTAGATTAATGGTTGCTTAGGGCTGATGGGGGTAGGTGGGAGGGATGATAAAAAAAAAAAAATGCACGTTGAGAGAGACAGCAGAAAGGGTGAGTCTGTGTCTGTCTGTGCCCCTGGGAATCCTATCAGAGTCCCGCTGTACCTCTAACTGGCCATAAGAAAATAATGGGTTTGTGAAAGAGTGCATGCTGTTAATGTGGGTAATTTAGAGCCGACTTTCTTTACTAGTTGTGCAAGTACTTAGTGAGCTCCAGTGTATACAGAAACTGTATGAGTCACCCTTAAAGTAGTCTAGGAGAGGTGACTGTGACTGTGAGCAAAAGCAGATACAGGAAAACCCAGGAAATTATGTTCTAGTGTGCCTTGAGTTGGAGTGCATAGAAGAAAGCACAAGGAGGTAAGAGGTGAAAGATAACTCATAGAAGGCCCAGAAAGCTGGCTAAGGAGTTTAAACTTGAACCAGTGGTAAGTACAAAGCTTCCTTGATCAAGGAAGTGGCAAATCCATAGTGTTTGTTAACCTAGTGCTACTGTAACAGAAACACCACAAGTGGGTAGCTTTAAAGAACAGAAATTTATTTCTTCATAGTTCTGGAGACTAAAAGTCCAAATCAGTGTCTCTGCCACGTTGATGTATCCTTGTCAATAGCCCCAGGTGTTCCTTAGTGATCCTTCACTTGTAAATGACCTTCACATGGTATCTGTTTTCTCCCCATCTGTGTGTCTCTGTGTCTATTCTGTTTCTTTTATAACTCGGATGTGATTAGGTTTATAAACCACCCTGCAAAAACAAACAAACAAAAAAAAGCCTGTTGCCGTCAAGTTGATTCTGACTCATAGCGACCTACAGAACAGAGTAGAAATGCCCCATAGAGTTTCCAAGGCTATAATCTTTATGGAAGCAGACTACCACATATTTTTCCCTTGGAGTAGCCGGTGAGTTTGAGCTGCTCACCTTCTGGTTAGCAGCCAAAGGCTTAACCACTGTGCCATCAGGGCTCCTTATAAACCACCCTATACTATATTCATGATCCATTAACATATCAAAAGAACCCCTCCCCATTTCTGAATGAGGTCACATTTACAGGTACAGGGGTCAGGATTTCAACACATACTTTGGGGGGACACAATTCAGTCCATAACAGGGCAGGTGGCATTCTGATGATGTGAGAAGAGTGCCAGGGATAAGGGATCGAACAAGCTGTGGATGAGCTGGAGGGGGGAATCAGGACATAAATGGAGGGATTAACCTTTGCACAGACGAGGCTTCATCTTTGTCTGAGTCATGAAGGAAGGAGAGGGAGATGGATGGGGATGTGAGATTTTGAGAGGAGGCAAGTTGGAAGGAAGCGTTTATTGTGTTTTGCTGTCAGACTGTGCTATTGAGAGTACATGTTACGGGGAGCAGGAGATGACTCAGGCTGAGGGCACTCCCTCTTTGCTGCTTGCTCAGGTCAGATATGACAAAGAGCTCAAAGGTGCTTTTAATTCATCCAGATGGGAACCATTTATTTCCTTAATGTTGTCTTCCTCCAACTCCAGCAGTCCATACTGATTCAGAGAATAACTGAATTGCTCACTAGGGAAGAGAAAATGGTAGAAACAATTGAACAGCTTGCTCTCCTCCATTTTGTTAAACCAGGAGACCTTGGACATGAAAGAATTATGCTCATTTATCCATGTTCCCAACCCTGGGAGAGGGCAGCAGGGGTGCCCAGCAGCAGGCATTTTTGTGGAATTCATAGTCTGTGAGTTCTTGCCCCTACCATGCAGACTGTGTCATGTGGGGTTAATGACTTCGCCTGGTTACACCCAGAGTGCTAAGGACTTACAGATGTACAGATGACACACACTGATTCCAACCACCCTTTGTTCCCTGCCCTCTACTCTCCAGGAGCCGAAGTCAAAAGGTGGCAGATGGGCTTGGGTGAGGGCAGGATTTCAAACTGCTTCTTTGGGTTCCAACCCTTGCTGAGAATTTGCATTTCTAAGAAGTTTCCAGGCGATGCTAATCCTGCTGGTTAGGGACCAATTCTGAGAACCACTCAGGTAAAAAACCCAGTGCCGAGTCAATTCAATTTATTATACCTAACAATTTTTTTTTTTTAAGAATTACCTGGGGATCTTGTTAAAATGTAGACTCTGATTTGGTATATCTGGGGTGGAAATGCAAACTCTCAGCAGGGGTTTGAAGCTCTGGGTGAGGGTGAGGAGCAAAACAGCCTGCAATCTCTTAGCTGCTTTTTCTCTCTGCTGGCAAGAGCAGGGATGCTATTTGCAGCGCAGGGAGGGAGCCATTTGCGGAGCTTCGGAAGCCTGAGAAAGAGTTAAGGAAAGGGTGGGGTGGTGCTGTCTGTGTAGGGAAGCTCTGTAGTGCATCCACCTCCAGAAAACATTAATAACATTCCAGCCCCTTCTCCACAGCCTTCTCTTGCTCCCTCCCCCTCACCCCCGACACAAAGGCACAAGTGAAATTCCTAAAAGTAGACTACTTCTGCCTGGTTATTTTTAGTATTCGCTGTTAGTATTTATCAAGCTTTTCAGTGTTAATATGTCCTCCCACCTCTTTTCTCTTCCTGCCTGTATGCTGGGCTTTTGATGTAAGGAGTACACATAAGAAGCAGCCGGTGACTTCATAGAAGCATCTCCTCAGGAGAGCAGACTCTGGACCTTTAAAATCAATCCTTCTTCCCTCTCCACCTTGAAGAGAAGAAAGATCTGTGTTCCACTAGCCTTGGGGAGCAAAATAAGTGTGTGAGAGTGAAGCCACAGAATGTCTAGGTATTGGTTAGCTAAGTCAAGGGCATTAGTCAAAGAGCTGAGTCAGGGAATCAACACATGCCTGGAAGGTCATTGTGCAGGCAAAAATGGGGCAGAAACCAGTTAAAAAAGCAGAAATCAGAAAGAAACAGATGCTAGAGGAGAGAGAAGTATAAAAATCCGTGCAAAGAGTTAGGGATCTGAGGAAGCTGAAGGCTGGAGTAAAACGAGTGGACCAAAGACTGGGCTGAGCAGGCGGTAAGGATAGGGAAGGAACAAGGGTGGGGGCGGGGCCGAGGCAGAGGAAGAAAACCTGCAGCCCTGAAGTACACTGTAGCTTAGCTCGGAGACAGTTCCTGTTCTGCCTCAAGTGCTTGTCGCCTGGAGGCAGCCATGCCCAGGGCAGCAGCATTGCTCTGGAGAGGCCCTCCCAGGACATGTTCTAACAAAGGGCAGTTGAGTGGAAGCAGGGCCATTCTTCGGGTGAGTCACATAAGTCTATATGATTGTCAGACTCCTTCCCTGCCCATCTGTGTAGTAATTTCCTAGGAAGGAAAAGAGGGTTGTTTCCTTTTGCAATTTTAATAAAATGTCCAGCATTCTTTATTTTACTTTGTTGTAGTATTTGATACATGCTATGTATAACATATGTTACTCATCTAATCCAAAAAACTTCACCAAAAACTTCCATCAGTCCTTGTACCTCTCTAGTATCCCTTTGTCCTGCTTCTGCCTGTTTCCTTTGCTTTAAAAAAAAAAAAAAATTTGTAAGGACTTCTACTTCTGATAAAATGGAGAGGTACTTTTCCCCAGGCCTGCCACCAAATACAACTAAAAACCCTAGACATTGTATATATCCTTTTAATAGGGTCCTTGAAAAAAAAGAAAAAAAAAGTTTTTTTTCTTTTTTTCATAGAAGACTGGGAAAAAATATTTGCAAGCCACATATCTGACAGTGGACTCATATCTAGAATATATAGAGAACTCTCAAAACTCAACAAAAAATGCAATTAGAGAATGAGCAAAAGGTAAGAATAGACATTTCACTAAAGAGGATATATAGGTGGTAAATAAGCACATGAAAAGATGTTCAACATTACTAGCTATTGTTAGGTGCCGTCAAGTCAGTTCCTACTCAGAGCGACCCTATGTACAACAGAACGAAACACTGCCCAGTACTGTGCCATCCTCATGATGGTTGTTATGCTTGAGTCCATTTTTCAGTCACTGTGTCAGTCTGTCTCATTGATGGTCTTCCTCTTTTTCGAAGACCTACTTTACCAAGCATGATGTCCTTCTCTAATGCGTCCAAAGCACGTGAGATGAAGACTCACCATCCTCACTTCTAAGGAGCATTCTGGCTGTACTTCTTCCAAGACAGATTTGTTTGTTCTTCTGGCAGTCCATGGTATACTCAATATTCTTTGCCAACACCGTAACTCAAAGTCATCAGTTCTCCTTTGGTCTTCCTTATTCATTGTCCAGCTTTCGCATGCATATGAGGAGACTGAAAACACCATGGCTTGGGTCAGGTGCACCTTAGTCTCCAAGGTGACATCTTTGCTTTTCAACACTTTAAAGAGGTCTTTTGTAGCAGATTTGCCCAATGCAATATGTCTTTTGATTTCTTGACTGCTGCTTCCATGGGTGTTGATTATGGATCCAAGTAAAATGAAGCCATTGACAACTTCGATCTTTTCTCCATTTATCATGATATTGCTTATTGGTCCAGTTGTGAGGATTTATGTTTTCTTTATGTTGAGGTGCAATCCATGCTGAAGGCTGTGGTCTTTGATCTTCATCAGTAAGTGTTTCTGAGACAGAAGTCCAAATGAGATAGTATTACACATGAAGTTGCCTAAAATTTTATTTAATTTTGCTGTTTTAACTTTATATATAAAGTTATCATTTTGTATGTCGTCACCTGATACTTGCTTCTTTTCATTCAACATTATGATTCTAAGGTTCATCCGAGTTGTTGCATTTGGCTGTGGTTCATTGATTTTCTCTGTTGCATAATATTCAACTGTGTGAATATAATTCAGTTTATTTCTTTGTTCTCCTGTTGGTGAGCATTTGTCTTAAATCCAGCTTTTTGTTGTTTTGAGTAAAGCTGTCATGAACACTTTGTGCATGTTGGCCAGTGCAAATATGCAAGTTTCTGTAGAGAATATAAGTAGGCATGGATTTGTTCATTTGGAGGGTTTGTGAACACTCAATTTTCACAAGATAAGGTTAATTTGTTCCCAAGTGGTTGTATTAATTTATACTCCCACCATGAATTTCATTTGCATTTTCCTAATCACAAATGAGGTTGCGCATCTTTTCAGAAGTCCACTCACCACTTAATGCTTTTCTTCTCTCAGATATGTCCTTCTGATCTGTTGCCACTTTTCCAGTGTGTTTTCTTTTTCTTACTAATTTGTAACATTTCTTTATGTAATCTGAGTACTGGTCTTTTGCTGGTTTATGCGTTACAAATGTCTTTCAGATACTGGTTTGTCTTTTTGCTTTCTTTATCATTCCTTTGGATGACCAAGCTATAAATATTACAGTAGGCAGATTTAGTAATCTTTTCTTGTATGGTTAGCACTTTTGTGCCCTAAGAGCTCCTTTCCCACTTTTAGGTCAGAACGATGTCCTCCTGTATTTTCTTCTAAAAGTTTTAAAGTTTGGCTTTTCACAACTAAATCCTTAATCCCTCTGGAATTGATTTTTGAGTAAGTCTCCCACTTGACTTTTGGCTCAGTAAGCTATTCTAACTATCGTAATAGCTGTGTTATCTTTTAATAGCCAAGTGAATGAGAAAGTCAAGGAAGAAAACCCTTTGTCCACAGCAAGATTTGGGAAGGTGGCTAATTCTCCCTCAGAGAGCCTTGAAAGGAAATATTGGTAAAATGACCTAAGTTTCTTATGCTGTAGCCAAGGCATCCTTGCCTTACCAATTTTGTGAGTGCTTAATAAATGTCACATGTCAGAAAAGCCAAAGAAACAAAAAACAAAAGCAGTGACACCCTTCTCACAATTTGAACTATGGTTCCGACCATTTAAACGAGCTATTTGTCAAGAAGGAAGGCACAGATATAAATGCCTGTTAGTAGAGTATCCAAAGTATGGGTTCTGTCTTCACAGATGTGGTGGTTTATTGGAAATATTGGTGGACAGGGATATTGTGGACAGCCTTGTTCTGTCATTACCTGGTTGTGAAACTTCTTCATACCAGTTAGGATTATGTTCAGCTGCATGGAACGAGCACCCTTCTACAGTGGCTTAGCCAGAGTCTTATTTTTTCTCATGTAACAAGCCCAGAGGCAAACAAACCAAGTCCAGAGTAGTGGCTCCTTCTTTCTGCTTAGTCTTTGTAATATATGGCTTTTGTCTCCCTCCTTGTCATTTCATGGCTCCAAGATACAGCTCACCAGCGTTATATCTACGTTCCCAAACATGGAGAAAAGGAAGGCAAGGAGCAAAAAAGTGAATGCCAGTCCCTTTTATAAGAGGTTTTCCAGGAGCCCCACCAAGGAACTTCTGCTTACATTTCCAGGGTCAAAACTCTTCTACCTACCTACCCTTAGTTGTAAGGGTAGCTGGGAAATGTGTGTTTTAACAGGGCACATTGCTGCTCTGAATAAAATCAAGGGATGGACTCGATGGCAACGGGTTTTTGTACTGGGTATAAGGAAGAAGGGGAGACTGGGCATTGGATAGGCAACCAGGAATGTCTGCCCTACTCTGGAGGCAGGATTGTCTGGATGACAGTAAACCCAAAACCAAACCCACTGCAGCTGAGTCAATTCTGACTCATAGCAGCCCCATAGGGTTTTCAAAGCTGTAATCGTTACGAAAGCAGACTGCTATATCTTTCTCCCGAGGAGCAGCTTGTGGATTTGAACCGCCAACCTTTTGGTTAGCAGTTGAGCACTTAACCACTGCAACACCAGGGCTCCTTAGTGAAGATCAAATGCAAGAGGATTTGGTACAGTATAATGTGTATTAAAAAACAAATTGACAATATTCTGAACTATTATCCTAACAGCAAATCCAATATTAAGAGAAATTCTTACAAATTTAAAACCTTGGGTAATCAGTTCTCTGGAACCTCAGCTCATTCTCCTCCAGAGGTTTTAGATAATCCAATAACTAGCATTTTCGTGAACACACATGCTCAAATATCAATCTTCAGATTATTATCGAACATTGCTGTGATAGACATTGTTAATTTCCTCCCAAGCATCCATTTCCCCTCCCCTCTTCCTTTCAGTACCTAAATGCCTATTCAGGTGTTTTTGGTTTGTACTGACCCTATCCTCAGCCCTAGGGATAAGTTTTGATTAGTTTAATCCATTCAGCATATTATACCCCAATGAGCAATCTGGGTGACCTCATAACTTTTGTTGGGAACACCATGGATGCTGACACTGTCTTCTATGATGATGGATAGGAAGTCTTGAACTGTGGCAGCCACATTTGCTCCATGGTGGGAGGCAACCTGGGAATTAAGTCTGTACCAAGAGAACTAGCAAACCTCTGGTTTCCTGAAACCAACCTGATATTAGTTTGGTTTTTTTGTTGTTGTTCTTCAGCTCAATGAGTCAAAACATTTTTTCAAATTTTATTCTTTGTGTAAGTGAGTTTGAGTTGAGTTTTCTGTGACTTGTAACTAAGATTCCTAAATGGTAGCTTCTGTATACATTCCAGGAGAATAAATCAAAACTTTATTTTAATCTCTATTATTTACTATTTAAATAATTTATACATTTAAAGCATATATTATTTAATATATAATGTATATCTTTTTTCCAGAATAAATGAGTTATTCTGAAGCTTATAGTCCTTTCATGTTAGCTAAGAATGCCTTTTTCTCCCTGTAATAAATTGCTCACATAGCATTTGTCCAAAAGATTTTAGACTGTGAAATGCTAGGGCCTGACTACTGCTCTTTTGGGGACTATACCTACGACGACTGTGGTAGAAGACTCACCCCCGAGTACTTTGAACTAAAGACCAATTAGGCTGCAATGTGTCAGTGTTCTTGTAGGTGTGTTTCCTGTTTCCTGTTTGCAAAGTCAACTACAGAGGAAATAAAAGTAACAGCCTTACCTAAACTTCTGACTGAGCTGTCAAATGTTCGAGTAAAATATTCATTAATTATGAGTGATCGCACTTGCAGGGTCATTGAACCGCTGGAGATAAAATCTGTGGATACTGTGGAAGGCTCTGAGATCCGAGGCACTGTGTGACTGCACACTGTGAGTTATCTTTTTCCTTACCTCCTGAAATGCCCTGGTTTTAGATTGTGTCAATTATAATTCAAAATACAAAGATGTTGTATCCTAGTTCGGTTGTTATGTGCTTATATGTTTGTATCTGGTGAGTAGAAAATGAGAGTTTGTCTCTGGCATTAAAGCTTTGTTGTGAGGTACGCATTTCCATTTTTAATTCTTGATGAATTTGTATGTAACTGAAAAGAAAGCTGAGCATCCGTTCTCATTTAAAAAAAAGAATTCTGTTCTTTCCTGTAGTGACTCTGATTAAATGGAAACTTTATTTAAAAGTAAGAAGTATACTAAAAAACTTAGGAGATGTGATAATGAAGTAAAAACCCGACTTGTTGCTTCCTAGGAAAAAGACAATACAGGCCCCTCCTTATTTTCCAAATCTATTCATGTGGTACGGAAACTTGAAGAGGATACTGTGCACCAAGCAGATGGAACATTTTCTAATTCAGAAAAAAAAAAAAATTCATTTGAAAGTCTATGATAATATAATGGGGGCAGCAGCACCAGCAATAGTGATTTCCTGTTAAGACAGGAACACTATTACACTCCTAATTTGTGGAGATGGGTCTCAAAAGCCATCTCATTGAATCTTTAGGAAATTGGCTTTTTAGGAAGAAATCTCCTGGTATATGAATTTCTTGGAAGCTTTTCAAAATAAGCTAATGGTCCCAAATGAGAGCCAGCCAACATTTGTAGGCATGGTAGTGTGTCTTAGTCCTCAGTAATACTTTATGTGGCTGTTTGTAAACAAGGCATGAGTAGTCATCTAATAGTTACTTGGCCAAATAGTTCTGTATTGAGGAACAAATGGCAAAAATAAATGTGGGCAAGAACAAAACCTTCTTTTATATTTTGCTGCTATTGCAGGGAAGGAAGAGAAGTTGATGTAAAATTGAACTTTAATATATTTAACTGTTTTTCATCCTGCTTCCTTCATCCCCACTAAGTCTTTATGGTTTAATTATTAGATAAGCAACATGGTTTATCTGGATATAACAAGAAAGCAAGAGTGAAAAACCTTCATCCCAAATCTGGTAAATCCTTTTAATGGGAAACAGTAATAAAATATTTGAAGTTAGGTTAAGCAAAATATGTTTATTATTATTATTATTTTATTGTGCTTTAGGAGAAAGTTTATTGCACAAACTAGATTCCTATTCAAAAACTTATACAGAAATTGTTTTGGGACATTGGTTGCAATCCCGTGTTGAGTCAGCACTCTCCCCCTTTCCCTTTCTACCCCTGGTTCCATGTGTCCATTTGTCCAGTTTTCCTGTCTCTTCCTGCCTTTTCAGCTTTGCTTTTGGGCAGGTGTTGCCCATTTGATCTCATATACTTAACTGAACTGAGAAGCACATTCCTCATGTGTGTTATTGTTTATTTTATAGGCCTGTCTAATCTTTGGCTGAAAGGTAGACTTCAGGAGTGGCTTCAGTTCTGAGTCAGCAGGGTATACAGGAACCATAATCTTCCTCCTGTCTCTGTCAGATAAGTAAGTCTGGTCTTTTTTTGTGAATTTGAATTTTGATTCTACATTTTTCTCCTGCTCTGTCCAGGACCCTCTGTTGTGATCCCTGTCAGAGTGGTGGTAGCCAGGTACTATCTAGTTCTTCTGGGTTTAGGTTGCTGGAGGCTGTGGTTCACGTGGTCCATCAGTCCTTTGGACTAATATTTTCCTTTGTCTTTGGTTTTCTTCATTCTCCTTTGCTTTGGGTGGGATGGGACCAATCGATGTGTCTGAGATGACTGCTCCCAAGCTCTTAAGACCCCAAATGCTAGTCACCAAAGTAGGATGTAGAATATTTTCTGTATTAACTATGTTGTGCCAGTTGATCCAGATGTTCCCCAAGACCATGGTCCCCAGCCCTCAGGTGAGTAACTCTGCCCCTCAAGGCATTTGGATGTGTCTAGGAAGCTTCTATGACTTTGTCTTGGTCAGGTTGGCCTGACTTCCCCTGTATTGTGATTGTGTGTTGTCTTTCCCTTCACCAAAGCTAATACTTGTCTACTACCTAGTTAGTGATTTCCCCTCCCCATCCCTTCCCTTCCTTGTAACCATCAAAAATTGTTTTTTTCTGTGTGTAAACCTATTCTTGGGTTTTGTAATAGTGGTCTTATACAGTATTTTCCTTTTGTGATTGACTTATTTCACTCAGCATAATACCCTCCAGATTCATCTATGTTGTGAGATGTTTTGCGGATTCATCATTGTTCATTATCATTGTGCTTTAGTCCATTGTGTGTATGTACCGTAATTTGTTTGTTTATTCATCTGCTGATGGACACAAGTTGTTTCCATCTTTTTGCTATTGTGAATAATGCTGAAATGAACATGGGTGTGCATGTGTCTATTCGTGTGATGGCTCTTTTTCTCTAGGATATATTCCTAAGAGTCGGATTGCTGGATCATATGGTATTTCTATTTTTAGCTTTTTAAGGAGGTTCCATATCTTTTTCTATAGTGGCTGTACCATTTTACGTTCTTATTAGCAGTGCATAAGAGTTCCAATCTCCCCACAACCTCTCCAATATTTGTTATTTTCTGTTTCTTATATTTGTGCCAGTAATGTCGGGGTGAGATGGTATCTCATTGTAGTTTTAATTTGCATTTCTCTAATGGCTAATGATCATGAGCATTTCCTCATGTGTCTGTCAGTCACCTGAATGTCTTCTTTGGTGAAGTGTCTGTTCATATACTTTGCCCATTTTTTAATTGGATTATTTGTCTTTTTGTTGAGGTGTTGAAGTGTTCTACAGATTTTAGAGATTAGACTGGAAATATAATTTTTTTTTTTTCTCTCATGACTTCGAGAACTAATTCTCAAACCATGGCATTTCCACTGGAGACCAAAGATAGAAGTAAACATTGGTAGTGATAATGCAACCTGGGAAGCTCTCTCTTTTTGTCATACCCGGGTTGAACCGTTTATGCATATCTCAACTCTAAAAATGATAGTTGCCATTGTATTAGTTCTGCAGGCATTTAAAGATTAATAGGAAAATGTGTATTCTTGCGTAAAGACAGTAAAGGATGGGTATTAGTCAACATAAGAATCTTCCCCTTGGTATGGTGGTGTGGAGAATCAGTATGTCTGCTACTGGTTTCTGGTCTTTTCTGCGCTTTCTCAAGTGTCCTGTCTCTCTTCTTTGTCTCTGATCTCAGGGGCAGGTGATTCCTCACTGTAGATTCTTTTCTACAAATAAGCTGTACTTCAGAGGTTGTAGGCGTTCATGTCACAGACTTGCAGCAATTGCCAGTTGCAAAGGAGGATGATTTGGATGAGAAGTTGACAAAAAAGCTCTTGAACGTGAAGGAATCACACCCTGCCCAGCTACTGTTCTGTAGAGTAGTGGACAAGGCAGGAGGTGGGACTGACCTCTTTAAAAGAGGCTAAACTTCTTGACTGGGGCTTTCCAAAAGGATGGCTTAAGTTAGCAAATACTGTCCGAATTTCCTGGGCTTCCTGGAATTCTACTCAAGAATTCCAGACACTCTAGTAAAAATTGCCTGGTGGCAGAGATTTTGAGAACAATAGATAGGGAGGGTATATGTAAAAAAACAATTTCAAGTGAGATATGAGAATAGATTCTAGGTTTATAATTATTACTAATTCCTGTTGTCTGGGTGTCTCTCTTTAGCCCCCTGAGCCCAGTATCGTTTTGTCTGGATTCCTAAGAAATCCATACTCTTCCCCCATGCTCGCTATGTGACTAGCTTCTCAGTTACACTGTATTGCATGGAATTACATTTTTCTGCAGGTTTTTCACTAAACACCTCTTTCCTCTCCTCTGGGGGGGAAGTCCCCTTAGTCTGGGAGCTCACTAGTCTTTATTGTTAATGTCTCATAAATTCCCCTTTATCAAAAAACATCTATTTTGTCAATAGAATACCTTCCATTCAGGAACAATGACAGGGAGAGATTATCTCGGAGGCTGAGAACACAAGACCCCAATATCAGGGGAAATATTAAAGTATGCTTCCAGATGTTTTCAAATATATAGAGACGAACACTGGCCATCTAAATAATTGATTCTCCACCAACTATTTTCTACCCAGTCATGCCCTTAATGGCAAAACAGTTAATAAATTCAGTGAAAAGAAAAATCAGATTGCTTTTTTATTGGTGTGTACAAAAAGAATAGAAAGAAGGGAGTTGAATAGCTAGCAATTTTGCAACAAGTTATTTTAGTGTCGTGTAGATATAAGGAGAGTGTAGTTTGCAGTAGATAAGTGATTGTTGATTTTAATTAACCAAAAAGTGCTAAGTACCTACTAACCTGAGCCTAGGAGGAAAGATATGATATAACTTGGATTCATATATTTGCCAATAGGTTATGTTCCTGGAAATATAATTCCTTTATTCATTCAGTAAGTATTAATTGAGCACCTGTTATGTGGCAGGCACTGTGCTAGGTGATGGGGATATTAATGGTGAACAAGGAAGACATGGTTCCTGCCTATAGTCGAGTGGTGTGGGGGTTGAGGGAAGACACTAATCAAATAATCACACAAATATATTGTTACAAATATAAGTGCTGTGGTAGGGAAAAAAATGGGGAGTTGTAAGACTATAAAACATGGACACTATACCTAGCCTGAGTGGTGACCTGAGAAAGCTTTCCTGAAGAAATTTGAAAGGGTTGGGGATGGGAGAAGAATGTTCTGGGTAGAGGCTCTGAGGCAGCAGGGAGTGTGGAGCTTAGTAGGAACTGAACCAAGGTCAGTGCTGTTGGAGGGCAAGGGGGACGTGGTTCAACATAAGGCTACAGAGGTGGCAGGGACCAGATCATAAATGACTCAGTAGAGAATGAATGAATGAATGAGCATGGATATAGTTTATAACATGAATGTGAGTCCTACTGTCTCCAGTCACTAGTATAAAAATAAAAGAAGTTTGCAATTGTATAATGACTGCTGTTTGGGAGAAGGTATTCATTCATTCATTCACTCATTCAGGCATAAGAACAAGACAAAATCCCCACTCATGTGGATTTTACATTCTAGTGGAACAGGCAGATAATACGCCAATAAGCAAATATATAGGTTTTGTGGTAATTTTATTTATGAATATGTGGTGTGGATGTGAGTGTTGTTTAGATGAAAACAAAAATTGTATCTCATCTAAGTGTGATGATTCCTCTGTTTAAAGTTATATGCTCTTGCAGTGCTAAGACATGCTGAATGCAGGTGTTCTTCATAGTACTCAGATCATAGTCAATGACTTTGGAGAAATACCAAGAGAGGAAAACAAGAGAGGGGAGCTGTGGGGTTTCTATTAGTTTGTTTTTGTTTTGAGGGAAGTAATAATACCATTGCCCTCACTGTAGCTAACCACCTCTTCCTGGAGTGGTCGAGGAGGATGAGAAGAACAATGAAAAGGCTTATATGAAAGTAACTGAGTCTGATACTGATCAAGAAGGATCTTAGAAGGAGAATATTTCAAAGCCTGTCTACTTCTTTGTACAGAAAGAGCTTATATACCTTATTATATACTTTACAGATTTTTCACATTTCTAAAAAGAGTTCACAGCTTACAGTTGATGTATACAGATAAAGAGAGGTATTTCTTTCCCATGCTCCTAAAAGTTGTTATTAAATTCATGGTGCATCTTAAAAACATCACCAATTTACAATTCAGAAAATAATACATACCTGGAACCTTGTTTGAGTTTTTTGGTTGTGCCTGTCTTTTGTGAAGATCTGCTTGAAGACTTCTGATGACAATGTTTACATATCTGAGTATAAAGTATAGATTACCATTGATGGAATTTAACCAGGGCACCTGCGAAGGTCACCTTGGTTGCAAATTTTGGTTGCAAAATTCAGAGGGTAGGTAGTTCATTAGCTGAAAAGGCAGTATAATACTTAGATGTTTAATTTTCAGGGATTTCTGTGTTTCTGGTTTTCACGTTGTATAAATCAAAGTGATCATTTCTATATATGCCAAGATTCTCGGATCTGAGAGGAATGATGGAAATGTTAGTTTAACCTTGAGTGCAGGGTTTCTCAATTGCACAACTATTGACATTTTAGACCAGATAATTCTTTGTTGTGAAGGGCTGTCCTGTGCATTATAGGATGTTTGGCAGCATCCTGGTGCCAGTAGCACCCCTGCAGTCGTGACAACTGTCTCCAGACATTGCCAAATGTCTCCTAGAGGACAAAATCTCTCCCGGTTGAGAACTACTGCTTTAGGCTATCGTAATCAGCGACTCACATGCTGTTGTTTCAGCTTTGCATTGTGATCATGTTAAATTCTAAACACAGAGCTTTCAGTTTAACAGGATGGTATCTTGGTAGTTCTATAGATCTTACACTACAATAAAACCAGAATGAGAAGACAAAATAACTAGATTTAGCCTAAGGTGTGGAAGCCTAATATTGTAATATGTTTTTCTGGAGATATACACTTTGAGAGCCTCATTTGATTTACCTTATAAAATTCTACCCTCAATATTTAAAACTCAGTGGTTCAGCTATTTTCCTTAAAGGTATGGATCTTAATGTGGCAGAAGACTCCAACTCAGTCAGCTGCAAGAATTAATAGCCTTTTGGTGACACAGAGAAACTTAAATGAGGCACATTTAATGAGTTCAATTCTTGTTTTATAGGAAGCCGGGAAGAAGAGGGAGAAAAGAAAGTGCTGCTCTTGTGTACTTTGGTGATGGTACTTGACATTTTAGTTTAATGTTTCCTTAATATCTGTGGCTTAATCAAAGTTTCTGAGAATGGGAAGGATGTGTTCTCTCTGTCACTGTTAAGCTATGAAATGATGTTTAAAATTACTTTAATCATACATGATTAGATCTTCTAAAGTGGTATTTTTTTATGCTTTGGTGCTATGGGAATACTTAAGATTGTGTAAGTTTACTTGGACGTATAGATAATATCTGATACCAGTAAGAGAACTATTTTTTAAATTCCTTTTTATTGTTATTATTTATGTCATTTAAAGGCCTCCTGCTCCAAAGTGTTATATATGGGTTCAAAGAGGCAAATATTATCTTTTAAAATAGTTTCCTTTATGACACTATCATCTTCAAGAATATTTGAAGACTTCCCATTGACTCCATAATAAAGTTCTAATTCCTCTTCAAGGCCCTCTACTAACTGGCTGCAGTCTACCTCTTCTGAGTTGTCTCCATTACCTCCACTTGTTCCTGTGCCCATATCACACTCCAACTACATCCTTACACTTGTCCACCTTATTATCTCTACCGCCCACCTTCCTATCCACCCTAAGGTATCATTGCTTCCTTGGAACTTTCCCAGATTTTCTTAGTTGGAATTAATCTCTTTCTCTTTTTCTGTAATGCAGTGAAAATACTAAACTAGACTTTATTAAACTACCTGTGAGAAGAACTGTATTAAAAAATCTTTTTATTGCGTTAAAATATATAAATAACGTAGACTTTGCCATTTTACATGTTTTTTAGCATACAGTTCAGTGGCATTAATCACACTCACTATGTTGTGCAACTCTCATGACCATCTATTTCCAAAGCTTGTTCATCACCAAACAGAAATTCTGTAACCCTTAAATGATAACATCTCCCTCTAGGCTCTCCCCAGCCGCTGGTAAGTACTAATCTACTTTCTGTCTCTGTGAATTTGCCTAGTCTAGATATTTTGTGTAGGTGGGATTATACAATATTTGTCCTTTTGTGTCACTTAGCACAATATTTTCAAGGTTCGTCCATATTATAGCATGTATCAGAACTGAATTTCTCTTTATAGCTGACTAGTATACCATTGTATGTATATACCACATTTTGTTTATACATTCATCTATTTATGGACATTTGTATTGTTTCCACTCTTTGGCTATTATGAATAATGCTACAATGAACACTGAGGTGCAAATACCTGTTTGAGTCCCTGCTTTCATTTCTTTGGGGTAGATACCTGGGAGTGGAATTGCTGGGTCATATGGTTATTCTATGTTTAAATTTTTGAAGAACCATCAAATTGTTTTATACAGTGCCTATATCATTTCACATTCCCACCAGCAATGGATAAGGGTTCCAATTTCTCCACATCCTTGCCAACACTTGTTAGTTTCTGTCTTTTTGATAATAGAGCCCTGGTGGCACAGTGGTTAAACACTTGGCTGCTAACTGAAAGGTCGGTGGTTCAAACCCACCAGCTGTTCCCTGGGAGAAAGATGTGGCAGTCTGCTTCTATAAAGATTATAGCCTTAGAAACCCTGTGAGCAGTTCTACTCTGTCCTATAGGATCACTGTGAGTTGGAATTGACTCTGTGACAATGGACATGGAGTAGGAGAGAAGTGACATCTTATTGTGGTTTGATTTGCATCTCCCTTGGAACCCCTTTGGGGCAGTTTTACTCTATAGTGTTGCTATGAGTAGGAATCAACTCAACAGCAACAGGTTTGGTTTAATTAATGATTAATAAAGGCGTTCTGGTGGTGCAATGTTTAAGTGCTCAATTGCTAACCGAAAGGTTGGTGGCTCAAACCTACCAGTGGCTCCACAGGAAAAAAGACCTGGTAATCTGCTCCCAGATTACAGCCTAGGAAACCCTATGGGGCAGTCCCACCCTGTCCTTTAGGGTCATTATGAGTCGGAGTAGGCTCAATGGCATACAAGAACAACAATGATTATTGATGATCAGTATCTTTTCATTTGGTTACTGGCCTTTGTATATCTTCTTTGGAGAAGTGTCTATTCAAGTCCTTTGCCCGTTTTTTAGTTAGATTTTTTTTTTTTTTAGTTGTTAGATTTTCTTTTTAATTTCCAGTTCATCCCAGGCTAATATGTGTCCTCCTGTCCATAACCAGTACTTAGATCCCACCACATGAGACTCACCGTGCAAGCCTGGCAATATCCAAACTGCTCTATACCCCATTCAGCAAGATGAGTACACTGATCACACATTTGGATGGTGCAACTATGTCCAACTGCTGTAAAATTTCCAAACAGTTGATCTCAGTGCCTGTACTTACCTTGTTGCAGTGTGATAAAAATAGTTCATGGTGTGGCACTGGTGCACAGACTATACCTGAGTACTGCCCTAGACTATAAACCCCAGGAAGACAGAGCCCGTGGCTGCTTTTTTCATCATTATAACTCCAGCATCTGGCATTGCCTCTAACATAGTAAGCACATTTATTACATTTTGAAATGATTATCCTATAAACAGGAGTACCTGTCTCAAAAGTATCTCGGGCTAGATCTTGATCATTTTTTAGCACCTATGGGATTATCACAAAGGCTTTCTTGTATCAGAAAATAGAAATGAGTGAGAATATCAAACCAATTTAAAAAATATGTGTATATACACATGCTGTTTTCAAGGAAATCTGTTAAAACATAAACCCAGACTCTTAGTGCTGGTCTGACCTTTAAAAATTAAGATTGCTTGATCGATAATTTAATTTTTTTCAATAGGTAATTGCAAAAAAAATTCACTTAATTTAAGTTCATTTAAGTAAAATATGGAAAGCTTAATAGAAATCTAAAGCATTTACCCTGTTAAATAGAAATACTGAGAAATTATCTGAGAAAAATGTGTTCCTAATACCAAACACACACACACACACACACAAAAGTATATTTAAAACCAAAATGGCTTTCCTTTACGCAGCTCAAGGGAATACACTGAAACTCTTGAACAGTCTAAAATTGCATTTCTGAAAATGAGAATCACATGGAGTTAGTTTAGCATCTACCACTGTAATTTCTACTGGGAAAAACACCTGGGATATGAGTAGTGTTTTAAAAAATTTTTAATGTAAGAGATTCATAATACATTACTTTACAATGCTATTTGAACATATGTTTCTAACTTCCAGTATTTCTAAAGTGTCTTTTTAAATTGGTAAAAGGGAGCTGCAGTTGAATGTTCATATTTTTCACTGAATATTTCATTATATTAAAGTTAACAGCCAAGAAAAACAAGGACATTTACTGTATGTTTTTCCCACCCTTATTAAAAAAAAAATAGCCACTTACTTTTCCATGGAACGTTTGTTATTTCTGGGAAACATATGGCATATGACCAGAACCATAATTAGTAACAGTTTGATGTTATAGGAATTGAGAGCTTCGTTGGATCAGTAGCTTCCTCTGAAATATAAAAACAGCAAATGTAGATCCTAAGGGTATATTCTGAGGCTAGCTTTTCACTCCTTTACAACTGTGGAATTTACTTGTTTTGATGACGAAGAACTTGTTTGAAACATCTTGTAAACACTTTCACAGATTTTCCCCAGTGCCAGAAGGAGGCACTGGTCTAAGCATTTTACGTACATCAACTCGTTTAATTGTCATAACAACAAATGAGAAAACAAAGAACCCAAAATGAAACATTACTTTGCTCAAAGTCAATTAAGTAAAAAATTGTGTAGATAGGATTCTTTCAGGGAATCTGGCTCCAGAGTCTGTGTTCTAATTTTTATGCAGTACTGTAACTTGTGCTATTTGCTTCTCCAAAAAGATGAAAAGTTCCAAATTTTCACTGGTAGAGTCTTGCTGAAGAGGTTATTCTCTTGTGAATTTTTCACTTAATAATAATAATAAAAAAAACCAAACCAGCTGCTGTTGAGTTGATTCTGATTCATGGCGACCCAATGTATTTCAGAGTAGAACTGTGCTTCATAGGGTTTTCAATGGCTGTGGTCTTTCAGAAGTAAAGTGCCGGGCATTTCTATCGAGGCACCTCTGGGTTAATTTGAACTGCTGAAACTGTCGGTTAGTAGTTAAGTGCTTAACCACGTGTGCCACCCAGGGACTCCTTTTTCTGCTTAATTAAAAAAGAAAAAAAACCCTTTGCCATCGAGTCAATTCCAACTCATAGCAACCCTATAGGACAGAGTAGAACTGCCCACTAGGGTTTCCAAGGAGCGGCTGGCGAATTCAAATTGCTGACCTTCTGATTAGCACCCAAGCTCTTAACTACTGCGCTGCCTAGTAGCTTGGAAATGCTGGCTAGCTGGGGAATGCTGGGTAACTGGGGAATTCTGGGTAACTAGGGGGGGATCAGGGTTCATTAGTTGGCAGTACACCCTGAGCAACTTTTTCAGCAGCTGCAAACCAGACTTGCGTCATCATTACAGATTCTGGGTCTGGCCTATTCTCGCACAGGATCCCAAAAGTAGTTTTATCTTTGAATTGTAAGGAAGAATATTGGTAGAACCACTTGCACCAAATCTTTAAGTGTGTTTGAAATTCATAATTTTTAAGCACTTGCTATGTGTACTCTGTGTGTACATACCCAGTAGCTGAGAGGAGACATTTCAGAGAAAGAATGTGTGCTCATTTTTTAATTTTTTATTTAAGATTTAAAAACACTGTAGAGGAGTGGGCTAGCAGGTGGGCCCGTAGACTTTTCACTAAGAGATTTACCACTGAATTCCAATACACATCCCAGCCAAGTGGCAAAGGATAACTTTTGCTTTGTGTTGGAAGCCATGGTTGCTGAGGCTGATTATTCACAGAAGTAAGGCAAAGCATCTTGTCAGTCTCAAAGTGTAGTTTGTCCCATCCTGTGTTACTAATGCAGTTATGAAGGACTTGAAAATGCAACATTGGTAGCAACATGTATAATAGTATTTAACCTTTTGAGCAGCAGCAGCAAGTATTATGTCTTATAAAATGTCCTGGTCGATATTTTCATTTTCTTTCCATCTAACATTGTTTGCATCCATTGCCGTGGTATTAAGTGAAGTGCTTACACTGTGGCTTGGCAGGGTGGGTTTAGGTATACTCCCTTAAGCACAGAGATCAGCCTAAAAGCTGGCATTAGCCCAATCTAGAACCAAAAGGAAATTACGCTACAGGTAAGAAAGAGTAGAAAATGAATGCTAAAACTCTAATGTTCTGTATAAAGCTGTAATTTTCACTGCTGGTACATGTATCATGGTGGTGATGTGGGAACTTGCTGTAATACTTTCTAAGCTATTTTCCTTGTTGGCACTGATATTTCAGGCAGCCACCAGAGTCCATAATAACCCAAAGCGAACATAATCCCTATTCCTCGTGAAATGGCAACACTTTCACTAAAAACGGTGCCAGAATTCTTCTCTCATTTACTCTTCACTGTGTGTTTTGGAGAGCAAGTTGGTGTCTGGGGAGAATTTGATCTAGATGGACTTCTACCCAAGCCCTCTCTTCTTTCCCAAAATAGCAACTGTACATCTGAGAATCTTGGCATCCCTTTACCATCTACCTTTTCTCTCTCTCCACAGTCATCTTAGCTTGGTTTCTTAAATTCAGCCATGGCGTATGCATGGTATTCTACCTTGACTTCTTCTGTCCTACCGGAGGGCAAGAAATCCCAAGGGTTGGGGCCATCTGGCAAGAAAAACTATCTCTGAAGAGGCTTGGACAATGGTGGGAGGAAAGAGGAGCCAGCCTTCCTTCATAAAAACAATGGAGGAAGAATCAGTTCACTGCTAGAACAGAAAAGAAAAAAAAAAGAACAGAGGCAGCCATTAATCCTGGAGGTGAGAGCTGTTCTATTTGGAATTGCCACCCAATGATTGATGTCGGTTCAGTCCCAAGACTTGCGGAGGAGCTTTTTGGATTTGAATCAGTGAGTGGATTGTTTGATTCTTTTTCCCCCTGGGAAACGGTCCTGAAATGTATACATTTTTCTCCTGCAGCTTAAGTTTTTGCTGCTTTCTATATCTTTGGCTTTGCTTTTGCTTTGTTTTGTCTTAGAATCATTAATTAATTATGGATCCAGTCCCTTTTGTGCACTTGCTAATTGGATGTTTTGAAAAATTGCTTCATGATGGCTTAAATAATGAAGAGATAATTGAAAGGCTGAGAGATGCTGGGAAAGATAGAGAGATCACAATGGCCATGGAAGTCCAGCAAAGATCACCCGAGATATCTGTTACCCCCAATAACCAGGGGGAGATGAAACACTGGAACAGAAGTGTTAGAATAAAATGATGAAAGAACCGGGTCATCAAGAGGGTCCACTCCCGAAAGGGACATTTGGGAGGAGGGAAATACTGTTCAAAGCCTGCATTGGCCGCTCAGTTGTAGCCTCCTGTTTGGTTGTTGTTGGTGGTGGTGATGGTGGTGGTGAGGTTTCCCTGAAAGCAAGGCAAAGGGCCAGGACTTTTGAGTCAAACATACTGACATATCTGGACTCTGCCATTTACTAGCTGTAGGATTTGGAGAAAATGACTTTACCTCTCTAAGCACCTTGTTATTCATCTGTGAAATGAAAAATAATAGGACTTGTCTCATAGAGTTGTGGTGAGGAGTAAGTGATATCAAGTTGATTAGAGTGACTACACCAGTTCCTGGCACATGGAAAACTCTCAGTATTGGCTAGCCATTACTATTATTATGCAATTGTATTGTTGATATAATGACATAATAATAACAAATATGTTAATATAGGTAGAATACTTGGCAGTTGCTGGTATAGCTCAGGAAGTGTTGACTTTAAGATATGTTGCAGGAAAATCATGTTTTTATTCCTTTCTGGCCAGTTTGTTTTCTTCCCCTCATCCCTCTACCTTCCTCCACAAGTCCTCTTTGAGAGAGGAGAGGAATTAAAAATTTGGATAAGGAAAGTGTAGCTGTTCAGTTGGGATCTTTGGTTTTTGAGCTATAGCAGAAACATGGGAAATGCTGAACAAGGCCACCAGACCACAGCCAGCCAAATAACCCAAGGAAACTATTCCCAATGTGAATTCTATCTTCCTGTGCCTCTCCTTATTTGGCATGTAGATATAGGAAATTTGCAATTCAAGATTCTAGGTTTTCTCCCCCATTAGAATGTAAACCTGCACAATGGCAAGAATTTTTGTCTCTTTTGTTCACTGCTAATTCTCCAGTGTCTAGAGCAGTGCCATGCACATGGTATGTTTTCAGTAAATACTGGTTAAAGGGAGGAAAAGAGAGAGGGAAGGTGGAAAGGAGGGAGGGAGGGAAGAAAGGGAGGGAGGGAGGGAAGGAAAGGAAGGAAGGAAAGGAGGGAGGGAGGAAGGAAGGAAGGAAGGAAGGAAGGAAGGAAGGAAGGAAGGAAGGAAGGAAGGAAGGAAGGAAGGAAGGAAGGAAGGAAGGAAGGAAGGAAGGAAGGAAGGAAGGAAGGAAGGAAGGAAGGAAGGAAGGAAGGAAAGAGGGAAAGAAACCTGTCCATCACCTAGCAGTGCTTGGGGCTTGGAAGGGTGTCTTAGGCTGGGTACTTTAGAGAAGCAAAACCAGTAAAGCATATAAATATATATAGAGAGAGAGATTTATATCAAGGAAATGGCTCACGTGGTTATAGAGGCTGGAATGTCCCAAGTCAGTGGGTCAGGATAGAGGCTTCTCCTGATTCATGTAACCTCAGGGGCTGGCGAACCCAAGATCGGCAGGTCAGAGGGTAGGGCTGTTGCTCACAGGCTGCAAAGATGAATGAATCCCAAGATCGGGAGGCAAGATTGCAAGTAAGCTGCTAGCTCAAATCCCAAGAACCAGAGATCAGATGAGCAGGATCCAGGGCGAGCAGAAAGCCCTGAGCCTTGCCAGAAAGTCCACTTATATTCCATGCAGGCCACATGCCCAAGGAAACTCTCTTTCAATCGATTGGCTACTCACAGTAGACTCCATCACGGAGGTGATCACATTGCATCAAATCTCATCATGTAAGTGATCACAACATCATACGACTGCCAAACTACATTGTAACTGCCAAACCACTGAGAATCATGGCCCAGCTAAGTTGATACACAACCTTAACCATCACAAAGGGAGACCCTCCTGACTAGGCTCATAGGTTGACAGAGGACACCTGTAGGTATTCATTTCAGCAGACAATTAGTGAGTGCTTATGCTGGACCTATCACTGTACCAGGTGGTAGGGATTTAACAAAAAATAAGATACCATCTTTGTTATCAAGGGCACAGGTCTAGGAGAGATCCAGATAGTCTTAAATATGATATAACTGAGGTAGCCTTTAGGATAAAGTGGATTATTTGGGTATTATCAGATGCATATGAGGTAGAAAATAGTATCAAATAGGTAGTGCTGATCCAGGCTTTTGGATGTGAGGTGGAGCCTTTAAGATGATACTGGATATTCGGCCAGTTGAATAAAATTAACTCTGAGAATATGATTATAATCTTATATTTAATAATATATGTATATATGTATATAAAATATAATATATAATATATATATCACACATCTATATACACACATACACACACATATGTACATACAATGCATACAGATAGATACAGAAATATAGATATGTGTACATACATGGATTAATATATGTACATATATTTTCTAGTTCAGTCCATTGAAAGGGCCTAGAAGCAAAAACACCTCAGTAGCAATGAGCACAGCTAGATCCCCGATCTTGGTTTCTAAATGCCATTCTCCAATAAAAGAAATCATGGTACCTTGAAGAAATGGTTAATTCTGAGGCTCAGGCGGGGAAAAGACAAGATGAATTTGGAGCATCTTGTAGTGCCAGACAGTTTGAAAGTGCTAAAAAAAATTTTTTATATTTCAAGGATGGGAGCATGTCAAAAAGACATAGGCATCAACCTGAAAGAGCTCCTAAGAGCCAAAACTGGAATAATTTGAGAAACAAAATAAGTTACAATATGATTAGATTATAACTAAAAGGATAGAATAGATATCTATGAGTCCATACTGATGTAAATAAATGATAGAATAAATAAATAAATGGGTAAAAAAGACAAATCCTTCTTATAGAAGGATTCCAAATAATAAATGTATAAGAAACGAAGTAAATAGAAAATCATTGTTAGAACATCACAGTTACAATTGCTACAAGCAAGGCCCACTGATGAATGCTAAAATTAGTGGGCAAACCTTTAAGGAGCATGTTAGCCTTTGCAAATCTCGTCCCAAATATTTGTTAATTATTGTGCTTGATTTAATATATGTCGCAAATTCTTTGATAGTTCTCCATCCACGAGATGGATTTTAATTTCTTTTGACAGTAAGTAGGCTGGACTTAGTGACTTGCTTCCAACAAATAGAGTGTGGAAAGGTAAAGAGAGTAACTTTACAGTGGATAAACCTCGAAGATACCACCTTAAGCAAGTGCTCAAGGTTAACATCACCAGGTATAAGTCATGTTTGATAACATCTATCCCCCCAGCTCAGTTATGACAACACAAATTGAGGGACACTTTACACAATACCTGACCTCTTTGAAAGTGTTAATGTCATGAAAAACAAGGAAAGACTAGAAACTCTCAGAGACTGGAGGAGACTAAGGAGACATGGTGACTAAATGCAGTGCAGTATCCTAAACCAGACCCTAGCACAACAATAAATACAAAGTAATGACGAAACTGGTGAAATCTGAATAAAGCCTGTAGTTGAGTTAATAGTACTGCAGCAATGTTAATTTCTTAGTTTTGATAAACGGGCCATGGTTATCTAAGATGTTGACACGAGGGGAAGCTGGGTGAAAAGTATATGGGAATTCTTCGTACTACCTTTGCAACTCTTCTGTATATCTAAAAATTTTCCAAAATAAAAAGTTAAAAAAGGGGGCTCTGAGCAGAGGGCTTTGTTTATAAAAATATCATCAGATTGTCCTAGTGAATGTTCTCTGAGTGACTGCATCACTTCCTCTGGCTCTCTTGCCTGGGTGACATAGCAATGGCCTACAAGTCTTACACAATCTCCTTGCCCATCCCGTGTTACCTCTCCGATCTTGTCACCAACTGCTCTCTTAAATCTAGCCAGATATAATCAGGAATAGATAAGATTTGTTGGGCATAAGGAAGATTTATCTAGCAGTAATAATGTAGTAGAAAGATTTAGAGTGAATAAACTTTGGGGTATGAGTTTTATTTCTGCCACTATTCACTCCGGTGATACTGGCCAAATGATGTGAATTTTCTGGTCTTTAGACTCTGAACTGAAAGAGTTGGACCAAATTGTTTCTAATTGTAAATTCCATGGCAATGCTATCTTGGTTTATAGCATGATATGAAATTGATTTATTCATTCAGAAATATTTCTATGTATTTTTGCTCCCTGGTGTGAAATTGTGAATTCCAGCATGGTGAATCATAGGTCAACAGCTGCTTTCCCACCCTCTATCCCAAGCTCAGGGCTTTGCAAGCGAAAAAGGAGGTATGGCCAGAAGCTGACATCATGTCCTGTTCTTCCTAGTTCCAAGTCATTTCCATCAAGCAGAGTTTCTCAAGTTTCAGTCATTCATGTCCTAGTTCCATGATTTTTATGATATTCGTCATCTATCTATACAATTTTTTTAATATCTTTCTTTAAGCCACTCTTTAATTTTTAGCTTATACTTGCCCTAAGCAATAATATCTGCTAAACTGCACATCTGATATGCCAGCTGTATTTTTTCTAATATACATTAAAATAAACACACAACCATAATCCACCATAAATATGCACTATCTACAATTGTCCTGAGTAACACTAGTGGTATGTGTTCCACACTTTGGGAATCATCTCCGTAAAGGTGAGCAGCAGAGCCCTGGAAATTTCACTGCCACAGTGTTCCCCCCAGTGATTCCAGAACTTTGGAGGACATAAAAAGCCATTCTTCCCAATGAAAATGTGGAGAGGCCCATTTTAAGGGCATTGGGGATTGTTCAATTTGTTTTGGTTTGGAATGAGGTACAGAAGTAACTAAACCTTCTCCTTGAGGAAGAGGCCCAAAGAGGACTGGTAGGAGGGGGAGAAAAGTATTTTGCTGGTTTAAAGAGAAAAAAAATAGGAGTCAATGGCAAGCGAGATGGCTAGAGAGAAAGAGTAATTAACTGGAGTAAGATAAACTAGCAGAAAAACAAATTCAGACTGGGGCGGGAAAAAGACTGAAGGAAAATGCAGTTGCTCCAAAAAGCAGAGCATTAAATGAAAGATGAGAGACTTTGTGGAGTCCTCTTTTCCTCCTCCTTTTTGACTTTTGGACTGTCATTTACGGTGTAGAACTGATTAGATACACCCTTTAGGGTTGCTATGAGTTGGAATTGACTTGACGGCAAGTTTTGGTTTTTGGTTTAGGGGTGGGCTTGAAGGGCTAAAGGGATGATATTCCTCTATAAACTTCTTGGTAGTGGGATCATGCTCTGAACAGGTTATTTTTCCCTAAGATATAGCCTAGGCATGAAGGATGGATCTAATACTATCAAACAGAAGGAGTTAGAAACTACTAATTTTCCCTAACATCCTTTCCCACTTCATAAACCTAGAAAAAGGAAGGATGGCAGAAGAGATGGACTCATTCTATTCATACAGCTGGCAACATTTTCTTCTGCCTCCTTCCAACGGAGGTTGAAATACTTTTAAAATTTCCCCCCGAGATACATTGAAGATCAAAGACCACAGCCTTCAGTATGGATTATACCTCAACATAAAGAAAACAAAAATCCTCACAGCGGGACCAATAAGCAACATCATGATAAATGGGAAAAAGATTGAAGTTGTCAAGGATTTCATTTTCTTGGATCCACAATCAACACACATGGAAGCAGCAGTCAAGAAATGAAAAGACAGATTACATTGGGCAAATCTGCTACAAAAGACCACTTTAAAAGTGTTGAAAAGCAAAAATGTCACCTTGAAGACTAAAGTGCTCTTGACCCAAGCCATGGTATTTTCAGTCACCTCCTATGCATGTGAAAGCTGGACAATGAATAAGGAAGACTGAAGAAGAATTGATGCCTTTGAATTGTGGTGTTGGAGAAGAATATTAAATATACCATGGACTGCCAAAAGAAAGAACAAATCTGTCCTGGAAGAGGTACAACCAGAATGCTCCTTAGAAGCAAGGATGATGAGATTACGTCTCACATACTTTGGGCATGTTGTCAGGAGTGATCAGTCACTGGAGAAGGACATCATGCTTGGTAAAGTAGAAGGTCAGTGAAAAAGAGGAAGACCCTCAAGGAGATGGATTGACACAGCAAATGTAACAATGGGCTTAAGCATAACAACAATTGTGAGGATGGTGCAGGACCAGGCAGTGTTAAGTTCTGTTGTACATAAGGTCACTATGAGTCAGAACAGACTCGATGGCACCTAACAACAACAACAACAATAAAGAAAGGGAAAGGTGTTAGTCTTTATCGTAATACAGATCTGATCTATCCAGGCACATACTGTAGTCAGTCAGGTTTAAAGAGTAAAAAAAAAAAAAAAAATCTAATCTAAATTCCAGAGGATTAAAATATCTCTGTTTGGGAACATCTCCTCTGGCACACAGCTGAAGTGTCTGCAGATGGTCACAGCAGAGTTAGCAAAGACTGTGTTGGGGTCCAGCATGCACTGCACTGGGCCCCTCTAGAAGCTGATGAGTTCTAAGGTTATAGAATTTTTATTGGAGAGTAAGGAAGGATGTTGAGAGCCAAATCAGTTGTCCAAAGACCGATTAAAGGAAAACTTTCCTTGTTGTTTTGTATTTTTGCAGATTTTTCTATTTAAAAATTTAAAAATAGTGCCCTCTAAAAGGGAGTGCTGAAATGGCCTCCATCCTTTCCAAAAGAGAACAGGAACTGGGAGGCTCTGAGGAGACTGGGCATGGTCCATACATCAGAGAGAGAAGTTACGGTGAAAAGACAAGAAGCTCTTTGTCTAACTGTGCCAAGAATGATATTAATTGCCCTTTCCTGGGTGAATTTAGGAAAAATCCAAGAATTAAATTGCACTTAAAGCACACGAGATGCAATCTCATATACTGCTCTTTCAAAACCTCAACTAGGATATTTATAATAAGGTTTTGGTTTCATTCCAGACTTGAGAGAGCAGTCATCCAAAATTACATTTTCAGGTCAATTTCTGCCAGATGTTCTTTAGATAACTTATGAAAACTTCTGTTTTTCATTTTTTTTTTGGTCAGAGCATTGCCCCTGTCCCCTTTCCCTACTAATTTTCTCTTCTTCATTTTATACTTGGGTCTTTTTAGTGACAGACCCATGGCAAAATCTCATGTCTTCAGGCCTTTCCCCATCAAAAAAAGAAAGAAAGAGAGACAAGAAAGGGAGGAAAGAAAGAAGGAAGGGAGGAAGAAAAGAAAGAAAGGATGGGAGGAAGGAAGGAACTGTGGCCTAACTTTTCAGCATTTTCAAAATTATGTCAAGGCTTTGACCAGTCAAAGGCTTTATAAGTTTTTGAGTTGTCCCCTGACTCATGGCGACCCTGTGCACAACAATACAAAGCACTGCCTGGTCCTGCACCTTCCCCATGATTGGTTGGGGACTGCACATGAGGTGCATTAGCTGGGAATCAAATCCAAGTCTCCTGAATGGAAGGTGAGAATTTTTTGACTGCACCATCAATGCAGCAGTGGTGGTGAGCTGGCCTCTTCCAAAAGAGCATTCACTCTGCGGCACGGGCCATTGAGATAGTGTGAGTTTGACAGCCCATCTTGCTACCCTTGGCTGGTTCCTGGAATGATTCAAGCAAAGCAATGACTTAAATCATTGGACCAGAAAATAAGCAGATTCTTAAGTGCACACTTGTTGTTTTGTTTCCTATGAACTTTATGTGAACAAACTGGCTCGTGATGAGTACAGCCAAATCAAAATTTAACAGAATTGCCTAAAATAAAACATGAATGTCGGGAAAATGTTTTCTTATTAGGTCTTTGTTTTGCCTGTCCTTCAAAACACTCATTTCTAGCACTGCTTTCTAGTTGGGAAAAGAGTCATTTTTCTGTATATCTAAACCACTGAAGCAATCATATTTCTGATGGAAAAAAATTGTAAGTATATGAGATGGGGGAGAAGGAGGCTGAGTTGAAAAGATTATGACATCTAATTCGGTCTTCCTTCTCCTGGTGAATTAGTATTGCACCCTTGCTGATACCATAGTGTATTTTCTGTTTTCAATTTGCTCAATTCTTGAACTGTAGAATAACATGCTATGGTGTCTGTTTCCTGGGAACCAAAAACACAAGTAAATATTTGAGAAATTTGACACAGAGAAATTTGGTTTGAACTTGGCAAAAAGATGTATGAAATCAAGCCCCAATAACATGCATCTGGTTTATCATGATTTGATGAAATTATTCTTTTTAGCCCACTCCCAAATAATTTTATAACTGCTTCATCATAGGTGGGTGGATTACGTTACTGGTATTGTATTAATAGTACCTGGCATTTTGGTCTCTGCACAAACATGACACTAAAAATTAGAATACAGGTGTAAACTTTGGGCTAAGTCTATCATTAACACAGTATCTTTTGAGACTATATTGTGCGTTTATGTTTGTGGGCGCCTGAGGCAGAAGAGTACAGATGGAAGCCTTAAGCTCTGTTGTTGTTGGGTGCTGTTAAGTTGATTTCAACTCATAGTGACCCCATTTGACAGAGTAGAAATGCCCCATAAGGTTTTCTTGACTGTAATCTTTACAGAAGTAGATCTCTAAGTCTTTCTCCAGTGGAGCCACTGGATGGGTTGTAACCACCAACCTTTTGGTTAGCAGTCAAGTACATAGCTGCTGCACCACCAGGGCGCCTTGTCAAGCTCTAATTTCTCTCTTTTCTTTCCTTCCCACCCTTAGCTCCTCACAAGAGTCTTCTCCCGTAAGCATGTGGGCCTTCCAGTCTCAAATTTTCAAGATCCATTCTCCGCCCCCCACACTAAAAGCCACCCTGTCTGCCCTTGAGAATAACAGTAGTACTGTCATACCTTAGCATGATGACCCAGGAAAGGTGTCACACAGGTGCTGGAAGTGACTTGGATCAATTGGACAGGACATTCTGGGATCCTCAGTACCTGGAATTAGGAGAAGGTTGGTCCAAGCTTGACATGGGCACATGCCTTGGCTCTTGGACTCTTTGCCCTCTGAGGAAGAGCACAGCCAAAGGAAGGTCAGAGTAGGGTCCTCTGGAGCCAGAGGCCCAGAGCAGGAGCCTGTTGCCTGCACCTATGGACAGTATTATTTCCAGCAGCCAGGCAGATAATATAATGGAATGTCTAGAGGTCGATGATGACAAAACAGGGACTAGCTGCCCCTTCTAAAGTAAAAAACAGAAATGGGGTCAGTCCAAGAGGAAGGGGGCTCAGTGTTGCTACTTCTTCTGATTTTTTAAAAATCAAGCTGGGAGTCTATTTTTATTTTGTTTTAAACACTGTATGGGCCAAAAAAAGAAAAAATGTACATGAGGGCCAGATATGGCCCTCTGCTCTCCAATTTGCAACAGATCTCTGGTTTAAGTGAATAAGCACAGAATTCCTAGGAATAGGCAACAATTTTATTGAATGAGTGAGCAATGAACTTTAATGCTAAGTTCAGAGATGGGTGTATTTAGGAGGAAATACCCTGGGAAGAACATTTTGGCTTCTTTCTGTTGGTGCCTTCATGGACTGCAACTGAAGGAAGGAGAAGCAACTTCTCTAGTAATAAGCAGGCACTTTTCCTCTTTTACTAATACCACATGCCAGTGGTTCTCAAGACTTTTCACCTCCTGACTCCACTTTAACTCTTTATCTCTCACAAAATTCCTAAACGCACATGTTTAAAAACATGCACGCACGCATATGCACACACACATATGCACACACGCACACATGCTCATGCACACACACACACACACACACACGCACACACACACACACTATGGTGAGCCAGCCAGGCAAGCTCCCAAGGCAACAATCTGTAAGGGTGTTAAGACATTACTGAGAAAATGTATTCACCACCGTCCTCACAAGGAGCAGCCTTCATTGGTGAGGAGGAATGCTTTAAGAGGCCAGAATGTGATGAGACAGTTGCCTTCAAAGGGCTGGGTCCTATTATCTGCAGGCTTTTGATACGTTGAGTAGGGTGTTTTTCCAAAATTGAATTGTGCTGGGCTATAAAAAGAAAGCTTCCACTCTTGGTGCCACTCACCTTAACTCATCTAGCACCCAACCTTGCCTTTAAATAATGTTGGACAGATGTTTAAAGACTATTGGTTTGAAAGCATTACTACCCTCTAGAATGAAATTATTAGCATGTCCAGCGTGGCCGCATTTCTTAATCTGTTCCTATTCATGCCAATAAAAAAAAGATATCCCTTAATCATGAGTAATCCCCTCTGTGCATTGCATCAGGTCTTCAACCTAGAGAAAAGGAGGGATGACAGAAGAGATGGACTCAGTCTATTCAGTTGGCAACATTTTCTTCTGCCTCCTTCCAACAGAGGTTGAAATACATTTAGAATTTCCCTTTGAGATACATAGTTTTCTGAAGATGAATCTGGCAGCTTGGGGTTGCCTCAGTCTCAGGTACATATTCCTTTTCTAACTTTTGGTATTTCAGAATTGAGAGAGTCCTGGATTTGGCCAGTTTGGGATACATTAAGTCCTAAATGCCTATTAACCATATAAAAGTAGATATTGAGTAGGCATTTGAACATATGGAGTTCAGGGGAGATAGGCAAGGCTGGAGATAGAACTTTGGTGATAAGTATGTAGGTTTTCTTTAAAGTCATGAGACTGTGTGAGATCACCCAGAAGTGCACATGGATAGTAAAGAGAAGAAGTTCGAGACCTGAGCCCTGGGGAGCCCCAGCACAGAGATTAGGAAGGGGAGGGTTGTACTGGGATGAATAGTGTCCACCCAAAATTCGTGTTCACCTGGAACCTCAGAATGTGACCTTATTTGGAAATAGGGTCTTTGCTGTTGTAACTAGTAAATACTTTGACAGCTAACAACTTTTATAAAAGGCATTTGTAATAATAAATGTTTGTCAAGCATTTGGCATTTCTCAAGTACTCTGCTACAGACTTTATACATACTATTTCACTTACTCTTCACAACAACCCACAAGACAGGAGCTCTTGTTATTCTCACCTTTTAGATGAGGAAGTGAGGGCCAGGTGCCTGTATCTGTCAGGATAGACTATTTTAGGCTGCTGTAACAAACACTCCCACATTCTCAGTGACTTACCACAATTAAAGTTTATTTCTCACCCACATTGAGAAATTGAGGATCCAGATGACTCTCTAATGTAGCTTATTCATGTGTTGGCTCAGTACTCCAAGCTACTTCTGATCTTAAAGTACCTTCTTATCAGTATACACTTCCAGGGAAAGATAAGGCTGGAGGATCTCACATCTGAAATCAAATGATCTGGCCTGGAAGTGATACATATCATTTCTTCTTGAAATCCATTGTATTTAACTAGTCATGTGGTCCTACTCATGAGCAAAGGGGATGGGCATTACTCTCCCATGTGCCTAGAGAAGGGGAAAACTGGATATGGGGGAGCAGTAGACATTTCTACCATACTACCAAGCCAGATAACTAGGAATCGCCTGAAATTCCTCTCTTACTCAGTATATACAATGAATCACTGAACCCAATGCCACTGTTACCCACTAAATACCTTCTCCAGCCATCTCTCGATTCTTTCCTCAGCACCACTGCCTTCGTTTAGACCCTTACCATTTCTCACTTACATCACAACAACCATTTCTTAACAGGCGTATCTGTCTCCCATCTGGTTCTCCTCACCTCTCAGTACTGGAGAGATACTGAGTGTTTGAGTGGTTCCCATCTCCTTTGTTATAAACTCTATTTCTTTAATGTGACCTTTCATGATATGATCCTAGCTGATCTGGCCAGCCTCATTTCTCAACACTTTCTCGCATGCTCCAGGCTGACTCAGTCACTGGAAGATCTTGGAACAAGCCATGCACGCTGTCTCTACCACTTTGCAACTGCTATTCTCTCTCTCAGGAATGCTGGTCCCCTCCAACTTTACTGACATTTCTTCCTCCTTCATGCTCAGCTTGAGCATCATGTCCAGGTCTCTTCTCCGATTATCATCCCTCCCCAGTAGCCCCACCAGCAGGCTCTTGTCCATGGTTCCAGGGAATTCTGTGCTTACCTCTAACCCAGCCCTCTTTGAGTGCTGTGCTTCTGTGAGACATGCCAGTCTTTCCCCATTGTACCAGGGCAGCAGCTGTGTTATTAATCTCGGTCTCCCCAGTGCCTAATAGTACTTGGTCCCTTGTAGGTACTTATTAGGGTTTATTGTATAAACACAAAACAAAACAAAAAAATAAAACCCATTGCCATTGAGTCAATTCCGACTCATAGTGACCCTATAGTACAGTGTAGAACTGCCCCACAGGGTTTCCAAGGAGGGCCTGGTGGATTTGAACTGCCGACCTTTTGGTTGGCAGCCATAGCTCTTAAAGCACTATGCCACCAGGGTTTCCTTATTGTTTAAGGCTGTCGTAAATTCCTAAATAAGTGACTCAGATGCTGCCTTAGTCAGGGCTCTCTAGAGAAGCAGAACCAGTTATATATAGACCGAGAGAGGGTGAGAAAGATTTACTTCAAGGAATTGGCTTTCACAATTGTTAGGGGCTGGCAAGTCCAGACACTTTAGGTCAGGCAACAGGCTGGAGACTCCTGGAGGTTTGCATTCCGAAATCTGTAGGTCAGACAATGAACAGAGGAAAGACTAAGGGCGTTCTGGCAAATTGTCTATTTATAGTCTGGAGGCAGAACACACCATAAGGAAATTCTGTTTTTTCTCTTAAGGCCTCTAATTGATTGACTGAGGCCCACCCACATTATGAAAAATCTGCTTTACTTGAGGCCAACTCATTTAATCACATGTGACTACTTTATAACAGCAACAACTGGGCACCACAGCCTACCAAGTTGACACATAAAATTAACCATCACAGATGCCCATTTTAATCTGTTAACCTTATGAAAAAAAAAAAGCATATGATGTTATAACAAAACTTGTTGTTAGACTCCAGGCTAATAGCTGGTAACCCTGCATTTAAGTAAAAGATCCATTTATTCTCTAGTGGCAGACTGGAAAAACTATATGTTTATTCAGCAGTAAAATACAGTGTTGAATTTAAACACATGATTGACCTATTGTTGGCTTTGTGCTAGAAGGAATGAAGTGTCAAGAAAAAGAAAAGACTTGCCGGGAAGACCAGAAAAATGAGAAAATAGAATAATAAGATGCAGGGAACAAGAGTAAGTAGAAGGGTGGTGAATGGAATAGGAAAGGCATATAGGCAGTAGAATGGTGAGTATAGGAGCTTCCTGTTCCCCACACTTCAAGATTGCCGTTCTACCCCAAAATGCTGTTTGATATCTTAGATGACAAGTAACCTATTTGTTTTAAACCAGATTGGAAGCAGAGTGGTATCTCCAGTCTCGTTGTGAGAATCATTTGATCTATTTAAAGGATTCCCCTGTACTCAGGCACCAACGCTCATGTCAGGGCCAGCAGCTGGTGTATGCTCTCAACACAGACTTTCAGAGTGACCGTAGTGCCTGTTACCATATTTCAGACAACTCAGAGAGACCTCTCTGGCACAGGAAATGCTTTTATCTTTCTGAGTAAACAGCAAGTAGAACTACAGATTTCATTTTTTTTAATGTACTTTATATCCCTCATCTTATGGGACTCAGACTGACTCTTGGGCCAAAGCAGACGTTAAACCTTTGACTTATAATTCTCGAAACAGCAGTTGTTCCTAAAAGTGCCCTTTTGCTTCTTTGTGTCTCGTGTGGTGACCCTTAGGTCAACAAGGCCTCTCCCATGACTTTTGATGTATAAGGTCTAGTATTTCAAATGGGTTGGTTTTCTTAACTTCACTCTGAGTTGGTAGAAAGGAGGTTAAATGGGATGCCGGTGGGCGGGTTGGGGGGAGGGGGGCCCCTTGGGGAAGTTTAAACAGATGGAAGTTAATTGTCTCTCGAGAAGAGAGGAGGCTATTGAGCTTTTGTTCCATGGTCAGCTGCTCATTTTCTGCCTGTTAGCAAGTTACAAGCACGAACTCCCCTGACCAAAACCTACAGATCAACTTAGCTCAGCCAGACTTAAAAATTTGAACAGTTATTTGTTTCTTCTTGTGTATAGGATGAACCATTTGCTTTCTCTCTTTCAAAATTGCACAGGTATTGTAGAGGATTATTACAACTAGAAAGAAATACATTCTAATCAATTCAAATCTCATTTCCATGTAAAACCTTCATATTTTAGTGCTGGGATATTTTGGTCCCTCTGTCTTTTAGGCCTTACCACCAAAAATGTCATACTGAACATTCCTCATTTCTCCCCACCTACTTTTTCGGAATATTTTACCCCAAAATGTCTTTCCATCTGTAGGGTTAACTTTATCCAAAGAATATGGTCTTTACTCTTTGTTTCTGAGAGACAAGCTCTAAAACCCTGGAATTTTTTTCATGATTGAAGTGTCTTTGATGAAGCCTGCAGACCGCACCTGGATTACACATGAGGGTTTATGCTGATGAGGTGACTCAAGTAGGGGCTGACCAGGCTTAAAAGACCACTTCCTGATATCATCTGACCTTAGGGGTGGTGGGTTGATTCAGTCAATCATGACTACATAAGGAGGCCCTAGCAAAGGCTCTCGATACAGAAGCTCCATGGGTTTCCTGGTTGGTAAAAGACACCGGTGCATGCTGGAGAGTAGCGTACCCCTTTCTGAGACATGGAAGCTGTTCATTGGGAACCCTCCCCGACCTTGCTGTATGCACCTCTTCATCTGTGTCCTTTTTGCTATAATAAAACTGTATAGCACTTTCCATGAGTTCTGTGAGTTGTTCTAGAGAATTATCAAACCCAAGGGAGTAGTGGGAACCAGCAGGTCAGAAGTGAGGGCCCTGGGAAAACTTTGAACTTATGGCTGATATCCTGAGGGGGTAGAGGGAACTCCTGAATTTGTAGCCAGGAGGTTAGACGCGAGGGTGTTATGGGGACGCCCAAGCTGTGGCTGGCTTCTGAGGTCTTGGGCTGACTTGGCAGTCTGGAGGACTGTTCCCTTTACTTGTGAGCTCTGACCCAACTCTGGGTGGTTCAGGTCAGACGAAGAAGTGCTACATGTGTAGCTGGTGTTAGAACAGAAGTGAAACAGAACAGAGTTGATTTGATTGATCCCTACATTTTGGTGCTTAAGACATGGGATTTTGGTTTTCCCACAGAGTGTTCAGTAAGCTTAAATCCAAATGATAAATTTAAAATGTATCTGTTATCCAGGAGATTCTAAAACTGGCCTGGGGAGGTTTTCTTGGGATATGCTTTTTTAAAAACCTATTTAATAAGACTTAACCATTAAAACCCATTGCCGTCGAGTTGATTCTGACTCATAGTGACCCTATAGGACAGACTAGAACTGGCCCGTACGGTTTCCAAGGAACGCCTGGTGGATTCAAACTGCTGACCTTTTGGTTAGCAGCCGTAGCTCTTAACCACTATGTTACCAGAGTTTCCAATAATAACACTTATTAAACCTTAACTAAATGCCAGATGCTGATCAAAGCCCTTTATGGATGTTAATTTATTCAATACTCATAAAATCCAAGGAAATAGGTATTACTATTATCTTTATTTTACGGATGAGGAAACTGAGACCAAGACAGCTTAAATGATATGTCACATAGCTAGTGGCTGATGGGACCAGGATTTGGAAGCAGGCAGTGAGCCTTGCTCTAAAATTCATGTTCTTAACTACTATACTATGCTGCCTCTCAAGTGACTGGTTAATCTTCCAAATCAATATACTAACCAGAGGATGCAGACTGGCCTACAAATATATTTTGTATGGCTCATTCACAGTCTAAAAATTAAAAAGAAATTTTACATGGAAATCTAGACTTTCTGACTCCTTTTGAAATTGGGACATCAAGCCTTGTTGGATTTACATTCACAGCTCGGCCACAGCAGCTGAGCAACAGCCGGCTGTTAGACAGGGCATGCGTGCTGCAGTTTGCCATGGACTCTACCAATGCAAACCATCACATCCATTTTCATTTCCTGTCTGACCCCTAAAAGCTGTTAAGTTTGTGATCTCTATTCTAGATTCTACCTGGGCACTGCTCTAATATAGCAAGGGTTGGCTCCAAAATGTATTAGATACCTAATTTACCCACTTCTCTCTGTAACCGGATCTCTGGTATTTTCCTTTAATGGTGGATCTGTCCTAAAGGTAAATACTGAATGGGAGTGAGTCACTCCATCTGACCTGGGGTCACAAATCCCCATTGCACTGGCTAAGGTTCTAGCCAAGTGGCTGATGTCACGGGTTGTCTCTCCAGAGCCAGCACCAGATCATAGGACAAGTTAAGCTTGCATCTAGTAGTGAATGCAAATGTTGAAGGCCAGTACAAGCCCTTGGTCTGAAGGAAGAAAGGCACCATGGAGGCCAGAAGTTCAAAGTTGGGCACAGAATGACAGAGGGGAGGAAAAGACAACTTGAGAAGAAGTGAGGAGAGGACTCCCCGTATGGGGCAAATAGTTAATGTGCTGCTAAGCAAAAGGTTGGAGATTCAAGTCTACCCAGAGGCTCTTGGAAGATAGGCCTGGTGATGTACTTCTGAGGAATCAGCTATTGAAAATCCTACGGAAAACAGTTCTACTTTGATACATGTGAGGATCAGGTCCTTGGCAACTGGTTTGGGTTTTTTGTTCAGTGAATAGAAGGCAATACCTTAAAAGTTACTTAATGCCAGTTGAGTTTACATGTCCTTATCCATACAGTGGAAACCCTGGTGGCATAATGGTTAAGAGCTACGGCTGTTAACCAAAAGGTTGGCAGTTTGAGTCTTGGTATGATAAATGGTAACACAAAGCTCCCAAGAGGTCCTGAGTGACCACTGAGAACACCAGTGGGTGTTTGCCATTTACCCGTGTGCAGAGGGGGTACTTGGAGTGTGGGTGGGTTCAACCAGTTCTTAGGGACAAAGCCAAGACAGCTTAATTATTCATAACCTTAACATTGTATTGTCATCACCTATTTTTATTTTAATGTACTTATTTATATTTAGCTTATTTTTATTTTTCAAAAGTAAATGTAAAAAAAGAAAGACCTATGGGGATTCTAAGTGTTTTTAATCACTTAGAAAAAAAGTTAGTTAAAATGGTACACATTTCCTTTTTCTTTATACCTTGAACTATTGCACAGTCAATAATTTCATAAGATGTACACAACTTCAAATGATTTAAAATTTTGAATTTTGCCATTTATTTCTGCCTTTTTTCCCCATCCCTCTCTTCCTTTCTCATAGCAATTCACAGATTTACCTTATCATGCAGTTCAGCATTTCCCACAATCTAACAAAAGGAACACTAATCCCACAAGATTCTCCAAGAATGAAAGGTGTTTTTTTTTTTTTTAATTGTGCTTAAAGTGAAAGTTTACAAATCAAGTCAGTCTGTCAGACAAAAACTTACACACACTTTGCTGTGTACTCCTAGCTGCTCTCCCCCTAATAAGACAGCACACTCCTCCTCTCCATCCTATGTTCCCCATGACCATTCAACCAGCTCCTGTCACCCTCTGCTTTCTCATCTTCCTTCCAGACAGGAGCTGCCCACATAGTCTCCTGTGTCTTCTTGAGCCAAGAAGCACACTCCTCAACAGTATCTTTTTCTGTCTTATAGTCCAGTCCAATCCCTGTTTGAAGAGTTCGCTTTGGGAATGGTTCCAGTCTTGGGCTAACAGAGGGTCTGGGGACCATGACCTCTGGGGTCCCTCCAGCCTCAGTCAGGCCATTAAGTCTGGTCTTTTTAATAAGAATTTGAGGTCTGGATCCCACTGTTCTCCTGCTCCATCAGGGATTCTGTGTTGCGTTCCCTTTCAGGGCAGTCATTGGTGGTAGCCAAGCACCATCTAGTTCTTCTGGTCTCAGGCTGATGTAGTCTCTGGTTTATGTTGCCCTTTCTGTCTCCTGGGCTCCTATTTACCTAGTGTCTTTGGAGTTCTTCATTCTCCTTTGCTCCAGGGGAGTTGAGACCAGTTGATGCATCTTAGATGGCCACTTGCTAGCATTTAAGACCCCAGACCCCACTCACCAAAGTGGGATGCAGGACATTTTCTTAAGACATTTTGTTATGCCGGTTGACCTAGATGTCCCCTGAAACCATGGTCCCCAGGCTCCCATCCCTGCTACTCTGGCCTTCAAAGCATTTGGCCGTATTCAGGAAACTTCTTAGCTTTTGGTTTTGTCCAGTGGTGCTGACCTCCCCTGTATTGCGTGTTATCTTTACCTTCACCTAAAATAGTTCTTGTCTACTATCTAATTAATGAATAGCCCTCTCCCTCTCTCCGCACCCTCATAACCATCAAAGAATATTTTGTGTTTAAACTTTTTCTTGAGTTCTTAAAATGGTGGTCTCATATAATATTTGTCCTTTTGCAACTGAGTAATTTCACTCAGCATAATGCCTTCCAGATTGCTCCACGTTATGAGATGTTTCACGGATTCATTGTTGTTCTTAATCATTGCATAGTATTCCATTATGTGATTACACCATAATTTATTTAGCCATTCATACTTCGATGGCCACCTTGGTTGCTTCCATCTTGTTGCTACTGTAAACAGTGCTGCAGTAAACATGGGTGTGCATATATCTGTTCATGTAAAGGCTCTTATTTCTCTAGGATATATTCCAAAGAGTGGGATTGCTGGATCGTATGGTAGTTCTATTTCTAGCTTTTTAAGGAAGCACCAAATTGATTTCCAAAGTGGTTGTACCATTTTACATTCCCACTAGCGGTATATAAGTGTTCCAGTCTCTCCACAACCTCTCCAACTTTAATTATTTTGTGTTTTTTTGGATTAATACTAGCCTTGTTGGAGTTTTTTTTGTTGTTGTTGGAGTGAGATGGTATCTCATTGTAGTTTTGATTTGCATTTCTGTAATGGCTAATGATCGTGAGCATTTCCTCATGCATCGGTTAGCTGCCTGAATGTCTTCTTTAGTGAAGTGCCTGTTCATATCCTTTGCTCATTTTTGAATTGGGTTATTTGTCTTTATGTTGTTGAGTTTTTGCAGTATCATGTAGATTTTAGAGATCAGATGCTGATCAGACTTGTTGTAGTATAGAGGTAATCTTTTTACTCTTTAGGTGAAGTCTTTGGATGAGCATAAGTGTTTGATTTTTAGGAGCTCCCAGTTATCTAGTTTCTCTTTTGTCATTTGTGTATCACTGATAATGTTTTGTATACTGTTTATGACATGTATTAGGGCTCTTAGCATTGTCTATATTTTTTCTTCTATGATCTTTATCATTTTAGATTTTATATTTAGGTCTTTGATCCATTTCGAGTTAGTTTTTGTGCATGGTGTGAGGTATGGGTCTTGTTTCATTTTTTTGCAGATTGGTATCCAGTTATGCCAGCACCATTTGTTAAAGAGACTGTCTTTTCCCCATTTAACAGACTTTGGGCCTTTATCAAATACCAGCTGCTCATATGTGGATGGATTTATGTCTAGATTCTCAATTCTGTTCCATTGATCTATGTATCTGTTGTTGTACCAATGCCAGGCTGTTATGACTACTGTGGCAGTATAATATGTTCTAAAATCAGGTAGTGTGAGGCTCCCCACTTAGTTCTTCTCTTTCAGTAATGCTTATCTGGGGCCTTTTTCCCTGGAATGAAAGAGTTTTAAGTGGTTTAATACATTTGGGAAATGCTTCCTACTTTATTTCCCATTCAGAGACTTCTACACACGTTGAAACATATAAAAAGCTTTGAATTGTCTTGAAGTAAAAAAACTACTAATCCTCAAATGCATTTTGCCATGGAACTTTTCCTCTCTCAGGTTAACACCCTGTTGGATACTCATTAAATAACTTTCTAACTTTGGAATTGGACTGACTGTTATTGCTGCTGCCTTCATTGAAGGTGTCACATCTATATTTACAGATTTATCCATCTCCCAAAGTCCAAACTTTTTTTTTTTTTTTGCTTTTTAGGGAGGGAACACTCCTAAACAGGGGTGACTTGCTGCCTTCTTCTTACCTAGGAACTGCAGCCATGATACCTCTGTGTTACAAGCTGGAGTCTGGTGTGTTGAAAGGAAGCCTGGTGGGGCTGAGAGAAAAGGGTAAATGCATACATCCTAGGGAGGGAGAGGGCCTAGTTTCCAAGCTTTATAACAACAACAAAACTACCAACCATGTAGCATTTATTACTCCAGGTATTGACAAACTTCAGCCTGCGGGCCAAATTTGGGCCACTACCTGTTTTCCTAAATAAAATTATTTTTCTTTTTTTTAACTGTGCTTAGGCGACAGCCCTGGGGTGTTTTTTTTTTTTTTTAGGTGAAAGTTGACAGCTTAAGTTAATTTCTCGTACAAAACCAAAGTCCAACCTTAAAAGAGAAAACTAGAAGAGCGTGCCTTCTATCTTGCCCTTTATACATATTTCAGGGTATAAGGATGCATAAGGAGAAAGCTCACATATAATATATGTAGAAATTATTCTAAGCTTTCAAATTTTTGTCATGCAACTTATAATGGCTCAAGGCATATATTTTTGTTTTGTTTTGCCAAAACATTCCAGAGCCCTCCATTAACCTGTAGATTTTCATATTCCTTTTTGTCCCCAAGTGACCTTGAATTCTAGGAAAATAGTAACCCAACACAAATGGCATGGTTTTTCTCACAGGCTCCGTGCATGTTTTTTCTTCTCACTATTTACCTACAACGGAAAAAAAAAAAAAACTCTTAGAAAGTAATTTGTTTGGTACATTCGTTTATACAGTAGGTCAGCTGGTATGTCCTGGCTATATATGTGGGGAGCCCTCTCCTTGTAACTTGGACGCGCCTTGACTCAGAGTCCACTTGAGTTGTGTCCTATCTTAGAAGTGCATCAGAGTATTAGAGATCTTAGAGGGGACAGGCTCCAGCCATAGTAAAAGTCTTCCTCTGCAGGGCAAGCGCTGATGCCAAGGCCTTTGACACCCCCTCGGCCCTTTCGGAAACCCAGGGCGTCTTCAGTGATACCTATTTGAAAGGCAGTACTAAGTCTGTCTGGGTAACGTCACCCAGAGCTAGACTTATGAATGCGGTCATTCTGAGGCCTCCTCACATGTGACAACGGTATGGCTAATCAGGTGTACAAAATACCTTGAATTAACAGTATCTGGAAAAGCCTTTTAAAAACTTTATTAGTTTTAGTGAATGTAGAAAACAAACAAACAAACAAAAAACCCAAACCCATTGCCATCATGTCCATTCCAACTCATAGCGACCCTATAGGACAAAGTAGAACTGCCCCATAGGGTTTCCAAGGAGTGGATAGTGTATTCGAACTGCCAACCTTTTGGTTAGCAGCCAAGCTCTTAACCACTGCACCACCAGGGCTCCGCTGAACGTAGAACTTCCTAAATTATGCAAATTCAAGAAAGGGCCTCCTGACTGACTGTACTGTGACTGTACCACGTAGCCTCCCTCAGTGCCTGTCCTTTTGTTACAGCTTCTCTTTCAAACTTGATGTCAGTCGTAGCAGGAAAGATAAAGGTTGGCACTAGCTCGCTTATAATTCTGTTCGGGGCAGGTTTATGAAATGAATGACTCTTTCCATCAAAGTGGCTGTGTTGGCTAATTCTAGATAGATTAAAATAATGAGACTTCCCTTTCTATGCTAACACATTGCCAAACCCATTGTCTTAACCACCATCAAGCTGTGCTAATTGAATTTTACCTTTGTGTGTTTCTGGTTTCCTATCTGGAAAATGGGCAGGGAAATTAAGACCTTTCACAGAGTGATATTATGAATAATCAGCAAAAATAATTTATTACAGCATGTTTTACATATTACCAGCTCTGTATTCATGCTAAGAAGGAAGCCTGGTGGCAAGGTGGTTAAGTGCTCGACTGGCAACTGAAAGATCGGTAGCTTGAACCCACCAGCAGTTCTATGGAAGAAAGATGTGGCAGTCGGCTTCCGTAAAGATTACAGCCTTAATAACTCTATGGTACAGTTGTACTCTGTCCTAGAGGGTTGCTATGAGTCAGAATCACTGAGTAGGATCATTGTTTCTCATTAACTAAAATGCCTTAAGTTAAACTTTCTGATCTTGAGATCCCTCGTAGTCTCCTAAACTGAACTTCATACCTCAACCCCACCCTCTGCTCTCTGATCTAAATATTTCTGAAACAGTTTCTCATAATGTTTTGTGGCTTCATAGCTTTACTATAAGCTCCTTGAGGGTAGGCAGCATATATTTTCCATTACCATGTCTAGCACTCACCTTTAACATGGTTGATGTATTGGTTAGCGATTTCATTGGCTGCAAATAACAAAGACCTCAAAAGAGTGGCTTAAGTGAATTAGAGGGATTACTTATATAATCATGTCAAGAGGTGGGCAGCCCCGAGCTGGTACGACAACCCCTGATGTCATCAGGGACCCAGGTCTCTCTGTTCACTCAAGCATCCTTAGCATTTGCTTGTCACTTGCGGTCCTGAGATGACCAAACCCCTTCCAGCGTCATAACCACATTCCAGAAAAGAAGGGGAAGGGGAATGGGCAATTTGTGGTGAAGAGTAGACACCAAAAAGTGTTAGCCAGTACCCTTTAAAGAGCTTTCCTACAAGTCCAACCTGGTGACTTCCGCTTACATTTCATTGGTAAAACTGTGACATGGACACTTCAGCTGAAAGCAGTTTGGAAATGCAGTTGAAGCTGGGTATGTTGTTGCTCTAAATAAACTTGGGGTTCTCTTGGTAAAGAAGAAAGAGAGGATGGATATTGGGTAGGCTACCTGCAGCCTCTACCATGGTCAGTGTTGCAAAAATATTGCTTATGGATGGAATGGAAGTCCTCTCCTCTCCCCAGTGGGCTGCACTGGATGCCTATAAGAATGGTTCTCAGAGTGTGGTCTCCAGACAGCAGCATCAACATCACCTGGGAGCATCTTAGAAAGGCAAATTCCCAAGCTCCAGCCCAGACCTAGTGAAGCAGAAGTAGGTGGGGCCGGTAATTTGTGTTTATATACCCTACAGGTGATCTGATTCGTGCTAAAGTGTGACATTTGGCAATGTCTGGAGACTTTTTTTGTTGTCCCAATCTGGGGAGTAGAGGGGAGAGTTGCTCCTGGCATCTAAAGAATAGAGGCCCTGGGATGCTGCTAAACATCCTACAATGCAGAGGAGAACCCCTACAACAAAGAATTATTCAGCCCAAAATTTGAAAAACCCTGAGGCTAAAGAACCCTGTGTTACAAGGAAGGAAGAGGGGATGTCTGTTGGGGGGGCAAAAAACTATACATAGAGAACCTCTCCAGCAGTGTAACCGGCTTTAGGCTACAGCCTGCTGGGAATGATGGGAGCTTGTATGTGATTGCATTAGCCAGCTGGCCCTCATTTCACAACTGTCAGAGACCCAAGTAAATCATAAAGATTTGTGCACACTAAAATTAGAAAAGAGAAAAAAAGGTGATTATTTGGAAATATAATTTGAATATGCCCATCTGCATCTTCTGAGACTGCAGCCTAACACATAAGCAGGATTCAAAGTATGAAAATATGGCACCCTGTCGCTCTAGTCCCTAGATCCCCGCCCAGAACACGGTAATGCCTTAGCTGCTGCGTATAATTAATGCCTCTTAATATTTAAAAGATATTAAGGACCTTGTCTTAGTATGATGTTGGTGTGTATCTAAATTACTTTCACAATTTCAATAAGTCACTATCTAAGCGTTATACCAATGATTAGTATTTTTTATATCTACCCATTGTAATGTATGGCCATAAGTAAAAAATGGTATAATAAAACATATTTTCGTTTAGATGATACCTTAGCAGTTCTTAAACTTCTTTGCAAAAGTTGCTTAAATATGGTTTAGAGGTATGAATAATAGGCATACTCATTTCTACAAAGATAGCTAGATTAAAATAAAAATCTAGGAATCAACGCTGTGACCAGCAGTTTCCTTCGCAAACATATAATTTGTACTGTTTGCTTTATGGTTGCTGTTTGAAATATCATATTTTCCCCTCAAATAAAAGTGAAAGAAGTGACATAGAAGACTTTGGCCAAGTCGGCTAACAGCTTCATGGTGTTTGGCTTCCTTAGAAGTGACCATGCAGCCACTTTTATATATATATCATAATGCATCAACTTGGGATAAGGCAAAAACACACAGCGTAAATTACAAAGCATTTTCTCTCTCATACTTTACAGGGCATTCTAAGCAGCTCCTTTGCTTAAACGTTCATCTTAATCACTTAACAATGAGATTGCATTAGACCTAATTTTTGAAAAATCACCGCTAATGAGTTCCCTTACATGTGCTCCGGCATGCTGGCATAAATTTTTTACATTCATTGCTTTTATTTAACCAACCAGTGTCTAGAAGCAAAAAACATCATCTTCCATTCACTCTCCAGTTTCTTGTAGACCCAAAGGCTCCATAGGAATATTTTTTTTCAGTTCAAAGATGCTTTTAAGCTGTGTGTTTCTGTTGAGTTGCCTATGGGTGAAGGATAATGATGTTTTACACATTAAAAGCACTTCATTTCCTTATTGCGTGGATGTCCTTCTAATTGGCTCCAGGCCCCTTACTATCACTAGCTGTTGAAGATGCACTGTACATCTAATTTAGGGCTGCCTGGGGTGACACAATTGGTTCTTAGTTATTTTACTGCCAATATGTTTTTTTTATGTGTAGTCCACACCACAGGGAGCTGGGAGCTAATTGATGAGGCCCCTGCCCTGCAAGACTAAATCCAAGATGAGGCTCTCAGAAAGCCTCCGTCTCAGGGATCTCACTGTCACTTATTGCCTCGACCACCTTTGGCTGAGCTCCGTGTCTGAAAGGAGAAAGGCACAGTCACCTCCTAGGTCTGATTTGTTCTGGAGACATTTGACTTTTATCCATACATATCCTATGAACTGTGGAAGCTCTCGGCAGCAGCTCCTGAATTTCTATATAGAAGGGATAGAGGGGTAGCAATTAGTTTGGAAGAAGGCTAGGGACTTTTGATTGTGTGCTTACAGTGCAAGCATGCTTTGTTTTATTTTTATTTTATTTTTTTTGAGGCTAATACATATCTGTCTGGGGGGAGGGTGGTGGTATAAGATTGCCTGAATCACCCTGTGGCAGAGCCATTGGTCATTCTCCTCCTGGAAGACTCCTTTTGGTGCTGCCACTGAGATTTAAACCTCTTAGTATGGCTTTTCAGTGTATGACACCAACCTAGCTTTTGGGCCTAATGTTTCACCTCTCCTCCCCGTGCCAAACTCCCACTCACCCAAGCTGCAGCCACACAGGGCCTGGTGGTTGGTTTTGTGTGTCAACTTGGCTAGGCTGTAGTACCCAGTTACCTAATCAGACAATTATCCAGGTGCTCTGTGAAGGTATTCCATGGATGTGGTTAGCATCTATATATAGTCAGTTGACTTTAAGTAAAGGAGGTTACCCTCAAAATGTGGGTGGGCCTCATTCAATCAGTTGAAAGGCTTTAAGAGCAAAAACTGAGGTTTTAAAGAGAAATTCTGCCTCAAGACTATAACATCAGCACCTGCAGACGTGCCCTACAGACTTTGGACTTGCCAGCATCTACAATTGTGTAGATTAGTTCCGCAACATAATCTCTGTGTGTGTGTGTATACATATGTGTATATGTATATATAGTTGTTGTATGCTGTTGATTCTGACCCATAGTGACCCGTATATAACAGAATAGAACTGCCTAATAGAACTGCTGTAATCTTTATAAGAGCAGATCACCAGGTCTTTTCTCCTATGGAGTGGCTGGTGGGTTCAAACCACTGGAAGGTTAGCAGTCAAGTGCTTAACTATTGTGCCACAAGCACTCCATATAGATAGGTAAGTAGGAGGATAGATAGTGTCATGGATTGAATTGTGTCCCCCAAAAACGTGTCTCAGTTTGGCTGGGCCATGATTCCCAGTATTGTATGATGTCCATTGTCCACCATTTTGTGATTTGCTGTGATTTTCCTACATGTTGTAAATTCTATCACTACGATGTTAATGAAATGGATTAGCGGCAGTTATATTGATGAGATCTACAAGATTAGATTGTGTCTTAAGCCAACCTCTTTTGAGATATAAAAGAGAGAAGTAAGCAGAGAAACCTGGGAACCTAATACCACCAAAAAAAAAAAAAACGGGGCTGGTAGAAGAGCACATTCTTCGGACCAGAGGTTCCCTGTGCTGAGATGCTCCCAGACCCAGGAAGACTCATGACAAGGACCTTTCTCCAAAGCCGACAGAGAGAAAAAGCCTTTCCCTGGAGCCAGTGCCCTGAATTCGGATTTCTAGCTGTCTTAGTCATCTAGTGCTGCTATAACAGAAATACCACAAGTGGATGGCTTTAACAAAGAGAAATTTATTTCTTCACAGTAAAGTAGGCTAAAAGTCCAAATTCAGGGCATCAGCTCCAGGAGAAGGCTTTCTCTCTCTCCATAGGCCTTCTCATCAATCTTCCCCTAGACTAGGAGCTTCTCATACAGGGACCCTGGGTCCAAAGGACATGCTCTGCTCTCAGTACTGCTTTCTTGGTAGTATGAGGTCTCCCCTCTCTGCTGGCTTCCCTTTCCTTTTTTATCTCTTAGAGATAAAAGGTGGTGCAGGCTACATCCCAGGGAAACTCCCTTTACATTGGATCAGGGATGTGACCTGGGTAAGGGCGTCACAATCCCACCCTAATCCTCTTTAACATAAAATTACAATCACAAAATGGAGGACAGCCACACAATACTGGGAATCATGGCCTAACCAAGCTGACACATATTTTGGGGGGACACAATTCAATCCATGATGCTAGCCTGTTGAACTGTGAGAGAATAAACTTCTCTTTATTAAAGCCATCCACTTGTGGTATTTCTGTTATAGCAGCACTAGATGACCAAGACAGACAGACAGATAGATAGATATCTATATCTATGTATTCATATTTTCTTCCTCTACTGCTCTGGCCCCTTCTATACCATTCAAGATTCTTCGGGGTTGTAATGTAAGATAGACCTGGAGGGTATCAGGGAAGACAGGTAAACAACCAGGTTAAATCTTTTACTTGGATATGCTGTGTAAGACTGAGTCAGATTGGCTCATGTATGGAGGATGTGTATGTAGACTGAGGCAGCTCTTCCCTCACGTGGGTATGGAGGCCTCCTCATTGACTTCTAGTTGCTTGTTGGATGGTAAAGGCTGCCAAATGATGTTTTATGAAAATATTAACAATATTAACCAAGCTCATTTTTAAATTCAGTTCTCTAGTCTCTGAGATAGCCTATGGATTTTTTTCCCAATGGATTTTTTCCCCAAAAGGTAAGACATATTAAATCATGAAAGGATGGTGTCAGTCAAAGTACCTATAAATAAAATGTACATGTTGACAAAACAAAGGTTTGGTCCACCCAATAACATTCCAGTGAGCACCAAATGTTATCCTATTTTGTCAGATTTTGAGTTGAGTGAATGAATGCAAGTTGACTTTGCTTACAAAGCAGTTGGAATACATTGATCTTTTCCCAGATTATTTATTGTGAACTTCTCTAAAAATTTTCTGTTTCTGAAAAGTATTAATTTTCAAGAAGGAAACTTTTAAACATTCAATGACTATAGAAGGTTATATGGAACTTGAACTATATTGCCCTTTTTGAGAAGTAATTTTTTAACTCCCTTTAGAGACTGGAAATCAGTGTCACCCTGATTAATAATGTGTATTATTATACACTGTATTGATTATGTAACTATATTAAAAAACACTATTAATAATAACACACCACTTTTTTTCTGCCTTTTATTTTTCCAATTATTTAATACAAGTATCATGTGAAGAACATCAGGCTTGGTAAAATAGAGGGTCAGTGAAAAAGCAGAAGACCCTCAAAGAGATGGATTGACATAGTGGCTGCAACAATGGGCTCAAGCATAGCAACAATTGTGAGGATGGCACAGGACCAGGCAGTGTTTTGTTCTGTTGTGCATAGGGTCACTATGAGTTGGAACCAACTTGATGGCACCTAACAACAGCTAACATGTGCTAGGCATTGTACAAGGACCTGGAGACCTAAGCATGAACAAGATAGATATGATTCCTGCCTTATGATCTTTGTGTTTAGTGGTGAGAGACATGGGTTTAGATTTTGATGCTTTTATCAGCCCATAAGACATTGGCCACATCACTTGAAATTCGTACCACCATTCTATCACTGGTTCAACAGACCATCATAACCCAGCAAAAGCCAGTGCTATTGCTGCTGACAGCTGGGATCAGGATTTTAATGAGGACCCACAGTGATCTCCCTAGATATGGTTATTCTTGATGCTTCTGAGCTAGGGTCAGGAGGCTGGCTAAAGTTAATAAGATTTATGTTCCTAATCTCAGTGCTTTGTATGTGGAGGAGAATGGTGATGGATAGCAGTAGAGTTAGGTGGCAGTCACCAGTGGTATCCCCAATGGTGGTGACAGTGTCTAAGTAAAGAAAGTGGGAAGTAAGAACTGGTGCAGGAGCTCCAATGTGGGAGTTTCTAGAAGCACATTTTCATTCATCCAATAAAATATGATTTACACTTATGTGGCCTTTGCCACATGTGTCTTACACTAATGTTTAGTTTCATTGGTTATTTGTTGTATGTAAAGAACCATGCTGGGTACTGGAGGGACTCTCTTTTTTTCTCATTGTGTTTACAGCTCAGGGAGGGCTTCAACCAAGGACACAGAGCACACAGATATAAGACTGCAAGTAGAATGCCAGACATGAATGAATGTGGATCTTGGTTCCTAATTGGAAAACACAAGCAATATTGTCTGGGGCTGTTTTCAAAGCTCATTCCAGTGAAGTGATTGGCAATAGAGAGGTTCCCAGGTACTTGGGGCAGGAAGAAGTATCCCTTAACCCTACAAAGCCCTGTGATTGACAGTAGGTGCTAGGCTTGAGAACAACTGTCAGAGGTCACAGTAGAAATCAGATCTCATGATAGATTTTTAAGATCAGGGTCACCTCCATTCAATATGTGAAAATTCAATTTAACTAATTGAATTATTAGAATCTAATAACCTAACTAATTGAATTATTTAGAATCTACCAAGATTCTCTTTAGGCCATCAGAGATTTCATTATGTATTATTCTACATGAATAAGATTAACTTCAAGAATTAAAGGCTTCATGACAAACACATACAGTAGTATCAGAAGATTGGATCAGGGGATTTGGCCAACCTAATTTTACATTTTCAACAGTAATTTAAAATTTAGAAGTGAAAAAGCATATAAATTAGGATGAATAGATTTTTTTTCTGAGCTGGTCCTAGTCCTGTAGACTAACTATGGAATATTGGAATTAGAAATTAGTGACCATATTTCTCAGGGGTTATCTTAGTATTTAATGCGCTATAACAGAAATACCACAAGTAGATGGCTTTAACAAACAGTCTAGGAGACTAGAAGTCCTAATTCAGGGTGCCAGCTCCAGGGGAAGGCCCTCTCTGTTGGCTCTGGGGGAAGGTCCCTGTCATCAATCTTCCCTGGTCAAGGAGCTTCTCAGCATAGGAACCCCTGGTCCAAAGGATGCACTATTCTCTTGGCAGTTTAAGGTCCCCCTGTCTCTCTGCTTGCTTCTCTATTTTATAACTCAAAAGCCATTGACTTAAGACACAGCTTAATCTTGTAGATTGAGTCCTGCCTCATTAACATAACTGCCTCTAATTCTGCCTTATTAACACCCTGGCGGTAGGGTTTACAACACAGGGGAAAACCACATCAGATGACAAAATGGTGGATAATCACACAATACTGGGAATCATGGCCTAGCCAATTTGACACACATTTTGGGGGAACACAATTCTGTCCATGACAGGGGTTTTCAAATATTTTTTAGCTATAGAATCCTTTATTTAAGCAAAATAAAAGTGGAGGTGGAGGAAGAGCACTGATCTCCACTGACTCGTTCCATTTGAGCCTCCAAGGGGTTCCCCAGGGCACAGTTTGAAAACTAATTCTCTATACCATATTTTACCAATGAGTGGGCCAAGGCCTAGAGAAGGTAAGTGAATCTTTCCAAGGTAGAGTACAGATATTCAGATAGTTTGGGTTCAGATATTCTGACTCATTTCATTGAGCTTTAATCTGAAAACCTAACACAAGTAGCATATCTTTTCATTTGTTTGTCCAGATGCCTTAGCTTCTGAAACTGGGCCACTGTTTAATCAGTGATAGTAACTTAGGAAAAGAATGACTGCTGTGTCCTGGGCCAGGTGAGAAGTAAGGTGAAGTCCACCGTGTCTTTCTTTATACTCTTATTCTATTTGGCTGTACTCATCTATGCTCTTCAAATAGAAAAGAGAGCCTTCTATGATGCCCAGCCACAACCCCCTCCCTTCAGTGGGAAATGCCATTTTACAGAAGTTGGTGGATTTTCATGAGCATCTCTGAGAATGGCTATGTGATCCAATACGTAGTGCAGGCCGTATCTCACCATGCTTTTTGTGAGCAGTGGAGAGTCCTTTCTCCCAGGGGTTTGTGGCACTTTGAGAAGCAAGGCCTTACGCTATTATGCCTTACTGCAGTTAAGATAATCTCATTCCATACTTTTTAATTTTCATTACAAGCAGTGTTCAGCTGAGGCACCTTTGAGTGGCAGATACAGGTAGCTATCCACTAGCTGTTTATGCTCTCCCTTGTATAATATAAGTTTGTGTCTGAGAATTAACCACTCAGAAACCCCAAGTCCCCGCTGCTACTCCCACAATACTCAGTTAGATCTGGCCATGAGACCAAGTTCTAGCTCATGAAATGTGAGAGGAAGGGATGTACCCCGTTTGCAGGCCTGGCCTATAAAAGCCTTCCATGCCACTCTCCTCAGTCTCTGTTCCCATTTGCTGGCTGGGTGTACAGACTTTAAGGACCTAGACCAGGCTCCTTAACTTCAGTACTATTGGCATTTTTGGCAGTACAGTTCTTGGTCTGTCCTCTGCACTATAGGATGTTTAGCAACATCACTGGCCTCTACCCACTAAATGTCAGTGGCACCTTCTCCAGTTGCTACAACCAAAACTGTCTGCAGACATTGCCAAATGTCCCTAGGTATGGTAGTGGGGAGGACAAAATTAGCTCTAGTTGACAGCCACTGTCCCGGAGGAGGCAGAGCCACAAGATGGAAGGCTCTGGGTCCCTGAATCATCTTATCATGGAAAGCCAAACAGAAATTACTGCTCTGGACTGCCACATGAGCAAGCATTAAGTTAAGGTATTGAAATTTTGAGCCTTATTATTTAAAAAATACATTTTGTAAGGCTATTGCTGCTATAGATAGTGATTCCTCTGATGGATCTGGGCAAAGTAAATTGAAAACCTTCTGGAAAAGATTCACCACTCTAAATGCCATAAAAGTGCATGGTGAAGCAGCAAATGCTGAGGTAGTAGCTACAGCAAGTTATCCAGAAGATCTAGCTAAGATAATTGGTGAAGGTGGCTATACTAAACAACAGATTTTCAATATAGATGAAACAGCCTTGTGTTAGAAGAAGACACCATCTGGGACTTTCAGAGCTAGAGAGGAGGAGTCAATGCCTGGCTTCAGAGCTTCAAAGGATAGGCTGACCCTCTTGTTAGGGGCTAATACAGTCAGTGACTTTAAGGTGAAGCCAGTGCTCATTTACCATTCTGAGAATCCTAGGGCCCTTAAGAATTATACTAAATCTACTCTGCCTGTGCTCTATAAATGGAACAACAAAGCCTGGATGACAGCACATCTATTTACAATATGGGTTACTGAATATTTTAAGCCCACTGTTGAGACCTACTGCTCAGAAAAAAAATCCCTTCAAAATATTACTGTTCATTGACAAAGCACTTGGTCACCCAAGAACTCTGATGGCAGTGTACAAGGAGATTAATGTGTTTTCATGTCTACTAACGTAACATCCATTACACAGCCAATGGATCAAAGTAATTTTGACTTTCAAGTCTTATTATTTAAGAAATACATTTTGTAAGGCTATCACTACCATATATAGTGATTCCTCTGATGGATCTGGGCAAAGTAAGTTGAAAACCTTCTGGAAAAGATTCACTGTTCTAGATGCCATTAAGAACATTTGTAATTTGTGGGAGGGGGTCAAAATATAAAGATTAACAGGAGTTTGGAAGAAGTTGATTCCAATCCTCATGGATGATTTTGAGGGATTCAAGACTTCAGTGAAGGAAGTAACTACAGGTGTGGTAGATACAGCAAGAGAACTAGAATTAGAAATGGAGCCTGAAGATGTAACTGCAATCTCGTGATAAAACTTTAACAGATGAGGAGTTGCTTCTTATGGATGAGCAAAGAAAGTGGTTTCTTAAGATGGAATCCACTTCAGGTGAAGATACTGTGAACATTGTTGAAAGCACAACAAAGGATTTGGAATATTGCATAAACTTAGCTGATGACACCGGGCTAGCTGATGAAGCAGTGGCAGGGTTTGAGAGAATTGACTCCAATTTTGAAAGAAGTTCTACTGTGGGTAAAATGCTGTCAAACAGCATTGCATGCCATAGATAAGTTTTTCGGGAAAGGAAGAGTCAATTGATGTGGCAAACTTCCTTGTTGCCTTGTTTTAAGAAATTGCCGTGGCCACCTGAACCTTCAGCAACCACCACTCTGATCAGTCAGTAGCCATCAACACTGAGGCGAGACCCTCCACCAGCAAAAAGATTACAACTTGCTGAAGGCTCAGGTGATGGTTCACATTTTTTAGCAATAAAGTATCTTTTAATTAGGTATGTGTATTGCTTTTTGGGACATAATGCTATTGCACACTTAATAGACTACAGTATAGTGTAAACATAACCTTTGTATGCACTGGGAAACAAAAAAATTGTGCAACTTGCTTTATTGCGATATTTGCTTTATTGCAGTGGTCTGGAACCGAACCTGCAATATCTCTGAGGTGTGCCTATATAGGTATTTGGAATCTTGTGTGCGTTGTTAAATTAAACTGTAACAGTCCTGGTCAAGGCAATTTGGACTGAACTGTATCGTTAAAGACTTAAATCTTTAGATATTCAGTTGTTCTGAAATTATGCTGCAAAAATGTTTACTTAATGCTTTTAAATCATTCTGAATAAGAAAAACTCCAGCCCCGAAAGTTCTTTATAAGTCATCTAGCCCTTGGCTACTCAAAGTGTGTCCATTGACCAGCAGCATCAGCATCACCTGAGAGCTTGCTGGACATGCAGAATTTCAACCCCCACTTCAGACCTATTGAATTAGAATCTGCAGTTTAACAAGACACCCAGGTAACTTGTGTGCACTTTATAATTTGAAACTCACGGATCTAGTTTAACTCCTTCGTTTGGCATATGAGGAAACTGAGGCCCAGGCAGGCTTTCAGGTTGCAAAAGGAAACTGAGGCTCAGAGAGAAGGGCTGCACCTTAAAAGCAAGCTGCCGTGAACTTCATGGCTTCCTTTCTGATGCAGGCTCGTGGTGTGGCTGGGAACACTGTGATACCTATCTTCAACCATACTTAAATATGGCTGTAATGTAAAAGAATTGTTCTAGAACTGCCTCCATGATGTATACTTTTCTAAAAAGAACTGTGAAAGGCTTATCCAGTGGGACAGATGTGGGACTGACACGGTAATTTCAGACTTCTCAGGTTAATAATGAGTTGCTGATCTACTCAGACCACAGACTGTGAGTAATTTCTCGGAGGTAGCAAGAGTGCAGTTTTCTACTCTACAAGGAAGCTGGAGGTCAGAGCCTACAATATTTATTTTGGAGTTTTCACTGTTTATATAAGGAAACATCCTCATTAATCCCAAACATAGCTATTATTTTGTAGGTTCCTGAAATCAGGTGTTCGCTTAAAACAATAAACATAACCTGTTTCTCATATTTCAGGTTTGATGCAATCACTACCTAAGGTAACCTCACTCTTTGGGAGCTGTGTTAGATTTTCACTGTAAACATGACTATAAATTCAATACATTTGGTCACCTGTGTATAATTCTAAAATTTTACTATCATTCTAAAAAAGAAATCATTGCTTATTGTCGAACCTTGCTATGTGCTGGGAAACAATGAAGACAATAATTTTAGAAGCCAAAATGGAGAAAATAAAATGCCATTTATTTCTGGTGAGAGAGGAGGAAGTTGCAATGTCCTATCACCTATAGACCTAAATTGTTTGCCTTGCACGGAAGAGTCAGGCTGTTTGAGGCCTGAAGAGAAGGTCCATGGATTTATTGGGCAGGAGAGAGGGAGTGTTCCTCCTCTGGAGGAGGCACAGGAAGGAGAATTTGCCTTCCTTTGTTATTGTGGGTTGGATGCATGTAAGGGAGAAATAACATATGAAGCCTGAAACATAGAAACCACTCAGTAGAAGTTCATTCCTTATTCCCTTCTCTCTTTCCTGTGGAGAATGAGGCTGATGGTGCAGTCCACACACAACCCAGAGGGAGATTTGGTTTGCTAAAGAGGGCTTTAGCTGTATTGGCAAAACATAAAGGGGAATGTTTCCATCGTTACTAATTAAAGAGTAGCACTATGAATCATGGCTGCTTTGTGAGAACAGCAGCAGCAGGTGCAGAGTTTCCACGCCTTCCAGGTCATGGAAAATTGGGATTCCTGTCAACAACTAGGTTCCTATGGGCTCAGCCTGAAACGGTGGGAGCGGAGGCCACTATGATCTGTGGGTTGGCTACCTGGATCTAGAATCTTCTAGATGAGGTCAGTGGGGGCACACAGCAGTTCTGACTTAGGCCTCTGTGCTAGAACTCCTCCGGGTAGAAGAGAAGATTCTGTGAGCCCTGGCAGAGCACCCTGAGGAGGCAATTCTCAAGTGCGTCGGGTAACTTTGGGTTCATGGGAAAGGTGAAGATGAGCCCAGAAAGCAAACAGCCTTTTAGGGGAAAGGCATGGCTGTTTAATGCGCCCCATTTTTTTCTTTAAAGGAAAATATACAGATATAGAAATGGGGAGGGGGAAAGAGGTGATGATCTACTTAACCTGTTGCCGTGGAGTCAATTCAGACTCATAGTGACCCTGAAGGACAGAGTAGAGCTGCCCCATAGGTTTTCCAGGGCTGTAACCTGTAGGGAAGCAGACTGCCACATCTTTCTCCTGTGAGGCAGCTGGTGGGTTCAAGCCATCTGGTTAGTAGCTGAACACTTAACCATTGCACCCCCAGGACTCCTTATGATTTAGTTGGAGCTTTGACGTGTTTAACCTATCAGACTATTAAGATTTTGAGTCACCAGGGAATTGGAGGTAAATTTGAGAGTGGGTATATGCAAGGTGGACTCCCTGGGTGGTGCAAATGGTTAACCCACTCAGCTGCTAACGGAAAGGTTGGAGATTTGAGTCCACCTAGAGGCACCTCAGAAGAAAGACCTGGCAATGTACTTCCAAAAAAAAGCAACCATTGAAAACTTTATGGAACACAGTTCTGCTCTGAGACACATGGGGTCACCGTAAGTCAGAATCAACTGGATGACAACTGGATTTTTACCTGCAAGGTAATGAACTGAGGTGAAGATCATCTAAACTGCATAGATAGATCTTCCTGAGCAGTGATGATCATGTCTTACATTGGCATGGTTTATAGATCATTCTCATTTGGTCCTCATAGCAACCTAATGAGGAATTATCCTGTAATTGGCCAAGATAACCTTGAACCTGAAGGCCACTTTTCTTCTCATTCTAACAGTGACCCTTAAAATGGACCACCACACTACCCTTTGGGGTATGCACAAAATAACTCATTGCTTGCAGAAAAAAAAGATATAGAATTTTTTTCTAAAAATAAAGAAATTAAGCTGTATTAATATTGGAAATGTGGATTGAGCCTGGCACATTCCATCAGTTTGTCAGACAGCCCCACATCACCTACGCCCACTTGAGATCTCCTGAGGATCCAGGGTCTTCTTCGGTATCAAAAGGTCTGAATGATACCTGGCTCGTTTGTTCACTTTTAACACATTGCCTCACGTTGCCTTTACTTAGCTGTAGTGGAGTGTATTTGGAAATTCCATTATCTTCCTTACTCCGACAAGTGGCTTTAAAGGACTCTTGCAAATAAACCATGATTAAAGGTAATACTAATAATGCAAGCGCATGCTACGCCCAGACAACAGCAGAGCCGACACTTCTGTTGCTCCGATATGCACTCTTTGTCAGCCATAATATGAAATGAAAAGCAATGACATTTTCATCCAAGCTAACAGGTTGCCACGGCATTTTCAAGAATGACTTAAATGCAAGTGATCTTCACCATCCTTACGAGTGACTGTCACCTCCGTATTCATTGTGCCTTGTCGTAGTGGTTCAAGGACATTTGAAAGTCATCATGATTAGTGATTCAATTAAAAACTAAACACCCAGAGCAGGAAGACCAATCTCTGTAGTTCTTCCCCTGCAGTGGTGATGCAAAAACCATGTGATTTTCAGCAGTACTTTAAAATTTGCCAAATTTACTGATAAATGTTTGGAAGCCTCTTTTGAGATTTTTTTTTACTTAATAGTGAAAAAGCCACATGTGATTGGGTGAATTGTTGTTCTTCCTGATGCTATAAAAATGGTTGAAATAATATCTAAAAAAAATATAGTGATAAGCAAAATGCATTCTTTATCAGCTAATACTGTTGAAATAGAAATAGAAACTATTGCTGAATGCCTGAAGAGGCAAAGATTAGTTGTATAAAAGCATACATGTTATCAATATGTTTCTGCTTAGAGTGTTTGCTAGATTCTGTTTCAATAATTCAGAACCCAAAGAACCACGTAAAGGAAAACGTACTGGAAAAGAAGAATTATCAACATTAAATTCCTTCTTTAATTAGAAGAACATTTAATGGAAAACCCAGGTGGGTGTGACCACTGAGGTGTGAAATTCATTCCCTGAATCATTCAAAGAAAAGCTATCATAGCAGAGTAGTTAAATCTAGAGTGCACAAAATATTACAGGATGTCATTCATATGGGCTAATTTTATGAAAACAAGACCTTTAAAATATAGTAGACTCTTTATAACACTTTATAAGGAGATGGATAGTGACCATGAAAATCTTTTTTAACACTCAGAGATTCCTTATATGTTCTGTCAAAATACTAAAGGAATTGTTGAACTTAAGATGGATTATTTATTTTTCTTTTGTAAAAAGACATAATCTAAATATGATAACCTATTCTATGATGACAAATATGCCACATAAAAAATAATTTTTGAAAAAAATAAAATAAAGATTATCACTGTAACACTTTCCTGAAGAATGAAGGACACGTGTTCATTATCTAATTGACCCGTGAATAGTGTGACATGTCAATTGTCATTTTTATAAATAGCAAATAGTGGTTGAAAGGAGATTATACCACTGAGCCATCTTGCTTTATGATTTTTACTTACCTGTTGGTTAAAATTCAGTATGTACCCAAAGGTATGTACCCACATATTCTTTTTTTGTTTTCTTGTAAGATAAAAGATCAAGTTAGTATCTGGAATAATTAGCTCTATTAGGCATGTAGCATATGATTTAACACTAAACATGATTTAAAAAATCAAATTAAATATGACTTGCACCTCAATTGTTCTTGGACTTTTTTTATCCCAACCTCTTGTAACCCTCCAGCCCCACAATCACGAGAAGCTCCTGGAAATCTTACGCAGAACAAAACATTGGGCAATGGCCTTAACGTAAATATTCATTGCAAACCCTACAGTCCCCTGAAATGGTTCTTTGCTACCATGCCCCATTTAAACATGGAACGTAATACCAAAAATAGAGACCGTACTGCCCAGGGTCCAACCTTGTTGGATACACCATGAAATCGTTCCTCTCTGAGGTCCTTGTCATCTCCCCATGTGCCTCGAGGTCTGGGGGTGGGGAGAATGGGCTTATTCCAACTCCTTATGGAACTACATAAACCCTAGGAATATTTTATTACTATAACTCAATGTTTTTCTCTACCTTCCAAAGGCCCTCAACTCTCTCCTTTCTTCTGTGCATCTTCAGTAAGCTTTGATTTCTGCACATAAAAATCATAAGGGAGATCGTCTTCTGGTAACATCTTTTGGCATTGACAACTAAATCTTCCAAGTCAGGGGTTGGAAAACTATGGCCCATGGGCCAAATCCAGCCTGCCACCTGCTTTTGTAAATAAAATTTTATTGGAAATTGGCCATACCCATTTATTTGTGTATTGTCTATGGCTGCTTTAGTGCTACGATGGCAGAGTTGAGTAGCTGCAACAGAGGCACTGTGGCTTGCAAAACCCAAAATACTATCTGCTCATTTATAGAAAAAGTTTGCTGACCCCTGCTTTAAGTTAAGGGAACTCAGGGTAAGTCAAGGGAACTCAGAGCCTGACTACTTTCTGCTAAAAGAGGTGGAAAAACTGTAAAAAGGGAAGACCCAAATTAGTGACTTGGTACGTTATCCTGCCAGAGGATATCCTGGAGCTTAGGTTCAAAGTTTTCTGGGTGTCGGAATTAGCTTGGAGGCCTGAGGATAATTTGGATCTAGTTCAGAATAATCCTTAGCCTCTTGAGCTATTGTAGGGGTGGTGGGAACACACATCTGAAGGATTGTCCTACTTCTCCATTTATCCACATTTTAAGGTGGCCCAGAACTAACTGGATTGTTCAAAGACCTATAGGTTGGGGCTGCTCTGTACGCTGCATTTCTCCGTCCTTGAAGTTTTCCTCATACTTCCTTACGTACTCAGGCTGTCTCGTGTATGGATGAACTAGACTGGAAGATCCTCAAGAACAAGCCCATCAGACAATGAGCTCTTCTTCAAGTTCCCCAGCATACTGCTGTGCACACTGGAGGTGGAGGTACACCTTGATTATGTGCTGAGTTAATCTTGAGACTGAACCTTCTTCTCAGACGATGATAAGAGAATGAATACAAGTGGTCCTAGGCTTGCCATTAAAAAAAAAAAAAAAAATTATTGTGTTTTTGGTGAAAGCTTACACAGATAATTAGGTTCCCATTTAACAATTTTTATACAAGTTGTTCTGTGACATTGGTTACAAAGTTCACAATGTGTGAGTATTCTCATTATTTCCTTTCCGTTTGTTCTGTTCCATTGATCTAGGTGTTTAAGGGACACGTTACCCACAGGTGATATTATTTTATAAGCCAATCTATTATTTGGCTGAAAGGTGACCCCCTGGAGTGGCTTCAATGTGCCAAGTTCAAATGGTATTTTAGGATGATAATCTCAGGGATTCCTCTAGTCTCTATCAGTCCACTAGGTCTGCCTTTTTTTAGTAATTGAGTTTTTTTTTTTTTTTATTAACTTTTATTGAGCTTCAAGTGAACGTTTACAAATCAAGTCAGACTGTCACATATAAGTTTATATGCATCTTACTCCGTACACCCACTTGCTCTCCCCCTAATGAGTCAGCCCTTCCAGTCTCTCCTTTCGTGACATTTTTGCCAGCTTCCAGCTCTCTCTATCCTCCCATCCCCCCTCCAGACAGGAGATGCCAACACAGTCTGAAGTGTCCGCCTGATATAATTAGCTCGCTCTTCATCAGCATCTCTCTCCTACCCATTGTCCAGTCCCTTTCATGTCTGATGAGTTGTCTTCGGGGATGGTTCCTGTCCTGTGCCAACAGAAGGTTTGGGGACCATGCCCGCCGGGATTCCTCTAGTCTCAGTCAGACCTTTAAGTCTGGTCTTTTTATGAGAATTTGGGGTCTGCATCCCACTGATCTCCTGCTCCCTCAGGGGTTCTCTGTTGTGCTCCCTGTCAGGGCAGTCATCGATTGTGGCCGGGCACCAACTAGTTTTTCTGATCTCAGGATGATGTAGGTCTCTGGTTCATGTGGCCCTTTCTGTCTCTTGGGCTCTTTGTTGTCGTGTGACCTTGGTGTTCTTCATTCTCCTTTGCTCCAGGTGGGTTGAGACCAATTGATACATCTTAGATGGCCGCTTGTTAGCATTTAAGACCCTAGACGCCACATTTCAAAGTGGGATGCTAGTAATTGAGTTTTGTTCTACATTTTTCTCCCATTCTATCTGGAGCCTTCTATTGTGTCCCTGATCAAAGCTGTCAGTAATGGTAGTTGGGCACCATCTAGATCTTCAGGTTAGAAGAGGCTGTGTTTCATGTGGGCTATTAATCCTGTGGGCTAGTTCCTTCTTTGAGTCTTTAGTTTCCTTCATTTTCTTTTGCTTCAGTTGAGTAGAGACCAATAGTTAGATCTTAGATGGCTGTTCGCGAGCTTTAAGACCCCAGACACTGTTCACCAAACTAGGGTGTAGAACTTGGCTTTTTGAAGTATGTTATCTAGGCTTGCCATTTGAGAAGTGCCATTTGAAGACAGTGCTAGGCCTGGTGGAATCACTGCAGGATAGTACATCAAGTTCTGTGGGCTGCGTCAGTTGTGGGGGGGTAACCACACTGGGGCACTTCATAAAGGAAGGAGTGGGAAATAAAATGATGCCTGTTAATTGCCTTATGGAAAATATTCCCTATCACATTTCAGAAACATAGTCTGCCATATAATGACTCTGGTGGATGATAACATTCAAATTCCTGTTCAGTATCATATAGGATTTATTGTTAGTTTGTTATGAATGAATGATGGCATCTTTCCAGTCTCAATATCATAGTGTAGAGCAATCAAAAGAGTGTAGGTTTTCGAACCAAATAGATCTGGGTTCAAACCCCAGATCTAGGTTTGTCTCATTCTTCTTTTGCAACTTTGGTCAATTTCATAACCTTCACTTTTATCACCTGTAAGAAGGGAATACTACTTCTGGACTCAGAGTTCTTGTCAGGATTAAGTAAAAGAATTATTACTAAAGACTTCTGCATGGCTTGGCAAATAGTAGTTACTCAATTCTTTGCCCTTTTCAGCTTGTCGTATTGTTGACCAAACCAAATTCATAAGGAGAATAGTATGTTTATTGAGCTCAGTATCTGAAGAGGTGGTAGGAGCAGTGGTTCAACCAAAAAATAAATTTTAGAAAATTCTAACTCACAAAAAAAGACTAGATTTACTGGCCTGACAGAGACTGGAGAAACCCCTAGAGTATGGCCCCAGACACCCTTTTAACTCAGTACTGAAGTCACTCCTGAAGTTTACCCTTCAGCCAGAGATTAGATAGGCCCATAAAACAAAATGAGACTAAATGGGCATACCAGCCCAGGTGCAAGGACAGGAAGGCAGGAGGGGACAGGAAAACTGGTAATGGGGAACCCAAGGTGGAGAAGAGGAGTGTTGACATATCGTGGGGTTGGCAAGCAATGTCACAAAACAATATGTGTATTAATTATTTAATGAGAAACTAATTTGCTCTGTAAACGTTCATCTTAATTACAATAAAAGTATAAATACACTTTAGGATTTAGATAAAGTAATGATGATGATTATATAGTGGATTATTGAAGGAAGGTAAGACAAAACCAGTGGAAGGTAGGATCTGTGTTTTTGTACCCCCGTATTGTGGCTTTACTTGTAATTCTGGAAGCTGTTGTTGGCATGTGAGAATAGCAATAGTAATGTTTTGTTCATGGACACAGCATTAGGTTCCATCAGGGTCATGGTGCAAAAGGCCAGTGCAAACAGAGAGGGCTCAATAGATAGGGAGGTTGGCACTGATTGGTAACAAATATAGCCAGTAATAATAATAATATATTCCAGCTTCTATATAGAGGTTGGCAGTGGACCAAGATGACAGCTAGAATAGAGAATATTTCCCATGCTCTACTTACAAAAGGTATTTTTTTTCCCCTTATTCTTTGAGATCAGAACAAAGAAACAATTAACTATAGAAGTTTGATGACAATTAAATGACATTTTGTTCAGGATAATTGTAGGGCTTACATTGTTTCCTTTTGAGAGTTGATCAAAAGGAAATTAAAACTTGCAAGGCACACTAGCCCCATGTAGATCATTAAGTAAGCTACTGCATTCAATTTTCCTCCTAGGACTTTGGAAGACAAACTGAGGGGTCTTTCCAGAATTTTCCTCTTCCGTTGACTAAATTGGCGCTCCCCCATATAATTGCTTCAGTGGTGTTGCCAGTGAGTTGTTGTTTTCCTCTACTATACTGATGGAATTTTATGGAAGGGTGTCTTCTAAGACTTTCCTATATTCTGATCTTAAACCCCATTTAAAGAAAAATACTTTCTAAGTACAATCTTGAATTTTCCAGTATTTTAAGAACCATCAGACCATGAATGTCCTTTGGCATGTCCCTCTTTCTAGAAATGGTTATTCCATACCATGAACCTTAAGTCTGGAATTAATGGTCTTCATGTTTTCATTCGCTCAAAGTCTTACCAGGATTGATCAGAAATGTTGTTTCAATACCTTTGTCCTGAGGAGCTCTGTGAAATTATAAGGCAGACCTGACTCAAAATGGTGGTTGGAGTGATGTTCACCAATGGGGCGGTATTGTATATGGAAACTTCTTGTTTTTTATGTTGATACCTCTTAGAGTTACAGCTTTTTTATAAGGAGGTTCCAGGACGTAGCTTTTTCAGCCAGCTCTAAGATCTCTCTTTTTCAGCTCTGATGATTAAATAGAGTGTTTCACGGCCTTGCTAAGAGCAGAAAAAATAAATAAAATTTACATTCTGCATGTTCACTGTATTTTTTAAATAATTTTTATTGTGCTTTAAGTGAAAGTTTACAAATCTAGTCAGTCTCATACACAAAAACTTATATACAATTTGCTATATACTCCCAATTATTCTCCCCCTAATGAGACAGCCCACTCCCTCCCTCCACTCTCTCTTTTCCTGTCCATTTCGCCAGCTTCTAACCCCCTCTCTACCTTCTCATCTCCCCTCCACGCAGGAGATGCCAACATAGTCTCAAGGGACCACCTGATCCAAGAAGCTTATTCCTCATCAGCATCCCTCTCCAACCCATTGTCCAGACCAATCCACGTCTGAAGAGTTGGCTTCAGGGAATGGTTCCTGTCCTGGGCCAACAGAAGGTCTGGGGGCCATGACCACCGGGGTCCTTCTAGTCTCAGTCAGACCATTAAGTCTGGTATTTTATGAGAATTTGGGGTCTGCATTCTACTGATCTCCTGCTCCCTCAGGGGTTCTCGGTTGTGTTCCCTGTCAGGGCAGTCATCGGTTGTGGCCGGGTACCATCTAGTTCTTCTGGTCTCAGGATGATGTAGTCTCTGGTTCATGTGGCCCTTTCTGTCTCTTGGGCTCGTAATTACCTTGTGTCCTTGATGTTCTACATTCTCCTCTAATCCAGGCGGGTTGAGAATCATTGATGCATCTTAGATGGCCGCTTGCTAGCGTTTAAGACCCTAGACGCCACTCTTCAAAGTGGGATGCAGAATGTTTTCTTAATAGATTTTATTATGCCAATTGACTTAGATGTCCCCTGAAACCATGGTCCCCAAAGCCCTGACCCCGCTACGCTGGCCTTCGAAGCATTCAATTTATTCAGGAAACTTCTTTGCTTTTGGTTTAGTCCAGTTGTGCTGTCCTCCCCTGTATTGTGTGTTGTCTACTCCCTTCACCTAAAGTAGTTCTTATCTACTACCTAAATTCAGTATATTTTTAATTTCCTAAAACTGTAACTATTCACCAAAATCATTCCAGCATTCTATGAGGAGATGCCGTTTGTCATCAGAAAACTTTTGAACTCTCCATAAATGCAAAATATCAGTGGACATTTTTGTATCCTGGCAAGTCTTAGAAAAACAATTAGACTGCATTTTGTGGGTTTAATATGTATTAAATATGATTCTGGTCTTCAGAAAGGGGTTTCTCATTTATTTTTTGACTAATAATACTAGTAATTGTGTCCCAGTTGTTGTGGAGTTGATTCTGATTCATGGTGACCCCATGTGTGTCAGTGTAGAACTGTGTTCCATAGAGTTTTTACTGGCCGATTTTTCGGAAGTAGATCACCAGGTCTTTCTTTCGAGGTGCCTCTGGGTAGATTCCAATTTCTGACCTTTTGGTTAGCAGTCAAATGCATTATCCACACATACCATCCAGGGTGGTGTTAACGTACTTGGCTACCCGAGAGCCTAGGAGTGCACCCATTAGAACTACTGGAGCCTGCATCTCCTTTTGAACCTGCTGATGCCATTGCTGGAACTGCAAAGGATGCTGGACCCCATACGTGCTCAAGGCTGCTGCTGCGGGAACAGCCAGCACCACTGGAATCCAGGGCCTACTGCCATTGCCGGACATGCCACCAGAAGCAGCAAGAGGAAGAACACTGGCTTCTCCCATTTTTAAGCTTGTATTTGTACAAGGCTTTGTAGCTTGTAGAAGTTATGTATTAGCTAAAGTGATAAAAGGGAAAAGCTTTGGCTTCTCAATGTCTTGGATTTGAGGGCCAGCTCTTGTATGAACTATCTTACTCCACTTACTAAGTCAGGTACCTCAGGGGAGTAACCGAATCTCTCCTATGACTCCATTTTCTGGTGTCTGTAATAATGGTACTTACCTCGTGAGGTTATTGTGAAGCTAATTCCCATGGAGTACTCAGCATAGCGTCAAGTACAGAGCAAGCCAAAAAAAGTTACTGCTGAAATAGTTATTATTATTAGGTTTATTTTTTTCTTCGTCGTATTAAAGGTTGGAGGACAGCATGAGAAAAAATGGAGAAAAGGTCTTGCACGGGATCATGGAATGAGTGATTTTTTTTGTTGTTTTTATTTTAAAGCACTTGATTTTATAGTATTCCAAAGTTATTTTCATTTTTAAAAGTTGACATTTTAAAGAATATATTTCTAAGTTTGGACACTTCCCAGGGCAAAGACCTCCTACTAGCACGCACTCCCCTCCACCCCCTTCTACCAGCTGGAAGGTCGGATTTCGCAACTCCACCGCAAGTGTTCAGAATGCAAATATTAAACCAAGAGTCCCTGGTACAGTTTTAAAATAGACCAGTTGTGGCTCTCTCCTTTCCGCAGCTGTTTTTGGAGAAGCTGCTGTTCTTAGATGTCTGATTATCCCACACCTGTGAGGATATAGTGTTGCTCCCAGAGAACCAAATCATATTTGAAATTTCTGGTGTCAGAGGGGCTTTAAAACAACGGATGGCTTAGCATTTCCTCAGAATGCTCCATTCACAGGAGGGAGTCTTCCACCTGACCTGCTGGGAACAATGCGTCTTTCAGGCTAGGGGCTGCCCTGAATGGGACGCTCTGAACCTCATCTCTTTAGGGTTATTATTCTGAAATCTTCATTGTCGGCAATGCCTTCTTGGCAGCTGGACAGTAAAATGCATCTATCAATTCAATCTCTTTCCTTTTTTTTTTTGGTGGGGGTGGGGCTTGCTGCTTGGCTGAAGAAGCAAAAGCCAGCATTAGCTACATTTTATTTCTGTGCACCTGCATTATTTATGCTGTCAGAAACTCAAGGCAAGAGGCTGAAAAAGTGATTATTATTAGACTTGGGAATTGTGAGGACAGGGGAAAGAGACTTTCTTTTAATGTGGGTGGCAGGAAGATAAAATGACGACCCAGAAAGAACAAACTCTTAAAACGACCTGCCAATTAGCTGTGTAAAGAGGATGGCATCTTAATCAAGTGCTTTATCTACCTCCCAGGCTTCCTGAGCCTTGTCTGTTTGCTTCACCAGCTAGGACTGGGAGAGCTGGTTCTGTTAACCTTGCCGAGTGCCTTCCCAGGAGGAAGAACAAGGGGCTTCTATTCTGGCGCATGAGTCATTATCAGAAGTGCTCAGTTTGGGTTTGACCAAGGAATTGGAGCTGCCGGCAGTCAGGGAGAGGCAGGAACATCACAATGGCTTCTATGGCTTGTGGGATTAAAACATCATTTTCTGGTTTTGAAATGCATAGAAAGTTTCCAAAGAGTAAGTTGTGAAGAAATCAGGGGATGTGCTGATGGAGTTTTCCAGAGACACTTCTCTGATTATAATCATTAGAAGAGTATCTTCAAGTCTATGGTTTTATGTAGTGAAAATGGGCAAGCAGCTGCCCTGTGGGGGAGGGTGGGGGAGTCTTTTGTGCACACGGAGAGATTTTCACAATGAACCCTAATCCTGCAACCTATTTATGGCTCCATGTAGACAAATCCTATCATCGAAGGCATATTCAGGATGTTTAGCTTCTGAGACTAATCTGTTTGTTGTGTGTGAACACGATTGGGCAAAAGAATGTGATGTTGTTCAAAGTTGCCATGTGCATCGTGCAGGGTATGTACTGGATAACCTGTGGAGCAATTTGCGTAGTGGTCTTTGTGCCAATAGAAAATATATTTGCTCCGTAATAAGCATGTGGTACCTTCATAGTCAGAAGAGAAATTTTAAAAAAGAATACTACTTACAAATTAACTGGTCTTGAAGTCAGATGACCTAGGTTCCAATGTGCCACCTACTAGCTGACTGTCCTTGAGCAAGTAACTCAGCTCTCTCCTTGTTACAATGGCTTACAAAATGTCTACAAGCTACCCCATGATTGCCTAGCTCTCATGCACCATTTACTCTTCTTAGCATTGTGCCACCCTGGTCTTTTTTTTTAAATAAAATTTTATTGTATATTTGGTGAAAGTTTACACAGCAAATTCGTTCCCATTTGACAGTTTCTACACAAGTTGTTCAGTGACATTAGTTACATTTTTCCCATTGTGTCAACATTCTCATTAATTGCATTCTAGTTGTTCCATTTCCAGTACTCTAAGTTTCTCTGTCCCCCTTGTCTTCTCATCTTTGTTTTAGAGTAATTGTTGACCTTTTGGTCTCATATAGATTTTTTTTTAATGGAGTCCTACAATCATGAGTTTTTGTTTTGTATGCCAATCTGTTATTTCACTAAAGGGTGACCACAGGGGATATGGTCACCCTTTAGCGAAATAACCGATTGGAAATCCTGGTGGCGTAGTGGTTAAGAGCAGTTCAGATGCACCAGGCGCTCCTTGGAAACCCTATGTGGCAGTTCTACTCTGTCCTATAGGGTTGCTATGAGTTGGAATCTACTCGACAGCCCCGGGCTTGGCTTGGGCAAGGGCAGGGGATAGTTTAGGTTCAAGGTTTAATTAAAGAGTATCTCAGGGCCATAGTCTCAGTGAGCCCTCCAGTGTCAACTGGTCCAGTAAGTCTGGACTTTTTAAGAGTTTGAGTTCTGTTTCATGTTTTTTTTCCCCATTCTATCCGGGTCTGGTCTCTTTTTCAGTTCCTCTAACATACCATGCTCCCTCTGCTCAAGTATTTTCCCAATTCCTCAACTGGCTCACTTATCCTCTTTCTTCTTCACTTGAGAGTCATATCCTCAGGGAGCCCTTCCATGAAGCCCCAAACTGAGTTAAAGTCTCTTTGATTAGCACCAGGTAGCTACCCTTCTGTCTTAGTCATCTAGTGTGGCCGTAACAGAAATACCCCAAGTGGATGGCTTTAACAAAGAGAAACTTATTTCCTCACAGTAAAGTAGGCTCAAAGTCCAAATTCAGGGCATCAGCTCCAGAAGTCTTTCTCTCTCTGTTGGCTCTGGAGGAAGGTCCTTGCCCTCGAACTTCCCCTGTTCAAGGAGCTTCTCAGGCACAGGGACCCCAGGTCCAAAGGATGCACTCTGCTCCTGGTGCTGCTTTCTTGTGGTATGAGGTCCCTAACTCCCTGCTTGCTTCCCTTTTATCTCTGGAGAGATAAAATGTGGTGTAGGCCACACCCCAGGGAAAATCCCTTTACCTTGGATCAGGGAGGGGACCTGAGTAAGGGTAGTGTTACACTCCCACCCTAATCCTCTCAACATAAAATTATAATCACAAAATGGAGGACAATCACACAGTATTGGGAATCATGGCCTAACCAAGTTGATACACACATTTTTGGGGGGACATTATTCAATCCATGACATCTTCTATATTGCTCAATATGTATTAAATGTTGGAATTCTTTAATACACTATAGGTTCCAATTATCTGTGACTTTCTTGTTCATTGCAATACCCCCCAACCTAACACAGTACCTGGCACACAGAAATCACTAGTTAAAGATTTTCAGACGAATGAGCTATTGAATTACGTAACCTCGAAGGTCATTTTTGGAGCCCTGGTGGTGTAGTGGTTAAGAGTTCAGCTGCTAACCAAAAGGTTGGCAGTTCAAATCCACCAGCCACTCCTTGGAAACCCTATGGAGTGGTTCTACTCCCTTCTATAGGGTCGCTATGAGTTGGAATTGACTCAATGGCAATGGGTTTTTTTAAGGTCAGTATTGGTTTTGAGAAGTCAGTGGTACTAACTCGTAAAAGGACAAAGATGTGCTGAGGGTGTTTGTATTAGAGCTCACTTGATTTCAAGTCATAGAACACCTACTCGAGCTAGCTTAAATGAAAAGAGAAGTTATTGGTATGATGTTGAGGTGGCTTGTAGAGCCTGAGGAGGTATTAATAGGAACTGAAGAGGCTCTGGAGCAGCTCAAAGACTGTAACTGAGGACTCACGCTGATAGGACTCTGTCTACAATCCTCTCCTAATTCTTTTAGAAGGTTCCACGGTTACTCATTCCCAAGTTGGTAGGTTTAATGAGTCAGAAATCTTCCTTCTCATCTTGCCTTCATGATTCTCCTGTGTTGGTAAGCCTCCCCGCTACCCCATTGCCTCTCTATTCCCACCTCAGTTTAAACTTTATTTACTGGCACTTGAAGATTTCATGTTGAAATTTTTTATAAAAATTGTTTGGAAAAAAGGCCAGTGACAAGTCTTGTTGCTCCAGAAATTCTCTTTGTGTCTCTCCCAGCCCTGGCATGACTAGATCCAGGGCTTTCACTTCTGTTTGGTGAAATTGCTGATATCACACTTGAACTCTGAGGGTATCGACAACATTACAGTATAGGAAATTCGTAAATCGACATTCTTATTTTATGTATGTAAAAGAAAGCAAAGCCCTAAATGCCTCAGTGATGAGCATCTCTCACAGACTGTTTTGGTAGGAAGTAGGCTGGAGATTATATACCCTTGACCCTCAACCCAGTGCCCTTTGAATGACAGCACTGCTTCTTCAGAAAGAACTTACACTTTGGTTCCTTGGTTGATACCTACATAAAAAATGTATGGCTGCCCAAAGATATGAATGTAGGAAATTAAAATAGCCTCTAGGCGGGTTTGACAGGACAGGTCCATGGATTAGCTCTGGATATTGAGCCTCTCATTTCAGCCAGTTCAAGAACAAATTCTTCCCTGAAAAGCTGGGAAAGATCTTAATTGTAGCTGATAGAAAGTATATGGTCCCTTGGTTCCTTTTCTTGTTTGCCTTTTAGCACATTCTCTGACCTGACCTACAATCAGGCCAGTTCTTGTGAAAATATTGTTATTACAATTTAAACCCTTTTGTAGATATAAATTCTCTAATCAGAGGTCTTGACAGAGCTGTCAAAGGCCAACTAGGGTAACTCTCTGTCTTCTGAGAAACCTGCTGTGAAGACACTGCAGGAAGTTTTTCAGTACTAGGTTTGCTCCTAGCTGGAAGGGACAGGTTCCTCCCCTGGGATCACATAGCGCTTTGTTATATCTCTCTTGGGATACTTACTCTCTTTTCTTTTCTGCCCTACTAGCTCCTGGTGGCTGGACTCGTATTCATTTCCTCCGTAGGGTCTTGCTCAGAAGACTTACTCAGTACACACTTGTTGCCTGTATTAGTTTCCTATTGTTGCTGCAACAAATTCTGCAAAGCTAGTAGCTTAAAACTACAAAACTGTATTATCTTGTAGTTCTGGAGGTCAAGAAATGCAAAGAGCTGACATCAAAATGTTCTTTTCATCTGCAGCATTTATGATTCTGAATTTGCTGTTTCTTCAGCTCCAAGTCTGAGATATATGTTACAAAAAGAAAACCTATGGAACTCACCACTATTTTATTCCTTGGGTCTGCTTTTTCTCTCCACCTTTCAGTTTCTTTATATTTCCTTTATATATAACATTCAGGGTTTTGAGTTGTACTTAGTGGGAGGAATACAGAAAAAGGATGCCTATTCTATCCTCCCAGTAGTATAAGCTCCTCCACCTCTATTTTTAAAGGACATTTTCTCTGTGTGTAGAATTCAAAATTAGTAGTTAGAGATAATGCTCATTATTCACAATAGTTATGTTCTAGAAAGTCACTGCAAACATGAATTAACAAATCATTGCTCTTGGGGAAGTACCGAGAAAAATTCCCATGAGTCTGTGTTCATAACATTTTTGTCAACCAATCAATATATAACCTTGTTTTATGTGCTTTTCTGTTTAAGGATGCCTTATTTAATTTATATTGTTTATTTGATAACAAAGATTCCCTAGCATGCAAATTTTCTCTGTAAGGCACATCACAGCCTTCTTGCACTTAGGTACATTAAACAGCACTTCAGCACAATGCTTGGTGGCCATTTTAAATAGTGAAATCAACAACAAAAAGCACAAAAGTGAAAAAAATAAGGCAAAACATACGCCATGAAAACAGCACTTGTTTATAGTATGAGAGCTGAAACAAGAACTCAGAGTGTTTCTATGTTCAATCTCAGCTGGTGACGTGCATCAGGTGATTCTAATTTTTCACAGCTCTGCACATGTCTACAAATGACTGTGAAAGCACCATGAGCATTGATTTTGGAACTACAAATAAGTTTTAGTGAGTAGGAGAATTTACAAATACAGAATCCTAGGAAAATGAGAATCAATTGTTTTCTTTCGCCACTTTAGTTTGTTGTTCCATTGTCTTCTTGATTTCATAGTTCCTGTTGAAAAGTCTTTTGTTACTCCTTAAAGGTTGTTGTTGTTATGTGCCTGCCAGTCGGTTTCGACTCATTGCGACCCCATATGACACAGTAGAACTGGCCCATAGGGTTTTCTAGGCTGTAATCTTTATGGGAGCAGATTGCCAGGTCTTTTGCCTGTGGAGCTGCTGGGTAGGTTCAAATCACCAACCTTTCACTTAGCAGCTCAGAACTGAAACAATGTGTCACCAGGGCTCTTTTCTTTAAAGGTAAAATGCCTTTTTTTCCCCCTCTCTCTCTGCTTTTAAGATTTTTGTCTTTGTCTTTGGTTTTCAGCAGGTTGGTCATGATGTGTCTGTGTAGTTATTCTGTGTGGTATTCTGTGTGGGACAATAAAAAAAAAAAATAATAGAGCTTCTTAAACCTGTGGCTTGATATATTTTGTTAGTTTTGGAAATTTCTCAGCCAATCCTCTTCAAGTATTGCTTCTTCCCTGTTCTCTCTCTCCTGTCCTTTTGGGACTCCAAGTGCACATTTCTTGGTCTTTTTATCATGTCCCAAATGCCTCTTATGTTTTTTCTGTATTTTCCATTCTTTTCTTCTCATCATGCTTCAATCTGGATTTTATCAACTGATCCATCTTTCATTTCACTAGTTCTTTCTTCTGATATGACCTCTATGCTCTTGAGACCATCTATTGTGTCCTTAATGACAGCTGTTGTATTTTTCTATTCTTGAGTTTCAGTATGTTTCATTTTTATAGATTCCTTTTTTTTTTTCAGTTGGTGAAAGTCTCCATCTTGTCATCTATTTCCTTGAATATATTAATTATAGGTATTTTAATGTCCCTGTCTGATAACTATAGAAGCTGGATAACCTATGTATCTCTTTCTATTGTCTATTTTTTCCACTTGGGATATGGTCAGTTAGACCTATTCTGTGGCATGCTTGGTAATTTTGGGTTGACTTGGACATGGTGTATGAGAGGCTGTAGAGGCTCTAGATGACATCATTTTTCTCTAGAAAGGGTTAATTTTTTCTGGCAGGTAGAGTAGGAGCAAATTATCTTAATCCAATCAGGGATTGAAATCATTCTAGAATGGGGTCTGGTTTTTGTGAGGGTTCATCTGTTTCCTGATTCCCATTATCTCTATGGCATAGCCTTTCAGATATGAAGCCTGAAAACCTAGGGTGTTTACTAGGCTCCAACTCTTTGGAGGATCCTGAATTCCAATTTTCATTGTCCCAATATCTTACAAGACTGCCACAATCACCATTTATGTTTTATCTTCTTAGCTGCTTTTTTTTTTTTTTTTTTTTTTGCTTGACTTCTTGTGTTCTTACCTCTCATCATTTAGGAATTGACATATGCTTCAAGGGGAAAACAATCCAAAATGTTGGCATCACTTCTCTCTTATTCTTTTTTACCAGGATCTCAATCCTTCAAGTCCCAGAAGCTTTGCAAGATCTCTACTATACTTTTTGTTCCTCCACTCCTGTGAGAATTCTAAAAGGTCCATAGCACTTAACAATCATCAAATCCTTTATGGGGAAAAGCAGCAGATCATGTGAAGAATGTTGGGCTTACCTCAATATATTTTGCTTTTATCTGAAATCTTGACATTTCAAATTATTGCAGTCTTGTTTACTCTTTGATCCCTTCCATTAGCTTATTTTTTTAAATTCAGCTATTACAGTTATTCCCAGTGAGAGCACTAGTTTAAATATAAGCTATTTCATTATAATAGGGAACAAGAGTTACCCAAGTCTGTGTAATCTAAATATTTGCTTCAGTTAAGACTATAATTTGGGAATAGTTTATTTATTTATTTATCTTGTTGTTGAGAATATGCACAGCAAAACATACATCAATGCAACAGTTTCCACTTGTACCATTTAGTGACATTGATTACACTCTTCAAGTTGTGAAACCATTCTCACCCTTCTTTTCTGAGTTATTCCTCCCCCATTAACATAAATTCACTGCCCCCTAAGTTTCCTATCTAATATTTGAAGTTGCTGTTGCCAGTTTGATCCCATATAGATAGTTCTTAAAAGAGCTTAATATGTAAGGCAGTTTTTTTTTTTTACTAGTTAAGCTAAACTATCGTTTGATTTTGAAAAGATTTAAAGGGATATTTTGGTTTCAGAATTTAAAAATTATCTCAGGGCAGTAGTTTCAGGGGTTCATCTACCCTCCATAGCTTTTTTGGAAGTATGGAGTCCATAAGAATTTTAAATTCTGTTCTGTATTTTCCCCCTTTTGTTCAGAGTTCTTCTATAGAATCTTTGATCAAAATGTTCATTAATGATGGCCAGGCACCATCCAGTTCTGATCTCATGGCAAAGGTGGCAGTTGTTCATGGAGGTAATTAGACACATATTCCACATACTCCTTCTATTCCTGACACTTCTTCCTTAGTTGCTCCAGGTGAATAGAGACCAATTGTGCCTTGGATGGCTGCTTGCCAGCTTTTAAGACCCCAGGTACTATGCAATGAACTAGGAGACACAACAGAAGCACTAAAAGTGTCATCATGACCCTAAACCTCCAAACCAAGAAACCAAATCGCATGAGGTTTTTGGTGATACATAAGCAGCCTCGGCAGCTATTTTTTTTTTTTTTTTTTTTGGTGTTGTAAATAAATCTATCAGACAGATTTTGCCAATTCAAATATTTACAGGTGTACAAGTTATTAATAGCAATTATCATAATCAGCTGTGCAACCGTACCCTTAATCAATGCAGTATTTCCATCACTGTTAAACTCTCCTTTACCCCTCCCTCCCACTCCTGGTAACCACTCATAAACTTTGTTCTCTATACACTTGCCTTTTCTTGTCTTTTTATATAAGTGAGGTCATACAGTATTTGTCCTTTTGTTATTTACTGATTTCGCTCAGCATAACGTCTTCCACCTCCGTCCACATTGTAGCCTGTATCAAGACTTCATTTCTCTGACTGGCCAAGTGGTATTCCATTGTACGTATGTACCACATTTTGTTTATCCATTCATCTATTCTTCCCCAAAAGGGAAGAACACACTCAGCATTTCTCAAGGTGAAAGAACTGAAGAAAAAGTTCAAGCCTTGAATTGCAATTTTGAAGGCTTCTGTGGGGAAAATATTAAATGATTCAGGAAGCTTCGAAAGAAGATGGCAAGAATATACAGAGTCACTGTACCAAAAAGACCTGGTCAACATTCAGCCATTTCAGGAGGTAGCGTATGATCAAGAACCGATGGTACTGAAGGAAGAAGTCCAAGCTGCACTGAAGGTATTGGTGAAAAGCAAGGCTCTAAGAGTTGATGGAATACCAATTGGGATGCATCAACAAATGGATACAGCACTGCTCACTCATCTATGCCAAGAACTTTGGAAGACAGCTACATGGCCAACCAACTGGAAGAGATCCATATATGTACCCGATCCAGAGAAAGGGTATCCAATAGAATGCAGAAATTATTCAAACAATATCATTAATATCATGTGCAAATAAAATTTTGCTGAAGCTCATTCATAAGTTGTTGCAGCAGTACATCAACAAGAAACAGCCAGAAATTCAAGCTGGATTCAGAAGAAGACATGGAATGAGGGATATCATTGCTGATGTCAGATGGATCTTGCCTGAAAGCAGAGAGTTCCAAAAAGATGTTTACCTGTGTTTTATTGACTATGCAAAAGTATTCTACTGTATGGATCATAACAAATTATGGATAACATTGTGAAAAATGGAAATTCCAGAACACTTAATTATGCTCATGAGGAACCTGTACATAGACCAAGATGCAGCCATTCAAACAAGGGAACAAGTCATTCAAACAAGAACAAGGGAATACTGTGTGATTTAATGTCAAGAAAGGTGTGCATCAGGGTTGTTTCTTTTCACCAAGCTTATTCAATCTGTATGCCGAGCAAATAATCTGAGAAGCTGCACTTTATGAAGAACAGAGCATTAGGATTGGAGGAAGACTCATTAACAACCTGTAATATAAGATGACCCAGCCTTGCTTCCTGAAAGTGAAGAGGACTTGAAGCACTTACTAGTGAAGATCAAAGACTACAGCCTTCAGTATGGATTACATCTCAGCATAAAGAAAACAAAAATCCTCACAACTGGACCAATAAGCAACATAGGAGAAAAGACTGAAGTTGTCAAGAATTTCATTTTACTTGGATCCACAATCAACACCCATGGAAGCAGCAGTCAAGAAATCAAATGATGTATTGCATTGGGCAAATCTGCCGCAAAAGATCTCTTTATAGTGTTGAAAAACACAGATGTCACTTTGAGAACTAAGATGCACCTGACCCAAGCCATGGTGTTTTCAATCACCTCATAGGCATGCAAAAGCTGTACAATGAATAAGGAAGAACAAAGAAGAAGTGTTGCCTTTGAATTATGTTGGCAAAGATGGTACCTTCAGAACCAATGGTATTATTGGCAAAGATTATTGAATATACCATGGACTGCCAAAAGAAGAAATAAATTTGTCTCGGAAGAAGTACAGCCAGGATGCTCCTTAGAAGCAAAGATGGCGAGTCTTCGTTTCACATACTTTGGACATGTTATCAGGAGGGGCCAGTCCCTGGACAAGAACATCATGCTTGGTAAAGTAGAGGGTCAGTGAAAAAGAAGACCCTCAATGAGATGGATTGACACAGTGGCTGCAAGAATTGGCTCAAGCATAACAAAGATTGTGAGGACGGCCCAGGACTGGGCAGTGTTTCGTTCTGTTGTACGTAGGGTCGCCATGAGTCAGAACCAACTTGATGGCACCTAACAACAACAACATTCGTCTGTTGATTGGCATTTAGGTTGTTTCCACCTTTTGGCTATTGTGAATAGTGCTGCAGTGAACGTTGGTGTACAAGTCTCTGTTTGCATCTCTGCTTTCAAGTCTTTTGGGTATATACCCAGGAGTGGAATTGCTGGGTCATATGTTATTTCTGTTTTTAGTTTTTTGGTGTACCTTCACACCATTTTCCACAACAGCTCTACCATTTTGCTTTCCCACCAGCAATGCGTAAGGTTTCCAGTTTCCCTGCATCCTTGCCAACATTTGGTATTTTCAGTTTTTGTGTTTTAATCTTAACCATCCTAGTGAGAGTGAAATGATATTTCATGTAGTTTTGATTTGCATCTCTCTGATAGCTAATGCCGCTGAGCATCTTTTTATGTGTTCGGTGGCTATTTGAATGTCCTCTTTGATGAAATGTCTATTCAATTCCTTTTCCCATTTTATGATTAGTTTATTTGTCTTTTTGTTGTTAAGTTGTTGAAGTTTTATGTATATTTTGATTATTAGATTCTTGTCAGATATATGGTTTCCAAAGATACTCTCCCAGTTGGTAGCTTGTCTTTTCACTTTTTTGGTAAAGTCTTTTGATGAACAGAAGTTTTTTTTATTTTTATAAAGTCCCATTTATTTTTTTTTCTTTTGCTGTTTGTGCTTTTGTTATTATATTACCGAATTTTATGCAAATAATGCATACCTTCTACATTTCTTTGCCAAAGATTAGGGCATTTAATTCATTTACATTCATCGTAATTACTCACAAGAAGTGACTTACTTGTGCCATTTTGTTATTAGGTTTTTGTATGTCTTAAGCTTTTTTTGTCTTTGTCCTTTTATTACTGCTTGCTTTTGTGTTTTGTTGGTTTATTTTAGTGAACCTTTTTGGTTCCTTTTCCTTTTTTTGTGTGTATTTTTTTTAAATATATTTTCTTAGTGATTACCATGAATCTTATATTTAACAGCTTGTCTTTATAACATGCTAGGGTAGGCTGGTGCCAACATAACCTCAGTAACATACAAGAAATTCTGTATCTATAACATTCCTCTCCCTCTCTTTGTTTTTGTTATCACTAATTACATCTTTATATTTCATGTGCCCTGTAACATAATTTTATCCTTGCCTTTTATATTTAAAAAACATGACGGACCGAACATTTAGAGCTATCAAGCGTGAATATCTTATTACTTGCACTTATAAAAAAATGCACTTATACTTGCCCTTTATTAGGGATCTTTCTTTTTGTGTATAGCTTTTAATTACTTTCTAGTGTCTTTTCCCTTCCATCTACAGATCTCCCATTAGTATTTTTTGTAGGGCCGTTCTGGTGGATATGAACTCTCTTACCTTCTCTTTGCTTGGGAATGATTTAATTTCACACTCATTCTTGAAGGATAGTTTCACTGGGTACAGTATTCTTGATTGACAGTTGTTTTGTTTGTTTGTTTTCAGCACTTTAAATATATCATTCCATTGCCTTCTGGCCTCCAGTGTTTCTGAAGAGAAATTGACACTTAATTTTATTGGGGATCCTTCCTATGTAACTGCTAATTTTCTCTCTCACTGCTTTCAGGCTTTTCTTTTAATCTTTACTTTTGAGAGCCTATGATATCTCTTGGTGTAGATCTCTTTTGGTTTATCCACTTGGGGTTCTTTGAGCTTCTTGGATTTGTAGAATCATGTCCTTCATTTGACTGAAGAAATTTTCTGTCAGTGTTTCTTCATATATTCTTTCTGTCCCTTTCTCTTTCTTGTCTCCTTCTGGAATTCCATGATGCATACAATAGGACTGTTGTTGTTTCCCATAATTCCATTAAACTGTGTTCAACCTTCTTGAGCCTCCATTCTTGTTACTCTTCAGCGTCTGTTATTTTCACTATCTTATCCTCCAGTTCACTGATTCTTTCTTCTGCTTGAGTAAATCTGTTGTTAAGCCTTTCTACTGTTTGTCATTTCAATCATTGTCCCTTTCAGTTGCAATATCTCTTTTCTATATTCTCATTTGGTTCTTGCATTGTTTCCTTACTTCTTTTAGCTCTTTGTGTTTTCCCTTAGTTCTTTAATTGTGTTTAATATTGTTGTGTTATAGTCTTCCATTATTTGGTAATCCGTAGATATACTTTTACTCTCTTTGTCATGTTCATTTCCATGGGCCATTGTTTCTATGTTCTTTGTGTGTCTTGTGGTTTTTTGCTGAGTCATTGGAATTTCCAAGGGTGTTAATTTTCTCAGTTTCCCCAGTATTTGGTTTTTTTGCCCTTGGGCATTGGGCATAGATTTATTCAGGATATTTTTACTATCTTACTTTCCTCATTTTCCTTGATTTAAATCTTCCTTGTTAGATTTTTCTCCCCAAATTACTACTTAGGTCAAAGCTATATTAAGATTTTTAGAGTTATTCCCAGTGGCTGAAAAAATAAGTTGGCCTTCTCAATCTCCCAAGAAATTACAACTAAAACCAACCCTAAAGTACAAAATAAATGTAAGAAATAACTTATTTCTAAAAATATGTCAAATGTAAGTTGTTTCCAAAAATTTATAGAGCCAGGCTTCCTGGGTGTAAATCCTGCCTCTTCCATTTACTTGGTAGACGAATTACTTAATTTCTCTAAGCCTTCGTGTCTTATGTCGTGAAATGTGGATAACAATAATACCTCCTCATAGAGTTACTATAGTGTACTTAGGAAAATGTTCCACATATAGTAAGTGGTCAATTAACACCAGTTAATGTAAAAGATTATCCAACATCAAAAGCAAAATCCATAAAATACATCAACATATAAACTCATAATAAATATTTATGACTTAGTAAAAGCAGCAGTCAGGAAATCAAATGATGCATTGCATTGGGCAAATCTGCAAAAGACCTCTTTAAATTGTTGAAAAGCAAAGATGTCACTTTGAAGGCTAAGGTGTGCCTCACCCAAGCCATGGTGTTTTCAGTCACCTCCTATGCATGAGAAAGCTGGATGATGAATAAGGAAGACCGAAGAAGAATTGACACCTTCGAATTGTGATGTTGGCAAAGAATATTGAATATACCATGGACTGCCAAAAGAAGAAACAAGTCTGTCTTGGAGGAAGCACAACCAGAATGCTCCTTAGAAGCAAGAATGGTGAGACTTCATTTCACACACTTTGGACGTGTTATCAGGAGGGATCAGTCCCTGGAAAAGGACATCATGCTTGGTAGAGCAAAAAAGAGGAGGACCCTCAACAAGATGGAGTGACACAGTGGCTGAAACAATGGGCTCAAGGGTAACAATGCTTGTGAGAATGACTCAGGACTGGGCAGTGTTTCATTCTATTGCACATAGGGTTGCTATGAGTTGGAACCAAGTCAATGGCACCTAACAACAACAACTACATCATTTAGTAGGAATAGTTTGATTTACTTGGTAAGCAAACATGACCAATCCCTTGCTGGTAAAATATGGTGATAACTCAACATTTTTTTTTTTTTCTTTTTCCTTCCTTTGCCTTTTTTGGTATGGGAGGGGGCTCTCTGTTCTCTATTAGAAGGAAGGGAAAGGAGCCATTTCTTTCTATTGCTTAGCACTTATTTTTCAAAAGTTGAGTCTTTCCACATTTATTGAACACTCATTATGTTCTGGGCCCTGTGCTAACCATGAGGATGTAAAGATAAAAAAGATTCTGTCCTTTCCCTGAAGGTCTTCACAAACTTATCTGAGAGACAGCCCAGATAAATAAGAAATGACATACACATAGAGTTATTTAAGCACAACTCAGTGGGTATGCTTAGTCCTAAAAATGACAGACAATTCAAAATGAAAAGGTGTTTAAAAAAAAAAAAAAAAAACCTGTTGCTATCGAGTTGATTCCAACTCATAGTGACCCTATAGGACAGAGTAGAACTGTCCGATAGAGTTTCCAAGGAATGAATGGTGGATTTGAACTGCTCACCTTTTGGGTAACAACCATAGCTTTTAACCACTACACCACCAGGGCCCCATAAAAATGTGTTAGTCTTTCGATCTAGTTCACTTGAAGCCCTGACTTTAAGGAATTTTAAAACTGATGACGTCTTGTTTTAGAGGACATCACCTATTGACAAAGTGTGGCATTGGAGTTTTACTTTGTTAGATGTTGAAGCTGCATCAAGAGGAGGAAGAATTGATCATCACGAGGAGGAAGAGTTGATCATGGATTTGAAGTCAGAGAAATGATAGAGATGATAGGAATCATAGAGAACATGTGGGCTTGGAAGTTCAAAAGGACATGCCTTCTCCCCTTCTTCTCTTCCTCCCATTATTATGATGTGCATTTCTAAACAGGAAACCAGATCTAAAACTAGAATAAATTGTAATGTGTGGATTGTGGTTGTTGCTGAAATCTGCTCCTTGTGAGACTTACCCTGATACGTTTAGGTAGATTCTGAATTCAATGAGCCAATTGACCTTGTTCAAAAAGGTAAGTTTTCAACTGTCATTAATCTGAAATTAATGGGGGAAAATTCTTTATAGTTTGATTTTATTTTGAAACACTCACACAGAGCCTGTACATAAACCAAGAGGCAGTCGTTCAAGCAGAACAAATGGATACTTCGTGGTTTAAAATCAGGAAAGGTCTCTGTCAGGTTTGTATCCTTTCATGATACCTATTCAATCTGTATGCTGAGCAAATAATCTAAGAAGCTGGATTATATGAAGAAGAATGTAGCATCAGGATTAGAGGAAGACTCACAAACAACTTACAATATGCAGATGACACAACCTTGCTTTCTGAAAGTGAAGAGAACTTGAAGCACTTACTGATGAAGGTCAAGGACCACAGTCTTCAGTATGGATTATTCCTTAACATAAAGAAAACAAAAATCCTCACAACTGGACCAGTAAGCAACATCATGATAAACAGTGAAAAGATTGAGGTTGTCCAGGATTTCATTTGACTTGGATCCACAGTCAATGCCCATGGAAGCAGCAGCCAAGAAATCAAACGGTGTATTGCATTTGGCAAATCTGCTGCAAAAGAACTCTTTAAAGTGTTAAAAAGCAAAGATAGGGGCGGGGCAAAGATGGCGGACTAGGTGGACGCTACCGCGGATCCCTCTTGCAACAAAGACTTGGAAAAACAAGTGAATCGATCACATACATAAAAATCTACGAACTCTGAACAACAAACACAGACTTAGAGATGGAGAACGAACAAATACAGGCAGACAGTGATTGTTTAAAGAACCAGGAGCCAGCGTACCAGGCAGGTGACCTTCGGAGCCCAATTTGGGCCAGAGCTCAGGGGGGCAGACGGCACAGACAAGGGGCCCAGCCCTAGCCCCCAAACTCATCCCGGGAGGGAGCCTAGCTGGTTGGCGCCGGCAGCGTAGCGGCACAGCCGGTGGGAGAAGTCCCCGGGAGGCAGTGACTGATCTTGGAGAGGGGAGAGCAGCGTCCCAGCCGGGGAGCCGTCCCGCTGGGAGTTTGGCGGGGAGTGGGCGTGGCGCGAGCGTGGGGATCAGCTATATTTCCCTAAAGCGACCCCGGGGGGGGGCAGACGTTCGTGCGGGTGATGCCCACCCAGTTCCCGCATGCGGCGCGGCGCACCAGAGGGAGAAGTCCCAGGAGGAAGTGACTGGTCTTGGAGCGGGGAGAGCAGCGTCCCAGCCGGGGAGCCGTCCCGCTGGGATTTTGCCGGGCGTGGGCGGGGCGTGAGCACGGGGACCAGTTATATTCCCCTGAATTGACCCCGGGGGGGGCCCAGCCGTTCGTGTGGGCGACGCCCACCCAGTTCACGCGAGCAGAGCGGCACGCCGGAGGGAGAAGTCCCTGAGAGGAAGTGACCGGTCTTGGAGCGGGGAGAGCAGCGTCCCAGCCGGGGAGCCGTCCCGCCGGGATTTTGGCGGGCGCGGGCGGAGCGTGAACGCGGGGATCAGCTCTATATTCTGAGGTGCTACACTCCTAGCTCTCTGATCCCTCCCCCACCCTCCCCAGGCGGCTCCATTAACATCCGAATACCCTGAGCCAGAGGGAGAATTCAGATAGGGATCTGACTGCATTTTTTTTTAGCTGATTACCTGGAAAAACTAGTTTCCCACTGATGGCTCGGAGACAGCAGTCCATATCAAACCACATAAAGAAACAGACCATGACAGCTTCCCCAACCCCCCAAACAAAAGAATCAAAATCTTTCCCAAATGAAGATACAATCCTGGAATTATCAGATACAGAATATAAAAAACTAATTTACAGAATGCTTCAAGACATCACAAATGAAATTAGGCTAACTGCAGAAAAAGCCAAGGAACACACTGATAAAACTGTTGAAGAACTCAAAAAGATTATTCAAGAACATAGTGGAAAAATTAATAAGTTGCAAGAATCCATAGAGAGACAGCATGTAGAAATCCAAAAGATTAACAATAAAATTACAGAATTAGACAACGCAATAGGAAGTCAGAGGAGCAGACTCGAGCAATTAGAATGCAGACTGGGACATCTGGAGGACCAGGGAATCAACACCAACATAGCTGAAAAAAAATCAGATAAAAGAATTAAAAAAAATGAAGAAACCCTAAGAATCATGTGGGACTCTATCAAGAAGGATAACTTGTGAGTGATTGGAGTCCCAGAACAGGGAGGGGGGACAGAAAACACAGGGAAAATAGTTGAAGAACTCCTGACACAAAACTTCCCTGACATCATGAAAGACGAAAGGATATCTATCCAAGATGCTCATCGAACCCCATTTAAGATTGATCCAAAAAGAAAAACACCAAGACATATTATCATCTAACTTGCCAAAACCAAAGACAAACAGAAAATTTTAAAAGCAGCCAGGGAGAAAAGAAAGGTTTCCTTCAAGGGAGAATCAATAAGAGTAAGTTCAGACTACTCAGCAGAAACCATGCAGGCAAGAAGGGAATGGGATGACATATACAGAGCACTGAAGGAGAAAAACTGCCAACCAAGGATATCCAGCAAAACTCTCTCTGAAATATGAAGGAGAAATTAAGATATTTACAGATAAACACAAGTTTAGAGAATTTGCAAAAACTAAACCAAGACTGCAAGAAATGCTAAAGGAGATTGTTTGGCCTGATGACCAATAATATCAGGTACCAGCACAATACAAGGTCACAAAACAGAACGCCCTGATATCAACGCAACTCAAATAGGGAAAGCACAAAAACAAACAAATTAAGATTAATTATAAAAAAATAAATAAACAAAATAATACACATAACAGGGAATCATGGAAATTAATAGATAAACGATCACAATAATCAAAAAGAGGGACTAAATATAGGAGGCACTGAACTGCCAGATGGAGAGTGATACAAGGCGATATAGAACGATACAAGTTAGGTTTTTACTTAGAAAAATAGGGGTAAATAATAAGGTAACCACAAAAAGGAATATCAATTCCATAACTCAAGAAAAAAGCCAAGAAAAACGTAATGACTCAACTAACATAAAGTTAAACATTATGAAAATGAGGATCTCACAATCTACTAAGAAAAACGTCTCAGCACAAAAAAGTATGTGGAAAAATGAAATGGCCAACAACTCACATGAAAAGGCATCAAAATGACAGCATTAAAAACTTATTTATCTATAATTACGCTGAATGTAAATGGACTAAATGCATCAATAAAGAGACAGAGAGTCACGGACTGGATAAAGAAACACGATCCATCTATATGTTGCCTACAAGAGACACACCTTAGACTTAGACACACAAACAAACTAAAACTCAAAGAATGGAAAAAAATATATCAAGCAAACAATAAGCAAAAAAGAAGAGGAGTAGCAATATTAATTTCTGACAAAATAGACTTTAGACTTAAATCCACCACAAAGGATAAAGAAGGACACTATATAATGATAAAAGGGACAATTGATCAGGAAGACATAACCATATTAAATATTTATGCACCCAATGACAGGGCTGCAAGATACATAAATCAAATTTTAACAGAATTGAAAAGTGAGATAGACACCTCCACAACTATAGTAGGAGACTTCAACACACCACTTTCGGAGAAGGACAGGACATCCAGTAAGAAGCTCAATGGAGACACGGAAGGCCTACTTACAACAATCAACCAACTTGACCTCATTGACTTCTACAGAACTCTCCACCCAACTGCTGCAAAGTATACTTTTTTTTCTAGCGCACATGGAACATTCTCTAGAATAGACCACATATTAGGTCATAAAACAAACCTTTGCAGAGTCCAAAACATCGAAATATTACAAAGCATCTTCTCAGACCACAAGGCAATAAAACTAGAAATCAATAACAGAAAAACTAGGGAAAAGAAATCAAATACTTGGAAAATGAACAATACCCTCCTGAAAAAAGACTGGGTTATAGAAGACATCAAGGAGGGAATAAGAAAATTCATAGGATGCAACGAGAATGAAAATACTTCCTATCAAAACCTCTGGGACACAGCAAAAGCAGTGCTCAGAGGCCAATTTATATCGATAAATGCACACATACAAAAAGAAGAAAGAGCCAAAATCAGAGAACTGTCCCGACAACTTGAACAAATAGAAAGTGAGCAACAAAAGAATCCATCAGGCACCAGAAGAAAACAAATAATAAAAATTAGAGCTGAACTAAATGAATTAGAGAACAGAAAAACAATTGAAAGAATTAACAAAGCCAAAAGCTGGTTCTTTGAAAAAATTAACAAAATTGATAAACCATTGGCTAGTCTGACTAAAGAAATACAGGAAAGAAAACAAATAACCCGAATAAGAAACGAGAAGGACCACATCACAACAGAACCAAATGAAATTAAAAGAATCATTTCAGATTATTACGAAAAATTGTACTCTAACAAATTTGCAAACCTAGAAGAAATGGATGAATTCCTGGAAAAACACTACCTACCTAAACTAACACATTCAGAAGTAGAACAACTAAATAGACCCATAACAAAAAAAGAGATTGAAACGGTAATCAAAAAACTCCCAACAAAAAAAAGCCCTGCCCCGGACGGCTTCACTGCAGAGTTCTACCAAATTTTCAGAGAAGAGTTAACACCACTACTACTAAAGGTATTTCAAAGCATAGAAAATGATGGAATACTACCCAACTCATTCTATGAAGCCACCATCTCCCTGATACCAAAACCAGGTAAAGACATTACAAAAAAAGAAAATTATAGACCTATATCCCTCATGAACATAGATGCAAAAATCCTCAACAAAATTCTAGCCAATAGAATCCAACAACATATCAAAAAAATAATTCACCATGATCAAGTGGGATTTATACAAGGGATGCAAGGCTAGTTTAATATCAGAAAAACCATTAATGTAATCCATCACATAAATAAAACAAAAGATAAAAACCACATGATCTTATCAATTGATGCAGAAAAGGCATTTGACAAAGTCCAACACCCATTTATGATAAAAACTCTTACCAAAATAGGAATTGAAGGAAAATTCCTCCACATAATAAAGGGCATCTATGCAAAGCCAACAGCCAACATCACTCTAAATGGAGAGAACCTGAAAGCATTTCCCTTGAGAGCGGGAACCAGACAAGGATGCCCTTTATCATCGCTCTTATTCAACATTGTGCTTGAAGTCCTAGCCAGGGCAATTAGGCTAGACAAAGAAATAAAAGGTATCCGGATTGGCAAGGAGGAAGTAAAGTTATCTCTATTTGCAGATGACATGATCTTATACACAGAAAACCCTAAGGAATCTTCCAGAAAACTACTGAAACTAATAGAAGAGTTTGGCAGAGTCTCAGGTTATAAAATAAACATACAAAAATCACTTGGATTCCTCTACATCAACAAAAAGAACACTGAAGAGGAAATAACCAAATCGATACCATTCACAGTAGCCCCCAAGAAGACAAAATACTTAGGAATAAATCTTACCAAGGATGTAAAAGACCTATACAAAGAAAACTACAAAGCTCTACTACAAGAAATTCAAAAGGACATACTTAAGTGGAAAAACATACCTTGCTCATGGATAGGAAGACTTAACATAGTAAAAATGTCTATTCTACCAAAAGCCATCTATACATATAACGCACTTCCGATCCAAATTCCAATGTCATATTTTAAGGTGATAGAGAAACAAATCACCAATTTCATATGGAAGGGAAAGAAGCCCCGGATAAGCAAAGCATTACTGAAAAAGAAGAAGAAAGTGGGAGGCCTCCCTCTGCCTGATTTCAGAAGCTATTATACAGCCACAGTAGTCAAAACAACCTGGTACTGGTACAACAACAGGCACATAGACCAATGGAACAGAATTGAGAACCCAGATATAAATCCATCCACATATGAGCAGCTGATATTTGACAAAGGACCAGTTTCAGTTAATTTGGGAAAAGATAGTCTTTTTAACAAATGGTGCTGGCATAACTGGATATCCATTTGCAAAAAAACGAAATAGGACCCATACCTCACACCATGCACAAAAACTAACTCCAAGTGGATCAAAGACCTAAACATAAAGACTAAAACGATAAAGAGCATGGAAGAAAAAATAGGGACAACCCTAGGAGCCCTAATACAAGGCATAAACAGAATACAAAACATTACCAAAAATGATGAAGAGAAACCAGATAACTGGGAGCTCCTAAAAATCAAACACCTATGCTCATCTAAAGACTTCACCAAAAGAGTAAAAAGACCACCTACAGATTGGGAAAGAATATTCAGCTATGACATCTCAGACCAGCGCCTGATCTCTAAAATCTACATGATTCTGTCAAAACTCAACCACCGAAAGACAAACAGCCCAATCAAGAAGTGGGCAAAGGATATGAACACACATTTCACTAAAGAAGATATTCAGGCAGCCAACAGATACATGAGAAAATGCTCCCGATCATTAGCCATTAGAGAAATGCAGATTAAAACTACGATGAGATTCCATCTCACACCAACTAGACTGGCATTAATCCAAAAAACACAAAATAATAAATGTTGGAGAGGCTGCGGAGAGATTGGAACTCTCATACACTGCTGGTGGGATTGTAAAATGGTACAACCACTTTGGAAATCCATCTGGCGTTATCTTAAACAGTTAGAAATAGAACTACCATACAACCCAGAAATCCCACTCCTCGGAATATACCCTAGAGATACAAGAGCCTTCACACAAACAGATATATGCACACCCATGTTTATTGCAGCTCTGTTTACAATAGCAAAAAGCTGGAAGCAACCAAGATGAATGGGTAAATAAATTGTGGTATATTCACACAATGGAATACTACGCATCGATAAAGAACAGTGACGAATTTCTGAAACATTTCATAACATGGAGGAATCTGGAAGGCATTATGCTGAGCGAAATTAGTCAGAGGCAAAAGGACAGATATTGTATAAGACCACTATTATAAGATCTTGAGAAACAGAAAAAACGGAGAAGAACACATACTTTTGTGGTTACAAAGGGGGGAGGGAGGGAGGGAGGGGAGGAGAGGGTTTGTTATTGATCAATCAGTAGATAAGAACTGCTTTGGGTGAAGGGAAAGACAACACTCAATACAAGGAAGGTGAGCCTAATTGGACTGGACTAAAAGCAAAGAGGTTTCCGGGATAAAATGAATGCTTCAAAGGTCAGCGGAGCAAGCGCGGGGGTCTGAGGAACATGGTTTGAGGGGACTTCTAAGTCAATGGGCAAAACAACTCTATTATGAAAACATTCTGCATCCCACTTTGAAATGTGGCATCTGGGGTCCTAAATGCCAACAAGCGGCCATCTAAGATACATCAATTGGTCTCAACCCACCTGGAGCAAAGGCAAAGGAAGAACACCAAGGTCTCACGACAACTAAGAACCCAAGAGACAGAAAGGGCCACATGAACCAGAGACCTACATTATCCTGAGACCAGAAGAACTAGTTGGTGCCCGGCCACAATCGACGTCTGCCCTGTCAGGGAGCACAACAGACAACTCCTGAGGGAGCAGGAGACCAATGGGATACAGACCCCAAATTCTCGTAAAAAGACATACTTAATGGTATGACTGCGACTAGAGGAATCCCGGAGGCAATGCTGCCCAGACCTTCTGATGGCACAGGACAGGAACCATCCCCGAAGATAACTCATCAGACATGAAAAGGACTGGTCAGCGGGGGGGAGAGAGATGCTGATGAAGAGTGAGCTAATTAAATCAGGTGGACACTGGAGAGTGTGTTGGCAACTCTTGACTGGAGGGGGGATGGGAAGATAGAGAGAGAGGGAAGACGGCAAAATTGGCACGAAAGGAGAGACTGAAAGGGCTGACTCAATGGGGAAGAGCAAGTGGGAGAAGGGAGTAAGATGTATGTAAACTTACATGTGACAGACTGATTGGAATGGTAAATGTTCACTTGAAGCTTAATAAAAATTAATTAAAAAAAAAAAAAGAGCTGAGCAGAAGATTTCAAAGGGCGGCTTGAGAAGACAAAGCAAAGTATTATGATGAAATATGCAGAGACCTGGAGGTAGAAAACCAAAAAGGAAGAACACCATCAGCATTTTTCAAGCTGAAAGAAGTGAAGAAAAAATTCAAGCCTTGAGTTGCAATACTGAAGGATTCTACACAGAAAATATTAAATGATGCATGAAGCATCAAAAGAAGATGGAAGGAATACACAGCCACTATATCCAAAAGAATTGGTCGATGTTCACCCATTTCAGGAGGTAACATATGATCAGAAACCGATGGGCCTGAAGAAAGAAGTCCAAGCTGTACTGAAGGCATTGATGAAAAACAAGACTCTGGGAATTGACGGAATACCAATTGAGATGTTTCAACAAGCGGATGCAGCACTGGAACTGCTCAGTCGTCTATGCCAAGAAATTTGAAAGACAGTTACCTGGGCAACTGACTGGAAGAGATCCATATTTATGCCTATTCCCAAGAAAGGTGATCCAACCGAAGGCAGAAATTATTGAACAATATCATTAATATCACACACAAGCAATATTTGGCTGAAGATTATTCAAAAGTGGCTGCAGCAGTATATCAACAGGGAACTGCCAGAAAATTCAAGCCTGATTTAAAAGAGGACGTGGAACCGGGATGTCATTGCCAATGTCAGACGGATCCTGGCTAAAAGCAGAGAATACCAGAGGGAATGTTTACTTGTGTTTTATTGACTATGCTAAGACATTCAACTGTGTGGATCATACCAAATTATGGATAACATTGGGGATAATGAGAATTCCAGAATGCTTAATTGTGCTCATGAGGAATCTGTACGTGGATCAAGAGGCAGTTGTTGGAAAAGAACGAGGGGATGCTGCATGGTTTAAAGTTAGGAAAGGTGTGTGTCAGGGTTGTATCTTTTCACCATACCTGTTCAATCTGTATGCTGAGTAAATAATCCAAGAAGCTGGACTGTTACGAAGAACAGCAGGACATAGGATTGGAGGAAGACTCATTAACAACCTGCATTATGCAGATGACACAACCTTACTTGCTGAAAGTGAAGAGGACTTGAAGCACTTACTGATGAAGATCAAAGACCACAGCCTTCAGCATGGATTGCACCTCAACATAAAGAAAACAAAAATCCTCACAACTGGGCCAGTAAGCAACATCATGATAAATGGAGAGGAGAGTGAGGTTGTCAAGGATTCATTTTACTTGGGTCTACAATCAACACCCATTGAAGCAGCAGTCAAGAGATCAAAAGATGGATTGCATTGGGCAAATAGGCTGTAAAAGATCTCTGTAAGTGTTTAAAAGCAAGGATGTCACCTTGAGGACTAAGGTGCATCTGACCCAAGCCATGGTGTTCTCAATTGCCTTATATGCATGTGAAAGCTGGACAATGAATAAGGAAGACCGAAGAAAAATTGACACCTTTGAATTGTGGTGTTGGAGAAGAATATTGAATATACCATGGACTGCCAAAAGAACAGACAAATCTGACTTGGAAGAAGTACAACCAGAATGCCCCTTAGAAGCAAGAATGGCAAGACTATGTCTCACATACTTTGGACATGTTATCAGGAGGGATCAGTCCCTGGAGGACATCATGCTTGGTAAAGTAGAGGGTCAATGAAAAAGAGGAAGACCCTCAATGAGATGGATTGACACAGTGGCTTCAACAATGGGTTCAAGCATAGCAGCAATTGTGAGGATGGTGCAGGACTGGGCAGTGTATCATTCTGTTGTGCATAGGGTAGCTATGAGTCGGAATTGACTCAACAGTACCTAAAAACAGCATGCCAAATACCCAGATTTAAATCCTGGTCAGTGTGCCTCCACCACCTATCTGTCAGTGGAGGCTTTCAGATTTTAGGTCACAACCATCTGCCCCAACTGATCACGGGGATGGCACAACCAGGAAGTGTTTCATTCTGTTGTGCGTGAGACCACCATGAGTCAGAGGCCAGTGCAGTGGCAGCTAGCAACAACATGGTGGTTCTGAAACAAAGATCCAAAAAAGTTTCAAACTTTACCACAGGTTGCTTTAACGTACTGCTATGGTGAAACCGTTTCAGTCAGCATTCTTACGTAGACATTTTACAAGGCAGGAATTCTAACGTCATCTTACCTGATTGGCACATCCTCTGGGCCACTACCCGCTGCCTTTCTTGTTTTTATTTAGCATGGTCTCGGTACATCTATGTAGATTCTTCTATAGTTTTAAAAATATCTTTTCTTCTAATCCCCCTTGAGCTTCTGTTTTCACCAATTTGCTTAAAAATAAACATAATTAGCTAAGAAAACTATCTCCAGCATTTTCCAGTTTCTTTTGTTGTACAGAGAGACACTTGCTTCATGCTGGTGATAACGAGACTAAGGGAACTTCAGAGTGGCAGGCATTGTCCTGCAGGTAAATGTATTGAAGAGACAACTAAGCAAAGCCTTAAAGAGAAAGTTGTAGGCACTTTTGAGTCACAACTTCGGGTGTTGAGGTTATCAGGGAGCTGTCCGTGATGGTTGTGGGGTGGGTGCGTACACATTCACACACACTCTCACACTTACTCACACACATACTCTCTCTCTCTCTCTCACACGTACACCACAGTGACAGATGACCTATTGAAATAATTTCAGAGCCGGTCTGTGGTTGCTACGACAACCAATGCTCTCTTGGCTTTCATCTGGCCATGTGACAGGGACTTTGACGTCAGCTGGAGGCAGAGTCTGTGGCTGAGTCCACACAGTCAAAGGCTTGTGAGAGTCTGGTGGATGCTGGACGTTGCTGCTGCTGCTCTTGCCGCCACCGCGAGGCTGCTGTTGCTTCCCAGGGGCTGCAGAGCATGGACTGTTAAATCTCACGCTTCTTCTGTGTAAGGTAATTAGTTTGCTTTATGTACAGTAGTTAGATCTTTTCAAAGCTCATTGTGGCTTTGTCCTTTTTTTTTTTTTTTTTTACCTCTTACAAGTTTGTCTTCATGAGCAATATTGTATCGGGGGAAAATGTGAAGCAGCTTATAGTTGCTGTTTTGTGTAGTCTCTGGAATTTGGTTAAATTTGGATTAATGTTCTGTGAGGTAGGTTAAAATATAATCACCTTGCGTGCTCAACACTTGCTAACATAACATTACTTAGAGATACAAATTTTGCAGCTTGAGCCAAATATTCCCCATTGAATTCCAGGAATCCTCTCTTCAGCCTTGTTTCGGGTTTAACACTCTAGCATAGTCAGGCAATGTGTTACTAACTTTGCTTTTTTACAATAATTTCTCTCGTCTGAATCAGTTTAGAATAGTTTGAAATTTGGTTTCTATCTTTGTTTGCAGGTTTCATAATTAGTAACAATAGGAACAGCACAAACGCGAATGAACATTCTACTCTGAAACAAAAGTTGGGGGTTTTTCTTGTAAATAAGGCGTATGGCATTCTGAAAATACCAGGCAAAGCTGTCAACAGCTTCCTGTTTAGAGAAAAATAATCTGGACTATGCCAAGGAAGTTGGGGTAGAGCCTCCTAAGTGTATGCATGCTGATGCTTTTGGTTGTTGGAGCAAAGTGCACATTTTTAGTGTCCTCCCCTGGAAATTCAGTTGTGAAGAGAATATTATTGAATGGTCTTTGCTGAGGAGTCATATAAACTGTTTTTATATTTTAAAAAATTGAGATAACTACCTAGAGAAGAAAATAATAGCTCTAATACTGAATGTATCATCGGTAGGTTTACTTGGTCTCAAATACAGATATAAATAGTCACTAAAGATTTGCTTCAGATCTTGGATGGATGATTTGAGAACTGGGATTAACAAGGCCTTATGCAAATTGTTTTGTTTTGCACTGTTTTCGTTCATTTCCTTTCCAAGTTTAGTCATTTTGGGTGTTCTTTCATTGCATACAAGTTGAATATTTTGTGGCTTGTAACTCATAGAAAACCTTTGGTGTTATAGTTGCTTGAAGCTGAGGTTTATAACCAGCATTCCAAACCTTACAAATTTAACAGAAAAAGAAAGCAAATTTTAGGGTACCACATGTAATATGGCTAGTATTTTGAAGAGCACAAAAAAAAAATAGTTTAACTATATATGTGAAGAATATATATTTTATGGAATGTGAATTCCATCTCCATTTTTAAAAAGAATATATTCTTAAATTTTTATATTCTTTATTGATTCTGGGGGTGAGCATTTTAAACTGCATTTGGCTGCAGTGAAGAGTGAATAAATGTGGGTCTATCAATAATTTCTCAGTACCTCTCAGTGAACAAGTATTCATTAAGCTTGCTGGCATTTAACTTGTGTTTTTAGCCAGGGCCTCCCTTAGAGGATTTCCTAAAAAGTCTAATGTACTTACATTCAAGGCACGTCTACTGAGTTATCATCTATCATTTTATTTCGTAATCATAATAGCCCAGAGGTCATATCCTTAATAGCCCTAGAACTATGTTCATTGATACATAACATTTCAGTTAAGCATGGATGGGACCAGTGGAGCTGTCATGTAAAAGCACTGTCTTTGATGGAATATATTGTTTACTTATTTTACTTTAAGCAATTCTCATTATAGTTTTTTTCAGGTAGCAAAGATTTCCTGGGGCTCTTTCTAGGATGTTTTAAAGTTATAAAATGTTTATATTCAATGTCCTTGTGAAATAGCTGTATTTCAGCAGTATGAAATATAAGAGAACAATTCAGTGTTGATGGCAAACTGTCAATGATTAAGTTCATCAGTAGGAAAAAAACAAGCTATGCTTTTTTTTTTTATGCTATAAAAGTAGAGATGCTCTAGAATCTGCAGGTCTTGTCTTATGGCAAAATAAGAAAAAATGACTCTTATCAGAATCATTTTTACAGCAATGAGATAGTGTTGATTTCAAGGTCAAGTTTGTTTCCACTTCAAAAGATATTGGCAAAGAATGATTTACTCTGGAAACCTAGTTATTGCATTATTAAACCATTTGTGCGTAGTTTCAGGGATTCTTAGCCTTTTTGGTGCCATGGACCTTTTTGGCAGCCTGGTGAAGCCTATTAAACTCTTCTCAGAATGATGTTTTAAAGTTTCTAAAATAAACTGTGCAGGATTACAAAGGAAACCATTTTTACTGAAATACCATTAACCCAAATGTTTTAAAAATTGTGATAGGTGTCATTAAGAATACATTATTAAATAATACAAACTAGCAGCCCTGCTGGTGCACTGGTTAAGAGCTCAGCTGCTAAGTAAGAGGTCAGTAGTTTGAATCCACCAGCTACTCCTTGGAAACCCTGTGGGGTAGCTCTACTCTGTCCTATAGGGTCACTATGAGTCAGAATTGACTCGACAGCAACAGGTTCTGTTATACCTACTGCTAAACAAGAAAACCAAACCCGTTGCTTTTCTTAAACACTGCGCCACCAGGACTCTGCAGGTGTAATAACTACCATAATTTTGAAGTAGTGATGAGTATAAAAGATATTTGGGGATATGGAGCTCTGGTGGTGCAATGGTTAAGCATTCAACTGCTAACTGAAAGACTGGTGATTTGAGCCTACCCAAGAGGTCTGCGGGAGAAAGACCTGGCAATTTCCTCCCGTAGAGATTACACCCTAGAAAACCTTGTGGGACAGTTCTACTCTGACACGTGGGATTACCGTAAATCGAAAATGGACATGGCAGCACCTAACAGCACAACACAACAACTGTAACATGATGTGAAAATACCTGATTTCTCTTAACAACAAAATCATAGGTACAGTGATTTGTGACCTACATAGTAATTAAAGGAAACCCTAAATTTCACTTTGAGGTTAGTGAAACTAAAGATGTAATATTTTTTCCCATCCAAGTTCCTAGACCCCCTTGAATTCTATCTAACCCTGAGTTAAATGATATATAAGCTACTGATGCCTAAAGGTCATAGAACTGCACTGGACAAAATCCACAATACCATTTCCAAGTTCATTTCCACCACATCTGATTTTATTCTCGGAATGTGTGAATTTCACAGTATTCTCTAATTCTGTGTGAAGAGGGATGCTGTGTCCATACAGCTAGCAAACTGTAACCCTTTCTTTTTCTCCTTGAAATCCATAAGCAGTCTTATGTTACTTGGTTGGAGAAACTCTTACCTGGTTGGATAGGGGTTAAGAAGAAAAACTCATAGTACTAATGCAAGTTATGCAAGTTAAAACCACGAACTACAGAAGTGAGACTATATCTATTTACAAAGGACCTTTATCCACTCACAGAAGATAAGCAACTGGTACTTATATGAAGAATGCAGGGTGTTATATGAGAGTGGAGCTGAGGAAATACTGTAATAAATATTTGAAACAAGCACTAAGAACTTACGTGACTTTCCAGTTTAATGTAAAGCACATGCATGTGCTTTAATTGATAAATTGGCACGTTAATTCCAAGTTTTGGTATTCAAGAAAATCAGGCCAGAGCCCTGAAGGTTTGTCTGGCAGAGGTGTCCAGGATGGGACACATTTAAAATGAAATGGAAAATGCAGAGAGATACTTCCCAAAAAATCTGAATGCCGAACTTGTTTGACTTATTGGATATTGAAGATGAACACAGGAAGTATTAATGTTATTATTTAGTGTGACTTATGAAAGTAATTGACTCATTTCCCCACTTCACTCTGAATGTGCAGAAGAAATTGCCTGATTTTCCTTTTCAACTAACTGAGAAACTTTTCAGTTGGTTGGCTGCTGTCATGTATCACCTCCTTCTCAGCCCCACCGTTTGAGTGTACAAAACCATCCTTTCTATTACGTCAGCACCTGCCATCTCATCGTAAGGGAACTGGAGGTATGACATTTTGTGCAAGCTGTTGTTTAAACTCAATCCAAATCCCTAGCATTTGAAATGGAAGCTTAGCAATTTTTCTTCCTGTGTTTAAGGGGGATTACGAAAGAGGGCTTTCTCAAACATTTCTCATTCTTTGGATCAGAAAAGAACACCTGCTTTGGGGGCTTTGAATCTCTGTGGCAACTTGATAAAGAAACTTGGAAAAAATCTACAATCTCTGACTCCAGGCTATGCTATTTGCTTCTTCGATGGTGTTTGAAATTTTGAGTTCAGAAAGAAGTATGTCATTTTTCATAGAGTCAACTTTCATTTAAATGGTGCCCATGATGGAAATCCAACTTAAAACAGCATTCCAAAACGTAATATTTTATGTTGTTTCCAGAAGTGATACCATAAAAGTTAGTGCTCATTAGGACTTTGGCTAATATAAAAATTAGATGGTAAATACTTAGCTGGAGCCACGTTCTTCAAACTAAAGATAGTCTGTTCTTTTATTTCTAGGGTAACCATCATTTTTTTTTTGGATTTATTTCTATAAATGCCTTTAATTAGAGACACAGCATCCCTGTAAAGTTTAGTTTGTGTTAATGTAAAACATAATATACTCAGATCACATTGAAGTCCTATATTTGATTTGCAGGAAAGAAATCTGTAGTCTGAAAGATATTCATTCCAGCTGCTGCGTTCCCTAATGGGGGAATTGTTGATATTTTCTGAATTCTGCACATATCTCTGCAGGAAAACCAAAGGGTGCTTTTTTTTTTTTTTTTTTTAATGCAAGGACAAATAGTTTTAAGGATGAGTCTCAATTTTCGCTGTTTTCATTAATTTAAACCCTTTCTATTAGAGGTAAATGTTGAGAGGAGTGTTGGTATTTTTTGCCTGTCTGCTCAACTGACTCCCACAGACTTTTGTGTGATTCATGCAACTGAAACCATGGTTGTTTTTGTGACAACCGTATTTACAACATCACTGGAGATAAAATAGAAAATCGCATCCCATTAAAGTTACCTTGTCTGATGCCTTCCCATGACTTCTCATGATGATGGATCAGGTATAGCATGAGTTAGCAACACTCAATCAATGAACATTTATTAACTGGCTACTGCCTCTATTATATTATACCAAATGTTTTGAATCCTTCCCTACTGTGGTCCTTGAGTCATATATGCCACTGGCATAAAAAGCCCACGTTATTTTATTGAATTCTGACTTTTGTTTGCTTGAGCTTTTATTTAAACATTCAGTCTTTCATGCATTCAACAAATTTGGGGCACCTACTATGTGCCAAGCTTTGGATTAGATACCAGGGATGTTGTGCTGAGACCTCATAATACTGTCATGGTGCTTACAGTCTAACTGTACAGAGAACCTTACCAGAGACCTATGCATACTGGTGACCCATGACTCCCTCCTTTACAGCTACACTGGCCACTGTAGTCAAAAAGAGAATCTTTGCTAAAAGCAAAAATCATCAAAATATAGCAAACAAATAAATAACCTGTGAACCATTAGATTTACACCACCATCAAACCTTAGCAGAGGCATTCTCTAGCTGGTGAACAACCTGTTCATATCACGGTTAAGAATTCCAAGTTAATACTCCCAGCCCTGCTCCCACTGGACCAAGGACTATTTGTCCTCTACTTCAGAAGACAAATAGAACCATTAGGATTTACCTACAGAATGATTTTTTGATGCAAATACCACTTTATGCAAATAGCAGAAGAATGCCTATGTTAGTGGTACCCAAGTGTATCTATCCCATCTTGCCTGTATTAAGTCAGTGATAGACTCACAGCTGTAATAAAGAGCACCAAATCCCTATGATATAATACAATACTTGTGATGGTTAAGATTGTGTGTCACCTTGGCTGGGCCATGACTTTCAGTGATTTGGCAGTTATGTAATGATGTGATCAGCCAATCAGTTGTAAGGGAAGTTTCCTCAGGGGTGTAGTCTGCATCCAATATATATATGGACTGTCTGGCAAAGCTCACTCACTTGCTCTGGATCCAGCTTCTCACCATCTGACCTCTGGTTCTTGGGACTTGAGCCAGCAGTCTGCCATGTTGCCTGCTGATCTTGAGGTTCATCAGCCTCCACAGTCTGTAAGCCGGCAGACTGCTGTCTTACCTGCCAATCTGGGATTCATCAGCCTCTGCGGATCGTGAGCTAGAGGCCCGCCGTCTGACGTACTGATCTTAGGTTTGTCAGCCCCTGCAGCTATGTGAGTCAGGAGGAGCCTCCAACCTGATGCCTGACCCACAGACTTGGGACTTGCCTGCCCAACTGTGTGAGCCATTTCCTTGAGATAAACCTCTCTCTCGTCTTTCTATACATACATATATGTGTGTGTGTGTGTGTGTGTGTGTGTGTATATATATATATATATATATACTTCACTGATTTTGCTTCTCTAGAGAACCCAACCTAAGACAATACTGTTCATTTTTCACTCACCCACAAATCAGGTTTAGGAGAAAGGCTTTGCTCTACTCAGTCATTCAGGGACTCAGGATCCTTTCATCTAGTTAAACTGATCTGGGGGTACATCCTGTCTCTACCAGTTGGTAAGTTACTTTGGGCAAGTTACCTAAGTCATAGTTTTCTTTCCTATGGGTAATATTAGTACCTATCTCTTGGATTTTTGTGTCAACTTACTTGGCATAGTAACAGGCAGGTATGAGGGACTCAAAAATGTGAACTGCTGTCATTAATTTTCTGTCTCTAGTACTGCTATCACCATCACTGTTCCCCAAGGAGCCAGGAAGTGTCACCACTAAAGTTGGAGGAGGTGTGTTTCTGGTGTTATGATAATAACTAACCAAGTTAGGGAGCTAAATAGTGTTCTAAGCTCTTTTCAAAATAACTAAAAAAATTTTTTTACAACACCCTGGTTTTACAAATGAAGAATCTAAGGCACAGAGAGCTTAAGCAAATTTTCCAGTGTTACGCAAGTATATAATGGAGCTGTAGCCATTTGGCTCTGGTCCTGGCTCTTTATCCCTTATGCTATTATGCCTTTCAAGTTGGGCTATGCTGTATTTTCCCTAGAAGTAATGTTTTATATTGTGGCAGATTATACTTACTGAAAATGTTCATAGTATTTATATTTACTCCCACATGTTCTTCTAGAACTTTGCTACTCTCCATCAAGAGGTGGAAGCTATTTCCCCTACCCTTAAACTCAAACGGGCTTTTGACTGGTACAACCAATAGATTCCAGCAACTGCCAAGTCTGAATCATAAAAATAATATAACTTTTTTCTTTTGGGATATTCTTTGTCTCTTTTGCACACAACAACATTTGCCCTTGGGATCCAGCCACCGTGTTGTGAGGAGGTTTGAGTCCCCCTTAACCTACCTGTTGCCCAGTGGACCAGAGATGAGCTAGCCCTGCCAAGCCCTGTACAAATTGTAGGTTCATGAACAAAATAAAAGTTCTTATATTAAAGCCTATAAGTTTCGAGGTAATTTCTTAGGCAGCCAGAGTAACTGGGGCATATGGGGTTATAAATGACTGAAATAACTGTATAGAGACCTAAGCTTTAGATACATATAAGTTAAATAGGTTTTGTGTGATTTGGCCTAAAGTACCTAAACTAGCCCAAGGTTATTTCTGGAAATATATTTATATATATATATTTCAGTTACCCTTCACTGCTGGCTGGGACCCTCCCTGCTGCAGAGTTCCGGTGTGGACAGCAGTACTCATTCCATTTTCCTACGGTCATTGTTTAGTTCTCTCTGTTCCCTTTTGTCTTCCTCTCCCATACCTACTCTGTTTAATTTGCCACGTAGTTTTCTATTGTTAGGCCCTGCTGTTTCCTTGACACTCTCTTTTGGCCCATTTCCATTGCTTCTAGGTCTCTTTTTCTGCTCTAATGCTTTATAGTAAAGCTGGGGAATTCCTCTTGGCCAGGTAAAATTTAGCTCATTCAGCAAAGTCTCTTTCCTCTTAATAAACCTGCCAAAATGGCAGCTGTCCCATTGGATTAAAGCTCCATGTGTTGGTCAAACCCAGTGTTGACAATCCTCACTCCAAGAGGCACCTCAGTCTCTTCTATTGCAGAGAAATCAATACCACTGACGCTTTCTTGTTAAAATTTCACCCCATCCTGATGTTCTTCCAAACTTTTCTTAAGGGTGCTAATTGGTTGGTGCATTCATTCATCTATTCATTTAACATCTGCTAACTCCATACAATGGGCCGTATGAAAATATCCCTTTCTTCTTGTCCAAGGACTGGCAAGGTTCCTCCAGTTAGTTGTCCAATTTGCTTAATGTAGACACTGGGCAGATGTGGTCCAATCACTCAGACGTTTCACTTTCACTAGCCAGAACATGCCGCACCTCGTCCAAGATGTTCTTGCCAAATCGGATAGACAAGGGTAATAGAGGACCAGCCAGTCTTTGAGGAGGTTACAGTCTAGTTGTTGTTATTGTTAGTTGCTGTCAAGTTGGTTCCCACTCAGGGTGACCTTGTGTATAACAGAACGAAATTTTGCCCGGTCCTGCACCATTTCATGATCATTGGCATGTTTGAGTCCATTGTTGCAGCTATTGTGGCGATACATCTCATTGAGGGTTTCCCTCATTTTCACTGGCCCTCTACTTTACCAAAGCTTATGTCCTTTTTTAGTGATTGGGCTTTCCTGATGATGTGTCCAAAATAAGTACTTTGGGCACTTTGGACAGCCTAGTTAGGGAGGCTGAAAGCATATGTAGCTGAGTCCCAGAGCTAAGTCTTTGATGTTGGTTATACCCTCTCATAATGTCTAGGGTAATGCTGGACATAGTCCTATTTATTAAATTTCTGTTAAATGATTAAAAAATAGATTAACTACAAAGCTTATGAGGCATTCAGATGACTTTGGAAATGAAGTGAACTTTGAATTGGGTCTTAAAGGCTGGAGAATATTTAGTAATACCAACTGCAGTGGATTGGACTATGTCCCCCCAAAAATGTATGTATCAACTTGGTTAGGCCATGATTCCCAGTATTCTACACTTGTCCTCCATTTTGTGATTATAATGCTAAATTAAAGAGGATTAGGGTGGGATTGTAACACCCTTACCAGGTCACATCCCTGATCCAATGTAAAAGAAGTTTTCCTGGGGTGTGGCCTGTACCACCTTTTATCTCTAAAGAGATAAAAGGAAAAGGAAGCTAGCAAAGACTGGGGACCTCATACCACCAAGAAAGAAGCACCAGGAGCAGAGTGTGCCCTTTGGACCCAGGGTTTGGGCACAAGAGACACTCCTAATCCAGGGGAAGATTGATGAGAAGGACCTTCCTCCAGAGGGGACAGACAGAGAAAGCCTTCCCCTGGAGCTTCCGATGGGACTTCTAGCCTACTAGACTGAGAAAATAAATTTCTCTTTGTTAAAGCCATATACTTGTGGTATTTCTGTTATAGCAGCACTAGATGACTAAGACACCAACAAGAAGGGAAAGGATAATCCGTGAGTAAGAAGGATCCTGAGCTGTCTCAGCAAAAGAAATAGGATACCTACAGTAAAAGCCTAGATTGCCTTGAAGAGACTGTTGGTAGAATTATGAATAACAAGGACAATTCTGGTGAAGACTCAGAAGGAAGTAAGGAGAACGGTTAACACCAGAAACCGTAGCAGCAGAGAGACGGCAGCTGCAGAACCAGGAGACCAGCAGGAGACAACACCGGAGCCCGATCCATGGAGCGAGAGAACCGCGTGCCTTTGCGTAGGAGGCTTCCTAGAAGAGTGGAGACCTCATACCATCAAGAAAATGGTACCAGGAGAAGAGCGCATCCTTTGGACCCAGGGTCCCCGCACTGAGAAGCTCTTAGTCCAGGGGAAGATTGATGACAAGGACCTTCCTCCAGAGACAACAGAGAGAGAGAAAGCCTTCCCCTGGAGCTGATACCCTGAATTTGGACTTCTAGCCTCCTAGACTGTGAGAGAATAAACTTCTGTTTGTTAAAGCCATCCACTTGTGGTATTTCTATCATAGCAGCACTAGGTGACTAAGACACCTACCCATTTGGATTTTAGGGAATGGCTGGGAAAAAAGAAAAGGTACAATCTATAACATGGGTCCATGTAGGGCCTAGAATTTATCAACTTAAGATAAATTAGATTTAATCTGGTATTCAGTAGGAAGCCAGTGAAAGGTAATCAACAGGTAAGTAATGTATGTGTTAAAGTGTACTGTAATATTTTAATAACTTTGCCTCTTTTTCTTTAGACAAATTATTTTAAAATCCTAACCATGTGGATGTGTGCTAAGTTCAGTGATTCCTTTATCTCCGTTTTTCTTACAGAAAAGCTCTAGATTTTTAAATAAAAAAAAATATAAATTCTCTTTTGTTTTCAACACTGTGGGAGTGGCCATTTTAATGTTAGCTGATAATATCTATAGGGAGAGCTGGGTAACCTCATGATTTTAAAAACTGTCAGTTGTTTAGCAAAGTCGTATTCATATGAAACCCAAACCAATTGAAAAATTCAAGGCTTCACAACATTTTCATCAATTATCATTGATATTCATAATGAAACCCCTTAGACATATATCATTATTCTCATAAGCCTTTTGAATCAAGTCAAGAATAAAAGACCATGAAGTTTTAGTTGTAAGTGTATTATTTATATTTCAAATCTTTGCTAAATAACTATCCATATAGGTGTTTGGCAACTGTCAGAATGTTAACCAGAACATCCCATTCTTAAGAAAAAATATTGCCAACTATACATGCAAAAAGTATATATAATGTATATGTACAGTATAAAGAGTAATAGAATACAAATCCCTGGGTAGCTAACAAAAACACAGTTTGTCAATCACTCTAGTGAAGTGAGTTTATGCATTGAAAATGATGATAATTTTACTACAGCGGCCACACAGGATAGTGCTGTCCCTGAGGTCCAACACCTGAAGGAAATTGAATCGAATATAATTTTTTAAAAATCTCCAATCATATAAAGATTTTAAACCAGTTTAAGACAGAGAGGCAGTTATCTTGGTCTTTAATGGTGAGTAAAATGTGTGATTTACGCATATAGAACGTCAGTCACTATTGCTGCTGATGGTAACAATTGTGAATATTTGGAAATCAGTTTCTGTCTCTTGAAGTCATTACCCTTGTTGGTACTCCTTGTTACCATTCAGGAGTGAGTGGCCGTGGAGTCCTTGTCAAGCCTTGAGCTCTCTTACAAGGTCAACAACAGGGAAGGGGGGTTAAAGCAAACCATTGGGAGTTCTTTTTATAGAGAACTTCAACAGTAATTTAGTTGGAAGTCATAGTTTTCATGAAATTATTTTTTCTATTATTCAGGGAGTCCTGGTGGCACAGTGGTTAAGTGTTCGACTGCCAACCAAAATGTCGGCAGTTTGAATCCACCTGTTGCTCCTTGGAAACGCTATGGCGCAGTTCTACTCTATCCTATAGGGTTGCTATGAGTCAGAATTGACTCAATGGCAACGGGTTTTGTTACATTCAGATGTTTTCATAAAATAGAAGCAATTTTAAAAAGATGCAACTGCTGGTCCAAATTCCACTTTGTAAAGAAACTGTTGTTAAAATATACTATGATCATCTCCAAAAATGTTGGTCAACTTCTGACTTTAAAAGCCCAACCCATTACACTTCTGAAATGGAGTCTTTTCCTCCTCTGCTCCCCGCCAAAAAATCCATGGACTAATGCCAAGAACTGACCAAAAGACAGTGGTGTATATACGGCAAATAGTGTCTATGGCAATTAGTTCTAAATTGCTGAATGGCTCTCACAGCTGGCAATGGAAACTGTGATGGCCAATAGAAACTTCTCATTGGCACCCCCCCCAGCCCCTCCCACTCAAGCAGCACTCAGGTCACGTGCTCTGCCTGCCATACCTTAGATACACCTCTGCCAAAAGGTAATTAACTGCTTTGTCAGCACCCCCATTTGGAGGCACTACTTTATTAAGGTTACAAAGTATCTTGTAAAAGGCACTAAATGAGTTAAGCTATAGGCTGGCTAAAAGATACTGATTTTGAGATGCTGCAAAAAAGAACAGATCTCACTGAAATCATGTCAAATCATGTCAGAACTTAGGAAACGGGCATTTTAAAGGACATCAAAACAAGCCTGCAGTTCCTTTTTCACATGCATACATACACTCTTCAATTAATAAAAGTCTCTGTTAAAAGTCCTGAAATAATCGGAAGTTTTTTAGGTTTGCACAAGTGAGCAGAATTTGCACAGAATTCCATGACATAGAATTTCAGACTGTTAACCAGCAAATACAACAGCGGGAACATGTACGTGATCATGAAGGGAAAGGAGATGTGGACTGGAACATATGTTCCAAATCACCAACTTAAACCCTGTTCAGTACGATTTTTATATAATCACTCCGCTTACCATCCTGCTTGTCCAAAAGGATGCCATTGAACCTGGGAGATTTTTCTGGTCTCAGGAGTGTACCTCAAATAGTCTTATATGAGTCCTTTATTAATTCTCATTTTTAATTTTTAAGCTATAGAATTATATGTTTATGGCAGAACATTTGGAAAGTATAGAAGGCTATAAAGAAGAAAACAAACATCACCCTTAATTTTATGCCTAGGGATAACTTTTATTAATATTGTAAAATTAAAAAGTGCATTTTACTTCAACAGAAGAAAAAACCCTGAAATGAAACTAAAGAATTTGAACTTCAGATAACTGTTTCCTTAATGCAAGAATTATTGATGTCTAACTAAATTAAATTTCCAATTAAAAATTGGAAATCAATCAAAAATATGAAGAGATTAGGAATCAACACTTTCAAAAAATTAGTTGTTCCTTAATGACTTCTAAATTTACAAGCTTATATTTTCAATTAGTAAAGCTTACTTAGGATACTAGTGTTTTTTTATATTCCACTAATTGTTTAAATCCATATTGTACTTTAGTTTGTTTCATATTTAGGCCATGATTTTCCTTTATGCGTATTTATCTAGAGTTCCTAATTGTCTTTCTCTTCTCTGGTTGACTTGGAGAAACCTAAATCCTCTGGATGTATGCAGCATGCCGTAGTGCGCTTCCTGGTTCTTATTTACTCAGTTTGGTCACGTTGCCCTCTTTGTTGCTGAAGATGGTTTTCACCGAGCTCTTTGTCCTACTATTTTAATTTCGACTAAGTATAGGCTATCTTTCTAGGATTTCTTGCCATCGCATATCTGGATTACTAGTTCCATTTCCTGTATCTCAGGTCTACCCCTTTTTTGGATTCATCTTCGATTTTTCTGGAGTTTATTTTTGTGTTTTTAAAATAGCAGAAGTCTTCCCAGGTCTTCGTTTTGCCCTCATTCTGAAGCACCTTGGAAGACAGGCCTGGCCATCTGCTTCCGAAAGGTCACAATCTCGAACACCCTATGGAGCAGTTCCACTCTGCACATATGGGGTCACCATGAGTTGAAATTGATTCAACAGCAACTAACAACAACAACGACAAAGTAGAAGATCAGTGAGAACTAGGGAAACCCACAATGAGATGGACTGGCACAATAACCACCACAGTGGGCTCAAACATACCACTGCTCACGAGGGTTGATAGGACCTGGCAGTGTTTTGTTCTGTCACACATAGGGCTGTCGTGAGTAGGAGCTGACTCAATGGCAACTAACAGCAGTTGGTAGCTTTCCCCGACACGCCCACCCTGTTAGCTTTTAGGATTTTCTCTTTGTGCTTGGAGATCATACATTTCATCAGGAAGTGTCCAGGTATGTCTTTTTTGTTGTTGTTGTTATTTCTCTTCAGGGTTTTCGAATCTGAATTCTCAAGGTTTGTTATAGCTCAGGAAGACATTCTTCCATTATTTCTTTGAAATTTTCATCTTTATTTTCTTTGTTTCCTCCTCTGTGTTATTACTGAAAGGATCTTAGGTCTCTTAGCTCTAGGGCATATTAAATCTCTTACATTTCTCCTCCATGTCTTTAACTTTTCTCTCATACTTGTTCTTTTCCTTTTTATCTACATTTCAGAGTATTTCCTCAGCTTCATCTTCTGCATCTCACATTTATCTTTGTGACGTTTTATTTCAATTATTTGGCCTTTGTATTCAGAATATTTTTAAAAAATCATTCTTTTAATTATATAAACTCTTTTTATTGTTTCCTTATGGCTCCTTTTTTTCACAGTGGCATGCTCTTGCTTATGGATGCAATATTCTCTCAAATTTTCCTGCAGATAATAATAGGGCTTTTTTTTTTTTTTAAAGTTCTCTTCTGTGTCCTGTATCAACTTTTTTTTCTTTTGTGTCAGTTGTTCCATTGTTCTTCTAGATCCTTCTCTTTTATTGCTCTTGGTTTTCCTTAAATAACTAGTCACATTTAGATTGGCCCACTCATATTTACAAACTAAGGGCTGAGTTGACCAGCAGAGGCAGCTGCTGGGATTTCCCTGACAATTATGTAGGAATGTTTTTCTATTATGCCTTTCCTCAAGAATGGCAGGGCTGGCAGCTAGGCTCATGGGAGGTACATGTGAGAGCAGGAAGCAGACAGGCAAACCTATGACTGTTGAAACTGCTGAAGCTGGGAAAGCTTTATTTTTGGGGGGTGTACTACTTTTTTTTTTTACTACTTTAATATACTGCCCTTCTGTGCAGAGCAGGGAATGGGGTGGAAAGCGATGGGAAAAGCCATTCTGAAGAGAATCTTTTTTACTAATTGCTCTCACTGCTCTTTCTTCCTGTGATTCCAGACCTGAATTCTTCAGGGTTCTGTTGAGAAGAACAGCTTTTATCTCTTTATCATCTCTCTAAATTCTCTTTTATGTCGTGATTTTTATTGGCTCAATCCAACCACACCTGTTTGCTCTTTTCCAGAAATTCTTTAAAATTTCTGTCTACTGCTGTCAACTTTTCCTGATTCCCATCCCTGTTATAGATTTACTCTCTTCCACATATGCTTTCTGTCACTTGCCTGGACTTTCGGGAGGTAGGATAGGTAAACCTGCATGCTTAATGCGCCATCGTGAAGTGAGACTTACTAACATTCAGATTGGTTTTCCTAGTGTTTTAGGGTGTGATTGGTCCATGGCACATGCCTTACTCTCCAAAGACAATTTCTCTTCCTTTCATGGCTACATATAGCACCCCCAACCCTGGTTGACCATATGATGGACATGGATCATATATATAAAGAAAAAAAAAATGAAAAAGGATGGATTTCATGGGCCGGTTCCATCATCAGACCCATGATATCTGCCTCAAACAGGTACTGTCTCATCCTTGGAGACACTCTTCAGGTCCCACCTCCTCCTCTAGGCATCCTTCCTGGCTTCCCTAGTATTCTTATACGATATAAACCCTGATTATAACACTTGCCACGCAATTCTACAATGTCCTGTTTGACCTCTCCATTAAACTCTGAGGTCCCCAAAGGTAAACGTGGTGCCTTATTTCATGTCTGCACCCTCACAGGGGTTGGCATGTATTAAGTGCCCAATAAAACCCCATTGCTATCAAGTCGATTCCAACTCATAGTGACCCTATAGGGGACAGGGTAGAACTGCTCCATAGGGTTTCCAAGGCTATAACCTTTTCGGAAGCACACTGCCACATCTTTCTCCCACAGTGACTGGTGGGTTCAAGCTGCTGACCTTTAGATTCACAGCCAAAAGCTTAACCACTTTGCCACTAGGACTCCTTAAGTGCCCAATACAGGGCACTTCAATAATCAAGTAACGGAATGAATAAACAAAGGAATGGACAACCTTGATATTGACCTTAGAAACAGATGTGTTGTCTTTCCTCACTAAAAAACAAGGCCACTGACCTCTGATTGGCCAGGAGAAGCATTGGGGAAGAGTGTTCCAGACAGAAGTAGCAGACTGTGTGAAGACCCAGAGGTAAGACAGAGCATGGCGTTTTCTGGGGACTGGTAGAGATTGCTTCCAGATTATTAGTGCATCCAAATAAAATCTCTAATCTCTTTTGTGTCCTTTGTGCTGAGTGGCAGCTTGATTACAGAGTTCTCCCTATCTTTGCCAATTCCATAAGTGCAAGTTTAATTAGAGCGGTCCTCTTTTAGCAGAAACACTGAGGCCTAAATTCTACAGGTGTCAGTAAAGGCTCCTTCATGGTCCTATATAATGATTTAAAACCCACACCAATCTTCTTTTTAAACTTACGCTAAAGGATTTGCTTACATGTGTATTAAGCAGCATTAATTGTATTGAGCTGTTGCTTCACAGGAAGTGTGAAACCATAGACAGCTTAGAATGGAGCCTTCAAGTAAGTTGTCCTTGGTCTCCTGTTACCTGCTGGTAATGGGTAATACATTTAGGTATAGGGTTCTGCTGCATCACACCATGCCTTGCAGAACTTCCTTGCTCAAATGCCTCTGACTCAAATCCCTACCTGAAAGTCTTCTCTAGAGGTCTGAGTGCCTCGCCTCCTAGTCCGGCTCACTTAGTAAAAACTACTAATTGTCAGTCTGGAAGTGAGCTGGCTCTCAATTCCTGGTTAATTAAAATTAGGCTTTAATTTTTAGATTTAATATTATATCTACATAGTTGATGCTCAGTGAGTATTTGTCAAATGGGTTAAAGAATAAGTGAAGCATTGAAGGCAAGATTGGGTTTGCCTTTCCTGAGATTGTTGTTGTTAGCTGCCATCGAGTCAATTCCAACTCAAAAGTCCTAGGAAATTGAGATTAGAATTTGCTAGAAATTATCCTAGGTAAGTGCAGGAGCGTGCTTTGGCTTGCAGACCACTCGCTGTCTCATTTTAACCATTTTCAGTCCCATCATGCACTTCACACACCATCCGTCTCTCATCTTCGGGGATAATTTACTCCCAGATTTAGAATTGCACTAGATACGTCAATAGGTCCTTTTATTCAGCTATACACGGGATTGTCAGGGATATGCCATTCCCAGTGGGCTCGCTCCTCACCTGCTGAGGAGAGACCCTGCCTCCAAGGGCACATCCATCACAACCCCAACTTCTCAGCACCAAACTGAGTTTGTTTTTAAGAGGAAGCTGCATGGCCCCTCAGCAGCCTGGTGTTAGGTGTGTGACAGTACAAAGCAGAATATTCTCAGTTGCATGACTCAGGAGCTGCCCTGGCAACCACCAGGGAAATGCTAGGCGGTCCTAATAGGAGAACAAGGTCTGGAAATGCCAGCAGAATAAAGTGACTGGCATAGAGGGATATATTTTTGGCAGCTCTTGCAGTAGTCAGGGCTGGGACACAAGGAGAGAAGTGACTGCATGAAGGTGACACAGGTAGAGAAGCTAAGGTCCTGTCATGATTCAGAGTTCCAGCTGTATCTAGGTGCTGTCAGTGGACAGGAGCACCAACCCATACTGACCCCCAAGTTGGAACCTTCCCAGGAGCCTAAGAGAAGAGGTGAAATTTCTAAATACAGGCCCCTCCAGCCTCTGGGGTCAGAATCACAGTGGTGAAGGTGAAAATGCAGGTTTCCAGGACTGAACTCAGAATCTATGGGTGTGGTGCTTGGGATCTGCCTCTGTATGAAACCTGCAGAGGGTATGTTTTTCCTAATCTTCTCACTCTGCGGGGCTCTTGCTGTAGACAGACTGCCAAGCATCAGGAATTTTCAACCAAGCATGTGGCTGGTCAGTGCATAACGTTAAGAGGCGAGTTCTGTGCCCAGGCATTTATTGAGTAATTCTAGAATACAGGCACTGCTGTAGGTCTTGAAGACAAATACATATGAATATACGTCATTGGTCATAAGGAGAGCCGATGGACATAGGAAGTTATCAGCCCAAGGCACTGTCACAACTGGAAAGCAACTCCCAGCAAGCCCCCTGTTTGAGAAGGGCAGCCTAAGGATGGGGCTAATTCACAAACCTCTCAACTGAACTATCACAGGTCCTAAGTAGGGCTCCCAGATTTAACAAATAAACATATAGGACACCCAGTTAACTTTGAATTCAAGATAAACATCCTTTTTTTTTTTTTTTAATATATTGTTGGGTCCATGTAATATTTGGGATATACTTAAGCTATAACGTTCGTTAAGTGCTGTGGCGCTAACTGAAAGGTTGGTACCTAGAAACCACTCAGTGGCTCCATGGGAGAAAAGACCTGGAGATCTGCTTCCATAAAGATTACAACCTAGGGAACTCTTTGGGTCAGTTCTACTCTGTTATATAAGGTCACTATAAATCAGAATCAACTCGATGGCACACAATGACAACAACCTAAAATTCTAATTTGTCTGGGTGCCCTGTATTTTATCTGGCAGCCTTACTCCTAAACCTATTCAGGAACACTTGTCCACCAGATCAAGACTGTCAAACTTGGATATCTGCTTAGCCTAAGTTGACAAGAGTAGAGGCCAAGGCATATACCCTATTCGTCTTTGCCTTCCTTAGAAAACCTAGGGCAGCACTCAGCTTTAGTAGATACTAAGGGAGTCAGCATTGAATGGTTCTTATTCAGATGAGGCTGAGCTGACCACTTGTGAGTGTAGGAGGGGAGAGCCCAGCTAGCAGAGCTGACAGCCATGGGTACAGCTCCTCACATTCACTGTAGTGAGTGCCTCCACCGTCCCGTTGCCCATGCACTCAATCACTTGAGAGATGAAATGGTCACAGGCAGGGCCTGAAAGCTCTATCTTACAACCTGAATGTATCAATTTCTCTTACTGCTTTTGCTAGCTTCACGTGAGCAAACCTCACTTCAAATAATATATGAGTTACTGGAGAGATTTTGTAAATTAAATCACATTTCCCCACTGGTTAACTTGTTCATTTTAGACTAACATCTTCATTTGGGATTGATTTTTCCCACCAAGGCAAATTAGGTAATTGACTGTGCACAACGGAAGTTCCTATTTCAAGAAAGCTTTGTCAAGTGGAAAATCACTTTGGTTATTTCTTTCATTGTAGGTCCCTGCTTTCTTTAAGTTGGGGCACACCTGTTTCCAGGAAGTGATTTTTCAACAAGACAGCTTTGGCTTTTGTGGTAGTGTGCCAAGGAACTTTCAAGAGACCGTGTTCTTTTCCTTTGATTTTTTTCTTCTAAATTGCTACCCAGAGGAAGATGTTAACAGGAAGGAAAGAGTAGCAGCCTTCTACAGGTAATTAGTGAGTCCATGCTGTCTGCTTTATTTAATTCCACTATGGCTCCCTGTTTATGGTTATTGGGGATTTCTTGGCAATGTTTAAGAGGAAAATCACTCAAAGCTCTTTGCTTATCACAGCAGCATTTTGACTTTGCCTAAGCAGTGCCCCATGGCCATCTGAATTAGTCATTTCTCATCGTCCACCTTTAGGCAAAACCAAAAACATATTGTTGTTGAGTTGATTCTGACTCACAGCAACCCTATAGGACAGAGTAGAACTGCCCCATAGGGTTTCCATGGAGCAGCTGGTAGATTTGAACCGCTGACTTTTTGGTTAGCAGCCTAGCTCTTAACCACTGTGCCACCAGGGCTCCCCCTTTGGGCAAGCTATTATTTGGTTGCTGGGTGGGAAAATCCATCCCTAAAGAAGTTGATTCCAGCCCCAAAGCACTTGATAATCAGAGTCAAGACCACAGATTCTTAAGCCTCTTTCTCCCTCTGAGTAAGCACATTTATCAACTTTAATCAGACATAGTGGGATGTACAAAGATCAAAATACAGAAAAATTTGTTTCCACTTATGAAGCCATCCCTGTGTTTTAGACAGAAGTATTCAACCCTGGTATCACAAAAGAATCGCCTGTTGTTTTAAGGTGTCATCAAGTTGGTTCTGACTCATAGCAAACTTAGGTACAACGGAACCAAACACTGCCCACTCCTGGGCCATCCTCACAATCATTGTTATGCTTGAGTCCATTGTTGCAGCCACTGTGTCAATCCATCTCGTTGAGAGTCTTTCTCTTTTTCACTGACCCTGTACTTTACCAAGCATGATGCCCTTCTTCAGGGACTGGTCACATGGGGTCACTATGAGTCAGACTCACTTGATAGCAATGAGTTTTTTTTTTTTTTTTGGATGTTCTGCTAGACCCTTTAGAGACTACTCTGATCCTTTCTGAAAATCTAGGCATTTGGCTGGAAAGGCTGCTTCCCGGTATGCTTTGTAACTACAGGTTTTGCATGTTTAAATGGGGAAAAAGAGATAGAATAAGAGTGGGCTGTTTTCCTTGAGTATTTTATGGTGGGAAATTTTTATTTTAGGCAGTTTCTCAAATAAAGCTTTTCATCTGTGCTTCGTGATGCTGCATTCTGGGAATGGTGCATTTTTGCAGGAGTTTTTGCCAACTCCACCCCTTCCCGACCCTGAACTTGCTGATCCAGTTGTAGTGTGGTCATACAGGTCTACACAGGCTCACAGCTGACACAGCCCTGACCAGGGCACTGCCATGTTTGGAAGCTTTAGCTTCTTATGGCTTGTGGGTTTTATCCACCTGTACTGACCCCACAGCAGTTCACTTTTTCCTTTTCTTTTTTTTGGAGAGAGTGGCTAGAAGAGGAAACAAGCAATTGGGACTTATTTCAGATGTATAATTGCCGTGAGTAGGAAAGAGAGCTCAGTTGGCTGAGCTCTGTGCATCACAAGTTATGTTTGATTTAGGGGATTAAATTTAAACCTTATACCTGAAAACATATAAAAACACAGTGACCATGTTTTCTTAACCCCAAATTGTATCCCAGTCTAAAGATACCTATTTTTTTTTAATTATATGAACAGTCTTCAAACAGCATAAGGATTAAACCATATTGAGTTTTATATTAAACAAATTATTGTGCTGAAAATAAAACTATTTAAAACCATGACTTTTAGGAAACATGGGCTACTATCTCTAGCCCTGGAAGCCACAGGGAGACTTGAAATTTCGTAGTTTGGCCAAGTGTGTCAAAATTGCCACCACTGGAGAGTAAGAGGGAGCTTGTTTACAAGGTGACCTTAGGTAATGGGGAAAATCTGGAAAAATTAATACTATATTTTTACACAAATAACACCCACCTTCTACATTTGTTTGCCAACCACACCCTCTCCCCGTGAGGTATTTTCATAATTTTTTGCTAATTTTTTTTTATGGGAACATGTAAAAAAAAAATTGAGGAAACCAGTGCTTATGAAAATACCTCATGGTGGGGGGAGAGTGCAGTTGGGCAACAAACATAGAAGGTGGGTGGTATTTGCATAAAAAGATGGTATTTACAGTAATTTTGGTTAACGATGATGAGATCACATTTAGCTGAGATTTCTTTAAGGTAGATAGTGTAGTATACCAGGCACATTCAGCTGTTTGGAGCTCTTGATTGGAGAAATGAATAATGCAGGCAGTGCCCAGGTTACATATGCGATCCGTTCCTGAGTGTATCGTTAAGAATTTGTAGGTAAGTAGAAACAGGTGCATATGGTTCGTATTTAGCCTTACTTTAGTGAGAGAAAGAGGAGCCGTGGAAGTGTGGTGGTTAAGAGCTATGGCTGCTAACCAAAAGGTTGACAGTTTGAATCCAACAGCTGCTCCTTGGAAACCCTATGGGGCAGTTCTACTTTGTCCTACAGGGTGGCTATGAGTCGGAATTGACTCGACAGCCATGGGTTTGTCTTTGGTTTTTTAGTGCAAGAAAAGTCTCAAATCCTTTTCAATGATTTAAAAGGTGCACGTGCAGCAAGTGAAAATGATTGTGATGAAGCATTTGTGGCAGTAAGGTTTGGTTCAGTTGTTTCAAGGTGAGGGCAAGTTTACATAACATTAAAGGGCAAGTATGAGTTGGCCATTAAGTCAGACATTGCTATCCTGGCGACTTACTGTACAAGAGAACCAACTAATGTTGCTTTGGCTGTCCCAAAGCAGCCTAGAATCTTTGCAAGAAAATGTCAGTTATTGCAGTGTCCAGTTGTAGAACGCAGAGGCATTCAGCAGATTTTCTGAAAACCAAAGCATTCTTCTTGAAAAATGTATTGCCACAAAGGTTGCATTTCTGGGTTCTGATGTTTTCTAACTTATTCAAAGAACTATTATGACATTAGGAACCTTCCAGACCTGCAGGACACTTCTCTTCTTCATGCTTAGTGACAAGAACACCAAAACCTCGTCAATTTGTTAACAATCTTTGATCCTGTTGTTTGAACTTTATTTCTGTGATCCTGGCAGTTCTTTAATCAGTGTTTGTTTACTGTCCGTTTAGTTGTTGGCAGAGCTTTGAACCAGTTCATTCTGGCTCAAACTCCTGCTGAGAATTTGCATTTCCACCCCCAGATATACTGAATCAGAATCTACACTTTAACAAGATCCCCAGGTGATTCTTATGTATAATTTTTGAGACCTCCTGTTCTACTAGTGGTTCTCAGAATTGGTCCCTAATCAACAGCATTAGCACAGCCTGGGAGCTTGTTAGAAATGCTCACTGGCCAGCATTATCCAGAGTCCTACAAATGTAAGTGGTTCAGTCTTTGTTAATTAGGTTATCTGATTTTTTTTTCTGGTGTCTAATTTTGTTTGAGACTTCACAGTGCTTCTAAATTTATATATGTAAACAAACAGGGACACGCTTTTCTTCAAGTCATTTATTAGAATCAAAATTAGGAAGAGTTTCTGACCTTCATACAATTGAGCTGATGAAAGCTGGGTGTTGAGAATGTTCACAAGTGTCTCAGCAGAAAAAGGAATTCGCATTCTCTTCTAATTGTGCAGGCTTGTTTTAGTTTTGAAAAGCTGTTGATCATTGAGTGAATGTCTGCCAATTGGGGATATGACCTCCCACTGTTAGGTTTTGGAAATAATCTCAAGAATGCAGTGCAATGTCCACTTAAAAGCTCATAGGTAGTTTATTATAGTACATTTTCTTTACGAAGTGGGAGGAAGCGATCAACCATGATATCTTATGGATATAAATGAATTTGGTTTAGGGCCTGAAGTTTAATACTGGACAATTATGTTATAGGACACTCGAGATGTGGGCATTGTATTAGTTTCCTATTGCTACTATAACAATCACCACGATTTTAGTGGCTGAAAACAACACAGATTTATTATCTTGCAGTCCTGGAGGTCAAAAGTCTACAGTGGTCAGCAGGGCTGCATTCCTTCTAGAAGCTCGAGGGGAGAATCCATTTCCTTGGTTCTAGAGATTGCCCACATTCCTTGGCTCATGGACCTGATCACTCCAACCTCGGCACATTTCCTTCTCTGGTGCTGTTATTTTTAGGTGCCATGGAGTTGATTCCATCTCATAGCAACCCTATATGACAGAGCAGTACTGCTCCATTGGGTTTTCTTGGCTGTAATCTTTACGGGAGCAGATTGCCAGGTCTTCCTTCCATGGAGTGGTTGGTGGATTCAAACCACTAACCTTTCCGTTAGCGGCTGAGTGCTCAACCATTGTGCAACCAAGGATCCTTTCTCTGACTCCTTTTTTCCTCTTATAAAGACCCTTGTGGTTACATTGGGCCCACCTGGATAATCTGGAATAATCTTCAAGATCTTTAACTTAATCACATTGACAAAACCCCTTTGCCATACAGGGTAACATATTCACAAGTTTCAGAGATTAGGAGAAGGACATCACTGGGGCCATTATTCTGCCTAGCATACACATAGGCATCATAAAACCCATTGCTGTTGAGCAGATTCCAACTCATAGCAAACCTACAGGACAGAGTAGAACTGCCCCATAGGGTTCCCAAGGAGCAGCTGGTGGATTCAAACTGTTGACCTCTTGGTTAGCAGCTATAGCTGTTAACCACTATGCCACCAGGTTCCTTAAGCATCACAGATAAATTAATTTACCTTTTCTGATCAATTTTTTCTTATCGGCTTTCCTGCAAAGCTGAAAGAGTTAATATAGCTACCATCTGCAGGTATGGACTGTAAATTTGTAAATTCTGCAGCAAGACCTTCTATGAGAATAAGGCAGTAGCCCTGCTGGTGCTGTGGAATCTTCTCCATTCAAGGGAAACTTCCAGAAGGCACCAACATTGATGTCGTCTCCTTTTCCAACAAAATCTTGCAAATGTAATATGTAGCTCACTACATAGAATCAAATGCTGTTTGTGGTACATTTCTAAATGCCAGGGCATTGGAATGAGGCAGCTAAGGGTGTAATGCTGTACAAGTTCCTTATTTTCATTCAGCCCCAATTTCTGTATCTGAAAATCAGAGAGGAGAACTTTCAGAAGTTGTGCTGTGCAGTTAGGAAAATAAAAGTATGTAAAGTGCTTACTACATGCCTGGCATGTAGCTGTTGCCCAGTGAATGGTGGTAGTGGTAGAGGTTTACAATAGGCCTGCCCTTGCTGTGGCCTGCAGAGAACACCACGGGCAGGGCAGAGAGTACTGCAAACAGGAGAGCTGCAAGTACAACCTGAAAGGCCAAAGCCATTCCCACGTTAAAAAATGAGGCCGACCACCAGCATTGTGCAAAGGAAAGCCTCCATGGAATTCTGCACTTACACTGAGCTCTAAGCAGATACAAAGTCTGAGAAGTTGGTAGTAAGACTCAGAAACAGGATGGCAAACCTCAACATGGATTGTGACCTTCTCAACATCCTAGAAAAGGAGCATTAGAAGAGGAGTCTAGATTGCTCAGAGCATAGGCAATTTCTTTAGCCATGCTGGCTACAGCTGACCACTGATCCTTTGTAACGTGTGTTGTTGTTATCGTTGTATGCCATTCAGTGGGATTCTGACTCATAGCAACCCTGTAGGGCAGAGTAGAACTGCTCCCAGGGTTAAGCACTCTGCTGCTAACCAGAAGGTTGACAGCTCACCCTAGATGCTAAGCCTGCCAGCCACTTAGCAGGAGAAAGATGTGGCATTCTGCTTCCATAATGATTTACAGCCTTGGAAACCCTATGGGGCAGTTCTACTCTGTCCTACAGGTTCACGATAAGTTGGAATCAACTCAGTGGCAGTGGATTTTTTCTTTTGAAACCTTTATGGGAGCAGATTGCCAGGCCTTTTCTCCCATGGAACCCCTGAGGGGGTTCGAAATGCTGACCTTTCGGTTAGTATCCGAGCACTTAATCATTTTACCACCAGCGTTCCTTAATCATTTGCTTGCTGACTTACTCTTTTGTAACAGAGAATAGCATCCCATCCCAGAGTGTGGTTTCAGCTTTATCCTCAATAAACCATTTTATTGTCATCCTAATTTTAAAAATCTCCAGGTGTTATTATATATATGAATTTGAACCAAGTGCATTCTACCTACTAAAAGCACTAATGTTCACTGAATATTTACTCTGTCAGTTGCAAGTATCAATTGCATAAAATATGGTTTATTATCTATGCCTTGCAATGAATCTATTATTCTAGTAATACTATTATTATCTTCATTTTACAAACAGCAAAGCTGAGACTTCTAGAGTGTGAAGAACTTGCTTAATTTACATAACTTATAACTAGTGGAACCAGGAATCCAACCTGGATCTGCCTAACTAGATTCTGATGCCTAAAGGTAGAGAAACCAAGTGATGATGAAATAATATCAGAGCAACTATTACTAAAGTATAAATCCATAAGTGGAAATAGAACAAGTTGCAGAACTATATGTAGGCTATGACTGGATTTTTATAAATTAAATAAGAATGTGTACATGTATAATATTATGTATGTACCATGTTTATAATAGACACACATATATGTGCAATATATATACACATATACATATTTTAATGGTTTTTAACATTTTTTTATGAAACTGATGAAAGCTATGGTACTTTTTCCTTAACAATGCATATATGCCCATGTACACAAAATTTCACACACAACTTCAAGAAGTTCAAGTTAGGAATACCTAATATATATGTATCCTGTATAAAGAAAAATCTGGGAAGATAATACACCAAACTGACCATCATACTCTTTAAGATATGGAACTAGAAAATATTCTTCACGCCATCTTTTATGGTTTTCTGTATTGGTTGAATTTGTTTTCAATGAGCATGTATTATTCCTATAGTCAAATTAAAAAACTGTGAACTATTATATATGAAGTCCAGTTGTTTCAAATTTAAAGTGGATTCGCTGCTTGGTTTCCTCCTGATGGACAGGCTTCTAATTTTTCCCATGTCGTAGCCCAGAGATGATTGATGGACTTCTGAAAAAATTCAAAGAACACCTTGGCAAATGTACTAAATATGGGATATTTTGCCCAAAAAGAATGTTTCCTAAAAGTTAAGAAGTAGCTAAAACTAAGGAGACGTGGGGGCAGGGGAACCATAAAGAGCATTTTTCACAGCATTATCAGTGTTGCCCACTGTGGATGCTCTGCGTGCATGACACTTTCAGTAGGATTTTTAGGGGACAAGCAAAGTGCTCTTTATGGCTCATGAATGTGTACTCTGTAAGAACTGAACAGGAAATGAGGTTAATGCTTACATTGCAGAGGAAAGAAGCAGAAGTATATGGTAGGAGAGACCTGTATCCTAAGCAAATTATCCTTGGGCTGTTGCTAGAAATGACCTCTTAATCCTCATTTCAACTCAGTCTGGCACTAATTGAAATAGCTGTTTCCAGGGTGCCCTGATGTTTAAATGAAGGAGTTTCCTTATGCTCTTGACCTACTCATTAGTGTGGTCCCTGCAATTTGAGGTGTCAGGATGCAATCTTACATAAGTAACATTGGGTTTGGAAGACACTTTATCTCCACATTCCAACTCCCCTCCCCACATGCACATCCCATCACTCTTCAGTGCAGGGAGTTTTCACACAGCTCTATCATCACATCTTATTGTGAGCACAAAGATGCCAGAAGCATTTTTCTCTTCACCAAGAAAACTGTGTGAATTTTTAAATTATGCATGTATTTGAAAGGAATTTATCAATATTGCAGCCCAATTTATTCTTGGTGCAATCCGGATTTCTGTGCATGTTAAGGTTTGATAATAGCTGTAGACCCCAGTAGTTCTCATTCCCAAGGGCAGCAGTGAGCCTCTTCCCAGAGAACCCCATCTCCAGGACATTGGCACCCTCAGTTTAATGTAGCAACCACAGGAGCTGCAAATATTTATGATGCTCCCTGGATCCAGGCCAGTTTACAAAATAAGAAAATGCAAGACTTCTTCCCACTGCCCTGCCCAATCTAGAAATAGAATATCCACGGCTACTATTTGTTCCTCTCCTTTCCTTTTGGACTACCTGTGATGTAAATACCATTTGCATAGAGTGCTGGGTATAAAAGTCTATATTAGGATGTCTGTCTTATACACGTTGTTCCCAAAGATTGGGCCCAGAGAAGGGCATATATCTCTTTACATGCTGTTCTACATGATTAGGAGCTTTCTACATAGGCTGATGAGAATCCTGACAGTTAACATTGGCCTGGTGCTTTCATAGATGTCATCTCACAGCAGGAGGTAGGCTCTATTATTAGCTGAATGAGAGGCAATATACTGTAGTAGTTGAGTCCCCACTTTCAAGTTAGAATAACCTGGATTTAAATCCTGACACTGCCACTTACTGGCTGTGGTTTTGGAAAGTTTCTCACTCGCTCTTCACATCTGTTTCTTTGCATGAAAGATGGAGGTATTTATACCCACATTGCAAGATAATTAGGAGGATTAAATAGGTGCTCCATGAATGACAGGTAATGATGTTATTAACATGCTGTTATCTCATTTAAAAAATAATAATCTTCTCTTGACCCCTCTTCTCATGCCAGAAACTGCTCCACTTTATTGCACCCTGTTGGAGCAAAGCTCTTCTGAAGAGGGCCTCTACTTACTGTCTCTGACTTCTTGTCTCACATTCATTCTTTTTTTTTTTTTTTTTGGTACCTGATTTTTTGTTGTTGTTGTTGCTGAAAATATTCATAGCAAAACATACACTGATGCAACAATTTCTATATGTACAATTCAGTGACATTGATTACATGCTTCAAGTTGTACAACTGTTCTCACCCTCTTTTTCCAAGTTGTTCCTCCCCCATCAACATAATCTCACTGCCCCCTAAAGTTCTTATCTAATTGAATTGCTGTTGTCAATTTGATCTCAAATAGATACTTCTTAAAAAGGCACAATGCTCAAGGCAGACATTCTTGACTAATTAAGCTAAGCAGTTGCTTGCTTGAAAGACTTCAGAGGGTATTTCTGGTTTAAGGTTTAAAGATTATCACAGGGCAATAGTTTTGGGAATTCATTCAGACTCAATGGCTCCAGAAAGTCTGAATCCCATGAGAATTTGAAATTCTGTTCCACACTCACATTCACTCTTAAATCTGCTCCATTTGGGCCTTGGCCCATTTCTCCATTGATAGTTTTCTTGTCAAGGTCACCAATGACCACCACATTGCTCAATCCAATGTATTTTTCAGTCTTCATTGGCCCATTAGCAGCGTTAGTAGATCACTCCTTCCTCCTTGACACAATTTTTCCCTCCTTGCCTCCCAGGACTTCATATTTCCTTGGTTTTCTTCTATTTCAAATGTTGTTCCTTCTCCGTCTCTGTTGCTGAGGTCTCTAAACTTTAGGTATTGCGGGAACCCAGTACTCATTACTTGTGCCTCTTACCTGGCAACATTTGTTCCCTCAATGATCCCACCCAGTCTTACGGCTTTAAATACCGTCTTTGTGCTTATGATCCTCAAATATATATTACCAGTCATGAACTCAATCCTAATTTACAAACTCTTACCAACTGCCTATTTGACATCTCTGCTTAAATATCTAATAGGCATCTCAAGAACAGCATGTCCAAAAATTAATCTTTTGGAAAAAGTAACTACCTGCACCTTTATTTCCCCTGTCATTGGTTGGCAGATGCATCCTTCCAGTTTGACTCAGATCAGAATCTTCAGAGTCATCCTTGACTCCTTTCTTCCTCTCACATCCCACATACAACCTGTCAGAAAATCCTGTTTATTCTACCTACAAATGTATCGTGAATTCAACTATAGCTTACCACTTCCATTGCTACTACCCTAATTTGAGCCATTATCATTGCTTGAGGAGACTTACATCAAACACTGTTTTTAGTTGCAACCCACTGCCACCAGCACTCCTAATCTCCTTTACTCTGCTCTGTTTTTTACCTTTTATCCATAGCATTTATCACCTTCTAATATACTGTATAATTTCCTTATTTATTCTGATTGTTGTCTGTCTGCCTCTGGTACCATGCAAATGCCTAGGACAGTGCCTGCTATATAGTATGCATATATACAGTATATAACTGGTGTATGAATTACCATTGTAAAGATGAAGAAACAGAGGCTTAGAGGAATTAAGTGATTTGTCAGGGTCATACAGTTAGTAAGTACTGAAGCCATCCTAAGACAGTACTTAACTGAGTCCCAGGAAAGAAACACTAATGTTAGGCGAGTTTCTGCGTTACTGCTCTAGGGCATCTGTTTTTCATTTTTTTTTTTTAAAAGTAGACCTTGTCTGGATAGCAATGTCTGTAGAAAAGGGCTAATTTATAAAAATATGCTAGACTGTAGGCTAACATTTATTCTCTTATTCTTCTCTGTGCCTTCCAGTCATCTGATAAAATACCCTTGTTTTGAAATTTTTTCACCTTTCAGAAATTAATAAATTAATGTTATATTCCACCCCCCCCCCCCCCTTTTTTTTTTTGTAGCTCTTAAGAAGCCAAGCTGAGCATCTCTTTGGAGCTTCCTCATAAGTTAATCCATTTATCCTCTTATACTGCTTATAAACCAAACCAAACCCATTGCTGTTGAACCGATTCTGACTCATAGCAACCGTATAGGACAGAGTAGAACTGCCCCTTAGGGTTTCCAAGGAGCAGCTGGTGAATTCAAACTGCAGACCTTGTAGTTAGCAGCCAAACTCTTAGCCACTGTGCCACAAGTCCTATGCTACTTATACATGATATTAAATTATTTCACAAGAGCAAATGGGATTTTTATTTTTGTATCATCATTCACAAATATGAGATGAACACTTTATGAGGCCTCTGTGATAGGGCAGGAGAAATAAAGAGGCATCCAGAAGCTCCTGGTCTGTTAGGGGAAATGAGGTATGTATTAGTTAAGATATTGGTTTAGCTGCTTTATCAGAGACTAAATAACAGTGGCTTAAACAAGATGGAAGTTCTCTCTTCTCCTCTCATCCTGGCAAGTAAGCAGTCAAGGGAGAGGTCATCTGGGACCCAATTCCTTCCATATTGTTGTTCCACCATCCCCTTCTATGTTGTTTTCATCCAGATTCATCCAGATGGTAAAACTTGGCTCATACCTCCACATACACATTCTAGGTCCTGGAAAGGGGGAAGGAGAGAAAAGAGGGCAAGTGACCTCCTTTTAAAGTTATAATCCAAAAGTTGTACATCTCACTTCTTACTCATATTCTGTTGGCCAGAACTTAGCCATATGGCAATACTTAAGACAAGCCAGGCAATGTAGTCTGAAGGGCAACCACATGCTCAGATCAAGGGATTATATTACTAAAAGGAAGAAGGGGAGATTAACAATTAGTGGACAAAGAAAAATCCCTACTTGGCAGTATATGTAAATATCTCTGTCTCCAACTAAATAATAAAGCTTTAAAGGGCAGGGTTGCGTCTTACACTCCCAGCACCTTGCACATTATAAGTACTTAAAATATGTTTATTGATTAGGTGATTTGGTTAATGCACTTTCATCCTAGAGATCTTGTAGAGAGTTTTTATTGTAATGCCAAAAACAAACACTGCTCAATCCCACAGCAGATACTGCAGAGAAGTAAATGTCAAAGGGTAGCATAGTGATAGATAGGTTCTCTGTACACTTACACGCCTCTGCATTCTAAGCTAGAGAGGCCACCTGTAGTGAACAGATGCAGAAGATAGACTCTGATTTAATGGCTTTGTGTTCCAGCCGATTGGCTTCCTCATTAATGCACCCAGAGATTAAGCTACTTGCTCTAGCAAATTTGCTGACCTAATTTCGAGAACTAAAAGCCAGAGCTAAATGTGGTTTCATGGCATACCACATTCCTTTCTTAATTCATCATGCTTCATGGGAACCAGGATCTCAGGCTTCCCCTCCCCCAGGTAGCTGTTAAGCTGGTAGGATTGTTCTCTCTAGTCCATAAGGAAATGAAAACGGATCTTGCTGGAGGAAGCAAATAGAGCACCAGTAGAGCGTCCTTTCCCTTGAATCTGAGCGTCTGTTCTATCTTTTCACAGCTCCCATGAGGAAAGGGACAGAACATAAGTTTTGAGCTATAAAGGAAAACCCCATTCATTTGTACTCTGCTAACTGAAAATTTATGATCATTTGACCTGAGTTGGCCCTGGGTTTATATCTATGATGCCTTTGAAGAAAGGCTAAACTGGGTAAATAAATATGGATTGTAAACAAGCATGTAAAGGGTGATGTTTATCATATTTGTGGGAGCAAACCTACATGAACTATTTTAATTTCAACATCTACTGCTAATGTGAAATGAAATACAGATTCACTAACAGAGGGAGCAGCCATAGCTCAGTTTGAAAATGTATGGTTAATGGAATGTTAGTTGCTCTATGGGCTTAAAAGAAACAGACTATGCTCTATGATCCTGGAATTTCACTAATGTGCACTGCCCTTCGTCCATGTATCTGAATTAACAAGCAGTTGGCTGCGTCTGGTTAAGATACCCAGACACTCTCCGGCAACCTCAGACTTTCCTAATCCAGATGTCAGGTTGCATTTATTTTAGGGTGAATGGAGACCCCTTTCGCTTCATGTTGTCTTCTGTCCTTCCCAGAATATTCAGCAGTACGGCCTTTGGCCAATCATTTTCCTCTTCCTAATGTGGAATGCTCTGAGTGGCTTCATGGAAAGGCTACTGCTCTTCTGGGCCCCCAGCTGTCTCTTGTTTTCAGCTGCTTAAGAGTCTGCTGGCCTGGAGGTGAAGCCACAGAGTGATAAGCATTGTAAAAATAAAGCCCGTTGCTAGCCAGGCCAGCCAAGCAGTGTGGGAGGGGTGGAAAATCTGGGTGATGTGTTCTTGGCATGACAAATTGTTAATATCTGAGGCGTTCCACTGGGAGAAAGGGGGTGAGATGTTCTCTAACCAGGCCTAATCTGTGTATTATCAGTTGATAGCTCTTAGAGAATCATGTCAGAACCAGACTAATGGGACTGAAGCCATGACCTTGGGTCAGCTGTATTACTGGCCACCATCTTGACTGACACCATGGAGTCTGGTGTGGTCTTGGAAACCTCAGTATCAGAATGAGGAGTGCTTGCTCTTCATGGAGCTACTAAGGGAGAGTCAGTGTTGGATATTGTTTAATCAGGGATCAGCTGCCCTTGGGGAATCTCTGGGTAGTGCAGTGGCTAATGGACTTAGCTGCTAACCAGAAGGTTGGCAGTTGGGGTCCACCAGAAAAATTTCAGAAGAAAGGCCTGGTGATCTACTTCAAAAAAATCAGCCATTGAAAACCCTGTGGAACATAGTTCAACCGTGACACACATGGGGTCACCATGAGTTGGAATTAACTCCACAACAACTGGTAGCCCTTGGGAATTGTGACTGGTCAATTGAAACTTTGGTGATTTTTCTGGTCTTCGTTGGGGATGTATATCTAGCTTTATAGTTCACTGCACTCCGCCCTCTATAACTCTGTCATAGATGAATTAAAATAAGAGTAGAAAAGAATGCATTGCTCTCCCAGCCCTGAGAGCAGGCAGATCCATGGTACGCTCTCAAGCCCTACCTTGAATTTGGTCTTTGCAGAAAAAAGTGTCATTTTTTTCATTTAATGTTTGAAAGTTTCCCCTGACTGTGTACAAGGAGGTTAAAGGCAAATTCCTATCTGTTTCTCTTTCACTGTCTTTCTCTTCCTCCTCCTCCTCCTCTTTCCCTCAGTTTCCTTGTCTTTAAGGATACTGCCAATCCTTCTGGCATGTTGCCTAGGCTTGAGGAGAGAGAATCTTTGTAAAAATTTCTCCTAGCCATTGGCATGGAAGTACTATATAAATCAGCAAGACACTTTGTTGTAAAACTTTCTCATCCTCAACATTCACTACTGTTTCATTTTATGAATGCTCCTTTGTCTTCTGAAAAGCGTTTCAGATTAAGCAATGCTGTTATTGAAAATATGGGAGATTACTGCTTATATGCTTAGCTGTTTGAATTGCAGATGGTTGCCCTGAATATTACAATGCCAGGTTTCCATAAGTGAGTTAAAATGTTAATTTATGAAGTAAGCTGGAGATGGAAGTGGAGATTCAGCTTCCCTATTATCTAATTGAGCCATTGGATTTGTACTTTCTAGGTAAATAAGCTCTGTGATCTACATGTGGCTCAACTATCAGATTCAATTTGGAATTGCGTTTTTCCCTATTATTGAGGACATAGATTCAAATTCAGTTACAGGAAAAAAAAACTAAACAAAACCATGAAATATTCAGACTATGCTGGGCACTGGAAATACACAGATATGTAAGAACCAGCCCTGCTATTGAAGGGTTCATAATCCTGCGAGGGAACTCTCATCTGTAACAGAACCTGTACTGTAATGTGGTGAGCGCCATAATAGAGGTACATGCACAGAGCCAGAAACATGTTGGTGGAGGTGGGGTGGAGAGTAGGGGAGTGAAAAAGGATTGGGGTTGGGGGCTACAGGGGAGGAGCACATGGTAGGTAAGAGCACTAGATCTTTAGAGGCAGATATATGGGTTTAAATCCTAGGTGTCCCATTTATTAACTGCGCGACCTGAACAAGTTACTCAATGAATTAGTACCTAATTTTTATTATTATTGGGATTAAAAGAAATACTAGAATGTTACATAATGTGCTCAAGGCAGTGTTTGACAGCTGTAACATGCTCCTACTCCTTCTTCTTTGGAGAAAAAGTCACTGGGGCTAGTGATTGAAACCCCTCTCTGAGCATGCTTAGTAACTGATAATCTGTAATTGGAGGGCAAGCAGTCAATTTAGGCTTTACTTGATGGGAGTCTGGGCAGTATGAGTAAGGGGAGTGGAGGCTGAGAAGTCAGGAGGCGTCAACATGTGGAGCAGGAAATGTTCAGAAGAGCGTGCTCCTCTCTGTGGTTAAAGCAGGAGTGTCTGAGGGGAGGGTCAAGGATGACTTTAGAAAAGGCAGATTGGGGCCAGTTTGTGAAGCAATTAGTAATGTCAGCATGAAGGATTAGACTTGGCATTAAAGCCAGTGGGGAGTTGTTGGTGTTTGGGAGCAAAAAAGTGGCATAGAGAGATGTGCTTCTAGAGAACAGCCCCTCCGATAGCTGTGTGGGGAATGGTCTAGAGGCAAGACTAGATCAGTTAGGAAATGAGCACACTAATGCCAGAAGAAACTATTTTCACATTCACTACACCAGTCACTGTTGAAAGCCTATTGTGACTGGCACATTGCCAAGTACAAATGAAGGCAGAGCCTAGTCAAGGATAATAATCGTAAGGATAGAGAAAGAGGGACAATACAATAATTTGTTTCTGAGGTACAATTGATAAAATTTGGTGACCATCTGGAAGTGGGAGCTAATGAAGATGGACAAATGAAAAATCGTTTCACAGAAAAATGAGATTTTTTTGGAACACTGAAATTCAAAATACCTTGTCGGAGCTAGGAAGGAGAGACAGCCATTTTTCTTCTTGTCCTTCTCCTCCCCCTCCTTTTTCTTATTCTTTGGGGAAAAAAATCATTGAAACCATTGATTGAAACCCCTCTCTGAGCAGTCAGTCTAGAAGCTCTTTGAGTTAGGTCATGCTCTGTATTAGCTTCTGGAGAGAATATGAGAATTGCATGAATTGTGAGCAAATAATGAACAGTGTTGGCCAATATTCTCAGGGTTCCCCATGGAATCTTGAATGTTTAACTGACTTCTTTTTAAAAGAGAGACTAGCACTTGACTTTGAAATATTGTTTTCATGTTGAAGTGGAAATGTTATGAGAGGCAATATTAAATAATGGAAAATATGAGGTTATTTGATGAGAGGTTGAGGATGGGATCTGAAGGTCATCTTAGGTAAACAGTCAGAGTGAGTGGTGGTGTGTAAATATCGACATGAGACCCAGGAGGAAGCAGGAGAGAAAAAGAAAAGAGATTACAGCATGGGATGGTTTTTGCTTATTGTCAAGATGTTGTTCGTAAAGAAATAATAAACTCTTAGAGAAAACAGAGAAATATGAGACTAAGGAGAAAGCTGCTATTGTCTTTGTGTTAATCCTTTCAAAAGTTATCAGGAACACCCTTGTTGGAAAGATGGCACAGATACCATGGCGTATTTATTGCCAGAGGTGAATAAGAGTCAATACCTTTATGTATTGCATCATAGAGATTCTGATAGGATAAATTTAGTAATAATGAAACAAAATGCACTATGATTCTTGAGGTCTCTTTCCAGCCAGATGTGCCTTTATAAAACAGCTTCTCTGATAGCTGTATGGGGAATGGTCTGGAGGCAAGGAAATCTCATCCAGCCAGATTCTCCTGTCAGATGCATATGTAACGAGTGAGAACTACTCCACAAACTGGGATACATATGAAGCCACATCCTGTTAATTTTTAGTTAATTCATTGGAACTCCCATACATCCTGTTACCAGGCATCATCTCTCTCTTGAGCTGACCCCTCTTAATTGTTCAAGAATCTCCAGGGTTCATTCAGTCCAAAGATGTTCCCTGACTTCCACTTGCTGAAGACTTATTGGTCTACCCTGCACTTGCCTCACCACAACACAGTGGTGATGTTGAACACTGCCCCCCCCCCCAGTCTGATAGCTACTACGTGCCCATTGCTGCAGGGAATCCTAGATGGCCTTGCTCTCCACTCAAGTCAAGAGGATGGTCTAACCAAGAGAATTTACCTATATGGCCACTGTCAGGGACACAGGCCAAGGGTGCTGAGTCAAGAACTCTTAATCATCTGCTGCCTCATGGCATCTTTTTCTTAGGTCCATTACCCAAAAAGTAGATCACCGTTTCAATTAAATCTTCAAAATAGAGGGTCTTGATATACTCCTCTTTGCAGACACTGGCGACAGCTAGCTCGACATTTACACTGATTAATGATCAGTGTTCTGATAAGCCCAAGATGATTTTCTACATTTATCTTGAGAAAAAAAAAAGGAAAAAGCAAAAATTCAATCTCTGGTAAGGAATTTCAGTTTTTTTTATAGTGTATTCAGGAGCTGTTTTAGTTCTTCTCCCCACCTCACTCATGACTCCAGAACTCGGGGTGGTTCAGGCTGAGCTTCAGGCTAGTATTTAACTTGTTGGGAATCTGTTGTGGCCACCACAAAATCTTTTCACTGGTAAGAGTACTCTGGTTTACCATGTGGCCCCTCATTCCCAATACATGTATATTCACGCATAACCTAAAGGCCAAAAGGTAAGTGGTTGACCATGAAAGATTTGCTTTTTTCTATTTTGCTGTTTGCAAAGGGGTGTTGATCTTTGTTGAAAAGATCTTCAGCCAAGAATAGCAGCAAGACATCATCAGCACATTACCATGTATTTCCCTGGCTTTTCAGAACCTATTACCCCATTTCTGGTAGCAGAGGATGTGTAACGTGTGCTGGAAAGAGCCTGCTGGAAGGGAAAACACTGAGACAAAGGAGAAGGGATTTTGAGACAAAGGAGAAGGTGGGGAGGATGGTGGAGAAAAAGGTGATGAGGTGCAGTGGGCATAGTACAGAAAAGCTTACTGTGCTTCGGTGATGGGTATGAACCCTGGTGGCTGTTTGATCCATCTTTATCCAAGGACAAATGTGCTGGGTACAGTTGACAGAGCAGTAGTAAACTGAGCTCTTGTTTGTCATGATTAAACTGGCCATATAATTTATTGTCCAAAGAGGAATATTTTTGAGTGTAAAAAGGAACATTCTTAATAATAAAGCCAGGATAACAGATATAAATGAGGAATGTTCAAAGCAAATCAGGACATATGGTCACCCTTAGCCATGATAGATCTATATTTTGAAGGTACTTTATCTTATAATCTAGATTTTACCTCTGAACAATACATTATCCTGATTGCTGTGAGAGATACAAAACAAAACAAAACTGTGCTACTTCAAGAGGCTGACAATCTGGTCGTGGAGGAAAGACTCATACACAAATAAATGATAACTATAGGATGTTGCAGGAAGGGCACTGGCCTTGGAGTCTGAAGACCTGTGTCAAGTCCTAGATCTGCCTTTACTGGGTGACCTTGTGCAAAGTACTTAATCTCTCTGAGCATCCATTTATTTTGGTTAATTGATTGATTGATTAGTTGGTTCATGCAATAAACATATGAGCTTGCATTGTGCCATAGTGGTCATGGTGGTAAAGAACATAACCTTTAGACAGAGACCTACCTGGTTCAAGTTACAGCTCTGTCACTAACTTTGAGACCTTGAACTAGTAATCTAACCCCTCTGAGCTTCAGTTTCCTTATCAATTGAATGGTGATAATAATACCTAATTCATAGAGCTGTAGTAAGCTATTATAAAATGAGGAAGTAAAGTGAGGTTTTGTATACAAAACATTTAACAGTTTCTGGTACATAGAAAAAGCTCCAGAACTGGTAACTATTGTTATTATTCCAGATACTCTACTAATTGCTGGACATGCAAATAAGAATTGGGGCGAGGGGTATTATGGAGGTGAAACAAGACTGTAGTGTCTACTCTAAACACCTTCTAAAGCTGTTAGGATGATCCATCAAGGACATTGGGTGGCAAAGCTTTGTATGCTGTAATACACTGAACAAAGGAAAGACATCACACTTATTACCAGTGGTTTGAGCATTGTCAAGATTCTTCCCTCTTCCCTGTATCTGTTAGGATGCTGTCAGCAGCAACTAAGAGATAACTCAACCCCCAAAGTCTTAAATTATAAAAATATACATTATCTCACAAAACAAGAGTTCCAGAGATGAAATGTTTCCAGGGTTGGCTAATGTAGTGATTTAATGATGCTATTAAGAGTCCATCCCCCATGTGTCTGTCAGTTTGTTGTACTGTGGGGGCTTGTGTGTTGCTGTGATGCTGGAACTATGCCACCGGTATTCAGATACCAGCAGGGTCACCCATGGAGGACAGGTTTCAGCTGAGCTTCCAGACTAAGGCAGACTAGGAAGAAGGACCCAGCAGTCTACTTCTGAAAAGCATTAGCCAGTGAAAATCTTATGAATAGCAGTGGAACATTGTCTGATATAGTGCTGGAAGATGAGCCCCCCAGGTTGGAAGGCACTCAGAAGATGACTGGGAAAGAGCTGCCTCCTCAAAGTAGGGTCGACCTCAATGACGTGGATGGAGTAAAGCTTTCGGGACCTTCATTTGCTGATGTGGCACGACTCAAAATGAGAAGAAACAGCTGCAAACATCCATTAATAATTGGAACCTGGAATGTATGAAGTATGAATCTAGGAAAATTGGAAATCATCAAAAATGAAATGGAACGCATAAGCATCAATATCCTAGGCATTAGTGAGCTGAAATGGACTGGTATTGGCCATTTTGAATCGGACAATCATATGGTCTACTATGCTGGGAATGACAACTCGAAGAGGAACGGTGTTGCATTCTTCGTCAAAAAGAACGTTTCAAGATCTATCCTGAAGTACAATGCTGTCAGTGATAGGACAATATCTATATGCCTACAAGGAAGACCAGTTAATGTGACTATTATTCAAATTTACGCACCAATGGCTAGGGCCAAAGATGAAGAAATAGAAGATTTTTATTGCTGCTGCAGTCTGAAATTGATCGAACATGCAATCAAGATGCATTGATAATTACTGGTGACTGGAATGCAAAAGTTGGAAACAAAGAAGAAGGATCAGTGGTTGGAAAATATGGCCTTGGTGACAGAAACAATGCCAAAGATTGAATGATAGAATTTTGCAAGACCAATGACTTCTTCATTGCAAATACCTTCTTTCACCAACATAAACAGCGACTATACACACAGACCTCGCCAGATGGAACACACAGAAATCAAACTGACTACATCTGTGGAAAGAGGCGATGGAAAATCTCAATATCATCAGTCAGAACAAGGCCAAGGGCCGACTGTGGAACAGACCATCAATCGCTCATATGCAAGTTCAAGTTGAAATTGAAGAAAATCAGAGCAAGTCCACGAGAGCCAAAATATGACCTTGAGTATATCTCACCTGAATTTAGAGACCATCTCAAGAATAGATTTGATGCATTGAACACTAGTGACCGAAGACCAGACGAGTTGTGGAATGATATCAAGGACATCATCCATGAAGAAAGCAAGAGGTCACTGAAAAGACAGGAAAGAAAAGACCAAGGTGGATGTCAGAGGAGACTCTGAAACTTGCTCTTCAGTGTCGAGCAGCTAAAGCAAAAGGAAGAACTGATGAAGTAAAAGAACTGAACAGAAGATTTCAAAGGGTGGCTCGAGAAGACAAAGTAAATTATTATAATGACATATGCAAAGGGCTGGAGATGGAAACCAAAAGGGAAGAACATGCTCAGTGTTTCTCAAGCTGAAAGAATTGAAGAAAAAATTCAAGCCTCGAGTTGCAATAGTGAAGGATTCCATGGGAAAAATATTAAATGATGCAGGAAGCCTCAAAAGAAGATGGAAGGAATACACAGATTCATTATACCAAAAAGAATTAGTCGACATTCAACCATTTCAAGAGGTGGCATATGATCAGGAACTGATGGTACTGAAGGAAGAAGTCCAAGCTGCTCTGAAGACATTGGCGAAAAACAAGGCTTCAGGAATAGATGGAATATTAATTGAGATGTTTCAACAAACAGAAGCAGCGCTAGAGGTGCTCACTCATCTATGCCAAGAAATATGGAAGACAGCTTCCCGGCCAACTGATTGGAAGAGATCCATATTTATGCCTATTCCCAAGAAAGGTGATCCAACTGAATGTGGAAATTATAGAACAATATCATTAATATCACACGCAAGCAAAATTCTGCTGAAGATCATTCAAAAATGGCTGCAGCAGTATATCAATTCAGGCCGGTTTCAGAAGAGGACATGAAACCAGGGATATCATTGCTGATGTCAGATGGATCCTGGCTGAAAGCAGAGAATACCGGAAGAATGTTTACCTTTGTTTTATTGATTATGCAAAGGCATTTGACTGTGTAGATCATAACAAACAATGGATAACACCACGAAGAATGGGAATTCCAGAACACTTAATTGTGCTCACAAGGAACCTTTACATAGATCAAGAGGCAGTTGTTTGGACAGAACAAGGGGATACTGATTGGTTTAAAGTCAGGAAAGGTGTGCATCAAGGTTGTATTCTTTCACCATACCTATTTAATCTGTATGCTGAACAAATAATACGAGAAGCTGGACGATATGAAGAAGAAAGGGGCATCAAGATTGGAGGAAGACTCATTAACAACCTGCGTTATGCAGATGACACAACCTTGCTTGATGAAAGTGAAGAGGACTTGAAGCACTTACTAATGGAGATCAAAGACCACAGCCTTCAGTATGGATTACACCTCAACATAAAGAAAACAAAAATCCTCACAAATGGACCAATGAGCAACATCATGACAAACGGAGAAAAGATTGAAGTTGTCAAGGATTTCATTTTACTTGGATCCACAATCAACAGCCATGGAAGCAGCAGTCAAGAAATCAAAAGACACATTGCACTGGGCAAATCTGCTGCAAAGGACCTCTTCAAAGTGTTGAAGAGCAAAGATGTCACCCTGAAGACTAAGGTGTGCCTGACCCAAGCCATGGTATTTTTAATTGCATCATATGCATGTGAAAGCTGGACAATGGATAAGGAAGACCGAAGAAGAGTTGACGCCCTTGAATTGTGGTATTGGCAAAGAATATTGAACGTACCGTGGACTGCCAAAAGAACGAACAAATCTGTCTTAGAGGAAGTACAACCAGAATGCTCCTTAGAAGCAAGGATGGCGAGACTGCGTCTTACATACTTTGGACATGTTGTCAGGAGCGATCAGTCCCTAGAGCAGGACATCATGCTTGGCAGAGTACAGGGTCAGCGGAAAAGAGGAAGACCCTCAACGAGGTGGATTGACACAGTGGCTGCAACAATGAGCTCAAGCATAACAACTATTGTGAGGATGGCGCAGGACCAGGCAGTGTTTCATTCTGTTGTTTATTGGGTCGCTATGAGTCGGAACCAACTTGATAGCAGCTAACAACAGCAATAACATTAAGAGTCCATATCTCACTCTGCCATTCCCAGGTATTTGTTGACTCACCTCAGGGTGACATCAGCCTACAGTGTTTCCAGGCATTACACCCTTACCATGTCAATGTCTAGAGGCAGAAAGAGGTTATCTTTTTTTTTTTTTTTAATCTAAGAAACCCTTCTCAGAAGCAACCCTTCCCTACTTGCAGACTTCCCTGTAAATCTCATTGGCCAATATTAGATCCCATGTCCCTTGCTAAAGCCAATTACTGGTAAGATAAAATTCATTTAGTTGGCTTACACTTATCAAGATCCATCCTTTTGGGGCTGGGGATCCTTCATCTTCCTTAGAAACATGCCCTCGAAGAAGGGGGAGAACATCTAAACAAAATCAAGTTTCTGTTAACAGAAAGGAGTAGGACATGGTTGCTGGGTCACCACCAAAAGTGTTTTCTACAGTCTTTGCATTTCTAGGCAGTCACTATGTTCTCCTAAATCTGCCTTAAAATATCATTTAAATCTACCCTGGTCTCTGTTCAGGTTCTTAACATATCCTGCCTAGACTCTTAGTTTCTTTTCCCTGGCCTAATCCCAAGTACTCACTGTTTCACTAAGCTGCCACTCAGCTCTTCATATGATGCAAGACTGATTATACTCTTTCCTAACTTAAAGTTTTTCAAGACTCAATTTGTATACAACCACCTCTTTGAAGATACTCCCAGATGTTTTATTTATACCTCTTCAATAGCCCTGATGAGGGAGAGCCTTGCATTAGAGTTACTTGTATAGGTTTTCTGTGTCTCCCAATATCTTTTCTGTCCAATATGGTAGCGTTGGCCACATGTGTCTACTGAGCACTTGAAATTTAGCTTGACCAGAATGAGATGTCTTATAAGTATGAAACATTTTTTGAATTTCAAAGATTTCGAACAACAACAAAAAGGAATGTAAAATATTTCATTAATTTTATATTGATTACATGTTGAAATGATAATGCTTTAGATAAATTTTGGTTAAAAAAATATATTATTAAAATTAATTTCACCTCTTTCTTTTCAATTTTTTAATGTGGCCACTAAAGCCACTTGCCATTGAGTTGATTCTGACTCATGGTGACCTCATGTGTGTCAGAGTAGAACTGTGCTCTAAAGGATTTTCAATGGCTGATTCTTTGGAAATAGATCTCTAGGCCTTTCTTCCAAGGCACTTCTGGGTGGACTTGAACCTTCAACCTTTCAGTTAGCAGCCAAGCATCTTAACTGCATCACCCAGGAACTCCCAAGTGACCAATAGAACATTTAAAATTATGTACATGCTCACATTTGTAACTCACATTCTATTTCTGGGAAGTAGATTGTTAAATTCTGAAGAGTCGGAGCTGCATCTTATTTATCCATTAATCATGAAGTCAGCTTCCTGTCTTCACCTCATGGTTCATTGGAGTAGGAACCGCATCAAAATGCTTTACTCTTTTAAAATAAATTCTAAGAAAAATATATTTGAAAGAACACAGGAACATTTTATGTTTTTTGTCTTCTGCTTCTGAATTTTTAATACATGGGTATCTTTTCTGTATTCTAACTAGTCCAAAGCTTCTTTGTAAATTTGACAGGTTTGGGATTAATTCTTTGTTACGGTTACTTCAAGGCACTATGCTGTTATGCAATGATCCCAATAGAAAGAAAAGAGAAACTAGAATTTAAAGATTTTGTTTAAATTTGCTTGTCTCTGTTAGTTTTCATTCTGTCTGCTTAGACATTCCTTAACAAATTATATTTTAGAGGTGGTGGTGTCTCCATGACTACAATCTCCAGAATATTTTAGTTATTTTTATAATCGTTATTAGAAATAAAGAAGCAAATGTAAATTATGCTATTTCTATTCAATTCTGCTGAATTATAGCTGGTACTTGCATTTTTTTGATGGATGAATTATAAAAATACATATACTTTTTTTTTTTTTTTTTTTTTACTGTTTACTGTATTCCTAGCAAGGATTATTTAGAAGACCAAGAAAATTAAAAATCTTTTGGAGCCCTGGTGGTGCAGGGGTTAACTGTTTGGCTGCTAACCAAAACGTTGCCAGTTCGAATCCACCAGCTGCTCCTTGGAAACCCTTATAGGGCAGTTCTACTCTGTCCTGTAGTATCACTATGAGTCGAAATCAATTCAACGGCAATGGGTAGAAAACATTTATGAGAAAATCTGCTTATAACTGCATAATGAAGTTAAAAATATGTATTTTTATATTTAATAAGCAGAAACAGGGGATTAAGTTTTATAGTTACATTAGCCAAAAACATGTCATTGGTTAGGAGAAAAGTTCTTTTTCAGAAATGTTTGGAGAATCTATAGTTCTAATTTAGAAATAAATAGACCATAAATCATGTACTGAAGAATTGTTGTTGTTAGTTGCCATTGGGTAGGCTCCAACTCATGGAGACCCCACGTGCAACACAACAAAATGTTGCGTGGTCCTGTGCCATCTTAATGATCATTTGGCATATTTGAGTCTATTCTTGTGGTCACTGTGTCAGTCCATCTAACTGAAGGTTTCTCTTGCTTTTGGCAACCTGGAGGCCTCATCTTCTAGCACTGTATTGGACAATGTTCTGTTCTGATCTGTAGGTTTTTCATTGGCTAATTTTTGGAAGTAGATTGCCCGGCCTTTCTCCTACTCTTAGTCTGAAAACTCCCCTGAAACCTGTCCACCATGGGTAACCCTGCTGATATTTGAAATACCAGTTGCATAGTTTCCAACATCATACAACACATAAAAAAAAAAAAATTTTTTTTTTTTTTTTTGTACACATAAGCCACCATAATACAGACAGGTGGTGGGCGCCGAAGAATATAGCAGGATTATTTGGCCACTGTCTGGTTAAAAAGGTGTCCTGGTGACGCAGTGGTTAAGGACTTGGCTGCTAACTGAAAGGTCAGTGGTTCAAATCCAGCAGCTGCTCCGTGGGGGAAAAATGTGTCAGTCTGCTTCCATAAAAGATATGCAGCCTTGGAAATCCTATGGAGCTGTTCTACTCTGTCCTATAGTGTCGCTATGAGTCTAAATCAACTCGACGGCAATGAGTTTATGTTTGGATCTGGTCAAAGGGTCCCGACAACCTTTGAAAGCAGAATCTTGTCCAGCCCTTCCCTGCCTCAGGGGCATGATGTCTCCCTAAATGAACAGAGACAATCACATCAATTATTTTTTTCAGTGGGACTGCTTCAGTAAGTTCTGTTTGCTTGGTCTTGTGAAAGAAAAGCGTTGTTTCCTTTGGCTTTGATCTTCTCCCAATCACTTGATGACATGTGGATGCGGGGAAGCTAGGGTGAATTCTGGACCCTCCCCTTCTGTAGAGTTGGTATCCCTGGACTGCTGCCTGGCTTTCAACAGAGCATGCAAACCTGTAATGACGCTCTGGTCATTTCTCTGGTCATTTCTGCATTTGGATCTGTTTGTGATGAAAAAGAGAAATCCAGATATTATCACCCTAAAAAGTGTGATTTTCTTGCTGGCAAAGAGAGCTCACTGTGCAGAAAGCATGTCATTAAGTAGGGACCTCTTTGCAGTCCCTATTTCCCAGGGCCAAGTGCAGACACCTCCCAGGAAAGGCAGCCCTGCCTCATGGCCCAGAAGCAGATGAGATATGACAGCATCTGGGCAGGAAGGACTTCTGAGGGTCCGTCCAAAAGGTCCAGCCTGGGAATTGTCTGGTTGCTGTTGCAGGGAGAAAAGGGAATTTTTGAAAGGAGGGTGGAAGTATCCCTGTGTTTAGAATTGAAATTACTTGGAGGAGGATTGAGTATACCCTTTTTTAGGAGAATGGTGTCAGCAGATGTTGTAGTCAGAGACCTAGAAAGATCCAAATCCTGCTCTGCCAATCTTCTCTTCTCTCCTTAGGGTTTCCCTGAGAGCTATAAATAGAGAGGCCTTGGGAAATCAACACACCTCTTTATTATTAGCAGAGACAGTGCCTGACAACCAGGGCCAGCCTCTCTGATAATCAGGTTGGAGCAGATGGTTTAGGCTCAAGGCCCTCTTGAGGCCTGTTGCACCCTCTCAATTCAATGCCATGTTACCATCATTCAGTTGCTAAGCCAGAAGGCATAGGGTCACTGTACCATGTGAAAGCAGAAGGGCTGAGAGGAAAGTTGTCAGAGATTTCTTCTTATCTCTAGAGCCAGGTGAAAGTGAGAAGCAGAAGAAATGTATGTGACTTTAGCAAACTGTAGCTCTTGCTTCTGGTAATTAAGAGCCTGGAAACTCACCCAGTGACATCAGTCCCTGTCAGGGAATGACCTGAATAAAAACAAAAGTTCTCTTTCCTCTATATATGTATAGGCACCGAGCTAAGTGTTTTATGTACATTTGATTATAACAACCATATATACTGTGCACCATTTCTTATCCTGATCTTGCAGGTAAGAATACTGAGGCTCTGAGTGTAAGTAACTAGCTTCCCGTACACTTGAGCAGCAGAGCAAGATTTGCACCCCAAATTGTTACAGACCATGATCAGTAATTAACGTTTGTTCCATAATATGCCTTTTGTCAGGCTAGATCCCAGAAAAAGCTTCCTAAGGTCACAGAACATCTGCCTCAGTCAGTCCTCTTTCTAATGTTGTTCAGTGGGTAGAATGGGAATTTTATGATAGGTCAGTTCCAGTAATAGCTTTTGGTTCTTTTGGGAAGCATTTTCTGACCACAGAAGCCATCCATTGTGCAGAGTCTAAATGGGGCTTAATTTAGGAGCAACTGAAGTAATTATAACATGAAAATTGCTTTAAAAGAAAAATACAAATGGCCTTATATTAGGGTAATGTAATTATTTTTAAGGGCTTCTCTCTAATCAACAATCGAAGTCTGGTTAGAAATTAGTGTTAGAGAGCAAATCAGAGGCTTGGAAAAGTTTTACTGAAGGGATTTTACAAAACACACAAGGTTAAAACCACATACCTGACAAGATGCTGCTACACAATGACGTTAATGCTCAGCGTACAGAACACACACACAGATGCACATGTGTTCATGTTTGCACACACTCACAGGGTGAGAGAAGCAACAAAGTCTACACACATTACACGATGATTATACTGTGGCGCCAACAAATATCACACGCTCCCTGGTCTGGGGAAGCCTAACCACTTCTCTGACCTCCGTGGTTTTATGGTTGTATCAGCACGGAGACTGCATAATGTATGGTTAAGAATGTGAGTTCTAGAGCTATCCCTCTAGATTTTAATCCTGGCTTTACCACCACTCTGTGTGACCTTCGGTAGATCATCTAACTTCTCTGTGCTTCAGTTTCTTCATCTACGAATGGAGATAATGTTATAACCTGCTTTAGAGGGTTGTTATGAGGATTAAATGAGTTAGTTTTGAAAAGTAGCTAACTGGTTCATCCAAAAAAAAAAAAAAAAACCCAAACTCATTGCTGTTGAGTTGATTCCAACTCACAGCAACCCTATAGGACAGAGTGGAACTGCCCCATAGAGTTTCCAAGGAGCGCCTGGTGGATTTGAACTGGCGACCTTTTGGTTGGTAGCCATAGCTCTTAACCACTACACCACCAGGGTTTCCAAGTGGTTCATATATAGCACACACACACACACACACGCACGTTTCATAGGGAGTGCTATACAGGAATAAAGTGGTTAAAAAAAAAAATGTTGTAAGTAATGTAAATATCACAGCAACCAACTAGAGTCTGCCATAGTCGAATGGGAGGCAGTTGGGGAAAGGGTTTCTTTTGTTCTTTGTTCCTTTTTTTTTTTTTTCAAACCTGGGCCTCATGTTCACAAAAGGCCACACATTCAGATGTTCTTCATTATCTCCACTTGGCTTTACATATCAGTGTACAGATTTATACTGACAGTATTGGTGAATAAAAACTAAAAAACAAACCCACTGCCGTGGAGTCAATTCCGACTCATAGCAACCCTATAGGACGGGGTAGAACTGCCCCATAGAGTTTCCAAGGAGCACCTGGCGGATTTGAACTGCCAACCTCTTGGTTAGCAGCTGTAGCACTTAACCACTCTGCCACCAGGGTTTCCTCATAAGCCACAGGGCCCGAAAAAACAGAAGTTGGCCAAGCGTCCCTTGCGCCCTGGGATGAAATTCATGCCTTTGGGATATTTTCTGAAATGTGCGCATCTTGCTTCAGCCAAGGAGGAAGGTCTGAGTTGATGGTGGCAAGTTGTTCAATCAGAGCTTTTCTCATGTGGTTACTAGTATATCATCATTTTCTCCATAGCTCAGCATGAAAAGGGCTCCTGGAAAATAGACCTAAGGAGGAGACCATCTGCAGGGATGTGTAATTGTGGTTGTTTCCATGGTGTCTCAGTTGGGATACTTCCAGGTGCGAGTTTCAAAAACTCCAACCCTGGCTCCCAATAGGGAAAATTTATTATTTCACACAACTGGAAGTTATGTAGAGCAGCCCAGTTGGTGACTCAATAATGTCAACAAGGATCTGTGTCTTTCTGTCTTCCTTTCCCCAGTCCTCAGTGTTGCTTCATCCTAAGACTTTGTGGTCACAGCAGAAATGTAGGATGGCATCTGTGGGATCTAGGCAGAGGTGGGTACTATTGAAAGAGTGGGTCTCAGGTGAGGAGAGACCCAGCACAATCCCTGTGATTAGAGGGAAAAGGGTCAGAAGCTGATGGTGTCATTCATGAGAGATCTCCTGTGAATCAGACTCTCGGATAAGCACTACTAATTTAGGGTCCAAAATGTAGCTCAGAACTGATTCATTCCACTGTTGTGCATGAAACCAGGACTGCTCCGACACCTGAGACTAAGTAGCTTTGGGAGCATCTGCAGACAGCACCCTTGACGGGGGCACTCTCAGCATTGGCTATAGGCAGGCCCCTTTGAGCATTATTTGCAGGTTTGTGGATAAAACACATGGTATCTGAGGCCAGAGAGAAAATACTTGATGGACTGCATTGGAAAACTCAGTAATGGGTACATGGAAGGTCCCATAAATAACTGAAGGACATTCTGAGGGACTTCATTTCCTGGCTGGACATGTGGAGTCTTGGGCATTCATGGCCACTGTTTATGAAGCTGGACCACAGGTACACTAGAAACCCAAATTTTTAGTGCTGTTAGAAAACTGGTGGGAAACCAACTTGGAGAGATCCTTTGCCTGAAGTTGGTGAGACATTATTGCGCCCTTCTATGGTGGGCAGAATAATGGTGTCTTAGTTACCTAGTACTATTATAATGAAAATGCCATAAGTGGGTGGCTTGAAAGAATAGAAATTTATTATCTCACAGTTCTGGAGGCTAGAATTTTGAATTCAAGACATTGGCTCTAGGGGAAGGTCCTTCTTTGTCTCCTTTAGCTTCTAGCAGCTCCTGGAAATCCTTGATGTTACTGGACTTGTACATGCATCTTCCTCCTTCATCACATGGTGTCTGTCTTTCGCCTGTGGGTGTCTCTCTCTCCATGTCTGTTTCCCATTTTATAAGACAGTACTCAGAAGGGATTAGGTTTAGGACCTAACCTACCCTGGTATGGCTTCATTAGCATAATGAAACAAAATCCCTATTTTACTCATGTCCTACAAAAATGGGGAACAAGAGGCAGTGAGGGCAAGATTTTTCATTTTGAAGAGGTGATATGAAAATTTACATACCAATCCTGTTCACATTCCATTGGTAAGAATTTAGTTACATGACCACACCTAGCTGCAAAGGAGCCTGGGAAATAAAGAGAAGTACTGCAATAGTCTCTACTGGGTGGCTACTGCCAAAACTCAGGGGGCTTTGCTAAAATGAGAAGGGTGAGAATGGTAATCTGCCACAACATGCCAAGGACAGATTAGTTCAAATTATTCTATTAGGATAGGTAATAGAGAACAATAGCCTTGAGTAATAAAACCACCTATTTTGTGCCAGGCATTTTGTTAGGGAAGAGCTTTGTCTAACCCTTTGAGGTTGGTGTCAGTATTCTCATACGTAAAATGAGGAATCTGGAGCTCAGAGGTAAAGCAGAACTGAGATGCCAACCTAGGTCTATCCAAATAGACCATGCTCCCAACTGCCTCGCTATACTGCCTCCAACAGGTGAACACTCGTGAAATGAGGATGGCAGAACAAAGGTTGGGTGGAGAATTAGGGATTGGGCTCCTGTCCTTGGGAAACATCATGAGTACCCCAAATGGCGGGAGCTGAAAAAGGGAGAAAGGGGAACTCAGAGATGGAATGGCAGCCCAGGGACTGAGCCTCATTCTGTCTTTGATTCACGCCACCAACAAATTTATTCTCCTTGGAGAGTCATAGGAGGCATTTCTTCCAAGCCAGTGCCATGTGCTCTTTGGATTTCAGTGTTTTTCTACTTTCTTTCAGGGGCTAAGTGAGGGCACACACTCAGAATGACCTCTGTGATTTCCCATACAACACATTGGCCTGAAGGGATCTTTTCCCATTTACAGTTGTTGCTCTGAGTGTTGGTTGGGATCTTTGTTGGCCCCATTTGCAGTTCTCACCTAAGAAAATAGGAGCAGATATCACACAAAGCTTGGCATAAGATACAGTATCCAGAACTTTACTGTGTGCTTCATCCTCAGGGCATTTTTAAAATTCAAATATGATGTCATCTATCCTCATAAATTCATGAAGAGATTGGTTTATTGTCATCCTATTTCTTCTGATCTGTGATGAATGAAAACAGCCTCGGAATATGCAGTATCACACATAGCTCAGTGTTATTTGAGGGGTCTGAGGAATGAAGGGCAGGGAAGGTTCAAGAGAAAGCATCACTTTCTCTTTGTACTCACCTGTGCAACCTCATAGGCACTGGACTCTCCCCATTGGGACCATGAAGCCATCTTTATTTTCCTTAATAAGTTGGGGTATAGACAAAACTCATCATTCTGACTGTTCCTTAACCCAATTTCGTAGTGAAGAGCTCCTACCCTCATTGCATACATTAAATACTTCATGTGCAATGTGTTATTGCCTTAACTAGATTATTCCTCGAATGTAAAGACCATATCTTTTATGAGAAGCAATAGTCTCTCTGGTTTACCAGCTGACCAGTCTCCCCTGCTAGTCCTCCATTCTATATAATTCTTTGCAACCACTGTAATGTCTAAACGTAGTAGTAGGCACACAGTGGAATCTTAGGAAATACTTATGAAATAATTGAAAGGGAAATGGGATCTTCTTGAGTGAAGACCTTACTACAGGCTTCTCCTGTGCACTATAGTCCATAGTTCACAATTTTATTCTAGGAGAGATATTCATTCTAACTTTTTAAATCCCATTATTTGATCAATTGGGGGTAAATTTAAACATTTAAAAATACACCCTTTAATGCATATTTAAAAATCTTTAATGAGGAAAGAAATGATCAGCTTATTTGTGATTTAAACTACAGACATACTACAGTTAAAATACAGTTTATTGGATTTTTATTCTTTGCTTTTAAATAAAAACAAATCCAACTCAGTTTTCATCACTGAGGTGTGTTAACTCCAGTACTTTTACTGTGCTTCTATGTTGTTTTATTATCACTGCCTACGGTTTTTTTTTTTATGTGAGTACAATCAAATTCTATATCTGTGCAATTTTCTTATAATGGAAAATGCTGCTGTTAAAGGAACAAACAGCCAACTTGGAGGACTGGAATGATGCTCTGCAACACTTCATACATTGCTGGGCATCATAATCCATTAATGAGGAGAAAGAGAACTACTGTCAAATTTATCTGTCATCAGTCTTCCCCTGGACCAAGTAGGAGCTTCTCAGCACAGGGACCCGGGGTCCAAATGATTCCATTATTCAAATGGAATAGCTACATGTAGTAGAACACCCTTCTTTTATTGCTGTCCCTTCAATAAAATTATTTGGATGAATTTCAAATTTCCATTCCTTTTTTTTCTGTAATCATTTTTGTTGCAATACCATCTATAAAGTCCAAATTTTACTGTAGGAGTAAGCATATTCAAAGCTTTGGATCATCAGTGAGAAAGATTTAGGTTGCCAATTCTAACCATTTATAATATATCGGTGCTTCCAAGTACACGTTGTTTGCCTGTTTCATAAATTCACAGTGCTTACTAGTTACACATGATAAATGCATAGCTCTAATGTCTCCTCTCCTATACCAGCACCGTATTTGCTGATGCAATAAATACTAAGCTATGTGTACTAATAAGCCCTTTGGTGCTGAAAAATTAAATAGAAAAGGCCAGAAGTCACATTATTCAGGGAAAGGCAGAATACAATTTTCTTTGCAATCCTCTCTAATGAAGTTGGAGAATTTGATGGTTCAGCAGCATGAGAATTTTCAATTGGGTTACTATGTATGGGTGCAGGGACTTAGAATGCAGGAAGCCTTCTATCTTGACCCTGGCAGATTAGCAGGAGATGGGTTCTACATATATTACTTCAGCTGACCCTAGCCCAGGTAGAGACATCCTAGGAAAACACTGTGAGCTTTTGTGAACAACTTTAGAATGTTTTGAGTATACTTTTTCTTTTTTTTAATGATGATTTCTATTTCATTTTTACGGTGTTTGTTATAGTACAAGAACTAGAGAACATAAAAGTAGCCCAATAGAAATGAAACACTCTTATTAGAATTTAGAAGGAACAGGAAAAATCTTATGTGTTTCCTGCTGGGAAATGGAGTGGGTGGATGTGCAGGATGATAAATGAGCAAACCACCCCAACACACGCAGGTGGTCAAAGAAAGGGGACAGTTTGCCTGGATACACACAGAACCTATCTTTGGAGAAGATGAGAACACTTTGACTTTTGCTTTTTAATCACTTTGTGGGTGTATTTTCACCTTTCTTTTCTTCAGATTATGCTTCCATTTTCATCTTCTCTTACTACCACCAAAAAAAAAAAAAAAAATTCCCCTGAGACTAATCTCAGATTCCCAGGAAACTGAGATATGATCATAAAAACAAAATATTAGGGGAAAACCAATACTAATATTATTTTGGATAAGCTTTGGGCCTAGACGAAGAATACCTCAGTTCCCCAGATAATCTTAGTAGAAGAAAGACTCACTACAGAGAAGTCCATAGACAGTTGCTTTGGGAAAAAAGTTCCATTGGGAAAGAAAATTGCCAACTAGACAGTTGCCAGGAACATGTATCAGCTACCTTGCTCTTCACATTTCATTATAATACTTTACTTTGTCTTCTCAAGCCACCCTTTGAAATCTTCTGTTCAGCTTTTTTTATTTCATCATTTCTTCCATTCGATTTTGGCTGCTCTGTGTTCAAGAGCAAGTTTCAGAGTCTCTTCTGACATCCATTTAGTCTTTTCTTTCTGTGTTAGTTATCTAGTGCTGCTATAACAGAAATACCACAAGTGGATGGCTTCAAAAAACAGAAGTTTATTCTCTCACAGTCTAGTAGGCTAGAAGTCCAAATTCAGCTCCAGGGGAAGGCTTTCTCTCTCTGTCCGCTCTGGGGGAAGGTCCTTGTCATCAGTCTTCCCCTGGACTAGGAGTTTCTCAGGACAGGGACCCAGGGTCCAAATGATGCACTCTGCTCCTGGGCACTACTTTTTCAGTGGTATAAGGTTCCCATGTCTCTTTGCTCCCTTCTCTCTTTTATATCTTAAAAGGGATTGATGTAAGATACAACCTAATTTTGTAGTCCTGCCTTATTAACATAACTGCCTCTAATCCTGCCTCATGAACATCATAGACATAGGATTTACAAAACAAAGGAAAATCACATCAGATGACAAATTGGTGGACAATCAAATAATACTGGGAATCATGGCCTAGCCAAGTTGATGTACATTTTTGGGGACACAGTTCAATCCATTACACCTTCTTTCCTGTCTTTTTAATGTATGATGTCCTTGATGTCATCCCACAACTTGTCTGGTCTTTGGTGTTTAGTATTCAATGCATCAAATTTATCCTTGAGTTGGTCTCAAAACTCAGGTGGGATATACTCAAGTTCATACTTTGGCTCTTGTGGACTTGTTTTAATTTTCTTCAGCATCAACTTCAACTTCATATGAGCAACTGATGGTCTGTTCCGCAGCCAGCCCCTGACCTTGTTCTGACTGATAATATTGAGCTTCTCCATCATCTATTTCTGCAAATGTAGTCAATCTGATTCTTTTGTATTCCATATGGCAAGGTCCATGTGTATAGTCATCCTTTATGTTGTTGAAAAAAAGGTATTTGCAATGAATAAGTCATTGATCTTACAAAATTCTGTCATGCAATCTCCCATGTTGTTTCTATGGCCAAGGTTATATTTTCCAACTACAGATCCTTCTTCTTTGTTTCCAATATTTGCATTTCAATCACCAGTAATTATCAATGCATCTTGATTGCATGTTTGATCAATTTCAAACTGCAGAATTTGGTAAAATCTTCAGTTTCCTTATCTTTGGGATTAGTGGTTGATGTGTAAATTTGAATAATAGTCATATTAACTGGTCTTCCTTGTAGGTGTATGGATATTATTCTATCACTGGTAGTGTCATACTTCAGGATAGATCTTGAAATGTTCTTTTCGATGACGAATGCGACACCATTCTTCCTCAGCTTATCATTCTCACATAGTAGACTATATGATTGTCTGATTCAAAATGAACAATACCAGTCCATTTCAGTTCACTAATGCCTAGGATATTGATCTTTATGCAAGTATATATAATGAAATGTGCAAAGACCTGGAGTTAGAAAACCAAAAGGGGAGAACATGCTCAGCATTTCTCAAGCTGGAAGAACTAAAGAAAAAATTCAAGCCTTGAGTTGTAATACTGGAGGATTCTATGGGCAAAATATTGAACGATTCAGGAAGCATCAAAAGAAGATGGAAGACCACCAACCACTCAGGGCAGAGTGGGAGAAAAATGCAGAACAAGATTCAAATGCACACACAAAAAAGACCAGACTTACTGGTCTGACAGTGACTGGAGGAGCCCCTGAGACTATGGCCCCTGGACACCCTGCTAACTCAGAACTGAAGCCAATCCTGAAATCTACCTTTCAGCCAAAGATTAGACCCATACCTGTTGCTGTTCAGTCAATTCTGACGATAAAACAAACAATAGCACACATGAGGGACACGCACCTTAGCTCAACTAAGTGTACAGAACTTAACGGGCAACACCTGCCCAAAAGCAAAGACAAGAAGAAAGGAAGGGACAGGAAAACTGGAAGAATGGACACTGAGAACCCAGGGTGGAAAGGGAAAGGGGGAGAGTGCTGACACATTGCAGGGATTGCAACTAATGTCACAAAACAATTTGTGTTTAAATTTGTTAAATGAAAAACTAATTTGCACTGTAAACTTTCACCTAAAACACAATAAAATTTAAAAAAAAGGAGAAGAAGAAGAAGAGTCACTGTACCAGAAAGAATTGGTCAACATTCAGCCATTTCAGGAGGTAGCATATGATCAAGAACCAATGATACTAAAGGAAGAAGTACAAGCTACACTGAAGTCATTGGTGAAAAACAAGGCTCCAGGAATTGACAGAATAGCAACTGAGATGTTTCAACAAACAGATGCAGCCCTGGAGATGCTCACTTGTCTGTGCCAAGAAATTTGGAAGACAGCTACCTGGCCAACCAACTGGAAGAGATTTGTATTTGTGCCCATTCCAAATAAAGGTGATCCAACAGAATGTGGAAATTATCAAACAATATTATTCATATCACACTCAAGTAAAATTTTGCTGAAGATCAATCAAAAGCAATTGCAGCAGTACATCAACAGGGAACTGTCAGAAATTCAAGCCAGATCCAGAAGAGGACTTGGAACAAAGGATATCATTGCTGATCTCAGATGAATCTTGGCTGAAAGCAGAGAATACCAGGAAGATGTTTACCTGTATTTTATTGACTATACAAAGGCATTCCACTGTGTGAATCATGACAAATTATGGGTATCATTGTGAAGAATGGAAATTCCAGAACACTTAATTGTCCTCCTGAGGAATCTATACTTGGACCAAGAGGCAGTTTTTTTGAACAGAACAAGGGGATACTGCATGGTTTAAATCAGGAAAGGCTCTGGATCAGGGTTGTATCCTTTCACCATACTTATTCAGTCTGTATACTGAGCAAATAATCAGAGAAGTTAAACTACATGAAGAAGAACACCGCATCAGGATTAGAGGAAGACTTAACAACCTGCGATATGCAGATGACATGACCTTGCTTGCTGAAAGTGAAGAGGACTTGAAGCACCTACTGATTAAGATCAGAGGCTACAGCCTTCAGTATGGATTACACCTCAACATAAAGAAAACAAAAATCCTCACAACTGGACCAATGAGCAACATCATGACAAACGGAGAAAAGATTGAAGTTGTCAAGGATTTCATTTTACTTGGATCTATAATCAATGCCCATGGAAGCAGCAGTCAAGAAATCAAACAACATATTGCATTGGACAAATTTGCTGCAAAAGACCTCTCTAAAGTGTTAAAAAGCAAAGAAGTTAAAAATGTCACTTTGAGAACCAAGGGTGCCTGACCCAAGACATGGTATTTTCAATAGCCTCATGTGCATGTGAAAGCTGGACAATGAATAAGGAAGACAGAAGAAAAATTGATGCCTTTGAATTGTGGTGTTGGCAAAGAATATTGACTACACCATTGAATGCTAGAAGAACGAACAAATATGTCTTGGAAGAAGTACAGCCAGAGTGCTCGTTAGTAGCAAGAATGGTAAGACTTTGTCTTACATACTTTGGGCATGTCGGGAGGGGCCAGTCCCTGGAGAAGGACATCATCCTTGGTAAAATAGAGGCTCAACAAAAAGAGGAAGACTTCAACAAGATGGAGTATCACAACGGCTGCAACAATGAGTTCAAACATAGCAATGACTGTGAGGATGGCACAGGACTGGGCAGTGTTTCCTTCTATTGTACATAGGGTCGCTATGAGTGGGAACCATCTCCGTGACACCTAACAACAACAACACCTTGCTTTTCACCTAACATCCATGTTTATAAGTGCTCAGCTGCTCTCTGCTGACATAAGCAATGAAACACCACACATGATCAATAGAAATAGGCTCAACAGAATGGAGCCATCATATCTTGAGCATCTACTGTGAGCCAGCGCTTTTCTAAGATTTGTAGAGAGAAGTACCAACAAGCAGAGCTGGGTTTTAATTCATGCCTCTCTGAGCCTCAAATTCTACTCATCTGTTATAAACAGTAATAATACTAATAGCTCTCTTACAAGCCTTTCTGAGGATTACTTTGTTGTTGTTGTTAGGTTCCGTTGAGTCGATTTTGACTCATAGTTACCCCATGTGTCAGCAGAACTGCCCCATATGGTTTTCTTGGCTGTAATCTTTATAGCAGCAGATTGCCTAGATATGTGTATAAAACTCCAAGCAATATGATAGGCATGTGGTAGAAACACAACATAAGAATCCTCTTTCACTCCTGTACTTGCAGTTGGTAGCTATTATGGGTTGAATTGTGTCCATCAAAAATGTGTGTCAACTTGGCTAGGCCATGATTCCCAGTATTGTGTGATTGTCCACCATTTTGTCATCTGATGTGATTTTCCTGTGTGTTGTAAATCCTACCTCTATGATGTTAATGAGGCTGGTTTAGAGGCAATCATGTTAATAAGGCAGGACTCAATCTACAAGATTAGGTTTGTCTTAAATCAATCTCTTTTGAGATGTACAAGACAGAAGCGAGCAGAGAGACTGGGAGACCTCATTACCACCAAGCAATAAGAGCCAGGATCTAAGTCCTTGGGACCCAGGGCCCCTGCACTGAAAAGCTCCTAGACCAGGGGAAGACTGATGACAAGGACCTTCCTCCAGAGCTGACAGAGCAAGAAAGCCTTCCCCTGGAACTGACACCCTGAATTTGGGCTTCTAGCCTACTAGCCTGTGAGAGAATAAACTTCTGTTTGTTAAAGCCACCTACTTGTTGCATTTCTGTTATCGTAGCACTAGATAAACTAAAGAAAGACAATGACAGACATGATTGGAACAAGATTAAGTGGAGATGAGGGTAAAGGGGTGAGTTAAGAGGAAAGAGAGGGAGTCTAACTCATATCTCCAGGGATAACATTGGCCTGCATTGGCTACAGATAAATATAATCCTGGGACAAATGGAACCCCCAGGTTATGGAGATATAACACCCTGGCCTCCTTTTCAGACATGAACATGAGGGCATCTGAAGAAGGGGATGATATAATGAGTTGTGTGGGATTGTAAAATTAGCAAATAAAAATACAGGATGCTCAGTTAAATTGGAATTTCAGATTAAGCAACAAATAATTTTTTGGTATAAGTATGCCAATGGCAATGAATGAAAAATTAGGCAATATGAAGAAGTACCTTCATTCAACAAATGCTTATCAAGCATACACCCTCTACCAGGCATGATGCTAGCTAGGGGCCAGGGATACAGTATGAAACCAGACAGAATCCCTCCTGTAAGAACGCTTAGCATCTGGTAGAAATAGATCCTAAGCAAATACTTATGTAGGCAGTTAATTCCAATTGTACTAAGTGTGAAGAAAAAGTATAAGATGCTATTATAGCATAGAATGGGGGCCATGACTGATCTTGGTTGTCAGAGAGATCTCCCAAAGGAGGAGATACTTCAGCAGCAATCTGAGGGGTAAGTATGAATTAGGTAGATGAGGACATTTAGTAAGTGTGTGCAAGTTACGGGGGTAGGTGGAGAGAAGAGCATTCGAGGTCCTGGAAGTGGCTGCCATGTGAAGAACACATCTGATAGAGCAGGAGCTGAGGCAGGAGGACCAGTTAGAGGCAGTGATCCTGGAAGCTCCTCAGGTTTCCAGGCACTTCCTACCTGTCATGGGTCTGTGAATCCTCCTGGGGAAGGCATAACACATTTCCCTGCCTCAGCAGCCACACCGTGGTCACATCATTGGGGTGACAGCCCAGTGATACCAGCTCAGGGCTCCTGAGGTCTAAGTACAGGGCTCCAGCCACCCCTGTCCTCCCCAACCCTGGGAGAGAAGATCAGAGAAGAAATGCTGTGCCCGGCTGTCCATCACCTACTTCCCTAATGAGACCTATTTGCTTAGTTCCAGGTTAGAGTAATGCCTTCCCTGCAGGGCCCACAGTTGGCCCAGGTCTGGCAGGTGGTCTTCTCTGTGTGCAAACCCACAAGCATCTTCTGCATTTGGGGAGTTGTCCAAGGAGGGAGCTAGGCTGGAAGCTCATAGTCATGCTCTTTCCTCTTTCTCTCTCTGTGCCCCTTTCTTTCTTTTGCTCTTTCTAATTCTCCATAGAACTAAAGCATGGGGGAGAATGTCCCCAACTATGAAGGGCTCATCTTTGTAAACAACCCAACCAAACTGAACTCTTATCCCATTCAGATTAATACTGTTTGTTCAGTGCCTGCCCAGTGCCCAGCAGGAGGCTGAGCTTCTCCCCAGGCATTGGGATTCCTTTTCCTCATTAATCCTTCAAACAGCCCTATGAGAGAGGTATTATTATGATGCTTATTTTACTGTAGAAGAAACAGTGTGGAGATATATCAAATGACTTTTACAAGGTCACATAATACAGTCATGTAATAAGGACTTCAGTTTAGTTATTCTGCTACGAAGTCCAATTCTCTTTCCATGAACCTTGCTTTCTCCAAGAGCCAACTGGGTTGTCGTGGCCTCATTGTCTGCTGGAAGAAAAAAAAAGGTACAGGAGGTTAAAAGAGGTCACTTCATTGTCTGTCTTTCTTAATCAATTAATTAGCTTCTCACTTGTACAAATGTTTGCTGGGCAAACATTTATACTTTCAGCCCTGCTGGCCAGGATAGGGAGTGAGAGGTACCTTCTGACAGAAGCAGCTATTCAAACACCAAAAGTGACCTCACTATCTTGAGACCAACAGGTGCATGAATTTAGTCATAAAAGGCCAAACAGTTAGAGAAACAGTTTCTCTAAGCCCTTTGTTCTTTGGGTGAAACCAAAATATAACAACTATCTTAGTTACCTAGGGCCACCATATCAAAAAATGGCATGAGTGGTTGGTTAGCTTTAAAAAGCAGAAATTTCTCACAGTTCTCTCAGCTTAAAGTCCAAATCAAGGTGTCAGCCCTGTCGATTCCTTCTGTGGGGTCTCTCCTAGTTTCTGGTGTCTGTGGCAATCCTTGGCATTTCTTTGCTTGTAGACAGGTCCTCACATGGCAGCTGTCTTCCCCTTGTGTATATCTCTGTGTCTATTTCTGCTGTTTTTATAGGACACCACACAGAACTGATTAGGTTTAGGACTCACCTTACTCTGGTATAAACACATTAACATTACAAAAGAGAACCCCTATATCCAAACAGGGTCACATCTACAGGTACAGGGGGATAGGACTTCCACATTTCTTTTGGGGGGACACACTGCAATGTTCCTCTCACTGACTCTTCAGCAAAATTGTGAAAATAAGATACTAATGAAAATGCCCTGAATTTTCATTCAGAATCCCAGATGCCCTTCCTTTCCCTATCCCATGTAGGATATTATTTTTTGTAGGAATATTCACTCTAAGCCAGGAAACAGGAGATATTAAACACATGTTTGCTGAATAAATTTTTTAAATTGTGAACTATTCTTAGACTCTATGGAGGGGCTTCTATTAATTTACTGAAGGCATTTGCAGCCTCTAGAGGATATCTAAAAATGGCAGCTTGCGCTCTTCTTGTCCCTCGTCCTGCCTGCTGGTTACATGATGAGGTCTGGATCTCTATAACTGATCTAACTCTATGCCCTCCCTACTGCATGAGGGCCCTCTGTTCTGCTCTATGGTTTTATCAAAATCCAAAGTAATAATTTCTGTCTTTTATATAAGAGAATACTTAGTACCTGCAGATAAACAGACATTTATTGCAATCGTAATTCCCATGGAAGTCAGCCAAGAAAGGGTCTTCACTTGTGGCAACCCTGGAGGTCTGTGTGGATGCCCTGGTGTACCCTCCTCTTCCTCCAGCTGCAGCTGCACTAGCCTGGGGCAGCCAAAACAGGCAGCTTCAAAGCAGTGGTCTGATGGTGAGGTGGTCTGAGGGCAAGGGGATGTGTAGACTTCGTCTAGCCCTTGACTTCAGAGCACTGCAACAATTTCATTGTTTGGTGCAGTTCTATAGTTTCTGTAAGCCTGGAAGGTGGCCATTTAGCAAGGCCCCTGTCCACTTATTCATGGACACTTCCAGCATGCAGTGTTCTTACACCTCTGATTGCTGGCGATCTAGGGGGAAGTGGTAGGGGAGTTAGCCATTGGCTGAACTTGAAGTAGTGGGCATGAGATGTCAGGAGTTGAGTATCAAGCAACAGAGAATTCAGGGCATCTTTTCAGTAAAATATCCCTTTAGGCTGAGATGGAGCAGGGGTATTTATATGGTTACAATAACCAAGCCAAAAACTGAACCCATTGCTATCTCGTTGATTCCAATTCATAGCTACCCTGTAGGAGAGAGCAGAACTACCCTATAGGCTTCCCAATGCTCTAAATCCTTGTGGGAGCAGACTGCCACATCTTCCTTCCACAGAGCAGCTGACAGGTTCGAATGGTCGACCTTTCAGCTTACAGCCGAGCACTTAACCACTGTGCCACTAGGGTTCCTTCATGAGTAAAAAGCACACTTTTTAAAGAGCAGGGTGGGCTTGCCCTCATAAGTGCTAGGAATAGCAAATGGCAAACTCACATGTGTGTACCATGACATGGTCAGGCCAGAGGGGCAGGTGGAATTCCTATTCTAGCAGGTGTATAAACCCTTTCAAGATGTATACCAAAAACAAACAAACAAACTCCATTGCTATCAAGTTGATTCCAACTCATAGGTACCCTATAGGACAGAGCAGAACTACCCCATAGGGTTTCCAAGGCTGTAAATCCTTACAGAGTGGCTGGTGATTTTGAACCACCAGCCTTCGGTTAGCGACCAAGTGCTTAACCACTGTGCCATCAAGGCTGCTTTCAAGATGTATAGTTAGGCTGTAAAGACTCTAGAGGAAATGGCTTATGGGAAAATTTACAAGGGAGGGTCTAGAGATCATTGACATCAAGAACCTTTTTGCAATAAATTTTGTCTAAGTCCAGGAGCCATGCCTAAGGTAAATGCCAAGGTAGTAAAAGGAAACTGGGATAAATTTAAATGTCCATCAAGGGGGATTAGTTAAATAAATTCTAAACAATGAAATATCCAAGAACTGTAAGCTTTGTGTGAGTTTTCTACTAACCATTGTATCTATTATCTAATTCAGTGCTTTGCATGAAGTCTGTGCTCAAGACTATCTGTTGAATCAATAAGTAAATGAAAATGCAGCAATTAAACAGGATGCGATACATCCCTATATATAACATGGAAGGATGCCCACAACATATTTGTAGGGTAAAATGAAGTTTACAGAACAGTACAGTATGATGCCTTTTCTAGCTAGGGTGTACAAATTACATACATATGCTTTTAAATGTCTAGGAGGATATATATAAATAAAACTGTTTATAGTGCTTATCCTCCATGGAGTGCTACTGGATTGGAGCGAGGGTATTCAATTTCTGTAGCCCTTTATTATTTATATTTTTCACAATAATGGTTTTTACTTTTGTAATCAGCAAAAAAAAAAAAATCCATTTTGTGGGGAGGGATTTGATGTTAGATAATGGTCTGTTCAGATCCTTATCGGCATGTATATTTTATAGGCAGTGATGTGGTAACACTTTATTTTTATGAAAAATAAGACTTGGTGAAGGGCTCAGGGCCAGGCAGGGCCTCTCCAGTCTGAAGTGCTGGCTCTGTAGAACCAGGTCCCAGATATTTCAGAGACTTTTTTTTTTAACCCCTGCTTACCCTGAGGAGACCAGATGGATTTCCTGGGCTTTACCTCATACCAGGGTGAAGGCAGACCGAAGAACAAGTTTGTTTCTAGTGAGCCTCCTGCTCGCGGGATTTTTTGTGCTAGTTCAGCTCTCTCCTCAAACCCTGTCACCTCTCACCATAAGAACAAGTGTCCATGTGTGACCCAGGCTATGACCCCTTCAACAAACAGGTCACGGGCATCCACATGCCCACACTCATCAGGAAGAAAACCTCTCTGCAAGCAAAGGCTTTTAACATATTTCAGACAACTCCAGCAAAACTATTTCGTGATCCTGATAAGGCTGTAGGAAATAGGTCTCGGTTCCTTATGTCAGCTCATCTTACCAGAGGCTAGAGGAGAGAGTAGTCTTTGGTCAAGACGAGACTAAGGTAGAGGAAAGGCTGCTTCACTCTTCAATTTTCCCTTTTTGATATTTCAGTTTTTCCCTTGATGTGCCATTGTGTTTTATTTCCTAATTTTTTCATAGTATAAATAAACCAGTTGCCATCAAGTCAATTCTGACTCACAACGACCCTATGTGTATCAGAGTAGAATTGTGCTCCATAGGATTTTCAGTGACTGATTTTGGGGGAGTAGATTGCCAGGCCTTTCATTTGAGGTACCTCTGGGTAGACTCAAACCTCCAACCTTTCAGTTAGCAGCCAAGCACATTACCCGTTTGTACCACCCAGGGACTCTATTATATAAATATGTCGGTTTACATGTACGGTCTTCTTTTAAACTCCCACAGAGAGGCAGGTTCCATTACAGAAAAATTCCTGAAGCAACATGCTCTTCAGGTTTTTATCTAGTCATTTTTTTAATTTTTTGAGTGAAAACAAAAGACAACTGACCTAGAAATGAGTTTGCAGGGTTTTAGCCACCTATAAAATTCAGATGGCTAAAATACCTGATGTCCAAGTCATGGTCAATGAGTGCTTGCTCCCTTCATCTATAATTTTTATAATCTTCTTCCTCACCTTTTAGAAATCTTTTTCTAGGTTTCGTAATTCAGACATTGCACTGTTGAAAATTCAAAGCATCACTTATTGGAAAAGGTTAAAACCAAAAAACCAAACCCAATGCCGTCGAGTCGATTCCAACTCATAGCAACCCTATAGGACAGAGTAGAACTGCCCCATAGAGTTTCCAAAGAGCGCCTGGTGGACTTGAACTGCTGACCCTTTGGTTAGCAGCCATAGCACTTAACCACTATGCCACCAGGGTTTGGGTTGGAAAAGGTTACAAGCCCCAAATAGGCAAATGTTTTAATTAGCCTGGTCTCTTTCTGGAACCACCATGTGTTCTGTGCTCCCTGTGGCCGCCAAGCTGCTAGCATTTTGTAAATTCCATTTTAGGAGGCCTTGGTGCAGCTTGCATTGAAACTTTTCCTCTGAAGTTAACCAGGCTGTCCAGGGTAAGTTATGGGCTTTTCTCTGGAAGATCTAACTCTGGGCTCTCAGGAATTAAGTCACAGCTTTTAGGGCCTTATGAGGAATTGCAGGAATGAAATGCCACAGATCTTTCACATAGATACAGAAAATAAAATGGGGAGAACACACAGTCCCACAAATTGTTCACTAATTCCCATTTCCTTTCATTGTGCCATCATTCTTAGTTGCTATTCCTTTTTTTTTCCTTTTAAATGGAAATTTAACTTTGTATTTTAGATTCCTGGTTATGGTTCTTTGTGGTTTGGTGGCTTCTCATATATTTTTCCTTTTTCAACTATGGTCAATATTTACCCCACATTTATTTTGTGAACACTGGGAGATTGGATGTGACCCAAAACAAGGTAGGAAATTCTACATTGCCTTTCTCAGAGTAAAGTACCCAATAACAGAATGCTGATGTTTATTAATAGAATAGGTATGTATTTACTTAAGGAAGAGCAGCATAGATTCAGCAAAAAATATTCATTTTCTACCTATCTCTATCTCTGAGGAGTGGCACAAATGGTTTGCAACTGACTACTAACCTAAAGGTTGGCAGCTCGAACCTACCCAGCAGTGACACAGAAGAAAACCCTCTGGAGCAATTCTACTCTGCAACACATGGGGTCGCCATGAGTCAGAATCTACTTGACTGTAACTGGTTTGGTTTGGTTTTATCTATCTATCTGTCTGTCTATCCATTTGAATTGATGTCTAACTTAAAAGGTATATAAACTAAAAAGTTGAGGGGTCATTCATTATTTAAAAAGTATTTTTCAAGGCCCTGAAGCAAAGGTCCTTAAGAGGTAAAAGCTTTACCATCTACAAGGCCAGTGTGCCTCTGGAGGACCCACAGATAAGTCAGAGATGGTCTGGGGCCCACTCACGCAGAGCCATGTTGGTCAAAGGAAGGAGTTTGGATTTTATTCTAAGTGTGTCAGAAAGCCCTTCTAGAGCATTAAGAAGGGGAGTAGCATGGTCTGTTTTTAAAGGGCACTCTGGGGGGCTGAGTGGAGAGTAGATTAGGGACAGGAGTAGGGAGAAGAAGGACAAGATAAAAAGTAAGAGACTAGTGAGGAGGGCGTTGAAATCCAGGAAAGAGATTATGGTAGTTTAGTCTGATGAGACATTGGGGAAGTAGCTGGATCACACTAAACACACTCCCAGTTTAGAGCCTTCTGACTTGCTGTTCTTTCTGCCTAGAATATTCTCGCCCCAGATATTTCCATGGCTGGCTTCCTCACTTCCTCAGATCTTTATTCAATGCCACTTTCTCAATGAGGCTTTCCCTGGCTGCTTATTTAAAATGTCAACTCCCATTCCCCCACCCTTGGCGTTTCCTAACCCCCTTCTCTGCTTTGCTCTTCTTCACAGTACAGCTCCTCTACCATTTCACATATTTGTCTTATGTGGTGTGTGTCTCTTGCCACTAGAGTCTAAGCTACATGAGAACAGCGGTTTTGTCTGTTTTGTTCCCAGGTGTATCCACAGGGCCCTAGTAGACACTTGATACAAATTTGTGGAATGAATGAGTTCCCGTAGGAGGTGTCTCCTCCCTGCTATCTATTTCTTTCTTTTTATGGGATTTTTTTTTTTTATGTTTGTTTTTTGTGTTTTTAATTTCTGTATGTGCATTGCCCATGGAGCTAGTAGGATGTAGTGGTAAAACCAACGGACAGCCAAGTGGACAATCAGAGCTCGCAGTTTGGCTCTCTCATGGACCAGCTGTGTGACTTGGGACAAGTCATTTAGTCTCTCCAAGTTTTTATTTCTTTGCTTATAAAATGGAGAAAGACTACCCTGCCTATGGTGCAGGATTGTTGTGAAGGTTCAACGGAATAATGTATGAATGGCCATCAGGGATAAGATCATTTACCATGGTCTGGCCTTGAGGCAGTGTTTACAATAATTCTTACAACGAATCAGTGACGTAGGGGTTTGAATGGAACTCATTTTACAAAGGAGGAAATTGAGGTACGCAAGGAAAGATAGTGAATTAACCAACAGCTAGTAAATAATTTTCTAGTAAATAATGAAGGGGACATTGTGGGTTCAGTGGTAGAATTCCTGCCTTTCATGTGGGAAACCTGGGTTCAATTCCCAGCCAGAGTACCTCAAGCACAGCCACCACCTGTCTGTCAAACCCTATGGATCACAACAATCTGATCCATGGCTGATGGTGGGGATGGCGCAGGACCGGACAGCGCTTTGTGCCATTGTGCATGGGTTCACCATGAGTTGGGGACCCACTCAGTGGCAGCACAACAATAAATAATAGAGCCAGGCTTTAGACCCAAGGATTTTTGTTTCCTAACCTGAGTTTTGTTTTTTGTTTTTTTTTTACCCGTTATGTTCCACTTGCACAAAATAAATATTTTAACGACTGAATAGGCTAATGGAAAGGATTTGACCTGAGGTGCAGCTTTTGTCTCCAGACAAAGTTTGGTTAACTAATGCAGCATTTCCCTGCCGGTTTTTTTACCCCCCTTTAACTGAAAGAAGCAGAAATTCCTGTCTCCCAGGAGAAAAAGGTATTGTCAGACATTCCTCTATCTTTTTTTCCACAAAAAATGAAACTCCATCATATGTTCCCTGAGATTTTTGTTGTATGGTCTAACCAAGTCCAGATGGCTTTTTCAAGTTCAGTCCTCATCCTTAGTGAGGTATTTTTTTTTTACTGAAATAAATTCTGGACTAAATTGCAAACACTCGCTTCCCAGATATCTTATTCCATGTTCTCCCTTGTTTGTGTTATGGTCTTTCTGTGCTAATGAATTTGTAAATGTGGTTTAATTACTGTTTACCGAGAAATAGCTGCGCACAGTTCAGTCTCAGTGGGAGACTTAGCCAAAATGTTGAGGCAATTTGTTTCAAGTGCAAAAACAGCTAATAAATGAAAAGCACTTTTTAAACATTGAGAAAGGGACTGGCGTTTGGTTTTGAAGAAATGGTGCTTTATATTCTCGGGGAAATAAATCATTCCTTAAGAGAGAAGATTTAAATATCAAAATAGCACTTTTTCCCAAGGCCAAACACATGGTGATTTGCGTTTAACCAAACTATAATAACGGTGATTTGATTGAACACCACACCAAAGAGCTGTATTCTAAAGAATTCCCCAAAAGGAAAACTCAAAATTACTTTTAAATTCCGTAAAATGTTTTGGAGCTCTGTAAACCCATGTATTAAGTATTACCTCATGTTTCTGAATTCTGGCCTCAGGCAAATTGCCAACTTAGCAACTAAATGACAGTTTTAAAATTCTAATACAAACCAGTCTCTCTAACTTTGCTTCCCCCCTCCCCCCCCCAGAAAAAAGGGCTATGAGAGGAAGTGAAAGTTATTGGAATGTTTAGTTGATAAATTGTTTGTACTCCATTTGGAGTTCCAGTTTAATTTTGCTCTTGCATAAAATGGTGTTTGCTTGATTCCCATAAAAAGTGATCTCCAAAAGTAAGCTCTTGCCTGCCAGCTGTTGGTCACACTAATGGGAAGAAAACTTGCTTCTCCCCACCCCTGGGGGGATGCCTGCATAGGAGCTAGAGCAGGGCCAGGCTCTGCCTCCAAGTGCAGAACTCAGAAAAGAAAAGCAATCAACTTGTCAGTTAATGAAGATTGCTCATTGTTACCTGAACTCTGAACTATGGACAATATGAAAGAAGTATGGGCAGTGCGAGATGCAAACACTGCCCTCTAGGAATTTATATTTAGTGAGAGCAACAAACAGATACACACGCAATTCAACTTAAGGGGTTATATGACCAAGTCTTAACCACTAGATAGCTTTAGTATGTCAAAAAGCATTCTGAAAACCAGGGCCTCGTCCTTCCGGCAAAATGCTTCCTTTTCCAAGAAGACTGTTCCATATTTCCATGTTGTAATCATTTATTTGTTTATTCAATCATTTTTTTCAGTCATTCCTTCATTTGTTAGTTCACCATAAGACCCTTTGCCATTGAGTTGACTCTGACTCATAGCAACCCTTTAGGACAGAGTAGAGCTGCCTCACAGGGTTTCCAAGCCTGTAATCTTTAGGGGAGCAGATCGCCAAGTCTTTTCTCCTGTGAAGCCTCTGTTGGGTTCCAACCGCTGACCTCCTCCTCCAAGAAGGCTTCCCTGATGTCATCTGGGTCCTTCTTTGGCTTGAGGGTTCCTTCTGTGTGTGCTCACAGCACCAAGTCCATTCCTCTAGTTTCATGTATTGATTGAATATGTATGGTGTTGTCTCCTTGCCGTCACCACCACCCCGTACACACACAACAGAATGCCCTTAAGAATGGCCACATTTTACTCTTGTATCCACCGCATCAGAAGCATGTCTCAGGCATGGTGCTCGATAAATGTTAAATGGCTATGTGGAGGGGAAGCCAGTATTTACAGCTATATGTCCATCTAATAAAAACTGCCTTTGTTCCCCACACTATATTAAATGAAAAAATAGGTAGCAAAAATTGCATATGTTTTTATTTTTAAAAATGTAAACATATTAAAACACATAATATATTAATAGCATACTTAGATACTCATACAAAAAATCTGGAAGGACACACACCATAATGCAAGCAGTAGTTATCTCTAAACATTGGGACTGGAATGTTGACTTCTGCGCAGCACTGTGTTGATTTGCTATTTTAGCGTGGAAGTGTGCTACTATTATGATAAGAGAAACAAAATTATTTGTATTTTAAAAAAGAAATTTTGGCCTCTTTCATAAGCGATAAACATAAGATACAAGCACCGTTGTGAATCAGCATCTGTGCCATCTAAATCCACTGTTATCAGTCATTTGACTTAGTAGATTCCATTAACAGGACTAGATTGGTAGTGGTTAGCAGTATTAGATTGGTTTGTTTCTGTTTTCCTTCTCATGTCTGTGTTTATAATATTCAGTAGGTAGCCAAGTATTGGAACTTCTATGTAATGCAAATGGTTAAAGAGCTTTGCTGCTAACTAAAAGCTTGGCAGTTGCCATCTACCCAGAGGCACCTTGAAAGAAAGGCCTGGCAATCTACTTCTGAAAAATCAGCCATTGAAACCCTTGAGGAGCACGGTTCTACTCTGACACACATGGAGTTGCCGTAAGTCAGAATCAACTTGATGGCAACCAGTTTTATCCAAGCAGCACTTTACCTGGAAATATTCTGACAATAAAAAGTGCTGAGTTCTTTCTTTTGCTCTCTCTTCCTCTCCTTTAGTTCTCCTTGCTAAAACTTGGATTGGGTATTGTTGTTAGCCACCTTTTATTGTTGTTGTTAGCCACCATTGAGTCATCCCCTGACTCATGGCAACCCCATGTACAACGAAATGAAACACTGCCCAGTCCTACATCATCCCCGTGATCGGCTGAGGATCTGACCCAATATTGTGATCCACAGGGTTTTCTTCCCAGGCAGTCTGAGTCTGAAAACTCTACTGAAACCTGTTCAGCATCAAAGCAGCATGCGAGCTTCGTTACAGATGAGTAGTGGCTGGCATGAAGTGCATCGGCCGCGATTGAACATAAGATGAGAATTCTACCACCGAACCACCCAATGCCCCGGGTTGGGTATTGTTGTTGTTGTTGTTGTTGTTATGTGCTATTGAGTCCATTCAGACACACAGCAACCCTATAGGATAGAGTAGAACTGCCCCATAGGGTTTCCTAAGCTGTAATTTTCACATAAGCAGATCACCAGGTCTCTTTCCTCCTCTAGAGCCAATGGGTGGGTTTGAACCTCCAACCTTTCAGTTACCAGGCAAGTGCTTAACCATTGTGCATAGGCCCCCTTTGCTTGGGTATCAAAACCCCAGTATTCTTAGATTCAGGCTCAAGCTCTTGCAAACCGATAAGTCAGAACTAACACTCACACCTCTCTTCTCTCTTTGTCTTTATCTCTGTTTTGCTGTCTCTCAACCTCTCTGTCTCTCTCTCACGTGCTGTCTTTCCTTCTCTCTCTCTGACTCACTCACTGACTTTCATATCAATCTATGTTTTCAGGTTGGCTCTGTGTAAAAGAGATCAGTTTCCTGGTCAATGATATTTCTGCTCTGTGGTTTCTGCCTGACTTTGTCTCCTTTTTTTGGGCTAACTGCTATGCTGCAAAACCTAGACAATATTGTTGGGCTAGAATAGAGCTTGGTTTTTTGTTTTTGTTTTTCCCCTTTCTCTCAAAGGAACAATTGTAAATTATAAAAGGTGCATCTAAAGAGCAGCTCTAAAAATTCTCCATATTTTGTGTTCTATCTTCAGCTGAATTCTCACTGCCAGGATGGGGAAGCAGAACAGTAAGCTGCGCCCGGAGGTCATGCAGGACTTACTGGAAAGCACAGACTTTACAGAACACGAGATCCAAGAATGGTACAAAGGCTTCTTGAGAGACTGCCCCAGTGGACATTTGTCAATGGATGAGTTTAAGAAAATTTACGGGAACTTTTTCCCTTATGGGGATGCTTCCAAATTTGCGGAGCATGTCTTCCGCACCTTCGATGCCAATGGGGATGGAACGATAGACTTCAGAGAATTCATCATAGCCCTGAGTGTGACGTCCAGAGGGAAGCTGGAGCAGAAGCTGAAATGGGCCTTCAGCATGTATGACTTGGATGGCAATGGCTACATCAGCAAGGCGGAAATGCTAGAGATCGTCCAGGTATGTAACGCTGTAACAGTAGCCCTTTAAAAAGAGCATGCGTCACAAATAAGAATTGGAAGGTGCGCAGTTTATCACAGTGCAGAGGTTGCAAACTGTTGGCCTATCAAGGCGTTTTATTTGGCCTACCCACTTAAAAATAAATAAATTGAACCCACGTTACAAAAAAGGGAGATGGCACATCAAAATCCAGATTTGTGGGCATCTCTTGAAAACGCAAAAGCTCTGGCATCCCTGAGCCTGACATCAGTTACCACACCCTACAGATGGACATGCACCCTTCAGTTGGTCAGGCTTATATGGCCACTCCATCCACTCCTTGCCATGACCTGCCTTTGGGGGTTATATCGCCAGGAGTGGTGTTTAATGATCAGGCCCTGACCTGGGTTCAAATCCTGACTCTTTCATTCATTACTTCTCTGACTTTGACCAAGTTAGTTCACCTAAGTGAGCCTCAGCATCCTCATCTGTAAAATGGAACTACCAGTGGTATCCACCCATGTTATAGGCTTGAGGCTAGATGTGACTTTCCATGTTCAATGCTTAGCACAGTGCCTACCATATAGAAAAGCTTATCATCATCACTATCATTAGCCCTCAGCTTTACTAGACTCTGGAATAAGAGCAGAAATCTTGACTCCAGGTCTGTCCCATCAGAGATACAAACACTGTAAAATAGAGGCCTCTGTCACTTTAATAGGAGTCACTCCATTTCATTTCCCCAAATAACTCACCAGAGTAAATTGCCTGAACAGAACAGAAGAACAGGCCTTGTGTTGTCCACATTTTCCTGTGGGAAATCAATAAACCTCTGGGGAGGTGGTAGAGGGAGGTAAAGAGCTATGGACATGGCAATGGCAGTTTGCTCACAAGTGATAGAACCCAGAGACAAACCTAAGGGGGCCAGGTCACGGCTTCTGGAGGGGATCAGGAGAGCCCTGACTGCAAACAATAGGAAGGACTAGTGGGCAGGCAGCACCAGGGAGGGCTGGCAGCAGCTCGATGTCCTGGCAAACGAGGGGCACAGCAGGGAAGCTTCTGGCAGCAGGCAACAGGGCCAAAGGAGCAGGCGTTTGGCTTCTAGGAGAGCTGGTCTCAGAGGCTAGCACACATCCCATAACATCTGTGTTCACACTATCCTTCTCATCCCATCCTTGCTTCTAAGGAACACTCTGGCTGTACATCTTCCAAGGCAGATTTGTTTGATCTTCTGGCAGTCCATGGTATATTCAATATTCTTCGCCAACACCATAATTCCAAGGCTTCACTTCTTTGGTCTTCCTTATTCATTGTCTAGCTTTTGCATGCATATGAGGTGATTGAAAATACCATGGCTTGGGTCAGGCACACTTTAGGCCTCAAAGTGACATTTTTGCTTATTAACATTTTAAAGAGTTCTTTTGCAGCATATTTGCCTAATGCAATATATCATTTGATATCTTGACTGCTGCTTCCATGGTCGTTGATTGTGGATCCAAGTAAAATGAAATCCTTGACAACTTTAGTATTTTGTTTACCATGATGTTGCTTATTGGTCTAGTTGTGAGTATTTTTCTTTTTGGGGGAGGTGGGGTGGGGGAGGCCATAGAAAAACATATAAAAGATAAGAAGAAAAGTCCTGCATATTCTCACCCTACCCACAAAGAGAAACACTGAGAATAATTTTTTAATATATCCTATGGGTCCTAGTTCCTTGCATTTAAAAATACCTAGTTGATATCATAATGTGTATGAAGTTTTGTGTCTTGGCATTTTCATTTAGTATAGTACCACACGTATTTGTTGTGTTATAAGAACTTTTAATAAAGGTATTTTAATGGCAGCACAGACCCTTGGTGGTGCAAACGGCTAAGGTACTCCGCTGCTAACCAAAATGTTGGTGGTTCCACCCAGAGGCACCTCAGAAGAAAGACCTGGCGATCTACTTCCAAAAAATCTGCTATTGAAAATTATGAAACACAGTTCTGCTCTGACATGCATGGGGTCACCGTGAGTCAGAGTCCACTCAACAACAACTCGGTTTTTTTGTTTGTTTTTATAGCTGCATCAAAACCCATAACCCCATTGCTGTCGAGTTGATTCCAACTCATAGTGACCCTATAGGACAGAGTGGAACTACCACACAGGGTGTCCAAGGAGCACCTGGTAGATTCGAACTGCAACCTTTTGATTAGCAGCCGAACTCTTAACCACTATGCCACCAGGGTTTCCACTGCATTATAAAAAAAAAAAAATTTTTTTTTTTTTTTTGCATTATAGTCATACAATATAAGTCGTTTAATTTTTCCCCAATGTTGGGTATTTAGGTTGTCTCCAGTTTTGCATTATTATGCATAAAACCTCAACTTTTAAAAATAAAATAACAAATTATTCTTGTACATGAAGATTTTTCTGTATTTAGGATTATTTCCTTAGACAGAATTCCCAGAAGTGTGAATACTGAGCCAGGATATGAGCATTTCTAAGGCTACCAATATATTTTGACAAATTATTTTTTCAAATATACCCCCAAAGTATATGAGACATGTCCCCATATATTGCACTATTCTGATTTTTCTTAATCTTTGCTAATTAAACAAAAAAAAAATTTAAATTAAGAAGGTGCTTCAGTTTAATTAGTTTTGCTTTATCTCTGTCTTTTATCTGAGAGTGATGGGCTCTTCCTCTCTGTTCCCTGCCTCACGGCAATGAATGTTGTTAGTTGCCATTAAGTCAATTCCGACTCAAGGTGACCCATGTGTGCAGAGGAACACCTGCTCCATAGAGTTTTCAAAGCTGTGACCTTTTGGAAACAGATCACCAGTTCCATCTTTCAAGGCATCTCTGGGTGGGTTTGAACTGCCATCCTTTCAGCTAGTACCTAAAGTCAATCACTCAACCATTTGCTCCATCCAGGGAATCCTGTAACAATGAAAAGGAGGGATATGTTTTCCTTTTGAAGAGAAGAATTGCTTCCAGATTGGGTTCTAAGAAAAAAAGTTTCTTTTTATCAGCACTGTGTTATCTCCCACTTAATATTTTTGCGCAGATCTCCTAGTCAATGACTTCCTGGCCAGTATCAGTGTAGAGAAAGAGCCCTGGTGGTGCAGTGGTTAAGTGTTTGGCTGCCAACAGAAAGGTCAGTGGTTCAAACTCACCAGCCGTTCCAGGGGAGAAAGATGTGACAGTCTGCTTCCATAAAGATTTACAACCTTGGAAACCCTGTAGGGTAGTTTTCAGTCCTATAGAGCTGCTATGAGTTGGAATCGACTTTACAATAATGTATTTTTTTTGCGGGGGGGAAGGTTAGACACCCAGGCAGGGAGGGACCTTGTAGGCTGATGGAAATTAAGAATCATTCTTGCATTCATTAACACCTATCATACTAAGTAAGTACCTGGATCCCTGGTGACGAAGTTGTTAAAAGCTCAGGCTGCTAACCAAAAGGCGGGCAGTTCGAATCCATCGGCCACTCCTTGGAAACAGATGGGGCAGTTCTACTCCATCCTGTAGGGTCAGAATCAATTCTCTATGAGTCAGAATCAATTCGGCAGCACACAGCAACAACAACAAGTACCTGGCAAAGGCATTGGATTGTGTGGATCATAACAAATTATGGATAACATTGCGAAGAATGGGAATTCCAGAACACTATTTGTGCTCATGAGGAACCTGTACATAAACCAAGAGGCAGTTGTACAAACAGAACAAGGAGATACTGTGTGGTTTAAAATCAGGAAAGTTGTGCATCAGGGTTGTATCCTTTCACCATATTTATTCAATCTGTATGCTAAGCAAATAATCCGAGAAGCTGGACTATATGAAGGAGAATGGGGTATCAGGATTGGAGGAAGACTCATTAACAACCTTCAATATGCAGATGACACAACCTGGTCTGCTGAAAGGGAAGAGACTTGAAGCACTTACTGATGAAGATCAAAGACCCTAGCCTTCAGTATGAATTGTGTCTTAACATAAAGAAAAGAAAATTCTTCATTACTGGACCAATAAGCAACATCGTGATAAACGGAGAAAAGATTGAAGTTGTCAAGGATTTCATTTTACTTGGATCCTCAATCAATGCATGTGCAAGCAGCAGTCAAAAAATCAAACAATGTATTACATTGGGCAAATCTGCTGCAAAGGACCTCTTTAAAGTGTTCAAAAGCAAAGATGTCACCTTGAGGACTAAGCTGCACTTGACCCAAGCCATGATATTTTCAATCACCTCATATTCATATGAAAGTTAGACAATGAATAAGGTAGACCAAACAAGAATTGGCACCTTTGAATTATGATGTTGTCAAAGAATATTAAATATACGACGGACTGCCAGAAGATCAAACAAATCTGTCTTGGAAGAAGCACAGCCAGAGTGCTCCTTAAAAGCAAGGATCGCAAGACTTTGTTTCATGTACTTTGAACATGTTATCAGGAGGGACCAGCCCCTGAAGAAGGACATCATGCTTGGTAAAGTAGAAGCTCAGCGAAAAAGAAGACCCTCAATGAGATGGATTGACACAGTGGCTGCCACAGTGGGCTCAAGCATAACAACAATTGTAAGGATGGCGCAGGAATGGGCACTGCTTCATTTTATTGTACCTAGGGTAGCTATTTTTTTTTTTTTTTTTAGGGTAGCTATGAATTTTTTTTTTTTTTTTTTAATGAGTTGGAACCAACTCGACAGCACCTAGCAACAACAGCAAGTACCTGGCATTGGAAATAAATACCACAGAGAAGAAAAAAGACACTGTCTGTGGTATAGAGCCCAGTTTGCAAGAGAGTGGGACAATTGTAGAAAATGTGTAAAAGGTGCCAGTAAACACTTACTGAGCCCTGCCAACTTATATCCTATTCATGATGGAATATAAAAGGTGATCATGAAAATGAAGATGCATTCACCCTTTCTTCACGGTAAAGTACCTCAACCCGTTGACACGCCCCTAGTGAGGTTCCAGGTCATAAATGTAAGGACACACGTTCCTTCATACATTTTATATCCTTACACTTTTTGAACTGGAAGGCTCAGATTTCCTCCAGTGTTGCTACAGCTCAACACCCTGATGATGAATATCCATAATGATGGACGAGGAAATATTGCAGCATTCCAAGTCACCAATGAGATTAAAGTAAATTTAGAACCATTTTCATATTAAGGGCTATGCTATTCTATTCTGCTACTTTCCAAACTAACAATTCGTGTATTCTGTCACATTCATATGTCACATTCACATTCATATGGATGAACTGGAATTTGCAGTGGGATCTTAAGAATTCCGATTTTATTTTTTTCCTCTTTATTTTCCTTTTTGAAATCCCACACTCTAGGCCATGTCATTGTCACATGTAGCTTTGTGCCTTTGTGTAGATCCTCGTTTCTTGGTTATAGCTGGTCTGTGAAGGAGCCCTGGTGGCGCAATGGTTAAGCACTGAGCTGATAACCAAAAGATCAGCAGTTTAAACCTACCAGCCACTCCACGGGAGAAAAGACCTGGAGATTTGCTCCTGTAAAGATTACAGCCCAGGAAATCCTATGGGACGCTTCTACTCTGTCTTTTGGAGTCTTTATGAGTCTGAGTCTGAATCAACTCGATGGCATACAACAACAACAGCTGGACTTCACCGTTAAGGAGAAAGCACATTTGCAGATACTGTATTTGCTTCAAAACAGCCAATGTCTGCTAAGCTCATGCTGTGTGCTTGAGTAAGTATCTGTTAGAATGTGACGAGCTGGAGGTAAGATGTAGACTAGGAGATTCATAAACAAATTAAGGCTGTATTTGTTAATGTGAGTTAAACCTGTAGCTTGATTACAGTTGTCAATACAGAAATTGTTGGCTGAACCCACATTCCTCCAAGACTCAGGGATTCAAGAAATTTAAGAATCAACACAGTGATGGCAGCATGAGAAGGATTCCATCCGCTGTTGCTGGGTTTGTAGATGGATGAAGGAGACCACAAGCCAGGGAATGCAGGCAGCTTCTAGAAACTGGAAAAGGCTACGAAATAGATTTCCCCTAGAACCTGCAGAAGGAACAAAGCTCCACGGACACCTTGGTTTTAGCCCAGTGAAACTGATTTCAGACTTCTGACCTCCAGAACTGTAAAATGATAAATTTAGGTTCTTTTAAGACACCGAGTTTGTGGTAACTTACTACAGCAGCAATGGGACACAAATACAGTATATTTCAGTACTACAAAAGAGTGCCATAAATTTTAGAGTCTTTCTTACCAATGTTAGGAGATACAAAAGGATTCCAGCTTGTTGCCATAAATAATATCCTGTGAATAACAAAGCTAAACTACAGGAAGCAACATCAAGGAAGAAGAAGAACTGGATGCTTTATGAATTGGAGTCCTACACTTCATTCATTGTCAAGCCTAAGTATAAATTTGTTTGGATCGTAGTATTCATCCTGACCAGATATTAGTGTTTGTAGATGAACACCACTGCAAGAGGAAGGAGAATCCTTTTGCCTTACGCAAGTCCCCTGCCCCTGTGCCAAGCTGGAGGACAGTCAGAACACCCAAATCCACTGCAACACAGGGAGGGGCTGAGCTGGGCAGTGAGTCTACCATGAATGCTTGGATGCTTTCTGGGGTCTTGGGCATGGGGGCAAATGCTGAGCTATGGACCCATGAGTAGGACCAAAGCACTCCCAGGGAGAGAATGTAGGGAGAAAATGGAGTTCAACTTGCCTCCCTTCTGTTCTTAGAAAATAACTAACTGCAAAAAACAAAACAAAAAAAAACCTTGCCATCTTGTTAATTCTTGACAGATGGTAACCCATGTGTTACCGCGTAGAACCACTCCATAGGGTTTTCTTGGCTGTGATCTTTATGAAAGCATATCATCAGGCCTTTTTTTTGTGGCACCACTGGGTAGGTTCAAACCACAAACATTTAGGCTAGCCGTCAAGTTCAAACTGTTTCCACCATCAGGGACCAAGTAACTAACTAGGACTCTCAAATCAAATTCTTAACTACAGGCCTGCCGTTGGTTACATATATAAGCTGCACTGCATTTCCCTTATAATTGGATGAAAATCACAGGTTTAGACAGAAATCGATCACGCTGGTGCCCAAAGCAAAGATGAAGAAGGAGCCAAGGCAAGAGTATGCATCTTGGGCAAAGCAGGTCAATATTGCCTTTCTTTTTCTTCAATCTCTCTTTTCCTTCTCTTCAGTCCCCAAATATCACAATTCCTTATCCCTGAGTCTCCAAGCTGAGCTTCCCTTTACTCCAGAGGCAGCTTTGTTTTGTCAATAAGGGTGTACACACCGGCGCCGGGGTGCCAGGGTTCCAGGCATCATTCTACCACTCAGTACCAGCTTGCCTTTGGGCAAGTTACTTAACCTTACTGCATCAGTTTTCTGATTTGTGAAATGGACCTACCTCATGGATAATGGTAAGGATTAAATAAATTATTATGAGTAAAGCACTCAGAACACTGCCTGTCATAAAGTCTGTTGTTGTTATTGTTGTTGGGTGCCCTCAAATTGATTTTGATTTATAGCAATCCCATGTGACAGAGTACAACTGCCCCACAGGGTTTTCTAGGCTATAATTTTTTATGGGAGCAGATTGCCAGGTCTGTCTCCTGCAGCACCATTGGAACTGCCAACCTTTAGGTTATCGGCCAAGCGATTAACTATTGTGCCACCAGGACTCCTTTATCATAGGGTATGTACATATTGGTTATTATTACTACCACAGTATTCAGAGCTGGACCAGGGTACTTTGTTGCTACAACAATAAAAGGAGGTTATTTCTGATTCAAAAGACAAAGTAATCAATGGAATTTTCCATTAAGTTTGAAGTTAAATTTGTCTAGTAGTGAAATGTATGTTCACAAAGAAAAACGGGATAACTTAACTAAATCTCCAATTGGTATAACTCAAAGAAGAGATATTCTTGAACAGATGACTCCAGGAGCTCCTGGCCTTCAGCTGATGTCTTTCTCACTGAAGACCAGCTACTCTGAGAATAACACTAAAGCTGCTCTGGTGCTCACAGGACTCAGACAGAAGGAAAATCACCTCTCCAGGAAAGAATGTGGTTGGCACCCTAACCTGAGCCCACAGGTTCACATCATGCATTGGGGCTGTTTGAGGGGCAGCCTGTCTGGATTCATTCCCAAGTCCAAGTTACAAACTTTTTCCAAAAGGAATATACAGGCTGATATAATGTTACCCATCGCAGTGCTCAGAGAACTTGCTTTGAAGATCAAGTTGGAATCATTTGTAATTAGCATATTCATTATTTTGATATTAATGATTGCTTGTAATAAATATGCTTGCTGTTCAAATAACTCTTGTCTTAAAATCGGACATTTCCTCATAGTTGTGATTCAAGATTAATTGGCACTTTTGATGAAGGCTGGGTGAACACCCCTTGTCTACGTTTTCATGCACTGTGAATGAATGAAACCTGAAGGAAGGAGGTTGGGAGTGTACTGGTGGTAGCCCATCACAGGAGCTTTTGTTTCTGTTTCTTTTAGCAGTGTGGGCAAGAGTTGCTTTCTGATTCACCTGTGATGAGTAAGACAGTACAGGTCCCTGAGTAGTGTAAGCAGTTTGCAAGCGGCTGCTCACTTAAAAGTTGGCAATTCGAAGCCACCCAGCGGTGCCACAGAGAAAAGATTTGGTGATCTGCTTCTGTAAAGATTACAGTCAAGGAAACCCTATGGAGCAGTTCTACTCTGTAACACACGGGGCTGCCATAGGTTGAAATCGACTCGACGGCAACAGGTTTGGTTTTTTTGATTTGTTTTGTTTTTTGTTATCTACGTGGTAACCTGATGAGGAAGGGAGATGATGGTGGTGGCCATCGAAGGGCATCAAACAAATTCACAGATTTATCCCATCTGATCTCAAGAACACCCGACTGCGACCAATTCAGACAGCCACCCTGTGAGTATTCGTGCCACAGAGGATCAAAACAAGGGCCAGAGAGACTTCTTTGCATTTTTTTAAAGAACCACTTCCTGAGTGATATTTGCATTTTTTCCCCAAAGACCTTTCTAAATTGGTGTCATAGACGCTATGTCACTTTTAATATGTTCCTTGGAGACCTGAAACACTGTGCTCTTCTGATTCTGAAAAAAAATAAATAAATAAAAAGGAAAGAGATTCAATTCCATCTTGATATGGCCCTTGAGAATTCAACTCCAAACTCTTGCCCACTTCTTAATTATGAATGTGGACCACAGATATTACCCTGGAATACAACTTATATTTCTTTCCCGGAGAAAACTCTTTCAGGCAATTGCTTAGGCTAGTGACTTTCTCTACAACTGACCTTACTGTTTGCTTATTGGTTGTGCTTGTTGTGCCCCTTTCTTGTTATGGGATTACTGTATTTTTACGCAAATAACACATGCCTTCTATGTTTGTTTGCCAACCATGCCCTCCACCCTCGAGGCATTCTCATAAGTACCGCTATGCCAATTTTTCTTCCAAGTTGCTGTAAAACAAATTAGCATAGCGCACTTACAAAAATATCTTACAGCAAGGAGGGCGTGGTTAGCAAACAAATATAGAAGGCACACGTTATTTCTGTAAAAATACAGTAATATTATTACAAGCCACACTTTAGCTTAGGAGTTTAAGTTAACTCTTAGTATCAAATACCATCTGGCAAACATTAACAAGTGCCTACAACCCAAAAGGCGTCTCTCTCTGGCTCCTTCCCAGTCTCCTTTGTGGACTCTTCCTTTTCCTACTCTCTAAATATGCATATTTCCAAGCAGAGCTTCTCAGCCCTTTTCTTTATTCATTCTCTCTGGGGAACCCTCATGTTTTCATTGCTTGAGATGGGCTAGACATAATGATAAGTGCTTTACATGCTGTACTAGTTTTCTAGGGCAGCAGTAACAAATTAACACAAACTAATACTCCTTAGAAGCGAGGATGGTGAGTCTTCATCTCATGTACTTTAGACATGTTATCAGGAGGGACCAGTCCCTGGAGAAGAACATAATGCTTGGTGAAGTAGAGGGTTAGTGAAAAAGAGGAAGACCCCTAATGAGATGGATTGACACAGTGGCTACAACAATGGGCTTAAACATGGCATCAATTGTGAAGATGGAGTGGAATCGGGCCGTGTTTTGCTCGGTTGTACATAGGGTCACTATGAGTAGGAACCAACTCAATGGCATCTAACAGCAATAATAACAGATGTCTCAAAACAACAGAAATATATTCTTTCACAGTTCTGCAGGTTAGACATCCAAAATCAAACTGTCAGTAAGGCTGGTTCCTTCTGGAGAGCCTGAAGGAGAATCTGTTCCATGTCTCTTTCCTAGCATCTAGTGGTGTCTGGCAATCTTTGGCATTCCTTGGCTTGCAGCTACTTCTGCCTTTTTCATCACATGGTGTTCTCCTTTCTGTGTCTCTCTGTCCAAATTTCCCTCTTCTTATAAGGACCCCAGTCATTGCATTAGGGCCTACCCTAATCCAGTATTACCTGATTTTAACTCAATTACATCTGCAAAAACCCTATTTCCAAATAATATCATGTTCACAGTTTCCAGATGGACATGATACTCTTAACCCAGTACACATGCATTATCTCATTTATCCTCACAACGACCTTATTAACTCCATTTTATGACTGAAGAAATTGAATGCTTCCAGATCTTGGTCTCCAGCCCTGATCTTGAGCATTGATATGTCCAACAGTTAATGGACATCTTCACTTGGATGCTACACTGGTACCTCGAAGAAAACATCCCCAAAACAAACTCATCATTGCTCCCCCCAAAAAACTTTTTTTTTTTTTTTTTGGGCAAATAGCCCTACCATCCATCCTATCAATCAAGTCAAAGATATCTTCCCCCCTCCCCATCTATCTCTATATCCAGGCAGTCACCAGACCTATTAAATCTACCTACTTAATATTTTTCACGTCTATCATTCCTGCCTATACATCCTGCCACTGTCTTATTTCAAGTCAATCTTTCACCAGTAAGTGTGATTTTAGCTTAAGGTGTTTCATAGAATGCCCTTTATCAGGTTGAGGAAGTTCTCTTTTATTTTTAACTTGCTGAGAGTTTTTTTTTAAATCAAGAATGGATGTTGGATATAGTTGAATGTTTTTTCTGTGTATTGAGATAATTGCATGGCTTTTCTTTTCTGGTTTGTTAATGTGATAAAGTACATTGATTGATTTTTTTTTAATGCTAAACCAACCTTGCATTCCTGGGATAAATCCCACTTAATCGTGATGGATTATCCTTTTAATGCATTGTTAGATTCTATGTGCTAAAAATTTGTTTAGAACTTCTGCATCTATGTTATTGAGGGATATTGGTCTTTTGTTTTCTTATACTGTCTTTGTGTCAGGCAAAACTGGCCTCATAGAATGAATTGTAATATCTGGTTTTGATATCAAGGTAATGTTAGCCATAAAAAATGAGTTGGAAATTATTCCTTCCTTCTCAATTTTCTAGAAGAGTTTAAATTGGTATTATTTCTTCATTAAATGTTTGGTAGAATTCTCCAGTGAAGCCATCTGGACCTGGAGTTTTCTTTGAGGGGAAGTTTTTAACTACAAGTTCAACTTCTTTATTAGACAGAGGGCTGTTTCTACTTGGTAGTTTATGTCTATCAAGGAGCTTTTTGGATCTGTGGGTTTATGGTTTTCGTGAAGTTTGGAACATTTTTGACAACTGGATTTTCAAATATTTCTATGCCCCACTCTCCTCTCCTTTGGGGTCTCAATTACATATATGTTAAGTTTCTTGAAGTTTTCCCTCAATTCATTGATGTTATCTTCATTTGATAAATTATTCTCTCTGTGTTTCATCTTGAATAGTTTTGATTGCTGTATTTTCACAGTCTCTAATCTTTTTTTACTTACAAAGATCTAATCGGCCATTAATTTCATGACCAGCTGGGCATATAGAACCCACCTACATTTTCTGCCTCTGGGGTTTCTTGGGAAGCTGCTTTCCCATTGACAGTATGTGCTGCCAGCAGGCGGGAGCTGTATAACTGCTCGAAGCTGAAGAAACAGATGTGTGCTGCAAATTACTGTTTTGACAGGGTATTGTATGAGGTGATGTATCCTAGAGGTGTGATTCTGCAAGACTTCTATCTCTTTTGGCTTTTGTACAGCAAGATAAGCCTTGTAAGTATATTTCCAGGTTCCTTTGTGTTATTTAGAAGTTGTGTTTCTCACATGATTCCACGTTCATGGGACTAACTCGTTTTTGGGCACCGGCAAGAGATGCGGCACAATTAGATGAGATGTAGTGCACCTGACATACCACCAATCCTACCCCCAGAGTCCAGAGGGACATATGCATCCCCCCAATCCTACCCCCAGGAGCCCTGGTGGCACAGTGGTTAAGAACTATGGCTGCTAACCAAAAGGTTAGCAATTCGAATTTACCAGTCGCTCCTTAGAAACCCAATAGGGCAGTTCTACTCTGACCTGTAGGTTTGCTATGAGTAAGAATCAACTTGACAGAGACAGGTTTAGTTTTTTAATCCTACCTGCAAAGTCCAGAAGGGACATATGTCTGCCAGATAATATGTATCAAAATCCGTATTACCTACCAAAAATTCCAACACACTCAATGATTCAGCATGCATACAATTAAAGAAAAAACACTTTATCAACAAAAAATTCAAAGAGGAACATAACTGGGTTGTGAAAGGGTTAATCCTATCCAGTATATTTTTACCTCATACATCATAACTTTCGTTGGTGGAAGTTTGATTGGGTCATTTTTATATCTTTCATGTCTTTATCTGGACATGTTGTCAGGAGGGATAAGCTGGTGGAGAACGTCATCATGCTTGGTAAAGTAGAGGGTCAGGGAAAAAGAGGAAGACCCTCAATGAGATGGATTGACACAATGGCTGCAACAATGGGCTCAAGCATAACAATTGCGAGGATGGCGCAGGACCAGGCAGTGTTTCATTCTGTTGTGCGTAGGGTCACTATGAGTCGGAACCCACTCAACGGCACCTAACAACAACAACATGTCTTTATTTAACTTTTTGACGATATGGAACACAGTTATTATAACTATTTTACTGTTTCTTAGTTATCTGGTGCTGCTATAATAGAAATGCTGCAGGTGAATGGCTTTAACAAACAGAAATTTTATTTTCTCACAGTTTAGGAGGCTAGAAGTCCAATATCAGAGCACCAGCTCTAGGGAAAGTCTTTCTTTGTCAGCTCTGGAGGAAGGTCCTTGTCTCTTCAGCTTCCTTAGAGATCTCCATGTGTCTTGACATCTATTTTACCCCCAACTTTCTCTCTGGTCACATATTTAATCCGTTTTTATATCTCCAAAGAGATTGACTAAAAATGCACCCTACACTAACCCTGCATCAATTAACATAACAAAGACAACCCATTCCCAAATGGGATTATAACCATAGGCATATAGGTTAAGATTTACAACACATATTTTAGGGGGGCATAGTTCAATCCAGAACACATTCCTTCTGCTAATTCTAATATCTTTGTCAGGTCTGGGTCACTTTTCATTGATTGATTATTTTCTGCCTTATAGGTTGTATTCTCCCGCTTCTTTGCATGCCTGATAATTTTGGGGCGGGGGGAGGTTTCTAGACAATATGAATTTTACTGTGTTGGGCGCTGGATATTTTTGTATTCCTATAGATATTCTTGAGCCTTGTTCTTCAACACAGTGACATTACTTGGAAACAGTTTGAATTTTTCAGATCTTACATTTAAGGTTTGTTAGATGACACCAGAGTCATGCTTAGTTTAGGGCTAATTAGTCCCCACCATTGAGGTAGGACTTTTCTGAGTACGCAGTGCCCTGTGAGTCATGAGGATTTCCAATCTTGCTAGTGAGAACAGGCACTCTTCCTGACCCTGTGTGAAGACCAGGCAGTCTTTCCTCTAATCCATTCACTTGCCTCTTTCTCCAGTCTTGGGTGATCTCCTCCCATGCATACGCTGATTCAGCTGAATACTTGAGGGGAACCCTCTGCAGATCCCTGGGGTTCTCTCTGTGCCGCTTTACCCTCTCTCATGCTAACTCTAGCCACTTTGATCTTTCCAGACTCTTACCTTCATCTCCTCAACTCAGTGAGTTCGCTGGGCTCCACCTGGATGGAAGCATCATGGCCCAGAAGCCCTTTCAAGGCAACAAATTGGGACAATCATAGGGCTTACCAATTTTGCTTCCAGCTTCTCAGGGATCACTGACCTTCATTGCCTAATGTTCAGTGTCTTGGAAATCATTTCATATATTTTGTCATTTTTTTCTTTTTTGTTGCTTCAGGTAGAAAGGGAAACTCAATTCCTTTTACTCCATTTTGGCCAGAAGCAACACTCTCTGCTGTCATTTTAATGTATTTATCTGTTTACCAATCCTCCTGATACCTAGACTGTGAGATCTTTGAAGACAGGAACTGTGCTTTCTCTCTCTAAATCTAAAGTATTTAGCACAGTCCCTGGTGTTTAGCATATGGTCAATAAATGTTCATTGAATGACCCAAAAAACTCATTGCCATCAAGTAAATTCTGACTCATAACAACCCTATAGGACAGAGTAGAACTGCCCATAGAGTTTCCAAGGAGGACCCCTGGTAGATTCGAACTGCCAACATTTTGATTAGCAGCCGTAGCTCTTAACCACTCTGCCACTAGGGTTTCTGTGTTGAATGAAGGAAGTGTTAACTCCAGAACATACAAAGATGAGTAATTTAGGCCCTGTCTTGAAGAAACTCAGAAGCTATTGGTAGGACGAATCTCATGGAGAAGGATTATGGTTTATCTAGTCTGAAAAAAAGAGGGGCAGAGAGAACAGAGCCCAGCTGAAGAGGAAGCCCAACTAAGGATCAGTCCTGGTGCAGAGAGAACTTTCTTAAAGTTCATAGATGCTTTGTAACAAAATGGTTCTGGGTGAAACAAGTTTGGGAAACCCTGGGTTAAACAGAGTTCAACAAGTCATTTACTGCAGGAGTTCTCATGTTTTTAGTATGTTCACGTGATGCTCTAAGAAGGGGATAAAGTGAGCACTGTTTCTCAAAACATTTTGGCAATAGTATGTCTCTGATCTTAGAGTACCTTGGAAGACTGATAGTAACTGAAAAACACTTTGGGAAAAACTTCTTAACAGCATTCTCAACAGGTGATTTTCAGCCATTGCTTATATACCTTCAATATCGAAGAACTTGCATCTATACAGCAGCCCATCACTATTCTTCCACTGAACACCTCTGAATGTAAGAAAGTTTTTCCCATGTTATGACCACATCTACCTCCCTATAACTCTTCAACTTATAAAAGGGTATAGTGATAATTAGTTTCTCTAGTGTGCTTACCACTTGTCTGTCATTTTGTCGTACTATGGTGGCTTGCCTGTAACAATGAAGCTGGAAGCTCTACCACTGATATTTCAACTCCAGCAGGGTCACCCATGGTGAATCGGTTTTAATGGAGCTTCCAGACTAAGATAGACTAGGAAGAAAGACCTGGCCATCTACTTCTGAAAATTAGGCAATGAAAACCCTATGGACCACAACAGAATATAATTTGACATAGTGCTGGAAGATGAATCCCCTAGGATGGAAGGCACTCAGAATACACAGTGGCCACAACAATGGACTTGAGCATACCAACGATCATGAAGATGATGCAGGACCAGGCAATATTTCATTATGTTGTGCATGGGGCTAGAGCCGACTCGATGGCAACTAACAACAGTAACAACAGCAATGTGCCTAGAGTGCGATTCAGTGTGCAAATCTTTGAATGATCTGTTACCTTTAAAGATTAGGGATAGCACAAAGGGAAGGACACATGAAATGGTTTAGGAATTTCAAACTCTATTTTTAGCAGCATAAACATTTTTTTCCTAAGTAAAATCTTACATGACACTCAGTGTAAGAATGGAACTGCTTTAGTCGAAGTACTCAATCTGCCCCTGATTCTCTCCTTGTCTTCTCCCTGTCCATTAAGGTGACTAAAGTACCGCTATTTCTGAAATACTATGAAAGTTAGTGATTTAACTTGTTCTTCTAGCTCCAGGTAAGAAAGTACTTACATCATTCCAGACATACAGATTTAAAAAAAACCCTGTTGCCATCAATTCCAACTCATATTAACCCTATAGATATTCATCCTATATTTAAAGTATTTCCAAGAAAGATTCTACTAGCCTCTGTCCACCCCCCTTTCCTGGTATGTGACATCCTTCTAAGCAGGGTACTATTCTTCATCTATAATCTAAAAACAACCCTGTTCTGTTTAACATCTTTTGTCCTTGGTTTGCCATCAGAGGGCCATGGATATCTGGTTCCCTGCTGGAAGACCCTAAATTTTTTGATGAAAAGAATCAGTCTGGTTTCCTTCAGAGAGAAGATTGAGCTCTAACTCTTGGAATTGTGCCTGTTCTTAGTTAATGCCATAACCTTTATCAGTTCAGAGTTGAGTGCTTCCTTCACAACATTCCAGAGGTTATTCCTTCAGAGGGAAAAATTAAGAAAAAGTATAGGCCATGAGGAAGTGGTCAGGGCCCTGGCTACCCATAGGGAGCTGTCAGAAGCCTGTCTGGGGTAGAGCAGGAGCTGGGCTCCTGGGTGACCCATAGCTCTGCATTTATCCCAAGACCAGAATCAGACTCTTCAAGTTTAATTAAAAACAGGATGTCCCTGCTAGGCCTCTCATTGACATTGCTAAAAATAAAGCAGGGAAGTAGCCTGGCTTCTTCACAGTTTGATCCCATTAAATTTGGGTGAGGGTGGGCTGGGGTGTGGAGGGTGGGAGGAAACTAGAGGCAGTAAAAGACATGATTTATTTCAGACTTCAGTCTGGGCTTGTGTGTCTATCCCATCCCTGTGCTGTGGAGTTCCAGATTTTGAAGGTCTAATACAATTAGCTCTCCGTTGCTGATGCCATGTGAAGGGAGCAACGGGACAGACAATTCCCTGAATGTGAATATTGGATTTTGCAAAGCAGTCATCCACTTATCCGTGCTTGGGAGCACTGGGCCTGATGACCTCAGCTCTTTGTTCACTGCTCTAGTCCTACCCATGTACAGATTTGGCTGTGTGAACAATCCACTAATCCCTATCTGTAAGTGGATGTACATTTTAAATATATGTACATATGTAGTCTAAGTGAAACGAAAGAACCATCTGGAAATGTGAGTCTTAAAAAAGGCCTCACTAGTTCTACAACCCCACAATGTACTCACCTTGTGCCTCCTGCCCCATCCCAGAGCCCGGTTTGCAAATACTTTCTGAGGAGCCCTGGTGGCTCAAACTCTTAAGCACTAGACTGCTAATCCAAAGGTTGTCAGCTTGAACACACCCCGTTGCTCCACAGGAGAAAAGACCTGGCAATCTGCTTCTATAAAGATTACAGCCAAGAAAACCCTACGGGGCAGTTCTACTCTGTCACATGGGGTTGACATGAGTAGGAATTGACTCAACGCAACCTAAGAAAAACATCAAGGGCATGGAACCTTCTGTTTTTATTTTTGATTGTTATTGTTCTTGTTTTGTATTAACTGCTCCACATCTTTCTGTGGGAATCCCTGAATGGTACAAGTGGTTAACATGCTCCACTACACCTTGGTTGCAGGTTTGAGTCTGTCCAGAGGTGCATTGGAAGAAAGGCCTGGTAATCTACTGCCAAAAACTCAGTCACTGAAAACCCTGTGGAGCACAGTTCTACTCTGATATACATGGGGTCGCCACGAGTTGGAACGAATCTAGGGCAACTGGTTTTACATTTCTTTGTCACAAATCTCCTTCTTTAGTGTAATAGCTAAAGACAAACTCTCCAAGACCTCCTGTTGAATACGAACACCTCCTTTTCTAACATTTATTTGTTTACTTCATCTTTCATACATTTGTTCAACAAAGAGTAACCCAGAACCAAAACCCAGTGCCGTCGACAAAGAGTGTGAAGGGAATAGCCTCTAGATTACTATAGTTGACTTCCCATCAGAATCACAAGAAGGAGAATTTCATGAGTCCCAACCCTTAAAGACTGAGAATTCCAAGGAGTGCTCCAGGCCAGTGGGTTGTAATCCCTGTTCATTCACTAATGTGGGACCCAGAGACTCTCTGGACAAGGGTTTCTAACAATTATTAAAGCATTACAGAATGACTGCCCATTGCCATCAAGTTGATTCCGACTCATAGCTATCCTGTAGGACAGAGTAGAATTGCCTCATAGGTTTCCAAGGCTGTATGTAACCTTAAGGCAAGCAGACTGCCACATTTTTCTCCCTCAGAGCAGCTGGTGGGATAGAACTGCTGACTTTTCAGTTAGCAGTTGAGAGCTTAACTACTGTGCACTAGTTTTTTTTTTTTTTTAATGGGGTACTTTATTTTTTCTTGTACTTTTTTTTTTTTAGATGAAGGTTACAGAATGAAGTGTTCTTATTAAACAATTAGTGCACATATTGTTTTATGACATTGGTTAACCACCCCACGACATGTCAACACTCTCCTTTCTCAACCTTAAGTTCCCTATCACCAGCTTTCTTGTCCCCCCCGCCCCCGCCTTCTAGTGAAAATGGGGTACTTTTTGTTTCCCATGTGGTCCCTCCCAAGTTCTTTGTTAGGATGATTGGTAAGATATAAAATAAGAGAAAGCAGATCAGTCTTGCTGACACATATATCCCCATCAGGTAGCAGTGTTAATCACATAGTAGACACTCAATAAATTTTAATTGCTGAATAAATTATGAATGATGTTTTTTTTTATTCTCTAAACACTGTCACCTGCAATGAGGGAATAGAAGTGAATGTGGAAAGTGATGCTGCTAGGAAAAGCAAATTTAAAATCACTCCCATATTTTCTCAGCTTTTTGAATAAACACAAATACCTTTAAATGGCCTACGAGGCCCTCAATAGTCTGCTGCTACCTACTCTAGAGCCACATCTTAGGACACACTCCCCACACTCTCTCAGCTGTCTTGCCATTCCTCCCACCCCTGAGCTTCTATACGTGGACTTCCTTCTGCCCTGCACTCCTTTAAGCCCTACACTTTCTACACATCTTTGCTCAGTCATCACTCATTAAGGAAGTCTACCCTTGCCTTTCAGCTGTTGTTGTGTGTCATCGAGTCAATTCCGACTCATAGCAGCCCTATATGACAAAGTATAACTGCTCCCTAGGGTTTCCTAGGCTGCAGTCTTTATGGGAGCAGATCACCAGGTCTTTTCTCCTACAGGGAGGCTGGTGGGCTCCTACTGCAGACCTTTCAGTTAGCAGCTGTCTTAGTTATCTAGTGCTGCTATAATGGAAATACCACAAATACACAAATTTTTGTTTGACTTTAACAAACAGAAGCTTATTTTTTCACAGTTTAGGAGGCTAGAAGTCCTAATTCAGAGCACTGGCTCTAGGGGAAGGCTTTCTCTCTGTTGGTTCAGGAGGAAAGTCCTTGTCTCTTCAGCTTCTGCTTCCTCGTTCCTTGGAGATCTCTGTGTGTCTTGGCATCTATCTTACCCCATCTCTCTCTCTACTCTCTCTTTTTATATCTCAAAAGAGATTGACTAAAGATACATCCTACACTAATCCTGCCTCATTGACATAGCAAAGATAACCCATTCCCAAATGGGATTATAACCTCAAGCATCCAAACCAACCAAACCAAACCTGTTGCCATTGAGTTGATTCTGCTTGATGTATTTTCCACTGCTTCTTCACTGTTTGTGCTTAGTCCAACTGTTACCAAGGGCATCCCTGGTAGGGGGATGCTGTGTGGGTGGAGAACAGAGACACAGGTCTGCTGGTCCTAGCCCAGAATCTTGTTCTTCTTAAAGGCTACATGGTCACATGATCCCTTGGGACACCAAGGAGCCCCACAGTGGTAGTACCTGTGTCTGTGTCCTCCCATGAGGCCGAGCTCAGTGCCTGACACATGCTCATATAAACGGGACTGGTTCCATTCAGAAAACAGATGCCAAATCCTTGCCAGGAGTGAGCAGAGTAGGACTTCATAAAGGTTGAAATGGGTGACCATGTGTCACTGACTTGTCTCTTTTTGAGGATCTCACACTTCAGCTCTCATGCAACCATTTCACCCAGCCACCTCTAGGACACAGCTCCCACTTGAGACAAACCACAAACCACTTCCCAGCTTTTGAAAGGCAGCTCTAGTATGTCAGCTAAAATCATGGCTAAACCATAGCTATCCTATAGGACAAGACAAAACTGTCCCATAGAGTTTCCAAGGAGCACATGGTAGATTCGAACTGCTGACATTTTGGTTAGCAGCTGCAGCACTTAACCACTACTCCACCAGGGTTTTCGACCTCAAGCATAGAGGTTAGGATTTACAGCACCTGGTTTGGGGGGACATAATTCAATTCATAAGATTCCACCCTTTGACCTCCCAAAATGCATGTTCTTCCCACATGCAAAAGACATTCACCCCATCACATCATCCCAAAAGTCTTACATCAGGTCTCATCTTCTGAATCATGTAAATCAAATATAGATGAGACGTTAGGGGTATTCCAGGCTGGCGCAAAATTCTTCATCTGTGAACCTGTGAAATCTAGACTACAAGGTATCTGTTTCCAAAGTACAATGGTGGGCTAGAAACAAGGTAGACATTTCCATTACAAATGGGAGGAAGTAGAGGGAAAGAAGGAATAACAGGCACCAAGCAAGTCCAAAACCTAGCCAAAAAAAATCTATATTAGCTCTTGAGGCTTGAAAATAATCCTCTGTTCTTTGGGACCATCTGGCCAATGACTATGCCCTCCAGACTCTGGGTGTTGGCCATGCTCTCTGGACTCTTGGCCCTGGACTTCAGCTTCACTTTCTAGACCCATTGTCATAGTAACTCTGCTCCCTTGGCTTTGGGCGGCCCCATTCTCCTGGTCTATCTGAGTGGCAACCCCACCCCCTCAGCCCCAGCACCCCCATTCTTCTGGCCTTTAGGCATGGCAGCTCTACCCCCTCAGCTTTGGGAAGTGGCACTATCCCCTGGAAGGGCCTTAATAGCAGCCCCAAACTCTGGAACCAAGATGGTGAAGATTTGACTCTTCGAAACCTAGGACACTCTGGCCCCATCGATTGAGATCCAGGATACCATGGCTGCGCCCTTTGCAACTGAGAAGGTCCTGCTTCCCACGCTCCTTCCAACAGTTCTGCTGATCTGTGAGCTGCTTCAGGGATGGTCCTTTTCTTTTCTTGGAAGACAACAGATGTAGCATCTTTGGTCTGTTTTCTGCCTGTAGAATTCTAAGAGGCAGACAGCATTCTTTCATTTCCTTCTTTCTCTGTCCCATTTAGTCCAAGCTAATGGGTTTTCTGCTGTGGTAGTTTGTTAGATCCATCAGTCACAGGCTTAATGTCCTTAACAAAAGACTGTGGAGCCACATTCATGGTGAACATTCTAGGACATATGTCCTTAGTTTGTACAACAGAATTTTCCAAATTTTTAAGTTCTGTTTTCATTTTGCACATTTCATTTTAAAGTCCATCTCTTTCCTCTCACATTTTACTACAAGTAGCAAGGAGAAACCACGTGGTCCCTTTGAGATCTTGCTTAGAAATCTCAAGGCCAAGTTCATCACTTACAAGTTCTACCTTCCACCAAATATATGGACGTAAGTCAGATAAATTATTTGCCACTGCATAAAAAACATCACCCTTCTTCCATTCTCCAGTTGCATGTTCATTATTTTCTTTTAAAGGCTCGCCAGAAGCACATTCAACCTTCACATTTCTAGCAACATTCTGTTGCTGGCACCATATATATTCTCTAAGAAGATGGAGACTTTATAGCTCTCCTCAATTCCTTCTGAGCCCTCATCAAAATTGCCTTTGACACTCATAGTTCTACCAACAGTCTCTTCAAGACAATCTAGGCTTTACTATTAACTATTACTATTAAAAAAAAAAAATTTTTTTTTTTTTTTTTAATATTAGGCACCTTAAAACTCTTCCAGTCTCTACCCATTTCCCAATTCCAAAATCCCTTTCGTATTTTAGGTATCTGTTAGAGCAGCATCCCACTCTTCTGGTACCAAATTCTGTTTTAGTTATCTAGTGTTGCTATAACAGAAATACCACAAGTGTTATTTATTTTCTCACAGTTTAGGAGGCTAAAAGTCTGATATCAGAGCACCAGCTCTTGGGGATTGCTCTCTCTCTCTCTCATCTCTGGAGGAAAGTCCCTGTCTCCTCAGCTTCTAATTTCAGGTTCCTTGGAGATCTTCGTGTGTCTTGGCATCTGTCTTACCCTATCTCTCTCTCTGCTAGGTTATTTAACTCTTTTTATATCTCAAAAGAGATTGACTCAAGAAACACTCTACACTAATCCTGCCTCATTAACATAACAAAGACAGCCCATTCCCAAATGGGGTTATAACCACATGCATAGAGATTAGGATTTACAACATATTTTTGAGGGACATAATTCAAACCATAACATCAGCCAAGCACGTAACCATTGCACCACAAGGCACAGTTTTCCTATATCATTTCTTAAGGCCATGTGCCCTACTTTATAGCACTTTGCTCTAATATGGTTTACATGCATTTCTTCAATTATTTTAATAATGTCTGTCTGCCTTATTTAAGTATGAGCCCCATGAGGGCAAGGACTGGGTCTGTCATAATGCTTGGTGTATTGTAGTCACCCAGTGACCAACTGAGTAAATGAATGAATGAATGAGAATGAGGAAAGGCATAAACTAAGATCAGGGGTTTTCTGGCCATTTTCAGGATTGGCTTCTGAATCCATGTGGAATTGTCAGCAATGGTGAGTGCCCAACCATGGGCACATGTGTACAGCTTCTAAGGCAAGAGCCCATAGCTATTGACAGGTTAAGAATCTTTAAGAGATTTAACATGAATATGCATAATTATATGAAGGGAGGGAGAAGAAAAAGGATAGGAAGTTTAGAAAAAAAATTATAAAAAGATAAAGGGAGGAACTCTATAAATAGAAACAGAATAGAAGCAAGTTGAGAGGATAATAAGCATGAAGGAAGGTAAGAGACAGTTATTACTGAATTAATCCTTTAAATTTAATGAACCCAACTTTGTGCAAGACCCTATGTTCAACACTATCAGGGATTTTGTGAACAGCCATACCTGATCGCCACCTTTGAATCTAAAAGGGGAGTGTCTTGGGTAACTACAATTCAGGATGAGTCGAATGAAATGATCCAAAAGAAGAAGCACAGAGGAAGGGAGATTACACATAGCAGTAGAAAGAAAGAAGATCATGGAAACCTTCCTGGAGGAGGGTAACATTTCAATATGTCCTTGATGCATGGTAGGATTTGGGAAATCTTTGCCTCCATATTTCCCTTTTGGAGCCTACTTTCCTCTTAGCTGCATACTGCCTCCTTCTCTCTGCTCTCTCCAGCTGCCTCACTATACCCAGAGTTCCAGATCTCTCTGGGTTTCTCCACCCAACCCCTAGCAAAATCTATTTTTTTCTAAAACATCTTCTCAGGGCTAAGATGCTCAAAGTAAATCTGATCAGCAAAGTCATAGTCTGAAATTAAAAATGATGACTTCGCATTATTCTTCCCAGATAAAAACTACATCTGATAACTGATGCCTCCCCTTGCTGAGTACTGTGCGGAGAATACAGTTAGTGGAGGAGGCCACAGGTTGAGGGGGGGGGTGCGGTTTGCTTCCAAACTCTTTAGGAGAATTCTCTTTCATCTCTCAGATTTCCCAGACACACACAGTTCAGCTCAGGCCTGAGGTTGCACAGGAGTCCCGGGGTGGTGCAAACAGTTAACATGCTTGGCTGCTAATCTAAAGATGCCTGGGAAGAAAAGCCTGGGGATCTACTTCTGAAACATCAACCATTGAAAACCCTATGGAGCACAGTTCTGCTCTGACAAACATGGGGTCGCCATGAGTTGGAGTCCATTGTGCGATGGCAACTGGTTTTTGTTTTCTTTTGTCTTTTGGAGGTTACACAGTTATTTAATCCAAAGCTGGGATGGCTGATTCTTTCCATGTTGAGTACCAAACCTGACTGATTAGTTGGGAATACCCTGGAGCTTGTTGAGAAAGAATGTGAGAGCGTTGCCACAGGTGGAGAAAGAACCCTGGGATGGATTGATTATGTCTGCCTGGAAGGCTAATGGGCCCTTATTAACTGGCGGGTGTTTGCCATCTTTGAGGGGCCCCTGTGTGGAGACTGCAGTCTGCAATCGCCTGCCTCTTGGGATGTGGAATGTCATCTCCAGCCTTACTCCTTTTGTGATGTCCTCACAACAGTAGCACCAGCATCACAGGGAAGCCTATTAGAAATACAGAATCTCAGGCCCTACGAGATCCTACTCAATCAAAGTCTGCATGTTAACAAAATCCTTGGGGGCAGGATTAAAGTTTGAGTCACAGGAGTCTGACGGATCTTCGTGAAGGTCGTCACTGACTCCTGGCCTAGCGTGTCCCGCTGCTGACTGCCGAACATTTCCTATAATACAATACGTCAGCAGAGACAGGACTAGCTACTCGTGGGAAGGAATGGGGAACACATCTTCACTCCTGTATTTGAGAGGTTTAATAACAGGGCTATTTTGTGCCAAACCACATTTCTGTCTTACCACTATGTGGCTTCTGTCCCCAGGCAATCTATAAGATGGTTTCATCCGTAATGAAAATGCCTGAAGATGAGTCGACCCCAGAGAAAAGGACAGAAAAGATCTTCCGCCAGATGGACACCAATAGAGATGGTAAGAGGCCATGGTAGCATTTCTTTGCTCAGGATGGGGGCTTCTGGAGAGGATGGGGGCTTCTGGAGACGGTGGGGGAATCCAGGCAGGGAGATGCCACTTGAGGATAAGATATCGACCACAGGGACCTGGTCAAGGCCCTTTGTCAAAGTGACTCCCCCTGTGCGACCCTGGATGGGCAAGAAGCAGGATGACCGGGGTGGCCACTGGAGAGCTGATCCCTTCCTGGGGAGAAATGCCTCATTTCTAGGGCCTTCTATCCTCCTTCTAGGCCATTCTCTACCCTAAACATAATAGGATGAGGCCTGTGGAGCAGGGAAGGAGGAACCGGAGACACTGCAGGGTAACACCCTAGGTACTATGTTGATCATAGACAATACATTATGGTATCTCAACTGAGACTCCAGCGTAATGGAATCACAGGGCCCTGAGTGAGTTGCCATTCCCAGGTATGCATCTCACTGGTAAAAGCCCTGTGCTTTCCCAAGGGGGAAGAATGGAGTGTGGTGGGGGATGGGGAGAATGTACAGGGAAGGAGGAGAGGCTTTAAGTGCACTCACATGTCTTAGCCCAAATACCCAGGCATAGTGCAGTGCAGCAGAGCAGGCCTCACGGTGAACCTCCAGCCACTAGCTTCCTCTTGGCTGACACTCTTTGCATCTAACCTCTGGTCACTTACTTGAAGAGAAAAGACATAGGCACATAGGAAAATTAGCCCCCAGAGCGATTCTGAGGCACACAGAGGGTTAACCCAAGAGAACCAGATTTCTATATGGAGCATAGGGTTTGCACCACTATGTCCAGCTGTGGTTTCCAGCTTTGGGGGATTTGGAAGTATACAAGTGACCGTACTGTTTCATTTCCCTCATTTGTTTGGTTTCCTCTACAAAGGTGTCATTGCATCTATTGAACCCTATTTTTTCTTTTGTAGCCTGAGCAAACTTGTCACCATTTTAAGAACTGCACAGGCAAGGTTGTGGCTTATAAAAATGGGCCAGGACACAAGCCTAAGAGAGTTTGCTCTGAACAAAAGGAAAAAAAAAAAAAAAAACCTACCTTTTTCCTTCAAACAAGTAAAGTAAATTTGATTAAACAAAAACCAGGCTCTGGGGAGGGATTTGCTGCTAAGGGAAAGACATATTTGTTGGTATCTCTGAGAGGGGGGCCTCCAATAATCAGTACCCCTTCCTACCTGGGTTTAGAATGAGTTGAGAAATAAAGGAGCAATTCAGTTCCAGGTGCCATCAAGTTGGCCTCCAACTCATGGCGATCCCATGTGTGTCAGGGTAGAACTGTTTTCCTATGGCTGATTTCTCAGAAGTAGATCATCAGGCCTTTCTTCTGAGGCCCTCAGGGTGGACTGGAGCAGTGAGCAGCCAAGGGCATTAACTGTTGCACTGCCCAGGCACATAACTGATGGTAAAGGATAGAGCTGTGTTGGAGGATGTAACTTCCTGTGCAAGCTGCCGGGGTGTGTCTTTGGAGGAGCAGAGTGAGATAAGTCCTCTCTGGGGCAGGCCCTTCCAAGAGAAGGAACGAAGGCAAAGCTGAGAAGAATGCCCAAGCAAGTAACTCGCTTCACTCCCAGGGTCCAAAGCAGGCAAAGAGAAAGTTTCCCTGAGCATAGAAAGGAAGCACCAAGAATGCAGAAGATACTGCTGCCCACTGTCCTTCCCATGACAGTAGTGACAGAGGCACCTCCTGGAACAGAACTCAGTATGTCTCTGGCTCACACAGGAAGGAAGTGACACTCTAGGACCCCGGGTTGCCGAGCCTCCCTGCTCCAGCCCATCAAGGGTGGGAGGAGAACGCTGTAATTGAGAGGAGGGACCCAGTGGGCCACTCTCTGCCTTGCACACATACCGTTGAACTCTCCTTACTTTGGGTTAGAGGCACAGCCATCCTCACGTGTTGTCAAAAGCATAACCACTTATGTCCAGGGTCCCTCGCCACAGCTGTCTGGGGGAGCCTTTTCCACATGCAGGGGGAGGGACTCTTGCAGCAAACCAAAGGCCACAGGCTCAGGGCTTAGGACCCAAGAGACCTCAAAGAGCCCAGAAGCCTCAATAGTAACATCATGGGAACAGCCTTGGTGCCATGAGCTCCCGACTCAGCTTCATAAAGGCATGAGGGCCATTCATTCTGCAGATAGTGAGCCCTACAGGTTGCCTGGAGCCAAAACGAGCACAAGGAAGAGTCATGTCAGGTTCATCTAGTGCCCTCTCCCCAGCCGCAGCCTGAGGGTTGGAACATAGCAGGCTCTCAGGAAGTGTGGTTGAGGCAATGAGTGCACTGTGTAGGTGCTGGCCATGTGAGAGCGGACAAGGCAGCAGAGCCCCTGCCTCTGGGGCTTGGCACTGCCATCAAAAGAACAAGCAAGCAGGGCTTTTACCAGGGAGAGATGAGGGCTGGGACATCACAGCAGGTGTCAGACTAGCTGCAGGGAGAAGGTGAGAAGTTGCAGCCCCCAAGATGCAGGAGCAAGAGTGTAAGTTCACGTGGATGCCTCCAGCCACTCACCCGTCCTCTTGCTTTCTAGGAAAACTCTCCCTGGAAGAGTTCATCCGGGGGGCCAAAAGTGACCCATCCATCGTGCGCCTCCTGCAGTGTGACCCGAGCAGTGCCGGCCAGTTCTGAAGTCTCCCCAGTGAATCCCAGAGCTGTTCATGTTCCCTTTTGATTCTTCTTTTTAACCATTTTGCCAAACAATATTGATGGTGATGCTGTCCCCTGTGCGGCCAGACGCGCCTTCCTCTGTGACGCCTTCTGCTTCTTTTGTCGTGGATGCTTCGTGGGAATGCCCGGTGCTCCAACACGCTTGTGGAGAGCATGGACAGTGCTGTCGTAAACAGACTCTGTGGTGTTCGTTGTTCCAACGATGCTTAATCATTATTGTTATTATTTTTTTTTCTTTCTATTCTAATGTCTATTCTGAAACCAAGACTTGATGAGGCAAGAGAAGGGAACAAATCCAGCCCAGTGATTCTACCGCAAGCTTTGAGAAACTTGTTTGAAAGATGGAAACGCCTGCCTGGGTGGTTGTCACACACACCCTAGAGGTAATAGACTCCCCAAGAACAAGCTACTCTCTGGGTCAAGGCTATGAAAGGGACCTGGAGAATTCCCCCATGGAGGTTCACTCCACACTCTTCGTCAGAAGGCTGTAGTTTCTAAGCTGTGAACATTTTAAGGTAAACAGAAGAGAGGAAAAAGATGGCTCAGCTATTTTTTCACAAGTTTACATTAGTTGAGCTGATATGAGTTTCTGTGGAAATTAAACACAAATGGTAACTTGTATTCCAAAACCAGACCCATCTTGTTGCCTATTGTGACTTATAAAAAAAAAAAAAAAAAAGTCTACTGTATATAAAACATTGGGTATTGCAGACCAATAAGTATTTTGCCTTGTTTAAATGAAATGCATGTTTAGTGAGCACTAATACAATCTTATTCCAGATGACTGTTTGTAGTAGCTTATTGTGAAGTAAGCCCCCTATAATGAATGTCTATGTCTTGTTTTAAAGTCGTATCTGTCTTTGCACAAATGCACCAAGCAACAGGTATATTTTAGATATACCAGGGAAGTAAAAAGTAACCATGACTAAGGCCCAACCTTAATTTTGAATGGTTTTCCAGAGTGGCAGAGCCTGAAGAATGACAGGGCAGGTCAAATGGGACACATCCACTGGAGCACCACGAAGCTAAGTACGAGAGAGGAGAGGCTGGTGGTTTGTCCATCGAGCCCATCAACTCATTGGCAGCCTTAGATTAAAGATGTCATGTTTTTCTGAGCATGTCAATATTCTGCAGACCTGAAAAAAATAGTATGAATTCTCAGGATCTCCCAATGGTTCAACCTACATGCATGGTTAGGGAGTCATATTTAGAATTTTCTTTTTTCCATGCCCAAACACCCTTGAGAAAGTCAAAGTTGAGCAGTCATCTGATTCATGGTGAAGGTGGCTTGGGCAAGTGCTACTATGGTTTCCAAGGCCCACTATGAGGAATCCAATAGTATTTTCCATCACTAAGTTCTCTGAATATAGACTTCTATTTCCAGAAGTGACAGCACAAGTTGAGTTGCTGTTTGGTCTGGTGACCTAGCATACACTAATTTGAACTAAAGGCAAAGAGTAAAAACTGCTGATCGCGGACAAGTTGCGTTCTTCAAACAGTTGACATGAGGAGGCTCCAATACTCAAGGATGTAGACGAGAGACCTGCTGCAAGGAAAGCACAGAGGTCCCCAGTGGGTCTCTCTGCTGCCAAGCTATTTCCTGTAGAACGTGAACCACAGAAAGATAAACCTCATAAAAACAAGGAAAACGATGCTGAGTCCATTCTAACCTCCATGTTCTTGTGTGTTACTTGAGTCCATTTTAGCTGGTAACAAAAATCCAAATTTGTTTGGTTGGCCAAAATGAACCAACTCTGCAGGCTGAGTTTTGAAACCCAGGCTCAGTAAAAGAATTTTCATGATCTTCCTCTGAGTGTCCATTCCTCATAGTAGTTCTGTACCGAGACTTGCCAAATTTCTTTGTGGACCAACTAGTCAAATTTGGTTTTGAAAAACAAAGAATTAATGTAAGACAGGAGTGCAGAGTGGGTGAGGGTCAGCATACTCTATTGATAGTATTCCAGGAATTGCCTCTCAGTTTTTCCTGTTCTCAGTTGAAGACCTAATTCCTCCTTTTAATTCTCTTTGGATGGGTGGAATCAGTTAATGTTTGGGAAAGCCTGCCTAGGCTCTGCCACTAGTTATGACATCTTGTTGAGCCAGACTCACTCTGTCTCCTGGAACCCAGAGCTGGAGTAGGGAGCAGAGAAGAGGGCCTCCAGCTGTTCAGGAAAGAAAAAAGTGCCAGTTGCATGGCTAATGAATGCCAACACTCCCCAGAATGTACTGACATAGTCCTCATCCTGGCCTGCCACTGACCCTGTCTGTACTTTCTCAAGGGTTGGTTTTCTCTTTCTCTTTCTTCCAAGGAAGGCCTTTGTATGTCTTTAATCCAATGCACACAAGTCTGTCCAAGGGACTCTGCAGCACCCAGAAGGCTGAATGCTTAAAAGTTTGTCATTCCCTTACTGGGCTATTCATTGTCATTGCTGTGTTCAGGGATCTCTGGAAATGGAGTCTGTTCTGTCTGAAATAAAGCCAGCCTGTGATGTTCAAGGGAATGAAATAAAGTGGCTTACAACCTGAAGGACTCTACAGAGTGCTCAGCTGTTTCATACCTTTCTTTGGGGTGGGGAAGGGATACTGAGGGCACTGTCCCATTGGTATGCCTCAGGGATGACTTGTCTACAAGTGGATCTAATAACATATATTTATAAATCACATTACATGGAGTGGCCACTATATCAGTTGATTTTGTGTCGCTCTTTTGTCTGGCATTAAAGCATGTTTATTTTTTAATATGGTTACCTGGAACATGAGCGTTTCATGCCTACACTGCTGCCTCAGCTGAACCTGTAACTTACTGGGGCTCCAGGTGTTGATACTGGTCTCCCCCTGGGTATAGTTCCTGCCTTCGAGGGACACAGGAACCACGGACTGTGAATGAAGGGTTGATTATGGCAGCCAGTGAGGTGCTCATTCACTCCTTCCTTTATGGAACCTGCTGCGAGAAGCACAGTGGATTGACGGCTCCAGCTGCCATACCTTTGGATCCACCTCGGTGTTCATTCTGAGATCCTGCTCACCTGGTGCTCCCAGTCAATGACTGGGCCTGGGGGCAGAATATTAGAACTGGGTCATTCTTGCCCAAGGTGAGACCCTTCCAGTGGGTGGTCTTTGCACAGGGACTCCCCATTGGCCTGGCTCAGACTTTGTTATAATCATGCTGTGGTCTGAGGCTCTTCCCACCCAATCCTCCTTCCTTCCCTCTTACCTTTCATAGGTGTCAGACGTGCCTTGCAGTCTGCAGGCTCACCCTATCTACTCCTTCACTTTTCTCCTTTATCCTTCACAAGCATTTCTCCCAATGCATCCACTTTTGGGGGGGACCTGAAGTGACAGTGATTCTGGTTGACGCCCTAGAAACACAGGGCTCAGACCCTCGAGTTGACAGCCTTCTCAGAGTTCAGATTTGGTGGTCTGTCATTACAATGTGAATGTCTAAGGGCATGAAGGGTTTGTATTAGGATTAGGGTGATGACAGAGCCCTGACTCTCCCAGGGCAAACCTCTATTATTATGTTGATGGATGATACCAGAGCACTATTACTGCATATCTCCTCCTTTGAAGGCAGACTGTGTCTAAATTGCCTCTCCCTGTCCCAACCCCACCTCCCATCCCCCCTCACCCCCACCACCCTGCCACCCTGCCCAGCATCTATCATGGTACCTGGTCCATGGTAAATGAACTGAATTAATATATAGGGAGGAAGGCAAGAGTTGATACCAAATCCTATGGCACTGATCACTGGTCACCCTTGCCTACCCAACCAGAGTCTCAAGGACAAGGAGGTGTGTGGGGGTGGCACACATGGTGAGCAGAGTTCATCACACAGCAGGACTGTGGCTGGCACAGGCTGAGGGATGGACAGCCTCGGGGAGATGTGGGGACCAGCTCCCCTACCCAGCAGGTCTGTGGTCAGTGCACTGCAACATCCTATCGAGACTATGGAACGTGAATCAGGAACAAAAGACCATGTGGTCCCATCTCTAGTCTCACAATCTCTCCAGAAGTCTCATCAATAAGCACTTGTCCCAGCCTCCTCTTCCCTGCCAGCTGGTCCAGGCATAAAGGCTACTAGGAATACATTGGATTCGAATTAGTCAGGGAAAGCTTCCTGAAGGCAAATTTTCAGCCAAGATTTGCAAGCTGTGGGCACAGAGAGATAAAGTGAGATGTGGAAGAACATAGAAATGCTACTTGTCTCAACAGAGGGAGTCTTAGGAAGATAATCATGGATAACGGTTAAAGGAATGTATGTGGAGGTTAGTGGGGTGGATGGCCACTGATGAAACACCAATAAACATTGGAATAGTAATCAGGGTGTTTGGATTTGAACCAGCAGAGACTAGGGATCCTGGACATTCTAGAGGAGATAGTTCGTGATGAAATTGGAGTTTGAGCCATGTGGTTAACCTCTACGTAGAGGTTGGCCCGGATGGGCTAAGGTACCGGAAAGGTCTTGTGATTCAAGTGGGGGTGAGTAAGGCCGGGAGCGAGGAAGGGTAGAAGCGAAGAGACTGAGCTGGCTCTTTGTAAGTCACAGCAAAGGCCTCTTGATTTCCTCAGTCCTCTTCTCATTTGGAGTCCTGGTGGTACAGTGGTTAAGAGCCAGGCTGCTAACTGAAAGTGTGGCAGTTCAAATCCACCAGCTGCTCCTTGGAAACCGTGTGGGGCAGTTCTACTTTGTCCTATAGGGGTTGCTATGAGTTGGAATCAACTCGACGGCAACAGATTTCTTCTTATTTAGGAGTCCCTCAGTGATGCAAAAAGTTAATGTGCTCAGCTGCTATCCGAAAGGTTGGAGGTTGAAGTCCACCCAGAGATGTCTCGGGAAAAAGGCTTGGTGATCTACTTCCAAAACACGCTACGGAGCACAGTTCTACTCACACACATGGGACTGCCTTGAGTCGAAGCGGACTCCGCAGCAACTGCTTTTTTGCCCTAATTTAACCTTGGGGTGGGGCCCAGCAATAAGAGGAAATGCAAACGCCCTCCTTGTTCAAGCCCAGGGCCAGAAAGTGCCTGGGGGAGCCCAGGATCTACAAGGTCACAGCAGGGGTTTCCCCCAATCAGGCAAAGAGCCCAATACCCACCTCACAGAAAGCACCAGACACTGTTGCTTACTCTGATGTTATGAATATTTATTTTTTCTTCTTAAAAATGTACAAAAAATAAAATAACTATTTATAGATTTCCCCCTCTCCCATTTACAAAACTATTAAGTTACGTTTACCTTTTTCTTTTAATGTGAGAGCAAATTGTACAAATATCAATTTCCCTTGCTTATCTTTAAGAAAGGGCTGTTCATAGAATTTGGCACAAACCCTCTATTTCTCTTGCATTTCCATGATTTTAAATAAGAAGGAAAATAAACATTTGATCATTTCATGCTTCCTAAGTCTCTGGTCTTTGTCTTTTAGGAACTAATTCCAAGGTGACATCTGATTGTATTATTCTGTTAATCCCAATTTCCAAATATTTGTAAAGTCTAACCAATTTGGGGATGTATAAGAAAAGCACTTGCTCCACGAGTCCCCCATCTTCCATGGTTGAAAAGGCTTATTTATTGAGTGTGACTAAGGAACAAAAAAAGGAAGAAGGGGCAGATTTTCCTATCTTTCTGGAGTGTTTTTACTTGGGAAGTTCTGTACCACAGGATTCATCAAAGCTCTGCTAATATACAATGGGAAGGACACGTTAAAGCTAAGCCATGGAAGCTCAAGGAGGCGAGGGGAGGGGAGTTAGATGGGGGGTTAGATGGTAAAGATGGGGGACCAATGGGAGGTAACACTCAGCACCAACCCTTGGTGGCCTCATATTCTTTGTTCTGGCAAAGACAGCTCAGGGGCTTAGGACAAACACAAAAGCATCTCTGATTTGTCCTGCCTTAGGGCAGGCCCAGCAAACAGTTGTCCAAAGAGGCTGGAGAGAGAAGGGTAGGTAGCCTGCACCAGGCTATCAAATAATTTGTTTGTGGCTCCCTTACTCTGGAGTCTTATGCCCCAGCCCAATCATATTGGCCATTACATCTGCCATCCATGTTTGAAACCATGTTTAGCCCAAAGAGCATGGGAAGTGCATAGTACATCACATATTTCCAACACTGAATTTGTCCATCTTAGAGTGCAGTCCCATTCATACCCAGGATGGTACCCATGCTGCCAGTCCAGGGCATGGCGGTCATTGAGTCGATGAGGAGGGGACAGAGTTGGAGCAGAGCAGAATCCAGGAAGCAAACCCTTGCAACCACAGAGAGGGGTAATGTGTCCAGAGGACACACAGAAAGGTGCCCCTTGGCCCCCACCCAGAGACCTTCTTGGACACAGCACCTGCTCTCTGGCCCATGAAATTGCTGTGCAGCATCAATGAGAAATAGCCGGGCTGGCAGCAGCCCTCTGCCCTGTTCTGGGCCTCAGGACAGATGAAGTGAAGGGGCAAGGAGTCCTGAGAGGGGGCCTCAGGTAAGACGTCAAAGTGCTTTACAAACAATCTGGGCCCTTACATAGAAACTGCCCTAGATCAGGGCCTAGGGTGGCGGGATGTGTCAGGCTACCCAAAAGCTAGTGCTTCAGTCTTCAAGGGTGCATACAAACCCATTGACCACCCACCTGTCCTCTCGAAGAGAACTGAGGCCCACCATGTTTCACCACCGTGTGTTTGTTTAGGAAGCCTTTCTCCTCCTCTTCATCTCCCAGGCAGGTAGCAGGGGGCAAGCATTTGCTGTCCCAGGCCACCTTCTGAGGCTGGTGGCAGAAGAGCAGGGGCTCCTAGGACATTCTCACCCACTCACTCACTTCCTCAGCAGCCCCCCGGGAGCAGCTAATCCCTTTTCTGGTGCCTCTGGCAGGTGAGGCCCATGAGGAAGCCGTGGCCTACTGGTTGCAGCCAAGCTGTTGGCACTGCTCTGAGAACTGCAGTTGGTCTAAAGGAGCCACTTGAGATGAAGGATGTGCTTGTAAACTGTTAGGCTCTACACAGTGTCCGGGATTCCCATCATCACCAAGGAGTTCTGCAGCCAGCCCCAGCAACAGGGCCCTGACGGCAAAACCCCTATAGAGTCCTCTCCAAAAAGCTCAGGGAGTGCCCAGCACCAGCCCTGGAGAAGGAGCTGAACATCAGGCAATATGACCTTTCTCAGAGACAGCTTAGAGGAAGAGTCAAGCAAAGCACATTACCAAGAGATAAATGTGGTGGCCTTGAGGGTAAGTCATGGTCATGGAGAAGGAAAGGGGCTTCCTCTGGGGGCAAGGAACATGTCCCAGGGCATGCCCACACAAGAGTCCATCTTGGCACCCTCCACAGTCCTCTGACACCCTAAAGGCCACTTCCCCAGCCCAGGACACCTCCTGAATAGGTACAGAGGCAGAAAGCCAAGTCTCAAGGTATGTGCCTCCTCCTAGGACAGTGGCAGTAAACATGCCCATATACCATAGGTAAAATATATTATTGCAATATTATAAACAATATGTACATGATAGCCAGGCGTACGTTCTTTGTCACCTACTAATTACATTGTAGCAGAATGTCTTCCTGTACAAGTCCTCGTGGTCACTTGCTGGGAACCCCTGGAGGTATTTAGCAAGACAACTTTCCCCAGAGCAACCTGAAGGTTTTTGACCAGTGAGGGGGACATCCACCTCCTACCCCACCTGTGACTACTACACCAAGAAGTAGCTCACTTGGTCCAGCCACTCTGGAGATGTGGGGAGGGAGGTGAGAAAAAAGCAGAGAGAATGTTGCAGGCTCTCTAGGATAAATTGACTGGATGTGTATCCCTTGAAGGCGAGGGCTCTGGATGGTCTGATCTGGAACCAGCAGTGATCTGCAGAGTCCTGGACCCCAGGCTCTGGGAAAAGGTGGGCAATAAATAAGGATCTGACAGGCCCAAGGCACCGTCCTGAGGGGCTCAGGCTTCGGCTCCACGGGATGCCCTCTGGTGGATGGGACAAATATATTGACATCAAATGGGGCTTTGTTCCTTGTCCTACTGCCCAGCGCAATCTTGTAACAGCAATTGTGAGATGGGTGAGTTGAGTCTGCGGTTCTGGGGTCGAGGCCTCTGTCCTTCCTGGGGATGAAGGTGCTGAGAGCTCCTGCCGAAGGGCTGCCGGGACCAGGGCTCAGATTTCCATGAGCGTGATCTTGAAGCCTTCCACCACGCTCTCCATGTTGAGGATGAAAGTGTCCTCATTCGAGTAGTGCTCGATGATGTTGTCATCCATGTTCACCAAGATGCTGTGACATGAGGCAGGGGAGGGAAGACAAAGACTGCCATGAGCAGTGGGCCCAGTACAAGGACAGCTCCTGAACAGGAATTCCCTTAGCCCTGCTTTTGCAGTGGAGGCTGGGAGAGGTGGACGAGCGAGAAGACAAGGCAGGAAAAGAGGACCCTCATTCTATTTTCTTTCCACAGAAACCAGTTTCAAGTAAGCAGAGAGACTTACAGCAAAGCCTCTGTTTTTCAGAACTAACCTCATCGCTGATAACTTCTGTACGACTTCAGAGCAACCCAGCCCTCTTTGCCTTATAGATCAGTAAACTGAGGTTCAGAAAAGTTAGCAGAACCTGAAATCACAGAGTTAACTGGTGCCAGAGCAGAACCTACACACTTAGGTTCCCTAACTTTTTTTATTAAACCATATTGCCTCTTGAAAATGCATTTGAGAAAGTGCTCTTAGAAGGATGAAGAAAATAAACAGCAACTGTAGCTACCCTTTGTTGAGCACATAATGCATGTTAATGTTTTAGAGAACTTGTATTTAATCCTCAAGGCAACCTCCAAGGTGCTATCATTGCCATTTGCAAGTGAGAAAACTGAGCTGAGCGAGGTTAAATCATTTTCCCCCAAGTTCAATCAGTTTTGCCTTACTCTCAAGCTCTTACTTTTACCACATGCCACCTACTCATTAGGAGTCCTTGCGTAGTGCAAACATTTAATGTACTCAGCTACTAACCAAAAGGTTGATGATTGGAGTCCACCCAGAGGTGCCTTGGAAGAAAGGCCTGGTAATCTACTTCCAAAAAATTAGCCATTGAAAACCCTGTGGAGCACAGTTCCAGTCTGACACACAGGGAATCACCACGAGTCAGAGTTCAGTGGATGGCAACTGGTTTACCTATTCCTTGGCTAAAATCTATTCCCAGTGGATTTAGTTTTATGAAAACCAACAACTTCCAGGGTCTGTCCAGGATTTAGAATGCCTTGAGCCACACCCATTCTTGAAAGTCAGGCAGATCTTAGTTTGAAAATAAGAACTATCATTGTACAGCTATGTGTCATCAGACAAGTTGTTTAGCCTTTCAGAGCCTCAGTTTATTCTTTTTGCAAAAATAAGAATAACAATCCTACTTTATAGGATTGTTGTTAGCATTAAAGCATTTAGCGCAGGGCCTGACTCAGGGCTCAATGAACGTGAAATATTATCATCATCAGCAGGTGCATCTACACTGAGGAATTCTACTCAGCAGTAAGACCCCAAGACACTGTTCAGGTCTCACCACCAAAGGAATTCACCCAGCCTGTTGCATCGGCCTTGGGAAAAAAACTATTTAAAAAAAGCATTGTAGTGAGCTTTCCAACAAGGGCTGAAGTGGAAAGGGTTTCTTGCTTGACTCCTAGTCAACCAAGAGATTTGAGCACTGCAGGTAATGTTTCCTTTAGGAAAGAGGCCCAGAGAAGATTCATTTTCTGCTTTTTGTGGAAAAACAGTTCCAGAAGCTGACTCAGTGGCCACCCTCTCCTGTCACTCAATCCAGGTCCTGCAGCCACTACTCTCAGAACCTCACAAACAGGGGTCCCGAGCGAGGCTCAGAGGCTGTCAAAGAGCAAATGTGACGGGTAAGAATGTAAACTTTCCAGCCACAGGCCTGGATTCAAATCTGTTCTTCTGCTCACTGACCAGGAGACCTAGGGCAAGGTGCTCAACCTCCCTCTGGCTCAGTTTCCTCATCAGTAAGTTGGAGATAATAACAGGCTCTACACCTCAGAGAGCAGTGAGGAGTAAAAGGAACAACACATACAAAGCCCTCAGCGGGGGGTCCAGGACCTACCAATACTCAATAAATGACAAGAACTCAGCTCTCCAGCCCACTGATAATTTGAGATCATTTTGAATGCTGGAAGAGTCCCCTATACCCTGTACCCTTTTTGTTCCCACTCTGCAACCCTGAAACAAAACTTGAGAGCAGTATGTGATCCCTATAAATTTCACTCTGCAGAGGGGTGACTTGGCATGGTCCCCAGCGTCCTCACCACCCCAGCCCTCTCTATCCCACCCTATCATTGGAAAATGGCATCTCAGCTGACTTCATGACAACGCACTTTCTCCCTCCCTCCCTCTCTCATTGAAGATCTTCAAAATGCATTGCCCATGCAAGCTGCTCTCTGATCGCTTGGAAGCATGATGCACCGTTTGTATTAAAGGTTGCCAACAAAATGTACAAAAAGCCACCACCTCTGTTTTGAAAGGCATCGTATAGATTTATCTGATTTGGAAGTAAATTTAAGTTCAGTTTCTTTCTTACCCTTTTTTGCTTTTCTTGTAAAGTTTTGCAATCTTCTCCACTGGCAGCCCGTATTTCTCAGATATCTGTAACAATGATGGCAAAAAGGCAGATGAGCATGGGAGGGGTGCACGCAAAGGCAAGAGATGAAGCTCCTGTTTCTGTCTCCCTGGGGCTCTCCTGGGGGCCAAGGCTCTTCCCTCACGAGTTCAGCTCTCTGAACACCTCATTCATAAGGCTCTCTCGACAAACCTTAAATCACTCAACAGAAGACTCAATCATATAGGAATTTAATCTTTGACAAAGGTGGCATTTAAAATCAGTCAGAAAAAGATGGACTCAAATTATCACCCGGGACTAAATAGGTAGCCACACAGAAAACATGTTTTCAAGTTAAACTGGATCCCACTCCTTATACCAAAGTAAATTTCAAGTGGATTGAAGATTAACATATGAAAGATGAAACCATGAAAGTACCGGAAGCATACAAGAATCAATTCTTTGTGTATCCATCATCGTAAAGTAAGGAAGAGCTTTCTAAGCAAGACACCTGAAGAACAAGGTAAAAAGGTTGACAAAACAACATAGAATTGAAAAATACTCAGTATGGCAAAAATCAGCATAGAAAGAGAAAGGCAAATAATACACTAGAAACATTTTTGCAATACAAACGACAGACATGGAGCTAACTTCCATCACTTAGTAAAGATTTCCTGTAAGTCAATAAGACAGTGACTGACAACCCAATGGAAAAATGAAGAAAATAACATGAAGACGCAATTCATGGGGTGGGGGGTGGGGGGGGGGGTTGGCCAAGAAGCATATGAAAAAATGCACTGCTTCAGGATTTTAAAATATGAAGTTAAAGCACTAGTAAGATACTCCTTTCAACTTATCAGGCTAACAAAACCTATAATATTAATAATAAAGCACCAGCAAGAGTGTGAGAAACAGCAGCTCTCCCACTCTGTAGATGGGAGAGAAGGGAGCCCAACCATTTAGGAGGGTAATCTGACAGCAGCTAGTAAAATTTAAAATGCACATATCCTTTGATCCGGATCCTCCACACCTAGTAACCTATCTGGTCTACAGAAATACACTCAGACGTATGTAAAGATTTTCAAAGCTTCACCATTTGTAACAGAAAAAAACTGTATATAACAAAATGTGTTAGACACATTTTAATATTTTCACAGTTGAAAACTATGTAGGTGTTAAAAGAAATGTGGAAAGCCTACATGAATTAACATGAAAAAAAAAGTTGGTGATATTAAGTGGAAAATACGCCAATGTGTATAATGTGATCCCATTTGTATTAAAAAAAAAAAAGTGTATCTGTAAATATATAGCAAATATTTGAAGAACTCACCAATCTATTAACAGTGACTACCCTTGGGGGGTGGACAGAAACAAGCAGATTCTTCTATTTTTCACTTTGTACAAACCTGTACTATTTATTTCATTTTTACAAGGATTGTGTCTCCCTTTTATGAAGACGCAGCAACAATAGTTTGAGAGATGGATCCTGGAAAGACCTGCCCTAATTGCCTTTCCCACTGCCCATCTGTCAGTTTGTCATACTGTGGTGGCTTACAAGTTGCTGTGATGCTGGAAGCTATGCCATCAGTATTTCAAATACCAGCAGGGTCACCCATGGTGGACAAGTTTCAGCAGAGCTTCCAGATTAAGACGGAATAGGTCTTTTTCAGCACAACATCAACAAGACTTCATCTGTTAGTTTTCCCTTTTCTAAAAGATGTGAATCTGATTCTTGAGTCTTTTCAGGGAGGATGAATTTGGTTGGACCTTCGTCTCTATTACTAGCCCAGCTTCCCCACACCTGAACAAACATACCTCAGCCACAAATCAATCAATAAGAGAACTAGGCAAGGGGCATAAAACCTGCACAATTCAAGTTCTACTTGGGTCTGCTGGGAGTAGCTGCAGCAGCCGCAGGAGGCAACATTGATTGAGTGCTTACTATGCACTAGGCACTGTGTTGAGAGCTCTTTGTCTATTAACTTGGTTAATCCTCACATCATTACAACAGAGTAGGTGCTGTTAGGGGCCCTATTTCACAGATAAGGAAACTAAGGCTCAAGTCGTTAAGTAACTTGTCCAGGGTCCCTCAGCTAATAAGGGCTGAGCCAGGATTCAAAAGCCAGAACCTGGCACTCTGGCTTCAGATTCTGAACGTTTAGAGAAAATTGGGCTGTGTTGCGACTATTCAGGAGAAAGGCTCATGGACCCTCCCTCCCCCAGAACAAAGAAGCAACTGGCTGCTGAGGACAACAATCTCCATGAAGTCAGAGTCCTGCTCGCAGTGCAATCTTCAAAGGCATGACATGGCACACTGAGATGGCACCTCTTGCCTCCATGTGAGGCTGGGAGATATGTTTTGCCCAACTCAGAACCCTGGAAAGACGTGAGACTGAGCAGGCTACTACATGGAGGATGCTGGCAATCTGGCAGGGCTTACAAAAAGATTCCTTCTGCAGACGAGCTGGGTGAGGTCACCCACATGGCCCTCCCTTCTATGCGTGGAGAATACGTGCTAAATGACAGTTCTCTCAGAAGGGGGGGGTGCACATTGGGAATGCTTATTTTTAATCCTTTGTGCACTTCCAAGTTTTCTGAACTGAGCATAGACATTTGTAATTAAAAATGGGATGTTTATACCATGAAATCATAAGCTAAAATAACCTTCCATCTTTTGGACAGTGTCTATATAAAAAAAAAATAGGAAGTAGAATATTGGAGAAATCTAAAATCTGAGGAAAGGAAGAGGTCTTCGCACTGTGTCCTCTTTAGCTCTGATTCCTACTACAAACATAAGTTTATTAATAAATACTGAACTTTATGGGGTACTTAATATATTCACCAAGCAGCCCTGGTGATGCAATGGTCAAGTGCCTGGCAGCTAGCCAAATGGTCAGTGGTTCAAACCCACCAGCCGCTCCACAGGAAACCCTATGGGTCAGTTCTATTATGCTATGTAGGGTCACTAAGAGTTGGAACCAACTAGACCGTACACAACAACAACGATATACACACTAGGAACCATGCAAAAAGTTTTATATCTATACTGAATCATTTAGTCCTTACAACAACCCTGTGAAGGAGGTACTATTATTATTTCTATTTTAAGGATGAAGAAACTTGAGCTCAGAGAGCTTAAGCAACTTGCACAGTCAGGATTTAAACATAAGTTTTCTGAGGCCAAAGTCCATATGCTGACCCACTAAGCTATACTGTCTCCATGTGTACCTACTGGTAAGTGTCAATGTGGGAGGAATGTCATATACCAGTGAAGTTCTTATCCTCAGAGAATCCATCCCCATTCTCACCCTACCCAAGTCCTATATAAAATTATGGGACAACTACAGTGAGCAGGATCCTGGGTTCTTCACAAGTCTGCCTTCTCATTTCACAGTGTTCAAGTCTTCACTTAAATAGAACCTGTTGTCTCAGTGGCTGCCCCCAAATTGCAGGAGCTGCTACTGTCATTCCTTTGGAGTTTACCACCAGGTTGCATTATCTGAGGATCCTGAAGGAGAGTCTCTTGCCCTGTTTTCCCATCTACACAATGTAAGAAGCAAGGACATACTGTATTTTTCGTGAATAATGCACCCAAGTAAATAACACACTCACATGTGACACACATAGTACGCCTAGGAAAATAATGCTTGAGGAGGTTGCTCAGTTGGCAAAAGACGTTTGTGATCATTAAGGTTGTGTGTCAACTTGGCTGGGCCATGATTCTCAGTGGTTTGGCAGTTATGATGTAGTCTGGCAATCCTATGATAATACAATCACCTCCATGATGAGATCTGCTGCAAGTAGCCAATCAGCTGAAAGGAAGTTTCCTTGGGAGTGTGGCCTGCATCCAATATAGGTAGACTTTCTGGCAAGGCTTGCAGACTTTTGCTTGCTCTGGATCCTGCAGCTGGCTCCTGCTCATCTGACCTCTGCTTCTTGGGACTTGAGCTGGCAGTTTACCAGCAGTCTTGCCTGTCGATCTTGAGATTCATTGATCTCCACAGCCTGTGAGTCAGGGCCCTGCTGTCTGACATGCCGATCTTGGGTTCACCAGCCCCTGCGGCTACATTAATTAGGAGAAGCCTCCTGCCTGACCCACAGACTTGGGATGTTCCAGCCTCTACAACTGCATGAGCCATTTCCTTGATATAAATCTCTCTGTATATATGTTTATATGGTTTATTGGTTTTGCTTCCTCTAGAGAACTCAGCCTAAGATAACATATAATGCATGAATTATTTGTATAAAAATACAGTAGTTAGTGTTGGTGTTTCATTAAAACATTTTCTTTCTAGGCTTAATAAAGGAGAGATGAAATCAGGACTGTCTGGGATCTGACCAAAGCTTGCCTAAAGAACTTGACCTCTCCATGGCTTATAAGGCCAAACAATATTATGCATTGCTCTTCCCTCTAACTTCCTCAGCAAGGCAGGTGTAATGAGTTTGGGATGAAAAACCTGACTCTCCTGTGGCAAGGATTGTGTGCAGAGGTGGTTGGGCTGCTGTTTGAGTGTGAATAAGGGTGACATTTAACTCCACTGTAGTCCCGTGAGATCACAGGCAGTCAGACTATAAACTCCTACAGAACACTTTAGAACTGGCCAGATGTCATGGACGGAAAAGAGAAGACACCAAAGAGAAAGGCAGGATTGTAGGGTAATGAATCCATTAGGAGTTGATCCAGATCAGTGGTTCTCACACCCACCTGACTCAGAATATCCTGTAAGCTTGTTAAAAATGCAGATTCTTGGTCCCCCACCCCCACCCCAGTTTAGCAGAATCAGGATCTCTGAGGTTGAGGTCTGGGAATATCCATTTTAAGCAATTGCCCTACTTATTTTCATATCCACCTCTGTCCCAGGCAAGTCAGTTTCAGTGATAGGTTAAAATGCCAGACTGGGGTTGTGATTGTCCAAAGGACCCCAGACAGGTCTGAATCTTTTATGAGCTTTTCTAGCTTATAAGTATTCATTCAAGCAATTTCAGTGTCCAAAAATTCTGGTTCATTTAAAGAGATCTAGATTCTGGTTTTTCTTTTTTTTGTTCATGTTGGTTCATTGTTCATTTGTATTTCAGTGTTTCCTTTATATGGGGCAGATTAGATTCAGTTGCAACAACCCCCATTCTAGTGAAAAATCCTACAGAACAGAAAAGATTACCAAGTCCTAGATAACAGTCCCTAAGAGTATTGTCCTTGATGTTCCTGCTCAGAACCGCCTGAGGGCTTGGTGGCAGCAGAAATGGCGCCTTGGGAACACTCCTGTGCACTCTGACCTTTAGCCGTAACCCTAGATGCTGTTCCAGTGTAGCAGTTTTCCAGATCAGTAAGTGAATAAGTGAGTCTGAACTGTCTCTGGGTGTCTCGTGTCCATCACTATAAAACCTAGATCTCCTAAAACACAGTTACACAGACAAAGAAAAGAGGGGAGGGCTAGAAACCACATTCAAGGTGGAGTCATATTAAAGCCATATTCAGATGGAAAGAGGCTAGTAAAGTAACTTTCCCTGAGCCCAAGGTGGATAATACTAGACTAGATAGGGAGTAGAGAGGGAGGGACTTCAGAATCTTTCTCAAATCAGTATAATTCACAATATATATACATATTTTTTACCAAAAGAGATCCTATTTTTATTTTGGATTACACTATCACAGCTAGTGAGACCTTTCTTAATTGTTCTTGTTCTGTCTATGTTTGGAAGTTGATGTATCTAATTCGGTTTCACGCAAAGAGACAAATGAAAACTCACAGGGTAACCTTCCTCCATGGCATCTCACTCTGATTAGCCTTAAATTGACAGGGACTTGGCAGTTTTTCAAAGTTCCTTTCTCCTTAAGATGCTAATAAGCCATGACAGTATAGAAAGCAGTGTCTCTATAAATCTCAGCTCCTTCTTTTTCTTTCTTTTTTTTTTTCCCATAAAGCTCATTCTGGCACAATCTTGATGGGTACATTTTAATAAATGGATTCCAGCTAAGGAGAATACAAACCAGAGTCTGAAGGTTTATTGCTTACCGCTTCCATCAGGCCCTTCACCGTGGGCGACTTCAACATCAAAGCATCGAACACATCGTCAGTCTCTTTCCTCACGTACAGAAGCACTGGAAGAGAAAGAAGGGGGAAAAGCCATCTGACTGAAGGAGGCTACACAATTCCACAGCTGTCACGGCATTGCTTCCTGTCACACAGGTGTTGGAAGCTGACACCACTTGTCAGGCCTCGGACCCTGGCTCAGACAGCATCCTGCAAGGGTGCCTGAGGTGCCTACAACATGTGACAAGGGACTATCAAGGAGATGATTCGACGAAATAAGCTGATAACTGTGTAACACCTAATTCGCTACAAGACACTGACACATATGTTCACACTGGAATTTCTCAAGAGAGGGACACAGTCTCTTTATGACATCTCTTTCTGTGACCTCTTTATTTAATCATTTGCTGCTTCAAAAAATAGTACTGAATATCCATCAGGTCCCCTATGTACTCAGCTCCATGTGCTAGGAGTTGGGGTTGCAGCAATGATTTAAGACTCAGGCCCTGTCCTTAAGGAGTTCACAGTCCACTTGGAGAGGCAGGCGTTCCCCCAAATAAACAGACAAATAAACACGTAGTTATAAGCGTTATGAAGGAAAACAACATGAGAGAGTGCTTATAGCAGCCCGACCTTGTCGGGAGCTCCTCCTCAACCTTGTAAAGGGTGTAGGCATCAGTGCAATGAGGGAGGGAGAGAGAGAAGATGTGGAGGGAAAAGTCCAGGCAGAATGACCAGCCTATGCACAGGCCTGAAGCAGGAGGGGGTGATGCCCCGTCAGAGGCAGGTGGACAAAGAGGCAGGGATTTGGAGTACAACAGACCTGGATTTGACCCCATTTTAGCTACTGCTGTGGGGCCTATTTAACCTCTCCAAGCTTCATTTTCTAGGTAAAACAGGGATCATAATACCTACATCATGGGGTTGCTGTGAGGGTAAAATGAAATCAAGTCCATGTGAAATGCTTAGCCTAGTGCCTGGCACACAACAAGCACCCAGTACTCAATCCGTGGGTGCTATTATGAAGCAATTGGCATGATTCTAGCATCCTCTGAGACATTTACGCAAACAGAGCTTTCTGTCATTTCCCTGTAACATAAAAATCTGAATTTGAGAATTTACAGAATATGAGAGATGGTAGGGACCACCGGTACCATTAGAGATGAGCAAACTGAGCTTCAGAGAGGCTAAGACACTCCCTCAAAGCCCCAGAAAAAGATGGCTACTGGCTGCTGTTTTTCTGCTTTCCATTGCCCTCCCTAGAAGAATTTGGAATTTTCCATTTAGATGCAACCCTTTGATCCCAATGTGCTAACTACCTTTCTCTCTCCCTCCTCAGCAGTGAAGGGACGCCTGCTTCCTTAGTCAAGGGGAAGAAGCCCCATGTACCTGGCCACCACAGGAAGAATGCATAGGCCAAAATAAACCCATGCTAAGCCTGGTTCCCATCAAATACCAACAGAGTTACAACCACCATCAGCCTGAAGGATGAGGTTGGAGTTACTTCCCTACTTCTGAGGGAAAGGAAATCAGCTCTAACCCAAACTCCCAGCCCCTCTCCCTCTCCTCCCCAGTCCCCAAAGACTTCATTAAAGCTGCTTGCTTTACAAAGGCCAAGTCTACAGTGCACAGATGGGCTCTGCCTGCATTTTCTCTCCGCAGCCAGCTGAATGTTCAGTGTGTGTATTACCAAAAAAAAAAAAACCCACTAAAGTATTGCATTTCTTCTCTTTACCAAAAATGAAATACCAATCAAATGAATGGATTGAATATTTCCAACAGTTTCCAAATTTAGTCCTTTGGAAGTAATATTTTATATTCTTCCTTCAGCTAAAATGATCTAGTCACCTAATGGGGCATTATAGGAGAACTCAGTATTAGCTGTACATGGGGAACTAATTAGACCACAGGATGAGGGAAATCAAAGTAAATTAAAGCTAAAAACAGAACGAAAACAAACAAAAACACATTGATGGCTGTTACAGGCAAACATTCTATAGCTCCCTCTCTGGCCCCCAACAGAAAAATGTAATTTCCAGCAGGATGACACTCAGGAACCCCCAAGCCATGTTCTATTAAAATGAATACTGCTCCCACTGGATTTACAAATCTATTCTTTTAAAATCGTTGTCTTTGAAATAGTACAGCTGCTGTTCTTGTTACAGCGGCTGCTGGAAAGGGTTGGAGGTGGAGCTGTGCTGAGGTTGACGGGTTGTGGGAGAAACCCAGGCACGGCAGTGCCACCATTCTCCTGCTGGGCTTGTTGACAGCCCCACCTGGGGGGTGCTGGGTTGATGGCACACCCCCAGTGCCCAGCCCGAAGGCGGCTTTCATTAGCTCAGAGTCTGTGGTGGCATAATGGTAATAAGTTCAACCATCGCACATCACAGACATTGCACAGCCAAAGGCAGACAGCCTTATGAGGCAGCCCTCAGTGACTCCCAGCTGAGCCACCCTGAGAAGGGGCTACAAAGCCAAGACTAACAGACAATAACGGCATGGGTGATCGTTATAATCACGCTCCCCGCTGGAGATTTTCTAATGAACGATAGCAGCCTTCACTGAGCCTGACTTCCCCTGGCTGTCAAAGATCAGCTGAGAGAGAGGGCACCAGTCAGGGGCTTGGCAACCCCACTGTCCTTTTCCAACGATAACAGTCACTCTTAGAAGAAAGTTTTCTCTACTGCTGGTAGGTTACAGTGCCCTCATGTGTCTCTATGATTTAGATATTTCAAAGGCCACTGCCTAACTTTCAGCCACACCCCAATATATTTCCTAATGGCAATTTTTGTGCTGGTTTCAGGACCTCAAAATAATTTGCAAAATATCTGACCACAGTTGTGGGACTAGCCACCAGGCAATAAATATGGATATGAGCGACAATTGCTTTTGTCTGTGTGATCCTTGATTTCTGTGTAACTCTGCCCATTCAGGGTATAAGGTATACAAGATATGCAGGAACGGAGTTCACAAGGCATTTGAATATTTGGCGGAGAGTCTGCAAAGTCAGAAAATCTTTCAAAGGTTTAAATGATTGCTAATGTAATTAACACTACTCAGGCATTTGTGCTGTTTCCATTTTGAAATACTGATAGCTTATTTGTGATTATGATACTATCACTTCACTAGATATAGGCCTAATCATCAAAATAATAATACTTATGATAGTGAACATAGAGTGCTTGCTACATGCTAGATGCTTGCGCTATGTTTCACAGGTATTAACTCACTGTATACTCACAGGAACTCCACAAGGTGGTGGTGTTTTCTGTTGAGTTAATCCCAACTCATAGTGACCCTGTACTGTAGGACAGAGTAGAACTGCCACATAGGGGATCCCAGCCTATAATTTTTATGGAAGCAGATTGCTAGGTCTTTTTCCCTCGGAGCAGCTGGTGGGTTCGAACCACCAACCTTTCAGTTAGCAGCCGAGTGCCTAACCACTATGCACCGTAGCTCCTTTCCATGAGGTAGGTACTATTATTATCCCCATTTTACAGATGAGGAATCTAAGGAGCTGAAGGGTGAAGTAACCTTCCTAAGGTCACACAACTCTAGGTGGCAGAGGTAGGCTGCAGAGGGGATGCTCTTGACCGTTATAAAAAGCCCACTACAACAAATAGGGGGAAAAAATAGTTTCTCAAAAGCAAAAAAAAAAAAAAAAAAAACTCAAGCCTCTCTTCAGTAGATGGTGGACATGTTTAAAACGATAATGTGACTCATTGAAAGTCCACTACTGTGTGACCACGCTGTTGGGAACCCCTTGATGCTGACTGCGGCGGGATACGAGGGAAATGGCCTCCGAATCCACAAAAGGACAGCAGATCCTGTGTAGCACTGAAACTCTGGGCAAGGCACTGACACACTCAAGCTTCAGTTCTTACACTCTTAGTGAAGTAGAATAAGACCCTTGACTGTGAGGATGTTAACAAGTGGTGATGTCACAGAAAACTAAGATTCATTTGTTTGTGTGAGAGTAATTGTGTCCATGGAATAGCTGGTTCTTCTGAAACGTTATTGTCACATACACGGCGAGGGTTTCTTTTAACCTTATATGTCACTGCTGGATCAGTCAGTATATCCACCACATTTCTCCCAAGGCAAAGGAAAGAACCAGCGCCCAGGAAGAACAAGGATTTACTTAAGGTGCGTAGAGGACGGGGTTTAAAGCAAAGAAGACCGTGAACTTGTGTCGACTCAGTGGCACACAACAACAAACATTCCAAGGAAGGATAGACGGATGACACCTCCCTGGTTGTCTTTAGTCAGAACTTGACAGTGGCAATGGGCTCATGCCCTCAAATCATGTTCAGAGGATGAACCAAGTGGCAGATGTTGAAACTGGACATTTGAGGAGTTACCAGGTGTCCTTCAATAATGAAGCCCCAAGGGTAGGACTTAGGGAAGTTGTTTGCCTGGCTGAGCCTCAGTGCCTTTATTTATGCCCAGGGTTTTGAACTGTTTCCTTCCGGTTCAAACTCCTGCTGAGAATTTGCATTTCCACCCCAGATACACTGAATCAGAATCTACATTTTACCAAGATTCCCAGGTGATTCGTATGTATGATAAATTTTGAGAACCACTGCCCTACTAGTGGCTCTCAGAGTTAGTCCCTAACCAGCAGTATTAGCATCATCTGGGGCCTTGTTAGAAATGCAAATTCTCAGCAGGTCTTGTCTGAAGCCCTGTTTATACCATGAAGAATACTGGATTAAATCAGTGCTTCCCAAACCTGCTGGCAGCAGAGTAAACCTTTCAGAAAATACAGATTGCTGGGTTCCATCCTGGTTCCACTAAATCAGACTCGACGAGATAGAGATGGCTGGGGATCAATATTGTTTACAACTTCCTGGGTGACTCACCTGCAGCCCACCTGGCATAAGTTCCAAGGACTCTGCCAGCTCTAAGAATCTCTGAGTCAGTGAGTCTCTGACTAATGCAGAAATGGAAGGAGGCTCCTAGACTTTCTCCAGCTTAAACAGTGGAGGAATGTAAGAGGCCCTCTCTTAGGGTCAAGAGGACGCGAAGCACTTACTGATGGTGAAGATCAAAGACCACAGCCTTCAGTATGGATCACACCTCAACATAAAGAAAACAAAAATCCTCAAGACTGGGCCAACAAGCAACATTATGATAAACGGGGAAAACATTGAAGTTGTCAAGGATTTCATTCCACTTGGATCCACGATCAATGCCCATGGAAGCAGCAGTCATGAAATCAAACCATTGCATTGCATCAGGCAAATCTGCTGCAAAAGACCTCTTTAAAGTGTTAAAAAGCAAAGATGTCACTTTAAAGACTAAGGTGTGCCTGACCCTAGCCATGGTGTTTTCAATCACCTCATATGCATGAGAAAGCTGGTAAGTGAATAAGGAAGACCGAAGAAGAATCAATGCCTTTGAATTATGGTGTCGGCAAAGAATATTGAATATACCACGGACTGCCAGAAAAATGAACAAATCTGTCTTGGACGAAGTACAGCCAGAATGCTCCTTAGAAGCAAGGATGGCAAAATTTGTCTCACGTACTTTAGATATGTTATCAGGAATGACCAGTCCCTGGAGAAAGACATCATGGTTGGTAGAGTGTCAGCAAAAAAGAGGAAGACCCTCAACAAGATGGATTGACACAGTGGCTGCAACAATGGGTTCAATATAGCAATGATTGTAAGGATAGCAGAGGACCAGGCAGTGTTTCATTCTGTTGTACACAGGGTCACTGTGAGTCAAAATAGACTTGAAGGCACCTAACAACTACTACAAGTTCAGGCATTTCTCTGCCTTTGCTGTTTATAAAGCAAGAGAGAGCTTGTACCTAAGAGAAATATCCAAATAAAAGCAACAGATAGTACTGATATTTCCTCTGGGCCTCTCCCCGCTTACTTCTTGTGCCTCTCTCTGGAGACTATGACCTTCGTCAAATAATGAAGGTTCCTAAAGATCCCAGAAAGGAGCTCTGTTGGAGCAATGGTTAAGCACTTGGCTGCTAACTGAAAGTTCAGTGGTTCAAACCCGCCAGTTGCTCTGCAGGAGAAAAGACCTGGCGACCTGCTTCTGTAAAGATTACAGTCTAGAAAACCCTATGGGGCAGTTCTGCTCTGTCCTATAGGGTCACTCTGAGTCGTAATTGACTCAGCGGCACACAACGACAAACATTCCAAGGAAGGATAGACGGATGATACCTCCCTGGTTGTCTTTAGTCAGAACTTGACAGTGACAATGGGCTCATGCCCTCACATCATGTTCAGAGGATGAACCAAGTGGCAGATGTTGAAACTGGACATTTGAGGGGCTGAGGTGGGAGCAGGAAATCATTTCTCCCTACATGGGAAGGGCCAGACCTCATCAGATGTCTGTGCTGGTTCTCTGTGAATTCCGGAACTTATTACCATAATTGGTACTGCTATAATACCAAGTTTTCATGCTCCTCTCTCTCTCTCCTTTCAGTTCCCTGTGTGGTTAAGAGGGAAGGATAGTGCTGAGAGGCAGCACATCTCTGTGAACTCACTGCTCCATTAGAAGAAGCACTGAGCCAGCCCCTATAGGGTTGTTATGAGTCAGAATCGACTCGATGGCAGTAGGTTTGGTTTTGGTTTGGTCTCCAACGTGCACATGCCTCTGATCTTCTCCAATACCATCACACTACAAAGGGAACCAGGGAAGTTGTCTTTAACCTTGAAGGTCTGGAAAGAACAAAGGGGATGGGATGTTATCTCAAATTTAGAGCTCAAGAAGCTAAGGCTTAAGCCCAAACCAAACCAAAACAAACCCATTGCTGTGGAGTCAATTCCGACTCCTAGCAACCCTGTGGGACAGAGTAGAACTGCCCAATAGAGTTTCCAAGGAGTGCCTGGCAAATTCAAACTGCCGACCTCTTGGTCAGCAGCCGTAGTCGTTGTAGCACCAGGGTTTCAGCTAAGGCTTAGCAATGCTAAATAACTTATTTAAATCAACAACTAGTTACAAAGCAGGGCTGACATTTCAAACCCAGTTAATTGCACTCCAGGGCCAATGTGCTTCATTTCTGAGGTCACACAGCCTCCTCTTGGGAGACTTTAAGTAAGCAGCAGGTCAGATACTGTGCAGGAGCCAACAATCACAGAATTTTCAAGACGAAAGGGGTCTAATTTAGTGTGAGGATTTTAAGACTGAGATCCAGCAAGAGAAAGTGACCTTGGCCAAGGGCTGTTGGCCTCAGAAACATTACATAATTCCCAAGTCTCAGGCTCCTCAGCTGTAAACTGGACATAATTAAAGAATTGTGAAAATTAAATGATAACATTTGTAAAATATCACTCTGTGATTGGCTCTTAGCACGTAATGAAGGTTAAATTTCTATTATAATAGCTCTTTATACTCTGAGCCTCTAATCTCTCTGCTCCCATTCTCTCTTAAACCTTTTCCAGTCAGGCTGTCTTCCCTGCCATTCCACCACACAGCTTTTGTGAAATTCCCTCCTGGTTCCACATTGTCCCATCCTCATCCTCCTTGAAGTAGCAGCAGCATTTCACACAGTTGACCCTTCCCTCCTCCTTGCTACACTTTCGTCATTTGCCTTCCAAGACACCACCCTCTCCTGGTTTTCCTCCTACTTCACTTGTTCCTTTTCCGTCCGCTTTGCTGCTTCTTCCTTCAATACTGACCTCTTAACACTGAAGGGCTGGGGCTCAGCCCTTAGTCCTCTTCGCTTCTCTGCGTTCCATCCTTAGTGATCTCATGTAGTCTCATGGCTTGAAATATCATCTCCATGCCAAGAACACCCATGTTTATATTCCAGCCTAGACTTCCTTCCTCAACTCAAATCAGAATGTCTTACTGCCTACTTGATACAAACATCTCAAACTTCAAGTGTCTAAAACTGAACTTTTGACCTTCCCCCAACAAAAACTGTTCCCTCCCATTTTTTCCCATCTTAGTTGATAGTAATTCAGACCCAAAACCTGGAAGTTGTTTTGATTCTGCTTTTTCTCTCATCTATCTACTCCATCAGCAAATGTTATTGGTTTCACTTCACCATATACTCAGAACCCAGCCTCTTCTCATCATCTCCACTGCTACCATGGAGCTCGAACCATCAGTGTCTATGTCCTGGCTTACTGTACTAGCCTCCTGCTAGTTCCCTACCCACATCCCTGTCCCCACCCCAGTTCTAGTGATCACATTAATTAAGTCAGATCCTATTGTTCCTCTGTTCACAATGCCCTACTGCCTTCCTATCACACATAGAGTACAAACCAAAGCCCTCAGCAGACCCACAAGGCTCTAGCAACTGCATCCGCACTCATTCCTCTCTGATCTCATCACCCACCACATTGTCCTTCCCTCACCTGGCTCCACTCCTTTGCCATTCCTCATACACGCCAGACACACTTACCTCTCAGGGCCTTTGCACTTCCTGTTTCCTCTACCTAGAATGCTTTTATCCTTGACATCTGCATGGTTCACACCATCACCTTCTTCACATTTGCATTTTAGTGACATCTCAGTGAAACCTTCCCTTCCCTCCCAATGTATATACACCCATTTTTTATCCACATTCACTGCTATACCTACTATACCTTTCATTTAATTATATCATAATCTGTCCCTGTCACTAGAGTATAAGACCCATGGGAACAGGGATTTTCATCTGTCTTGCTCACTGCTCTATTCTCAGGGCTTAGAAAAGTGCCTAACACAGAGCAAGGGGTCAATAAACATTTGTTGAAAGAACAAGTGAATGAATGCAGGAATGAATTGTTATGGATTGAATTGTGTTCCCCAAAAATGTATGTCAGCTTGGCTAGTACTGTGTAACTGCCCTCCATTTTGTGATCTGATGGAATTATCCTATGTGTTGTAAATTCTAACCTCTATGATGTTACTGATGCAGGATTAGAGGCAGTTATGTTAATAAGGCAGGACACAATATACAGGATTAGGTAGTATCTTGAATCAATCTCTTTTGAGATATAAAAGAAGCAAGCAGAGAAGATAGGGAACCATACCACCAAGAAAGAAGAGCTGGGAGTACAATGCATCCTTTGGACCCAGGGTCCCTGTGCTGAGAAGCAACTAGAATGGGAAAAGATTGATGGCAAGGACCTCCTCCCCAATCCCCCCTCCCAGAACCCAAAGAAAGAGAAAGCCTTCCCCTGGAACTGGAGCCCTGAATTCATACTTCTAGCCTCCTAGACTGTGAGAGGATAAATTTGTTTGTTAAAGCCATCTACTTGTGGTATTTCTGTTATAGCAGCATTAGATAACTAAGACACGAATAAAACCCTTGCCACCTAGGAATGGGACCAGCACTAAACCACAGGGGCCTGGGCTGCATGCTTGTCTTGGAGAAATGCCCTGGCCATTCATGGTGGGAGGCTGTAACTTCAGCAATGCCAGGGGACCGTCCCAAGTAGAGAGGTACCTCGCTTCATCCCTTCTTCTTTCATCTGTTTAGAAGGTGCTGGACCAAACTCCTCTTCCATTGGCCTGAACATCCTTTTCACAAAGACACTGCTGCTAGAAAAAATGAGCAGAAATTGGTAAGTAAAGCATACAAGGTGTGCATGTGTCAGCCCTGTCATTTTCTTTTGCTTATACCACCCTGGTTCTCTACAACTAGATCTACTCACCAACTTACTTCTTCCACGTTGCAGATCCCAAGTCATCCCTGTCTAGGCAGAACACACACACCAACACCTTTACATGTAGACCTAAGACATACTTCCCATTGCTGAATCTGAATCCACAAAGGTGAGACTTCTGCATTTTACCCAGTCTGTCCTGCAACATCTCCCCATTTCTGCTCTGATGCTCAGGTTTGGGGGGTGGCAGGAGTGAGCCTAGTATCTGTGTGGCCTCAAAGTCACATCAGCACCTTCCATGTAGCTGAAGCCTTGGTGCTCTGTCCATCTCTTGCCAACCACCTTCCCTTCCAAGGGGAATTCTGGAAGTGGCCCAGGACTGCTGGCTATTCTCTGCTGAGAGGCTGTCCTGATTCTTCCTCCTTTGGTTGGAGCAGATGAGACTTCAGTGATGCAAGTGCCATAGAGGCCAAGGCCTGGACTGGCCAGGCCTTTCCCTCCTCTAGGGAGATGGTTTCCATGCCCTTTTCTGGAAGCCCTAGATGTTGGGTCCCCTGCATGTCCCCAGCTGGGCCAGTCCAGACAATTCTTTATTACCTTCCAAAGTCCCTGTCTATTCTGAGGCTGTTTAAGGAAGGAGGGGACTGTTCAAGAGAAAGAGAAATGGGAAGAATAGCCTGTCATTGAATAGAAGTCATTAATGCCAAAAAAAAAAAAAAAAAAAAGTTCCCGAATTGAGTCTTGCTACTCTTCAAACTCTCAAGACAGTAGGTACAGATTGGGGAAAATTTTTTATCTCTGGGTATTTCCGGAATCAGGCACACAAAGCTATGCCAGAGAGGCAGTTAAGCAAATTGTTAAGACATGAACTCTAAGCCTACACTGTTGATGCTGTTGTTGTTGTTGTTGTTGTTAACTGCCACTGAGTCATCCTCCACTCATGGCAGCTCCACACATGATGGAATCAGACCATCGTGATCCATAGGGTTTTCATTAGCTGATTTTTTAGAAGTAGATTGAGAGGGCTTTCCTCCCAGTGGCACAGTGGTTAAGAGCTTAGCTGTTAACCATAAGGTCACTGGTTCAAACCCACCAGCCACTCCATATGAGAAAGATGTGACAGTCTGCTTCTGTAAAAGATTAAACCAAAAACCAAATCCATTGTTGTCCACATATAGGGACTCATAGCCACCCTACAGCCTTGGAAACCCTACGAGGCAGTCGTACTCTGTCCTACAGGGTCACTACGAGTCAGAATCAACTTCACAGAAATGGTTTGATTTGTTTGGCTTTTCTCCCTAGTCTGTCTTAGTCTGGAAGCTCTGCTGAAACCTGTTCAGCATTACAGCAACATGCACACCTCCACTATCTTGGTTTAAATCCCTGCTTTATAACTGACTAGCTATGGGAACTTGGGTAATCTCTCTGGGCCTCAGTCTTCTTACCTTTAAAATGAGGTTGTTTGGAGAATTCAGTGAATTTATATAAAAACACTCACAAAGTTACCCTATATATTGTAAACACTATTTAAGTGTAAGGTAATAATGACAATAATTACTATTTTGAGGAAGAGAGATATAGGAAAGAGTAAATAAGGCAGACAGTTTGAAACAGGCCATAGCATCCATTTACCAACAATAGTCCCAACCATCATCTTTTTCCAGTTGAAGTACTGACATTGGTAAAGTTCCTGGGGCTTCAATGATAAAGCAAAACCTGACTCCAAAGCCAACTCCTTGCTGGCATTACTGCATTATGAAACTATTTATCAGCTCTCAAGTCATGCTAATGGTGGGATCTAGTGGTAGAGAGAACACATGGTACAAAACTGTGGACAGTTCAAAAAGTGTTTCTATTAATTCAAATTATTAAGCTAATAATGTTTTAATTTACCATCCCATACTCCAGGTGGTTCAAGAAGTGCGTCTATCAATACTTAATTTACCATTTTGCAATACTTAATTCACATTTTGCAAAGTGCTCTTCATCTCCTTGGTCACTTAAATCTCATAGACTCTGTGAGCCAGTGACAGTAAGAACTGATTTTATCCCTATTTCAGTGATAACCAAACCAGGGCTCGATGTGTTAAGTGTCTTCTGTAAGGCAATGCAACTAATAAGTGAAAGAGGCTGTTTAGAGAGTTCAGCTTTGAGAGGCACCCTCATGAAATGCATTTCAATAAACCTAAGATGATGATGAATGAGCATATAAGAAACAATATTAAAAATCAGCATTTTATTATTTTATTCTCTTGGAAGACAAATCATAGAAGCAACTAGAAGAAGAACCCAAACTCAAGTCCCAGCTGAAGGTGGTAATGAGTTTTCAGGGCACTGTCCTCTCTGCCTTCCCCTCACTACCCTGTCATAAAAGCAAGTCATGTTATTCTGTTATAGTCTTGTAACTGGAATGGCCATGACCTCCAGTTAGAAAATCCATTCACACAGCTGTCAGTGACCAATAAACTTAAAATCGAGTAAACAGCCTGAGAAATCACCAGGCACTCTCTCATGCTGTGTGAGAGTTCCTAAATTAGTGACTTTCTTTTTCTCACCTGCAAGCTTTGTTTATGTATCCCAGTTCTGTTGGTTTTTGATAGCACCTTGTTCTGAGTCTTGACTCACTTTGGAATTAAAATGACATCTTGAATAAACCACATTTCTTTTGGGAGTTAAAAAATGTTTTTCCACACTTTCAAATCTATGAACCAAGAAGGAGTCATTAAGTTCGTATGGCCTGAATTCAACTGTTTCATTTATTTATCAAAGCAAGGCAAGGAAAGAGGGGCAGAGATGACTGCTTCATTCTATAGATGAAAAGAGCACAAGTTTCCAGTCTCCTGATGCCCAGTCCTGTTATACTGCATTGTCCCACACAAGGAATAGAGAACAAGGCCATCAATCTCCATCCCACTGGCACATTATGGTGGTTAATATGTACAGTGACATCATGTCCAGTGGCATATTTTGCCATTGCCTTGTGAGATCAATTTCAGGGGAAGCAAGTCCCTGAGATATAAATAAAGATTGCTAATTTTCACGAGAAAGAAAATTGGGAAAGTGACCAGGTCTGAAGCTCTGGTCATACCTGGCAATGTTGTACTCTACCTGCAAGAATGAACTGCACTAGGGCATTGGGTATCTAGTGAGAAGGTGCTTTCGAAAAAGTGCAGAAAGGGGTTTCAGGTACCATGGAGACACGTTTTGTCTATTTCACACCTCTACTTATGGCCTATGAATCCTAATTTCCATGTATGTCCTAAATACATTGAGGTTCCTCCCCCATATTAGCCTCAGAAAAGAGGAGGTCATCTTATATCCAAGTCCTCAGAAAGTCTCTCATTTTATTTTCATTTACAAATTACCCACTGACCCAAAATGACTTTAATAAATACTAGTTTGGGGTGCTTATAGAATTTACCTGACAGAATCAGTTAAAAAACTCAACATAGATTTAGTAACTATCTCTGCAGTTACGACCACATAACTGCAAGTAATAAATGACTAGGTCAATATATCCCTGAAAGGTCATTTTAAATTTAATACATATATTTCTTTTTCCAGCTAAGATGTAGCAGCTTCAAGTCAAGAACAGCTTGAAAAACTATATGTATGTATATAAAAGAAACAAAAATCGGGACTTGGGGTTGTAAAGGTGCGTAGGACTTATGGCCAAACTTCAGAGTAGAGTCACAGAGAAGTGAGCCAGACACTGTGCAGTTTTCTTTTAAAGGTGTTGCCAAGTTCTTAAGCCGCACAGGTCAAGAGCCTAAGAAGTTACGCAGAGAGACCTTGAAAATCATAGATGAGGATTTGACAGTCTCACCATGTTTAGGAGACAAAAGTTGGACTTCAGGACTCACCAAACAAGAAGGCTGGTAGTAAGTCCTTCAGAGATACATCCTAGCAATCAGGATGTACCAGAGGTGGACTAAGGCTAATAAAATCCGCAACCCTGTCTTGGGTCAGTTCTGTCCCTGACTTGATTATGGTGCTCTCTATCCACTCAGGCTGCACACTAAAACCCAGAGGATAGAAAAAATAAGGTCCTATCACAGAAGAAAAATATGGTTATATAGAGCCTCCATATTTTTTTTATGTACAATGTTTACCATTCAGTCAGTATTTATCAGACATACCAAAAAACATGACCAAGGGGGAAAAAATAGACAATAGGAACAGACCCACAGATAGCACAGCTATAACACAGTTATTTTATTATCAAATATAAACTTTAAAATAATTGGATTAATATGTTCAAGAAAATAAATGAAAGGACACATAGAGCTAGAATCTATTAAAAATAAATAAACCAATTCAGTGGAAAGTCCACAACTAAAAAATGCAATACTGGGAATGAGGAACTCAACAACTGAATATAATGGTAGATTGGACTCAGCAGAAGAAAGGAATTGAAAGCTAGGTAGGTAGAATTTGAATTTGAAAGTTAGGTCAGTAGAAATTATCCAGGCTGAGGCATGGTGAACAAAGAGAGTGAAAATACAAAAAGGAATTTAAGAGACATAAAAGACACAATACACTTAAAATACACTTAATTAGATCTCAAAGGAGTGGAGGGAGGGAACAGGAAAGAAGCAATACTTAAAGAGATAAGAGCCAAGGTTGTTCCAAAACTGATGAAAGACATAAACCCACAGATCTCAAGAAGTGCTATAAAATGTCAAGCATGAAAAAAATAATAATAAAGAAAACTATATGTAGGAACATCACATCAAAAATTCTGAAAACCTATAAGAAAGAGAAAATTTTAAGAGTGGCCAGAGGGAAAAAAAGAAACATTACATTCAAAGAAGCAACAATAAGATTGACGGCTATCTTCTGAACAGAAATGATGGAAACCTAACAGAAGAAAAATAACTGCCAACTTGGAATTTTATACCTAGCAAAAATATCCTACAAAAGGACTACAAAATACAGATATTCATAAAAAGCAACAAACAACCTGAGAGAATTCTTTGTGAGCACTTCCATGACAAAATAAACACTAAACAGGCCACAGGAAAAGGATCCCAAAGAGAAACAGAAATAGAGGAAGAAATAAAGAGCAACAAAAAGTGTAAATCATCTTATTTTTATGCAAAGAACACACACAGTCTATGTTTGCTTGCCAACTGCTTCCTCACCCCACTGAGGTATTTTTGGAAGTGCCATAATGCCAATTTTTTTTTTTACATGTTGCTGTAAAAAAATTAGCATAGCGTACTTACGAAAATACCTTGCAGAGGAAGGGAGTGGCTAGCAAAAAAATGTAGAAGGTACACGTTATCTTTGTAAAAATACGTAGGTTAAATTTCTAAAAGGTGGTAAATCTCGGTTATTAAGAGTTTCAAGTTTAAATCTCCCAGTGTGCAAAATGGCAAGAACAATTGGCATTAATATAAGAAAATGGTGAAAATTTATAACTCAGAGGGAAGGTGAAAATGGTTTTCATTTCTTTAAATATTTTTTAAAACTTCCCTTGATATCTGATGCAGATTTGTGAATTCCTGGGTAGATTTTTAAATGCAATATCCAACAGTAAGAAATAAGAATCAATCAAAACAAGAGACTGTCTTAGAATTGCATGTGAACCCACAATTATCTCAAAATTAAAAGTTTAATTAAAAACAATTTTCAAAAAGGGGACAACATTGTGGCAATTACAAGATCATTTTTCTCTAACATGATGAGAATCAGTATTTGTGGTTTGGGACAAAATTTTCAAGGACAACCTTGTATGTGTGGCTTTTAAAAGTGCTGTTATCTCAAACAATTTTAATGGTAGTGAAGCATTGCCCTGTTAAACTGTGAGATGAAGCAAAAAGTGATTTTTTGATGAGAAGGACAGCTCAGGTCAAAGATGAGTTGTGAAGAAGTGTTTCAGAAAAATGTGACAGATATTTCTAAACTATAAAATGCGTGGTTTAGTGTATGCGTAACTGTAACGTATGCATAATTTGTTACAATTAACAAAATAACTATCAGTAGATCATTGACTCTTTTGGCTATAGCCATGAAGGTTTACTTATTGAAGTTGGTCCAAAAGCTTTAGCGGGATTTCCCTATATTTTTAGCCATATTTGTATATTTATAAACATATCATGCATATTTGTAAAACATACCACATCCTACATTTCATGATTTTCTTGGCATCCTTGAGAACCTTATCAAAGAAAAGCACTCGGGTCTCTGGAAATTGATCTTTTAAGAGAAATACCGTATTTTCTTCTATTTGGAACTGTGGCAGCTGTTTTTGAACATGAAGAAAATGCCAAGAAACATGTTGAGTCACTGAACCATTCTCAGAAGTCATCTGCTTCAAGACCTTTGTTTTGGGAAAAACAATTCTATGTTTATCTAAAACACTGATATTTGTTTTTTGTTTGTTTTTGTTATTTCCAGCTAATAGCATTCCTAATAAATATACATGATAAAGGCAAAAAAAGAGAGAAAGAAATAGTGCAGAATTCTAGAAGAATTTTATTTTGTAACCATATGACTCCTGATGGACGAAGGGTGATGACTTTTTAGGTGTAATGTTACTTCAATTAAATGTGCTCACTGTGATTCGCTAATAACCTAACTTTCCCAAAGGACATTGAATTCTAGTTAAAGTATTTATTCCCACTGAAAAGGAACAACCAAACCGCCTGTTTCCTGTCAGCAACACTGTAACCCAGTTCATGGTTGGCTCTGGTGGCATCTACAGGACCCTCCCTCATGCAGCCTGAGAAGTACAGAGCCTGATGAGTGAAGTTCCTCTGGGGAGTGGACTCTCTGAGCTGGCATGGAAACTAACCTATAGAGGTGGCCTGCGAAACCTTTGCTTTCTTCTTGCTTAAGTTTTATAAAGACTCTAACGTTGAAGAGATTACTCAAAGTGGCTCCAAGGGAGATAGGTGTGCCCTTGAGAAGAAGTAAGGTGAGAAGAGAAATTTTGGAAGGAAGTCAATGGGTTTGGTTTTTGGAAGGTCTGAGGGGCCCAAGCAGCATCCCATGGCAACAGTAGGACCTTGGAGGGAAATGTTTGTCCACCAGACACTGAGACACCTGGTCTCACCAAGGATTCTCATGCCCGAAAAGCAGTATGGAAGCCTCTGAGCTGCTAGACTTGAAGCGACCTTGCTGCAGGCTGGAAGAGGGGGCACCTCAGTGGTGACCAGTGTGGATGGAGGATCAAGGCAAAGGAGTTTCCCAAGAATGAGAGGTCAGAAGTGGAACAAAATCAGACCTTCAGAAATGACAGAAATAGAATTTTTTACCACGCATGACATTTACACATCAACTTGCATATTATTTCAGTGGTTTTAAAGCCTTTCCCCTTTTCCCTATCTATGAATCCCAGGTTAAGGGTCTACACTTAACCAAAAATTCCTCCTGTTTGGCTTATTCTTCCCCTTATTCTCCATCTCCCTCTCCTCTCTTTATTTCCCAATTACATATTTTTTTCCAGAGCCTCAAAAGAAACCTTAGTATTAATAATAGTGACGATTTTTTAATCACTTCACATGGGTTAGGACCTTTACATATTAATACTGATAATAACTTCAGCAGGCATAACTCTCCTATTTTTTGATGAGGAAACTAAGGCTCTGAAAGGTTATCTTAAGTTACAGAGTTTATAAGATCAGGGCCAGATTCCAATCTATCTGACTGGCTCTAGCGCAGCAGCTCTGAAAAGTTGCTGTGCCTTAGAATGACCTGGAGGCTTAAAAAAAAATATCCCTGTGCCTGAGCTGCACCCAGAAGCCCTGGTGGTGTAGTGGCTAAAAGCTAAGGCTGCTAACCAAAAGGTCAGCAGTTGGAATCCACCAGGTGCTCCTTGGAAACCCTATGGGACAGTTGTACTGTGTCCTATAGGGTCACTATGAGTTGGAATCGACTGGATGGCAACGGGTTTGGTTTGGTTTTTGAAGCTGCACCCACATCAATGAAATCTAAATTCCTGAGGGTAAGGCTTGTGTCTGAGTATGTTTAACTCCCCAGGGGATTCCAATATGTGGCAAGGGAACTGCTGTTGAGAACTGTACCTAACTGTCATACTCCCTCCCTATGAGACAGAAAATGGAGAGAAAAGTCAATGAACCTGCATGGGGTCTGTGGATCTACAAACTCAGCAATAGAAATCACCCTGCACTTTCACTTTATCATTAACTAGGAGGCAGGAACAAATCAGAGTTCCACTTTTTATTCAGTTTAGGAACTTAGCTGATTATTGCTCCCCAGCACAACCTCATCTTAATTTTCTCTAGCTTTCCTTGTTAATTAATCGGATTCTGGTTTTGAGGCACTTCATCCAAAAAAGCTCTCCTATTTGTGAAGCCTTTGTCTGATGCAAGGCTTCAAACCAGTTCCAACTCGTTCAGTCATGGCCCATGAAGTGAAATCAGAATAAACCTGAATTTTTTTTTTTTTAATTTGGGTGAAGCAGAACATTAAGTAGAAAGGGAAAAATTACAGGTTGAAGCCCTGGAACAGGAGACTTGGAAGAAGCAGAGCGAACCCTTTCAGGAGCCTGATGCATGAGGCGGGATTATTGACAGGACTGTGTAGAGCAACACACATTCAAAGCAGCCCAGTTGGTGGCCATCTATGAGCTGGGCACTGCTGTTTCTGACTCTGCCAGTCAAAGAGATTTGGTTGCTATGCATGCACATGCTGCCCTTGCTTCCTAACAGGGAGATTAAGTTTCTAGCAGGGCTTCAACCATAATTTTTCCAGTTCCACTTATCTTTCTGCTTTACTCACATTTAAAAATTTTGAGTCCATTCAGGTTTCACTTTGTCTGCCGTGAATGAACCGGGCAGAACTGGCTGGAAGCCCTTTTCTGCCTACAACCCTGACTCTGGCATTGGGGAGAAGGGCTCTTGTGTGCCTCAGCCAGGCTGGTTGTTGTATGGTTGATGCTCTAAAGGACTCCATTTAGATTCTTTAATGATAACGTGATTACGCCAGACGGGAAGAACCTAGCCAGAAAGAAGTCCTGATGGAGCTGGTGAAAATGCCAATAACGTTGGCACTCCTTGGGGCTGGACAACAGGTGGACACATACTGTGGCCTCATGTCTGATGCTCTCTGCCAGGTACAGTTACCTGGGCTTGTCATAATCTGGGTCCCACACTCCAAGGGATGAGCCAAGGGTGTGCCTTTGTAAAGGTCAGAAAGTTATCTCAATGAAGACCTGTCTCATGCTTCCTTTACAGTCAAAAGTCAGTAATTCATAGGGTTAGGTGATAGGGCACAGTGGCTAAGAGCAGGTGATAAGGAGTGCAGCTAGACCCAAGTTCAAATCCTGCCTCTATCTCTTACCAGCTGTGTGACTTTGGACAAGTTTCTTAATCTCTTTACACCAAGGTACACTCAAGATTCTCAGACACTTCTCACTCATACTACTAAGCTTTCATACCATAGTAATAGAATGCTAGCATCAAATGGTGTCTTAGAGATCATCCGATGGAAATCTTCATTTTAAAATTGAGGCAACTGAAGCCTAGAAGTCAAGGAGTTTAGCCAGGTCTTCACATTGAGCAACAGCAGCCCAGGAGTAGAACTTGGGCTTCCCGTGCTCAGGGTCAATGTTCTTTCCATGACGCCACACTGTCCCTTGTAAAATATGTGAGTAACAGATTAGAATTGATAACACTAATCATTTCTGTTCGTTCCAGCCACAGGAAATACATTATCTATGTGCCAAGATAAGCGAACAATCTAATTAGATGTTTAGAAAATTTAGAGCTCAAGCAGGTAAAAACTGGAGGTCAGGTAGTAAGACACTGGGCCCTACACAAGGTCTATCCTAATCAGCTGTGGAATCATTTGACTCCTTTGAGATTCTTTTTCCTCTAGGGCAGGAGGATGGCAAACTTTTTCTTTAATGGGTCAGATAGTAAATATATTAGACTTTTCAGGCCATGTGGTCTCCGTTGGAAGTACTCTCCTATTGCAGCATGACAGCAGCCATAGACAATGTGTAAACAGAGAACATAACGGTGATCTAATGTTATTTTATTTATAAGGACACTTGAATTTCGCATAATTTTCACATGTCATGCAATACTGTTCTTTTTTTATTATTTCAACCATTTAAAAACATAAAAACCATTCTTAGTTTGCAGACTGTTCAAAAACAGGTATTGGGTCTGATTAGGCCCTTGGGCTGTAGTTTGCCAACCCCTCTCCAGAAAATGAGTTCAGTGATATCTGCTCCATCTAGTTCAGGTAACATCTGTGAAATATCTTACAAGGAAATATATCAATTACATAAGAATAGGGAGGCCCTGGTTTGACTGCAGTTTGAAAAAAAAAAAAATCTGGAGATTTTCGTTAACTACAAATGTTATTCAAGCCGAGAGTGTAATATAGATGTCAAAACATGAATGTAGCTCTAGATTGCTTTAAGAGGATAACAGCATGCAGATTGTAAAAAGAAGTGATCCTAATATATTGGTTCAGAACACGTTTATTTCTGCAAGCCAATTTTAAGAGGACTATAAACAAACTTGGTGGTATCCCCTGAAAGGGGATTAAGATATTGAGACATATTAAAACTATGTTTTACCAAAAATGGTTGCAAGGAGGAAGGGATTTTGACTGACAGGGGAAAGATGAGACTTATCTAGACAGCAGAACTACAGCTGATGGATATAATTAAAAAAAAAAAAAAAAAAGTTAGACATAAGCTCTGGCAAAATAACTTTTTAAGAGCCAGGTTGTCCAATAGTGTGATGAGCTATCTCACATGCAGTGAGCTCCCCATCACTGGGAATATTCAAGAAAAAGCTGGCTAACCACTTGCCAAGGATATCGTATAGGTGCTACATTATTTAGGAGAGAAGTTCAACTAAATGACCTTGAAGGTCTCTTTTTGTCTCTAAAATTATTTGAGTCTATAAATGAGTTAATGGATAGAAAGCACTTTGAAAATTTGGCTACCCCTGAAAAATTATAGGACCACACTCAGGTGGGTGTGTATCCTACACAAAGATGGAGAATATTTCCCATTGCTGCTATACAGAGACTGGATGTGGAAGACAAAGGGAGTCTTCACTGGCCTCATCTAAACTCTCTCTTATCTGAAATCCTAGAGGACAGTGAAAAGGTCCCCTAACTTTCCCAGCTCCCACTCAAACCAGCCTCATCACTGACCAGCCCCCCCCCACCGCCCCAGCCCACTTCCCAGAGTCAGGGCTTCAAGAGTTTTGTGCATGTGGCCCAGGTGGTAACAAGCATGGGGCAGGTTGTCTCCTTGGTTCTTCCCTCAAGTTCAGCTTGATCTTGTATTGGGGCCAAACAATGGGTGGGTATGGGTTTATCAGGATGATTTCAGTAACTAGATTATTGGTAAAGAGGTGGGATGGAAGAGATGAGTCACCCAGAAAAATAACTAGTTTCTCAGAGCAGAGCTTTGAACTAATTCTGCCCAATTCAGTCACAGCTGACAAGGTGAAACCCAAATGGATACAAATTTTTAAAATGTGGGCAAAGCAGAATGATAGTGAAACAGGAAAAGTATGAGTTGAAGCCCTGCTGGAAATGTAATCTCCCTCTTAGAAAACAAGGGCAGCATGCACGTTACATAGCAACCAAATCTCTTGAGCCGCAGAGTCAGAAACAGTGGCCGACCACACTACTTTGAATGTGTGTTGCTCTCCACAGTCCTGGCAATAATCAGTCTCATGCATCAGGCTCCTGAAATGGTTCACTACGCCTCTTCCAAATCTCCCATTCCAGGGCTACAATTCATAATTTTTCCTGTTCTGCTTATCGTTCCACTTTACCCAAATTTTAAAAATTTGGGTCTGTTCTGATTTCACTTCTTTGGCCATGACAGAACCAGTTCAAAGCCCTGATTGAAAGGCAGTTCATAGGAAGGACAGAGGGGCAAAGAAAGAGATTTGGAGAAGAATGGTATCCTCCAGCCTCCCCCCTAGTCCCCAGAATCAGGCTTTTCTCAGCTCTGAGCCCTGAGTTGAGAGGAAGGTCCCATTCCCTGTCCCAGATAACCTAGTGCTCAAAGAGCCATTTCTACTGGCATGAACTACCTTTAGGTGTTTAAATGAAACAGCTGAGCATCTTACCCTTCTCGTTCATCATCCGTGTTGTAATATACCTGTGGAACAAAACAATAGGCTTACTGTAGTTCAGAGGCAAGACATGGAAATATTTTGCATGATGCATGGACTTGCCTAAGGCATACACTGTGTCTTAAAAAAAAAAAGACAGAAAACTGTTAAATGAAGCTCTGTGTGTGTATTTCTAAAGAAATGTAAATTTAACCTCCACATTCCACTTAAGGTTAATTCCTAGATTTTAATGGAATAGAATTAGAAATCTAATGATTTCTGGCTAAAGGCAGTCTATCAGATAATGCGTGGCCCAAAGCCAAACCTTGCTTTTGACATTTAGAAAATCTTTTGGCAGGATCTAAAAATCATTGTTTCAAAGGTCTCTGGCTTGCAAGGTGGCTTCTCAGAGAGAAGTCTGTGAGTATTTAACCCCGTTTTGTCCCCATGGGGCACTGTAATGTTGGGAAGAGGATGGAGAGCAAGAGGGCCTGGTGGCAGTATGGCAGTAACCCCAGGCTCTTGGTTTATTACCCAAAGGGCCTCAGGTACCTGGCACCCCGCAACCACAGACATTTCGGAGTCAACGCTCTGCAGGCTGGGAAAGGTTATTTGACTCTAGAAGGTGTTCCTGGCCAGAAGGAGGATCTCTAAGGACAGACTTCTTTTCTTTAGGTGGTTAGTGGGGTGGCAGGCAGAATCAATTAAAATCAGACAGGCGATTTTAGAAAAATTCTGAAACATCCTTGATTATGTTTGTCTGTTTTTTTTTCTTTTAAACTGTGATAAATATATATATAATGTAACAAATCATTTGCCATTTCAAACATTCTTCATACGTACAATTCAGTGAAATTAATTATGTTTGTCATGTTGTTCAACCATCACCATTTTCTATTTCCAAATGGTCTCATCACCCTTAGCAGAAACTGTGTCCTCTAAGCAGTGAGCCCTCTTTTTCCCCTCCCTCCCACTTGCCCCTGGTAATCATTAATACTTTGGTCTGCTTTTTATGAAAGTATCTGTGGAAGAACTCAGAAGGTATCTGCTATGTATGTAGGTCCTCCTGACCCAGTGATTTCTAAAAATTAATTGTGGAGCTTTAGTGAGCTTTATCTTGTGTGCTTCCAAACCATTTTCATTTGGGTGCAAAACAATACCAGAGCTGTTTTTGCTTGTTTCTTTAAATATAGCATAAAGCTTCATCTGATGACTTGGCAGTAGGACCGAAAGCTCTCTACAAAATTGTTGGTGACCCAAAGATGGAAGCAGCCTTCTCTGAAGTGGTTTGCTGCCCTCCTGAATGGCCTCCACTTCACTGTCCCTCTCACTGTCCTTGCATTGTCATTCCACCCCCTCTAATGTAATGACCCACTGCTCTCTCCTTGCTGGTGGCCTGGCTCTTCGCACTGATTTAATTTTTAGACAGTGTTTCTCAAACTTTAGAGTGAATAAAAGATATCTGGAGACCTTGCCAGCATGTACTTTCCTAGGCCCCGCTTCAGAGATTTTAATTGGAAAGGCCTGGAATTAAACTCAGGAATCTGAATTCTTATCAAGAACTCTGTGTGATTTTGGGTGAGGATCGCTTACAAATCACGATTTGAGAAAATGCTCTTGAGGCTGTGAGGAAGGCATGGTGCCCTCCTTGGGCTCAGGGGCTGTGAGGATGGCTGATGTGTACAAGGTATACATCATCCAAATTAGGATGCCTCTATATCCCACTGTTCTTCCCAAGCTCCCCTTGCCCCTTGTCTTTTAAAGGCAGCACCCTCATTAAGCAGGGCATTAATGTGAGTGTGAGACTGCAGGTGTCCACAGCGCCTTGCACATTACATTCATTCCCTCACAATAGCCTTTGAAAATTCTCCATAGAATATTCCGATCTGCATGTGAATTAATGAGACAATGGGTGCTGACCAGAAAACACCCACACCCCACCCTGTGTCCTCAGGTGAATTGAGATCACTGTGCCATAGCTGATGTGCCCTCATCACGGCTACGGGGTTCTCACTGACCTTGAGAACTATAGGGCTCCCCGCCTTGCAGCTGTGCAAAGCTGTGATGTGGCAGACTATAGCAAGGCTTAACACCTGCAGTGTTCACTGAGATGCATACTATTGCTTGCCTCCCTTTTTCTTCAGATAAAATCCTGGTGGCATAGTGGTTAAGAGTTCGGCTGCTAACCAAAAGGTCAGTTGTTCAAATCTATCAGGCACTCCTTAGAAACCCTATGGGGCAGTTCTACTCTGTCCTATAGGGTCTCTAGGAGTTGGAATAGACTCAATGGCAATGGATATGACCTGCTACTGCTGGCTCTTGTTGTGTATGTCAAAGTTGGCCAATCCCTGCCCCATCCTCATTTCTATCACAGTGACCACTGCTGTCTTTCCTCCTCTTTTTCAAGCTCTCTTGCCTCTGGACCAATCTCCCAAGCCTCTAAAAAAAGCCAGCCTTTTAGAAGACCTAGCCAGCCCCTCCCTTCCTCTGACCATGCAAGTTGATCAACCACAGAATAGCCACAGGTTGTTCTTGAGCACAGCAGGGTGTGTTCTTTTGTTGCTTGGAGCTCAAGGCAGACTCCCTCACTGGCTTGGCTCCCTTAACTCTGAATCTGAAGCATGGGGTAAGCCTCAGTGTTCTAGAAGGGCAACCTCCAGATAGCTAGGATTTAACTGTAAGAGCAGTGCCTTCACCAACTGCCAACAGGAATGGTGACCGCACTGCTCTGCAGCTGCAGAAACCAGCAAACCATAAAGGCTGCACTCTTCCTTCTGATTAAGCGGCAGGCTCAGAACTCAGGACAAAAAGGGGCAAGTGAGGACACAGGGTTGACAGGCATGAGCAGCTGGGTTGGGTCGCTTTTCTTCTTAAGATTCATTTACAGCTCTTTATATTTCAGAGAAATCTTGCCAAGAAAGGACGTTAGGTTGTCAGCTTTGACTTGGAGCTGAAGCCAGAATCATGGCAGTAAACAATGAGAACAGTTTAACTCAATTATCCCTCTTCTGAAAGGTGTGAAAATTTAGCTCCATAAAATTCCATGGGGCAGAGACTGCAAATACACAAATCAACCACCTCTTTCCTGGAAATTTAAAAAACAAAAATTAGGTGCTGGCACTCATGTCTTGATAAATCATAAAGTCCTTGCTTTCTCCCTTGGGTCCTTGTTCCTATCAAACAAGTAGGATAAGGTGGGAATGCTATATTAGTTTTCAGTGGAAATGTGCTAAGAAAATGATGTGGGTATTTTGTTACCATGTTGTGTCATAAATAGTAAAAAGCTCTCCTTGTACAATGGCTTTGTCCCATACATATAATGAAGCATGACAGTGATCACTGTGGGACAAAAACTTCTCAAGAAAGAGAAAACGAAGCTGATAAATGATTTCTACTCTAATACTCTAATAGACTAAGGTTAATTCCAATGAGTAGCTGGACACTTAGAATGGAAGAAAGACTCGAATATGCCGGTATATCCCTATCTCTCAAAATGGATCTTTCCTCAAAGGAATTTAGGTTTTAAAAAAACTAACCAATTCAAGATTTATTAAAACTCAATTCGTTTGGTGAAAGTAATTATATTTTTCTTGTTCCACACAGAATTTATCACATAAAAGAAACACTACTAAAGACAATACAAAAACGGGGGAAAAAATCATCCATATCTCATAATCCTACTTATAAAGTATTACAATGTTTCTTGTTCTCTTCAAATTCAGGTGTATACATACAAAAATTAAAGAAACAGTTTCAGATACACTAAAACATCTTTAACATAGTAATCCAGTAATAATAATATTTTGATGTATGTCACAAAGTAGCACCCACTTGTTATCACAAACCATTGTATGTACCTCAAATTGTAATGTAATAGGTTTTACAGGGTTGGTTCTTTAAGGTGTTGTACACAAATTGTATGTTTGTAACCTGGGGGGCTGCCTGTATAGACACAAATTGGAATCATAACTAGTTTCCATGTTGCTGCATGGTCTCTATAATTATAACTTTAATGGCTGCACAATATTCCATCAACTCCAACTACCATAATGAGCTAACCATTGGACACTTATGTTATTGTAATATTAACACTTGTAGATACACCAGAAGACAGGAATTATTAAAAGAAGTTTTTCTAGAACCTCATTTTTATTTTGGTGTGAAATTATTTAACTATTCAATAGAAACTGTTGATTTACTAAGGAAAAAAATGTTGATTGAGTCTTATTTAATTACTGTTTTTCCCCTTGTGCAACTCTGTGAAAAGGAACCGTTGTGGTATGGTGGTTAAGTGCTTGGCTTCTAAGTGAAACTCTTTCAAACCCACCAGCCACTTCTCGGGAAAAAGATGTGTCAGCCTGCTTCCGTAAAGATTACAGACTTGGAAACCCTATGGGGCAGTTTGACTCTGTCCTATAGGATCGCTATGAGTCAAAATCAACTTGATGGTAATGGGTTTGGGTTTTTTTTTTTTTTTGGCAACTCTACGAAGCTAAAGGAGCTTTGGTGGCACCATGGTTAAAGCAATTGACTACTAACTGACAGGCTGGTGGTTCAAACCTACCAGCTGCTCTGCAGAAGAAAAATGTGGCAGTAGGCTTCCGTAAAGATTTACAGTCCTAAGACACCCTGTGGGGCAGTTCTACTCTATCCTATAGGGTCTCTGAGTCAGAATCAACTGGAGGGCAGTGAGTTTGGGCTATGAAGCTATAGGCGCACCTCAATTTCCCGCCATTAGGTGGAGCTCTGTTATATCAGGCTAATCCCACATGAAAATGCTAACAAAACACAACAAAATTTCCTTACAGGTGATTAAGCCTTCTTACGTTTTTCCTCTTTCATTGTTTTGTCAACACTTTATGAATATCAGCTCACTCTCTTCTCTTCTTCCCCTTAGTAAGCCAGTCTCTGCTCCTGAGACATGCCTTCTTTAAAAACCCATTTCTGTAGGAAATGACCTTGACTTTCTGTCCAGTGAATGGAACGCCAGTTTTATTTTTAAGGTCAACACGCCTGAAGTGATTCTATCTTAAGGTTCTACCACCCCCTGGGATGGGTGGCAGGTGGATGTTAACAGGTAGGTCATACCTGTCCTGTTCTCTGCAGATTTGCAAAGTGAACATCAGGAATGAAGAGGACCGGCTGCGAGTGCAGATCGGGCATCGTCTTGAAGTAGGTGATATCGCTCTTCTTCTGTAAAGGTATGGCGGCCAACTTCCCATCAGAGGCTGGATACGATCACAAAGCCCGTTCATAAGAGAGTTATGCATGACTAATAAATCTCAACTGCGAGCCCTAGTCTTAGCAAACGTTCACTATTTTCTCCTATGAAACTTTCTAAACACGAAAAGACACACTTTAAAATCCCCATCTCCCACCGCATTAACAGAAAGAGCACCAGATTACAAGTAAGAGGTCACAAGGTGAAGCTCTGGTTCCCTCTTGGCCCCCTGTACCTTTATGCATCTTAGCTTCCTTGTCTGTATAAGGAGGATGTTGGTCTCCATGATATTACAAAGTCCTTCCTAGCTCAAACACTCTGTGATCATGTGATTCTATTTGCTTTTCACAGGGACAATTCGCCCAGTCTCCACTGACCTGGCAACGCAAGCCATCCTATGCATATACACAGTATTACCTGCAACCCACTTCTTTTCACCTGTTCCCCCCCAGTGTACCCAGTCCAGCTGGAGTCCACCACCCCCTTCCCAGAGGAGAAAATCGTTCCCAGGGAAACTCACAGTTGTTGCACTGGGGCTGGGGGGCCTGGCCTTTCCCTTTCTTCCTGTTCTGCTTCCTCTCTTCATCTCGAATTTTTCTTTCTGCTCCCTGACAGTGAAAAACAAATACAATGTCAGCCATGTTATCAGACCACACAAAAACACTGTCAGCACATAAGTCATAGGGACATGAAACAAAACAGAGGGAGGAGGAGACTGGGCAGCTCAGTGCCCACCCCTCCGGGGAGGTCGAGTCTCAGCTCCGAAAGCTTTATGAGAGAGACTGGTGATTAGCCTCTGCTCCATTTCTAACCTCCGAGTGATCCCACATCTCCTAGATTTTCTCCTTTTTTGGTTTCTTGCCTATTTAAAGATCTTGAGTTTTGAATCCATACAGAAAGAGCAGACCCAGTTCCCTACCACAGCAAAGCAAATTAAGAAACTTTGTGATTATAATAAAATGTCATAAGATGAAGCACTGACTCGTTAACATCATTCCTAGGCATGACGTGGCATTAAAGTTGAGTGTGGATTCCCTATAAATTTTTTCCTTCGGTCATTGATCTAGAACTTTTAAAAAATCATGACACTGGTGGAAATGAGGTCAGGCATAAGGAAACTAGACAAGATGTAGGATTCACTTTGTACATCCAAGTATGACTTTTGTTTTTGTTTTAACATTTTCCTATGCTATTAGAGATGGGGAAACCCTGGTGGTGTAGTGGTTAAGAGCTACGGCTGCTAACCAAAAGTTCAGCAGATCGAATCCACCAGGTGCTCCTTAGAAACCCTATAGGGTAGTTCTACTCTGTCCTATATAGTTACTATGAGTCAGAATCCACTCAAAACGGCAACGAGTTTGTTTTTTTTGGTTAGAGATGGTGCTCAATCAACTGGGTAGAAAAAAGTATGGCATATTTGCCTCCTTTTTTGCTTCTTGTTCCTTTTAATCTGAAGTTTTCATCTGCATTTCTTGCAAAATTGCCAACCCCATCTTACTTAACCAATCGACTGTCATCTTTTATTTCTTTCCTTCTTTGAAGATTCCCTGCTTATCTTTCTCTTTGGTAAGTCTTCTATATTAGCTTTGCTATCTTGTTTTCCTTTTCAAAGACAGATGTTCCAACAAGGTTTTCCTTTTCCTTTCTCTCTCTCCATTCTTGCAGCAGGAGAATTCATCTGCTCACATGTTATCACGACTCTGTAGACATGTGATGCCCAGATCTACCTCCCCAGCCTAAACTTCTCCCCAAAGTTTCAGATGCATGTTTACAGTGCCTGGCCTTGGTGGTAGCACAATGAAGGAACAGTGAAACACAAACTGGCCAGCAATCTTCTCACCTTTTACAACTACCCCCACGTGACACACAAAAAGAGACATACTAGACAATATAAAAATGTAATGCATCTGTATGAAAAAAAATCAACAAAATTAAAATGCAAAAGAAAAACTGATGTATTTTCCATAAAATACCACATAGTTAAGTCCTTAATGTATAAATAATGATTCAATTTAAAAATCCACTAACATACTAATAGAAAATTGATAAAGGTTATGAAATAAGCAATTCACAGAAGACAAAAATGGTGAATATTTTTATATGTATATGTGTGTACATATATATGTATATGTATAAATGTACATAGAGACAGAGACATTCTGGGTGGTGCAAATAATTAATGTGCTCATCTGCTAACTGAAAAGTTGGAGGTTCGAGTCCACCAGAGGCATCTTGGAAGTGGTATACACACACACACATACATACATATGTGTGTGTGTATATATATACACACATATATGTAAATATATACACACTCACATACACACACATATAGGTCTTCACTTAAGTTTTGAATACATGCAATACAAATAATATGTGGCCCCAGTGGCACAGTAGTCAAGAACTCAGCTGCTAACCAAAAGGTCAGCAGTTCTAATTCACCAGCTGCACCTTGGAAATCCTATGGGGCAGTTCAACTCTGTCCTATAGGGTCCCTATGAGTCAGAATTGACTCAACAGCAGTGGGTTTTTGGTAATATACAATATAGTATGAGAGAGAGAGGTTCAAATTAAAACAATGTGATACATTTTTTTGCTTAACAAATTAGTAACTTATTTTTAAAGCAGATTCTCAATTCAGGCCCAACATGAGGCAAAACATGACACAATGGGGATTTGTGGTCAAGGAAAACATAAAGGAGATAGATGGCTTTCGAGCCAACCCTTGAAGGATGATGTCTTAGTTATCTAGTGCTGCTGTAACAGAAGTACACAAGCGGATGGCTTTAACAAACAGAAGTTTATTCTCTCACAGTCTAGCGGGCTAGAAGCCCATATTCAGGGCATCAGGTCCAGGCGAAGGCTTTCTCTGCAGGCTCTGGAGAAACGTCCTTCTTGTCAATCTTCCGCTGGGCAAGCAGCTTCTCCGCACAGGAACCCCCGGTCCAAAGGATGCACTCTGCTCCCAGCACTGCTTTCTTGGTGGTATGAAGTTCTCCCCGCTCCAGCAACCCCCACTTCCCTTTCCTTTTATCTCTTGTAAGGTAAAAGGCGGTGCAGGCCACACCCCAAGGAAACTCCCTTGACATTACATCAGGGATATGACCTGAATAAGGGTGTTACATCCCACCCTAATCCTCTTTAACATAATCTAATCTTGCCACATTAACCGCAGGCAGAGACTAGGACTTACAACATATAGGAAAATTACATCATTCACAGGATGGAGGACAACCACACAATACTAGGAATCATGGCCCAGCCAAATTAATACACTTATTTTTGGGGGACACAATTCAATCCATGACAGATGAGTATCAACAACTAATACTTACATGATACTTAATCCATGCCAGGAGAGTTCTAAGAGTTTTACATAGGTAAGATTCGAACATTTAGTATAGTTTTAACCGGATAATTTCAATATGCAATTTATATATCATAAAAGCTTCTTAACTGTCAAAGGGAGTAACTATTTACAGTAATTCGCTTTAGGTTTTGAATTGTCATTGGTACTTGCAGACTACGGAAATTCATAGCAAGGTGCAGATAAAATACAGAAATATTTACTTCGGACGTTTCTTCCAGATAAACTGATTTTTACCAATATAAAAAATACACCAAGGTTTTGTAGAGTTTTTACAAGTACCTAGTTAATAAGCAATATTTTCAGAAGATAAAATGGTAAGTGCACAGACATCACTTTGTTGAAATGAATGTGCAATATAAGCAAAGGCTCTCCAAAATACCAAAGTTTATTAATGGGAACTGTTATTTATTTTTGGTTGGGTCCACATAAGACATTATTCTATGTGCTTAGAGATCTACAGAATAAAGTATTTAATATAAATAGATATGTGGCTCTGTATTCTCTACCTATATAAATTACAACCAATTCAAGACACATTCCAACCTTTGTCAAGCAATTCTATTTCTGAGTTAGTGTTTTATTTGACCTGTTTCTATGAGGAAAGGGTATGGAATTAATCTGTTTCAAGATTTGCATATGTTCAACGTAGATTTTTAGGAAATAAAGTCACCTGCTTATGATCTTACAGTTGTTCTTTCATACGGCAAACCCAAAAGAATAATTGAAAACACAGAGTAAAGCACAGTATAGCTGTGACATATAAGAAACGTCCTGTCATGTCCAGATATTAGCATGGCAAAACAGTTCTAACAATATCTAAAGACTCTCGAGAGAATTACAGTTCTCATTTTTGGATGAAGCTTTTGACTCCACCATGACCCAGGAGAGCTTTTATGTGTTCAATTAAAATGTAGAAAACTCCCCTTGAACATGACCTTCTAAAGAATTCCTTTCCCTCCAATGATTATTTGTGACCTGAAGCTTCTAGAAAATATTTTTTCAACTCTTATTAAAGTGCCGAAAAAGTATAGTTCCTCCAAAAGAATGTAATTTGCTATAAGCACCAAATTTATCATTTGAAAATAATTCCCCTCCTTTTTGATCTAAATGTTCACTGTGAAATGTTAAATTTGAAAAATTTATCTAAAGATACCCTGATTATATTGTGATCATTTTGCCACAAGAGATGATGGCTATCTTGGTTTCTATTAGATGCTTGTATTGTTTTAGTTTATTTTAAGAATATGGCTTTATTTCTCAGTTTTTGTATAATATATAGTTACATTTTACAGTAATATAACTCTTGAACTTTATTGAAGACTAAGGAAACAATTAAATATAGATACAGGTATTTATAGATAGATAGAGATATATACTGGCACAGGACTAGGCAGCATTTTGTTCTGGTACACATGGGGTCGCTATGAGTCAGATCTGACTCGATTGTACCCCACAACAGCAACTATAGATAGATTAGATATAGATACATAGGTATATATATAGATATACAGATATAGATACACACATACATATGCATATATATATATTCTAAATTTTCTTTGTTTTAAAAATGCATAAACATATGCCTTTGAAGAGGTATAACAACAAAAAAAATTAGAGAAGGCCTTTCTTTCAGCTGCAATTTCACATGTGTACTAACTAGAAATCAAAGTGGGGAACTATAATAGTGCAGAATTCCATCTCTTTAAGACTCTGGGCTGTGATTGGGAAACTTTAAGTTTCGGAATGTGTCTTAGTTATCTAGCACTGCTATAGCAGAAATACCACAAGTGGATGGCTTTAACAAATAGAAATTTATTCCCTCACAGTTTAGGAGGCTAGAAGTCTGAATTTAGGGCACCAACTCTAGGAGAAGTCCTTCTCTTTCTGTTGGCTGTGGGGGAAGGTCTTTGTCTCCTTTCAATATCTCTGCACTGAGTGTCCCTTGGAGATTTCCACGTGTCTTAGCATCAGTCTTCCCCTGGGTCTAGGAGATTATCAGTGCAGGGCCCCGGATCCAAAGGATGTGCTCCATTCCCAGCTCTTCTTTCTTGGCAGTACTGAGGTCCCTCTCTGCTTACTTCTTTCTCCTTTTATCTTGTCAGATAAAAAGTGATGCAGGCCACACCCCAGGGAAACACCCCTTATATCATCAGATCAGTGCTGTGACCTGAGTAAGGGTATTGCATCTCACCCTAATCCTGACTCAATAACATAACAAACCTAACCTAATCCTCTTTAACATGATCTAATCCTGCCTTATTAACATAAGGGACAGCTCACTCCCAAATGGCACTGTAACTACAGGCATAGAGCCTAGGATTTACAACACTTCACAAAATGGAGGATAATCTGATGACAAAATGGAGGACAACCACACCATACCTGGAATCATGGTCTAGCCAAGTTGACACATATTTTGGGGGAAGACAATTCAATCCAATACAAAATGGAATAGCTCTTAACTCTTTCACTTTAGTGGATAATTAAAATTAAGCACTTGCATCCCCATTTGAAAAGAGCAAAAATTAAACTTTCATTTCCCTTTTTAATCTCCCAGGAGTGGGCTTTTCCTGGGCTTTGATATTAGAGCTGCAGATGTGATGACAAATTACAGCAAAAGATTTTCTATCTAGCTTATTAGAAAAATTAATAGTAACTAAAGTTAACCCACTCTGTTTGCTCCATGAGATCTCCTCCTTATTAGTTTCCTAACCCCCACCTAACCCTCAACTTCAGGATATGTAAACAACAACCCACTGAAAACTCCTCATCATTAGTTACTTGGAATCGATACCAACTGTTTACCCAGCATTCTCCACAGTTTTTTTTGTTTGTTTCCTTTTCCCTAGTTAGCACTAATTTGATGTTTTGGTGTTTAAAACAGGAGATATTTGAAATTCCATCTGTTTTCTGGTTGGCAAAGTATTTAGCATGATTCTTTTTTTTTTTTATGTCTTATATAACAGGTTGCTTTTCTTTCCTTGACATCCATTACCCTCTTAGCATGACTTAGCAGGAAACTAGTGTTTGGATAAGCCAACATAGTCCTCCTTTTCACCCTTTCCCTTTTAAAGGTAAAATAATTGTAAATGAAAACTTATCATTTTATGTACCCTCCTAACTTCTGAGACTCCCTGTTATTCTAGGGCATAAAGGTGATCAAAAATATAGCACTCTTCATTCATTCCGCGTGTTTTTGTTTTTTTTATTGTCTTTGTTTTTTAGTATTTATTACACTGACATTTTGGAAAAAATAATTATGTAAGTGTTCATTAAGCCCTCTCTTTCCCACATTCAATTCCAACTACCAAATTAGAGGAAAATAAATTGCCCAGCCAGTCTATACCATCCTTCCCTCCCTATTTCCCTCACTCCTGGCTTTACTCTCCATTTCCAAGGAGACTCATGGAGGGGAATTCTATAATTTCCCTTGAAATATCTGGAGTTAAATAAGAGACTTCAAAGACAGGTACTTTGTAATGATCTTAAATGCTCTCCTATTTTTACTTAAAATATTGCATTTTGCATACTATTTGAAAATAATGTTTTCTTAATATTTGATTTGCTGAATTAAAGATATACACTGATTTTTGTTGTGTTTTTAAAGACCACCTTGACTCTTTGTTGAGGTTTTGAATTGTTAGTTGTCATTTTGGTATTACAGTATAAAGTTATTCATCATTTTAAAGACAGGAGTTTTAGAATCAGGCCTGTATCTGGTGCCTCTACTGTTCCACAAGTTCCTTGTGCTCTCTGACCCATTGGTTTTTCATATATACTTTGACTTTTTATATTGGCTTAACTGGCTGCTGTATTATGGAGATTGCCTGACTGTCCCTCAGATGGCTATACTGTTTTGGCAACTGGACAATTTGTGCTAACTGAAATCATTATGACCTGAAAGGCTACTGGGATTTTTGGGATATTTACTGCTAATTGAATGTCCCTAATCCCTGTACCGTTCTAGTTAATGTGCTTTCCTTTCCTTCTCCCCTCTTGTGACCATCTCTGCTTTCTGCTGCCACTGCTCTACTATGTCTATATTTTTACTGTCTCCCCCACCATTTAGAATTAGACCTATAAATAAATATATATTTAATGTTTATCCTCAGTCCTTATGTCAATGTCTCTGCAGTTGTATTTGTTGTCTGAAGTTTATTTTCTAGTAGGTTCCCCAAGGTGTAATATTCCCCGGGTTTTTGCTTGTTTATAACAGTTTGTCTGCAGTCAATTTGGCTGGAAATAAAATCCTCGGTTCACATTTTCTTTACTTGATTATCTTAAATATAATTGTCTTTTGACATAGTGTTGCTGTTGAAAAGTCTGATGATTATCTAGTTTTCTTTTCCTTATAAATGATTATTTATTTTTACTTAGATATTCAAAGGATGTTTCTGTTTTCTTTTTTAAGTCCAGTAGCTTAATTATTTGGTATTAGCTGTCCTGGGTTAATTTTTCCAAGTACATAGTCTGTCCTTCCAAAGTGTATCTTTTCTATTACAAGTTTTCCTAATTTATCACTTTTAACATTTGTTCTGTTCCATTTTGTAGTTTTCATCCTCAAAGATTCCTGTTATATGTATATTGGGTCTCCTTTACCTCTCTTCTATAAACATATTTTCTCTCCCATCTCTATTTCTCCTAATTTTTAGAATTTTACACCTTTCCAATTTGCATTTCTCTGAAGGCATTGTCCATAATTTTTATGTTATGTTGCTCTTATGTTGTTTCTAGTGCAGTCTTCTGAAATATTTGAATACTTTATTTCTAAATTCTTTCTTGAGTCCTATCAACTCACTTTCAAAATCATTCCATTCTCCAAACATCTCACGTCTGAGTTTTTCAAATCCTGTTTTATATTGATCTTCATAACCTCTACTATTTTCTTAATTTCTTTTTCACTTATTTCGAACAACTGGGCTACCATTTTCACCTGTCTTCACATGTGTTTCTGGCACGCACTCATTGTCCACAGAGAAGTCAGTCTGATCTTAATCTCTTTTTTCATGAGACAATGTATGCGATTCAACTATTTTTCTTTTCTGTTGGTAGTTTTTAAAAGAAATGGATGGGCCAGCATAGTTCTTCTAGCTTCGTGGCTCTTATGCTTCCTCTTCTGTTGTGACCCCAAAGTGATTAAAAAAAAAAAAAAAAAAGTGTTGTATTTTCTGAAATCTGCTTCCTCTGTTTCCCTTCTCTTCCTCATTTTTATCTGGACTTTCTCTTTTTTTATCCCTTTATTTTTCCTGTCTTACTCAATTTGGATTCTATTTCCAGGAGTTTTTCTTCAGAGCAGGGTTTTGTCCTAGGGACAAAAGGGACAAGAGTTTGTGACTTTTGAGAGTTCACAGGTCCAAGCCACTTGAATGCTCAGTTCTCTTACATTCAGGAGCAAAATATCCCCCAACACATTTCACATGCTGTTCTCAGATGGCCCACATTCCAATAAACACCTTAGAACAATTTTGTAGGTTTCCTGTTCTTGGTCATCAAGTGGCCCTGTTGCTTTCCTTCTTTCTCCCTCACAGATGCTAATATTACACAGGTCTTGAAATTGTCATTGTTTGGTCCCACTTGTATTTTGGATTTGTGGGGCCATCTTATCACCTAATCATGGAATTTTAAGTTTTGCTATTCTAATTGTGTTGTCTCTGTTATGGTTGGATTCAGGAAGATTAAAAAACTACACCATCATCTAAATGCATTTTTACTTACTTTATAGGTGCTAATCCCATTCCAAAAAATCCTAAATCAGATCCCATTTAACCCGTAAAATAATGAAAGTAACTTGACATATTCTAGAACAGGATCTATATGCAGTAGAAACTATTAATCTGTTATTTCAGCCATCTAATTGAATCAAACTCATGGCACAGTCATGTAAGTCAGTCATTAAATCAGTGGTAAAAAGGATTGGCTAAAAAAAATTACAGTTGACAAATGACTATCTAGATAAAAAAAAATTTGATAGCTAACAGGAATTAACAATAAAATATTACCCCTCCCACTGTGATTGATAAGATGATTATTTTGACACTACTAGACAAGAGAAGGTGCTAAGGGGAAAATGTCATTAAAAGTAATATGTAATGACAAAGATACCTTTATGAAAAACTGTCATCTTTACTCACTTTGTCACAGAAGACCTTGATCTGGCAATAAGCTCTATGAATGGGTTTATTGCTACGATTATTATAACTGTATGTATCAATCTGAATCATCAAAGGAAGTCCTTTCACTCCTTTTTGGGAAGAGAAATCTGTACTCAGGCAATTCACGGTGATGAAAATCTGAGGAAGAGAAAGGAGATAATTCACATGTCGCCATAAAATGATATACTAAAAATGCATATGCCATGTTAAGCGCATAACACTGGATGTATTTCATACATTATTTAATTATAAATTTATAAAATGTTTTCTTTCATACTTTATCTTGAAGCTGACAATTTAAATTACTTTTCTTAAAGTATTATCAGCAAATTCTTACAATTTTTTAAAACCTGCATAAGTGAACTGAGAAAAACTATGTCTTCTCAACATATTAGTCATTTCTTTGACCTCCAGGATATTAAAAATATAAGATAATACCTTCCCATGAATACTATTGCATTGGTTTTCAATTTTCCTTTTACACCATTTTTAAGATGTTTTCCTGAAAGACAGAATGTAAATGCTAGCTTATTGTTACTGAGAAAGTAAAAGTAGAGCTGATGAAGTCAGACATGAAACAGAAGGAAAGAAAAGTATCATAAAGAAGTCACTCACTGCTTTAGAACTGTACACCAATGTATTCTAAAAGCCATTTCCTCAGAAGAATTTTCTGGCCCTTATTTCTCTTTTTTATTCTATTTGGTCCTTGAACTTTTCATTCACCTTCAAACTCTTGAACTGAATCCTCTTAAGTCATAGCAATACCACACAGAGCAGCCCTGCAGAATCCACAGACCCCTACCATGAGCTGCAATAGAAACATCACTTTGCATTTCTCATTTAACTACCAGGCCTGATCTAATTCATTTCAAGCCCAATGCCTGTAGGCAATTTATACAACCAGGCATCTCATTTCTAGTGCCATGGTCTAGAAAAATCACTTCTACTTTATTTTTGAGCTCCTCACCTGACAATAAGAAGATTATCAGTAGTAGTCAGGGCCAGCTAACAGGTCTTAGTGTCATGCTAATCACAGCAACCTTGTGCATTGTGCCACAGGCTCTCACATTTCCAGACACCATCTGAAAACAAGTGTCTAAAGATGATCCAAACCATGGATACAATCATTTCACTCATTATATAATTCATTTGCTGACTCAACAGCACCTAACAACAACAACAACATAATTCATTTGTTCATTCATTCATTCTACTCACATCTACTCCAGCCCACAATGGGTCAAACACAAGATTAGACACATCTCCCTGCCTCACGGAGCTGACAGCTCAAGGGGAAGACAGTTGAGTAATTCAACAATGACCAACACAGAGGGGTCAAAGCTCTCCTAACAAAAGGTGTTCACAGAGGCCACAAGAATGCAGATCAGAGCACTGAACCTGGAGGGGAACAGTGAATATGAAACCCACAGAGATACTGGGCTCAGAGCAGGGACTCCATAAATAGTTGTCCATTATTGAGGAATGGTAGAGAAAAAGAGAACGGTTAAAGATGGAAATGTCAGATGATCCAGAGGAACTGAGTGATGAAAACTACTAAGAAAGAGTATGCTGTACCTGATTCTCCTACTAAAATTCCAGGGTGGAAAAATACTTTGCCCACCAAGGCTACACACAGCAGAAAATGCTATCCACTTCGCCTAGAGATATCCTACCGGCACAGAATTTTTATTCAATGTTCATTGATGCAATCACTGTTTTTAAGTGCCTGCCCAGTTCCTGAGACTGCGCTAGGCATTAGCATAGATGTGCCAGTTATGGTCCCTGCAATCACAGAAGTCAGGGACTAGATGGGCAGAGAGACAGTACAATTGTGCTGTAAAAATTACATTAGCTTCATCAAACACTGAACTGTAGGTCAAAAAAAAAAAAGATAGACTTCTCTCCGAGCACTTGACTCCTTTTATTATTATTGTTGTTACCGACAACGGGATTATCTTGGCCAGAACATGTAAATACAGCTTGATGTCAGCAAATCAACTGATCACTCTTTTGAGCTATGCAGTTGTCTGTGATCTGGACCATTGGTTTCGTATAGCAATCTGCCTGTTGGTGGCTGTAACCCATGTGAACCTCAAACCAGACTGGTTTTTTCCAAACCCTCATAAAGCCTGCTTACTGCAACAGAAGCCAGAAGAGAAAGGTGTTCTGATGAATATTTCCTAAATGATTAGAATTCATGGCTGGCTCACTGATGTATCCATACATCACTCACAGTGAACACACACTCAGACAGGCAGGAAGCAATATTAATTGTGGCGTTGTCAGCTCCCAGTCTCACCTAAGAGAGTTAGAGTGATGATGGACTGTGTATATTTATAAGGACCACTTGAATAGGAGAGAACCACTGAAATAACAGGTGCTTACTGGTAATACACTACAATAAATGGACTAAATTCTCCTTGGAGGAGCTACAAAAATCAGTCGCCCAGTAGAGACGGTTTTTAAAGGTCAGATGAGCTACCACACACTAGACTCTATTGGGAGACACTTAGACAAGGGCCTCTTAATACAGACAGGGTCCTTAGTAGAAGGCCCAATGGGCTCTCTTTGATTCATGACATCCTGATTCGTAAAGAGGGAACGATATGAGAATTTGTCTTCTCTGCTACATTGTGTTGGCAGCTCTCAGAGTTATCATAACAGGCAAGGATTTTATAATGGGGTTGGCAGCACTTTTCTCTCGCCTGGCTGCCTGACCCAGCAACAAAGAACCGTTTCGGTGCCCGATGGTATCAATCATAGTCTCGCTGTGCTGCGCTCAAAACCCAAATGGTTGAACTTTAACTGCAGTTCAGGGGTGGGGGGTTGAGAAGGCATGGAAGGGCATTAACTAAAACCTTGGCTTGGAAACCGATAAGCATTCATTTGTTTCATCTTGCAAACCCAACCATGTCCCAGCTCATGCGCAGCAGGCAAACATGAGAGCAGATTTCTTGGAAGTTTATCTGCAAAGCACTTGATTGTAAATGTGGATTAGAGAAGCTTAGGGAAAAAAATCTGATGTCCCCTACCAAATGCTCATCCAAATGTCAAGCACAGAAAGTTCTTTTTCACTTCAGTAGGAGCCCGATTATATAAAGGGCACATAAATGAAATGAACAATTGGTCTGTCGCCCAAGAGTTATGAATGTTGTATGTTTGTTGAATATGTTCGAAACCTCAGTTACTTGTTTTCCTATGATTCTGATAGTGCATAATTCATTTAGAAAAACATACAAAGTCAGGTGTTTTCAGACAAGTGACAGCTATCATTTTAAATCCATCATTGTTTCAAAGATAGATTTTCTTCTAAGTGTACCAAGAACTTTCCCAGAAACAGACGCAGTCTCATGACATTTGATGTCTTAATCGTTAGTTATATGTGGATGATAATTCCATTTTGCGGATCCTACAGAAGACAAGTGACTGCTCAGGTCATATTTCTGACTAGTGCAGTGGGCACTGAGTACAATTTATTAAAACATGCAGGTGATGAATTGCTACATTAACTTGATTCTTAACGCAAACATTTTTTCTGAGAGTTTTCCATCAAAATGAGTAGGCCTGTCTTTGATTTAGAAGGCAATTTGGAGTTTAAAAACCATACCTTTGATTTGATATAATGTATTTGTTTCTTCTTTAAACAACTGTATTTTGCACTTTTAAGAAGGTCCCTCTGACTAAAGATGGAAGAAGTTACTTACATCCTGATGGTTGGAGACCCTGAAGAGCTCTTTTCCAAGAAATTACCTGTGTGTTAGTCTTTAAATTATGAGTATGAGAACAAACTACACATTGAGAAATAATTAATTTTAACACTAGAACATCATATTCCCCTTTCACAAAAAATTATATAAATACATGCCAATTTCCCTGAATTCCCTTCTCCGGTCTTGTAATTATTGAAGACCTTACAGTGTGTTTTCTTATCTTTTATCATTTTTCTTCCATTTGGATATGACTGTATTTGGGTGCAGATGCAATGCAAGTTGAGACAGAAAGACAAACTAAAAGTAGACAATATCAACATAATGAAATCTCAGGCCTGGGTAGTCATTCACTTCCTTCATGCATTCATTCATCAAACATTTATCAAGTATCTTCTCTCTGTGCCTGGCATTGTGCTAGGAGGTAGGGACACAGAATGATGAGACACACCCTGCCCTCGGGGAGCTTGCTATTTAGTGGAAGATCTAAGAAACTACTAGATTACCTGAAACATTCATTTATGTGGCACTTTTAGGGAAGGATTTAAAGCTTTATATTTTCTTATTTTCCCCTGCAGATACTATGGCTGTGTATGCACACACACAGACACACATTCAACTTACTCACATAATCTACCATAGTTTCCCATAGTCTTTTCGTACTCAACTGGTTGTTTCTAGAACATGCCAAAACTTTTCAGATCATTACATTGCCAACTTCTTCTTCTCATTCAGATTTTAGTCCACTGTCAACACCCCAGACATACCTGCTTTGAGCACTTCCTCTAGAGTTGCCTTCCTGCTCCTCCTTCTCCTCCCCCACCCCATTGGCCTGCAACCACTGGCACACTCTATCACATTGCTGTTTTCTATTTTCTTCACAGCACTTAACATTATTTCAATTTATTTGTTGTTCATTTGTTTACTACTAAATTGTCTGCTCCAGGCTGTAAGCCCCACGAGAGGAAGGCCCTGGTTCTCCTTAAGCTTATTCTATTCCGGGTACCAGGCCCATACTAGACCCGCAACAAATATTTGCCAAGTGAATTAAGAGGGCATACATTACTTTTTAAAAATACACATTTCCCCCTTTATCCATGCACTTGCTTTTGTTAGCAGCACCCCCTGGAAGCTGAGATTGATCTGAGTAGCTGAAGTTGCCAGGATAACACAGTGGACTTAGCTGCTCTGACCAGATTCATCCTCAAGAAATGCTATCTATCTACAACTATCTATCTATCTGGGTGGTGCGAATAGTTAAGCAGCGGTTTGAGCTCACAAAAGGCACCTTGGAAGACAGGTCTGGTGATCTGCTTCCAAAAGGTCACAGTCATTGAAAGCCCTATGGGGCAGTTCTACTCTGCAAACATGGGGTTCCATAAGTTGGAATTGACTCAACAGCAACTAATGACATCCATCCATCTATCTATCTACCTACCTACCTATCTATCATCCAACTACTATCCATCTATCAATAAACATAAATTGAACACCAACTTTATATTCAGCAGTATGCTAAATGCTATGGGAGATATAGAAATCTAGAGCAAGGCCCTGCCCTCAAGGGAAAGTGGGCACAGCAGTCTCCACACTGTGGAAAATACATAATTAGATACTAAGTTGGATTATCCAGCCTATACTTGCTGTAAGAGCTTGAAGAATAGAGAATTCAACAAGGTACCCAGGAAAGATTTCTTGTAGGAGACTTAAGGTAAGAGAAAGAGAGATGATGAGATGCAGAAGAAAGTGCATGCTGGCTTTGAAAATAGTGAGGAGACCAGCCTGATGGGAGAGGAGGGTTTGTGCTGGCGGAGTGAAGAAAAAGACTGAAAGGGAGTGACAAACCAAGGTGCTTGTATCCCTGCGATGAAGTAATGAACACTTGATGAAGTCAGTTGCATCACTGAGGCCAAGGGCAGATAGAGCTGGGGCCACAGTATCCAACGCCCAAGTGATGAGAGAGAACGAGGAAAGTGAGGTCTGAGAAAAAGCCATCAGGGTCAGTAGCAAGGAGGCTCTTGGGCCCTTCCAGAGAAAGCGGAGCTAGACTTCTGGGATGAGTGAGAGAGGGAACAAAGGTGGAGAGCAGTATCTCAGCTGGGAAGTCTGACAGGGAAAGGAGGGATGGTTACAGCTCAGGCAGTGGGCAGCAGGGCAGGGCAGAGGTGGTTCTCCAAGACAGAGGAGGTATTAAGGCAGTAAGAGAGGAAAAGTATAAGAGGGTGAGGAGAGGAGCATCGTGGGAGCTAAGAGCTTCAAATCTGTTGCTCTCAAGTCAAGACTGATGCATTGCAACCTTACAGGACAGAGTAGAACTGCCCCATAGGGTGTCCAAGGACTGGCTAGTGGATTCGAACTGCCGACCTTTTGATTAGCAGCCAAGCTCTTAACCACTGTGCCACCAGGGCTCCAAGAACTTCAGAAGCAGAGAGTAAACGGGAGCAACTTACAAGTCAAGTTTTGTGAGAGGAAGAAAAAGTACTTCCTTCAATGCTGGAAGGTACAGCGAGAAAAAAAAAAAAAAAACCAAGGTACTAAAAGGCTCAAAATGATCTAGCTGGTGCAAATCCTGGCGCTATGGGCTTAGACTAGTTACTCAACCTTTCCAGGCCCCAAATTCCTCATTTTTTAAATAAGCATAATAATCCCCAACTTGGTACTGTGACATGTAAATGGGAACATGTTTTTAAACTGTTAAAATGCCATGAAAATCAAAACCATTTTATCATTATCTCCATCGTCTCAGCACTTAGTCTTCCAACTGGTCATTTCCTCTGATTTCCAACTATTCTTCACCCCCACATCATGTCATTTTCCCCCCAACTGGTCCTGCAGGGCAATGGTGTTCAGTGGTAGAATTCTCGCCTTTCATGTTGAAGACTGGGGTTCGATTCCCAGCCAATGCACCACATGTGTGCCACCACCCACCTGTCAGTCGAGGCTTGTGTGCTGCTACAATGCTGAACAGGTTTGAGAGAAGCTTCCAGACTAAGATGTTCTAAGAAGAAATGCCTGGCAACCTACTTCCAGAAACAGCCAGTGAAAACTCTACGGATCACAGTGTTTTGTTCTGTTGTACACAGGGTTACCATGAGTCAGGGGTCAATTCAATGGCAGCTCACTGCAGCAACTGCGCCTTTGAGGTTCTCTTCCTTAGTTAAATCTCCATGGCTCCTACAGGTCCAGTTCTCCTTCCTTTTATCAGATTACTAAAATAGCTTCCTGACTGGCTTCTTTGAATCATTTCCAAACGATTCAAAGGTTGATTAGTTTTGATGTACAATAATTTGAACAAACAGATTTTTTAATTGGGTGCATACACATAAAGAAAAATCGCCAATTCAACAATTTTTACATACATAAATCAATTGGCATTGATTATATTCTTCACGTTGTAAAACCATTATCACCACTCTTTTCTGAATTATTCCATCACCATTACCATAAACTCTCTGCCACCTGAACAGCAACGCCCCCCCCCCCACTCTGGTAACCACTAATAACCTTTGGTTTCTATATATTTGCCTATTTCATATAAGTGAGATCATACAGTATCCGAGCAGATATTTAATTAAGGTGAACTGATTTAAAACACATTAAAGCCATCTCACCATAGCGCTTGTGTTGGGGTGGAGTCACAGACGTGGTGGGGGAAAGAGTGAGGGGAGAAGTCTCTCAGACAAAAGCCCTCGTTGCTGTTCAGAGGGCAACAGTCTCCCATTTTACTCTATCTTGTGAAACGTCACGTCAGGATAAGGAAGACGTTTGACAACGGGTAACAATAGATTGAGCTGCTTCAGGAAATAAAAAAACTCCCAGCCAGAGAAGGAATTTAAGCAGAGGTTGAAAGATTCACTCATTCAACTTGTTCATCAGTTGTTGTTAAACTTTTTCTGTTCGTGTTCAATACTTAAAGCTTGTTTCGAGTTTGTAATACCGGAAAAGTGCACAAAATTCAAAAGGCACACAAAGAGCACGCTGTGAAAATTAACACCCCTCCTTGCTCCCCAGCCAACCAACAGTTAAGTCTCCTCCACACTTTCTTGTATGTCATTCTATAAATACGCTGAGCAAATAGAAGTCTTCTTCTTCTTTACACAACTGGTAGCATAGTACACGCAGAGGTCTGCATTTTGCTGTTTTAATTTAACAATAGAATTTGAGGATAACTCTCTCCCTCTCTCTTTTAAACAGTAACAATGTCTTTAACATTAGGTCATTTCCAGTCTTTTCATCTCATAAACAATGCTGCAATGAATGTCTTTCTACATTTTTTGTACCCATATACACATATAAGTTATTGGCAGTGTATAGGCTGTGTCACTATTTTTACTCTGACTTCTAACTTCAACATTCTACTGAAATGGCTTTCTTCAAGGTCAGCCTTCTCAGCAGCATCCTTATAAGCAGAGGTCCTCAAATTTTGTGTACATTAGGCTCCCAGGAGACATCAGGGCTCAATCTCTTAAGTTTCTGAATCAGTAGATCGAGGGTGGGGTGGGAGTCTTCAGATGACACAACAGTTAATGCTCTTGGCTGCTAATCGAAAGGGTATAAATTCGAGTCTACCTAGAGGATCTTCAGAAGAAAGGCCTGGCAGTCTACTGAAAAATCAACTACTGACAACCCTATGGAGCACATTTCTACTCTGACACACAAGGGGTCATCACAGGTCAAAACTGATTCCACGCCAACTGTTAAGGTGGCATCCAAGAATTTGCATTTCTAGCCAATTCCCAAGGTGATGCTGATGCAGTGTGCAGAGGACCATACTTTGAAAAATCCCTGCCTAAAGTATTTGACTTCATTAGCCATTACCTCTTCTTCTTCCCCCTCCTCCTCCCTCTACTCCTTTCTTCTACTGTGCTCTGCTTTCTGACCACTGCTTCTTGCTCTGGCTCCTCTTCTTCTAGTCTCTAAATGGGAAAGATCTAAAGTCCTATCCTTGACTCCCTTTTGCACACCCTCCATATCCTCTCCTTTCAAATCTCATCCACTACTGACTTCCATCCTCACTTCTTTACAAACATCTCTAACTTCTCTCCTGAGCTTCACAGGCACTGCTCTTCTTTTGCTTCCCAGTGTCTGCACCGGCGACCATCTAGTTCTTCCACCTGGCGTACTTCTCTTTCCAACTTCCACGTGTCTAAATTCCACCTGACCCTTAAGACCCAGCCCACATGCCATATCCATCCTCATGTCTTCCCTGATGGCACCAAAAGCTGATCTCTACATGCTAAAGTATTTAGAAATAAAGCACAAGGTGTCTACAATTTACAAACAGGTGTGTGTGTGTGTCTGTGTGTGTCTGTGTGTGTAGCGGATGGACAGAGAGAGAGGGGAGCAGAGAGGAAGGGAGGGGGAGAAAGAAAGATTGGGAGAGGAGATAAAGTAAACGTGGCAAAATATTAACAATGAGTTAATCTAAGTGAAAGATACACAGTGTTATTCTTCTGACCTTTCATTTAGAGTTTTTTTTTTTAATTGGAAAAAATTATTTTAAAATGAAAAAGAGTTATCTCTCACTTTAGAACTCTCCTAACACTTTAACACTTTACCTTCTTTAGAGCCATTTTCACTTTCTACCTTGTATTATGGCTATTTACATCTATGACTCAGTTCCCTGCCCCAGCAAGAAGTTCCCTGAGAGCAGGGTCTATGACTCATTTGTCCATGAATCCCACTGCCTGGAAGGCTGTGTGATACGCAGCAGGTAGGTTTCTTTGAAGGAATGAGTGTTCCCTTGTCAGAGATACTCAAGAGGATACTACTACTAGATCCTCCCAACTCAAAAAGGCAGTGTGGAAACTGCAATGTTTCAGAATTCATAATTCTACGTGTGCTACACACTAGCTGTACAACCTTAGGCAAGCTAGCTAACCTCCCTCTGAGCTTCAGATTCCTCAACTGTTAAGTGAAAAATAATATCCACTTAAATTATGAGTATTGCGTAAAGTGTCTGGCAAAGTGCCTGGTGTATGGTAATCACTGAACAAATATTAGTCATTGTGCACGTACACACATCGCCATTCTATGAAATCCACACATACAACATTTCATACCTGTTAGTTACAGATCTCTAAGCTGAATACAGGGCAGAAACCATGGATACTCTATATATAAACAAAAGATCAAGCTGTTGATATCTTCAGTGAGATGTGTTCCAAAGATTATTCCTTCTCCATATGAATTAGCTGCAGGTTTATAGCTTTTCCTGCCATCCATTACCTTATAAAACTGGAACAAAGGCATGGCTTTGTTTAAGTTCAATACCAAAGACTCTAGCAAATGTTTACCTTTCCCTTTTAAAGCTTTCTTCACCCATGCCACACCCCAGCAAACACATAAAAATGCCATTTGCTCTGATTTGAAGTGTGTGTCTTGACCTTTCAAGACTCCTCCCAGGAGTCTCCACCACCCCATTTCTTTTCCTTTGAGACCATGAAGATGCCCTATAATATCTCTAACCTTCCTTATGGTAGCCTGTTTAAAATTTGGCCCTACCTAAGCCAAAAAGTTTAGGGGTAACTTTTTTTTAATCAGTAAAATCTATCAACTCCGTATTATGCCAGACTTTCTTGTAAGCAAGATGAGAAGTCCTCAGGCAAACGCATCAAACTACTCTGGGGTAAAATAAAAGAGGTCAAGAACCCACAAGGTACTGAAGAGTATGGCCCCCTTTGTTCAGTCCTTTGGTTTTTCTTTTCATCCTGAAAATCAATATTTACATATCTTCTCCCTCGGTGTCCAGTGCTGGAGATAAGCAGAGAAAGAACATTCTCCATTCAGAAACACAGCCTAGGGAGGTATGATTCACCAAGACTATCGAAGCTCTAATTTTCTAAAATGCTGTGCTCATCACACAGTGGGGGGTCAATGTAAGTTTATTAAACTAAACATTTTAGACCCAAAAGAAATGTCAGGGGAGGGGGAAGAGAGAAAGAAGTGGGGAGGGAAAAAAAGAATAAATTTGAGGCAGCTTAATGAATCTGCCATAACTTAGTACTGAATTTCAAGCTGATCTTTTAATTAACATAACCTTATTTTCAACCACAAAGATATGGAATAATTTGCAATGTATAAGATGGTTGTTGTTGTATGCCATCAAGTTGATTCCAACTCATAGTGACCCTATAGGACAAGGCAGAACTGCCCCATAAGGTTTCCTAGGCTGTAATCTTTATACGAGCAGGTGGCCTGGTCTTCTCATCTGCGGGGCCGCTGGTGGGCTTGAACTGTTGACCTTCAGTTAGCAGCCAAGCACTGGGCCACTGAGCAACCAGGGCTCCTTACAAGACCTCTAGATCTCTCTATATTCTCTCCAATTTACAATCTTCCCACAGGCTATGCTCAAAGCACTGCAGTTTCTACCGTGCCATCTTTTAAGTTGCTGAAACTGAGATAATGAGGACAGACAGGCTGTTTTTCCTCTTCACTAGCTCCTGGTGGTATAGTGGTTCAGAGCTACGGCTGCTAACCAAAAGGTAGGCAGTTCGAATCCACCAGGTGCTCCTTGGAAACCCTATGGTGCACTTCTACTCTGTCCCGTAGGGTCACTATGAGTCGGAATCAACTAGATGGCAACGGGTTTTTTTGTTTGTTTTTTTAGCAGCTGATGGAACCACAAGCTAGGCTTGGCTTGCTGACTACCAGTTGCAACTCAGAAGATAGCACTGCAAGAGAAAGGGTAGATCCACACAGCTAGAAAAGGAAGAACACTGGATTTTATGTGGTAAAACCAGTCTCCACATACGACAACTCCAGTTGTATCTCACAATAGGAAGGAAGTTAGCTGCAGCCACTACACCCCAGGGCATACAAATGTACCCTTACGTCCAGGGAAGCTGCAGGTCAGTCCTGGAGCCATAAATTAACTCCACTTTCTTCACTTTGGATGGATTTATAAATATAGAGAACTTTTTACTTGCAACTTTTCACTTTTATTTTCCTTCTCAGCCTACTGCCTCATCTTAGCACACTCACGTTCCACCCCTCAGAATGGGTCTTGGGTCTCAGATGTATTCCTTGATAGTAAAGCAAAATCAGGTACAAAGGCAACACATGAAGTAAAAATATTAAGAGAAATAAAGCCCAGGGGTAATATCACTACGCCCCGCCTTGAATTTCCCCACAGTTTCAAAAATTCCATGTGAAACTTATTTATAAATCCAGTTCACTGAAAGAATCCAAAGAAACCCAGATTGAGAGGAATCTATCCAGAAAATGAACTCTGTTTCTGTGTGAATATTCACTTCCGATTTACCAGCTTGGTAAACGTGGATTTTTGTTTGCTGAGTTTCTTAAAGTTGCACACATATGTCAAGTAGCCATTATGTGCCTTCTGCAACCTTCTCTTGTCTGATAATAATCCTTGCTCCATTTAATTTTATATTATCTTTTTAATCTGTGCTTCTTGCATGGTTAAAAAAACAAAAGAGTAAGAAATAGTCTTCATCATTCATAACTGAAGAAAGTATTTCTTTTTTAAAAGGTGCATAGAAATAATTTAAATGAAACAGTGTGGAAATTAAACTTAAGGAACCAGGAAAAGAAATTATAAAGCAATTGAGGAAAGAGAGACTAAATGTTATAAAGGTACAGAGAAGAAAATATTGACATGTCTCAGGATTGCAACATTACCGAGCATGCACTGATCTACATTAATGGAGAGTGAGAGGGGCAATAATTATGCAAATAAGATCATGAATGTTGGGCTACTCAACACACACACACATACACAGTTGATGAGGGTAAACAATCTCAAATAGCCCTCACTCTCATAGTCATTCTGATCAATGAGATATATGATATGAACAGGTAACGTGCCAGACAATAACAAACATTGAATTGGGAGAGACCTATGAGCTAGATTTGTTGGACCAGCAAGCCTATCTTTGCTTGGAGTGGGGGATGGGGCAAAAGCAGAGAGACCTAAGTGAACTGCTTTGCTCGAGGAAATGGGGCTGATCATTTGTTTTCTTTCTAGTCACACATAGGTTCTGCCCCATAGATTCTTTGAGAAGAAAAATCTTAGCATGCTGTGATCTACAGAAAAAACTAAAGATGTCCCTCTGTTGGTAAAGTGGTTAAGAGCATGGACTCTGGACTCAGAGGGACCTGGGTTCAAAGCCTACCTTTTCCACTTGACTAACCTTGCGTGCCTAGTGTATGGAAAGTTAATGTATAGTGGAATGAGAATCTGAGATGCACAGGAATTATCCACAATGTCTCTGAGTGTCTCTGCGTCCCACCACACCCCCATCAGGTCTCAGCTGACACCCCCAACCTCACCACAAACATCTGTTACCAGAGCAGAAAATACATGCCTCATCTGTGTACTTGGTCATCTCAATTCCTGCCTGAAAGTTCCTCCCCCAACCCCAAAATGTGGGAAGAATATTCACTCTTGATCTAGCAAAGCAGGGAGTTGGACTAAACAGTCCCCCAAAGTCCCCTCCTGACACTGAACAAGGTTAGAAGAAGGAACTGGGTAGACATCACTCAGGTGAGTAACTTTCCTCTACCTTGTACAAGCGAAGGTGTTAAACCAAAAAGCAGCAAAAAAGTAACTCAGGAGAAACCAAACCAAAAACCAAACCCAGTGCCATCGAGCAGATTCTGACTCATAGCAACCCTATAGGACAGAGTAGAACTGCCCCACAGAGTTTCCAAGGAACGCCCGGTGGATTCGAACTGCTGACCCTTTGGTTAGCAGCCGTAGTGCTTAACCACTACACCACCAGGGTTTCCAACTCAGGAGAAAGTTTCATATTATTGAATTATAGTAGATTTTTTTTTAAATCATAGAGACAGGGGGATGGGTTAGTAGTGGATTTATCTGTCTGCTTGGATGCTTAGTGGTACAAGTGAGAGAGGAGGAACATTTTCACTGAATCAAGAAAACTCAGAAGGACTTGGATGTAGAGGATTAACAAAACTTTCATGTAAAGACGCCTCCTTCATTTTCAGGAGTTATAAACCGCGGGAAGGGTGAAGCACAGAAATGCGGGGGGCAGGGGGAGTGTATTGGTATGGTGTTCTCATGAAAAGACACAACCAAAATCCCAAGCTCATTGCTGTCAATTCACTTCCGACTCATAGCGACCCTATCGGGCAGAGGAGAGCTGCCCCACAGGGTTTCCAAAGCTGTAAAGCTTACAGAAGTGACTGCCACATCTTTCACTTTCAGAAACTTATTCCTGAAAGTTAACACAAAACACTGAGTAACATCTTAATGCTCAAATAAGTAATTCTCCTCTGTGGTCACATGAGAGACGTCTTTGTAGCACACCACAGTTGGTTTAATCTTGAAATCACTGTGAACGCAGAAAATGGCACTGGACAAACATAAGGGGCCCAGTCTCAAGGATCTCCTTAGAAATCGGGGAGAAAGGGAAGCCTGTAATTAGGGTTTGCTGCACTCCTGCTCTGGGTGATGTCATCGCCTAGAGAAAGGCAGCAATCGCTGCCAGGAATCTGAGCTCTCTCGCTTCAATAATTCAATAGGTTCTTGCGTGGGAATTCCACATCTCAGGGATTAGTGCCCAGCAAATCTACTTTTTAGGCACCAGTGCTTGGTTAAGGGAAGAAATAAAATTAAAAACAGACTTTTCAATGGGAATCATAAAAAAAAAAATTAAAATAGATTTTCAATGGGAGTCATGGAGAGAATGTGATACTGCAGTCTTCCCATTAGAGTCATATGGTTGTTGTTGTTGCTGTCACGTCACCCCAACTCATGGCAACCCTGCCTCATGGTAACCCCATACACAATGGAACAAAACACTGCCCAGTCCTAAGCCTTCCGCATGATCAGTTGTGGATAGGACCTTCGTGATCCATAGGCTTTTCGTTGACTGATTTTTGGAAATCTATTGCCAGGCCCCCACTGAAACCTGTTCAGCATCATGGCAACACAAGCCTCCGCTGACAGATGGGTGGTGGCTGCACGTGAGGCACACCGGCTGGGAACTGAGCCCCAGTTTCCCACATGAAAGGTGAGAATTCTATCACTGAGCCACCACTCTGCCCCCAGGAGTCATAGGGAGGGGACCTTCATAATCTGTCATACACACAGCCCCTCCCCACCTGCCATTTTACAGCTGAGGAGACCAAAGTGCAGAAAAGGGAAGTCACAAGGCCGGCTATTCCATGCCAGCACTAGTACCTGGCTGTCTGAGCCTCAGTCCAGTGCTCGTTGTTTCCCGTCACCCTGTGCCCCACCCGCACCAAAGTCCAAGCTTTGGCCGTGTGACCCCCTAGGACCTCAGCCTCCTGGATATCACCGTATCCTTCTCAGGGACCAGGGCCACCCATTCACATTACATGGGCTTCCAGACGGATCAGGCCCCGAGGGCAAAAGAATGTCCTATTAGAGACAGTTTCTGCTGCTTGGTGTCATTGCGCAGAAAGACGCTGGGGCACAACCAGCAAAACCGGTTATGGGTAGAAGAATTCTGTGATAGTTATGCCAGAATCATGCTGCAACCGAGACTACTGAAATCTGGAATAATCCCCAAACTTGATTTTAACTGATAGTTTTAACACCTTCCCTGATTATTATGCTTTTTTCTACAATTAAATTAAATGATTAGAGTTTCACGTCCTCTTCTTTCTTCTGTTCATGCTAAATGAGAGATTGAAATAAAATGTAAGTCGACAAAAAAGAAAAAAGTGCGAAGGTGCTCTAGAAAAATTCATAAATTTTATCATCAGTTGTCGATTTTACATATGTGGTAAGACTACCAAATCCTAGGCCTTTTTAAAATAAGTGCACCAAAACTTAAATATTCAGATAATGACTGTCCTTCTACATAGTCAACTTGGGAAGACATACGGTTCTCTCAAATGTTGCTGCCATTGCTCAAAGTGTATTTAGAGTCTCTTCCAAAACTGCTTTATTCAAAGTTGGTTTACAAAACCTTGCAAAACAAGTTCTTTTTAAGCCTAAAATTGTATCCTCCAACTTGTTGATAGGTATTCACATTTGGATGCAAGTGATTTCAGATTCTTTCTTTTTTTTTTTTTTAATAATATGCACCTTCAAAGATAAAGATTTACCACCAGTGTGGGCGTTCAAAAGGATGTCACAGCAGCTCTCTTCAACAGTGCAGACACAAGTCAACCTGGAACCCTGGCCTGCTGCTGCTGCGGCACTCTCAGGACTGGCCAGCGGAACCAGGGAACACTGGTGGGCCCTCTGTCCAATTCCTCTCAGCCACAGGCCTAGCTGACCTTACCTCCCATTTCAATCTCCATTTTGTCATTGCTTCTTCCCCCAACACTGAAAACCAATGAAGATTTAAACCGCATATTCAGTTGTTTGGAGGCTGGGATGTGATTGGGGCATGAAAGCTCAAATGTCCACCAGGGCCAGAGGTAAAGTTCCAGAATGGGGAAGCCTAGAGAAAGCATTAAGGGGAGCAGCCAGCACCTCACAAGAGCCACTCGTTGCCTCGTAGACACTGGGAACCGTGATGTCCAAACCAAAAATCAAACCCGTTGCCGTCGAGTAGATTCTGACCCATAGCGACCTTACAGGATAAAGTAGAACTGCCCCATAGAGTTTCCAAAGAGCGTCTGGTGGTTTCGAACTGCTGACCTTTTGGTAAGGAGCCGTAGCACTTAACCACTACTCCACCAGGGTTTCCAGAATGTTTAATTTTCCAAAGACCCTGGAAAACTGTATTTATAAAAAGTAATCTCTCAATAAAGGTGGGCAAAAATTTTGAAAAATTTAAACCATAAATACATAAATGTGTGATACACACACACAGATATATATACATACATTACATTCTAAGGGTCACATGAAGGCTATAAGTCACGAGCGTGTGTCCTGTGGCCATACAAGCCAAGCATGATATAACACTAAAAGGGACCCTGCCCCGGAAGCCTACAAAGGATTTCAGTGTGGCCGTTACCAATAGGAATTAGAAAGCAAATGCAATTGCCCCTGAGAAGAATTCCACAATATGAAAATCACAAACAATTCCAGTGTGAGAGGTGCCCCCTTCCCTTCCTGTATTGCTGAAAGTCTTTTTTTCAACGACCATGCAATTTCGTTTTTTGCTATCTGCTCATTACAAGATCAATCTTATAAGAAATGCCTTTGGCTCTGCAGACAAAAAAAGAAACTTGGCCTTTTTAATGAAATGGGCTTTATTTTGATGATTTTCCTTTAAAAGCCCTCCGGTGGTCTTGGAAAAATTATTCAGGACTATTTTTTTTGTTACTTATTGATTAACCTAGACCACATACAATTGCAACAACCATGCTACAGTCATGAAATACACATTAAAGAAACACACACGTGTTACCGCAATATAAAATATGCCCTACGGCCATTGTCAAAGCAGATGTGAGCTTAAACTTGTCTCCCTGAAACAACACAAGCACACACACAAATGTAAACAAGAAAGGTGAGCTCACACCTATGGGAAGTGAGTGGTATGGTCTGCACTGGGCTGAAAGGCCAACTCAACCCCAAATGAACTTTCTCACTGGCCTACCACAGCGCTGGAAACTTCCATTATTAAAGTTGTCCCTTTGATTATGCCTTTTCTATGAAAGGTCGCCATTGAAACATGACAGTTAATACACTCACCCAACAGCATCCATCATCACAAATCGTATGATAATGAAAATAATGGTGACCATTACAGCTCACACTCACAGCATGCTTCAATCGTGACAAAGCACTTGCGGTTACGTGATTCCTTTGTCCCCCCTTGCCTCTCCCTCTGTCCCAGGTCGTGTGCTCCCGGCTCCCTGCCTCCCTTCCCCAGAGCACTGTATCATCGCACATTTTAACCCTGGCGTGATGCTCGGTAGAACAGAGAGATTCGGAAAAGCCTTCTTGTTTGTTTTGCTTTGTTTTTAATGAGGGAACTGAGGCACAGACTGCCGCCTGAGCATATGGCTCATAATCGAGCCTCGAGAGAATGGGGCAGGAAGAGCAAAGGCAGGAAGCGGCCAGAGTGAGGTGGACGTAGGCAGGAACATAGGAAACACGGAAGAGGCGGGATGAGGCATGTAGCAAGCCTGGGAGAGGAAGGGGCAGGGGGACTGGAGCTGAGATTGCTGTGGGAACGAATAAAGTGCTGAAAGCACATAACTCGGGTGAGGAAGTTCAGTGGAGGCAGAGTGGGTGCAAGGGACAAACTTCCTGCAGTTCTGTGTGAGACCTAATCTCCCACCTGGAGCAAGGCCTACCTCCTTCACTTGATGCACTGAAGCACTGGAACATTCTCCAGGCGACTCTGACTCTCTCTTGCTGTTTGCCCATTTGAGTCATCTTTCTTGGGCCTGAAGCCCATTTCATTTACACTGTTTTATACATGAATGAAATGAGACACCGAGCAATTCATCTTCTTCTGTAAGTCACGCCTGCAAATTCCCAACCCAGTTCCTTTCTTATTAAACCTTTCCCCTGCTCACAGACAATAAAGCATTGAATGGACTTGTTGACATTGACCTTTTGGTTCATTTGAAGACAAAGTCTGCTAACACAGTCCTAGATGGCACATAACTGAAGCAGAAAACAAGCTTAGATTTCTTCTGGAAACTTCCCTGAAGTGCAAAATAAGGATCAGAAGATAAGAATACAGAAAGAAGAGTCAGCATAGCAGGAAAGTTTGGGGTTTTCATAAAATCACAGAAACTCGTGACTGGAAGGTAATTCCAGGAATCCGTGAGCCGACTTTCTTATCGTGCTCCCATGGGTGGTGCAAAAAGGTTTATGCACTCTGCTGCTAACCAAAAGGTTAGAGGTTTGACTCCACCCAGAGGTACCTCCCAGAAAGGCCTGGAGATCTACTTGGGAAAAACCAGCCACCAAAAACCCTATGGAGTACAGTTCTACTCTAAAACATGTGGGGTCACTGTGAGTCGAAATCCACTCATGGGCAACTGGAACTGAAAGTTTCTTATCCAAACCAGTTCAAGATTTTACTGTTGTACTTCTTAAGGATGCTAGCACCCCAGAGAAATAAGACAAGCTTAAGCAGCAGGCATGAAAGAAGGGGCTCAAGGTTGTCGCAGTTGCTTTCAGTCTAGAAGCTCAGAGACCTGTTGCACTCTCCCTGCACCCTTCCTTCAACCGAGCTTAACCCTGGAAGGAGTGGCGGTCAGGAGGCCTGTGACATTAGCCATGAAGAAGGCATTAGCTCCAAGACTTTTCCTGCCTCTGAAAGCAGCATGGAGAGACCTCAGAGGGCTGATTGGAGGAGTCGTCAGCGCAGGGAGAAAAGGCTTGCTGGCACACCCTGGCCAGCCGCTGGTGCTGAATGGAGCTTGGGGGCCTGAAGGGAATGTTGCCTGGCCATTGTATGGGGGTCACTGAGGAGCCTGCACACTACCTTTATTCCCTTACACCTCCCCGCCCCTCCTCCCCCCGCCCCCTGAAAAAGCAATATAACTGTAAGTAATTGAATGTGCATGACTTCTGGAGAAAGATAACAGGTTCGCTTCCCTTTTTCCTGGCTCAAGTTAATAGATCCTTCCCTACCTGTAGAGGCTTTTGTAAAAGAATCATCTGCAGAAAATGGACACATTGTTTAAAATGCATGAACAATGAATCAGTGCTACCTTTCACTTACCTTCGCTTCTTCGTTCACATCCCAGGTGAAGGAAACAGCATTGTATGCAATCTCTTCAATGTTCCCAATTGTATTAAAGCTTTCCTTGTAATCAGCTGTAGTATTAAAAAAGAAAAAAAGAACGAAAAGTCACCTACAAAGGAGAGCCAATAAGAATAAACTCGGACTACTCGGCAGAAACCATGCAGGCAAGAAGGCAATGGGATGACATATTTAAAAAATTGAAGGAAAAAAATTGCCTGACAAGAATCATATAGCCATCAAAACTGTCTCTTAAATATGAAGGTGAAATTAAGACATTTCCAGATAAACACAAGTTGAGGGAATTCGTAAAAACCAAATCAAAACTACAAGAAATACTAAAGGGAGTTCTTTGGTTAGAAAATCAGTAATATCAGGTATCAACCCAAGACTAGAACACTGGGCAGAGCAACCAGAAGTCAACCCAGACAGGAAAATCCAAAAAAACAAAGCAAAACGATAAAAAAAAGAGACCAAAACAGGGTAACAGCGATGTTATTATATAAAAGAAGACAACGTTAAAGTAATAAAGAGGACTAAGAAATGTAATCATACACCTTCCATATGGAGAGGAAGATATGGCGATACAAAGAAATAAACACAATAAAAATTATAAAAAAGAAAAAAAGGGGTCGAAAAGAATAATAGTTACTCGGTGACATATATTGAACCATCATTTTCCAATGTGTAAATTTAAACTTTGCCTATCCTTCTGGCTATTTCTATGGCAATACTTAAGGATTTGCACTTGCTTGTATTTTTTACTAATATTTACACTCTAAGAATGTAAGTATGTTCTTCTATTACAGGAATAAATCTAAGTGAGATAATTTTGTAACTGATTTGTTTATTAGTTTCCGTTTTCATTATAAAATTACTGAAGTATTCTTTGCTCCTGAGTTCCCTACCACTCACCTACACCCCTCCTACTCACCTCCTTGACACTTTAATTTTGCTAGAAGTGCCTGAACATTCCAAAGGGATTTTGTTTTGTTTTTGTAGAACAGAATATTCTGTTTATCATCCAGGCAGTGTTATCAAGACTTTGGTAAAAAAAAAAAAATCCCAGAAGACTGCAGGGAAAAAAAAATTTTTTTTTTTTTTTTAAGCTTCGTTTTACATTTTTGGTACAAAGAACTGAATTAATCATACTCAGCTTACCTGTGCAGTCAAGCCCCCTCTTATTTCTTTGTTTAGATGATATTTATTTATTCCTTTCATCCCAGTTCTCCTCCCCAACAAAAGCAACAGCTATTAATGTGTTTGATACACAGTCTTGTGAAATACATCACATTGATTCGCACACGAGCATAGCTTTAATTGTCACAAATGGTATCAGGCTATGGAAAGGGTTATCCGGTTTAACAAATAAAAATACGGATGTCCAGTTAAATTTTAATTTCAGATAAACAATGAATAATTTTTTTAGGATAAGTATGCCCCCTGCAATATGAAATTCAAATTTAATTACACATTCTGTATTTTACCTGGCAGCCCTAGCTATGGACCTTCTCAGATGCAACCACATTGGTGATTGACAGCTGCTTCTACTGTGGCTACATGGAATTCTGTGGTGATGACCCACCACAGTTTACTTATCTCTTCTCCCCAGAAATGGACTCTTCAGGTACCTCCAACTCTCTGATACCACAGATAACACTGCGATAAACATCTTAATTAGTGGGAGCTGTACTGGTAGGGGACCACAGGCAGACATATTTAATGTGCTCTCCAGATTCACTGTCCAAAATGGGTTGCTCCAGTTTAGACTCCCACCAGAATCCTGTTTCCCCACTTTCTCACCACATGTCTACTTTTTGCCCACCTGATGCGTACAGAGTGGTATCACATTGAGGTTGTAATCTGCATTTCTTCTACCACTCGTGAGTTCAAGCATCTCTTCCCTATTCTGGATGGTCAACCAGACTGCCCCCTATGTAAATGGTTTATTCATGCCTTTGTCCACATTTCCACTGATTTTCTCAGAGAAACTTTAGAGAAAACTATTTATCTTTACATTTTAAATAAAACACACATATTTCTTACTTTAACGCAAGAGCGCATACACTCATGGTAGGAAAGTCAGAGATCACGAACAAATAAGAAGAATATTTAAAAGCAACCACAGTCTACCACCCACAAACAGCCACTATAAACATGTCTATATGTAGTCCATTTCTCCTGTCTGTCTCCCTCTCTCCAAAATATGTATTTTACAGAATACTGTAGCAATAATTTTTAACCTGCTTTATTTTCTTGATATTATCTTCAGCATCTTTCCGTGTCAAAAAATAAACCTCTGTAAAATTACTTTTAATGGTCAAATACTATTGTATTGGGTTATGGGTCATAATTTATTGCACCTCTTGTAGGTCATTTAGATGATGTCCAACATTTGCTATCTTAAATATCACTTCAATCATGGCAAAATACTCATACATACATAATTATTTCATTAAGATACATTTTCAGAAATAGAAGTAACAGGTCAAAGATAAGTCTATTTCTAAAACTTTTAATTCATTCTGTCAGATTGCTTCCTGAAAGGATGACACAATTTACACTCACAGCAAACAAGTGTGTGAGTTCCTATGTCCTCAAACCGTTGCCATTTCTTTCCAAGCTGATATGCAAAACACGGTGCCTTATTATTTTAATTTACAATCCCTTGATTGCTAAAGCGGTTCAACAGTCTTTCATCCATTTTCTGGCTCTTTGTATTTCTTTATATTCTTTTTCATCATTTTTAAAATCAATTTATTGCAAGAATTTCCTGCTCTGGCCTTGGCCCATTTTTCTCATAGGATATTCAAATGTTCTTACTGATTTTAAAGTAAATATTTTTTTTTTATTAAGGCTAAGGAAATAAAGCATAAAGCAAAGGAAAATAATTTTACATTCTACAATATAGAATAAGGCTTCATAACTATATTTGGAATGGTTTTAAATGCAAAACTGGGTTTTCAGTATGCCAGTCAAGCTCTCAAATTTTTGGAAAGAGAAGCAGACAACTAGAGGGAATGAATTCCCTGATTCTTCATAACTATTAGCTTTAAAAGATACTCTGGCAATTTTGTTTGGAGATTTTTAAGAAGTACATGTTTTTAAAATAACAGCTGTTAGGTCCATTGTCTATAAGAAGCAAAAGTCGTAGCTAGACATAAAGATAAGACAAAGTGCTTTGGTCAAACACTTAGAGATCTCATGAGGTACTATATCACAAAGTTTTATTTTTCCATAGCTTTTCCAGATGAAAAATTTCATCCCTAAAAAAAATGTACTAGCTCAAGAAGGGAAAGGATTTTAAAACAAACACAATACAAATTAAATACTTTCTGGGTCTCCTAATCTTGCACACGGTCCCTTGTCAGTTGCTCTCTATCCTTTCCCCGACTCCACTCAACAAACACATTGAACAAATATTTACTTTGTGCCCATGCTGTGCCAGCCAGCGTCCTCACACTTGAGAAACAACAGGAAACAAGACTAGCTCCCTGGTCTCATGACTCTTACAGCCCAGAAGGAAACAAGAGTATAAATAAGTAGACAAATACATGAATAAACAAAAGTTATTTTTACATCCTCTTTTTTATGCCAAAAACAAAAACCAACAAGACTGGTGAAGCTAATTTTGATTAGGTGGCCACACTTCCTTGTTTAATTCCTTCGTAGCATGTGCGAGTATTTGTTTATTAATTTATCACCAGCATTTCCCATTAGCTATATAGGCTATATGAAGGCAAGGGACTTAGCAATCTTAAATACTGCTGCTTTCTCAGTGTTTAATATCATGCATTGAAGATGCACTCTATAAATGTAGTGGATGGATAGATGGATGGATGGAGGGATCTATAAACTTTCTAAATAAGGTTATAAATAAGAGACTAATGTTGCACATTCCTCTCTAGCCTTATACAATGAACTCTATTTTCTGCTACATCTGGGCTTTCCTTTTTGTAGCTTATCCTTACCTGGAATCCCTCCACCTTGAGATCCTACATCTAAAATGCTTAGCCTGTGCCTGGCACAAAATCAGTAATCAATAAATATTACCAATTCAGTAATGTTAGGTTTTCATCATCATCCCTTGACCTTCTCAAGGGACCTTTCCTCCATGTAAACTTTTCCTGCCTTTCCAACCCCGCTGTTTTTTGTGTTGTGACCTCTGAATTCCTGCATCTGAAGTCTGTACTATCTCAGCACTAGGTGATGTTAGAAGGCCTTGGTCCTTGATGGCTTCGTGAGCATAAGCCCTGTACCCCAGCTATAAACATCTCCCAGAGTGCTCAGCAGAGCCCTAGAGGGACTCAGAAGCCCACCCCCCCCACCCCAACACTTACCGATTTGCTGCTGGACCAAAATGAACTTCCCAGGAGACCACAGCAAGAATTAAAGAGAGTTTTCTAACTCCTAATCCACTACTTTGTCCATGCACAACACCCCACTAAACACTGTGCATTTGCAGACTCCGCTGAGGAAGGGAGCTTCCACCAGAGCCAGATGCCTTTCACAAAACACTGTGGGAACGCTAAGCTACAATGCAGTAGCCATATTCCCTAGCTTCTTATGTCCTGCTTTAGAAATCTTTAACCAAAGTTATTAGATACATATTGGAAGAGTCAATGTCACTTTGATCAGGGCCCTGGTAGTGCAGTGATTAAAAGCTTGGCTGTTAAGCAAAGTTTGGCAATTGGAATCCACCAGCAGCTCCTTGGAAACCCTATGGGGTGGTTATACCTTGTCCTACAGGATCGTTACGAGTTGGAATCAACAAACAACAACAACAAAAAAAAACAGGTTTGGTTTTTTGTTGTTTGTTTTTAAATCAGAGACATAAAAAATGTTTCTACAAGTGAGATCACCAATGAGACCTAGAATGAGGAAAAACTCTGTGACACCACCAGGCCTATAGGCTGGCATCCCATACTACACACTCTTCTATGAGAGAAAATTTGAAATACCAATAGACCACAGAAAACTAAACCTGCAGTCATTGCATTCTCTATCCTCTGTTATTTATTTATTTATTTGTGTGTGTGTGTGGACAAATGAACTGCCAGACAAGGCCAGCTGCATGGCAATGAAAACCAAAGGAAAAAAAAAAAAAATCACCAAACCTGTTGCTGTCTAGTGGAGACAACCTTACAGGACAGGGTAGAATTGCCCCATAGGGTTTCCAAGGCTGTAATCTTTACCAAAGTAGACTGTCACATCTTTCTCCCATGGGGCAGCTAGTGGGTTCGAACTGCTGACCGTTTGGCTAGCAGCCAAGCTTTTAAACACTGCACTACCAGGGCTCCTTAAGGAGGGTATTCCCTTAAATATCCAAGTTCTTCTTAAGCGCAACCTTCCTTGTAACCTTCCTTCCAGTGTTCCTAAATTTGTTACTATCTCTGATTGTGGGCTGGGCACGTTTCCTGTGCCCAAGTTTCCCTTACGCAAGCTTTTAGCTATGATTCCTCATTCTAATGGAGGCTCTGGTGGCGCAACACAGTTAAGTGCTTGGCTGCTAATTGAAAGGTTGGCGGTTCGAACCCACCAGCGGCTCCGAAGGAGAAAAGACATGGCGATCTGCTCCTATAAACATTACAGCCAAGAAAACCCTATGGGGCAGTTTGGCTGTGTCACACAGGGTCATTAAGAGTTGAATTGACTTGACAGCATACAACAACCTTATTCTAATAGCTGCGACATGGAGAATGTGCTGACATGCCCTTTTAACTTACTTGTGACTTGAAGATATTTCAAATTGTCCTTCCCAGACTCAGGAAACGGAAGTTCTTTCTGCAATGGAAGCTCAACTTCCCTTTATTTCTTGGCCATTTTTTATTACTGATTAATTTATTTTCTTAGATCTACTATATTTTCCTTAAAGTGCTGGATTAGGCTTGAGAATCTTGACATAAATGCACCATGTTTTACTTCTAAAACTCCTCCTGCTGATGATCGTGCACTTTCTCAGTTGTTGCCTAGGCTGCTTTCTAGGGCATGGCTGATGGCTCTGTGAATCCAGTGTGGATTCTTTCTCCTTAAATATATTGCTTTGCATTTGCCAACACTGAACTCAATAATGACTTTTCTACCCACCTGAACACCTCTGAACGCCCTACTGGAGAATCCAAGTTGGCTTAGTATTTTGTCTCATGGAAGAGGTTAGTGTCACCTACAAAGCTGGAGATTTTATGGTAGACTTCTTCCAAGAGATAATTATTAAAAGTCTTAGAGTGTCACTGTTACAAGAAATGTCTGTTCATCTCTACCCTTTGTTTCTAGCCCCTAAGTCATTCACTCTCCTACCCCTTCAAGATTGTCAAAGTTTTCTAGAAGTGCACTGATGTTTTTTCATCCACGTGCATATTTATCCAATGAATAAAATGCTAATAGACATGTCTCCAGTTTCTGAAATCCATATTACACATCCTTTGATAAAGTGTCATTTGCTTAAGGATTTATATGACCCTTTAGTGTTTTTTTTTTTTTTTAGTGTAGGAATAGAGACTTGGAAACTGGTGTTAAACCTTCCTTAATTTACTTCCTCAATAAAGATTCTCAGACTCACATTTTGTAAATGTTGATATGTGCAACCAGGAAAGGACATTGTAATAAACTGGGGTTCCCTCCTATGACTGGAAATCATGTGATTTGAGTGAATGGCTCGTTTTAGCATGATAGGAACATGGCTGGGATATAATTTCCACACTTTAAAAAAATTACAAAGCATGTGTCTTTGTCATCTAGTTCTGGCTATAACAGAAATACCACAAGTAGACGGCTTTAACAAAGAGCAATTCATTTCCTCATGGTAAAGTAGGCTAAAAATCCAAATTCAGGGTGTCAGCTCCAGGGGAAGGTTTTCTCTCTCTGTCAGTCTTCTCATCAATCTTCCCCCAGACTAGAAGCTTCTCTGTGCAGGTACCCCGGGTCCAAGGGATGCTCTCTGCTCCTGGCACTGCTTTCTTGGTGGTAGAAGGTCCCCCCTCTCTGCCCACTTCCCTTTCTTTTTATCTCTTGAGAGATAAAAGGTGGTGCAGGCCACACCCCAGGGAAACTGCCTTTACACTGGGTCAGAGAGATGACCTGGGTAAAGGTGTTACAATCCCACCCTAATCCTCTAACATAAAATTACAATAACAAAATGGAAGACAACCACACAATACTGGGAATCATGGCCTAACAAAGGTGACACATATTTTGGGGGGATACAAATCAATCCATGAAAGCATGTAATCATGAACATATTAAATCCTGAGTGGATTTCTCTTCTAAAAAAATGATAAGTCCACATAAAAACTACGTGTTTAGTACTTTGATTTGTAAATAGCTATACAATACTAATATCTACTTGGTGAGAATGAGGGTATGAATAGGAAAATGGCTAGGATATTTCCAAAAAAGGCATGATGAAACAGTCTGATTTTGCTTTTAAAATTTATTTCAACTGAACCTAAGAAGGTAGTTCTTATTAACCTTAGTAGTTTACACACAAAGGAACAACCCTAAAGTACACCACTAGCTTGAAACATCAGAAAGAATGAAACCATGGGGAGCAGGCACGGGAGTCTGTCTAATGTAATATAAAGGAAGATGAGCTCTTCAGGAATACATGGCCATGGCCATTCTTCAGGGACAGTTAGGAAGCCCCTCATAGCTCTATAGTGGACATTACTGGATGTGATGGGTACGGTCGTGTGTCAGATTGGCTGGGCCATGGTTCTCAGTGGTTCGGCAGTTATGTAATGATACAGTTTGGTAATTATGCGATGATGTAGTTTGGAAGTTATGTAATGATGTGATTTGGCAGTTATATAATGATGTAGTCATCCTCCATGATGTGATCAGCCAATCAACAGTAAGGGGTATTTCCTCAGGGATGCAGCCTGCATTCAATCTATATATATGGTCATTCTGGCAAAGCGCGTTCTCTTGCTCTGGATCCTACACCTGACTCGTCATCCTCTGACATCCTGTTCGTGCGACATGAGCCAGCAACCTGCTACCTGACCTGCAAATCTTCGGATTTGACAGTTCCCATAGCCCCATGGGCCAAGAGCCTGTCATCTGACCTGCTGATCTTGGGTTCATCAGCCCCTGCAACCACGTGAATTAGGGGAAGCCTCCTACCTGATGCCCACCCAACAGATTTGGGACTTGCCAGCTTCCACAGATGCATGGGCCATTTCCTTCAGATAAATTTCTCTCTGTGTATATATATATGTATATGTATATTTTATATATATATATACATATATATATATACATATATATATATATATATGCTTCACTAGTTCTGCTTCTCTAGAGAACCCAGCCTAAAAGACTGGATTACTATAGCTTATAGGCTTGGCATAGTGGTTAAGTGCTGTGGCTGCTAACCAAGAGTTGGGCAGTTCGAATTCACCAGGCACTCCTTGGAACCTCTGTGGGGCAGTTCTACTCTGTCCTGTTGGGTCGCTATGAGTCGCAATCGACTCAACGGCAGTGGGTTTGTTTTTTTTATAGGCTCATGTGGACATTCTATAGCAATGCTCTTCAAATGCTGGCAGGCATTAGAATCACCAGGAGGACTTTGGTAAAACACAGACTGCTGGGCCCACTCCCAGAGAGTCTGATTCAGTAGGTCTGCAACATAGCCCAAAATGTGCATTTCTAACAAGTTCCCAGGTGGTTCTATTGCTGCTGGTCTGGGCAACACTGTGCTTCACACAGAAATGACTGAATCCTTTGGGGGCATTTCATTCACCTGACATACAGTCCTAGAAAGCACTATATCTGCAACTGAGGCCCTACATCAACTATCAATGAAGTCCATGTGGCTGAAGTTTTCTTCTTCCCAAAAGATTTCTCCTCTTGGATGGGTACTACATGCCCAACACCACATACAGGAGGCCCAGACAGTTACCTACACGGTAAGATTTGAGCACCACCTGCTACAAGACATCTGCTTGCCCGCATGCCAGGGAATACCATCCTGAAACACTCATCCCCTTGGGTAAGGGAATTGTCATCTCCTGATATTAACATGCAAATGCTCTTGGGATAATAACTGCCATGAATTGAGAACTTGCCAAGTGCCAAGCCTGAGCCAAGTCCTTTACCAACATTACATCCTCGAATCCTCACAGCCACTCTGGGAAGTTGGTGTCCACATCTTCCTTCTACAGAGAATCACATAGCTGGTAACAGGCCAGCCTATGATTTGAATCTGAGTCTGTTTGATGCTCAAGGCCAGACTTCTAATCACTGCCTATATTTAGCTTGCAAATGAGTTAAGCAATAAATTGTCACCAGATATCAACACCTTGTAGAGAAATTACAAGGATCCCCTGTGGCGCAACAGTTAAGCGCTCAGCTGCTAACCGAAAGGTTGGCAGTTGGAACCCACCCAGTGGCTCCATGTGAGAAAGGCTTGGTGATCTGTTCCCATAAACATTAAAAATCCTATAAAATCCTATAGGGAAGTTCTACTCTGTCACATGGGGTGGCTACAAGTCGGAATCGACTCAAAGGTACAGAGCAACAACAAAAGAGAAATTACATAGCACATCCTACAGCAGCAACTGCTGATAGAGAAGCATTGAGGAAATGGAAGATTGATGAGGCGGGGGACTAGGCACTGTTGAACCACTGCAAATTCCTTGGCCAGGGTTGGGGTGCTACAGTAAGGAGGAGGCAAATAGGGAAACATCTCCACATTCTGTAGGCACCATGAAGATTGAGAGAAAAGTTCCAAAGTTAGTCCTTCCAAGAAAACAAGGAGTGTGGGGATAACAATGATAAGCTACTGGTTTTCAACCAAGGGCTGGTGAGCATGCATGGATATGCAATGTTTTACATATATTTTTCTGGCACGTTATGTTCTATGTAGCAATTATGGGATTCAATTCTATTTTAAATGTTGTAGGAAGTATGATGGTGAATCCTTTCGTTATCATATGTACATATATAAAATTAGTCATCATTTAATAAATTTCTAAATTCAGATTTTTCTAGATTGAGTTTTCTTCCAACTGGTGGTATACGCGAGTGTAATTCTGGAAGGCAGTCAAAGGAAACATTAACTCCTTCACCTTAATTAAGGCTCATGTGTTTGGTAAATTATAACTATCCCTTTTAATTATTTTTTATATGTATTGCTAGAGATTAAAAGCAGTGCTGTAATTAATACAAAAATTGCTTCTCTTCTAAAAGGTGTGGATTCTGTCTGAAATAGTGAAATAATGAACTTGGAATGCTGGAAATGGCTCAGGGCACCATTGCCTGATCAGTGTGCATATACTACAGTCTAATAAGGTTGTTTTTTTTTTTTTTTTGAAGCCAAGGAGTCAGCACAGTTTATATATTTGGGACCATAATGCTATTATCAGTCTATTTACAGGGAGGAAACCAAAGCACAGGGAAAAAGAACACTGGCAGTAGAGACATATAGGCCTGAATTTAACTTCCAATCCTTCTCTCACCAAGCCCTGTGACCTCCAGTGAATTACTGAACCTCTCTGAGCCTGTATTTTCTCATCTACAAAAGAGAGATAATATCAAAGGGAACCAAACCGGTTATTGTCAAGTGGACTCTGACTCATGGCCACCCCCTGTGTGGCAGAGTAGAACTGTGCTTCATAGTGTTTTCAATGGCTGATTTTTTGGGAAGTCACCAGGCCTTTCTTCTAAGGAGCCTCTGGGTGGACTCGAACCTCCAGCCTTTCAGTTAGCAGCTGAATGGGTTAAAGGTTTCTCCACCCAGGGACTCCATCAAAGTTAACAGAACCCTCCTAAGTCTCAAAGTGGATGGTAAAACCATTACTGGTCCCCGCTTTCCCCCATCCCATATCTCCCCAAACATCACTTTTCCATATCTGCAAAGGTCAGGTAGGACCAGTGCAGATTCAGCAAACAGTCGGGGGTCATTCTAAGGTTATTAGCTGTGAGTGGAAGCAGATAGAAAAAACAAACTCTAGGCTAAGTAGCCTCTGAAATTTTTCTCTGCTTTTCAGAATCAAAGAAGCATCTTCTCAAAACCTGAATGACTCACAAGAACTCTCTAACGAGTCCACCAAGCCAGAGGTAACCTGGGTTTCCTTAAGTGTGTTGACACTTGAGCTGAGTTTTGGAGGTACTAAATGTATTTCCATCATTTGGTCCCAGCCTATGAGCAAATAATAGTAACAGCAACCCTTTTTGAGAGCTGAGCGTGTGCTAGGTTCTATGCTAAATATATTTACTTCACAAACATTACATCATGCAGTTCTACCCCTGACCGTGAGCAGTAACAATTTTTATTATTCCCATTTTGTAGAGTAGGGAACAGGCAAACATGTTAACTACCACTTCCCATCCTCCTAGTTACTTAGTTTAATTTACAAGGACCACGCTGAGACTGGAAGCTAGAAATTGTTCTACATACAAAACCAGAGCTCTTTGAGTTCTGTGGTATATAATCTTTCAAATGAACACCTTACCATATATAATCCAGAACAATGATAACTGACAATATGAAAACATAATTTGTGACTCAGTGTATGTGACTGGTAGACAGCGACTCTTTGATATTATTAAAGCTGTTATTATTAATAATATTATTACTGGTTACTCTCAAGGTGTATTATAATACCCTCACAGATATCGTTTAAGATGGAATCTTTCTTGGGATTTTTCTCTTTAGGCTAAGCCTAGAATTTTATTTGTGTTTGGTTCATCCTCCTGTTTCTAGAAAAGAAATTATACAGGCCAATGTCATGACTTTCAAACTGTATTACCATAAACCGAAAGGGAGAAAGAAACACATGTTACATTGTACCCCATTATTATGTTCTATAGTATGATAATACTTCGTATTCTACTTGATTTTATTTTATTTTTTTGAGTGCTAGTCCTGACTCACAACATTGATTTTGAAACCGACAATAGGTCATATCCTGTGTGTTGACATATAAACCCACATGCACATGGGCCTAAACATGCACCAAGATATATAGCTTCAAATTTAAGTCAACTTGGACAGGCTTAAAATTAATCTCTTTGCATTAGTCCGTGTTACTCAGTGAGATTTAATTTTAAGCTAACTGTTTTGTCTCTGGTCCACACATTTAACTTGTGATACAACCAAAAGTACCTAGCACTTTCCGACAGTTTGCTGAATGAATGACAATACGGATGTTGCTTCTGTAAATAATTTATATTTGTATGATGTGTGAATTCTTCATGTTTTATTCTAGTTTCCTAGTCTGCATTTTATCACTTAATATAATAAATATGTGAATATGTGAATTATTTTTGCATTAACTGCTATTTGAATTACTCGTGCTGCTATTCCTCTTTATTTTCCATCAATTTTGACATTATTAGAGGATTTAGATATTATTTCAAAATTGAAATTCCACATCTCTTAAATATATTTCTTTAAGAAAATTAATTTCTCCTTCAAAAGAGGGAAACTGTACTGTTTACCCTTACAATGCTAACCATTGAGTTCCTGGTAGTACAAATGGTTAATGTGCTCAGCTGCTAACTGAAAGGTTGGAGGTTCAAGTCCACCCAGAGGTTCCTCAGAAGAAAAGCCTGGTCACCTACCTCCAAAAAAGCAGCCATTGAAAACTCTGTGGAGCATAGTTCTACTCTGACATACGTGAGGTCACCGTGAGTCGGGGTTGATTCAATGGCAACTAGTTTTTTCATGCTGACCGCAGCCTCTGGGGACCATTGGTGAGTTCAACTGAATCAGCAGTGACTTCAGAAAAGCCACATAACCTCTCTAAGCTGGTTTCCCTGTCTGTAAAATGGAGATGATAAAAGGACCTACCGCACAGGATTTGTTGAACAACGATGAGGCTCTCATCTTTTAAGCACTCAGTTATTTCATTACCGGTCTTTTCAAAAGCAGAAAAAATAGCAGCAGCTCCACATTCCGGGAGCCTGTTCAAAGAGTTTTCTTCAGATTAGCTTCACCTTACTTTGGCTTCTACAACCTCAAGGAGCTTAATTTAATTTTAGAAAAACTTTCTCTTGGCAAGTTTTGGGTTTTGTAAACAAAGAAGAAAAACTTTAAGTTTGCCTAATTTTACACTGGAGGGTACTGGGAAGACATAAATCTGTTTGTGTTGAAAGACAGTGAGAAGAAGACTTCAAGTAAATGCTGAAAAATGGCTAAAAAGACCAGCTTTTGCTGCTTTGTTCCGTAAATACGTGAGTCTCATGAAACTATCATACTGTATTTTTTAATATAATTTTAAGCCAATCAAATAATACTAAAAAAAGTGAGACTATTAAGCTACCAGAGGTTTCATTAAATACATCTATGAAGAAAGAAAATAATTAGAATCCATGCCAAAAATATGAACTCAAATAAAAGTATAGGTTGCATGTTTGAGATGACAGCATGGCATTGTAGCCATATATATTAAATAAGAAAGGTCACACTGATGAGGGAAAAAACAATACAGTGCCCAGTAAATGGGGGAAAAGAAATGAAAAGAGGAAATAATGTACTTTACAGCATTAAATATAGTGGGTCTACTAAGTGGTTTCAGTTATTCATGTGTGTGTGTGAGTGTGTGTGTGTGCATGTGTGTGTGCATGTGCGTGTGTGTTAATTTTGAAAGTTCATCAACTAAGCCAGTATCTCTTTATGGGACAGCTTTACCCTCTCGTTAACGCAGAGTGTCTCAGAGGGGTATCCACGCATCCATTACACGCTTTCAACCTCTCTGTAATGTCCCTTCTGGTTGTCCACTCAAGACTTTAGAATCACCACCAGTGCAGAAACACTTTAGAAGAAACAACTTATTAAACAGTAATGCCCTGGAACCAGTTACACACACTTCCTAAGAGCAGTGAAGAAATAATGATAAAGTGCTAAAGGAATTGCAATTTTTTACTCTCCAATCTCGCTACTTTATTTTTTTTTAAAGCTTGTTTCCCATTTGCTGAAACAGTTATGATTTCTAATTAATTAATTTTAAAAGGTGACATTTCCCTTGTATTTCTATGCTGGCAACTAAGTCTTACAGTTGTTAAAAAAAGTTTCATCAGAAGGTCTACAGTATAATAAAATAATATTTAAATATGACACATTAAAGTCCCCAAAGGGCATCTGGCCTCCCAGCATCCAGAACGGTACTATCAAAAGTGATCCTTTCAGCATGGAAGAGGAGAGAGTGCAATCCCAGCCTGATTTCCCAGTTAACTAGGCCTGTGTCCACTTGCTATAACTGTCACTGAGATACACAAAACCATACCTGACAGTTTGCTCATCAACTAGTCAACATTTATGAAGCATCTATTTCGTGCCAGGCTCTGCCAGGTGAGGGGTATACAAAGGTAAAAAGACAAGTTCCCTCTGCACTCAAAAAGTTCCACTTCACCTGGGATGGACAGAATGTAAATCAAGTGAAACACCCAAAGTACTACTGTCTGGACATAAACCAAAGCCCATGCCCTAGGTCTTCACTAGTCACACCTGCAGAGGAAGAAGTGACTCCTCCAGAGCTGTTGTCCTTGACAGAGTGAGTTTCTGGGATTCATACTGAGGCATGTGTGCAATAAATGAAAACCCATCATGGCTTAATTATTATTGAACATTATTATTTTCTCACTGAACAAATATTAACCTTTAAAAAAAGAAAACAAACTTGGATTTTATAATACTTTAAAACAAAAAACATTCATAGCTGACTGTACTTTTATCACATAAATGTTTCCTAACCAAATGTTGAAGATGGAAAAAAATGTCCAGTAACTGTAGCTACAGCACTTCTCTGCAAAACAGACCATATCTTATGCTGCAGGTGAATGTGGTAACAGAGCTGATGAAAAAGAGAGGGAGAATATGGATCTGCACGTTGGGGAGTTTCTGGCCCACAACCCAGCTTCCCCCTCACATCTGGTCCTGTGGAGGAAGCTGGGATCAAGCTGGCTTTCCTGACTTAGTTGTGACTTACCACCTTGGTTCTCAATGGAATTTTGTTTTTAAAGTTGTAGGCTTTCAAAAGGTTTTTTTTTTTTAATTCTTTTTTTTAAATCACAGTTACCTTTCATATCTGTTCAGAAATGTGAAAAGAGTCTACAAAAAAAAAAAATCAAAAACTGAAATTCCATTTGAGTTATTTTCAAAGGAGGAAAACCCACATTTTCGTATCTGCAGGGAGAAAGCAGGTTTGCATAATCCTGGGGGGAAGAACAGCTCTCCAGAGAACTAAGCTAAACAAGAGTAGAAACTCTGGTGAAGAGAGAAGTGAGTAGCTGGATACTTTTGTCTGTTGGGCCTGTTTGGGCCACGAGTTCACTCAGCCACTTGACCTCCTGGGAGGCAGCAGTCGTGCCCTCTCCCCCATCCCAATCCCTACCACTCCAACTCTCCACCCAACCCTCTACCCTCCCATTTTTCTTCATAATTCTCAGAGTAGCCTAAAGAAAGCACACCTGTAGCACACTCCCGAAGCCAGTCTCTTGTTGTTGTAGTCAGCTGCCATCTAATCAACCCCCAACTCATGGCGACCCCATACACAATGCAACGAAACTGTCAAGTCCTATGCTATCCCCATGACCAGTGGTAGATCGGACCATTAGGATCCATAGGCTTTTCATTGGCTGATTTTCAGAAGTAGATAGCCAGGTCTTTCTTCCTAGTCTGTCTGAGTCTGGAAGCTCTGCTGAAACCTGTTCAGCATCACAGCCACACACAAGCCTCCACTGGCAGATGGGTGGTGGCTGCACATGAGGTGCATTGCCGGGAATCGAACCTGGAAGGCAAGAATTCTACCACTGAACCACCAATGCCAGTCCCCTCCAGGAAACAATAAAAAAAAAAAAAAAAGAGAGTGTTACTTAATGTTAATTACAATTCCTATTTGAAAGTAGAGTATGACTCCACACCGAGGAGAGTTCCTAGGCTGGGGCAGAACCACCGAGCTGAACAATTCACAGTGGTCAGCTTGGCAAAATTCTGTTGTTAGAGTTTTTTGAAAGGCTCCTCTTTGACCTTCGAAGGGAATTATGAAGAACTAAGATTGAAGACATGTTTTGAGTTTTGATATAGTCGGAACTTAGGTTTTCATGGAAAGCTTTACCTTCATATAAAGCTAGCAACAGAGCACGATTTAACAATTGGCTCTTAAGAAATGGAATTGTATTTGGGCACTGGTGAACATCCTGTAATCACACGCTAATAACCAAAGATGTACTATAATTACCTGCTAATTACTATGGAAAACTACAGGATTAATATTAACAATATAGCTAATATATCCTAATACAGGGAAAGATTACCATGAACCCAGAATTAAAGGCAGAGATTGAATAAACAGCGTATGGTTAGCTTCACAATTAACTACAAAATTATATCAATGATGGTTATATTGGATGTGACTGTAAACAAATATTTCTTCTTCGAATGTACTTGTGAATCGGTCTCAGTACATTACAAGCCATACCACCCATTATGAAAATGTAAAAACTGTGAAGTTCATTATTTTGGAATAGTTGCATTGTAAAGTAGTAAAGCAGTTCTTTATTCTGTTCCATAGAGAGACATATGTAACTGTGCTGTAAATTATCTGTTGTAGTTTCTGGCTTTCATTTTCTAAAGTTAACATTAATTTCTGAACCTCTGTTCTTCTAATTGTCCTTTCCTGTTTGAAAGCTAACAATAGAAAAATGTGTCTTCTCCAGAAAGTGCTTTTGGGATTATCCACTGATTGAGTAAATTTGATACTAATCCAGTTAATTTGGTGATTTGCAATTCATTGCAAATATTTTTTAAATGGCACACACTGTACAAGGCTGGATAACCTGCACTGTGCAAACAAGTCCAGGGGAACTCCCACCCTGCTGCCTGTGTGCTATGTGTGCCTCCAAATCAACATGTCCCTGACTGAACTCAGTCCCGAGCCAACCTCCGCTCCCCCAGCACTTGAGTAGTTTGAAGGCAAGGGCTCTGCCTTAATTACCTTTGAATCGCCACTGTCTAACAAATGATCTGGCACATAGCAGGTGCTCAATAAATGCTTGCTGAATGAATGTGGAATAACTATGCCTTTTTTCAAGCCAGTATCAACAAATATAGGGCCATGACTAACTCCATGTTTCATTATGAAGAGGATCTCACACTCAGAGATAACCAAACTACAAATATAATCTGCATGGCTATTCCATACGGGAGGTATATTGACACAGGAATGCTCCTTGGGCTGCAGACTGCAAACTTATTTATGACCTTGAATAACTGTTGTTGCTCAGTGAACTCAGAAGAAGGAACTTGTCCGACTTGGAGAACGCTGCTTGTGTGACTTTGAAAAGCAGCAGGATCTACTTGGGCCTTGCCTTGTTTGCTTTAGTTTTATCAAGTCAGAAGTCATTGCTAATGCTTCCTTCTCCCCTTCCCCCCTCCAAAATAGTTTATACCTAGCGCACAAGAACCAATCAGAATTGACTTTCAGATATGTCAGAACAGCAGTCAAGAATCCTGCCACCCAGACCCCAGAACTTTTCTCCAGATCTGGATGTCTTCAGTTACTCTACATACACCCATGCCTGGTGGGTGCCAAGCACTAACTTAGGAGACAAGATAGAGGTGAAGAGGGGGACAATACATGGTGGAATGAGAGAAAGAACAATAAAGACAACAAGGGGTGCAAACTCTGGCATTCTTGGGTCCCATCCTACCTACACCACATACCAGGCTGTAACCTTGGGTAGAATTCTTAACCTTTCATTCTCAGTTTCTGAATAACAAAATGGGTAGCTTTGAGGACAAAATGTTGATATGTGGGGTATATTAAGTGCCTAGAACACAGGAGGCAATGAATACATGTATGGCAGCTGTTATTAAGATACAGTCTATTCCTTCATGAGGCCTACACTCTGCCAGCAGAATAAGAGTTTCATTCACTCATTATTCATTTACTCATTCATTAGGATATATTTATTTAACGCTCACTATGGCTCAAGCCCTATGCTAAGAATTGGGGCCAGAGTAGAGAACAAAACAAACAAGTCTCTGCTCTCATGGAGCTTTCTTTCTAGCAGGAGGAGGAAAAGCAATAAGAAATATAAACATATGTAAGTAACGAACATCTTGGGTGGTGATAAGTTCTCTGAAGTAAATAAGGATAAGGGAGATTGAGTGCGACGAGGGTACAACGTTCAGGTAAGGTGACAGGGAAGACCTCTCTGATAAGGTAACAAGCAAACGCCTGAAAGAAGTGAGAGTGTGAGTGGTATAAGTATCTGTCCAAAGACCATCCTGGACAGAGGGGGTAGCTACCGCAGGAACAGGCCTGGTGTGATGCAGGAAGAGCCTCACTGGGAACTCCGCTCATGTGACGAGGCACCTGGACGGCCAGGCCTCGAAGCTCTCTGAGGAGCAGCCTCCTTCCTCAGGCTCCCACTCTCCAAAAACAGAACTCCCCTGGACACATGGGATTCCTCTCTCTATCAGGCAACCAGCACGCTGCTCAGAGAATTACCGTATTTTTCCACAAATAATCCACCCATCGTATGTTTTTTGCCAACCACACAACCCCCTTGCACATTATTTTCCCAGGCGCACTATGTGTGGGCACGTTATTTACGTGGGTACATCATTTGCAGAAAAATGCAGTAGCTGTGGGAGATGAGGGAACAGGCCTCAAAGAACAACTGACAACCAAGTTGAAGTTAAGATAAGTTTCTGTACAGAAAGGCGTAAGAATATTCGCCAGGCATCGTTATTACGGGGTACAAAAGTCGGCAGAACAATCCTTGAGCATGCGTGCTGAAGGGATGCCAAACGAAGGAAAGACATAATGGGAGGTGAAGCTGGATCAGCTTTGTTGCTGGTGGAGGTCTGGAGTAGAGGCAGAGCGGCCCAGTGTAGGCAGACAGGTCTGACTATCCTGGGCACCCCAGAAAACATGATGAAAAATGGCACATATTCATTCAAGCTTCATTTGAGGATATGCGTGGTTGCCCTAAAACCCACCATAGACTCCAGGGACTACCAGTTAGCAATCTCTGCTTTAGCTAGAGAGACCTAATCTTGACCCCTCAACTCCAGCTTCAAGGTCACTGCCTGGATGGCTCAGCTGAATTTGCTGACCAGACTGGAATTCACAGTTGCTGGTAAAGATTTGGAAACTGCAACTTTGAGTCCTACTTTAACCTCCAGCTTCTTTGGAGGCTTTGATAAAGAAATACAATAAATAATCTTAGATTCTTCTTTCTCTTTTTTTAGGCCATTACAATGTCCTCAAGGAAAATTGGCAAATGTAAAGCACTTCCACCTCCCTTCACCTTAAATAGGCATCGGTAACTCTCTGAAATACACCTGGTTGTGGCCTCATAAACGTTCTCAACACAGCACTCCAGGGTCATGACCAATGGTGCCTCTGTCCAAATGCACATGCCATCCCAGGCTCGTTCTCCTTTACGCACAAAAATCGTGCTAACAACCCACTGCAGAGCAATACGTGGTTTTGCTCCAGAAGAGCAGCAGAACAATGAATTAGATGATGTTTTTGCATGTTCCCTCACCCTGTGAGAGCAGCTGCCAGGTAGCTAGCTGAAATTAGGAGAATAGATTGTGCTCAGAAAATAGATCATCCCTTTGAATCTAAGGGGCTTATTCAATGCCTTGATCTTCGGTTCAAAGCCAGTAGCCCAACTAGCCATAATGCTACTCAGTAAAAGTCACAGACCTCAAAGGTAAAGTGTGTGTGTGCACGTGCGTATAGTGTTGTACGAAGGACAAGAGTTTGAAGGAAGGAAGGAGGTGATAAAGAAGACAGATGAGATATGAAATCCTACAAGATCTGAGAAATCATTCTAGTCCAAAATAATAAATAAGCCCTGTAATGATATCAAAGTTAAATCAACAGATATGCCAATAAAATCCTTTTATTATCTGCCTTGTTTGGACTTAGTCCATATTTCTATTTAATTGCTCCTCTCATTTTCTTGGGTCATAATTATAAGGCTAAATTCTCAAATAAAATAAAATCATTCCTCTGCTCTATGCCAATTGGCTACAAAGCAGGTTAAGGCAAGTTTCCCCGAATCCCTTGTCCTAGTCAGCCTGCCCCAGAGGTTCAGTGCATCGACCCGAGTTAGGAAGCCTGTTCTTATCCCAACCCTTGCACTAATTATCCAAGGACAAGTCATTTGAGAGGGAGGGAGGTAGAGTGTGGATGAGTCTCTATAGACCTGTTTCCTTGTTTATAAGACAAATAAGTATGTTTAACTAGTTAATAGAAAGGGTGTGTGTGTGCGTGTCTGTGTGTGTGTGTGTGTCTGTGTGCCCCCACATGTTGGGGGAGGAGTGGCTCAGCTATTTTGCAGTACAAAGCACTAATTAGTTTCCAAGTGTTCAAAGCTGATTTCTAACCTTAACCTAGGCACCTTTTTGCCATGGGTCACAGGATCTTAGCAAGGGTGGGATGGAAGATTTAAAAAAATCCAGCATTGCAGTGGGTAAGAAATCAAAACAAACATCCTTTTAATGACCCAGTGACACCTTCTGACACCCAACACAACGGAAGCCTTGCTTTCCTACACCCTTCTTGGTCCGCAAAATGGAGTGATAAAGCCTACAAATAAGAAACCACGTATTTCTTATGAAAACAGCATTATGTAAAGAGTTAAAATCACTTAGAAACATGTCAGTATATGTGTTTCTAAGTAACTTTCAGAAACTTTAAGATCCCCTTTGTTTTGTCTCTCTCAGAGGTGGACTCCTGCAAACCACATGTTCTAGGGCCCTGTGCTCTCTGGCTTTGGGTTACATTGGGCCAATGGGAAGCAATACCAGGACAATGGGAGGCAGGGAAAAGCCAGGATATTTCTCCTCCTCCCTGTTGGCACTGAGCGCTGTCTCTGACAGTGATTCCTCTGGGGTTCCGCCTCTCACTGTGGTCCCAGCTCCTGCAGAGGCAACCTCTTCACGGTCTGAGCTCCTGCTGGGTGGCTCCTGCTAACACCACCTTCTCCCTTTGTTCCCTCAGCCTACAGGTAATAACTGCAGATCCTGCCATTGCTCATCTCTGGATTGGCTCACTGTACCTTCAGCCCATCCAACCTTTGCAATGCATCTCCTCCATTGAGCTACTTGGCATGGGCTCTGCTCCCCTGACTGGACCTTAAGTGATGACTGACCAGAAGTGTAGGGATCTCCAGAGAACAGGCATCATTTTTAGGAGGAAACAGGCTCTAGAAAATGTGCCTAGCATGTTCATTCCTTCTTTACTGGCAGAAAAATTCAAGTCTTTTAAATGCTTTAGTTCGCCTGATCACCTAGTACTACTTGCACTAGGTTGTTGGAGTAGAAGCAGCAATGGTTGGAGAACTAGTGACTAGAGCTAACTACCTAATCATGTGACCTTCACCAAGTGCCTTAGCGCTGCATGAGCCTGAGTTTATTCATGTCACAGGGCTAAGCATTCATCTGACCTGCTTGCCCACCTGCTAAGCTCAAACACGGGAGGGTATGGAAACATGCTCTAGAAACGCAAACAATCCTTCTAAATCTAAATATATCTCTACTATTATGTGACGCACAGTTGCCTTTCATGGAAGAGAAAATGATTTTCTCTGGACCTAGCCTGATTTTGTTGTGCTGGCCCAATGGGAATGAAATATGTTAACATGAAAAGTGCATAGACTAGCCTGGCCTATCCCAGGAGAGATGTGGGTGCTCTCTGTGATCACTGCGCTGGGCCTTCTTTGGCATCACGACACCCTGCCACTTCATCAAAGACTGTGGCCAACTTACCGATGTCGAGGACCCTCTGCTTGGCCGTGTGCTGCCGAGAGTGCCAGTACTTCCAGTATTTCAGCTGCTCATCTCGGTTTTTGTCTTCACTGAAGACCACCATCACCACGCTCTGCAGAAGGGAGAATCACGGAGCTTACTTTCTGTTCAGTCTAGGTTGCCTCAAACACGCTCCAGTTCCGGCAGTTCCGCCCAAGGTGTGTTCTGTAATGCTGTTTTCTTGGTTGAGAAAAGCCCACTCAAGCTCCGTTATAGGACTCGTTTTGTTTTAAAATGGGCCAACTTAAAAACTGATTGGGAAATAAGTACAGCATAGAGAAAAAGAGACTCCTACGTGGTTTTTACCGCTGAAGTTATGAACAACTGGATTGACCAATTAATTACCAGCAAATTTGTTATTTTGTAAGGTGAGCAGAAAAACTTTAAAAAAAACTTTTCTTCACGTATCAGAAACAAGCACATTTTTGAAATTTCGTACCCTTCAATGCAGAATCTCGTGCCATTTGTAAAGGAGCAAACACCTATCTCTGCTCTAGTTTTGAGGTTCAGGCTGGAATAGTGGAGGTAATGAGAGAAATACTAACAGATGGATTTGGATTGATGAACATAGCTCAGATATTTCATAGACCAAAAAATACAACATCAACTATGCTACTTATTTAAATATAATGTGGGTATACTTTAAAAGGAAACCCTGGTGGCGTAGTGGTAAAGTGCTATGGTTGCTAACCAAAAGGTCGGCAATTCAAAACCACCAGGTGCTCCTTGGAAACTCTATGGGGCAGTTCTACTCTGTCCTATAGGGTTGCTATGAGTTGGTCTCGACTAGACGGCAATGGGTTTTTGTTTGGTTTATACTTTAAAAATTAGCCTGAGAAACTAATTATCATGTAGAAATAAGAATCCAATTTGAATACTACTACTACTGTGTGAAATGTTACAGAGAAGCTCTTAAGGAATGAGAGTCAGTGAAATATTTTTCTGAAATAGTAGAAACGCTTAGGACTACAAAGTATTTTGGATACGGGGTGAAAAGGGGAGAATAGTATTCCAAATAACTTCATAGTTAACACACCTTCCTACTATTCTAGAAGAATATTTTGTTGACTCTCATTCCTTAGGAACTTCTGCTCTGTAGCATTTCACACGCTGGTAGTCATTTACTTAATTAGTTACAATTAGTCAATAGCAATGTGTTCTCATTCGACTTCAAACTCGTGGAGGACAGGGACAGTGTGTTTGTCTACCAGTGTCCCAGGTGCCTGACAAATAATAGACACCACGTACATCCTTGCTGCTGTCAGTTCAATCCCTGGCTCACTCCTAATGTGTGTTAACACTCATTACTTAAGAAAGCAGATGTCTGTCGGAAAACCTAGTGTAGACGCATGTATCTGTATTATTCAGATTAACAAGCAGCATGACCTTTAACTGCCAGGAAGGAAACCATGGACTGTGCTGCTGGAAATGTGAGCTCAGCCAGCTCTTCACTCTCGTCCAACTTCTTCCAACTTTTCTGTTTAAAAGTTTATGATTGCACAACATGATGAACGTAATTAATGCCACTGAATTGTACATGTAAAAAAAAAAATGTGAAATGGCAAATGTTTTGTTGTATCTATGTGTACCACAATTTTCAAAATTATTTTTTAAAGTTTACTGTGTTTATTTCTATCTGCTCCAAAATAAAAATAACATTTCAAATATTTTTTTCCCTAGCAAATGACTCTATGAGCATAAACAATGGCATTCTCTCGGTATGGAAATTTATTTCTTCAGTGATAAAGAAAAAGGCAGTTTGAAACAGCTATTTCCAAGCCTTATATGCTTTAATTCAGACTTAAACACTGTTTTCAGAAAATAATGCTGGTAGATTACAAGAGCATCCCTGTTTTCAAGAATGATTTCGATGCCAGAGCTGAGGACTGAGTAAGATCTCCTCTGAGAGATGTCATCTTACTTTCCAAATCAAACCAAACCCGTTGCCATCGAGTCAATTCCAACACATAGAGAGTGTTAAAGTCTTTACAAGAAGGGAGACTCCAAGCTTTAGCCAAAATGTACCACAAGGAAATAAAATCTCCATATTATATTATTTCTATGATTTCAACAAAGTGGAATTCTTGGAAAAGTCCCTGTGCTCCAAACTGTTGTCATGGCTTAGAATACTAACCATCCACCACTTTTTCAGGGTGATGACAGTGGTGTTTAGAGAGTTTTTACTCTTGGAGTTTACAATATGTCATGGACTTTCAGATTTATAAAAAAAAAAAAAGTAGCTTTATCCACTGTTTACTTACCAGACATACACACGTGAGTACCAGGTACAGATCCTAGGACATATATCCAGAGGTGGACCCTAGGCTAAAATTCCTCTACCTTTCCACGCTATTTTATGCAGTACACTTTAGTGATTAAGAGGGTGAGCTCTGGAGTTCATCTGCCTAGGATATATCCTGATTCTCTCATGTCTTAGCTATGTAACTTTGGCCAGTGGCTGCCTTCTAAAAGCCCAAGTTTCCTCATCTGTCATACTGTAAAGACAAGAGTGCACATTCCATAAGGTTGTTACTAGTTTCAAACGAGTGATTAGATATATGGTGCTTAACACAGTATCTGGCACCTAGAAGACACTCAACAAATATTAGTTGTTATTTTGTACTTCCTGTTATTCCTATTACTGTATATCCTCCACTGTAGCTGAGACAACAGGGCTGGAACATACCAGTTCTGCTGGCAGGCGCACAGCGTACTAGGCATCTTTCCATCTGCAATGGACTCACCTTTGTATAGGACATTAGCCCCACATCTTCCCCATCCTTCCCCGCATTCTCAACTGCCCTGCTTCCTACAGCTCTGATCTGGGACAGCCGTGGAGGGAGGAGGGTCTGCTGGGCATGGAAATCAGCAGCAATCCTTCCTTGGTTTTCTCATTGAAGCAAAGCCCAAATGCCTAGCTAATTTGGAGACCACCATCTCAATTTTCTCTGAAGCTGGTATCAGTCTGAGTGCTCCTTCTCTTCTGCCTCATTTGTTGACTCTTCGTGGGAATCTGAGATTGGGGGTACACTCAGGCTGTCTTGTGCTCTAGGCACATCATGGTGTTCCTCTCCTAGAGCTCTGAAGAGCTCAGGAGGAGGTAACTAAGGGTAAAAGAAGGTGGGGAAGGCACCCTGGGCACAGCAGCATGAGTCATTTTACAATAGGCCAGGAGAGTCCTTCAACTCCTTTTCAGAGCTCTGCTATAATTTTCCTTTTCAGAAACGAGGGATTACCAGTTCCCTCCCTTCTTGGCAGTAGCAAGAATTATCAGAAGCTGGCAGCCTTCCAGGACAGCAAGCTAGGGTTCCAGTTTCACTTCCCACAAGTTGAACTAACATGCACGAATCTGAAAATTCCTCCAAGTCACTCCTGACAGGGACCATGTCTCATCCTTTGAATACTGAGTAAGCACTGGGCTGTAGAAGGCTTTTCGACAAGGTTGCAAAGGGCCCAGGAACAGAGAACGAACTGCATTCTCCTTACAGAGAGCAGCGGCTCTTTCCTGCCCACAAATATGTCCTGACTTAGAGTTGCTCACTTAAAAAATTGAGATCTGTTGATGAAAAATAACAACTAGGTAACACATAGGCAATGAATGAAGCAAAAAAAAAAAATTCCTTAGATACAGTCAGAAAGCATGTTCCAAACATGTTCCTTCCCTGGGGTTTATTGGTTACTGATTAAAATGATAAACAACAAGTCAATAAGTTCTCTTGCTCCAACCCTTTGACATTTGTTCTAGAATTATTTATTTTGGAATTTTCTTCTGTACTGTTCCACAAAGGCTGTGAGGTAGGAATGGGGCCCATACCCTGACTTTGCTGATTGGGTGTCTGAAGCATTTGTTGTCTCCAGTCTCGCTGAGCGTTATGGCATAGAATTGTCCTTTGTTGAGGTAGGTCATGGGGCCTTCCCCTTGCTTCTGACGGAGAGATTTGGTGGCTTCCAGGGTGTACTGAAATGTGCCACTGTGAACAGAAAACAAACAGTGGTCAGATTCACTTACTTGGACATTCCTGCCTTCCTAAGCAATTTCACATTAACAGTATTATATACAAATATTAACCAATATTCATATCCTATTTTAGAGACAAAATACAGCATATGGTAAAAGAGATGAGACTGCACCAAAGGTCATTTCTAGTACAATGTATACATTTCTAACAGTGACCCATAAGCCAGGTGGTTTAGAGGGGAGAGAAAGTCATTGATGCTCCTCGCCCCTGAGCAAGGCTGAGTCAGGAGAAGATCTGTGAGCTCCTAGCTGGCAACTGGGCAATGCCTGAAGCACAAGAATTGATAGCATTTGCCATGTTTATCCTAGCAACAGATTAACTGGGTGAAATGCTTTCGTTCAATCCGCGTATATACCTAGCCTTCTTTTTATCTAATCAAGATGTTTCAAATAGTTATATCCCACTTTAAAACATTTCAGTATGTGAAAATTCAAAAATCAAGATATTCATTAGTAAGAACCTAGTTCCATAACAAAGAGCATTGTGGGGTTTTTTGTTTGTTTTTAAGCCTGCAAGAAGACTTATGACAGGGTTACTGTAAATCAGGGGTTTGTAAACAATCTAAGGGCCAAATCTGGCCTGCTATCAGTTTTTGTAATAAAGTTTTATTGGAACACAGCTAAGCTCATTTGTTTACACACTGCCTATTGGTATTGTCTCTGGTTGCTTTTGTGCTACAATTGCAAAGTTGTGGCAGAGTTCGTATGAGCCACAATACATATTGACCACCTAGCCCATTGCAAAAGAAGTTTACGGAACCCTCCTTTAACACATTTAAAACACAATTTAAATTACAAAACAAAACACTTATTTTCCTGACTTTGAAGATTATATCGACTGTTTAAAATGGGCATCATTTTTTAACATTTTCACTCAAAAATATTTATATCTGCTACACTACAGGATGTCACACAGTGATGGCTCACTAACAAAGGTTTTGTTTAGTTCCTGAATCACCAAAAAATCTTCACTGGGACCATCTATTTTTTAGCTCTTTAAATTCACATTCTTTGAAAGCTGGATGCAAAGGTGACTCTCTCAAAGTTTGCCTCTTAAAATGGCCTACTTAGGGGATTATAAGATACTCTTGCTTTCTTTGTTAAATATTTCCATGCTGTTTGATTTTTTTTTTTTTTAACTTCTCTAATGAGGAAAAAAAATGCTGAAGGGCAAAATAACACTCCTCTTAGATGATAAAAATCTTAGGTTTAAACTTATAAACTAATTCCAGAATATGCTTCTTAGTACAAGATGGGAAACAAATCATTCAAGGCAGAACCAATTCCATTGCCGTTTTGCATGAAAAGGCAATTTTGATACAGTATGATTGGAATTTTAGAGCTGGACAGGATATTAGGAATCACCTAGACCAGTGGTTCGTAACTATTTGGGGGCACATATTATGAAGAAAGTGATGAACCCCCCTTCCAGAAAAGTGCATATGTCAACATAAATTATTTAAAATATAATTTCAGGTGTCCATGTCCCCCAAGCCTATCCAGGATAAGAGCCCCTGGTGGGGTCCATCTCCTTCATTTTATAGCTCAAGTGGGGCTGGGAATTGCTCACCCCACTGACAGTGACAGCAGCAGAAAGAGAAGCCAGGTCACGTGAGTGGTAGGTAAGGCTCTTTGCTCTGGCCTAAGAGCTGACTACATGGCGATCTGGATTTCTACCATGTAAATTACATATGCATTCCACATTTCAGGAGATGTTTTGAATTTCATTCTCCCCACATCCCCACTCAAGTTCTCATGAGGATGATCTGGGGAGGATCACTGGGGAGCCTGAGAATGGAACAAGACCCTGAAGGATAAGGAGGACATCAAGTGGAAACAGGGAGACTAGAAGAGGGCCAAATATGAAAAAGTAAGAAGGTTAGAAATAAGGTGGAAAACAAGGTTCAAAGTAAAGAGGGACCAGAACATGGAGGGATCTGACAACCTTCGTAAGGAATTTGTGTTTAATTCCACCTAAAATAAAAAAATCACTGGCAATTTCTGTGGATGGGAGAGGTAAAATCATTTCTTGCCATTCCCTCTTGTCTTCAGGCATGATTGTGACTCAAGGTCTTTGAACATCTGGCCTCTCTACCTAGAGTGCTCTTGATCCTTCTTTTCCTAGGACACTCCTGCTGCTAATCCTTCAAGACTCCACACAAATGCCACTTCCTGTGAAGCCTTGCTCCCCAATCCACCTCCCATCCACACCCACCCACACACACCTACACCTGTACATCCTCTGAGCTCTCTGTTCGTATATCTCTGTACCAGGACTCATCACTTGCGAAATGCATTGCAATTTGTCTGTCACCACGTACGTCTCCTCCAAAGTCTATGGGACTCTTATAGGGAGAGGTTATATTTTATTCCCAATCCTTATCTCATTGCTGGTACATGGGAGGCCCTTCAAGGAAAGCGTTGGCAGGGAGATCAGTTATATTGCAATAATTCAGGAGAAAGTTGACAAGGGTAAAGTTGAAAGGGAGATAACAAGTAGAATAGACACATTAAACACTTGGCGCATGCTGTGGAAGTATAGCAGGAAGGCAGACAGACCCTTACACCTGTGGCTTGGGTGGCTGGGAGGATGGCTACATCATTTTCCACAACAGGAAATAAAAGCAGAAGTTCAGATATGAAGGAAGTGGAGGAGCAGGGGAAGAAGGAGAAAAGAAAGATAGAGAGTTTCATTTTACACGTGTTGAACTGGAGGCCTGTGAATGCGGTTCAGAGGAACACTGAAGAAGAGAGGTCTAGCAAAAACAAGGAAGAAAAGAGGGTCTAGGCTTCAGAAAATTGGTCAAGATTGGAAATAATGATGTAGAAGTCACTTGTATAGAGAGAAGAATTGAAGATATAGGAAATCAGGTTGTTTCGTAAAAGTATACAAAGAATAAATGCTTAGTGTATAACTTGGGATTTATTTAAAGGGTTATCAGTTCCTCAGTTTCTAGATTGATATCCTGGTAACTTACCTTGAAGTTTGGTCATATATGTACTCCTCAGCCCCAACTGAAGCGCTCCGAAATTTCTGCAAAGTTCAAAAGTCATGAAAATTAAAACAATATGAGTCATTGTGCCAAAAAAAAAAAAAAAGTGATAAATGTATCCAATCTGTTTTACGCTCTCTCTTTAGAAAAAAAGTTATTCCTTTTTTTGGTGTCATGTTTTCAATCTACAGTGAAAATAGTTATCAGATGTTCATGCATCTTGCATATCCTCTGCACACCAAGAACTACAGTCAATGGCTCATACATTTAGTCCCCGACTTAACAGTGTATTCGCTGTTTCCATGAACTGCACTTATGACCATCTGTGATTTGTCTCTTTTTTGTACATCTTATTGTTAGCACTGTGCACTGCATACGATGTTGCCGCACATAATTTGCTGATGCTATCACTCTCAGATGTTTGCTCGCAGATGTTCAAAGATCGAATTTATAAAGATATAAACAGCAATAATAATGAAAACTAAAAAAGAGAGATAGAGGTATTCAACTTACATCAAAACAGACTTACAATAGAGTTATTGGAACAGAACCCCATCATAAGTCAGGGGCTATCTGTATGTACATTTGTTATTTGTATACCTACTTCTCACTTATCAACTATCTCGTCATCCAAAATTTTGCATTTATGACAATAGCAAAAAAATCCACTATCTGACTATTTGTGCATTAACAACATACATCTGGCAGTAATGACTACTGAGGTGCAAGGCCAGAGTAACACGGGCTGTGATGGTTAAGGTTATGTGTTAACTTGGCTGGGCCAAGATTCTCAGGGGCTTGGCAGTTATGTAACGATGTGATTTGGCAGTTATGTAACGATGTAATTTGGCAGTGATGTAATGATATAGTCAGCCTCCATTTTGTGATTTGATGTGGTCATCCTCCATTTTCCCATAATGCTGATTTTCACATAAGAACCTGGTCTTTGGAACCTAACCTTGTCCATAAGTGAGGAATTGGTGTACTGTCATAAATGTGAAACGTTGGATAATAAGATAGTCGATAAGTGCACAGTAGGTATACATCCTTCATATCATCACAGGTATTGAGTGTTTACAGGTATTAGAAACTGTTTTCTCAAAAATGTAAAACATTTCTTCCATTTTCTATTATCTCCAGCACTTATCCCAAATGTCACAAATTCCAAGTCAATGGAACACAAATTACAGAAGCCACACAGCATAGCAAAACACAGTATAGTAGAGTGGTTAGAAGCACAGTTTCTAGAACCAGATTGTCTGGGGTCAAGTACTTGCTCTTTTACCTATTACCTTTGTAACCTGGGGCAAGTGCCATATTTTCCCCATCCGTGAAATGCTTACACCTTATAGCTAATGGAAGGATTAAATGAGTTAATAGAGGCAAAGTATTTAGACAAGCACTTGGTATACAGTCAGCACTACATATGTATTAAATACTATTATACGGTAATGGCTTGACCATAGTCGGAAACCCTGGTGGCATAGTGGTTAAGCACTACAGCTACTAACCTAAAGGTCGGCAGTTCAAATCCACCAGGCACTCCTTGGAAACCCTATGGGGCAGTTCTACTCTGTCCTTCAGGGTTGCTATGAGTCAGAATCGACTCGATGGCAACTGGTTTGGTTTTTTTTAGTTTTGATCATAGTCAGTGTCCTTCTGAAAGAATTCCTTCATTATCACAATATTGGAAAAGTAAGTTTCTTAGAGAAACTCTAAATCTTTTTACTACATGTGAAGAAATTTCGGTCTGGAGATATTCAGTTGTTAATTCTATGAACAATATACCAGGTTGAATTATAAATATATAAGAAAGACATTTGGTATTCACCCATAAGTAGTTCTCAGTTCCTGAGCACATGGGAGGACTGAACCTCTCAGCCCTCCTGCAGTTACATAGGCCCTGAAATGTGAGTAGAAGTAATAATGTCACCTCCAAGTCAAAGTATTTACAAGTCAGTGTGCTATCTCCCCGGGTCCCTGCATAGCACAAATGGTTTGCCCTTGGCTACTAACCTAAAGGTTAGCAGTTCAAATTCATCCAGCAGTACCACAGAAGAAAGTCCTGGCAATCTGTTTCCATACAGATTTCGAAAAACAAACAAAACCAATTGCTGTTGAGTTGATTCTGACTCATAGCAACCCTATAGTTCAGAACAGAACTGCTCCACAGCATTTCTAAGGCTATAATCTTTATGGGCAGGAGCCCTTGTGATGCAGTGGTTAAGAGCTCAGCTGCTAACTGAAAGGTTGGCTGTTCAAACCCACCAGCTGCTCCAAGGGAGAAAAATGTGGCAGTCTGCTTCCGTAAAGATCACAGCCTTGGAAACCCTATGGCGGCAGTTCTACTCTGTCCTATAGATCACTGTGAGTCAGAATCAACTCGACAGCAATAGGTTTTGGTTAATCTTTATGGAAGCAGATTGTCCCATCTTTCTCCTGCAGAGTGGATGGTGTGTTTGAACAGCCAACTGCACCACCGAGTTTTGTCCATAAAGATTACAGCCAAGAAAACCCTATGGAGTAGTTCTACTCTGTAACAGACCAGGTTGCCATGAGTCTGAATAGACTCGACTGCAATAGGTTTGGGGTTTTTGTGTACCATTGACATGGTCTCCCTTCCCCTGCTGGGGTGACCCCGGAAGCCACATGTAGAGGTGGCAATGTCACAAGACGAAGAGCACCTAGATTTGAGTCACTGATTGGAGAATACATCCTATTGGAATGGCCAACTAAGCACATGAAAAGATGCTGAATATTCTCGACATCAGAGAAATGCAAATTCAAACCACAATGAGCTACCACCCATTCCAACTAAAATAGCTAAAGTTAAAAAGACTGACAATACCAAGTTTTGGCAAGGATGTTGACAAAAGCTTGTTGCTGGTGGGAATGTAAATGGTACAGCCACTTTGCAACACTGTATTGCAGTACCTTGTAAAGTTAAACATATATTTAGCATATGACCCAGCAATTCCAAACCTAAGTATTCACCCAGGAGAGATAAAAACACGCATTCACATAAAAATACGTCCATGAATGTTCACAGTAGCATTATTCTTATTATTTATAACTCTAGAGTGCTACTCAGCAATGAAAAAAAAAAAAACTATCAAAGCAAGCAATAAAATGAATGAACCTCAAAAATCTTATGTGAAGTGAAAGAAGACAAACGTAAAATACTTAATGTAGTGTTTCATAAAATTTTAGAAAAGACTAAACTATAGTGGCAGAAAGCAAACTAGAGTTTGCCTAGATCAAGGCGGGAGGGGAGGGCTTCAAGCACAAGGGGGCTCAAGGTAACTTTTAAGGTGAGGAAACTATATATCTTGAGTCTGGTGTAGGTTGCAAAATTATATACAATTATCATTAATTCTCAAATGGTACAATTAAAATGCATGAATTTAAAACAAACAAGCAAGCAAACATAATTATTTCTGCAATTTCTAAGGGCACATGTAAATTCTCTGCAAATACAGACTGTGTGGTCTCTATTGGTAAGCTACAAAGTACACACACACATACACACACTGAATTATTGACAATACGAATCCTCTGTCTTGGCTATTCAATCAGACAAGATTTTAAAGGATTATATTAAAAAGTTATATTGTAAAAAATATATATTGTACAGGTAACATCTTCACTTCAGGTGCTATTTGGAAGGTTACAAGAAAAGGTCAAGGTAAAAACTTTTCAAAGTAGGGAGTTTTCACACAAATATCTCTTAATTCCTCATAAATATTTAAGTTTTAGACTACAACTAAAACTTTAAAGGCAAAGGAATCTGTCATCTACAGAGTCCAGAAAAATAGAACTATTCCTTCACACACATAGACCTATAGGTTATTAAAAGGTGTTTATAAAGAAAGATACAAACAAGACCATTAAAAAAAGAGAAACACCATTTAATTCATTTATCCCACTTAAGGAGAAAATAATTACCTGGGGGCTCTGACTTTGGGCTCTGGGTGCTCACAAAAGAGCCAGGAACTCACCTCTGTGGGTCCGTCTTTGAAGCTCTCGCTGTAGGTGCTGTCGGGGGTGCTGCGCTGGTCATCCTTGAGATAGGTGCTGTGGGTGGCCATGGAGGGCACGTCATACTGAGACTGTTCGTAGATGACCACGCGGTGCTCCTCGCCATCCCCACGGGAGTAGTGCACAGGTGGGACCATGAAGACGGGTGTAAACTCTTCGGCTTTCACCACAGTGACTCCCGACACGGGGATGACCGCTGGGCTCTCGGGGACGTTGGTGCTATACTGCTCCCTCTTGGGATTCTCCAGGTGGTCTTGATTTAGGGAAAGGTTCACTGGAACAGTCTTTAGGACCTGCACTCGGTTTTCTCCTCCACTCAAATTACTCTGAGCTTCACTGGTGCCAAGACAGTTTCTGTGTGTTTAAACCCACCCCGGCAACATGATAGAATTAGAAAATTCACCATTTAGCAGCTGCTGATAAAATAACTGATGCAGGTGCTAATCAGAGGGTGCTGAGGCCACGAGGAGATAGGATGACTGTGAACTTTACAACGGAAAGGCCAAGCTGACAACACCTGAATCCACCCTGACTCTTTGCATCACTAAATGTAGGACAATCAGATATATGCACCTGGCAGTGAAGGAGCCCTGGTGGCGCAGTGGTTAAAAGCTCCGCTGCTGATGGAAGGGTCTGTGATTAATCCATCAGCCTATCTGTCAGAGAAAGATGTGGCAGTCTGCTTCCATGAAGATTACAGCCTTGGAAACTTTATAGGGCAGTTCTACTTTGTCCTCTAGGGTCACCATGAGTCGGAATTGACTCCACCCCAAAGGGTTTGGTTTTTTTTTTCCCCCTCTCATGGTGTCCTGCAGTGTGAAGTCTTCAGTACCTATATCAGGCATTATTGGCATTGGGGAAGGTGGGGGGTGGGCAGGGGAGAAGAGTTGGCTCTAGACCTAATCAAGTCTTTAGAGCTAACTTCCAGCTTTCAGAAAATACAGGAGCTGGAAGAATGACTTAAACATCAAAAAGAAGGATGGACCAGAATGTAGCACATCTTACTGACCTGGCTTCTTCAACAAGGCAAAGGCATGAAAAGAAGTGGAAGAGTGAGGGGACTGTTATAGATTAAAAGAGATTTAAAAGCCATAACAATCAAATATGACAAGTAGGTCTTGTTCGAATCCTCATCCGAACAAGCGAAAGAGGCATTTATGAATCAATGGGTTTTGTGAGGCAACTGAACATGAACTGGGTTATTAGATGATATTACGGAGGTGTTGTTAATTTAGTTAGGTGCTATAATGGTTGTGAGATTATGTAATAAAATGTCCTTAAATTTTAAGAGATACAAAACCCATTGCCATTGAGTCAATTCCGACTCATTGCAACCCTACAGGACAGAGTAGAACTGCCCCATAGAGTTTCCAAGGAGCAGCTATTGGATTCAAACTGCTGACTTTTATGGTTAGCAGCTATAGTACTTAACCACTATGCCACCAGGGTTTCCAACCAAGTTAGAAGTATTTAGAGGTGATATCACAAAAAAGAAAAAAAAAGGAAGAAAAGGGGAGAAAAGATAGAAACTAAGAAGGTGGATAAAAATCTATCATTACCGAGCCTTGAGGATGGGATGTATATTTAGGGATTCATTATACTATCCTTTCTACTTCTGTGTATGTTTAAAAACTTTCTAAAGAAAAAAGTTTTAGAAGAGCTTAAAATAAAAAAAAAAAAGATTTGCTTTTGAAACCTGGTGAGTAATTTGAAGGGAGGTGGTGGGAAGGGTATTTTTCACTTTTCTGTGGGCTAAACTCCTTATAGGAAACACAAGATATATGACAAGTTATCATTAAAATATTTTAGCCAAACTGAGAAACAACATGAAAGCACTGAAGTAGTTTCGGGCCTTACAGAAGTGGTGTACCTGGGCTTATATAAGACAAGATCTCCCAGATCTCACATCTCCTGACTGGAGAGAGAAAGGAGAGGGTTTGGAAAATTAATTCTTGCCAAGCCAGGATGAAATACTTTCACTTACGGCAAGGAATCCTGGGAGATAGTAGAAGCAAAGAGGAACTCATTAATGGAAGATTATTGTTGATAGCCAAATAATTTTCCCACCAAAATCCTTTTGGTCAGTAAAATTTGGGGCTACCTCTCACTTGTTTATGGTTTATTCCAAATGATATGGAGAGGAAACACCTACATGTTTTATGTGGAGCTCTGTCTCAAATGTCTGCACCTTTTTTTAACTACTGTGTGCTTTCTGGGGCTTACTGCCATCCCTCACTGAGAGAAATATTCAAATAAAATTGGTTCTTCCAAGAACTGGACTCGTTCCTCTCTGTAAAGAAGGAAGTCCATTAGCCTCTGAGCTTTCCTAACTATCAAACAGGCCTTGATATTTTGAGCTTTGATTTTTCAGATAAAACTTCAAAGTGAAGCTTGAGAGAAGAGTGACTCCACATGAACAAAGCCAACAAAAAAATATCTAACCTTCTCCGAGTTCATCTCAGATCTGTCGAGATCATTCTAGAAAAGAATCTGCTAAGGAATAAAATCACAAGTCTACAGTGTACAAAGGAATACAAGGCTTTAGGCAATAATCTGGTTTCCTGATCAACTCAATACAGCAAACCTGTGTCTAAGGCACAGTGGAATTTTCTAAATTATGTTTAATCTAAATCAAATTAGCTGGAAGATGCCAAAATCCAGACCACCCATTTACATCAGCATTTCCAGCTCCATTGTTCAGAACATTACATGGAATGTTAATAGATGTTCCTCAAAGAAAGAAGTTCATGATAAAAATCAGTTAAAAAAAAAAATGCTGCCACAAGACCAAGCAGGAGTTTCACAAAGATCAGGAACACAGCAAAGGCTCATGCTTATTTCACCAGACCCTTTTGTGGAGCAAAAATCATTACTATCTTATAGATAATATCCTGCAGGTTGGGTTAAGAAGGGTTCGTCTACATTGACTCGCTACCAAAGCAATTACCTAGTTACCACTTCTCTGGGCCTTTCACAGGCAAAGTCTCACTGTCTTTGCCAAAATATTCAGTTAACAGATTTCTCATAGCTAGAGTCCATTTAGGTCAACTTTCTTAACCTTTTTATTCATGCAAAATGTATGAATTCTAAAGACGAAACACAAAGCCAAAATATTTTTCGGTGTTCTTACAAACAAATAAGCAAATAATGATGTCGTTTAAATCGAGTTGAATCGGTATTACCATATCACCAGGAAATAATCAATTCAATTCAGCATCACCGATCATGTGTAACTTTCTCTATAAAACAGAAACTAAAGCCAGAGAGCTTCAGAAAGACATCTGAAAAATGGAAAATTAGTACAAAGTAAGAATTATTTTAAGATACTGACTCACCTGCAATAGAATTTAAAATTGAACTAAATATTATAAAACAAAAAAAAAATCCAATGCCAAGAATGGTACATTAAATATGCTCTTAAAAAAAAATTGGATCATATCATTGAGATTCTCATTTATTTTTCCAAGATTCAGCTTGTGTGTACAGGCAGTTGTAATAATATTATGTTAGTACATGGCACCTTAATTCATGAATGCACTCCAGATCAAATGATAACCCAAAACCAAACCCATTGCCGTCAAGTCGATTCCAACTCATAGCGACCCTATAGGACAGAGCGGGACTGCCCCATAGGGTTACCAAGGTTGTAAATCTTTACAGAAGCGGACTGCCACAACCTCTTTCCATGGCGCAGTTGGTGGGTTTACTGCCTACCTTTTGGTTAGCAGCCAAGCGCTTTAACCACTATGCCACCAGAATTCTACTAAGTCATAATTAGTCTACACAAGGTGGTGTAGTATATACCCCACTGGCAGATTTTTAAACGTGCTCCATTGAAATAACAAAAATAACCACTAAAGTACAATGAGATGCTGTCAGTTTTTAATGTTCTAAAAGATGCTTTAACAAAAAATGACCTCTTTTGTCTATTATGTTGTCATGTAGGCAGAGCATACATCTCAGACTCATTTTTCCCTGACCTGCTATGATCACTGCTATAGGGTAGCAGACAGCACCAGTCCAGCTTCATATCTACTGGCCAAAAAACCCTAACCAAACCTGTTGCTGGCAAGTCAATTCCAACTCATAGTGACCCTATCGGACAGAGTAGAACCACCCCATAGGGCTTCCAGGGAGCAGCTGGTGGATTTAAACTACGGACCTTTTGGTTAGCAGCTGAGCTGTTAGCCACTGTGCCACCAGGCCTTCTATATCTAGCAAGATCATGGAAAATTCCAGGACCATCAGAGAGTTTTTTCTTCCTGTCATCACTGTGCCAACTATGGCACAGGTCCCCAGAAGATCCCTCCTGGAAAGGTGAATCAGATTCAAACAGCATTAATCTTCTGCTGGGGTTGCGCCTTGAAGTGATATACAGCCAAAGGCTATATATGGCAATCGTATAGCAAAATAACGAAGTCATAACCAGTTCCTATAAAAGCCAGGTAAAATTCTGATGTATAAGCTGGACCGGGTGAGGGGGTGGGGGGGCTTCATTTCTCCTAGCTTCCCATTTCTCTGTGAAAGAAGCTCCAGTAGAAAAATCATGTGTGGCTCCTCTCTATCTCTCTGCAGGGGAAGAGATTTATTTATTTGGTAAGTTTAAGAGATGTAGCTGAGCAGCGTGATTCAGACCCTTCGGGTTCTTTCTTTTTGTCTAGATCTTCCTGGCCAAAGAGGGGCACTCCAGTCACACCCTGCCATGCCACAAGTGGCCTGTCCTTTTGGAGAGGCCTGAAGTCCTGCCTGGAACTGGGTACATGTGAATGTATCTCAGTCAGGACTGAAGAGCTACCAACTGCAGATTCAGAGTCATATTCTCCAACTGGCTTCATCAGAAATAAAGCTCTTTTTGTTAGTTTTTAATCTCAACTTGTCTGTGCTTTATTTTTCAGCCAGTTCTTAACTCAGGAGCACAAGGAAGGGGTGCTACACAGGTGCTACACAGTGATTTTCTACCATCTTTTGTGCCCTGCACCCAAGGGTGCTCCCTAATGCTCGTGGCTCTCCACCAGCTGCATCTCTGGGCTGAGAAACACCCAAACTCCTTCCTTTCACCCCTCGTGGAAAGTGATCCTTTAAGTATCTCACTCTTGAAGAACCTGCTCACAAGTATATAAACACAGGGTTGATCAGAAAAATTAATCCTAGCAGTGGGCTGTCTTGCCACCATATCATCCCACTTAGGATTTTAAGCCTCCTGGAAGGAGGTGTCTGAAAAGCCCTCTGATGGCCTTTGGATGCACATCAAAAAAATGTAACTTGCTTTCCCTACTGAGAGACTGGTTTTTGTCCAGATCCTAACAGACTGATAGAGGAGCTAAGCTTCTTGACCGTCCCCCCTCCAACCTCATCTCCTCTTAAGAACAAGATTGTCTAATACTGTTTTTTAAAAAAAACAGAAAAAGTTATTTTGAGGTCCAGGCATACTCCTTTACATGATACCATACCTTTTATCCTGGTCTTCTTGATTGTCACTTGCTTTACTTATAGGCAGCAGCCTCTTGTCTCGAGGAACCTGGAAGTATCACCAACCATTAGTCAGACTTACACATATTCAACAGCAACCATACGCTGAGCTAGACACCAGCACAAGCAAAGAAACTAAAATGGACTGTTTTGCAGGAAAAGGTTATAAATTTGCTAGAGCCAGGAGATGGTTAAAGGTGGGTGGCCTGAACGACAATGATGGGAGAGCCAGAAACAAAGGGATGGTGATAACCACAGGACCACAGCCACCAAGGAGCACCCACAATTCTGCTGCATACTGCTCTTATGGGAGACTGCTAAGGCACCCCCCACCCTGAAGACCTCCCATGTCCTCCCCAACCTTGAGAGTGGGTGAGGGGAAAGGAACAATGTGAGTGGAGGGTGAATCTGGACATTTGTGCACCTGAACAGACAGAAAATATGGATTTAAAACAAGCTATAGTATACTGTAACTGGAGTTACAACAGTTATAGTAAGTAACTGGGACTGACTCTCCACTCTGATGGTAGACTTCAGGTGCTGACCTCTGGGGGAGCAGACTGTTGGCCAAGTGGGGAGGCAAGCATCTAAGATAACAGGAACACACTTTAACCACCCTCTCTATACAGAGTTTGTGGGCCTGCTTCCACAATTTTTCTTCAAATGCACTTTCATCCTTGTCTTAACAAACATACCAACTGCTATTAAGTCAGCTCTGACTCGTGGCGACCCGCTGTGTGTCAGAGTAGAACTATGCTCCGCAGAGCTTTCAGTGGCTGGTAATCTATTTCCAAAAAACAGATTTGGCCATTTTTTTCAGAAATAGGTTACCAGCCTTTTGTCCCAAGTGCCTCTGGGTGGACTCGAACCTCCAACCTTTTAGTTAACAGTGCATTAACTGTTTGCACCATCTAAGTACCTTAACAACCATGATATCAACATGTTGCCTGAAAAAGTATTGAAAAAGTACTGCTTGAAAGGAGGAACACTCACACCAGTTGTGTTTCTAACCATCATCTAATTTTCCTCCTGTATCACAGGTTGCTTATATTTCTCTGCCATGGTTGCAAACAGGTGCGAAGTAGGTTTGATTTGGTTGGTTGGTTAGATTATTTTTGCCCCTTTTTGTGAAATTTCCAGATCTTCCTTCTGGCCAAAATTCTTTAAACCCAAAATGCAGCCTCCACTATTCTGAGATGAAAGAACTTTTATGAGAGCAGCCCTCTTCTGGATTTGCCTAGCAATTCCTATGTTTTTCACTCACCCATATATATATATGCAAGCCCAGTTATCTGGACTATGGAGGAGACATAGTAGGGTGGCTAAGAGTACAGTTCTAGAGCCTAACTGCCTGGGTTCAATTCTCAGCACTACCATTAAGCAAATGTGTCTCAGTTTCTCATCTGTAAAATGAAAATAATGATGTCCTGTAACTCACAGGGCTTTTACTAGAATTAAATGAGCTAATTAAAAAAAAAAAAAAAAGACATGCCTTGTACTTTCTAAGTATTTGTTAAATAAAAATAAAATAAATCATATATACATCCTTCATTCATATATTAATTTTGCGGGTCTATAATGTACCAGGGAGACCTGGTGGCACAACAGTTAAAGGCTCAGCTGCTAACCAAAAGGTTGGCAATTCGAACCCACCAGCTGCTCCTTGGGGAAAAGATGTGGCAGTCCGCTTCTGTAAACATTACAGCCTTGGAAATCCTACGGGGCAGTTCTCTGTCCTATAGGGTCATTATGAGTCAGAATCAACTCGATGGCACACAGCAACACAATGTACCAGGCATTGCTAAGAGCTAGATAGAAATGATGTGAATAAAACATAGTTCCTGCCATCTACTGACAATGACAGATAAACATAAAATTTCAATACCCAGTAATATGAGGGAAAACTGAGCCTCACAGGGCACTCTGAAAGCCTAGAAGATGGAGCTCAGTCAAGGAGCTGGGCTCTGAGTAGGAATTCGTCAAGTAGATCGAGAAGTCTTTCCAGCCCAGGGCACAACATATAAAAAGTCTTGAGAATATAACAGAATAGGGAAGTCATGGCCAGCTTAAGGAATAAGTGAGGGGGTAATGTGGCCTCAAAGATGAGCAAAAACCAGGTGAGCAAGGGCCCTTTTAACATGCTGTGTACTATGGCACACTTTGTGGTCCCTTTAATGTGCTGTGTGCTGCGGCACAAACACATTCTCCTTGGCTGTCAGGGCATTCTTCACCCACCCTCTCCTCTTACGCCCAGTCACAAAGTCCCACAGGTCTCTGAAATCCACCCACTTCCCTGTTTGTCTGCCTCCTAGTTCAGCCTTTAACATCACTTGCCTGGGGCTGCTTCACCAGCCTCTTTACTGGCCTCTCATCTCCTATTTTTAGTCTCTGCAAACCCATTTTCTTTATAGGAGGACCCAGAGTGATTTTAAAATGCAAGTCTGATCCCACCGTGTACCTACTTTAAATTTTTCAAAGGTTTCTCATTACTCTTAGAATCTTTAACATGGCCTCAAAAATGTCTCCTAGCTTAACTTGAAGGAGAAGGACATCATGCTTGGTAAAGCACAGGGTTAGCGGAAAAGAGGAAGACTCTCAATGAGATGGATTGACACAGTGGCTACAACAATGGGCTCAAGCATAACAACGATTGTAAGGATGGCACAGGACTTCTGTGGTACATAAGGTTTCTATGATTTGGAGCCGACTCGACAGCACCTAACAACAACAGCCTCAACTTGGGCTGCCCCCTCTTTCCTCACCACATTTCACTCACACTATATCTATGACCATATGATACTCCCTTTTATAGCAGAACCATCACATAAAATCCTCTCTGCCTGAAACTCATCCCACTCCCCCCAACCTCCCCACTCTACCTGTGACTCCCCCAGGCTGCCTCCTATCCATACTTAGAGTCTGATCTTAAATTTTGGTATCTATGATAAGATTACAATCTTTGAGTGTCTACTTTGAGTATGGTTATATTAAGTGCTTAAAATGTAGTAAGCCCTCACTAGGTCCTGGTTCAAAGAAAGAATGAATTAGTTAAAATGGCCTGTTAAATACAGAACCAAAGAAGTAGAAGAAATGGGGATTCCATACACTAAAACACATTAAAAAAGAAAAAAAAAATACCATCAAGTTGATTCTGACTCATAGCAACCCTACAGGACAGAGTAGAACTGCCCATAGGATTTCTAAGGAGCGCCTGGTGGATTCGAACTGCTGACCTTTTGGTTAGCAGCTGACCTCTTAACCACTACACCACCAGGGTTTCCATTAGCAACTCTCAAACCACATGGAAGCCCAAACTGTCAACAATTGCAGGCAGTACCCGGGTTACAAAAAGTTTCCGTTCCTAAGTCTATCTTTAAGTTGAATTTATACATAAGTCAAAACAGTTAGGTATGGTTCATATTTAAAGCCAGTTAGTCAAATGTTTGTCTTAGTATATAGTGTAACTTTCTATGCAAAAAACTCACTAAAGAAACACTTCCAGATAACACAGTAATAATAACATTTTGATGCATCCATGTGTTATTATGAACCACTGGGCTTCCATATCAACTCATACTCACACACAATCATTTGCCATCTTTTATTTAACCGAATACTAAATTATTTCTTGAACATATTGTTTTGTCTTTATTTTGTGCCTGTTTTTGTGGCTGACTTCTGGAGAACTCTCCCAAATGCTGACCTAGGGAATCTCCCACTCAAATTAAAAAAGAGACTCTCTTTTTTTCATTAACATTCCACTTTACAACATAGAAAGTCTATCCTCAAAGTAGATTTAACTTTGTTATAACTTTAACACCAGCTTCTATAAACTGTGAAGATAAAGAGAACTAAGGCGTCAACATGATCATCTGCACATCAAGTTTTTGGAAATAAGACTCTTCCCACAGACACTAAAATGTTTCCAGTAAAAATATAGTAAAGCTTGTGCAAAATGAAAGAGGCATATAATTCTATTATTACACACACAATCTTAGAAAATATTTTATGTATACACTTTATATTCTAAATTAATAAATTAATCATGGAAAATATTACTTCAACATAAGAAGTTATAGACTTGGCTACAACTTGAGTTTTATGTAAAACTCCCCATGCTGCATCTTGAAATATTTACAGAAAACAGCATTTCAACTATTCTTTAAATGTTAGCAAATCTGCAAGAGAAGAGGTAATCTGGGTCCCATTTTAATTAACACTTAATTGTACACTACAGAGACCTGGTGGCAAAGCAGTTAAGCACTCAGCGCTAACTGAAAGGTCAGCTGTTCAAATCCACCAGTTACTTCGAGGGAGAAGGCAGATCTGTTGATCTGCTTCCATAAAGATTATAGCCAAGAAAACCCTATGGGGCAGTTCTACTCTGTCCCTTGGGTCACTGTGAATTGAAAACCGACTCAACAACACCTAAATAACAATAATTATCCACTGAACATATGGGAGATAAAGTATATTGCTTTCATAAATTACTAATTACTTTTGTTTCAGGGTATGCTTCTCTTTTTCATTAGGAAACCGGAAAGAAATAAGGAAAAGGGAAGCCAGAAGGAAATAAGCAGACTGAAGATAACTAAAAGGAAAATGATGCCTTCTGGGTGACTTTGTCTGAAGTTGCTCAAGATGTGGGGTAGGCAGGCAGGGATCTAGTTCTTATTCCGAAATTGGAGTTCTTTTCACCCAACTAGTGAAACTAATTTTAGCAAAATAAACACAGTCATTCTCACCTTTGTGCCAATTCCCAGCGTCAACCAGAGGTATCTACAATCAAAGCAGGCAATAAATCTCCTCAATCAGTAAATACCTGTTGAAGTTTCACACTTCACCAGTTCTGAGGGAGCAAGTCTACCAGATTTATAGTCGACACAGGCTACTGTTCCTTGTTTGAGTTCCTGAAATACTCCTATTTTATAAGTATTGTATGGCAGATATTTTTGTTAATGTAAGTGAATTACCTTCATTTTGTTTTAAGGGTATTTCGAAAAATACAGTACTCGTTGAAATAAATGAAAGTTAGGGTTGAAACAAAATTAAGTTTTGGAACTGCTGCAAAAGAGTTCTACAAAACTATGCATTAGAATGTTTCTTATAAGATTGAAAAATCTACATGTCCTGAAGGTTCTTATAAAACTGAAAAATCTAGAAGCAACCTAAATGCCCACCCAATAGGCAGTGACTAATTAAAAATATGGCCTAGCCACACAATGTAATATTTTTCATAAAAAAACATAAACATAACGTCAAGTTGGCAGCAAAGAAGCATTTGTAATATGATGTCGGGTAGGAATTATGCTGATGATATGAATGCATGTGGACAAAGGACACGAGAAGTAATTATCCAAAAATGAGAACTTCCTCTGGGTGGGTAGTGAAGATGTGCTTCCAGAGATGGGAAAGAAGAGAGGCAATGAGAACAGGAAGAATTAAGGCTGAATTCTGTAGCAAGGGTGGAAATGTTATTAGTTCTCTGGCGTGTGGTGAAGAATCTGTCCCCTCTGAATTTAGGAGGCCCTTTTATCTCTTCAGGAGGCCCTGGGTGGTACAAACGGTTTGGGCTTTACTACTAACTTAAAGGTTGGTGGTTCAAACCCACTCAGCAGCACCATGTAAGAAAGGCCTGGCAATCCACTTTGTAGATTACGGTCAAGAAAACCTTATGAAGCAGTTCTACTCAGCAACACATGGGGTCACCATGAATCAAAATAGACTCAATGGCAATGTCTGTGTGTGTGTGTGTGTGTATTATCTCTTCTCACCAAGGAGCGGTGGCCTTGGCGGTAGTAGGAGGGCAGGGTGGGGCTGCGGGGTCTACCTTGTAGTAGTCATACAGCAGGCCAAGAGCAGCAGCGCTGTCCTCGTCACCATTAATACTCATCATCGCCTTGGTGGCGGCCGTCAGGGGATTTTCCAAATATGACTTCCAGGCTTCATCCTCACTGGTGTAGGCTCTTCGGGTATTGAATGGAGGGTCACTGGGCATGGGCACTAAGGCCACCAGTCGTTTATTACTGTGAAAGCAAGAGACATGTGAGGCTCATCATCAGAGCAGCGTTCCTACTAAATACATACATAATACGCTTATAAGCGTTACTTTGTACTTCTCACAGAATGTGGGGAAAGGGAATGGAAATGTAAAACTAAAGTGACTGTCATAGTTGCATTATAAAGCCACCGATTTATTTCTTCACGTCTATGAGAAGAAATAATGGTCTTTAAAAAGCAGTATAAATCAATCCTTTTCAAACTCGGTTTTCCACACCTGGTCATTGTAGAGCCAAGTCATTGTATGTAATTGTTCTTCATTAATGAATGCTACAAAGTAAGCCTGTGAGAGAGAAGTTTCATTTAATCTCTAAGTTCTAATTGAAAATACGTGCAACACATTAAATTTAATCAATATTTTAATGATCATTAAGAACTGTTCTATCTAGTTTAACCTATACTTGAAATTGCTAGTCAATTATAGACCAATCCAGATCTCTTAATTGAAGAAGGCAATGTAAGCCACTTTGCAAACAAAGCCTGTTACAAATATGCTATTTAATAAGAATACAAAGCAACAGTAATGAGACAGACTAGGTATGAATGTCAGTATTGCCACAGGCCTCTACTACATTTAAATGATATGGAAGAGACAGGCTATAAAGGTCAACATGAAGAGTGAGGAGTGTATCTGGAGAATTTTCAATAGATACAGAAAGAGGTTGAAGTCCTTGATCCATTCTAACCAGACTAACCTTGGGTAAAGCAACCATTGACAAACAAGGCAATTTCTTAAGGTGAGTGTGATAAATACTCAAATACACAAGGACCATGACAGTCCTCAGCTCCTCATGTAGAGATTCCAGCTATGAAGCAAAAGGACCTGCAGGGGCTTTGACACTCATCTCTTTTGTTTGTTCAATGAAACGGAACCAAAATGGAACAAAGAGACATTGTTTCAGTAACACCCATGTCTGCACATTGTAACATGATACAGACAAGCAAAGGCAACACTTACACTAACCAATGGAAACTCAGCAATCAAGTGCCTTCTGATGGCCATTCAGGTCTAAAAGGGGTCCGTTTTTGCTGACACTCATACAGGACTTCCCAACTGGTATACAGTCCCTAAGCTTGCTTTGTGATGGAGACGTGGTGTGAACCTCAACAAAAGTCTATTGAGGGCCCTTTATTGTGCTGGCATGGTGCCATACACTGAAGAAAGGTCAAAAAATGACACTGATATGGTAAGGTATATTTAGGAATGGGGGTGGCTACATTTGTACAATGGAATTCTAGACTAGATGGCCTCTTGCCTGTTCCCATCGTTGCCGTTGAGTCAATTCCAGCTCATAGTGACCCTATAGGACAGGGAAGAACTGCCCCACAGGGTTTTCTAGGATGTAATCTTTACAGGAACAGACTGCCACATCTTTCTCCCACAGAGTGGGTTCAAACAACCGACCCTTTCAGTAAGTAGCTGAGCGTTTAAACACTGTGCCACCAGGGCTCCTCAGATAGCCTCTAGGCCCCTGATTGAGCTCTTATGTCAGTGGTTTGGTGGAACTGACCAGGAAAAAAGAGGGAATATTGATCCAATCGCAAATGAGTTGGAATAAAAGGGTATAATCAGGTTTCTGGTGGTAAAAGAGGAAAACCTTGGTGGAAGGAAGGACTTACTAACCATTACATAATGTGGCGATATGAAACAGCATAGGCCCTGCAATTGAGTCCCTGCTCGCCGCCTATAGTTGTGAAAAGCTGGGCAGATGTCGGGGCTTCGGTTTCTTCATGCCTTAAATACGGAAAGAAATGCCTGCCCTATGTGATTGTGAGAATTAAATAAAATAACTGACAAAACCAAAAACCAAGCCCGTTGCCATCGAGTTGATTCCAACTTACAGGGACCCTATAGGACAGAGAACTGCCTCATAGGGTTTCCAAGGAGCAGCTGGTGGATTTGAACTGCTGACCCTTCAATTAGCAGCCGAACACTTAACCACTGTGCTACCAGGGCTCCCTGGACAAAATAGGGATCGTAAACTGCATCCCCCCCCAAAAAAACCCCGGTTTCCGTCAAGTCAGTTCCAACTCATAGCCACCCTATAGGACAGAGTAGAACTGCCCCATAGGGTTTCCAAGGAGCGGCTGATGTATTCGAACTGCTGACCTTTTGGTAAGCAGGCAAGCTCTTAACCACTGTGCCACCAGGGCTCTGTTAATACACAGTGCTACACAAATAACAAGAATTATGGTCACTTGTATATTCTATGCTCCTGTAAGGTTCATGGGTATATTGATTTTTTTGTAAAGTTGATTATAATGTAAAAGTGCTAAGATAATCACTAATTAAAGGAAAACTGAACTTGTTCATTTAACAATATCTCATAGTATTTATTGAGTCCCCAGTAGGTTCCAGGCATTGAGCTAGGTGCTGAGGATACAGTGGTGAGCAGGATGGGCACTGTCCCTTACCCCATACAGCTTGCAGTCCAGCGGGGAGAGAGCACAGCTATGACAAGGGTGATGCGAGTGAGAGGGAAGCCAAGGGTGTCTTGAGCATATACGAGCATATACTGGTTAGGGCACTAACCTAACCAGTGGATCGTGGAAGAAGCAAAGTGTTTGCAAACATCCGAAGGACAGGTAGGAATGTGCTGGTCAATGTTCAAATAGGGAGATGTGAGAAAAAATTTTTTTAAATGATGCAGAATAATGGAATTTTCTACAGAAGGAACAATTTGTATTCATTTTGGAGAGTCAGTAGAGAAATTTACATATTTTAATCTAACAGTAAAGTATCATTTCTATGCTGTAAAAAAAATACTAACAGGATAGGGTTGGATTTGGAGATAGGAAATGTTGGTGGACTCCTATGAGAGAAACTCTATTAAGCAGAAGAAATGAGGTCTGGGAAGAGACAAGGTGTGCGAGGTGGTGGGCCCAGACTGTGACAACACCCCCGCCCCCTTGCACAGTTGTTTAGCTGGGGCCACCTTGGATGCCTGGTCTGCAGCCTTCACTTAGAGGGTGAAACAGAAGATTTTTGAACGCCAATCATTGCTCACGAAGTCTGGGCATCATCGAACACTTCCTAAGATGCTGTCCTATAGGAAGGAATCAAGAGCTTCATGTTATTTGCGGTGACCTTGCCATTGAGAAAAAGATGAGGATTTTATTCTCTTTCATGCTTGACAGAAGCACATACTTTTGTGGTGGTGGCAGGAGTGGGTGGGGAGTGTTTATCATAACACTCTGGCTCATTTCCAAAACTTTGGAAGGAAGCACCAAGCTGAACGATAAGGGCCAATTCTTGATTTACATTAAGTAGGAGCCCTGGTGGTGCAATGGCTAAGCGCTCAGCTGCTAAATGAAAGGTTGGCGATTGGAGAGATTTTTCCTTGAGTTTTCCTACTTACACTCCGTGAGCCCTCCCCCGAGCCACCTGGATCGCTGATTTCATCTGTTCCCAGTACAAAAGTTCACTCAGATATTTAGAGGGTTCATTGGCCTTTCCTCTGGGGTGAATCTTTGCATGTCCAATGGAAAAATATATTCTCAGAAAGCACAACTTGACTATTTCTTTTAACATTTCTGACGGCCCAAGGGATCTTTTATGCTGTTTTCTCTGAGTAATGACTTTGTCTTTTTCTTTGTTGATTATAATCTCTCTGATACAGAGCTTTGTTGAATGAAGCTTGGTTTAATAAAAACAGAATAATCTCTCTGGTACACTGAGCAAAAACGTAGGAGTTGTAAAGAGAGGGGAGTTTTACAGAGCAACTTTAACGAAAGTCAGGAACACTTTTTTGAAGTTGAGTTTCATCCTTGCTGTTTTGGGATAGCAGTTTTTCCTCTGCTCGGGCCAGCTTTTTAAATATCCTTTGTGGAGCTTTAGGTGCGTTATGTTCTGAGTAGCCTCGAACACAGAGCTGTAAATAACTATAAACGTGACCCTTAGGTCCTCCTTCGGAGGAAAGTTAGAAGAGCTCCAGAGCATTCACAGTAATGCTAAGACCATGTTGTTGTTGTTAGGAGCCATCAAGTCAGTTCTGACTCATAGCGACCCCATTTACAACAGAACAAAACAGTGCCCAGTCCTGCACCATCCTCACAAAATCGTTGTTATGCTTGAGCCCGTTGTTGCAGCCACTGTGTCAGTCCATCTCATTAAGGGTCTTCCTCTTTTTCACTGACCCTCTACCAAGCCTGAGGTCCTTCTCCAAGGACCGGTCCCTTCTGATAACATGTCCAAAGTATGTAAGACAAATTCTCGCTATTCTCACTTCTAAGGAGCATTCTGGCTGAACTTCTTCCAAGACAGATCTGTTCATTCTTTTGGCAGTCCATGGTATATTCAAAATTCTTCACCAACACCATAATTCAAAGGCATCGATTCTTCAGATCACATATACTATATATATATATATATATATATATATATATATTTTTTTTTTCCTTTAATCCAACACTTCATTTTGTGGATGTTGGGGGGAAAGTTGAGAGATGAATCATTTGTGAAAGACATGGAGCATCTTAGGATCATATGCTTGAGATCTCACCAACTAGTCAACAAAGGCTCCAGATCACTCTGCCAGGGAAGACCCATCACCACCTCCTCTTCCTGTAGAGCGTTAATAAGGGCCTAATGCAGTGAGTGCTTTACAGGAAGAAGCATATGAAACTTAGCACATAACATCTTCACCTTCTGAAAATACATGTAATAATAGTAATTAAGGATACTTGTAACCACAGGGGCCTGGTGGCGTAGTGGTTAAAGAGCTTAGCTGCTAACCAAAAGTTCAGCAGTTCAAATCCACCAGGCACTCCTTGGACACCCTATGGGACAGTTCTACTTCATCCTTTAGGGTTGCTATGAGGTGGAATTGACTAGATGGCAATGGGTTTGGTTTTGGGTTTGTAACCAAAACTAAGACAGTGAAGTCTTCACACAAATTATCACTTTAAATTTCTCATCATTCATTTCTTCCGTAAACCCTAGAAGGGCATTTGCTTATCTAGGGGAAGATGGTTTTAGAGTTGAGTAATTCTCAGTTTTAATTTCCACTCTGTCGATCATTGAATTTAGCTGAGTTACTTTACTTCTTTGTGTTTCCATTTTTGCATATGTATCTGGCAGAGTTGTTCTAAAGAAATAACTCAGAGATTTACCTATGAAATACCTGGCACATCACAGGTCTTCAATAAATAATAGTATTGCTTCTCCTTAGGATTGATTCTACTAATGATCTCTGCTCAAAATCCACTAGACTGTTCTCAGTTCTTATTCATCTTGAATTTTCTTGGCTGTTACTTATTTTGGTAAAATCTTGACTCATCTGACTTCCAGGACACTGTAATAATGTGGTTCTTTTCCTCTTCAGCCAACCATTCTTTCCTAATCTCTATCCTACCTGAGCTCTTCTTTCTTCTGCTCATTCCTTAGCCCTTTGCTCTTTCTTCTCCACTGCTGATTCTTATGGCTTTCACTGATCTGCTACCTTAATGACTAACAAATGTGCATGCCTGAGAGTCAGTTCAGCATTTTGACACAGATGTCTTTTCTACTTAAACTCAATGAATCCAAAACTAAGCTGGTCATCATTTCTCAACTGGACCTCCTCACCATCATCCATCCCTGGTCATCAAGAGCCAAATCTTACATACTTGTTTAAAACTCAACTCTGGAGCTAGACTTCTTGTTAGGTGTCGCCATGTCAATTCCAACTCAAAACAACTGTATGTGACAGAGTAGAACTGCCCATCAAGTTTTATTGGCTGTAATCTTTACTGAAACAGATCACCAGGTCTTTCTCCCACAGAGCTGCTAGTGGGTTGGAACTGTCAGCCTTCCGATTAGCAGCTGGGTACTTAACCGTTGCACCACCAAGGCTCCTTGGAGCTAGACTGCCTGGATGCAAATCTTGGCTGCACCACTTACTAGCTGTGTAACTCTGGAGAAGTAGTTAATCTTTTTCTATGTATCAGTTTCCTCACCTGTAAAACTGGGATGTACCCTGAATTAGGGAAAATAACAATATCCACTTCTTGGTGCTTTTGTTAGAATTAAATAAGTTAGTGCTTAAAACAGTATAAAAGCTCCATAAATGTTAAGCTATTATTCCTTCCCTTTGTCCCTTACATGAGTCAGTCACTATATCCATCGTTACAGCTAAACCTGTCTTATCTCTTCATGCCTCCAACTACTTTCACTACACCAAGAAAGTGGCATTTCCAACTCTTCAGACAGGGATTGGACTGGACTATGGGATAGAAAATGATACTGTTAAAGAGTGAGCTTCTTGGATCAAGTAGACACATGAGACTCTGTGGGCAGCTCCTGTATGGAGGGGAGATAAGAGGGCAGAGAGGGGTCAGAAGCTGGCTGAATGGACATGAAAATAGAGAATGAAGGGAAGGAGTGTGTTGTGTCATTAGGGGGAAAGCAACTAGGAATGTATAGTAAGGTGTATGTAAATATTTGTATGAGAGACTGACTTCATTTGTAAACTTTCACAATAAAAGAATTTTTTTAAATCTAAAACAATAAAGATCATGGGAGAAAAAATAGGGACAATGCTAGGAGCCCTAATACATGGCATAGTTAGTAATAAAACATTACTAACAATGCACAAACAGAAGAAGAGAAACTAGGTAACTGAGAGCTCCTAAAAATCAAACACTTATGCTCATCAAAAGACTACACCAAAAGAGTAAAAAGACAACCTACAGCCTAGAAAAAAAAATTTGGCTATGACAAATCCCATCAGCGTCTAATCTCTAAAATCTTCAAGATACTGCAAAACCTCAACAACAAAAAGACAAATAACCCAATTAAAAAATGGGCAAAGGATATGAACAGGCACTTCATCAAAGAAGACATTCAAGTGGCTAACAGATATATGAGGAAATGTTCACCATCATTAGCCATCAGAGAAATGCAAATCAAAACTACAATGAGATACCACTTCACCCTAATAAGGCTAACATTAATCCAAAAAACACAAAATAATAAATGTTGGAGAGGTAGTGGAGAGACTGGAACACTTATACACTGCTGGTGGGAATGTAAAATGGTACAACCACTTTGTATATCAATTTGGCATTTCCTTAAAAAGCTAGAAATAGAACTACCATACGATATAGCAATCCTGCTCCTTGGAATATATCCTAGAGAAATAAGAGCCAACACACGAATGCATATATGCACACCCATGTTCATTGCAGCATTGTTTACAAAAGCAAAAAATGGAAACTACCCAGGTGCCTATCAACAGACAAAGGGATAAACAAATTATCATATATTCACACAATGGAATACTAAGCAACAACAAAGAACAATGATGAATCCGCAAAACATCTCACAGCACGGATGAATCTGGAAGGCATTATGCTGAGTAAAATTAGTCAGTCACAAAGGACAAATATTAAATGAGACTACTATTATAAGAACTCAAGGTAAACACAGAAGAAAACATTCTTTAATAGTTACGATGGTCAGGAGGGTGGTAGAGGGGAATTCACTAACTAGCTAGTAGACAAAAATTATCTTAGGTGAAGGGAAGGACAACACACAATACAGGGGAAACCAAAAGCTAAGAAATTTCCTGAACACTTCCAAACACTTCGAGGGACAGAGTAACAGAGGCAGTGGTCTGGGGACCATGGTTTCAGGGGACATCTAGATCAACTGGCATGACAAAATGTATTAAGAAAATGTTCTGCATCTCACTTTGGTGAGTGGTCTCTGGGGTCTTAAAAGCTTCTGAGCGGCCATCTAAGATGCATCAATTGGTCCCAACCCACTTGGAGCAAAGGAGAATGAAGAACAACAAAGACATAAGGAAAATATTAGCTCAAAAAACAAAGGGCCACATAAACCAGAGACTCCATCACCCTGAGACCAGAAGAACTAGATGGTGCCCGGGTACCTCCAATGACCACCCTGACAGGGAACATGACAGACAGTCCCTGACGTAGCAGGAGAAAAATAGGCTTTTCACATAAAAAGACCAGACTTAATGGTCTGACCGACTAATGGAATACCAGAAGACATGGCCCCTGGACTCATTTTTAACCCAGAAATAAAGTCATTCCCAAAGCCAACTCTTCAGGCAAAGATTAGACTAGGCTATAAAAGATAATACTCGTGAAGAATGTGCTTCTTATTTCAAGTAGATATACTAAACAGGCAGCTCCTGTCTGGAGGCAGGATGAGAAGGTAGAAAGAGATAGGAGCTGGTTGAACGGATACGGGAAACTCAGGGTGGAAAGGGTAGTGTGCTGTCCCCTTATAGGGATTGCAACTAGGGGCACATAACAATATGCATATAAATTTTTGTATGAGAAATTAATTTGAGCTGAAAACTTTCACCTAAAGTACAATCAAAAAAAAAAGAAAGAAAGTGACATTTCACTAAACAAAAAAAGTCAGGAGCTCCGTACATAGTCCACAGTCTTTGTCCTTCCTATACCACTTTCCCTGATCTGCCTTGGATTCCCAGCCTTCTTGGCTTCACCTACGATCTAGAACCCCTCTTCTCCAGCTTTGCCACTGGCTTTCTTTTAGAACTACCAATCCCAACATCATCCCTGAGTGCATTCACACACACACACACACACTTCCTTTATCTTGAGATCGGATGAATTCTATTCTCCAAACTTCTTAACTTATATTCTAAGTCTTCAGCACTTAAGGTCTGGTTTTCATCCAAATATAGCTGATTCCTGACTTATGTGATTATATGAAAGAAAGAAAAGTCTATATTCAGAGCTTTAACAGTAAAGTTTCAAGACATGTCAATTATTCTTTCTATTGGAATCTTGGCATTTTCTGCATTAACAAGACAAGACTTTCAAATGGAAACTAAGGAACTAATCATTTCAACTAGGGTTAATCCATACCACAATTTAAATGCCAGTGATGTTAGTTATTTCACTGCTGGCTACTTTCAGTAATATCCCTCATTTTGGTCTTTGCTAGAGGCAAACCACAAGAGATAACAGGTACTTTCTATGTTAGAACAAGGGTTGAAATTTATTTAGGAAGTTTCTACTGTGCTGAGCACTTGCCTTTAATGACACTAACTTTTTGCCCTTGACCTAATCTGTAAAAAATTCAAGGGAAACGAAATTAATTCACAAGTCTGGGGTGATACTGGCAATCTTCACATTGAAGGTTATATCTGAGAGGAAGAGAGTATTCAATTAATTCAGTGAAAAGATCATGATGCTAAGTAGACATGTAAGACTATGTGGGCAACTCCTGTCTGGAGGAGAGATGAGAAGGCAGAGGGGGAGAGGAGCTGGCTGAATGGACACGGGGGATACAGGGTGGAGAGGAGGAGTGTGCTGTCTCGTTAGTGGGAGAGCAGCTAGGAGTACATAGCAAGGTGTGTGTGACTTTTTGTATGAGAGACCGACTTGATCTATAAACATTCACTTAAAGCACAATAAATGAAAATGAATAAATAGAATTATATATTCTGGTGAAAAAAAGATCATGATGCCCTCTACAATTCACAGTGAAACCTGTGAGAGCCGGAATTCCATGGGGCTGCCTTGTTTTTCCGTGTCTCACAAGATTTCCACCTTTGACAGGTTGCAGTCTTACCACTTTCTTATTGCTCCTTTTAGTAGAAAATATTTGAGTTTTCCTTCTCTGGCAGGTTTCTACCTTACACAGGTTCTGGCTTTTGCAGGTTTTACTGCATAATAACACACTATTCTTAAAAATAATAAACTGTAAAACAAAATGTCTACTGAAATTAAAATAGCTCTTTTTTAGATATTTGTTTTTGTTAGTTGCCTCTGAGGCAATTCCAACTCACGGAGACCCCATGTGTGCACAGTAAAACTGCTCCATAAGGTTTCAAGATTCTGACCTTTCAGAAGCAGACCACCAGGCCTGTTTACCGAGGCGCCACTGGGTGGGTTTCACTTTCCCAAATAGTCTTCAATAATAATAAACCAAACATACTTTGGCTAGTAGTCAAGCATTTAACGGTGTACGTCACCCAGGGACTCCTTTTTAGATACCAAAAAACCCAAACCAAACCCACCACCACTGAGTCAATTCAGACTCATAGCAACCCTATAAGACAGAGTAGAACTGCCCCATAGGGTTTCCAAAGATGAAATCTTTACAGAAGCAGACTCACACATCTTTCTCTCTCGAAGCAACTGGTGGGTGTGAACCACTGACCTTTTGGTTAGCAGCCAAGCTCTTAACCACTGCGCCACCTAGGCTCCTCTTTTTAGATACTCTGACTGCAAATTGCTAGACCCATTGATGATGCTTAATCGATCTTTCTTTCTTCCAATTTCTGTCTCCCTCTTGTTGCGTGTCACTTTGCTAGTACCCTAAGCTTGTGTTTGGCCCACCTATTAAGTAATCCAGAACTGAGAGGATTAGGGGTATGATTAAGGAGCTGCAGGAAAGACACAACACAAAGCACTAGGAAAATAATAAATAATAATAAGGAGAAAGATGTCACAATGGAGAGTAGAAGGAAAAGGACCAGAAAATGGAGATATGTTTAGAAATTGCAACATATGAAACAACTGAAATTGGTTAGTGCATGTGTGCACAGATACACCAAAGTCCAAAATGTTACCAATGATTATAAGTAAATCCTTATTTGCTCCTGTATACTTTTGTCACTTTTCCAAAACGTCTTAACCAAACACGTTTATTGAACACCTATCATATACCAGATAGTGTTCTAAACACCTTCCATGGGTTAACTCATTTATTCTTCACGATAACCTTAAAGTTAGTTATGGTTGTCATGCCCTATATACGGGTAAGGAAATTGAGAAGAGGGTGCTAAGCAACTTACCCAAGGTCACACAAAGAGTCAATGTTAGACCAGGATTGCATCCCAGAACCTGAGCTCTTAAGTGTACTTTTCTTAGACAATCCCTTAATATGATCTACTTCCATAAACAGAAAAAAATTTTTACTGAAAAAGGATGAACTAGGAAACCAATAGGATACAAGAGACCAGTACAACAGGATTTCTCACACGGAAGTAAATGAGAGGATGGGCAAATTCAGAGTAATAGCAAACTGTACAAGAAGGAAGCCTGTAAGCTCCCTGAGGACAGACACAATGTGGTTAAATTATTTGTAAAATTCCAAGGTGCCAGAACATTCCGCAGGGTACATATCAGGCAGGCGGCACATATTTTTTAAATTCAGACTCATAGCACCCCTACAGGACAGAGTAGGTCTGCCCCATAGGGTTTCCGAAGCTGAAATCTTTAAAGAAGCAGGCTCCATATCAATGTGTGGAGTGAAATCTTTACAGTAGCAGACTGCCACTCCAGTGTGTGGAGTGAGGGGTAGCAACTTCTCCTCACTCATCTTTAGTCTCACATAGTTAAAGGCCATCTATTTTTAAATGTTCCATGAAAAAGTGTTATCAAATAATCACAGGATAGAAATATAAATTAAACAAATAGGAAATATGGAAAATACAATTTTAAAAGAAGAATTTATTTTATAACCATTAGCTTTAAAAATTAAAGAGAAGTTCAGTTCTTCTGAAAGCGTATAGTGCTCAAATCTCTAGCAGTAAAAAATAAAACACAAAAGTCCCTTAAAAGCCTGCAAGACTGACTTCCATTTCAAAACCATTTCATGTGTTTACCTCTCCTCCAACAATTTCCCTGAAGTGAGAGAAGTAATAATGTTCATAGCTAATGTAGAAAACAAACTGTAGTGCAATTCTGGAAGATAGAAAGCAGAAGAGATTGGAATAAAGCAGAAACCAGAGTAGAGAAGTTTGCACCCCAGCATTGGTACAGGAGGGGCAGTACGTAAGTGAAAAATGGTTTTCCCACTCAGCCAGGAGAATTGTAACTTAGAGACTTCAGGATCCATGGACAAGCCAGACTCTGTAGTACGGAGTAAATACCTAAAGTAACTTTCAAAAAAAAACCAAACCCATTGCTGTCGAGTCAATTCCGACTCACAGCTACTTCACAGAACAGACTAGAACTGCCCCATAGGGTTTCCAAGGATGTAATCTTTATGGAAGCAGATTGCCACACCCTTCTCCCTCGGAGCAGCTGGGGGGTTCAAACCACCAACCTTTCAGTTAGCAGCCTAGCGCTTAATCAGTGCACCACCAGGGCTCCTTTGATGTAACTTCAAGCTACCACAAATGGTAACAGAGGAAAGACATTCTGCTCAAAACAGCAGCAAAATCCTCTAACGTGTTCAACACCCACCTTGTCCCCTTGACTCTCACTTCTTCAGTGTACCCTCAGTGGATGTGGCCAGTCCTTTCATTTAAGAGAGGGGACTCCCCTGGGAACTGTGAGTTCCCCTCTGCTAATAAACCCCTGCCAGCTTTGAAAAGTGATCAATCTAACTAACTCTTCATTTTTAATATGAGAACTAAGAATCACCATACATTTAAAGAAACCTTACATGAACGAAAGAAGCTCCAAGATGAAAAAAGCAGCTGATTCATAAGGAAAAATAATTAAGGCTAAATACAGAAAATAATGTTAAAAAAAGGTGGGGGGCATTGCATCTACAAGGCAAATGCAAGCTGCTATGCAGAGGAAACAATCAGAAAACTGATACATAAATTTTATTGTAAAAATAAGTTTCTATATGAGGGCTGAATAGATCATGAAGAAATGAGTTATTGATCTGGAAGACCAAACCAAGGAATTTTCCCAATTTTTAAAGAGAAAGAAGAGAGAGAGAGAGAGAAAAGAAATTATGAGATAAAGTTAAAAGGTGTAGAGAATACTTTCAGGGATATGATGTTGAACTAATAAGAGTTTCAGAATAAAGCAATGAAAAGGATGAAAATGAAGAAATAATAGATGAAAATGTCCTCCAGTTGAAGACAAACTTGAATCTACAGAATGAAAAGGCCTAGAAAAGATAAAAAAGGTTGTAAAAAGAAATACAACTCTCCATATTTGGTGAAATTCCTGTGTTAAAGGTCAAATAGAAAATGTGACGAATACCTGGGGGGAACGAAACAGATGCGTCACTGAATGCTGCAAGATAAGGCAGAGGGACTTGAGCCTAGAATTCCACACCCGGCAATAAGTCAGCTAAGTGTGATGGCAAAATAAAGACATGTTGGAACATGCAAGGGTTCAAAAACTATTCTACTCACCCCTTTTGAAAGAATTATTCTTTGATTCAAAATTAAAAAAGGCACACACGGAGAAGAAAAGTGATATAGCAGACTTTATCAAATAAACCAGAAAAAGGTTATATTTTAACTAAACGCTGATTATAGATTGTGAATTTTTGCCACTCTTAAGATTCTTAAAGATAATACTAAACGAGAATGAAATGCCTGAGAGGTGAGGGGAGAGTGGTTGTTTAAAAAGTATGCCAAAGATTTTGCTCTGTATGAAGGGAAAGCACCTTCATAGGTAATGATAAATGTCTGATATTGATAGAAAATGTAAGTTGAAATATGCTTATTAAAAATTCAGTGGTACAAAACGACTAGGACAGAGATAACATGTAGGAAATCTTGAGCAGAAATTCCCACGGTATTATGGGTTACAGACCCTCTCCTAATAGTCTCGCAGATACTTTCAGTGGTTCTGTGAGCTCAAAACTATTTTCATAATAATAAATATCAAAACCAAACCCGTTGCCTTTGAGCTGATTCCGACTCATAGCAACACTACGGGACAGAGTAGAACTTCGCCATAGGGTTTCCAAGACTGTAATCTTTATGAAAACAGACTGCCACATTTTTCTCCCCAGGAGCAGCTGGTAGGTTCGAACTGCTGACCTTTCAATCAGCATCCAAGTGCTTAACCACTGCACCACTGAGGCTCCTTTTCATAATAATACTAAGACATTGTTTGCCTTATTCACCATGTTGACATTTGCACTAGTGGTGCAAAAGCAATGGTGGGTAAAACTTCTGGTTTCTTACATAAATGGAAACACTGGCGTAGTCTACATCAAGGACCAATGCACTGTCATTATGTCATTGTATTCTTATCCCCACACACTCATGGTAAAAACAAAATGCTAGTATTACATAAGAATGTCTTTCATGAAGCTGTAAAAAAATTAATTTCATTAAGTCTCAAAAAGATATTCATCTTTTTAATCTTCTGATGCATACTGAAGTACAACGATGGCCTTAAGGAAAAGTCCTCGTGCAACTGTTTGAGTTAAAGCAGAACCAGGTGCTTTGTTCATGGAGCTCCATTTTTGTATGAAAGAATACTGACCAGCAAACTATGGTTTCAGACTTGGGTGTTGGCAGACATTTTCTCAAAAATAAACCAAGTGTAAGCCTATCACTTCAGGGGAACGACAGTATTTTTTGCCAATGATAAAATTAAACATTTCAAGCAAAAATTCAAATTTTTGACAACTCGAATCCACCGCCATTGATGGACAACTTCCTAACACTTAGATCTTCTGATGAGACGGACAGAGAGGTAAATGAGTGTGATTTAGGGGTTTCCTCTGTGTGTATCCAGAATTCTTGAATTCCCTTCCTCTGCTCCACACTCAGCCTGCTCACAGAAACCTTGTGCAATTCTCCACCTCAAAGCACCTTTCTCGCTTCACCTGGATGGAAAAGCTCCCCTTGATTCCTTTTATGAATAAATTTCTACTTCTTTGTGAAACCTCCCAATCTGAGCCTATTACCAAAAAGCTTACTCAAAAGAGAAATGAAAGTCAAAAAGCAACTCACATTTCATGCAATTTAAATTCCAAAACTACTGAGACCTACATATAATCTATATATTTATGTATTTGTAAGGATTGTCAATGGCCCGAGGTAGTTTGTTTTGATGTTGATGAGTAATCTTGTTGCATGTAAGCACTGAAAGAAATCTTCATGATCATCAGCCTGCACACTCCTTTTGTTTCACAAATGGGGAAACTGAGGTCCAGAGATATCACACCATTTCCCAAGGATTACACAGTATCTTTGTTAGTATTGAAATGGTTAGGGGCTAGGTTGCTGGAAGACACGTGTACTGTTGGCTAATTTGTGATGCTCTGGGGACAGATAAGCACTCTTCCATTTAAGGATAAAATGAAAGTTAAATGCATCCGAGTCACTGCTGAGGAAGGCAGTGAGTTTCTGTTCATGGTGACGGGAAACTGGGTAACAATTATGGATGATGGTTGTACAACATGATTATGTATTTGATATCACTAAATCGTATACCTGAAAAGTGTTGAATTGGCAAATGTGTTTATATATATATATATATATTTTACAACAATTTTAAAAAGAAACTGTTAAAAAAAAAAAAAAAAAGCCCTCCCTCCACCCATACTCCCTGCCCTTAATTCCCCTCTGGGTTCATTGAGCAAAGCTTCACTGAGCTCCTGCTGTGTGGCAGGCAGTGATCTGGGGCAGGTGATACAGAGCGGATCAAGCAAGAGAAGCCTCTGCTATTAGGGAGTTTACATTCTAGTAAGAATTTTCACTTTCTCATTTATTCTTTTGTTCAAGTAATCATATCACCGGAGCTTCCTCTCGAAGATAACAAAAATCTCATCCCAATCTTCAAACTTTGAGGACTTTTTTTCATAGAAGGCTCTGATATCAGCCCAGGTTATCATTAAGTGCTTGGCTGCTAACCAACAGGTTGGTGGTTTGAATCTACCCAGACGCTCTATGAGAGAAAGACCTGGCAATCTGCTTCCATAAACATTGCAGCCAAGAAAATCTTATGGGGCAGTTCTACTCTGTTACATGGGGTCGCTATGAGTCAGAATCAACTCAATGGCACCCAACAACAACAGAATGATATAATAGAAAATTTTATCACGTAAGGTATGTTTTTTCATATACTTGCATCATTGCTATACATAAACCTTGAAAATTAATTAAGATAGCATTCTTTCAACAGATCTTAACTGAGCATCTACTATGTGGTGCTATTGCTCTGAGAACTGGGATACAGTGATGAAAAAGGAAGACAGAACCTCTTTCACACAGAAATGCATAATGGCAGATTGAGGCAAGTGTTATGAAGGAAAAGCACAGGGCGCTGTGAGAGAATGTGTCACAGGCAATATTGCAGCACCTATGAGCACGTCACAGAGCTCCAGCTACAGAGAACATCATCGGCCGAGAGCCCCAGCGCTGAATCTACCACATCTGTGTGGAGGCCATGCTTCCCCCATGGGATCCTCCCAGCCAGTAATTGTTAGAGGCAGGAATACTAAGACAGGCCCATTCTTGGAGATGGGACTCCACCGATGGCTGTATTTGGCTTAAAGACCCCCTGATGGCCTGGCCAGGCCATCTTCGGACTGCACACAGTTTTGGATACTTCAGCTCTGCTAAAACCTGCTCAGCATCACAGCAACAGGCAAGCTTCCACCGTCTGCACATGAGGTGCCTTGGCCAAGAATTGACCCTGAGTTTCCCACATGGAAGGAGAGAGCCCTACCCCAGAACCACCACTGCCCCTAAATTAACTTTACTATATAATTAAAAAAAAAAAATTTTTTTTTTTTTTTTTTTTTTTAATAACGTTGACCTAACACAAAAATGCTGGGGGGAAAAAAAAAAAAAAACACTTAAATTTTGGCTTGGATATTAGAATCTAGGTGGGCTTCTTTGGGACCTATCAGAAAAATAAGAACTAATTCCTTGTATTTCTTCATCTGGACAATAATCAGAAGACCTCAAGTTTATTCTTCTGGCCTTAGATCTGTCCTTGAAGTTAAAAATATTTTAACTAAAAATTGGTTCTCAACAGTGAAAAGAAGAAAAAAAGCTTTTAGTTTTATATGTATATTTTACATGAATGTATGTGTATGTGTACATATACACATATCTTTATATATACATACATGTGTGTACTACATACCTAGGGTTGGAAGGAGATATGTGTGATATGGATATGATATAGATATAGGTATAGCAGTACGGAAAGAAAGAGGCAAAAGAAAAGGAAAATGGAAGAAGGCACATAAAATCCCCACTGTGCATAACATGATATGGAGTCCCTGGGTGGTGCAAATGGTTAACTACTCGGCTGCTAGCCAAAAGGCTACCCAGAGGCACTTGGGAACAAAGTGATCTACTTTTGAAAAATTAGCCATTGAAAACCCTGTGGAGAACAGTTCTACTCTTACACACATAGGGTCACCATGAGTTGGAGTTAACTGGACGGTACCTGGTTATGCATCTATATAAATTACAGTATGCACGTATGTAAAGGAGGCCTGGTGGTGAAGTCGTTCAGCATTTGGCTGCTGATCAAAAGGTTGGCAGTTTGAATCCACCAGCTGCTTCTTGGAAATCCTATGGGGCAGCTCTACTCTGTCCTATAGGGTCACTAAGAGTCAGAATCGACAAGACAGCAATGGATTTTTTTTTTTTTGGGGTCCATGTATGTAAAATTATGCATATGTAAAGAAATTTTACAAGAAGGAAGAAAAGAAGGAGAATAACAGAACTTCTATTCTAATAAATGATGTTGGGACAATTAATTGAGCAATTTTTATTTTATTTATTTGGTTATTTAAATTAGCCTTTTACCTGAGACCCATTACAATAAATTCCAGACAGTGTTTAGTTAAATTTAGTATTCAACTTGTCAAACAAAACGAAACAGAAGACTATGTAGATGAATCTTTAATCTGATCTTGGATTTGGGAAAACAAGCATAAAAACAATGGAGAATCTATGAAGAAAAAATGATAATTTTGATCACTTAAACATTAAAAGCTTGTAGAGACTTAGAGCGAAAGACATCGGGACGAAGCAGCATCAAAAAATCTTTCTCCCATAAGGTCTAACAAAAATGGACAAAAATAGCTAAATCCATATATTTTTAAGTAAAAAAGTTTATCACCAGCAACTTCACGAGGAAAGTGCATACACAACCTCACGTCCTACACTCCAAGAGATGAGGCTAAAGGGAAGAACAGGAGATCCTGGTGCCAGTATGCCTCAGGCAGAGCAGCACAGAGGACAGAAGTTATATCGTATGGAGAGCACTCACTAATCTCCCCCCAGTTAGGAGAGAAACCCCAAAATGGGTGAATGAGAGCTTGTGAAAAGCCTTCCAGATAAGTTACTTACTGCCTCCACTATAAGAACGCGGCAGAGGTGAGAAGAACCTGGGGTCTGTCTAGTCTGGGAGAAGAGAGGAAGCGAAAGGCAGAATGACACTAACCGTGCAGAGATAACTGTCACTGGCTAAGAGTGAGTCATTCTTGTTGAGAGGACGCTGATTAGTAGGTGCCAACCAGTTGCCATGGAGTCAGTTCTGACTCATGGCGACCCCATGTATGTCAGAGTAGAACTGTGCCATAGGGTTTTCAATGGCTGATTTTCCAGAAGTAGATTTCCAGGCCTTTCTTCTGAGGCAACTCTGGGTAGACCCCAATCTCCAACGTTCGGTTAGCAGCCAAGCACATTAACCGTTTGCACCACCCAGCAGTTTCTATGAGTAGGTAAAAGGATACTGTGCTGTATCAGTGACTAGTCGGGAGGAGCTGGCAGGAATAGCTAGTAATTACAGGGTCCTGTAGAGTGGTTATGTTCTCGGGACCAAAAGCACAAGGCGAGCCAAGAAGTCAGGTGAAGTTCCACAGTGATGAGATTCTAGGTGGGCACCGCTCCTGGGTGCCCTGGCAGTGGGTCCCCTTCCTCATATGAATGAATTTATAATGAGAAGAGTCACATGCAGGCATAATAAGTAATAATTAGGAGCAAGGGGATATGTGATATGGGTATCTGTACGTTGAGGGAAGATAACGGAAGAGTTTAGGAGCTGTATGCTATGCTGTGAACAAAGCATGAGATCACAGGGGTGGATGTGGGTTATGAATAAAATGGCCTGAGTGGAGCCCAAAAGCTCGAAAACTTCTAGGACACTGCAGACATGCTGACTCTCCTGCTGGCCGTGTGACACCGTCAGCGTAAACAAGGTGTCAGCAAAGCCAAGCTTCCTCTCCTGTTCTACCTGCTGTCATTGCCGCATGAAAATGTGGAGTTCTCTTTCCCAGCCTCACTCACATCAAGCAAATGCTGGCCAAACTTGCGCTAAGTCTGTTAGAAAGACAGGTGGGGTTACAAGAATCGCAAAGCTTTCCAGGAATTGTAGCTGCCTAATTACAGTGCCTGTGATGCTTGTACCAGACAACTTCACATGTACTTCGAAGTCTGAAGAAATGACAATGCTAATGTCGTCTTTTTTTATATTACTTGACCCTTTATTATAACCTTATCTTGGCTGCCTTGTCTTTGAGGAAAGTGAACATTTTAAAATTACAGACTCCTCAACAACTGTTAGAATATTGCCCAGTTTACCGGGTGTCCTAGAGAGCTGAATCAGGTACAATAAGCAGCCCGATTTTGTTAAAAGAGGCCACTAGGCTTTTGAGACTTGGTTGGGGTTATTGTGACACCTGCCTGGACATGTTCCCTGCCCTCTCTGTTTTCCTGGAGGATTTGGTCCATCCAGAGGGGATAGATAGGCTGAGTAGAAGAAGGGGCCAGCACTAAGTAATCCCCTGCAGTGTATAAGAACTTAGCAGAACAGAAGCCAAAAGGGTAGATACATGTGATAAGATGCTGTAAAGGAGGGAAAATCTGGGGAGGGGCACAGAGAAGAACATTGAGCACTCCAAATGAAGTTTTCATGCCAGCTTTGCGCTGTGAACTATTAATGATGGGTCCAAAACCCCAAGGTACCTTTTTATTTAACCCCTAATGACTAAGAGGAATGAGACTACAAACAGGAGGTAAGAACAACCAAGACAACTGTCTCCAACAGGAGCAGAGGCTCCAGGACTCCATCATCAAGGAGGGGACTGACCTGAAACCCAAAGGCATCCATCCCCCCACAGACAGAGGTTGTATTCCTGTGGATGGGAAGTGAACGCAGTACCGAACGTTTAACCCAAGTCAAGCACAGGCTACACAAGGCCAAGCTGAGGTATTCCCAGCACCACCATGTCTTCAAAAGTCCAATCTTCAAGCTGACCTTGAAAAGTCATGCAAACAGGTCTCAGGGCATGGAAAGACAATTCAGACATAATTTATTCATACTATGTCATAACAAAAGAAGGTTTGCATAAAGTATATCAATCATGAGCAATATGAAAACAAACAGCAGGCAATAGGGCAAAAAATATTAGAGGAAAGCAAACAAATAATGAAACAGAGCATGCATAAGAAAGTTGAATAACTCCACCCAAAAGAATGAAATTCACAGAAATTGCTTTACACTATAAAAGGTAATAAGAACATGCATTAAATAAAACAAAAGTGTAAGGTTGGTAACACAAGAGAATTAAGTATAAAAGGAAATTGCAGAACTAAGAGGGGACCAAAACAACAGCATTAGTAGAGCAAATAAATAAATTGGAAGCTGCAACATAATATCAACAGAACTGAAAAATGGAATTAAAGAGGAAAGAAAGGCAGTGAATGCAAAAGATAAATTAGAGTCACTAGATAGTAGCTGGCACTGGGTTTTTTTGGGTAGATATTAGCTGTCAAAGACAGATAAAGAGGAGCAAATACAGGAATGATCAATGTCCCAGAAATAGAAAACCAAACAATGAAAAGAGAAAAAGCATTCAAAGTTATAATACTGAGAGACTTCTGGTTAAAATGGCAGGTTGAAGGCATTATCTGAAACTCATTAAAATGATATTTAAAGAGGTCAAAGGATTAGAAGGGGAGACGAAAGTGTAGCGTATATATCAATCAATTTGGAAGAGATGTAAATTTAGAGAAAGAGCGGGAACTGATAAACGCATGTGGAGGGATATATAAGAAGGAAGTCCACTGGAAGCACAGAGCCATGAAAAGGCTCAGGAACTGGAGGCATTAGGAATCCTGGAACACAGGAGCATGGGAGTGGCTGACAACAGGAAGACTGGCTACCCCGGAAACCCTGGTGGCGTAGTGGTTAAGTGCTACGGCTGTTAACCCAGAGGTTGGCAGTTCAAATCCACCAGGCGCTCCTTGGAAACTCTATGGGGCAGTTCTACTCTGTCCTATACGGTCACTATGAGTCGGATTTGACTCGATGGCAGCGGGTTCGGTTTGGTTAAATAACCTCTCTCTCAGATCTCTTTTCCCAACCCTCCCACATCCCAGCACGGATAGAAGGTTAATTCTCTGGTAATATTCAACCAAAAGGCCCTGGATTTGGGAGTATGAGACACAGTAGAGTAGGAAGGTAAATTCTTAGGCTGAAAACTGAGAGACTACATAAAAGACAACATAATAAACTATGAGACTCCCCTAGCCCCATCAGTTTCCAAAATACCATTTCATACTTACAACCACAGGGCCCTTCTCTGGAAACTGCCAGAGGAAAAAAAAAAAAGAAAAGGCCCACAAATACTGACATTGGAAAAGAAATAAGCTAAAGAAAAGGCACATTGCCTGATTAGCATCTAGAGAAAAAAAGACAGAAAGCTTCTAATCAGCAATTGAATTGCTCACCTCTTACAGGTGTACAGATAGTTAACGCACTCAGCTACCAACCAAAAGGTTGGAGGTTTGAGCACACTAAGAAGTGCATTGGAAGAAAGGTCTGGAGATTTACTTCCAAAAAATCACCCACTGAAACCCTATGGAGCACAGTTCTACTCTCACACACGTGGCATCACCATGAGTTAGAATCGACTCAACAGCAACTGGCAGGGTATGCATGTAAACGAAGACACAAGAATCACAAATTATTTGAGGCAAACCTCTCATATGAAAGAGAGATCAAAACAGAAGCAAATCAAAACAGAAACACAAATAAAAAACTTTATGTAGTAGAGACAGTGAAGAGAACAGAATAAAAAAAATTGTATCCTCAGAAAGATAAGTCATTGTATCTATGTAGTAAAAGGAGGAGCCTGTTAAAAAAATAAAAAGAACTAGAACTCTTATAAATTAAAAAATATGACAACTGAAAGGACAAAAATCCTATGGAAGAGTTAGATGATAAAGGCAACCTGGGGGGACAGCTCCAGAAAATAGAGTAAGAGACAGAGAGATGGACAACAGAAGGGGAAAATGAGCAAATTAGAAAACCAATCCAAGAAAGTCAGTATGAGAATAATGAGTTTGGTAATGAGAGGAGAGGGAACTGAACGGGAAGTCGTTATCAAAGAAATGATATCAGAAAATTCCCCAGAACAGAAAGAACTGAATGTGCAGATTGAAAAAGTCCATGCAGCACCTAGTAGCAAGAGTGGGAAAAAACCAAGGCGTACTATCATGAAGTTTTAGAAAACCAAGGATAAGTTTACAGAGAGAAAAACAGTCACATACAAAGAATCAGCAATCTAAAAACCAATGGAACAATGCCTTCAAAATGCTGAGGGAAAGTCATTTTTAACTTAGAATTCCATATTTAACCCAACTACCAATCAAGTATAAACCAAAACCAAACCCACTGCCATCGAGCCTATTCTGACTCACAGCGACCCCACAAGGTTTCCAAGGCTGTAAATCTCTATGGAAGTAGCCTGCCACATCTTTCTTCCTTGGAGCCACTGGTGGTTTCAAATGGTCAACCTTTTGGTTAGCCGTCAAGTGCTTTAACCACTGTGCAACCAGGGCTCCTATCAATCAAGTACAGACAGAATAAATACATTTTAAATATGTGAGATCTCAGAAACTTTTACCTCCCGTTTTACCCTTTCATGGGAAGCTACTCGAACTAAAACAAAGCTACTGGAAGGAAGGATGAAAGGTTAATTGCCTGTCTGAGAATTAGGTTAATTATCTGAGAAATAGTTTAGAAAACAAGGCTACTGGAAGCTAAAGCAAGGGCATAAATCAACGATATTTATGGGCGAGGGGTGGATTTGGGACGTGGTAGTCAAATCTTGATCTTCATGGCAGGAAGTGAATAGATAATACCTACAATGGATAGATCAAAAAATAGCAATACTTACTATTGAGATATATGGAGTTGAATAAGAGGAAAAAGGAGGCCAAAAATTCAAGCCTAGTTGCCTTTGGAGATCAGAGCCCAGGGAGAAGAGAGAGTCTCAGGGAAGTGCTATTTTCTATAACCGTTTTAGTATTGTTTTTACATTTTAAACTAAACACATTTCTTTGATGAAAACAAAAGGTATATTTTAAGAAACTATTGTGCCGGTTAAATAAAATTTTATCTGCAGCCCAGAAGCAGCCTATGGCTTGCCAGTTTTCAACCACTAACCTAGCAGGTGGAGCCCTGGTGGCAAAGTGATCAAGAGCTCAGGCTGCTAACCGAAAGGTCGGCAGTTCAAATCCACCAATGGCTCCTAGGAAAGTCTATGGCCCAGTTCTACTTTGTCCTATAGTGATGCTATGAGTCGGAATCGACTCAACGGCACACAACAACAAAACTAGCAGGTTTCTTGCAAAGGAAAGTAGGCAAATGGACACAGGAACCCCCTGAGAAGTAGATCAAGACCCCAACCTGTTCCTTTTGACAGGCAGTGCGACATGAAGGTTAAAGTCATAGATGGTGGGATCAGACTACGAAGTTCCAATCCCAGCTCTGCCGCCTGTTAGCTCTGTGGCCTTGGGCAAGTTACTTAACCTATCTTTGTCCCCGTTTTCTCATTGACTCTCAGAGTTTGATGTAGAAATAAATGAGTTCATAAATGTGAAACACTTCAAATAGTACCCTGGACACGCCCAGCGTAGCCCAGTTGCTGTGCAATCGGTTCTGACTCTGGTAGGGTGACCCCATGTGTGTCAGAGCAGAACTATGCTCCACAGGGTTTTCAAAGGCTGATTTTTCGAAAGTAGATCACCAGGTCCTTCTTCTGACATAACAGGCACTGTATCTATAATGGGTATTATCATTCACATTATTTCAAGGTTCGATATTCCTAAACCATTTCTGGTAGACTGAAGTGGTTTCAACAGCAGTTACCCGGCAAAGGCACCAGGAGTTTTAGTGAGAAACTCACCTGAAGGAGAGAGGAAGCCCAGGCCGATGCAGTGGCAGCAGTACCCAGGTTTTCCTGGGAAGGGCTTGCTCTGGGTACCACACCTGGTTGATGCTAGGATCCTCTCCTGGATCCAGCCCCTAGCATCTGGACATGCGTCAGGGAAAACGGTTGTATGAGAGAACTCTTAAATTGCCCTGCCTTGTAACCTGAAAAATTAGTGACCAAACAAACAGCAGTCTTGGTTTGCAACTGTGACTCCAAAAGGTAACAAAAGTGGAAATGGCAGAAGAGACTCCCATTTTACAGTATTTTTTTTTTTTTCCTTGACTCTTGTAACCATGACTAAACCCTTGACCTAAATCAGCCTTGAGATTCATGAACTTATCAATGAAAAGGCAGAACCTGGGAGAGAAAGAGGGGAGAAAAGCATTCCCAGGATGGTGGAAGAGGGTAGGGGAAAGGCAAAGGATGCTGAATTGCTTAATTTGAACATTAAAAGGAATGTTTTTATTTGTAAAGGAAGCTGATGAAGTGGGACAAGGGATTGTATATCCCAAGCCCATATGTAATACCCACTTGTGTGCATGTGAGGGTGCGGCTGGGTGTAAAAATGGTAGCAGGAGAGGTAAAATCTGATGAAGAATCAGAAGACATAACCACTGATACAAAAGAGGATATGAAATTGAGAATTTCCTGGAATATATAAATGCTAAAACTGGCCTCACATAGAAAGCTTGAATAGACGATGGAAGCATAGAAGAAATTGAAAGATTAGTCAAGGGCCTGCACTAGGCTCAGGCAGCCTTCAAGGAATAGATAATTCCAACATTGTTTGTATCACTGCAGAGCATAATAAAACATGGGAAGTCTCACAACTCATTCTAATAAGCTAGCATAACATGGGTATCAGAACTCAGCAAAGATAGCTCACACCCATGTGCACACACAGAAAACAAGAGATCTGTTTCAGGTACAGTAATAGCAACAATAATGATGGTGGTGGTAGTGTGCCGTCAAGTTGATTCTAACTCACAGCAACCGTATAGGACGAAGCAGAAATGCCCCATAGGGCAGTTTCCTAGGCTGAAATCTTTAAGGAGCAGATTGCCAGGTCTTTTCTCCCAGGGAGCAGCTGGTGGGTTCAAACTGCCGACCTTTCGATTACCTGCCTAGCATTTAACCATTGCACTACCACACCAAAAAAAAAAAAAAACCATTGCCATCGAGTCCATTCCAACTCATAGCAACCTTACAGGACAGAGTAGAACTGCCCCATAGGGCTCCAAGGAGCGGTTGGTGGATTCAAACTGTGGACCTTTTGATTAGCAGTCGGCTCTTAATCACTGTACCACCAGAGCTCCATTGCACCACCAGGGCTCCTTAATAATAATGATAACTGCAGCTAACATTTATTGAGAGTTTCCCATGTACCACGGACTGTTGTAAATGTTATCTCATCCCAAATGCTGAGAGGCACGGTCTATTACTGAATTTCCTTCTTTATAGAAGAGAAACTGAGGCACAGAGGGATTTAACTAATTTACTCAAGGTCAGATTGCCAGTAAGGGTGGGACTGGGATGAATATGGATATAAAACCCCTCAAAAAAAAATTGGTATACTGAATTCAGCAGTATACTAAAAAAAATAACATATCATGACCACATAGGGCTTATCCCAGGAATGAAAGATTGCTCTAAAATATGAAAATTTATGGATATTACTACATGAAGACAATAACAAAAGAAAAAATACAATATAATCATCATTATTGATGGCCAAAAATCATCTTACATTCTTCAACACCTGTTCCAATATTAATTTTTAAAAAAGGAAGGAAGAAAGGGAAGAAGGAAGGAAAGAGACTTGATAAGGCTACCTACTGGGAACATACAGCAACAGCATGCTTAACAGCAAGACATTAAAAGCATTTTCTTCAAAGTCTGTCCTCTGCCATCCCACCATTCAACATCCTTGAGATTCTGACCAATGTAATACAAGAGAAAAATTTAAGAAATCTAAATACTGGAAAGAAGGAGAAAAAATTATCATCATTTGTAAACAATGAAATTATTTAATAGACAATTTGAAAGTAAAGGATAAATAGAAGGGAAGCCAGACAGACAGATAGGGATTAGAAGAGAGGAGCTGACTTGGATAGTTGGATTATATTAATAACATGAAACCAAGAGCTTTTCCAAAGACAAGCATCGTGCTTAATGGAGAACCCTAAGGGTGTCCACTATCACCCCTATTAGTCAGCATTAGTTAACAGTGTTGTATAGTGATAGGTTGATACAATTACAGGTGAGAAGGAAATAAAAGGTATAAAAATTGGAAGAGGTGAATAAACATCATTTGCACATGATATGGTAGCATGTCTGGAAAACACAAGAGAAGCAACTGAACAACTATTACAAACAACAAATTCATAAAGTAAGGCAGCTGGTTGCAAAATAACATTTACACTCCTTGGAAACCCTGTGGGGCAGGGCAGTTCTACTCTGTCCTATAGGGTTGCTATGAGTCAGAATTGACTCAACAGCAAGGGTTTTTTTTTTTTTTTTGAGGGGGGGGGTTATATAAAAACAACCAGCTAAAACATATAAAGGAAGGAAATACCACATTTAAAATAGTACCAACAAAACAAGATAGCTGTAAATAAACTTAACAATGACAGTGCAAGATCATATGAATAAAACTTTAAAATGATACTGAGGATAATCAAAAAAGATTTAAATGAATGAAGAAAACACACTCTGCCCTTGAATAGGAAGACAAAGCTTTATTAGGATGTTGACTCTATCCCAATTTTATCCATAAAATATGATATATTCTCCTTTCCCTCCTATTTCCCCCCCCCTAAAAAAAAATCAGGACCTCTTGAGAATAACAGTAGGTGATAGAAAAATTTATGTGGAAAAAAAATAAGTATCCAAAAATCACCAGGAAGATTCTTTAAAAGAAGAATAATGAGATGAGATAGCGCTTCCAGATTCCAAAATACTTTAGAAACTTAGATAAGTAAATAAGACAGTTGTTTATGAGGCATAAATAGATCAAAAGAATGGAATAAAAAGTTAAGAAATAATACCAAATTCACATAGGAATTTAATGTATTACAGAGGTTGATTTCAAATTACTGGGGGGAATACGTATGTATTACTCAAAAAATGGTATTGATACAATATTTTTCATATTAGCAAAAATTTTAAAGACCAGTGCTATGATGATATGCAGAAATGGGCATATTCAAACATAAACGATTATATTAAGATTGTAGTAAGATAGAATTTTTGGAAAACTATCAAAGGTTTAAATATGCGTACCCTTTGCCCCAGAAGTTTCACTTTTATAAATCTTATTCTATAGTCACTCATATGTCCAAAGATACACACACACACGTGTGTGTATACCTATACACAACGATGTTACCTGCCTCATTGCTAATAGATGTGTAAATTGTAAACAACTCAAATGTCATCAAAATTAATTTATAGTATATTCATACCATGGGGTATTGTGCAATCATCAAAAAACTGAGGTGGTTCAATATCGTTAACATAAACCATTGTTAACATAGAACAATTAAAATTATAGAATGTTGCTGTTTGTTGCCATCAATTTTATTTTTGACTTAGAGGAGCCCGTGTGACAGAGTAAAACTCCCCCATAGGGTTTTCTAGGCTATAGTCTTTATGTTGTGGAATGACATCAAGGACATCACACATGAAGAAAGCAAGAGGTCATTAAAAAGACAGGAAAGAAAGAAAAGATAAAAACAGATCTCAGAAGAGACCCTAAAAATTGCTCTTGAACATAGAGTAACTAAAGCGAAAGTAAGAAATAATGAAGTAAAAGAGCTGAATGGAAGATTTCAAAGGGCAGCTTGAGAAGACAAAGTGAAGTATTATAATGAAATGTGCAAAGACCTGGAGATGGAAAACCAAAAGGGAAGAATACTCTCGGCATTTCTCAAGGTGAAAGAACTGAAGAAAAAATTCAAGCCTCAAGTTGCAATATTGAAGGATTCTACTGGGAAAGTATTAAATGATGCAGGAAGCATCAAAAGAAGATGGAAATAATACACAGAGTCACTGTACCAAAAAGAACTGGTTGGAGTTCAACCATTTCACTTTGTGGTTTAAAGTCAAGAAAGACGTGCGTCAGAGTTGTATCCTTTCATCATACTTACTCAATATGTATGCTGAGCAAATAATCAGAGAAGCTGGTCTGTATGAAGAACAGAGCATCAGAATCGGAGGAAGACTCATTAACAACCTACGATATGCAGATGATACAACCTGGCTTGGTGAAAGGGAAGAGGACTTGAAGCACTTACTGATGAAGATCAAAAACCACAGCCTTCAGTATGAATTACACCTCAACATCGAGAAAACAAAAAACCTCACAACTGGACCAACAAGCAACATCATGATAAACAGAGAAAAGACTGAAGTTGTAATGGATTCATTTTACTTGGATTCACAATCAACGCCCATGGAAGTAACAGTCAAGAAATCAAATGACGTGTTGCATTAGGCAAATCTGCAGCAAAAGATCTCTGTAAAGTATTAAAAAGCCAAGATGTCACGTGAAGGACTCAGGTGCACCTGACCCAAGCCACGATGTTTTCAATTGCCTCGTATGCCTGTGAAAGCTGGACAATGAATAAGGAAGACCAAAGAAGAATTGATGCCTTTGAATTATGGCGTTGGCGGAGAATATTGAATATACCACAGACTGTCAGAAGAACGAACAAATTTATTTTGGAAGAAGTACAGCCAGAATGCTCCTTAGAAGCAAGGATGGTAAGACTTTGCCTCACATACTTTGGACATGTTATCAGGAGGGACCAGTCCCTGGAGAAAAAAAAAAAAAAAAAATTTTTTTTTTTTTTTTAGGTACTGGTAAAGTGCAGGGTCATTGAAAAAGAGAAAGACCCTCAAGGCAGCAATGGGCTGAAGCATACAACGATCATGATGATGGCACAGGACCAGGCAGTGTTTCCTTCTGTTGTACACAGGGCTGCTATGAGTTGGAACCAACTCAACAGCACCTAACAACAACAACAACAACAATCTTTATGCAAACAGAGTGCCAGGTATTTCTCCTGTGGAGCCACCGGGTGGGTTTGAACCTTCAACCTTTTGGTTAGCATCTAGGTGCCTAAATAATATGTATAAAATCATTTATTCACGTAAAAAAAAAATGAGGGAAAAACCCTCAAATACATGTACATTCATATGTGATGTAATGCCTAGAAAAACATCTGGAAGGATACCCACCAAACTGTTGAAGGTGGTCCCCATAAAAAAACCACTGTTGCTGTCGAATCAACTCTGACTCATAGTGACCCTATAGGACAGAGTAGAATTGCCCCCATAGGGTTTTCAAGGCTTTAAATCTTTATGGAAGCAGACTGCAACATCCTTTGCCTGTGGAGTGGCTCGTGGGTTCAAACCACTGACCTTTAGGTTAGCAGCTGCATGCTTTAACCACTGCGCTACCAGAGCAGGAGAGAAGAAATTATAAAAGGGATATTTATCTTTTCCTCTCTAAATTTGTAGTCTTCTGTAATTAAATATGTATTTTTAGTGTTTGTAAGAACATTCCACTTACAGAAATTTATCCTGGAAAATGGATCTAAAAATCTTGAAACACTTTATGTCTGAGGATTTTTATAAAACTATGATTTTTTAATAGTGAAAAATGTGGTTAACAACCTACACGTAACCTAAATGTAAGTAAAAGATAGCAAATCCACAGCATCTAATTCTCTGCAGCCATTAATATATCTATAAAAAATTCATTAAAATTATGGACAAATGCTTATATGATATTTAAGTTAGAAAAAATATATATAATATGACCAATTACTTAAAAAGTGCCCTTTATTTGTATAGTGCTTTTTTATAGGTATCATGGGAGAAAGCCATTATTTGTAGCTTGCAAATGGTAGATTTCTAATCAAGCAATTCTTAAATTTATAGTTTCAAGAACATTTGAAAAAAATAGGATAAGGTGTAGCATAGATCACAGAAAATCCTAGATAATCTAAGAATGTATTTAAAATAATGAGTCCAACCTTCTATTGCTATTAAATATTTTTTCCCTTAATCAGTAGCCAAACTAGTTAAGCTGAATTTTGCTTTTGATGCCCTCTCTGCTAGATCTCTAGAAAAAGGAAATTTATATATCTAAAAGGTCAACCAGAAGAAGTTGATTGAAGAATAGCTCACAGGCCAGATAATTAGTTCCTGATTAATGCGGCCTGGCTCTAACGCCATCAACACTTTTTTAAAATAAATTCCTAACTGTCCTAGATGTTTTAATGTTTAGAAAAGTTCCAATTACTATCATAAATCCTCAGTTTTCACAAATGTTGCCCTTAATGCTACAAGCAACATGCATATGACAGAAAACACAAACAGATGTTTTAACCCTTAGCTCCAGCAGAGATTTTTAATACAAAGCTTAATTATAGGGCCCTGGACGTTTCTCTTTGAGAAGTGAATCCATTTTAAATAGCCCATCTATTTAGATAAACAACCAAAGTGTTTCTTAACCACTAATAATAGGCCCCAAAAAGTGAATGGATGAATCGCTGAGCAAACCTGAGAAATGAAAACTAATGACAGGTCTTTATCAAAACAAAGCAGAAAATTGGAAGCCTAGCTTGAGCTTGTCTGATTCTGGACCTGCCTCCACTTACCCACAACTAATTACCTGAAGAATGGAAGGTAAATGTGCGATTGCCTTTTTTTTTTTTTTTAATTATATTTTTTTCAAACTACATTCTTAGAACTTAAACTAGTAGTGTTCGTTTTATCTTTGTGGTCTCACCACCAAGCATGGTGCCTAGCTCTGTACTTGGCCTACAGACACTCAGCAAATTATAGAGAGGCATAAACATTGTGAAGTGATCACTCATTTGTGGTTGTTTGGATGCGTTCATCCTGAACTCATTAATCATCAGTCGGCTTGGGGATATGAAGTCCCATCCCTCGATCAAGTCCCTGAGCTTGTAGTGTTTGATTAGGGAATCCGAATGGTGATTAGGGAAACTGAGTGTTTTCATTGGCAGAGGAATTGTTTTTGTTGGGTGCTGTTGAGTCCATTTTTGACTCACAGCAACCCCATATAACTGAGCAGAACTGTCCCATAGAATTTTCTTGGCTACAATCCTTATGGAAGCAGATCACCAGGTCTTTCTCCTTCAGAACTGCTGGGTGGGTTCAAACCACCAATCTTTCTGTTAGCAGCAGAGCACATAACAGTTGTGTCACCAGGGCTCCTTCAAAGGATGAAGGCTATGAATTAGGAACTGTTCTCGGACCCAATGGCTTGGATTGAGAGGAGAGATCATGGCTCCACACTCTGCTAACAAACTCTTTATTGACAGGAAACTCTTAATAGCTGAACTCTACAAAACCCTCAAAAGACCTTTAAAGCTACCAAAATACTATGCTGGACAGGGTAAACACACAGAGATAAAAAATATAATTTGAGTAAATGGAAAGAAATGCAATTCAAAACAAGTTATCCTTTACTAACCTAGGGAATTGGCAAAGAGGATAATAGCATTGTTGAGGAAGGAATGTGGGCTTCAACACTCTCAGACACACTGTTGGTGGGAGTGTTAATTAGGAAAAAGTTGCTGAATAGCAATTTGGAAATATGAACCAAACTTTTTTTTTCTTTAAGTGCATACATTTTCATCAGGACATGCTACTCATTGGAAAGTATTTTAAGAAAATAACTAAGTGGGTGAATAATTAGCTATCAGGATAATCACTGAAGTACTGACTTTAATATTTTAAAAAATGAGGAAAATCTATATGTACAATAAGAAAATGGTTAAATTATTTCAAATATTTCCATTTAGTGTAAAACTATGGGGCCATTAAAAATATTTATTGCCATGAAAAGATGTTTGTGACAAATAGTAAATTTTAAAACATTACTAAACAGCATGTAAACCACTCTCTCATCTCTATATATGTAGTATATTTGTATGTACATGCATTGAGAGAAAAAATGCGAATGTCAAAATATTAACAGTATCTCTGAGTGGTAGTTTTGAGAGTTATTGCTATTTTCTAATGCTTTTACAATGAAGTATGAATTAACTCTAGCTTTCAAAGGGCCTCTTCAATATTTTTCACAGTAAGACTAAAATGCTCTCTCCCTGCTGCTGCGGAGTTGTGCGGAGGCCGACGCCGAAGCGCGTTGAAGATGCGGCTCCACCCGTAAGCCACCGCCATGGCCAAGGCAGCCATTGCTTGCTGCTGGAGGTGCGAAGGAGTTAATACACATTTGCGAGAAGTGCTGAAGACCTCCATCAGCCACCGTGGCCTAGCACGTGGACTTGGCGAAGCAAGCTGCCAAAGCCTCAGACAAGGCCAAACCCATCTGTCTGCTTGCATCCAGCTGTGATGAGCCTATGTAGTCAAGGTGGTCCAGGCCCTATATGCTGAACACCAAATCAACCTGATGAAGGCTGATGACCAGGAGAAACTAGGGGAGTGTGGGCAGCCCTCTGCAAAGTTGACAAAGAGAGGTAACCCCATAAAGTGATTGGTTGCAGTTGTGTGTTTGTTAAGGACTATGGCAAAGAATCTCAGGCCAAGGATGTCACCAAAGAATATTGCAAATGCAAGAAATGAACAAATTTAAAACAAAAAAAAAACTTGACTCTCAAACAAACAAAAAAAGACAAAAATAAAGGGGAAAAATTAATGTGTTAAAATGTTTTTAAATCCATAAAGGCTGATCTCAAATTTTCCACATTTGCAAGCAACAAAAGTACTCTCACTCACAAAAGAGTAATACATTTTACATGAAAAAGTTTAAAGTTCTGAATATTTTTTAAATTGGGAAATTAATAGATGCCAAATTAGGGAAATGATAGCCAGAATTTTGACCAAAGGATTAATAATTTCAGGTGTGTAAAGAGCTTTCAGAAATCAATAATAAAAACATCAGCCTCCCAATTTTTTTTAAGTGAGGGAAAAATAGAACAGGCCACTGCTAACCCACATGGTACATTTATAGAAACGTTAAAAGGTGCCCCTTGCCCTGAACATGAACAGACAACAGAAGGAAAAGAGCTAGATTCTCAGCCCCATCTACCCCTCAGCCAAGCCCCTCATCCAGTGCACACAGCTCAAAAACAACAAATGCAAGTTACCAATAAAAGTATGAGAAAATGTTGAACATTATCAATTATCAAAGCATTGCAAAGTAAAACTGCCTTTTAAATTGACAAAAGAATTATTCTTATTTACTGGTAAGATCATGTGAGAAAGACACTCTCAAAACATTGCGAAGAAAACATAAATTGTTACAATCTTTCTAGAAGTCATTTTCAAGTTATGTATCATAAAAATATTTATGCCTTTTGTTCTTACCGGTTCCTAACTAGTGCAATGGAGTTGTGCTCACCTACTAACCTAAAGGTTGGCAGTCTGAACCCACCCAGCGGCACAGTGGAAGGCAGGCCTGTTGAACTGATTGCCTAAAGATTACAGCCAAGAAAACCCTATGGAGCAATTCTACTCTGTACACATAGGGTTGCTGTGAGTCAGAACTGACTCAACAGCAACGGGTTTTTTGTTCTTATACTTCCAGAAACCTACTCTAAAGTAATAACCAGAAATGCAAAGGTATATTAAAACCCGATTGTAATAATGAAAAAGCAAAACAACCTAAAAATCAAAAATAGGAGATGGTAGATTTCACCTTTGAATGCTATGTAGCTATTCAAAAACCATGCAAAGATACTTAATGAACTGGTAAAATATCAATAATATCACATTAAGTTGAAAATGCTGAATAACATGAATGATGTTAAAAAGGGGATCATAATTTATAAACCCTTATGACACACCTGCACATACATAAAGTGTTAGCAGGGTGCTGGAATTATGAGTGACTTTCTTTCTATATACTTTTCTCTTGTTTCCAGTTTTTCTTCATGAGCATACATTATTTTCAAAATCAGGAAAAAAAAAAAAAATCCACCCCAAGAAATGCTTCTTAAAAAAGAAAACCCAGGCACATGCAAAACTGTATCATAAACGTTTGCAATAAAAGTCAACCTGGGCAATAGCTTTAAAAACCCTGAAGAAAGTCATTCAGAATTGCTTCAAACCAGTGATTTATGAAATAATCCATCAAATACCCAGCACAATAATAAAATAATCATAAAAGCGTTTTTTCCGTAGTCCAAGAATATTTGGTATAACGACAGCAACAACAACGAAATCTGGATAGTCCCGGAAGCGCTGAATAGCAGGTTTTCTTCTGCCTCCCACTTCTGTTTAATTCTATTCACCTGGCCAAGCATGCATAGGTCTGCTACAGTGGACAACTTGCAAGTGGTAGTTACATATGTCCTGGGTAACCACCACATAGGTATTTTGTTGTGTAGGAAAGATGGAGAGGGCAAAAAAACACATGGGTCTTCTAAATGAGGACAGAGAAGAGAAACGCCGTATCTGCTCACCCAGTTCAACTTCAGGGTACTCAAAGTGATAAATAAATCTTGTCACAAGATTTGGTGACAAATTCAAGAAGCAAGTGTGTGTTTGTGCATGGCTAAATATAACACAAACCACACCTGATAGGCTGTTGACAAAAATTGAAGATAAAACTCTGGATAAAAAAGACAAACCCTGACCCTTCCCTGTTTCCCTTCCACAGATCTCATAAGGATGCGTACCTTTATTTAGACTTTTAATGTCCAATAAGGTCAAGAATTTTGAAAATGTAAGATACAGTATTTAAGATCCGATGACTTTCTGTACAATGAGAAGAAAATAGGGAGAGATGGTGGCAGGAAGGAGTGGAAGGAGAAGCCATCAAAAATTTTACTTTTGAATATACGACCTAATGTATACCTACTAGGTGCTGTTTCACAAACTCTGTGTTGATTCCTCTAGCCAGTTTGCTTTGGTTTTGCTCACATTTGACAAAAGTTCATTTCCACTTTTTTTTTTTTAACTTTCCCCCCTCTTTTTTTTTTTCTGACATAATTTTGGCAATTTCTATGATGCTGTGGGGCCAATTTCCAGCAGGTTCACATCATGTACTTTTTGTTCCCTGCTGTGGATACTCCTTGGATATGATGATAAGCAAACAATTTCACATTTGCAACAAAGCCTCCATTAAACACACTTGCAGTAGGTCCAGCGATGCACTCTCCTACAGCTTCCCTCACAGCCCCAAGCCCATGCCTGGCATGATCTATGTACTGGCTTGTAGACGCAGTTAGATGAGTCATATGCTCATCCCTCAGGGGAGAAGCAAGTCAACATTATGGAAAAAATAAACTGTTACTAAAAAATAATACAATCTCCACCTCGCCTACAACTACTTTTCGTTTTTAAACAAAGTCATATTCCAGGCTCTGTCTCTCCTCAAGGATTGTATACAATTGCATCCAACCTGCAGACTTTCCCAAGCAACCTCAGGTGGGGTCTGAGATGGCCTGGAAGGCAGCCTTGTCTACAGAGAATTTTTTCCGAGAGAAACTGACACATTCAGTCTACCAAGTGGAATAAACTGAGTTTCTCTTGTTCTTAGTCATTCTCCAGCTTAAAATTATATAAAGGTTGGAAACTCCTACACCTACATGTCCTATTTTGAAAAATAATTGGACTTCACGAATCCAAAAAGTTAGGACGGTTGAGACACAAGCCCATCAAGTCTATGGATGGGTGAAGCCTACAGCAGGAGGTCCTATGAATACTAGCAGCTAAGTGTATAGCATGGCACACCTGTATCAGAAAAGAGAGGGGCAGGTACTTCAGCTAAGGGTCAGATCAATTCTAACTGGAAGAAGCAAGCTGGTAGGGGTTTCCCTTTTATTTAGGGTACGTGCATGTTCTTTCCTTTTGGTTTTCCATCTCCAGCTCTTTGCACATGTCATTATAATACTTTACTTTGTCTTCTCGAGAGGCCCTTTGAAATCTTCTGTTCAGTTCTTTTACTTCATCAGTTCTTCCTTTTACTTTAGCTGCTCGACGCTCAAGATCAAGTTTCAGAGTCTCCTCTGACATCCATCTTGGTCTTTTCTATCTTTTCTGTCTTTTCAGTGACCTCTTGCTTTCTTCATGGATGATGTCCTTGATGTCATTCCACAACTCGTCTGGTCTTCGGTCACTAGTGTTCAATGTGTCAAGTCTATTCTTGAGATGGTCTCTAAATTCAGGTGGGATATACTCAAGGTCATATTTTGGCTCTCGTGGACTTGCTCTGATTTTCTTCAGTTTCAGCTTGAACTTGCATATGAGCAATTGATGGTCTCTTCCACAGGCAGCCCCTGGCCTTGTTCTGACTGATAATATTGAGCTTTTCCACCATCTCTCTCCACAGAGGTAGTCAATTTGATTTCTATGTGTTTCATCTGGCGAGGTCCGTGTGTACAGTCGCCGTTTATGTTGGTGAAAGAAGGTATTTGCAATGAAGAAGTTGCCTGGCATTTCTCAAGCTGAAAGAACTGAAGAAAAAATTCAAGCCTCGAGTTGCAATAGTGAAGGATTCCACAGGGAAAATATTAAACGACGCAGGAAGCATCAAAAGAAGATGGAATGAATACACAGAGTCATTATACCAAAAAGAATTAGTGGACATTCAACTATTTCAAGAGATGGCATATGATCAGGAACCAATGGTACTGAAGGAAGAAGTCCAAGCTGCTCTGAAGGCATTGGCGAAAAACGAGACCCCAGGAATTGATGGAATATCAATTGAGATGTTTCAACAAACAGATGCAGTGCTGGACATGCTCACTTGTCTATGCCAAGAAATGGGAAGACAGCTTCCTGGCCCACTGACTGGAAGAAATCCATATTTATGCCTATTCCCAGAAAGGTGATCCAACCGAATGTGGAAATTAAAGAACAATATCATTAATACCACACACAAGCAAAATTTTGCTGAAGATCATTCAAAAATGGCTGCAGCAGTATATTGACAGGGAACTGCCAGAAGTTCAGGCCAGTTTCAGAAGAGGACGTGGAACCAGGGATATCATTGCTGATGTCAGATGGATCCTGACTGAAAGCAGAGAATACCAGAAGGATGTTTACCTGTGTTTTATTGACTATGCAAAGGCATTCAACTGTGTGGATCATAACAAATTATGGATAATACTGCGAAGAATGGGAATTCCAGAACACTTAATTGTGCTCATGAGGAACCTTTACATAGATCAAGAGGCAGCTGTTCGGACAGAAAAAGGGCATAGTGATTGGTTTAAAGTCAGGTAAGGTGTGCGTCAGGGTTGTATTCTTTCACCACACCTATTTAAGCTGTATGCTGAACAATTAATACGAGAGGCTGGACTATATGAAGAAGAATGGGGCATCAGGATTAGAGGAAGACTCACTAATAACCTGCGTTATGCAGATGACACAACCTTGCTTGCTCAAAGTGAAGAGGACTTGAAGCACTTACTAATGAAGATCAAAGACCACAGCCTTCAGTATGGATTACACCTCAACATAAAGAAAACAAAAATCCTCACAACTGGACCAATGAGCAATATCATGTTAAACAGTGAAAAGATTGAAGTTGTCAAGGATTTCATTTTACTTGGATCCACAATCAACAGCCATGGAAGCAGCAGTCAAGAAATCAAAAGACATTGCATTGGGCAAATCTGCTGCAAAGGACCTCTTTAAAGTGTTGAAGAGCAAAGATATCACCCTGAAGACTAAGGTGTTCCTGACCCAAGCCATGGTATTTTCAATCACATCATATGCATGTGAAAGCTGGACAATGAATATGGAAGACCAAGGAAGAATTGACACCTATGAATTGTGGTGTTGGTGAATATTGAATATACCATGGACTGCCAAAAGAATGAACAAATCTGCATTGGAAGAAGTGCGGCCAGAATGCTCCTTAAAGGCAAGGATGGCGAGACTGCGTCTTACATACTTTGGACATGTTGTCAGGAGGGATCAGTCCCTGGAGAAGGACATCATGCTTGGCAGAGTACAGGGTCAGCAGAAAAGAGGAAGACCCTCAACGAGGTGGATTGACACAGTGGCTGTAACAATAAGCTCAAGCATAACAACGATTGCAAGGATGGCTCAGGACCAGGCAGTGTGTCATTCTGTTGTGCATAGGGTCGCTATGAGTTGGAACCAACTCTACGGCACCTAACAACGACAATAACAACAATGTGCATGTTATGTTTACATGACTCCAGGCAGAATGGCCATTTTAAAAATTAATGTTTTAAATGTCTCCTTAATTTACAGAAGCACCACAAGCTCACTTCAGCAAACTAGGAAAACAGACACAAATAAGAAACAAAAGTACCTATGATCTCTCCACACAGAGAGCAAACTACTGTTAACCTTTTAAATTTTTTGTTATACATTCTTCATTTCCTATGCCTATAAGCAGTCCAATATCATTCACCATAAACATTTTCTCATATTGAGAAATATTTGAAACAGTCAATATTTTCATATTCTGATTTATAGTGCTTGTACAGTATTTCATCATCTTCCTGGGCTGTTTTACTAAACCAATTTACTAAACCAATCTTTTCTTGCCAGGTATGTGGGGTTTTCCGACTTTTCCCTTTCAAAAATAAAGCTTTAATATCCTGGAGTATTTCCTTAAAACTGGAATTCAAATGTCAATGCGTAGGCCCATTTGGACTGGTTTTGCGAAACTACTTTCTATCTGTGCCAGTTGCCACTGAGTCCACTCCAACTCACGGTGACCCCATGTGTATCAAAGTAGAGCTGTGCTCCATAGAGTTTTCAGTGGCTGGCTTTTGGGAAGTATATCATCAAGCCTTTCTTCTGAGAGCCGTTGGGTGGCCTCAAACCTTTCCATTAGCAGCCAGGCATGTTAACCTTTTGTACCACCAAGGGACTCCTAACTGCCTTCTAGAAAGTTTATAATAATTTATAATCCTCCTAGAAATGTGTTTTACCCAAGCCCAATTTTGTTAATCTTCAGCAAGTTGATAGGAAAACATGGAACATCCCTGTTACATAATCTATATTTCTTGGATTATTAATAATGTTAAATATTTTGTCCATGTTCATCGGCCATTTGTATAGATTTATGACTTGTCTACTCAAGTCCTTTGACCATATTATATTGAGGCACTTGCCTTTTTTAAAATATGTTAGATTTACATATTTTTTAAAGTAGACACCAAGACTTCAAAGAAGCTGCTAAAAATCCATGGTCTGCAGGGGGAGGACAGATGCACTTACAGGGTCTTGTAACCAAATCAAAATTCTTCCAACCTGAGAACCGTCCAGGGGCTCCAGTCCAGTGCTGACTTCAGAGAAAATGGACCTCAGAGACTTTGAAACCCTATAACATGATAGGATACCAGAGAAGGAGCTTTTATTCCTAGCCTAAATGAAAGATTATTGTATGCCCTGAAGTGAAATAATAACCAATCAGTTGCCATCAAATCGATTCTGACTCATGGCAACCCTACGTGAAATATTACCTTACAATTGAAGTGAAACTGTAGGTGCTAGCTCTTCTTACACTGACATTATTTAATACCTTTTCTGAACAGCTCATCAATGTTGTTTGACAATGGGTGTCCCTGAATTTTGTCATGTTTTCTTAAAAGGCAAAGGGAAGAAGAGGAGGAGAAAAAGGGAAGAAGAGGAAAGAGAAGACGAAGAAGGAAAAGATGAAGAAGGGAGAGAGGAGGAAAACAAGAAGAGGAAGAGGAAGGAGAAAAAGAAGAGAAGGCCCTTTCACCTGTTTAAGGTTTTCAGCTTATTAAGCTTTATTAAATGTTCCATCCATCCTTACATTGCCTCACTCACTCCATGAGCCTGCCTAGAGTAGACCACTTCACAGGCTCTCAAGGTACCTGCCAGCCCTGTTCATCTGATTTTCTAGTACCCCTTTTTTAGCTACAAGCTCAGTGAGGCCGTGCAGTGTTCTCTGGTTAGACCATTGATTTCATCACCTAGTTGCCCTTTTGAATTCCATGTGACCCTCTGAATTCCTCCTGTCAGCCACAGTCTGTCTCTTTAATCATCTTAGATCCCTTTGCCTCTGCTTTTATTTTGGTAAAGGTGTGCGGGGCAGCGGGTGTGGAGACAGATCCTACTCCCAGTACCCTGTACTCTCCTATCTTGCTAATGTCTCTCACTCCTGTGAGTCACCACCAGTCCAGACCCCTCGGGAGGGAGAAAATGAGACCTACAAAAAGTTAAGAGCAAGTAATTTCTCTCACAGGTCATTTTGTTCATCTTCATTTTTCAAATGAAAAATAACGAAAAGGAGATTGAGTCCTCTGATCTTATGTTAATTATCTTACTGGCAAAACAGAAAAAAGGCAAAAGCTACTTTTGTTCCCTGCTTCTTTGAAAAGTTGGATTTAAGTACAGAAAGCAGTTATTTTATGGGGCTCACTGAACTGAGAAGGAAAAACAATGATTTGGGTGAGCGTGGCCACAAAAGTTCATTTTAACTCACAGCAATGCTATCAGAATCTTAAACAGGTAATTCGTATACTTATTTTCATGTTTTAAGGAGCAAATCTACTTGCCTTCCCTGTGCTCAACCTCCCTACAAAAAAGAAAGCATATTTTTTCAAACTAATCAAAACTTACAGATTTTTGACGTATACTCACAACCCTAATATGGAACATAGAAGAAGGACAGGCACTTTTCTCCTCAAACCAAACTTTGAGCTTCAAACCTTAAACTTGTTTACTCACAGGCCCTTGGCTTGTCCTAGCTCTAGGAATCTAGGCTCCCAGTTAAAAAGAGAACCAATTCCCCAAGGAGCCAACTAGCCGCGTGCCACCCAGGCCCCAGCGCCGCAGGACGTGCCTCCACTCACGCTCTGCTGAGAAACCGCTGGAATTCAACCGTGGCTGAAGGACAGCTTCCTCCTGTTCTCCTCCTTTCCCTTCTCCATTCCTCTCTTCTCCACTTCAACCTTTCTCCCTCACCTAAACCACCTTCCCCCCCACCCCCATCCCCTCACCCTACCCGTCCCCACTCCACCTGCATCTAAATTCAGGGGGCTGAAAAAATAAGAAAGGAGCCCTGGTGGCACAGTAGTTAAGCACTCGGCTGCTAACTGAAAGGTCGGCTGTTGGAACCCACCAGGGGCTCCTCGGGAGAGAGATGTGGCAGTTGGCTTCCTTAAAGATTACAGCCTTGGAAACCCTATGGGGCAGTTCTGCTCTGTCCTACAGGATCGCTGTGAGTCTTAATCAACCCCAGGGTAACAGGTTAAAAAATAAGACCGCCTGCCCCTCAGGGTGCCAACATAAAGAGAGGCAACAAGCAAATCTTGCTTCCCTTTTCTGCTCCAGAGAGTGTCAGCATTCACACTTGTAAAGGAAGCATTTCCTTGTGTGTGAATTTGAAGTCAGATCACTTTAAAAGTGCTCCCCACAAAGTTCACTGCCGCATTCATTACAAAGTAAAATAAGGCACTTCATCCGCCACAGGCAGTGATTGCTCACTGAAAGTCCATTCAAATGCACCAACAATCTCCACAACCCCGGCTTATTTCCAACAGACATCGAAATCCCCTGAAATGTACCAGTTTTTCTAGAACTTCCCATAAAATTCTGAAAATGTGTATGGAATTCAAAATGTGCTGTTTTTATAAATAATATTATATTTTAAACCTGTTACTAACCAAAACACATCAAACTAAAAGGCTTCACTCTCTTCCCGTTATAAATGGGGGTAGGTGTGGGGGGAGAATCCCCAGAGAACTGTTTTCTTGCTTCTATCCCACTTAACCCATTATAGTCCAGTTCTTTTTACCATTTGCCATTAAAAACTTATAGCATAAAATGTAATTTCCTGGTGGTGCGAAAAACAAACAAAGGGAAACTTCTCTAAGGAATGGAAACATGCAGGCCAGATGGACAGTAGGATGAGTCTGAATTTTGAAGGCCTAAATTTTAAGACCAGTTAAACTGTCTGAGGGACTCCTAGGTGCATGTTGTTGTTACTAAGCAACTCACTAGTCCGCCTAGGCCAAAGCAAAAATTCCTATGGAGCCTGTCGCTGCTCGCTGAGGAATTTTTTCCTGGACAAGTTTGCCAAACCAATCGCTACCCAGTTTCAGCTTGGGCCTAGTTTTTATAATTGAGCGGGAGTCCCTGAATACCTCTTGAAAAGGAAGAGTGTCAGCAGCCCAAGGTGAATGCCATTGACCACGAGTGAGGACCCTAGTTAATTTAGGATAAGGTTTTCCTTATACTAAGAACTTAAAAATAAAAAATTTCCACAATTAAACTCAATTGACTCAAATTAGATAGCGCGACATCATCTGCTGTCATCATCTTAACTACAAGTATCAAAGGTGGGCTGCTAGTGGTGTCAATGCTAGAAGAACGCACCAAAGTTCACGGACTAAAACAATACCTAAAACCAGATTCACATTTACCTCTATGCATACACTTGGATTCAATTTCTGGCCAACGTACCTCATGCAAAGCCACCACCCATCTGTCAGTGGGGGCCTCAGTGTTGCTATGATACTGAAAATGTTTCAGCAGAGCTTCTAGACTAAGACAGGCTAGGAAGAAGACACTGGTGAAAAACAAGGCTCCAGGAATTGATGGAATATTAATTTAGATGCTTCAACAAACACATACAATGCTGGAAGCGCTCACTTATCTATGCCAAGAAATCTGAAGACAGCTACCCAGCCAATCAACTGGAAGAGATCCATATTTGTGCCCATTCCAAAGAAAGGTGATCCAACAGAATATGGAAATTATCAAACAATATCATGAATATCACATGCAAGTAAAATTTTTCTGAAGATCATTTTAAAAGCAGCTGCAGCAGTACATCAACAGGGAACTCCCAGAAATTCAAGCCGAATTCGGAAGAGGACATGGAATGAAGGATATCATTGCTGATGTCAGACAGATCTTGGCTCAGAGCAGAGAATACCAGAAAGATGTTTACCTGTGTTTTACTGACTATGCAAAGGCATTCAGCTGTGTGGATCTTAACAAATTATGGATAACATTGCGAAGAATAGGAATTCCAGAGCACTTAATTGTGCTCATGAGAAACCTGTACAGACCAAGAGGCAGTCATTCAAACAGAACAATGGGATACTGAGTGGTTTAAAGTCAAGAAAGGTGTGTGTCAGGGTTGTATCCCTTCCCCATACTTAATCGGTACACTGAGCAAATAATCAGAGAAGCTGGACTACAGGAAGATGAACAGGGCATCAGGATTGCAGGGAGACTCTAACAACCTGTGATACGCAGATGACACAACCTCATTTGCTGAAAGCAAAGAGGACACGAAGCACTTACTGATGAAGATGAAAGACCACAGCCTTCACTATGGATTATACCACAACATAAAGAAAACAAAAATCCTCACAACTAGACCAATAAGCAACATCATGATAAACGGAAAAAAGAGTGGAGTTATCAAGGATTTCATTTCACTTGGAACCACAATCAATTCTGATGGGACAGCAGTCAAGAAATCATATGATGCTTGCATTGGGCAAATCTCCTGCAAAAGACCTCTTTAAAGTGTTAAAAAACAAAGATGTCACATTAAGGACTAAGGTACACTTGACCCAAGTCATGTTACTTCATGTGAATGCGAAAGCTGAACAATGGATAGGGAAGACCAAAGAAAAATTTATGCCTTTGAATTACAGTGTTGGCGAACACTGAATATACCATGGATTACCAGAAGAACAAACAAATCTGTCTTGGAAGACCTACAGCCAGAATGTTTCTTAGAAGGGAGGATGGCAAGACTTCGTCTCAGGTATTTTGGACATGTTATCAGGGGGGACCAGTCCTTAGAGAAGGACATCATGCTTGGTAAAGGGTAAGTGAAAAAGAAGAAGGCTCTCAATGAGATGGACTGACACAGTGGCTGCAACAATGGGCTCAAGCATAGTAAGGATTGTGACAATGGTGCAGGACCCGGCTGCATTTCGTTCTGTTATGCATAGAGTCGCTACGTTGGAACTAATTCAACAGCACCTAACTATAACACAGAAGCTGTGGGTGTGTCAGTTCCCACCAAGTAGCGTGGGAGGACAAAATCAGGAAAGAAACAACAGGGAAACAGATGAAGGAAGGAAAAAAGAAAAGGAAGCAGGGAGAAAAAATGTTAGTTCAGACTAGGGAAGAAGTAAAAGAGGAGGGAAAAGTACTGTTTAACCAAATTGTTCATTTTTTAACCACAACTGGATGCCTAGTTAAACCAAAGTCATGAAGAGGAACTGAATCAATTGCCTGAATTATCTAAGATTTCTTTAAAAGGAAACTTAAGCTGTTAATAGGGAACCCCAGGTTAAGAAGGGAGAGTGTTGACATGTCGTGGGGTTGTTAACCAATGTCATACGACAATGTGTGTACTAACTGTTTGATGAGAAACTAGTTTGTTCTGTAAACCTTCATCTAAAGTTCAATAAAATAAAATTGAAAAAGAGAAAAAAAAAAGTAAATTTAAAAACCTAGCATCAAAGTAAAACCTTGCTTCTCTATAGAGTTCAAACATACACTTCTTCGGGTTGTTGGATGTTGTTTTGGTTTAAATATTTGTATGTATGTTTTACTGACCTGGCTACTTGTCTAAGTTCTCCTTTTCCCTTTGCATAGCCTAACAGACATTGCTAGATATAGCTCTTCATTGATTGCTCCAGTCCTTACTTCTAATCCTCCTTAAATCAGATGACACTAATTTGGGTGGCCTGCTCTCTGAAGTCAGTTTAAACCAGGACCTAATTACAGGTCAAGAGAAAGCCTAGTAGCATTTTATTGGGACAATACTTAAAGTGACCATTAGCCCTAGAAGTGAAACTGCAGCCATCATATCATCCAGTCATTTTACCAGCAACCAACATCAGATTGGAACTCTTTATCTTTGATTTTGTGCTACAAAATGAAATCTAAAATCAGTGAAATCGGAGTCCCTAGAAAAATGAAGACTAGTTTTAAGTTATAACGTGAATGAAACTGTAGAGGCCTTCTAACTCCAACTCAGCTCCCTAGTGAGTAGAATCCAGTCTGAAACCTGAGCCTGACCCTTGGCTAAAGGCCTGGCAGAGGCCCACATGGGTGACATCACTCTGAATCAGGGCTTTAGCAGCTCTGGAAACATATGACCTGTCAAAAGGACCCTCTTCTTCCAGAAGGGGCAGCTCAGCAAAACAATGGAAGCAAATAACTTTAAGAGCAGGCCTAAGAACTCTTACACCCGAGTTAAAATTTTATCAGACGCTACTGGTTGCTCAGGCTGCTAACCAAAAGGTCGGCAGTTCGAATCTACCAGTCGCTCCTTGGAAACCCTATGGGGCAGTTCTACTCTGTCTTTATAGGATCACAATGAGTCGGAACCCACTCGACGGCACATAACAACAACACTTATCCAAACCCAAACCAAACCTATTGCCACCAAGTAGATTCCAACTCATGGGGACCCCATGTGTTGTTATAGACTAGAACTGCTCTACAGGGTTTTCATGGCTATAACCTTTACAGAAGCTGAGGCACTGCTGGGTGGGTTCGAACTATCAACCTTTAGATTTGTAGCCAATCATAAACCGTTTGTGCCACCCAGTGACCTGTTGCTCACCCAGAGGTAGCATAATGTAAAATAAAATTCCAGAGGTTTCATTTCATTTATAAACAAAAAAAAAACTCAAACTCACTGCAGTGGAGTCAATTCTGAATCAGAGACCCCGTAGGATAGAATAAAACTTCCCACCTGGGGTTTCCAAGAAGATGCCGGTGGATTCGAACTGCTGACCTTTTGGTTAGCAGCCAAGCTTTTAACCACTGCACCACCAGGGCTCCATCAATAAAAAACCCATTGCTGTTGAGTCGATTCCGACTCATAGCAACTCTATAGGATAGAGTAGAACTGCCCCATAGAGTTTCCAAGGAGCGCCTGGTGGATTTGAACTGCCGACCTTTAGGTTAGCAGCGGTAATACACTGGACTGGATAGGCACCTGAAAAACTGTATGTAAATTAATTTATTATGTAAAATAATGTTAAGTACACATTTGAAGGAGTATTTCCCTAATTCCTGCAATCATAAAGCATACCTAGGATGTTTGGTTAAATGCAGATTCCCCAGCCCCTCTTCTGGAAAACCTGATTCAATAGCTCTGGGGTGGAGCCCAGGGAGCTGTAGTTTTATCATGTGCTTTTTTTTTTAGGTGATATGTTTATCATCAGACAAGTTTGGGAAATAGTGATTGAAAAGATTCCTATGGAGATTCCTATTTTTAAGCATAATTACCTTCACCTTTTTTTTTTTTATTAATCCAGATTATCATGTTATCTAGGTAAACTTTATCTGTATTATCAGTTTACTTCATTGAAGATGAGAAACTAATTAAAAAACATTGTTTGCGGTATCTCTCTTCCAGATACAGTAGACAAGTCAATGAGGACACCAGTTAGTAAAAATTGAACAAGGGCAAGAGGAAGACAGGAAAGACAAATAGATCTTTGATCAGGGGAGGTGGGTTAAATTAAGATATTTAGGGAGGCGGGAGTGACAAAGCGAACATCTGTACTTGATTCCTCTTCTTTGGTTCCAATTCCCAGGGGGCTTCTAGTATGTGTGCATTTATTTTTCATCTCTCAATTAAGGAGCATGCATGATTTAATTCATTGTAGAGAAGAAAACCTAAGCATTAAGCTAGTGATACTCAGGGTCTGATGGTATTTGTTGTTGTGTGCGTCGAGTCAATTTCGGCTCATAGCGACCCTTATATGACAGAGTAGAACTGCCTGGTAGTGTTTCAAGGCTATAATCTTTACGGGAGCAGATCACCAGGTCTTTTCTTCCACAGATTGGCTGGTGGGTTCGAACTGCTGACCTTTTGGTTGGCAGATGGAGCATTTAACCATTGTACCACCAGGGCTCCTGATGGTATCAGCTGGTTCTTTATTTACTCACTGGGTATTACTACCTCTTGACTGCCAGGACCATTTACAAGTACAATTTTATCTGGTTTTAAATATGCAAATACCTGGGTTATTAAGTAGAAAACGATTATATTGGTTTATTTGATGGTTCAGTGGTAGAATTCTTGCCTTCCATGCAGGAGATCCAGGTTCTATTTCCAGCTAACACACCTCATGTGCAGCCACCACCTGTCTGTCAGTGGGGACTTGCATGTTGCTATGATGCTGAACAAGTTTCAGCAGAGCTTCCAGACTAAGACAGACTGAGAAGAAAGTCCTGGGATCTACTTGCAGAAATCAGCCAATGAAAACTCTATGGATCACAACAGTCTAATCTGCAACCAATCATTGAGTGACCCAGGACCGTGCAGTATTTCATTCTGTTGCGCATGGAGTCACCAGGAGTTGAGGGTCTACTTGACGTTAGATAACAACAGCTATTAGCTCTCTGTCTCTCTGATTCAGCCACATGGGACTCCTTTCTGTTAACATGCTAAGTATGCTCCCATCTCAGGGCCTTTGCACTTGTTCTTGTATCTGCTTGGAACATGATTAACTCAGATATCTGCAACATTGGATCCCTCGCTTGCTCTAAGGACTCTTCTAAAAGGTTACCTCATCAGAGAGGCCATCCTGACCACCTTATATAAAATAGCTCCCCCATTACTCTCAATCCCTTCATAGCACCTATCACCACCTAATTTATTACATATTTCTTTCTTGATTGATTTACTGTTTCCACCCACTAGCACGTAAGCTCCATGAGGGCTGAAACTGTTCTGTTCAATAGTGAATGTCAATGCCAGGATCAATGCCCAGTATTTCGTGGTGCCAAGACATATTTGTTGAATAAATGAATGGGTATTTCCAGTAGCTTGAGGTACAGAAGAAGGTATGAGGAACTCTTAACATTTATGACCTTAAAAATTATTTTATATTAGCAAATGGAAACAAACATATTCATTTATAAAACTAAAGAATAAAAACTTTAATTAAAATGTATGGTCACCCCATCACTTGAGAGGTTATCCACATGAGATATCTATATTCTGGACATTTTTTGTTTCTTTTCTAGAATGGCAGGACTGCTTGAGATAAAACACACAGAATGATTAACAGTAATTGTTCCATGCAAAATGAGGAGGAAAGGGAGCAAGGAGGGGGCTAATATTCCATGACCTGAAAAAATACACCATTGCATTCTCTTTGTAACTTTCAGGTGCTTAGCAGTTGTTTGTTGGCTTCATTAAAATTTTGTCTGTTCATTTTTTAAAGTCATGGAGAAACAAATCACCAACTTCATATGGAAGGGAAAGCCCCGGATAAGTAAAGCATTACTGAAAAAGAAGAGGAAAGTGGGAGGCCTCACTCTACCTGATTTTAGAACATATTATACAGCCACAGTAGTCAAAACAGCCTGGTACTGGTACAACAACAGGCACATAGATCAATGGAATAGAATTGAGAACCCAGATATAAATCCATCCACATATGAGCAGCTGATATTTGACAAAGGCCCAGTGTCAGTTAATTGGGGAAAAGATAGTCTTTTTAACAAATGGTGCTGGCATAACTGGATATCCATTTGCAAAAAAATGAAACAGGACCCATACCTCACACCATGCACAAAAACTAACTCCAGGTGGATCAAAGACCTAAACATAAAGACTAAAACGATAAAGATCATGGAAGAAAAAATGGGGACAACATTAGGAGCCCTAATGCAAGGCATAAACAGAATACAAAACATTACTAAAAATGACGAAGAGAAACCAGATAACTGGGAGCTCCTAAAAATCAAACACCTATGCTCATCTAAAGACTTCTCCAAAAGAGTAAAAAGACCACCTACAGATTGGGAAAAAAATTTCAGCTATGACATCTCTGACCAGCGCCTGATCTCTAAAATCTATATGATTCTGTTAAAAACTCAACCACAAGAAGACAAACAACCCAATCAAAAAGTGGGCAAAGGATATGAACACGCACTTCACTAAAGAAGATATTCAGGCAGCTAACAGACACATGAGAAAATGCTCTCGATCATTAGCCATTAGAGAAATGCAAATTAAAAGTACGATGAGATTCCACCTCACTCCAACAAGGCTGGCATTAATCCAGAAAACACAAAATAATAAATGTTGGAGAGGCTGCGGAGAGATTGGAACTCTTATACACTGCTGGTGGAATATAAAATGGCACCACCACTTTGGAAATCTATCTGGCGTTTTCTTAAAAAGTTAGAAATAGAACTACCATAAAAAAAAAATCTTTTTTTCAACCCAGAAATCCCACTCCTCAGAATATACCCTAGAGAAGTAAGAGCCTGTACACGAACAGATATATGCACACCCATGTTTATTGCAGAACTGTTTACAATAGCAAAAAGCTGGAAGCAACCAAGGTGTCCATCAATAGATGAATGGGTAAATAATTTATGGTACATTCACACAATGGAATACTATGCATCGATAAAGAACAGTGACAAATCTGTGAAATATTTCATAACATGGAGGAACCTGGAATGCATTATGCTGAGTGAAATTAGACGCAAAAGGACAAATACTGTATAAGACCACTATTATAAGTTCTTGAGAAATAGTATAAACTGAGAAAAACACATTGTTTTGTGGTTACAAGGGGGGGGAGGGAGGGAGGGTGGGAGAGGAATATTTACTCATTAGTTAGTAGATAAGAACTACTTTAGGTGAAGGGAAGGACAATACTCAATACAGGGAAGGTCAGCTCAATTGGACTGGACCAAAAGCAATGAAGTTTCTGGGATAAACTGAATGCTTCGAAGGTCAGCGGAGCAAGGGCAGCAGTTTGGGGACTATGGCTTAAGGGGACTTCTAAGTCAATTGGCATAATAAATTCTATTATGAAAACATTCTGCATCCCACTTCGAACTGTGGCGTCTGGGGTCTTAAATGCTAACAAGCAGCCATCTAAGATGCATCAGTTGGTCTCAACCCACCTGGATCAAAGGAGAATGAAGAACACCAAGGTCACACGATAACTGTGAGCCCGAGACAGAAAGGGCCACATCAACTAGAGACTTACATCATCCTGAGACCAGAAGAACTAGATGGTGCCTGGCCACAACCGATGACTGCCCTAACGGGGAGCACAACAGAGAACTCCTGAGGGAGCAGAACAGTGGGACGCAGAACCCAAATTCTCATAAAAAGACCAGACTTAATGGTCTGACTGAGACTAGAAGAATCCCGGCGGTCATGGTCCCCAAATCTTCTGTTGGCCCAGGACAGGAACCATTCCCGAAGACTACTCATCAGACATGGAAGGGACTGGACGACGGGTTGGAGAGAGATGCTGATGAAGAGTGAGCTACTTTTATCAGGTGGACACTTGAGACTGTATTGGCATCTCCTGTCTGGAGGGGAGCTGGGGGGGTAGAGAGGGTTAGAAACTGACAAAATGGTCATGAAAGGAGAGAATGGAAGAAGGGAGCAGGCTGACTCATTAGGGGGAGAGTAAATGGGAGTATGCAGTAAGGTGTATATAAGCTTATATGTGACAGACTGACTTGATTTGTTAACTTTCACTTAAAGCACAATAAAAATTATTTAAAAAAAAAATTTGTTCTTGTTTTATCTTCCATTAGAGTGTAAACCATTTGAGGACATGGCCCATTAGGCTATCTAAATGTGAGAAAATACTAGGTAATCCAAAATCAATTATGTTTATCTAATGAATAAAAAATGCCTATGAGTATCAATAGGCATTTTTTATTCATTAGATAAACATAATTGATCAAATATAATATTTTACATATAGATAAATTAGGTATATACCCATGGCCGTCAAGTAGATTCCAACTCATAGAGACCCTAGAGGACAGTGTAGAACTGCCCCATAGGGTTTCCAAGGAGCGCCTGGTAGATTCAAACTGCCGACCTTTTGGTTAGCAGCCGTAGCTCTTAACCACTACGCCACCAGGGTTTCCAAGTAGGCATATATTGAACATAAAGTGTGTGTATATACACACATATATACACATAGACACAGCACTCTGGATATATTTTACATCTTTAGGCAGTAAAATACGGGTTTCTTAATCTATCGTTGCCTTGTTAGAATTAATACGCTTGTTGACAGAGATTGAAAATCTTCATAAAATTTAAGATGAGGGAGCAGAGAATTTTTAAATATGTACAAAGACAATATGTCCTAGAAAAACTTTGTTTTAATTACTGATAGCATCAACACTGCAGAACATAAAAACAGAAAGATTTAATCTGAAAAGTCCACAACAGCAAAAAAAATAAATAAATAAAGATGATGCTACTTCAGTCCAGACTTGCTAAACTGGAAATATCTTTGCATGTTATCCAAAAGATTACCTAAACCATAATGGGTTTCTGGAAAAATATTTATTCTTTTAGGTTATTTCCAGAAAATACAGGCAGTCCTCCTGGGGTGGATTTAGCATGAAGCTGATAAAACTCAGACTGCAGGGCCCATCATTTGGTCAGGGGAGAGTTCCAGCATTGTACTCAGATGCTTTTTTTCTTAGACCTACTACCTGCACCCCACCCAACACACACACAATTGCATAAGCTTTAGGGCCCAAAAACCCACCCCTACAAGTCATCCACTAGAATTTTTTTTTTTTTTTTTTTACTACCTGCACCCCACCCAACACACACACAATTGCATAAGCTTTAGGGCCCAAAAACCCACCCCTACAAGTCATCCACTAGAATGTTAAGTTAAGAAAACTAGGCTAGAATTCACAAAAATGATCCAAAAGTTATTTGTTGACTTCCAGCACTTCTCAACAGTCCAGGCAAATAGGCAATAGTACTTCCCTTTGCGGTATTGTTACTATTACTTATCCCAGGACACAAAATTGAATCTAGGAAACCATGGCTAGATAAAGGCTCCTTTCATTAAGTCTATGAACCCAGAGAGTTATTACCCATAAAAATTAGGTAAGGCACCATAGTGAAACCAGATTGGTATGCTCAGATTTTATTTTCAAGAGTAAATAAATTGCCCTTATTGGTGCAGAGTATAACTTGTTAAAAACCAATCTGTTTTTGGTCTGAATTCGCTTCAGTCACGTTGAATCATAATAACGCTAGGAAGTCAAAGCAAATGTGAATTGCGTGGTTAATTATGGAATTTACAATAAGTCTTGTCGGACATTCACTAGATTTGCAACCATTTTTTGACAAGAAGTAAAAATAAAACAAAGCATACACACACACAAAAAAAACCTGCTGTAATCTCTGCTTTTGGCTACTTCAATTTTCAGACTCAGGTAATATTTTCTTAAAGGCTACAGAGAAAACCGGAGGAAAGGAGAGAGGGCTATTCTCACACAACCATCCCTCCCGGTTCTCCCCCACCCCTGCCCCTTTTCCGTGTTTTTAATACTAGTTCTTCCTCTCCAGTGTGTAGGACGCGTTAACTTTGCATTGGTGGGGAACATGGTAGTTGTAATTAGTTTTGGGTTTTGTTTTGTTGCTGTTTTGTGCCGAGGTTCCTAGATTCGCCTACCTCACCAGCGGGTTTACTTTGAAGATAGTTTTTCCCTTCCATCCATGGACAGGTCCCTGGGCTTTCCCACTCCCTCCCGCAAGGTCCCTTCATTTTGAGTGGTCTCGGGTACTTCCGCAGGAAAGGCGCCGGCGGCCCGTGGCCTCTCGGCACCTGGCCCTTGTCTTGGCGGAGACACCTTCGGGAAGGTCTCCTTGGGGTGGCCACAACACCAGGGTAAAGTTGCCAGGGAAAGCAAAAAGGCGGCCCCTACGCACTTCCAATAGGACGCAGCCAGTTCTCAGCTCCGGACGCGCCCAAGAGAAGGGGGAAGGGAGCGTCGCCACCGAATCCCAAGAAAGGCCGCGGGGCCCACCTCCGGCTCCCTCGGGCTCCCGCCCTCGGCCCCACCTCCCCCTGCTCGCACAAAGCCGGCCCGAGGGCGGGGGCCAGGTCCGCTGGGAGGTCGCCTGGACTCGACCGGACCTCGGCCACACGACCCGGCCCGGCCTGAAGGCCTCGCAGGCCGCCGCTCCCCGGCGAGCCTGGGGTTCCCGTCGGGGCTGGAAAGACGTGCTTCCCCGCAAGCCTTTCGAGGCGCGGGAACCCGACCCAGCCGTCTGGGCCCCCGCCTTTCCGCCTGAGCCTCCCCAGGAGGCCCGGCGCGACCCGCGCCATCCCGCCAGCCACGCCTGAGGTGGTGGCTCCAGTGTGTCCCGCGGAGGGACAGTGGTCTGGGGGGTCGAGGGGCAACTGCAGGCTCCGTCAGAGCTCGGGGTCAATTTACAAGTTTCAGGCACTCCTTTGCGCCCCGGGGAGGCGCAAACTCGGGGCCTAAAATCAGTTGCCCCCATTTCCGAAAGGCCCAGGCCCTGGGCACCTGCGTAAGACCGCCAGATAATACAGGGGCGGGGAGAAGGGCGCCGGGCGCGGGCTGGGCGATGGACTGTGCCCCGCTGCCCCCCGCAGCCCTGGTCTCCCCTCGCCTCCCGTCGCGGGCAGCCGCGTACACGCACACCCTCCGGCTCAAGTGCGGGAAGATGGCCGTTTCTGCTTCGGTATAAAAGCTCTTTGTTGAGCTCACACAAAAGCAGCCAAGACCCGCTTTTCCAACGGCCCTTTTGGACAAATCGAAGAAAGTCAGGTGAACTTCCAAATGACCATAGAAGCCTGAAGCAGAGGGTGCAACTAAGGGACAGGAGGGGGAATAACAGGCCTCCCACTCTCATCTCCCCAGACTTCTGTCAACATCCAAGTATTTGTACAGGGAGGTAAGGGAAGGAGGAAAGAGGAAAAAAACTACTTTTACTATCAAGGCCCAAAGGAGCGGGGCGGGGGGGGGGATTAAACATTCACATTCTTGCAGGGTTTCTCTCCTTGATTAGAGTAGAAACATAATCCGGAAAAGTCTGTGTACACCAAAAAGAAAAAAAGAAAGGGGGAAAAAATACCATCAATAACAACTTAAAAACAAAAAAAAACAAACCAGTTGCCATCAGCCCAAAGTGGTAGTAGCAGCAGCCGGCGCGTGTGATCCACTTACTTGTCCGACTCTTGTGACATGTTTGATCCAATGAACTCGCTCCCCTTTTCCTGGAGCCTCAGCCTCTGGTGAAACTGGACTTTCAAGTCTGTGCAGGTGAAGGTGTGTGAGAGCGCCCGAGATGGCAGAACAAGAGCTACAGGTAATTCTGCTTTTCCGTCCCCCCTCACCACTCTCGCTCGCTCGCCCGCTCGCGCCCTCACCTAGCCGGAAAGGTGGGATAAGGGGGGGGGCCCTCACATGGGGCCCGAGCTTGGAGGCGGCCGGGCGGCGCGGAGTCCTCTCGGATCGTGGCAATGGGCAGACACAGAGCAGAAAGTGGCGGACTTGGGCGGCCACAGGTAACTTTCTCGCAAGGAGCTGAATTCTTTCACTACAGGGTACAAGCCTGAGGGACGAGCTGCGCGATGATTGGCTGCGGGGCTCCCTCAGGTGAGCTGCCATTGGCAGAGGCGCGCTCAGGTAAGGCCCTTCTCCAAGTGCAGGTAACTCACTCACAAGTTTACCTGAGTGGAGTGGCGGCACGCTTGCAGTTCTGCGGCAGCCTGTGGAAGCCGAGGGTCAGTGCTTTGAGGAGACTTTAAGCCACGTTTCCCTTCTTCCCCGAGGCCGGGGTGTGGGAGCGGGGAGGCTGGAGGGAGAGAAGGAAAGAAAAAGGGGACACCTGCAAACAGTAGGGATTGTGGGTCGAACGGAAGGACGAATGAGGGCTGAACTGAGGTATCCCAAGCCAACCGGAATCAAAGGCGCAACACAACCACGAGGCATTTCATACCCAAATTAAGAGGACTGTTTGACAATGGCAGAAGAGTACGCGGGACTAAAGTTACTTTGTGCCCAGAAGGGAAAAAGAACACGAAGATTACCGTCTCTGTTGAGTAATTACATTTTTAACATTCTTATCCACAGCAAACACTTTCCTGTCCCGATGTGTAAAAGATACCAGGTATATTATAGATTTTCAAATAGATGAGCATCCTTTCGTAAACTGGGCTGGTGAGTAGTGGCGTGGTTTTGATGGGGGAAGAGGTTTGGTTGAGTAGATACTAAAATAACCCACGCGCGACTCTACCTTCTCCCCTCTGCAGTCTGGGATTCCAGAGCTGCAAGTCACCACTGAATCCGTTCCGTAAACCTGTTGTCATTTGACGTTTCCAGGCAGGCATCAACATTTACATTGTAATTCAATAGAAGCAGCAACTACAAAGGTGCTTATCCTTCCAGCTTAATATGGTTGCTACAGAAACAATTCAGGACGGAACTGACTGTTTTGTGGTTGTTTCTCTTGGTTGGGAACAACACGAATTAGTGAAGGTGTAGTTTATAAGGCTGCTACCAAAGAGTGAAGTATTTGTGGAAGTTGTGACAGGAATCTAGCCCACACATATGGATTATGGAATTAAATAAGGAAGGTGTTATGATTGAACTGGGTCCCCCCAAAATATGTGCTGTAAATCCTAACTTCTGTATCTGTGGTTATAATCCCATTTGGGGATGGATTGTCATTTTATTAATGAGACAGGGTTTGTGTAGGGTGTATCTTGAGTCAATCTGTTTTGAGATATAAAAGAGATTAAAGGAAAGCTAGGGAGGAGAGATGGAGGAAGAATGAAACCAGGGCACATGAAGGTCCCCCAGGACGAAGCTCAGAAAAGACATGGACCTTACTTTAGAGCCAACAGAGAGAGAAAGCCTTCCCCCTAAAGCCAGCACCCTTAATTTGGACTTCTGGCCTTCTAAACTGTGAGAAAATAAATTTCTGTTTGTTTAAAGTCAACCACTCGTGGTACTCCTGTTACAGCAGTACAAGATAGCTAAGGCAGAAGGCATAGAAGGTTCACCATATTTTATTTCAAGCTAATGGTGAAGCTGTCTAAATTGATATAACTTCTATTTTAATCTTCATGAATTAGATAGTTCCTGAAAATTACATGAGGCTTAAGGTTTGGTCGTTCCATGTTTTCACTCTCAGCAAATGAATTGCAAAATAGAAACACCACCCAGATAATATATTTTAAGATAATCTAGTACCCACCTCTCCCCTAACTTCCTAACCTCCTTTCTAAAAAAAAAAAAAAAAAAAATTTTTTTTTTTTTTTTTTTTTTCTAGAGGCAACTAAATTCCATGTTTGGTTTCTTTTGTCATATACTTTCTTAGCTCTAAATAATTTATACTGCTATCTCTTTATTTATCAATTTTAGGTGTTGCGTTTGGCTGCCTGTTGCCTTAGATAAGGTTTTAGCTCTTTCATATACCAACCAGCTTCCTTTTCCCCCATTCTTGAAACATAGAAGAAATTCCGCGGTTTAGAAGTGGTCAGTAGGCAGTTGACTGGGTAATCAGCAGCCACAACAGAGCCAATTGGAGTACTATGGTTGTTTCCATTCTCTAAAAACCTTTTATCTGTTTACTTAGTTTACTATGCACCTATCTTGAAATTTTTCTACAATTGATCTATCAAATGACTATCACATTAATTTTCCAAATAATCAATCGATTTCATTTTTTTTTTTCCTTCTGGAACCATCCTCCAAAAGTCTGCTGTCCTTCTGTTCCTCTGGAGATGAGTTGCTCTCTGAAATTCCTACAGTTGTTATCGTGGAATGCCACTTCATCTCTAGGGTGAGAACCCCCATTTCTGTGTTCCATATTTCTTTCTTGATTTACTAAGTCATTTTCCACAGCACTTGCTCCAGTAACAGCCCCAGTAAAGGTTGGTGAGGGTAAAACTCTGAGTCCTTACATACTTGAAATGTCTTTATTTGACCCTCATTTTTTATTGAGAGTCAAACCAAGTGTAGAATTCTACCTTGAAATTTTTCATAATTTCATAGAAATTGCTTTTTTATTTTCCAGATTTTAGCATTGCTGTTGAGAATCTCAATGCCATCCTGATACTTATTCCTTTGCAACCTGGAATTTTTCTCTCTGAAAACTCGTAGAATTGTCTTTTTATCTCTAGTATTAATTCTGAAATTTCATAATTATGTGCATTGGTTTAGATCATCTTTTATTCAACCTTTGCTCAATGGACCCTTTAATCTGGAGGCTTGTGTCTAATTCAGGGAAATTTTCTTGAAATATTTCTTAATAATTGCCTCTCCTTTTGGGGAAGCCATGAGGCATTGGCAGTTTTGTGGTAGAATTCTTGCCTTTCATGCAGGAGACCAGGGTTTGATTCCCGACCAAAGCACCTCATGCTGGAGCCATCACCCACTTGTTAGTGGTGGATTGGGTGTTGCTATGATGCTGAACAGGTTTCCCCAGAGCTTCCAGACTAAAGCAGACTAACAAGAAAGGCCTGGTGATCTAATTCCAAAAATCAGCCAGTGAAAACCCTATGGATCACAGTGGTCCAGTCTGCAATTGATCGTGGGAATGGCACAAGACCAAGTAGCGTTTCGCTGAGTCATACATGGGGTTGCCATGAGTAGGGAGCTGACTCAAAGGTGGCTAACACTAACTACAATTCTAACAGAGTAGTTAAGAACATAAAAGCTCTGGAGCCAGATTGCCTGAGTTCAAATCCTGCCTTTACCATGTGACGTCGGACAAGTCACTTAATCTTGCTGTGCCTTAGTTTTCTCATCTATAAAATGGGTATAATAATAGTAATTATCTCACTAATATATTTCAACCTCTTAGAACAGTGCCAGACATGTCATAAGCCCTTAATTATTGTTCAGTTTTATTTTTTCTAAAATTCCTATCAGTTGCATGTTGGGTATCCTAAATTACCTTTTCTGATCTGTTCTTTCCTCTTGAATATCTCTTCATCTTTTGTATTATTTGGGGGAATATCTCCTTACTTTACTTTCTACTGAAGTTTTTATTTCAGCTATTCTTAGAGCTCTTTCCATCTTTTCTTGTTTTGAATAGAACTCTATGATTATGTCATGTTTGTAATAATTTCTTCTATCTGTTGAGAGTATTTACTATAGAATTTCCTCCTACTTCTTGCCTTGTCGCTACTTTCTCTGGCTTCCTTTTCCTCCATGTGTTCGTTTTATTCTCATGATGTTGGAGGCTTTCCTCAAATGTCTGTAGCCCTTTTACTCTTCAGTTCATACCTAAGTGTGAGAAAATAAAAACCTTACTGGAAGCTCTGTGTATGGACATCAGGGGAGTGTGCTTGCTTACTCTTGGGCTTGCCATGTGGTGCTCAGATGAAGGCTTGTCTTTTCATGGGAGGAGCTCCTAAATGTCAGAAACTGGAGGTCTTTTCTTTTGAGCTCTTCAGTGTCTCAAGAGAAATAGCCTCTAGTCCAGGAGAAGTTCGAAGGGGAGTCATTGTTTAGTATACAGTCTTCTACTTTCCTTTCTTTCTTGTTGGTCCCTTACTCCTGTACTTCTTTGTGCCTGGTGTTCCTGAGTCTCAAGCCTCTCTCCTGTTCTCCTGCTGGAGGTCCAATCACCTGACTGCATAGAGTAGGGTGGGGGACCAGAGACTCTTAACAACTCCAAATGCCAACTTTCACATAGCACCCTGCTTTCAGCCCCTCACCGCTCTTATGCCCTCCTTGTCCTAGAGACTCTCAGCTTCTCCCTTGGCTATCTGTGAGGCCCAGGCCACTCTGGGGTTTTGTAGGGCAAATGGACTTCTGACCTGGCCTCTGTGACCACATTAGAGCATGTCTTCCTGATGTTCTGTTAAATCTGTTTCCATTCTTCCATCCACTCCATCTTTCAGAATTGTGTTGAAATACAGTAAAACCTACAAAAACTGGAACCTGTATAAGGCAGAAGCTGTCAGAGAAGGAAAACTCAAATATTTTCCACAAAAATGAGCAATAAAAAAATGATAATATTGCGCTCCATCAAAGATGGAAAACTTGCAAGACCTGGAAAAACAACCTGTGTACTTTTACTATGATTTTAGTGGAGTTTTAAGAATGAAGATAAATAAGTATAATCAATCTGTCAGCTTTAATCTAAAGTCCATTTTCAAAATTTTCCAAAAGCTTTTGCCAACCAGTCCCAAATTTGTCTGCATAAACGAAACTTGCATTTGTGGCTAAACCTTTTCTTTTATTGGTCTATGATGGTGAAAATTGCTTTCTTCCTCTCCAATACTTAACAAAACACCTTTGATTAGATACCTCGGTGTTCCCTCGATTGGCTAACTACTGCTGTGTTGTTTGGTTGGATTAATGAAGGAGAAGGTTTACATAAACCATTTTAAATTGTCAACCATGAAATTACCTCCATTACCCAATCATTTGGATTCTTTTAGCAGAAGAGTTGTAAATTAATGTGATAGCTTCTGCCACATCCGTCATGAGAATATACTTCTCTCTCTCCAAACATATTTTTCCACAAACACCTAAGAACAGCAGTGGTTTTCAAAGTATGTCCTTGAACCATCAGCATAAGATCACTTGGGAACTTGTTAGAAATACACATTTATGACCTAACCCCAGACCTACTAAATGAGAAACTCAGGAGGGAAGGGCAGCAATCTGTGTTTCTAACAAGCCTTCTGAGTGGTTCTGATGCACACTGTACAATACGGTATTCTAAAAAGAAGAACTAGCATTTCCTTAGCCATTGAATGTCATCATCCCAAATCATTCCGAACTTGGAGTTTCCCAACAACTTTCATCAACCATACGGTAGTTAACAAATTGTTACCTGAGTGGATTATTCCATTCTCAACCTAGTGGTTGTTTGTTTATTTGATGTCTGGCCACAGTCCTTGATTGGAACAGTTAGTACATCAAAAGAAAATGAACATTGAATCTGTGAAGATACTTGTTATGGAGTTTTAGCACAATCTAGCATTTGCTGGTCATTTGAGGGGGCAGCAACAAAATAAATTTTCACACGAGAGCTCGTGGCAAGACATTCCAATACCCAAAAGCTTTGGGAATACTGTTTTTAGAATAAATTATTTATTTTATTTATGAGGTTAAAGTTTTAGTTAAATATATTGTTTATTTCTACTATCATTTTAATAGTGGTCTTTGGCATCTATTGTAATAGCTAATTCTATTTTTCTAAGTAAAGAAAAAATTAGTACTTGATGCTGTTTTCATTTTATTACAGTGAATGTTTTATAGTGAGACTTGGGGAAAAGGATGCCACTTCTGTGACATCTAGGCAGGAAAATCAAGTTCTAAAGGGCTGTAATCTAATCAAACAAGTCTGCCTGCTGCTTGTTCTCCCACTACCTGTTACCATATACAGGGCTACTATAGCAGATCTGTCACTAAATCCACTGTGGAGCCAGTGACAGGTGGTAACTTCGAGGTTGTTTCGCTCTATGAAAACACTAATTTGTTCAGTTAGCTATTATCCACAAGAAGGAAACTGGGAAAGAATGAAATGTACCTGGATACCTGAATTTGAAATCAACATAGGGATTTATAACTTAACTGAGCATTAAATCACAGTTCCCTTGAAGTTTAGGGCCTCTTCTGTTTTTCATAGTTTTTGATTTCATGAAGGATCTTGAGCTAACCATGTGGAATAAGCTAGCAGCCAGCTGAGGTTTGCATATTTACTTCAGGATAGGTAATGTTTCTGTTGTTTGAGCTGGTAATCCTTCAATAGAAAGCATGATTCTGTTAAAACATGGTGCATTGAAAGCATGTTTTCATCATTACTCCCTTCGGAGACCCCATCGGAAGAAGAGTAAGAGAGGAGACAGAAAATTAAAGGTGATAACAAAATTGGGAAATTGAAGGAGTAGGAGCTGATTTAGCAGAGTTGAGAAAGATGGACCTAAGCATCTGTAGACACCAAGGATCAAGCCTGGTTAATCTGTAGAACCTCCATAGGGCTTAAAAAAAAAAAATTTTTTTTTTTTAATTTCCAGTTACCGTGGAAGGTGGGAGGGACTGATAGGGCTGAAACCAGAGGATTGATGTGAAATCTTGATTCAAAGTTATTAGACCCCTGGGTTCCTACGTCCGCCCAGCACAATCAAGTTCCTTTCCTCTTCCATGTGGGCGGGAGACTAAGTGTGTTCTGGTCAGATTGTACCAGGAGGACTTCAGGTTTCAGGATATCAGGCAAACCAGCAAGAGTGAGAGGAGTGAGACATTGGACCTATAATAGGGTAAGTAAGTGAAAGGCCATATACTAATCCCTGAGATACTGTCTTCTAGCTTCCTCCACCCAGTTTAGTAAGCCAGGAGTCAAGTTCATACCATCACTACCTTGCCTCCTTGGAAACCCTGGTGGCGTAGTGGTTAAGTGCTGCAGCTCTCAAGCAGAAGGTTGGCAGTTTGGCTCCACCAGGGGCTCCTGTGGGAAACTCTATAGGGCAGTTCTACACTGTCCTATAGGGTCACTATGAGTTGGAATCCACTCAATGGCAATGGGTTTTGGTTTCTTTTTTTTACCTTGCCTCCCTCCTTTAAGACAGGAGATCAGAGGAAATTTTTTTTTTAAATATATTATAAAGTTCTAGAGAAAATATCTACAGATACTAACATTTGAGTGTTCCCAATCAAAATAAAAAAAGATAGGAAGGAAGAAATAAAAGAAGTTCTCTACCATATCTCCTTTTAACAAAGCCCTTTGGTCTACATAAGTCACTCTCCCATACAGAGCTTCTAATAAGCTTTTTTATGCCAAACCAAAAAAAAAAAAAAAAAGCCAAACCCACTGCCGTTGAGTCAGTTCTGACTCATAGCAACCCTTTAGGACAGAATAGAACTGTTCCAGAAGCCACACTCTTAGATATAAATATGAGGTCAAGGATCACCAGACAGTTGAGAAAACCCTTCAAAATGAAGTACTAAGACCAGAACAAACAACTAACTAAAGGGGCAAATTTGAGGAAAACAGATCATACAGCTATTGGATAACGTTTTTATAATCAATATTTGAGAAGATATTGTATCCATGAAACAAGAACAGGATACTATTTAAAAGCAACAATAATAATTAGAATCAAAAGAGTTTCTAGACAGTAAAAACATAAAAGCTGAAGTAGAACCTTTAGTGGAATATTTGAAGATAGAATCCAGGTAATCTCCCAAAAAGTGGGGGAAAAAACGGCAAAATGGACAATAAAAGAGATAAGAAAATTGTAGAATTAATCAAGGAGGTGTTAGATGTGACCAACAGGTGAGCCAACAGAAGAGATAGAAGAAATCTAAGAATGATGGCTTTGTAGCAAGCTTAGAGAGTTACTGCTCTGTTTTTCAAGACAGTGGTCTCTGGGAGGAAAATCCACCTACCAAATTTAACATTATAAAAAATTGTATTGAGAGGTTCTTTGAGGATATGGAAAGTATTAGCAACAAGTCCAGAGAAAATTTAAACAAAAACAACAACAACAACAAAAACCCACGCATGTAGTAGCTCTGGGAGAAAAATAATTGTACAAGAATGAAAATAAAATATGTTACGTGGTATGTTAACATCATAATAATGATCATAATAATGGAATTACTGGGTAACAATTTACTAAAGATGGGGATAAAACTCAATTGGGAAGGTAAATGCAGGAGAGGTACTGATGTGGGGGTGAGAAGGAAGTAGAGGGTTGTAAGAAAATTTTTATCTACTGTAACAGACAGTCACAGAGGAAGAATACTTTAGATGAGGTCTTGAAGGAAATAACACATATTGAGTGGATGGCAAGAGTGACACAGTGTTTGTGGGGTATTAATACCACCCTCTTCACTTTCATCCTTACATGAAAATGTGCTTTTGCTCTTCATGTATCTCATTGATCATCAAAGCATCTCTCCCTATTTTGGGAAGTATTATAATTACTTTGATAGTCTAAATGTAAATAAACTGAGAAGAGACGACATTTACCCAAGGGAAAATACCAAAATGAGAACCCAGAGACCATGGCTGGGGCTACTGTGGAATAGAATGTTCTCTTTCAGGTTTTTAATGAGGCGTGCTCATTGTGATGCCTCAATATACTCTTGAGAATGTCTCAACCTGGAAAAACATATTCCAATAAATTTAATATCATGAGACCATCCCTTCCCTTTTTGGAAGCCTTCAGCCATTCCTCAGTACATAGGGAAACTTAATCTACCAATTGGATCTTCCACAATCTAACTCCATTTGTCTGAATCTATCACTACTGGTCTTCCACCTAAGGAGATCTGTGTTGGGTGTGGCCTGTTGTGTGGCCCTCAGGGGAACTATTCTTGTCCAAGGCTTGGAGCTCCCAAATCACAAACATTGTCCCTCATGTACCCTTTCCCAGAAGGATATTGGAAGGTATACTCCATGAAAACATGGGAAGACACCAAGAAAAGGATAGTCTTAAGCAGAACCATAACCGTGACTAAAAATTAGAAGGTGGATCAAAATTGTCAGAAAGGATATTTGGAGGGACCATAATACTTAAGTGGACCAAAAGGAGACATTAACTAGGCCACAGATCTAGATCTCAAACCAAGGGGATATGAGTGAGTGAAAGCCCATAAAAGTAAAGTGAGATTTGGACAGTAAAACATCAGCATTTGATGAAGAGGATGGTTTGCTTTTAGGATCCACCCTAGACTCTGTATAGTCCCCTCTCTCCCTTGCATAAAGTGGAGCCAAGCCCTCATAGGTGGTTTCGACAGAGATCCCTGACCTTTTCCAGGATACTGTTGAGATAACTGGTAGGCCTCTGTGACATATTCTGGTCCATGACTTTTTTAGTACACCAGGATTTGGAGACAACTAGAGGGTAGTACATTTTTCACTGCACTTTTTGATCTCCAGTTTCAGAACTGCAAGCTGAGTTGTATGTGGAGGGGTGGTGGGGAAGAGAGGGAACCAGACATTTTATGGAGAGAGCTTCTGAGGTCATGACTGATCCCCAAGTAGTAGAGTTCCAAGGTTGAGAAAGTACAAATTTGCCAGGAATAGAGCCCTGGAATGTTGCCTGATGCAGATGTCCTCCGTGATTCTTAGGGTCTGTTGGCATAAATCATCAGAGTGTCTTGAAAATTTCTCTGAGTGGTCTGTAGCTCCTTCCATCTCCTGCTGGGATGTTAGATGTTGGAGACACCCTAAGGCCTTGCTACTCAAAGTGTAGCTAGAGACCAGTAATATTGGAATAACCTAGGAGATTGTTAGAAATGCAGAATCTTGAGCACCAACCACCCAGACCTCCTGAATTAAATCTGCATTTTAACAAGATTTGTATGTGCATTAAAATTTGATAAGCTCTTGTCTGAGGGCTTAGCCATAACTTACCCTGAGGGTTCAGGGCAAAGCAATGTAATGAACTGTTACAGGTGACCAGTAGACCAGGTGTGTGGTCATAGGGTATATGATAGTACAGATTCCTCTTCAAAAATCAGTTGGGATTATCAGTAGTTGAAACTAATAAGGTGAACTTTAGAATGAGCTATAAGGCTGTCACTACCTAAACCCATTTTGTAAAGCTTAGCATCACTAAAAGTAGAACATCCAGACACTTTGGGCCTCCTGATGTATTGTACTCCTATGGCACCACCTTTGAGGTATTGCCTAAAAAGTGAAGCTGAATCTAATCAAGCCTCAGAGCTAACATCTATTACAGGAAGTACAGGGGATAAGAAACAAGTCAAGTGATCTTCCAAGGAGCCAAACAGATGAATCTAGAATGTGGGAAAGCCTATGGGAAAACTGATTTAGCTACTGCAACAAGTTAGTGGGGGTGGGGGTGAGGGCGGGGGTGGGGGTGGAGAAATTTAGATTAAAATAGACTTGAAACACAACCAAAGGTAATATGTGGATCTGGTGAGGATCTTAATTTGGATACCTAGCTGTTAAAAGACAGCTATTGAGACAATTGAAAAAATTGCCCAATGGTATCAGGTAGTGTCAAAGACTTATTGTTGATTCGGTTGAGTCTGATAATGGCCAGGTGGTTGTATAAGAAATGTCTACAATTAGTCCAAAGGACTAATGGACCATATCTACCACAGCCTCCACCAGACTGAGTCCAGCACAACTAGATGGTGCCCGGCTACCACCACAGACTGCTCTGACAGGGATCACAATAGAGGTCCCAGACAGAGCTGGAGAAAAATGTAGAACAAAATTCTAACTCACAAAAAAGACCAGACTTACTGGCCTGACAGAGACTGGAGAAACCCCAAGAGTATGGCCCCCGAACACCCTTTTAACTTAGTACTGAAGTCTCTCCTGAGGCTTATTTACCCTTCAGGCAAAGATTAGACAGGCCCATAAAACAAAACAATAATACATGTAGCTTAACCATGTAACCATGTACACGAGGTTAAATGGCACACCAGCCCAAGGACAAGAAGGAGAAGGCAGGAGAGGATAGGAAAGCTGGACAAATAGAAATGGGGAACCCCAGGTTGAGAGGGGGAGAGTGTTGACATGTCGTGAGGTTGGCAACCAATGTCACAAAACAATATGTGTATTAATAGTTTAATAAGGAACTAATTTTCTCTGTAAGCCTTTACCTAAAGCATACACACACGAAAGAAATGTCTACATTTTTAAGAGATGCATATGGAAGTATGTAAAGGCACAATGATATGATATCTGAAACTTGCTTTAAAATAATTCAGCCAAAGAGCAAAAAGGAAATGTGGCTAAATTTTTTACGATTACTGAATTTGAGTGATGGGTTTATGAAGATTCGTTATACTGTTCTTTCTTCTTGCTGTATGAATCTGAATTTTTCTATAAGCGAATGTTTTTGCTAAACAACAACAAAACACAAAACTCTATATATTTGTCCAGTCACTAGTCTGCATGGAAAGGAGTGAACAGGTGGAGTTGGGTATGGAGGGCTTTAGACAATGCTTTTTAAGGGCCTGAATGTAGGAGCTGGGGTTCTACTCTCCACTGGCCCTGGGTGGGTGGGAGTTTGATATGTGCATTGAGTTGGAGGGGGAGGACACTGAATTTTAAAATGTGACTTTTAAGCAAAATAATACAACTCTTCTCTCCTTTGGAGACTGCTGAGAACTAACCTGAGGGTGAAGTTCTTTGGGACCAGGTTTGGAGCAGGGAGTTCATTTCCCAAAATATCAAGAGATGCCCAAAGCAAGAAAATAAGGGGAACAGAAAGTGTCTGAGAAAATGGATTTCTCAAAGCCAGGCCGGTCCTCAGACACAGAGGAGCCCCAGAAAGTATCAAGGGCAGGTTCATGGACAGGCCCTGGAACCAGAGAGGAGAGAATGAGCACACAGGACTTGTGAATAATGAGGTCAGCCCCTGGAGAGTCACCTAGACCATGAATCTCAAAGCTGACTGTGCATCAGCGTCTCCACAGGAGCATGTTAAACCAAAAAAAAAAAAAAAAAAAATGTTGCCATTGAGTCAATTCCAACTCATAGCAACCCTACAGGACAGAGTAGAACTGTCCCATACAGTTTCCAAGGAGTGGCTGGTGGATTTGAACTACCAACCTTTTGATTACAGCCAAACACTTAACCATTGTGCCACCAAGGCTCCATTGTTGTTGTTAGGTGCTGTTGAGTTGGTTCCTACTCATAGCGACCCTATGCACAACAGAACGAAACACTGCCCGGTCCTGAGCCATCCTTACAATCGTTGCTATGCTTGAGCTCATTGTTACAGCCACTGTGTGAATCCACCTCGTTGAGGGCTTTCCTCTTTTCCACTGACCCTGTACTCTGCCAAGCATGATGTCCTTCTCCAGGGGCTGATCCCTCCTGACAACATGTCCAAAGTATGTAAGATGCAGTCTCACCATCCTTACTTCTAAGGAGCATTCTGGTTGTACTTCTTCTAAGACAGATTTTTTCATTCTTTTGTCAGTCCATGGTATATTCAATATTCTTCAACACCACAATTCAAAGGTGTCAGTTCTTCTTCGGTCTTCCTTATTCATTGTCCAGCTTTCACATGCATATGATGCGATTGAAAATACCATGGCTTGGGTCAGACGCACCTTAGTCTTCAAGGTGACATCTTTGCTCTTCAACACTTTAAAGAAGTCCTTTGCAGCAGATTTATCCAGTGCAATGCGTCTTTTGATTTCTTGACTGCTGCTTCCATGGCTGTTGATTGTGGATCCAAGTAAAATGAAATCCTTGACAACTTCAATCTTTTCTCCATTTATCATGATGTTGCTCATTGGTCCAGTTGTGAGGATTTTTGTTTTCTTTATGTTGAGGTGTAATCCATACTGAAGGCTGTGGTCTTTCATCTTCATTAGTGCTTCGAGTCTTCACTTTCAGCAAGCAAGGTTGTGTCATCTGCATAACGCAGGTTGTTAATAAGTCTTCCTCCAATCCTGATGCCCCGTTCTTCTTCATATAGTCCAGCTTATCGTATTAAAGGCTCCATTAGGAATGTGAATTTCCTGGCCCAAACTCTGGCTTGTTGACTCAGAATCCTTAGAGGTAAGGTTTGAGAATGTGTATTTTTAACTTGTTCCTCTATCTCCACAGAGATCCTTACCATCCTAGGCAAGCAACAGCACCAAGACCAGCAGTTTTGGGCAGCCACCAGCCCATGCTGCCTTTTGGAACCCACCCTGTCACCGGGCCAGCTGGGGCTTGATGTACCCCAGCATTAAGGGCCAAAAGCAGAAGGATATAAACTTACTTTTCTCAGCCTTCTCTCCTAATAACCCCCTTCCCTTCATCAACTCTGTGCACCAGCCAAACTGTTCTGCACATTAGAGCTTAAATATGCATTACATTTTCCAGCTGGTATTTAAAGCAGTTTAGCTTAAATAATGTTAGACTGGTGAAGGAATGAGGAGACAGGAAGAAGGGTGATTGCTCTTTATTCTAGGCATTTTAATCATCTTCTTAGACTTCCACCAGAATCGTAAATTATCCAAAAGGAAGGAGCCTCAGAAATTATCCTGGAATTCCAGATTTAATCTTGCTTGTTTTCATTCTGTCAGTAGCTGCCACATGTTTTCTTTAGCAATGGTGTGCTCCAAGTCAGTTGTCGTTAGTTGCCGCCGAATCTGCTCTCACTCGTGGCCACCTTACGTAAATCAGAATGAAACGTTGCCAGGTTTTAGAGTTACCAGTAATTTTGTGACATTTAAGGTTTTAAGTATTAGGTAACTCCCTGCTTTAAAAGTAGATTTGGTATTTCAGTAGAAACAAACCATAAAAAGTAACCCTTTTAGGAGTTTTGTTTGTATTTTTTGAATACATAAGCATTTTTTACAATGAAACCATGGTGTCTTTGTTATCTATTGCTGTGTAACAAATTATCCCCAAATATAGCAACAACAAATGCTTATTATCTCACAGAGTTTCTGAGAGTACAGAACCTGGCAGCACCTTGCTGGTTGTGCTGGTTCCCTGTTGCCTGTTCTGTGGTGGTCATCTGAAGGCTAGAGGATCTGCTTCCAAGCTCACTTCTGAAGTTGCTCCTCAGTCAGCTGGACTAAGGGCCTTAGTTACTTGCTATGTGGACCTCTCCACAGGGACATATGCGGACCTCTCCACAGGGACATCAGGACATGACAGCTGGCTCCCATTAGAGCAAGGGAGAGAGAGGGGGAGGCAGACAGACAAAATGAGAGACCAAAATGGAAGCTGCAGCATCTTCTAAAATCTAATTTTGGAAGTGACACACCATTGCTTCTGCTGTAATTCTGTTGGTCACGTAGACCAACCCTGGTGCATTACAAGAAGTGTGAGTATCAGGAGGCCAGATCATTAGGGGCCAGAAAAAAACCTTGTTTTGAATAAGAACCAGTTGCTGTCAAGTGGACTCCAACTCATGGCGACCCCGTGTATGTCATGAGTAGAACTCTGTTCCACAGAATTTTCGATGGCTAATTTTTGGGAAGTAGACTGCCAGGTCTTTCTTTCAGGGTGCCTCTGGATGTGCTTGAACTGCCAATCTTTTGATTAGTAGCCGAGCACAAAGGCTTGTAAGGCTAAAATGGGTGTGGGGATATTGTATATTATGAAGATGTCTTTGCATCTCCTCAAAATGTCAGATCTTAACAGGGAAGCTTGAAGTGTTCTATTCTCTTATAAAAACATGTTTTCAGTTTGGATTCTTTAATGATTGTGTTTTTGATACAATAAATGCAACCCTTTTTTTTTTTTTCCTGGCTGCTATATTTTATCACAGACATCTTACCTTTCTAGTTTAATTAATTGCATCTTTATAATCTCAGCTGTTAGGCAACCAACCAAACCAAACCCACTGCCACTGAGTTTATTCCTACTTATAGTGACCTTATAGGACAGAGCAGAACTGCCCCATAGGGTTTCCAGGACTGTAAATCTTTTCGGAAGCACACTGCTACATTTTTCTCCTGCAGAGCAGCTGGTGGGTTCAAACTGAGGATTTTTTGGTTAGCAACAAAGCATTTTAACCACTATGCCACCAGAACTCCTTGTTAGGCAACCAGTTGGTAGGAATGAACCACGTATCCACCAATCCACAGTACCCTAAAATGAAGCTTAACTTCTCTGGTATAAAAAAATGGAATCAGTGAAAATGAGCAAATTAGGAGGAAAAGACAAATCAAGATAAAGAAAGAAAATTCTAAGAGTGAAATTCGCCTTCTTGGGATCTCCAGAGAAAGAGCTAGTGAGTCACCAGCTGCCTAGATTGCCCCAGGCAAAATGCAAAATAGGTCCTTAGCCAGGATCCTGCCCACCATTCCCACCCCCACCATTCCATGCTCCAGGCACCTTAGCCCTTTGAAGGGAAGACAGCCAGTCCCTAAGAGGAGCCCTAGCCCTCCCCTCACACATTCACGATATAGGCAGCCACCTTGTTGTGGTTAGGTGCCCTCAAGTAGATTTCGATTCATAGTGATCCCATGTGACCGAGTCGGACTGTCCCATAGGGGTTTCTAGGCTGTAATCTTTATGGGAGCAGATGGCCAGATCTTTCTCCCTCAGAGACTCTGGATGAATTCAAACCATCAGCCTTTTGGTTAGCAGCCAAGAGCTTAACCATTATGCCACCAGGGGTCCTTATGTCCACCTTGTTGTTGTTTGGTGCCATGCTCACCATAGAGGCTCTCTATTGTCTCTGACATTAGGCAGACTGGCAGCTGGAGGGGGGACATGGAAGTTGAGGGGCTGTTGGAGGGGGGATGTTGATTCTACCCAAGAATGCATTTTGTTGATATGCTTAGTGATTTTTTCAATTGAAGTAATATTTTTTAAGTCAAGTTTCACATAAAAATCTGATTCCAGCTTTAAAAAAAAGTCGTTTGATCTGTTTACACTGGGGCGCTACGTGACATAAGGACTCTAAGCCCAGGGTAGACGGCTCCCATTTGCTCAGTCTCTCCCATACCCTAGATGTCCACGATCCTCAGTCCTGGTGTCAACTGCCATTTATAAACATACTTGTGCTGTTGTTTTTATTCCAGCAGAAAGACATTGTTTCTGTTCTGTGTCTTTATCATAAATGGCGGGGGGAAGGCTGAGGGGAGGGAATTTAGACTGAGATGGCCACCTATTTTAAGAAAATTACAGAGATTATTTCTTTATGGAAATGAAGACTATTGATATGTGTTAATTATGTAAGGAACAACCGTATCTAAAGAACACAACTTAATAATTATAAAAAATCATAAGAGCTGGTATAAATAGAATGGTTTTGGAGGAAAGTATTACCAAACTAAAAAAAGAGGACAGAAATTTTAAGAGTTTGTTTTTCCATTACATGTTGATAAAGTGAGTTGCCGTGAAAAGAAGTTATGAAAGGGCATCAAAACCTTTTACAGACGCTGGGTTTATAAAAGTACCTGTTGAATGTAGCAAAATGTACTGTCTTTAACAGAATAGGAAACATAGTAGAAAACACTGTAACTCAGCTCATGGAAGAAAGGGCTGGAAAATTAGAGGAACAGTTTATTGGCATCTCCAAGGAGATCCCCAAATTAATTGCACTGTTTTTTCCCATCTAGCTTCTAAACGAGGTGAGAAACAAAGCAAAGGGTAAAGATGGAGGCCAAAATGGCATCTTTACTCTTGAGAGAGGCACGGTTGAGGTTATGACTTAACAGAAGAGTCAGATTGGTCCTTCTGACCTAACTCCAGAGCTAGCCGGGTTTACTCATCTGGACTCAGGCTTCAAACCTACACTGTGGCAGAGTGGGCAGGTTTTGTTTAGTGAATGAAGAAAGGCAAGAAGCCGAGAGGACCATATCCAGTTTATCTTCCCAAATTTTGAAATCGGGTAAGTTACCAATGATGTGTCCTATTGATGAGTACACAGTTATAAGTAATACCTATCCCCACCCTCATATAAATTAATGCTCTGTTAATTAATGGAGTCCTGGTGGCAAAGTGGTTAAAAGCTTGGCTGCTAACCAAAAGGTTGGCAGTTAGAATCCACCAGCTGCTCCTTGGAAACCCTATAGGGCAGTTGTGCTCGGTTCTATAGGGTCACTGTGAGTTGGAAATGACTCAACAGCAACAGGTTTTTATTTTCATTTTTTTGTATTAATGAATGGTGATAACGAGAATTTTGATATGTCCAAAGAATTCTTAGACATGCAAGTCATGACAGGAAATGGTTTGTTTTTACGTGTACTGGAGTGTTATCATACACTGGTTAAAGTAACTAGGTGTGACTGCTAATGGTGTTCCAGGGAAGGATGGGGTGAATGTCAGACTTGCTTCAAATCTTAATCCATGATGGTAAGTAGCTCTATAAGCTGCTTTAAAGAACTTCTACATACAAACCAAAATTAGAGTGAAAATGAATGATTATATTATTGTTGTTAGCTGCCATTGAGTAGGCTTCAACTCAGGGCAACTTTATGTATATCAGAACAAAATGTTGCCCAATCCTGCACCATCTTCACAATCGTTGCTATGTTTGAGTCCATTGTTTCAACTATTGTGTCAATCCATCTCATTAAGGGTTTCCCTCATTTTCTGGCCTTCTACTTTATCAAATAGTATGTACTTTTCTAACAACTGGTCTTTTCTGATGTGTCCTAAAACTTGCCATCCTTGCTTCTAAGGAGCATCCTGGTTGTATTTCTTCTGGTGTACTGAACCATTAAGAAATCCCCTTACGTGAACAAATTGAGACAGGATTTTTAAAGTTGGTTTCTATTTATTTTACTACAAAAGTAATAGAACTCATTCCAATAATCTGTTAAAAAGAAAGAACACAATACTCACAATCTAACCACCTAACTGTTGGCATTTTTGTTTCAAATTATTTTCTGCCCTAGAACCTCACACCGTTTACTATGAAGTCTTGCCCTGTTTTAGCCTCAAAACAATCTTCAGAATCAGGGCGGGGCGGGAGATGTTCTGGTTCCCATAAGTGAGGAATGGAGACAGCCAGCCTGGGAATGGAATCACCCATCCCCTGGCGGCTCCATGACAAGCGGTTTTCCCAGAGACAAGCGGGCTGTGTCAAGTGAGGGACACCTGTACCCTGGGAAAAGACTAGCACATTCCCCAGAGACAGTCAGCTCTCACTAACTAGAGTATCTATACAGGCCACAGAGAATTACTGAAGTCACTTATTGAGATGATTTTTGTTTCTTGTGTGTGTGTTTTTTTAAGTCCCTGATATTTGTTTAATTTCATCTTTCCTTCAGAATTTTAAAGCTTATTACTTTAAGTTCCTATATTGGGGGTTGCTGTAATCATGGGAAATATTTAATCTACCATTATGGGTCCTGTTTTTAATGACCTGAATACCTGCTTAGCTAAAATTTAACATGGATTTTTAAAAATATTTCTATGTTTTGGGGAAATGCAAAAGAATTAAAAATAGCTATAGCTGAGGCCAAGCATCCACTGCCCCCAATCCTCTTAATTATGAAATCTCTGGATTTTTTTTTGTTCTGATAACATTTTCTAAAACTATTACCATCCTCCAGGAAAATTATTTTCATTGGAATAGTTCTCTGGCATTTTGCTGTATTTTAGTCTAGAGAAACTGAAGAATGGAATCCAAATAAAACCTTGTTTACTTTTTCCACACTTCAGGAACCAGAGTAAACTACTGCAGTCTAAAGAATCCTAGGGGAAAAGGGCAGGGGGAAGGAAGAAGGAAGAGGGGGAGGGAAGGCTTTTCACTGTGCACAATTGAAATTAGCAAGGAAGGTTTTATTTACACTGGACATTATCATTCTAATTAAAAGAGTAAAGCAATCCATAATGATAGATAATTGCCAGTGAAAGAGGCTATTGCTGTGACATGGTAATCAAATGGTTATTTGGAGGCATTTAGATGCTAATAGAGTCAAATACTTTGAGCAGCCCAATTTTTAGGGAAGGAGCACTACATTTGGACAGAATAAGTTTCTCTGAGTCTCCTTTGTAGTGTTTTACCTGGGTTCAAAGTAGTACTGGAAACCCTGATGGCATAGTGGTTAAGTTCCACGACTGCTAACCGAAAGAAAAAAAAAAGGTCAGTAGTTCAAATCCACCAGGTGCTCCTTGGAAACTCTACGGGGCAGTTCTATCCTGTCCTATAGGGTCACTATGAGTTGGAATCCACTGGATGGCAATGTTTTTTTTTTTTTTGTAAAGTGGTATTACTTTCTCTTTGGTCTTTGTCCCTTTATTGGCTTGGCCTCAGGGGGAGAGAGTGAGCCCCCAGCAGCGTTCCCTTGCCGCATGTTGATGCTGGCGGCTGCAGTTGGTCTGTCCAGTTGGGCAGCGTGCCAACGAACCTTCCTCTGTTTGCTGTTTCACCTTTGCAGTCCCTCATTTCCACCTGTTGGCTCCTAATGTGAGACACTGCTGTTGAGCTCTGGTTTTCTACCTCGATGAGTATTCAACAGCCTGTTTTGTTGCCTTGCTTTTAGAGCCAGGCTTGACAGAGCAAGGAATGGAATCACCTTCCTAGGAAGTCAAGAAAAACGGTTCCGTGTGAGCTTCCACTGGGAGGTCATTGCTACTATTTTTGTTTTAAATTAAGTAGAGTCTTCTCCCTTTCATGGCCGTGTAAGCAAATAGTATGTTGGATCACATGCAATGACTGCTTTTTAGCCATTTTTGGTTATAAAAATGTCAATTTTGTGTGGTTTAACTTAAAAGTTGAATTTGTAGGACACAAGGGGAGGGAATTAGACTGAAGGAGGAGGGAACAGACACTTTTTTTTATTGTTAAAAATATACACAGCAAAGCACACCAATTCAACAGTTTCTAGATGTACAGTACAGTGGCATTGATTACGTTCTTCAAATTGTGCGGCAATTTTCACCCTGCTTTTCCACATTGCTCCTCCCCTACTGATGTAAACTTACCCCTGAGCTTCTTACCTAACCTTTTGAGCTGCTGTTAACAGTTTGATCCCATATAGTAAGTTCTTTAAATGAGCACAATGCTCATGGCAGACATTCTTTACTAGTCAAGTTAGACTATTGTTGGTTTAAAGAAGGCTTCAGGGGACATTTTTGGTTTATGGTTTCAGGGTTAAACATTATCTCAAGGCAGTTGTTTCAGGAGTTCATCCAGCTTCAAAGGCTGCAGAAAGTCTGGAGCCCATGAGAATTAAAATTTGGAAACAGAACTTGAAGACATACTGTATGCTAAGCACGATAACCCACTTTACACCTCAGATTACCTCCAGAATATAAGCAACATGAGGGCAAGGAGTAGGCTTGCCTGTTCACAATTATATTCCTATTCCCAGAACAGTATATGATATAGAGCTGGTACTCAGTGTACGTTTGCAAATGAGTGAATGCGAAGCAATGGCATAAAATAAAGGAAGATATTAATAACACATTGCAAGGTGTTTACTAGAATAGAGTGAATACTAGAATATATTAAAAAGTGACCAAAAAGGGGCCTGGCATATAGCAGTGGCTTAATAAATGTTAGGATGAAGAGACTGAGGTCAGGGATGTCAAATAACCTGCATAAAAGTAAACAGCTAATTAGCAGTTGAGGTAAACTCAAGCATGTTTGGTTGAATCCAAAACCCACATTATTCCCATACTGCTCACAAGCATACACAAACTACATTCTTCGTAGCCGCCTTAGCTCTGCTCCCTCCAACTCCCCAACCTCCACAGTGAAGTCTCTGAAGTGGTTGTCCAGAGTCTGTATCTTTGGAGCCAGAGAAATAGGCTAACACTTGCCTCAGATTCATCTCTCTGTCTTGCCTCCAATATATCAGCAATTGTCCCCTGCTCATCTTCCTCTTCAGCTTGTGATAACCTGTTCATGGCTGAGAACTGTCAGGCCAGACACACCAGCCTGGCAGACATCCGATTCAGCACGCTTGCTCTGCCTCCAATTTCCAGGGGAAATAACAATAATAAGGAAAATGGTGATGATAATGATAAAGGAGAAGGGTGAACATGAGGAGGAGGAAAAGAAACATTTACTGAGGTACCTTCTATGTGCTGGTCACCATGTCAAGTATTTGTCCTGATCTCGACAGTCCATGACTATCCTCATTTTACAAATGGGAAAACAAATCACTTCTACAAAGCCACATAGTGGATTCCAACTTGACTGTCTTTTATTCAGAGCCCACACTTTCAATCCTTATACTACAAGGTGAGGAGTTCCCTGCATGGTGCAAATGGTTGACATGCTCAGCTGCTAATCACTGCTAACCAAAAGATTGGAGGTGTGAGTCCTCCCAGAGGCACCTTGGAAGAAAGACCTGGCAATCTGTTTCCAAAAATTAGCCATTGTAAACCCCATGGAGCACAATTCTGTTCTGATACACATGGGATCACCACGAGTCAGGACCCACAGCAGCTAGTAACTGATACTATAATATGGAACCAAAAGGCCATCATATTACCAAGAAGGAGAATAAGAACAGCTAGAGGACAAATGCAAGATCGAAATCTCAGAAAATAGGCTGTTGTTTATTTTCTTCTGATTATATGAATTTTTTTCAGGCTGCAATTGTCCAGAAATTCCCAACCTTAATAAGGCCCTCTAGCAGGGCTCATCACTGGGAGTAAGGAGAGTATGTGGACAAGATGCTGTCCTTGGTAAAACCACCCTTCAGGAAAGCAGGCAAGAGAATTCGAGTAAGACAGTGATGGACCAAAAGAGGAAAAAATAGCAGAGAAGGAGGCTTCCTGGAGCCTGCACACTTTGGCTTGAAATCTGACATCACCAATAGTTTCCTTTGTGACCTTGGAAAGTCACCTACCCTCTCTGAGCTTTAGTTTTCATACGTGTGAAAAAGCTCACTGATAATGCCAACCCCATTTGGTAGCTAAGTGATTTAAAATGAAGGTGTTGGTAAGGGACTTAGCTTATAGTAAAAAAAAAAAAAAAAAAACCCACTGCTGTCGTGTTGGTAAGGGACTTAGCTTATAGTAAAAAAAAAAAAGAAACCACTGCTATCGAGTCGATTCCGACGGCTTTTAGTGACCCTATAGGACAGAGTAGAACTGCCCAATAGAGTTTCCAAGGAGAGCCTGGTGGATTTGAACTGCCGACCTCTTCGTTAGCAGCCATAGCACTTAACCACTACGCCACCAGAGTTTCCAATGTAGTAAGACTTAATAAACATTGGTTCTCCTCCCTTCTTCGGGTTAGAGAAAGCAACATCACTTTGCTTAAATGCATATAAGAAGATCTCAGACTGCCTTTTAACAATAGGGCCCTTTGTTGGTGTATATGCAAACCAAGAACAGAGGTTAAGAAACCTTGGCCAGTAGTATCCCTATCTCTCGCGTGATCTGGCTCGTCACAAAGATTTTCCACCTTACAAAACAGCAGACTTTCCACCTTACAAAACAGCGGAGGCTCCTGTTTCAGGTGCTCTGCCTCTGATGGGGCTGAACCGCCTCCTTCCCTGACTTCTGCCAGCGCTGAGCGCAAAAGAGGCTTCAAGTGGAAATCCCTCCCTCTGTCTTTAATAGGCCAAATCCTATGTGGGAAGGCCAGGAGGTGAGGACAGTGTTAAAGCTCAGTCTTTTGTTGTTGTTGTTGTGAATATACACAGCAAAACATACACCAATTCAATAGTTTCTGCATGTACCATTTAGTGACATTGATTGTATTCTTCAAGCTCTGTAATCATTCTCACCCTCCTGAGTTGTTCCTTCCCCATTAACATAAACTCACCGTCCCCTAAGGTTCCTAACTAATCTTTAGAGTTGCTGTTGTCAGTTTGATCCCATGTAGATAGTTCTCTAAAAACCATAATGCTCAAGGCAGGCATTTTTTACCAGTTAAGCCAAACCATTGTTTGGTTTTAAGAAGACTTCAGGGAATATTTTTGTTTTGAAGTTTAAAGGTTATCTCAGGGCAATAGTTTCAGGGGTCATCCTTCACAACTGCAGGAAGTCTGGAATCCATGAGAATTTGAAATTGTGTTCTGCATTTTCTGCTTTTTGATCAGGATTCATCTATGGAAACTTTGATCAAAATGTTCAGTAATGGTAGCCGGGCACCATCCATCTCTTCTGGTCTCATACATAGCAAAGGAGGCAATTGTTCATGGAGGCAATTAGACACGCATTCCATATCTTTCTCCTATTCCTGACTCTCCCTCTTCCTCTGTTGTTCCAGGTGAATAGAGACCAATTGTTGTGCCTTAGATGGCCACTTGTGAGTTTTCAAGACCCCAGGCAATATGCATCGAAGTAGGAGGTAGAACAGAGGTGCTAAACATGTTATTAGGCCAGTTAACTGGGATGTCCTATGAAACCAGGACTCCAAACCTCCAAACCAAGAAACCAAATCCCATGAGGTTTTTGGTTGTACATAAGCAGCCACAGCTGAGTCTTCCTGTAGGCTCTCAAATGTGCAAAACAGAGAAGATCGGGGGCTGTAGTAACAATTCAGAAATGTTCACATGGATTTCAGAATCCAAAGCAAGGCCAATAACGTGTTACTGCAATCAGTTTATTTATAGTCTCTGTCATCAATATCAAGCTGATCACAGGTACAACTCATCGCGTCATTTAACGTTCTTTGCACACGCTGTTTTTTCATAAATATAAAAAAATTTAAATTATTTTTTACATTCATAACTGTTTTCTTGACCCTGATGGTTTAGTCATAGTTCATCACTGCTTATCAAAGAGCTTTCACTAATTCAGGGCTTCAGGGAATTCTGCCTTAGAAGTGGGTTGGATTCCAACCTGTTTCTTTGAACCCTTGAGGGATTGGTGTTAAGCTTATATTTCTCTTTACTGCAAACTACTGCGGAAAGCTGGGAGAGCACATCATTGCCTGGGAGCGCAGGTTCTGCTCTCCTGTTCCCTCTACTGAAGGTAAACTTCTCAAAGGGACCATTTAACTCCTACCCCCACCAACCCCACTTTCCTACAGCTCTCTTGGATCCTGAGATTTATTTTTTATTTGATTCATTCATTTTAACCCATTCAAATGGACAAAATACAACTCTAGCCCTGAAAACACTGTAGGGAACATCTTCATAATTCTGCAGAATAAAAGAAGGAAGACTGAAGTGATTCAAATTGCTCTTTGTTCATTTCATGTTGAGGGCGTGGAGGGACCAGGCTTGGGAGATCTGAGTCCTAGTTCCTCCCCACCCATTCCTCTGCTCCTGTACATTAGCACTTGCCCTCGGGGCAAGCAGGCTGATTATTTCTGCTGGGCAACTGCCTGCCTTTCATTTTGTTCCACACTTTTTTCTTTTTTTAATGACTAAATATTCTTAGATTTTAGCCTGCTTTTAGCTTGGGGGCATCTGGCCTTTGCACTGGCTTTTGCAAACGCAGTGAGGAAAATGCCAAGACCGAGATATGTGGGGCTATTAGGTAGGTTTGCTGATGCCCTTCTAGATAAGACAAACACAAGCCAATTTACTTCCAAAAGCTTGTGTTTCCTCCACCTCCTTCTTAAACTTAATGTCATGCTTATGTAATACCTGGAAGTGGTTGCATGCTGTGAAGGTGGTTCCGTATTCACAGAAAGAGTTCAAGACCCCAACACCCAAAATGGCTTTGCTTTTCTTAGATGCCCAAGCCCGGTTTGGGAACGACACGTGGAGTCACCATGCGTCAGAGCTGACTCTATGACAAGTGGTTTTGTTTTTTGCTTAAGTATGAAAAACAAAAACAAAAGCTATTCCATGATCACTAGTTGAGTCCTTGACTAATTACCATGTTGGTTTGCCCAAGCAGCCAGAGTGTATAAAATATTGGGAAAGCAAGGGGTTTTCAGCCTTCGCTACATAGGGAATTCATCTGGGAGTGACTAAAAAAAAAAAGTGCAGATGCCCAAGCTCCACCCCAGAGATTCTGATTCAATGGGTCTAGACGTAAGTGTTTCTGGAAGTTCTTCGGTGATTCTAATGGACGGCCAGAGTTTAAAACTCTTGGGCTAGCCTCTTTTACCAGAAAGATGCAGACTTTTTGTAAGAAAAAAAAAAAAAGAAGGACCTATAAAATAGATTTGTTGTTTGTTGTGTTGTTGTTGTTAGACGCCATGGAGTCAGTTCCAACTCATAGCCACCCCGTGTACAACAGATTGAAACACTGCCTGGTCCTGCACCCTCCTCACAATCATTGTTATGCTTGAGCCCATTGTTGCAGCCACTGTGTCACTCCATCTCAGCGAGGGTCTTCCTCTTTTTTGCTGATCTTCTACTTTACCAAGCATGATGTCCTTCTCTAGGGACCAGTCCCTCCTGACAACATGTCCAAAATACATGAGACCGCCTCACCATCCTTGCTTCTAAGAAGCACTCGAGCTGTACTTCTTCCAAGACAGATTCATTTTTTTTTTTTTTGTCAGTGCATGGTATATTCAATATTTTCGCTAACAGCATAATTCAAAGGCGCCAAGTCTTCTTCAATCTTCCTGATTCATTGTCCAGCTTTCACATGCATATGAGGTGATTGAAAATATGGGGGTCTTTAACCACTGAAACTAGAGCTACTTGGTTGTGCTTTATGTAAACAATTCTTGTATCATTATTGTCCCTCTAGCAACTATGTGGACTCTCTAGACGTCAGTCTCATCATCTATAAAATGGGAACTTAACTTATATGATTTCCAAAGACGCTCCCAACTCCAGCTTCCTATCATGATTCCTAATTTCTTTATTATTCAAGTTCCTGAAGAGGATTGTGCTGGGAGAAGTGAGTAGGAATTTGAAAGAAAAAGGCTAAACAACATAACAGAATTTAAATCTGGGTTTCTCCAGGGGCTGGCTATCTGGCATGGTTATGAACACAGACTTAATGGTGCTCAGTTGCTTGTGAGTTTAGGCAGATTACTTAACTTCTCTGCCTCAGTTTTCTTATCTGTGAAATGGAGTTGAAAACAGCACCTGTCTCATAGAATTTTGAGGTGATTAAATGAGTTAATTCAGCTAAGATACTTCAGATACTACAAGTGCTTAATAAATATTATTTGTTATTTTTATAACTGTAAAATGTCTTCCACTAACCCAAACTCATTTGACTACAACTAAAAACCCCTCCCCGCCTTCAGGTTCTACTCATTCACTGAATAAAATTCCTATCAAGGAGAAGAGCAAGCTCAATTGGCCAAGAAAATATTCTTCAAAAGGGGCGAAATCCAGAAGTTTGAGAGTGGGCATACCCCTACATGGGAAGAATAACCAACCAAACCAGTTGTTGTCCCATCAACAGACTGATGGAGACCCCATGTATTGCAGAGTGGAACTGTGCTCCATAGGGTTTTCAAGACTGACCTTTTAGAATCAGATAACCATTTCTGACACTCAGGGACTGCTTTGTGGGAGAATAGGGGCTACATAAACTCAAAAGGGAGAACAATTTAGGGTCCCTCATTAGAGTGCTGTTCTGGAATTTTGATGGTGTTCTTAGAAGTAATGCCAGACTTGTCTTTCCTCAGAAGAGATTCAAGCTTTCTCTCAGAGGTCACACAAAGTGGGGTCATGCCTCCCGTTTCTGCTGCACACCCAAAAATTGTAGACCTTATTCTCTCATGCAAGCTGTCTTGGAAGAAGTATAGCCAGAGTGCTCCTTAGAAGCAAGGATGGCGAGACTTCATCTCATGTACTTTGGACATGTTATCAGGAGGAACCATTCCCTGGAGAAGGACATCATGCTTGGGTAAAGTAGAGAGTCAGTGAAAAAGAGGAAAACCCTCGACGAGATGAATTGACACAGTGGCTGCAACAATGGACTCAAGCTTGACAACAATTGTGAGGATGGCATGGGACCGGGCAGTGTTTAGTTCTATTGTCCATAGGGCTGCTATGAATGGAACTGCCTCGATGGAACCTAACAATTCTTTCACAGAGTGCATACTCCAGCTCCTCCATTGCCCAATGTTTTCCTGCCTTGGACTATACTCTCCAAAGAGTCACCATGACCCTGAGAGAGAGCAGCTGTTTATAGGGAGCATGGTTTTACTATCTTTCCCACTGCATTTATTATAGCCCTGGGATGTTCTTGGAGCCCTGGTGGTGCAATGGTTAAGAGCTATGGCTGCTAACCCAAAGATCAGTGGTTCGAATCCATCAACCACTCCTTGGAAACCCTGTGGGCAGTTCTCATCTGTCCTATAGGATCGCTACGAATAGTAATCAACTTGCCAGTAATGGTCCGGGATGTTCTTAAGCCGTCAAAGAAAATAGGTCCAATGTTTGGGAGAGTAATCCCTATTTCAAATAGAATCAAAATAAGACAGTCTTTGATTTATACAGAAGACAAGGTAGGAGGCAATGATTTGCCTTACTCAAGGATTTCTCACCAGATGTCAAGATAAAATTCTCTTCAGTGGCTTTCCTATTGCATTTCAAATTTGAGTTGATTTACATGCATTTGATTTGGTATTCGAATTTAGATGAGGGCCAGAATGTCAGAAGTCTCTGGTGAAGCTCAGGGCTCTTGGTTTCTAGTCTTGTTTCTACCTTGGCCACATCACCAGCTTTCAAAGCCTCAGCCTCCTTGGCCACAGTAATGGATGAATAGGTGGTCTGAGAACTCTATCCACAGCTATATGTAACTTTTAGTCAGTCTAGCTAGTTTTGTCAATCTTGTTGGTCTTTTCAAAGAACTAGCTTTTGGTTTCATTGATTTTCTCTATTATTTCTCTATTTCATTAATTTTCACTCTAGTTTTTATTATTTTTTTCCTTTCTGCTTGCTTTAGGTTTAGTTTACTCTTTTTCCAGTTTCTTAAGGTAGAAAGATATATTATTGATTTGAGATCTTTCTTCTTCCTTACTATAGATAATTATAGCTATAAATTTCTGAGCACTGCCTTAGCTGCCTCCCGTAAATTTTGGGATGTTGTATCTTCATTTTCATTCACCTCAGTATTTTCTGATTTCCCCTCTGACCCATTAGTTATTTAGGGGTGTCTTGTTTAATTTTCACATATTCTTGAGTTTCCCAAATTTTGTCCTGCTATTGGTTTCTAATTTCATTCCATTGTCGTCAGAGAACATACTTTGCATTATTTCTATTCTTTTAAATTTCTTGAGGTTCTTTTTTTTTAATGGCGTAGCATGTAGTCTACCCTGGAGAATGTCCCATGTGGACTTGAGAAGACTGTGTATTCTGGTTATTGTTGGGTAGAGTGTTCTGTAGGTATCTGTTAGGTCTAGTTGGTTTATAGTGTTGCTCAAGTCGTCTATTTCCTGGTTGATCTCCTGCCTAGTTTTTTTATCCGTTTTGGAATGTGGGGTACTGAAGTCTCCAGGTGACTTTTGAAGAATACTTTGGCTGTGTAAAACATACAGTAGTAGCTCAACTCCTAAGGAGTCTTTATATCTATGAAGCACAATTGTAATCATAGCATCCCTGTAAAGCAGATAAATATTGATATTGGTATTCTACTTTTTTAAGATAACAAGTAGGGGCCTCAAACATTTAACTGATGTGCTCAGGATCACAGTAAATGAGTGGCTGAGCAGGGCCAATGATCAAGTCTTTTGACTACTCCCTGTGCTACCCTTGCGTCAGACTAAACTGCCTTCCTTATGGACGAGGTGGTAGACAGTATACTGATGGAGGCTGTTTGTGTGTGTGTGTGAGAGAGAGAGAGAGAGAGAGATGGCAAGAGCAAGTGCAGGGGTTGGTACACAGTGATTGTGATGTTAAATTTCTGTTTATTCTGGAGCCTCAGTCAGGTTTAATCATTCTTGGAATTTTCCTGCATGAACAGGGTGTAGTTGTGGACTGATTATTTACACAACATTCTCTTCTCCCTCTGCCTCAGGGAGAAAGGGGCTTTCTCCGAAGCCAGTAGACACCTCCCCCAACCCACTTATCTTTCCTGGCTGAAAGCATACAGGAACACTTGCTGCCTGTTCAGGACTGTGTTATGGATGACTTGGGGTATCAGATTGACTCTTAACAGGCAGATGACTTGCACACAGCTCCCCTATCCCTGGTGTCTTCTGCCTTCCCTCATTGTCACCTGGGCTGTCGACACAGCTGGCGCTCAATCAATGTTTATTGATTTGGTTTTGTAATGAGGCCAGGTTAAATTGTACCCTGGTTAATGAACTAGTGACTTCAGAGGAAGGTGAGGCTGGCAGAGACCAAGCTGGCTACTCTGCTCTTCACGCATATTTTGGAGTCTTTCTCTAAGAAGAATGATAGGTGAGGACCATGAGAGGGAATAAGAAGCAGCCGAGGGTTGCAGCAAGAGTGGGAAGACCTGGACCCTAGTCCTAACACTGAGGTCAGCACAGCCTTTGTACCCTTAAATATGCAATGTGGACACTTAACCCAACAGCTTGTAGGGTTTATTTTTACCTTAATATTTTTTTCATTCTGTGAATGACTTCATTCCTTTTCTCGCTTGCTTTCCTACTCATGCTCTGATTCAACAAGTATTAAGAACATACCAAGTGCCAGCTACCAAATAGGCCTGGGTTGGGAGGTGGGATGGGGATGCAGAGATCAATAATGAGCAGCTCCAGCCCTTGGGCCCATCTTGCTGGGTGGAGGGAGAGAATGGTAGCCTGATAACATATCTACATGGAAAACAAATACTGGGCAGGACTAGGCAAATAGCTCCTGTGGTAACTCCCACTCACAGGCCTGTCCATATGGTACTTGCCTCAGGAACCTAGGAAACTAAGGCAATACCAAGGAAAGGCTGGGAGGTAGGTCGTTAGTGGTTGGGTTGGATGGCTCAGTAGGACTCTGCTGAGAGGTTAACAATATATGACATCATAGATCACCTCTGCACTGCGCACTAGAGACAAGAGGAATGACTGCATGTGATGACTATGTATCCAGGTATTTGAGGTTGGAGGTATTTGTGCTGTACGTTGTGCCCGTCAAACAGGCTACAGGTATCCTCTGAGATTAGTGGCCTGAAGATCTGTTGTTCGTCAGAGATCAGCAGATCAACTTGTCAAGGACTTGAGAAGGGGGCCCGTGGGTCTTCAACCATACACCAGTAGCTGCAGCCTCATCTGCACCTGAGCATGTGGCATTTCCACGGCTCAGTTCAGCTCCATGCCTGGTGATCACAGAGCCTGCAAGCCAGACCAGCCCATGCAAATGTCCAGTAGAGCTTGCAAAAAAAAAATTAAAACAAAAAAGAGAAAATTAAAGAGATCCCAAGTGATGCACTCTCTCCTGCAGCCTGAACAATCTTGCTACTGTTCACAAGACCAGGCCACAGGGTCTGCTCTTGGGCTATTGGATGTCAGGATTCCAGAGACACATTCACTTCACCTTTCTTCCCATTGGCCCAAGGAGGGTGAAATCCCACCTAGATCTATGCACACAACCAAAAAGAGATGCAATGTGGGTGTCATCCAAGTCATAACAATGGCAGTGAGAATAATAATAGTAATGCCAACAACCCACCCAGATTGATTACTTACTGTGTGCCAGGTGCTATGCTAAGCACTTTGCATACGTTATCCTATTTTGTTCTTCAACCCTATTACTGATGGAGAAACAGAGACTTGGAGAATTTAAGCAAACAGCACATTAGCTAAAATCCAGACAATGTACAAGCAACCCCCGGGTTACAAACATCAGGCTTATGTACAACTTGTAGTTTTGAACCAACCCCTGTAAAGCCTATTATAGTAAAAATTTGAGGTACATACAATAATTTGTAATAACAAATGAATGCTACTTTGCGATGTGCATCAAAACATTATTATTATTATTATTATTACTGTATTACTAAGTGGAAACCCTGGTGGCAAAGTGGTTAAATGCTATGGCTGCTAACCAAAAGGTCATCAGTTCGAATCCACCAGGCGCTCCTTGGAAACTCTATAGGGCAGTTCTACTCTGTTCTATAGGGTTGCTATGAGTCAGAATCGACAGGATGGCAATGGGCTTGGTATTATGTTAAAGACGTTTTTGTATCAGAAAGTACTTCTTTAATGTATTTATGCATAGAAAAGTACACTGTATACTAAGACAAACATTTGACTAACTGACGTTAGATACGAATCGTACCTAACTGTTCTGACTTATGTACAAACTCGACTTAAAGACAGACTTAGGAACGGAACGTGCTTGTAATCCGGGGATTGCCTGTTACTTGCTAAAGTCACATTCTTAACCACTGTCCAGTATTGCTGCTCTAATGGCTCTATTTTACTGTAAGTGAAAATTAAGCAAAGGAACTTACACGCTGGAACAACTTTCTGTTCCTATGGCTGGGGTTTTGATCCAAGTTTTTGTGCATTTGAAGCATTCGTGTTGGATATGTGATTTTAATATTGTAAGCCACTGCAAATCCTTGATCGAAGTAGGCACTTCATAAAGCACAATTAAGTAAAAAGGCAACAGAACACAGACAGAGATCATGCAAATCAGCTCATACCTCTGTCTGGTTATAGCTGCTTTGGGGTGGGGGGTGGGGAGCCATCTTTGTAGCCGCCATACAGCAGGGTTGTTTGAACTTGGCTGATTATGAGAGCCAACAGAGTGAACTTGAAGAGAAAGATAAACATACGGCAACTGCTTAAAGCTTCAGGTGTATGACTGCTAATTGAGAAAGTCTTTAAATGATACCTGCCTGTGTGGAGGAATTTCACTCCCCGGGGCTAGTGGCTCAGGCTCTCTGGGACTGTGTTCCTTCAGATTCCACCCTACAATTCCACCCTAGGGAACATTAAAAATGATCATAGTGTCCTAGTCAATCAGGAACTGATATGCTTCAGAGGAACACTTTAAACATCTTCCAGTGGACTTTTTATACACACTCACACTCATACATTACACACTGTTTCACACACACAAACACACACCATTTCACACAGATGTTCTTGGGCATGTTACACAAACATACATTTCACACATACGTGCTTTCAGACACGTACAGAAAGGCTTATGTACACACGCGTGCTCTCAGACACATGTACACCCACACATACATACATCATCTTACATAAACTTTCTCAGACATGTTACACAAACACTGTTTCTCACACACAACGTACACACATGCTCTTAGAAGCACGTACACCCACACAAACACACACTGTCTCATACAAATGTTCTCAGACATGTTACACAAACACACGTTTCATGCACATATGCTTTCAGACACACAAGTACACAAGCACACAGTCTTATATCCACTAGGTCTCAGAAATATACAAGCACAAAAACAGATACCAACTACACAATAGTCTTTATGCATTCACACACGCACATACTTTCTCTCTCTCTCTCACACACACATTCACACACACTTTCTCTCACACACATACTCTCTCATAGTCTCTCTCTCTCACCTGCACACACATACTCCTGGCAAAGCTGCTGCAGCTGTACTAACCTGCCCGAGTCTCTTTCTGGACCCAGCCCAAATCAGCATTTTCCCAGGCCCAGGCTCATTCTAGCTGCTGTGTTTGTCTTCACCCTTCCCTCAGTGCTTGGTCACACTGTCCCTGCCTCCAAACAATGTGTGTGAGGGTAGAGATTAGAGGCTGGAAAAAGCAGGTAAGAGTGTGCCCAGTGAGGGAAATAATTGGCGCGAAAGGCAGGAGCCCTTTAGTGGACCCCTCACGGGTGCCACCCAGCATCTTGGTGCCTCTCATGTTTCTTCCTCTTCCTGAGACGGCTCTGTGTGGTGAAAAGAGCTTTTGGAAACATAAGGCCCGGGTCAAGTCACAGTTCTGACGCCTCGAGTAAGCCGCTTATACTTCCCTGAGTCTCTATTCCCTCAGCTATGAAGTGGAGTTAATATACCATGGAGCTGTGGAGAGTATCAAACCCTATGCCTGATATGAACTTGCTATCCCAGTGGGGGTTATTTTTAGTGATTCTTTTGGCTGATAAATTGTAAATGCCTCTCCTACTCACTCTCAACTCACACTGGCAAGCTTTCCTGCCAAATGAGTCAGGTTTGTGTCAATGTTGCTCCAAAAAATTAAATAAATGAAAAAAAGAGAGGAGCCAATATACTATACATATTACCATCACCAAAAAAGCACCTTTTTCATCTTCGTGCTACTTCTAATAAATTGCATGAATGCACGTGTGTGTGGGTGGGTGGGTGAGGAGCAACCACTGAAAACCCTGTCTTTGTGTGTGAGAAGTTTTGGGATGACTTCCCGGGTGACATAGGAGGCCACCACCATGAATGATTCTGAAAATCTGGAAATGATACTCACCTCCAGCCTCTGTCCCTGATCTGCTCACTTCTTCCTGGGATTGTTTAATAACATTGATTAAAAACCAATTTTGATAAGAAGAAGAGAAAGAAAGAAAAGAAAAATACCACCATTCTTCGAGAGTGGGAATCTGCAGGCACTACAGATAAATTACCTCTTTTCACAATCTTGCTGAAGGTGGTCCCATTAAATGCCTCCAGTGGTGAGGATGGTCATAAAAACCATTTCCTGAGCACCTACTATGCACCAGGCACTGTTCAGCATCTAACATACATTCTTTTTTTTCTCCTTTATGGCACTTAGAGGAGCCCTGGTGGCGCAGTGGTTAAGTGCCTGGTTGCAAACAAAAAGGTTGGCAAGTCTAACCTGCCAGTCGCTCTGTGGGAGAAAGATGTGGCAGTCTGCTTCCGTAAAGATTTACAGCCTTGGAAACCCTGTGAGGCAGTTCTCTTCTGTCCTGTAGGGTCATTATGAGTCAGAATCGACTCCATGGCAATGGGTTTTTATAGCACTTATCACAAGTGTAGCGATGTCATTATTGTTGTTTATTTAGTCTTCAGTCTATTTAACATTTTTCTACCTTATTAGACAGCGAGCTTCAGGATGGCATGTCTGTGCTGTTCACTGCTGTATTCCGCATATCCTGCAGAGTGCCTGGTGCATAAACCAGTTGCCTTCAATCTCTTCTGTCTCATGGCGACCTCATGTGTGTCAGAGCAGAACTGTGCTCCACAGAGTTTTTGGTGGTTGCTTTTTCAGAAGTAGATCAGCAGGCCTTTCTTCTGAGGTGTCTCTGAATAGACTGGCACCTCCAACCTTTCAGTTAGCAGCTGAGCAGGTTAACCATTTGCACCACCCAGGGCTCCATGAATGAGCTATGGTCCTTGCAGCAAACTAACAAGTTAGGCATTATTATCTCCATTTTACAGATAAGGAAAATGAGTCCCTTTCCAAGGAGATACTAATTTGTGATGCTGGAAACAGCCCAAGTCTCTTATATTCCAAACACATTTGCTCTCTTAGCTACTAGTGACTACTCTAGTGAGAGCCTCAACTGGGTTGCCGTGTTTTGGTTGTGTAAACCCTGAAGGGTACTTCCTTCCTAAACATTTGTCTGGATTTGTCTCCTTTAAGCATGTCCTTAGTCTCCCCTGATAGGCTCTTTCCTTTCCATTTTAACCTTTTACTCATTTACTTTTTCCCATCTTACTTGGTGATACATTTGTTTAGTCGTCCCTTTCTTTTTGTTCCAAGCAAAGGGCTTATCCCAAGATGATCCCCATCCAGTCCTTCACATGTTCCCACAGAGAAGCTGGCACCCTTCTTAGCTCTATTTCCTCCCCCTGCCCCGGGAACCCCAGCCAAGAAGCAGCTCAGGATAAATATCACCAGGGCTGGGCCACATAATATAGCAGATGCCAAGACTGCCTTGGTTAGAGCCAACAATAACCTCCGTGTTGCCAAATCCAGTGGACACTCTTAAGTTCTCACCCAACTTGACCTCTCATCTGCACTGGCTACTGTTGACCAACTGCTCCCCACTGGAACTTCTTATCTTCCCCATCCCTACCCCACCTCCATTGCAGCCTCATCTTTCTCCATGTTCTTCTGAAATGGTAGTGTTCCACGGTTCTCTTTTCACCCTATATAGTCTCCCTAGAGTACCTTTAATATCATCTTTATCCAGAGTCTCAACTTTAATGGCATATCCCATTGCCTATGTGATAATGTCCAAACTTCCTAACTTGGTCTACAAGACTTTTTGTAACCAGGCCTTGCCTTCCTTTGAAGCCCCCATTTCTCACCCCTGCCCATTACGCTCACTCTTTCAGCTCCTTTGTTATGTTTTGAGCATGATAAAAATCTCAATGCCTTTGCAGGGAGTGTTCTTTCTGGATGGACACTGTCCTCCTAACCCACCCCAGATCTTTCTATGTTCTCATCCTTCAGGTGTTGATTCGAATTTCAATTCCTCCAGCAAACCCTTCATTATGTGAAGGGCCCTGACATGAACTTTCCCAGCTCCCCTCCCACAAGAACACAGTCACGCATCATGGAAAAAACATGTGTGATCCCCTTCCTGGAGGTTGGAAGTTCCACAGGGCAGTGACCATGTCAGTCCTCTTCACCAGTGTAACCGTGGCACACAGTGGACGCTCAAACAGGATGTTCTGTACAACTGGGCAGGTTGTACACTGATTAACTCCAGGGGTCCCCGTTTGCATAGACTGCACTGGGGATAAAAAAAATCCCCTAAAATTGTGCAGCGCCCAATGTGAACACATGCAGTGGCCCAGTAAAAAGCTTTAAATGTATATTCAAATGAATAAATGAATTTAACCATCTTTCTTGTTGTTTTTAGGTGCTGTCAAGTCGATTCAGACTCACGGTGACCCCATGTGACAGAGTAGAACTGTCTCATAGGGTTTCCTAGGTTATAAATCTTTACGGGAGCAGATTTGCCAGGACTTGCTTTCATAGAGCCACTGCGTGGGTTGGAACCACCAGCCTTTCAGTTAGCAGCTGAGTACTTAACCATTGTGCCACCAGAGCGCTTAAAAAGTTTTAAATGTATAACCACATGAATAAATTAATTTTACCATCCTTGGTGCTCTCTATTCATAATGAAATTTATGTTTGGCAAAAGGAAAATATCTTATTTCAATAGTCTTTCAGTGCCAGAGTTGCAACATGCGCAACTAGGAAAAAATGCAAAAGCCTAAAACAGTAGTTTTTAGTCCTGGACGCACATTAGAATTACCTGGGAGGGGGAAGGAGAAGAGTGTTAGAAAATACTGATGCCTGGGCCCTACCACAGACCACTTAAACAGAATCTCTCGGAGTGGGGCCCAGGCATTGGCATTTTTTATGTCTTCCCAGGTGACTCCATGAGCAACCAAGGTTGAGAACCTCGCCTAAAGAGCATCCAAGCACATCCAAGGAGCTTAAGAACCCACCTGGCAATCATTAACCTCAGCCATAAACACCTCATTCAGGAGCCATAGGCCTGAGCACTCACAATAAAAATATTTTGGGGTTAAGTATATATCTTCTCTGTGTTTTGGACCTCAGGTGCAGAGCTGAGTCTGTCATATTCCTAGTCTTCATTGGTCTGCTCAAGACCCGTTTGTTGTTTTATTTTCTTTTATCCCCTTTCCCCCTCCAAGTTCCTTCCCATCCCCACAAGCAGTCATTCTAATACATTTGATGTATAGACAGTATATACATTCTTGGAAAAATGTGTCTTGCTGCTTTGCATGCCTGCGTTTTTATGTTCTGTAAATGGTATAGTTCTCTAGACTCATTCTCTCCATCCACATTGCTGTGGGTACATCCAGTTTGTTGCTTTTTAACTGCTGCCAGTATTCCAGACTGTCCTTCCACCACATTTTCTCCACCCACACTGCTTCCAGCTTCCCAGCCCTACTGCAGTGCAATAACCATCCTTGTTCACGTGCCCTTGTGGACCAGAATGAGAAGTTATGTGGAATAAATGGCCTCTCTCTGGCCTATGAGGTATTTTTTAGATCTTGTTACTTACATATTTTGGCATAATGGATGCTTTTGCATGCAAAATTAAAAAAATATCCAAGTCATTCATGTAGTATAGTGACTAATGATGGGGTCTGGGCAGTATGCATGAGCCACTGTAAGAATCCAACACACCCCTAATGCCACAGAAAGAACTGGACATCCTGAGGTCTCAGTTTCATTTAATCCTGATACACTCCCAGGCTGAATTTTAGTAAAGGGATGGTCTCCAGCAGAAACCTCTGAATCACTTCAAAGAAATCTCAGTGAAATGTAGCCATTTCTTGGCTTATCTCAAAATATCATTGGATAAAAGACTTGCAACTTCTGTGGATCTTAACCATCTTGTATGTTAAACAGAGGCAAAGACTAAACCCAAGTCAAGAAATCAAGCTGCATGTATTAAACACCACCACTGACAAAACTAGGGAGAATCAGACATTCCAATGTGGGAAAGAATGAAATTTTGCCAAAACTCTGCTCATTATAATTGGCGTTATAAACTGAATGGAATGCTGAGAAAAGACATCGACATTTAACTGGCAGATATACGGAGGGGTAACATGTCATTGGAAATCCTTTGTATGGTAGTATGTTATACGACATATTGATATCTGTGAGATTTCCAAACCAGATTTCTGTGTTTTAAAGCAGTAGTTATTGCAGCAAAAGTAGTTGGGTGGATGTTGAGACTTTTGATCATTTTTCTGCTTTACCGGGATCCTCAACAGTTATTGAGCATTTATTCTTGGGCTAGTAGAGTGTGGTGGTTAATACTGTAGGCTGATTACTAGTCCTGTAACTTAGAGCAAGGTGATTATCCGCTCTGTGCCTCAGTTTCCTCATCTAAAGCAAGGGGATGGTGTTAGGACCTGCCTTTTGGTGGTGGTGTGAGAATTAAATGGGAAATTACATGTAAGGCACTTGGCATAGGGTAAGCCCTACAGTGTAATAAGCCCTGTAGACACTCAGCAAGTATCCTTTCTATAATGATTTATTTGGGCATCCTTGTCAGAACCGGGACGTTTCCACTCCAAGAAATTTCCTTAGATTCACTTCCTTTGGAAGCCTTCTCTATCTAGTCCCATAACACAGGATGATCTCCTGTTCTCCGACTTCCTGTGGCCCCAGGCATCTAAGTCAAACAGTCTTTCTTTATTTACCCTTTGCTTTGGACTGGGCATACTTTGATGTATGTTTGTTTTGTCTACCCAACTAGATTAAAATTTGAGGGAAGCGATGGTGTCTTCTATTTCCTTCGTAGCTCAGAAAGTCCTTAGCAAGTTCAAGGACACACAATAGAATGGTAGAATGATCCTTATTTGTACTCATTCACAAAGTCCCTTGGAGCCCTGGTGGTGCAGTGGTTAAGCGTCAGGCTGCTAAACAAAGGTCGGCAGTTTGAATCTACCATCCGCTCCTTGGAAACACTATGGGGCAGTTCTACTCTGTCCTACAGGGTCACTGTGAGTCAGAATCGACTCGACAGCAGTAGGTATGGGTTTGAAATTTTGCTAGCATTAGAACTGTGATTTCTTAGTATAGCCTATAAATTTATCAATGAAACCTGAACAGTGTAAATTTTTCTTCCTTCTTCCCAAGAAAGTTGAGTTGGTATTTTTCTGTAGCCAGCTTTAGCCAAGTACTCAAAAGACAAAGTCCCTCTTCTCTCCAAAGTGCCCATCACAGTTGCTGTCCAGTCACTTTGGACACACTTGATCTTCAGTCCAATTACTTTTTCCACGTAAGGGTTTCCTGTTGAAGCAGAAGAGCAGTACAAACCCTTTGTGTGGGTGCATTTGCGTGCACGTGTGTGTTTAAAAAGGCCCCTTCTCTTTACACTCATTTTTCAGTCTTCCAGTGTTCACATACCACCCTAGGTTATTATCATACATTATTACGAAACATTATTACCTTTTACAGGTAGGAACTTGGATGCATGTCAATTGCCTCACTCAGCCACTAATTGATTCAGGTAGTTTTCTGACAGTCAAGTTAAAACACATTGCTGCCATAAACAGGAATAACGCTTTACGTTTGGGCATATGGCCTTCATGTTCTTATATGCTAAAAGCACAAACTGATTTCTACGGATTATCATTGTTCTTTCTGTAATGCATGTTTCTTCTTCTGATTTTTTTTTTTTTTTTCTTTTTAGCTGACCCAGTAGTTGCATCTAATCACTTGGTAGGTTTTAGTTCTACACTTCTCTTGTTGTTGATGTGTGTCATTGAGTTTTTATAAACACTATCACCGCCTTTCCCTTTTTAACCTCAATATTAATTTTTATTTTATTTCATTATGTTGTAGCCTATCTTGTCTCAGAAAGGACTTATGATGGCTCCTTTGAAAAAAGTTCTTTTCTCCCATCATTTGTTTTATAAATCCTGCTACATTTTGCAAGTTTCTAATCAGTGATCTTCTTCATTCTCCTAGGGCCTTGAATACCATCCTGTCTTCAGCAGAAACCAGCGCCTGCAAGAGGTCCTGGTGGGAGTGCCAATGGCTGAGGGGCAAAGGAGAAGGCAGGATGCAGAGGAGCGAACCGGAAGGAAGGTGCCGGATGTGACTCCCTTTACACGCAGAGTCTTAATTGGCTGCTTCTATTCTTATTTATTTCTAACCAGATTACTTGACTAAGTAATGTTGACTCTCATTGTCTTTAAGGGCAGGAGGCCAGATCAGTTGGTGTCCTCATGTCCTTCTGGGCTCTACCTCAAACATTCAATCCAAATTCCCTCCCAGAAGACCTGGGTGAGACATTAGAAAACATCAACTTTGTATTCTTTCTCTCATCCTTTCTAAGCTGGTTAAGACACCGTGAGTTCAAGCCTCCTCTGCCATGTCTCTAACCATTGCCAATAGCAGGCAGACCTTGTTTTTCCTGCATCAAGTTTCGTCTCAGTCCCCTGAGTTCTGGGGGCTCCTGGGAGGGTGGGGTATTGGCATTCTCGTGCCCCTTACATGTGGCCCAGGGTTCTCCTGTTCGTCATCCTTCTTGGGGCTCTACCTCTCAGGGTCAGGGTGACGTCAGCTCTAAGCCCGCTCCCTGCGTTCCTGAGTTTGGAGAACCGTCCCCCTTGAACCTTAGTCTCTCATAAACTTCCTAACTGCTAGCATCTAAACTAAGAGCAAAAATGTGCTTCTGCATCCAAACGTCTTTTTTAATCATTAAAAAAAAAAGTTCTTCAGAATGTAGCCTTAAAATTATCTTTTAAGTACCTCACCAGTCACCAGTAGCCCTCGAGTTGCCTCTGACCCGTGGCAACCCCATCCATGTCAGTGGCTGATTTTTCAGAAGTACATCACCAGGCTTTTCTTCCAAGACACCTTAGGGAGGGTAGACTTGAATCTCCAACCTTTCGATTAGCAGCGTGGTTAGCAGCTGAGTGCCTTAAATGTTTGCATGACCCAGGGACTCCTTTAAATATCTATAGAAGTAAAAATGGCTAATTTCCTGCAGCATCTACTCCCAGGGAGTCCCCGTACCTTTCTTTAAAAGAGTGGTGACACCTTCACTTGAATTTGAAGAGAGCTAGAACCTTTGATCTCCTTCATCACTTAGTCAGATCGGATATTCATGTTCTAACAATTTCACTCCTGATTAGTTTAATTCATGTAAATTCTGTATTCTTGGGGCAAAATCTTACAGTATTTAAAAGCACAGGCTTTGAAATCATGTAACCTTTTCCTATACTAGCTGGGTGAACTTGGGGGGAGTTATTTAATGTCTCTAAACTTCAGTTTCTTTATCTGTCAAGTGGGCACAGTCATTTTAGGATACACCTGTATCCTAAAAAAAAAAAAAAAACACACATTGAACAGCTTCGATGGATCAGGCACTGCACTAGGCACAGTGTGCTGTAGTGACCAGGAAGGAAGCCATCCCTGCCATCATGCTGCTCTGAGGCTGGGAGGTTACAGATTTCAGTAGTGTGTAGACATTCCTGTAGAAAGTGATATCTAAGTAGAGGTCTGAAGGGTGGATAGGGGTCAGGCCCGAAGGGTGTTCTAGGCAGAGCGAATGCTTGTGTAAAGATCAGGAAGTGTGTGTGCCCTGGAGCAAAGAAGGGGAGAGGCCTGGGGTGAGGCTGGAGAGATGTTGTTGTTAGTAGATTCCCATTCATGGTGACCCATTCATGTGTGCAGAGTAGAACTTCTCCATAGAATTTTCAAGGCCGTGACCTTTTCGGAAGCAGATTGCTAGTTCTCTCTTCTGAGGCACCTCTGGTTGGGTTTGAACCACCAACTTGGCAGGCTAATAGTGGAGAATTTAACTGTTTGTGCCACCCAAGGACTTCACTAGAGAGACGCTGTTGTTGTGTGCCGTCAAGTCTATTCAGACTCACAGTGACTCTATATGGCAGAGTAGAACTGCCCTATAGGGTTTCCCAGGCTGTCATTTTTACGAGAGCAGATCATCAGGTCTTTTCTTCCTCGGAGCTGCTGGTGGGTTTGAACCACTGACCTTTTGGTTAGCAGCTGAGGACTTAACCATCACACCACCGGGGCTCTTTACTAGAGAGATAATCCACAGCAAAACCATCAAAGGCCACAGAAACCATGGTTAGAAGACCAGCTAGGAGGCTTTTGTATTAATTCAAATGCAAAACCATGGTGCTCTAAATGAGGGCAGAAGCATTGAAGATGTAGAGGGGTCAATGGATTTGAGAAAGATCTAGGAGTTAGAATCCATGCAATTAGATGATCCCTTGGATGTGGTACATTCAGTCAACACAATTCAGTAAGCATTTGTTGTGTATACCATCTGTTATTTGCAGAACCGTGACTGATTTTCTTCCTTACCAACCACTGGATTGAATGTCCAGCAAACCTTACTTGACCTGTCCCTCCCCATCCATCCCTAGAGTCCAGGTTCCTTTTGCCTGGTGCAGGGCTCTGGCTGTGCAGCTTAGGGGTGGCCCTGGGCCATTCTTGTTTTAGAAAATTGAGGACATTAAAGAAAACTGTTCACATTTGAGGATTGGGCATTTGTTACTCAGTTAGTGGATTCTCTGTCTTCTGACTCTTCTCCTTACTCTGAAAGCCTGCTTTGTGGTCTGTGCGATGGCCTAAAGAAAGGGTCAGAGAGGGACGTTCAATGCTACCACCACGTAGGTAGTTAAATTAGCTGAGGCAATGGAGAGGGGTCATGGTGGGAAAGACCTTCAGAGTGCCTTTTCTAATTATGCTCTATATTTTTGGATGCTGACATCTATTTAGAACCCCTGATCCCATACCAGCAAGTGGTGAACGGAGGCAGTGAGAAGTATGAAGGACGGCAGAGAAAACCACCTAGAATTTAAAATACTGCTTGGACAGGACGCTACTACGGTGTGTGAGGAAACTAGAGCGCCTGTCCTTCACAGTATTGGAGAACAAGTAAAAAAGTTTGAAATTACTTTTGATTGTCAGATATACCATTCTGAAACTGGGCCCTGTGGGCCACTATTTTATAACGTTATATCAACAACAGCAACAAAAATAGCTGACATTTACTGAATGCTCATTATATGCGAGTCCCTGTACTAGGCAGGGAACTTTATTTCACTTATTCAGCCCAATGATGCTGTTATTAGGGAAGTACCACCATTGTTCCCGTTTTACAGATAAGAAGAAAGCTTAGTTAGGCTCAGAAAGTTGATGTCACTTGCTCAGTGTTCCATAGCTAGTACATGGTGGAGCAAACCAGGGAAAAGAATTAAAACTAGGACAAGTGGGGTTGGATAGATGATGATAACTAAACAGTGTATTACTTGTGAAAAATTTGCAGTTGGTAAAAGGAAAATAATGCTGATCAGGTATGTTGTGTAAATACTGTTTGTTGTGGATTGAATTGTGTCCGCTAAAAATATGTGTTGTAAATTTTAACCTCTCCAGTGGTTATGGGGAAACCCTGGTGGTGTAGCGGTTAAGTGCTACGGCTGCTAACCAAAAGGTCAGCAGTTCGAATCCTCCAGGCGCTCCTTAGGAACTCTATGGGGCAGTTCTACTCTGTCCTATAGGGTGGCTATGAGTCAGAATTGACTCAATGGCAGTGGGCTTTTTGGTTTAGTGGTTATGGAAACCCTGGTGGCATAGTGGTTAAAGTCCACAGTTTCAATCTACCAGGCACTCCTTGAACAGTTCTACACTGTTCTTTAGGGTTGCCATGAGTAGGAATCGACTTGGTGGCAATGGGTTTTCTTTTACAGTAGTTACAGAGGAGCCCTAGTAGCACAGTAGTTAAGCTCTCAGTTGCTAGCCAAACGGTGGATGGTTCAAGCTCACCAGCCGTTCCATGGGAGAAAGATGTAGCGGTCTGCTTCTGTAAATATTTCAGCCCTGGAAACCCTATGGGGCAGTTCTCACAGGAGCCTTGGTGGTACAGTGGTTAAAAGCTATATGGTTGCTAAACAAAAGGTCACAGTTCAAATCCACCAGCTTCTCCTTGGAAACCTTATGGGGCAGTTCTACTCTGTCCTGTTGGGTCGCTAAGAGTCAAAATCGACTCGATGGCAATAGGTTTGGTTTTTGCTTTTATAGTAGTTATAGTCCCATTTGGGAATGGGTTTTGTTATGTTAATTAGCAATATTAGTGTAGGGTGTGTCTTAAGTCAATCTTTTCTGAGATATGAAAAGAGCTGATTAAGCAAGCAGCAAGCAAGCAGAGATGGAGGAAGATAAATGTCATTCCACGTGAAGATCACCAAGGAGCCAAGGAACAGAAGATGAAAAGAGACAAGGACCTTACTCCAGAGCCAACAGAGAGAGAGAGCCTTTCCCTAGAGCCAGTGCCCTGAATTTGGACTTCCAGCCTCCTAAACTGTGGGAAAATAAATTTCTGTTTGTTAAAGCCACCTACTTCTGGTATTTCTGTTATAGCAGCACTAGATAGCTAAGACACTGTTTAATATTAATTTTAAAGGAAACACATTCTGGTCTGTATGTTCCCAGAGATCTTCACAAGGAGAGAAAGTGTCCATGTGTTCACCTTGACTTCAGAAGGTCCCTTTAGTACATACTGCTGCCTTGTTAGGGTCATGGTGCCCACAGTGCAGAGCAGCCCTCATGGTCTAATAGGACCCCAGAGAACAAGCCAGGGGGCACTGGTTGGAGTTTCCCTCCTTGAGCATTTGCACTCTACACTTAAAAACAAAACATTGCCGTCGAGTCACTTCTGACTTATAGTGACCCTATAGGACAGAGTAGAACTGCCTCATAGGGTTTCCAAGGAGCACCTGTTGGATTTGAACTGCTCACCTCTTGGTTAGCAGCTGTAGCTCTTAACCACTACGTCACCAGGGTTTCCACTCTACACTTGGCTCTCCCTAAATGAGATTTGGGGAGAAGGATGCTCAGTGGGTCTGCAGCCTGCCTGACCCCACTGTCCCAGAACCTGATGAAGCTTCCCTCCTGGGAGCTGGCCTGGCCGGTTTGTCTCTGGTGGACAAGTCGGAACCAGATGCAGAGCGGGAAGTACCAGTCCCTCCACAGCAGGCACGAAGTGACCCTACACTCTTCGCTCTTCGTAGAATAACCCCTCCAGCCCAAGAGGAGAAAAACCCCCAGCAAATTGGCCAGACAACACTGCATTGTCTCAGAAACCTGCTCAAGAGTGCATGTTCTTTGCCTGAATTTTCGAAATTCCACAGCAGGAGAAGTCCTGGAAGCATCTTCCAATGTCACTTCTCTGGCAGTGGTTTTGCTAGCTCACAATCTTCCGTAACTGAAGACCTGGCAAGCTGAGGAACGTTAGGCAACTCATACCTCCTCTCTAGGCCTCAGTTTCTTTATCTGTAAAATGAGGGGTTTAGATTCAATGAGTTCATACTATTGATTCTGAATCCATGATTGGTAGAGTAAAAATGATTGCCAGTGCTGTCAAACAAACAAAACAACTACCTCTCACAATTAGAATAAACTCATTCAATGAGACACAGAGGGGAAACTGAGGTAAGATGTTCTGTAGTCTATCTACATGTCCCCTGGTGGGGAAGCCATGATTGTTCCACATTTGGAGGAAGCCCCCTGTCCCGGTAACCTACTCAATACAAGCCCTCAGCTGATCCAGGATCCCTCAGCTGGCCTCAAGCACACCACCTATAACAATGGTGGCAAGACAACTTTATTCTTGTGATAAGCCCTACTCCCTACTTTAGTGGCATCAAAAGAGAAAAGAATACACAACTGGGGCCGGAAGTAAGTCTTTACAATTCTTCTTTCTTTCTTTTACTTGAGAGGGGAATCTGAGGCCCTCACAATTTGAGTGACTTGCCCAAGGGCTTCTGGGTAGTAAGTTTGGAGCTGATCCCATAGCCCACTGCTAGCCCAGTGCTAGAAAGGAAAAGAAGGGAATTTTCTTTGGGGAGTCACATCTGTTTTTATCCACCCGAGGAAATTTGCCCTCTATTTGGTTTGGGATGGACAGCCTGCGATTGCCATGAGTGATTTAGGGCTCGGGATTTTCTTTTGGGAGCCCTTGCTACCCTGTCCCAGGCCTTCTGGCCATCTAGAATTACCTCAGTGAGCTAGCCCAGAAACCCCAAACAGTGCACGATCAGCTTTACCACTGATGGAGGAGAAAAAAGAACCTGTGTGCCAGGTAAGAAGTCATCATTCGGGTTTAAATCAGTCCTGGTTTAAATAACCAGGGGAACTTGGGAACTATGAAAAGGTCAAAGGTTTGCAGGTTTAGGGTTTCGTGGGAACATGCGCGTGTTTGGACCAGGCCCAAGTACCTGGTTGACCTGTTTGACAGGTAACAATTAGAGAGTAGGAGCTTGCCTGGCTGGAATGTGGCTGCGGAGGCCAGCATGGAGGATCTGGTTTACCTGCTCGGCAGGTGGGGCTGCACAGGGCGACAGGCATGTGCACGCACCACATTCCAGAGAATCGGTTTTCTTTTAAAGATGCAGCGATGACTGCAGGGCACAAAAGGGTTGGGTCGAGCCCTGGCTGGAAGCCGCTAGCTATTTGCAAGGTAAAGAAGCAAAATAAATAGTTCCCTGAAGACAGCTCAAGGAAGAAACTGCAAAGGTATTCAGAACCTTTTTTTTTTAATGTCTAAAATGAATGTGTGCTTCTTGTCTCAAGACTTGATAAACCCCAGACTGGTACAAAATGCCAAAGATAATAGAATTGAAATGTACCCCAACTCATACACCTTTTTTTTTTTCTTTTTAAAGAAGACCTAATATTGTCGAAAGGAGCCTTGGCGGCACAGTGGTTAAGCTCTCAGCAGCTAATCAAAAGGTCAGTGGGTCCAACCCACCAGCTGTTCCACAAGAAAAAGATGTGGCCTTCAGCTTCCGTAAAGTTACAGCCTCGGAAACTCTATGGAGCAGTTCTACTCTGTCCTGTAGGTCACTATGAATCGGAATTGACTGGACAGCAACAGGTTTGGTTTTTTTGGTTAATATTGTGGAAAGCAGAAGAGAGACTCTGATGGCTAGTATCTTGCTTGAGACAGCCTAGAAATGTTTGCTTTTTCTCTCGGCATTGCTACATATGATGTCCAGAAACCAAAATGCACTGTTTTCTTTTTTCTCAATAAATTGTAGGTAATCTGTACATTTTGAAAGTTAAAAATACTGGTTTGATAAAACATATTTAAATAAAGTAATTGTGAATAGAAGTCCCTGGGTGGTGCAAATGGCTAAGCGCTCCATTATACCAGCGGAAAGGTTGGCAGTTTGAACCCACCCAGAGGTGCCTCAGGAGACAGTCCTGGCAATCTGCTTCTGAAAAATCACAGCCTTGAAAACTCTATGGAGCAGTTCTACTGTGCACACACGAGGTCACCGTAAGTCGGAATGGACTGGAGGGTAACTAACAAAAACAAAATTTTGTATAAGCTGATTCCTTCTTGTTTGTTGTTTAAAATAATAGGAAATTAGAATATTCTAAAAAGAAAAAACAAAAAATAAATTTTTTTAATATATATATATCATATACAACAGAGAGTTCACACAGACACATATCCACACACATACATAACATTGTTTTCTTTTGAGAATTTAAAGGGGTTTTTGCTAATATCAATTCCACATCCCTGTACCATATTCATTGTTGATGAGAAGGGGTACAGTCACGCCCAGGGAGACTGCAACTCGAAAGCTGTAATCTCACTCAGAGCATTGCTAAAACTAACTCAAAACTCTTAGAAAGTTTCCAAGTAATTCATCTTTTTGTTTTCACTCACCAAGTTAGTTTTCTAAAAAATAAAATTCCCTCTTTCACTTTGTTTCTGTTTACTGGAGAAATGATTGAAGTCGGCTCTAAATAAATTGCAGGTACTTCCCAGGCCTCTGCGTGCTACCCAAGCTCTGAAGTCCTGAGACGTGTTCCCAGGAGGCACATCGGTGCATTCCTGGCCACGAGGTGGGCGAGGCAGCGGAGAATAGGCAGCTAGTTCAAAGAGTTAATTACAGCGAAGCAGAGGATCTTAAAATGCAGTTTGCAGAAAACAAACAAGCAAACAAAAACTTAACTGTCTCCTTTAATGTGGTAATTTAACTCTTTAGGTATTTGTAAAATATGGAGATGATTGCATACAGACCATTTACCAGAATTGACCAAAGATTGGTAATAATAATATCAATAATCAAAAGTCAGAACAACAACAGCTTACATTACTGTCTCTTGCTATGTGCTGTGCTAATCTGTCTACATTTTCTCAGTGAATCTCCAGGACAGTCTGGAGGCAGGTATTGTCATGACTCCCATTTTATAAACAAGGAAACTGAGGCATAGAGAATATCCAGAACTTGCCTAAGATCATACTGTTAGTAGGTGGCAGATCTAGGATCTGAATGTAGCTATTCATTCATTCACAGTTAATGAATGCCTGTTCTGAGACAGGCACAATGCCAGGGGTTCATAGCACAGTGAACAAGACAGAGTTGGGCCCTGCCTTCGTGGAGGCTAATTCTCGACTCCAAAACCTGCCCTCTTAACTACTTCTCTTGTAGGTCCCTGGGTTGTGCAAATGGTTTGCACTGGACAACTAACATAAAGGTTGGTGGTTTGAACCCACTGCTGAGGAAAGGCCTGGCGATCTGCTTCCATAAAGATTACAGCCAAAAAATCCTATGGAGCAGTACTACTCTGTAACTGCTCTGTAACACATGGGGTCACTATGAGTAGACAGGCTTAGTGAGCCTCTTAGTGATGCTCCCACTTAAAACCCCCTTAAATTCTGCTATTGTCTCTTCCATCACCAAGCATCACACGAGACACCACGGCCCGAGCTTCTGCCATTCCCTAACCACACTGTGATTTAGTACAGCAAAGGACAATGGCCATTTTCTGGGGCGTATATTGCATTTATACTCTAGCCCTGCTTTATTTGTCTAGTTAGTGTAGGACAGTAAATTGAACTTCGAAAGTTCTGAGGGGAGAGTTTACTGTGGGTGAGAGAAGCCACTCCAATTACTGAGTGTCTTATCAATGATAAATATTTGCATGTTGGTTTTCACCCCTTGATAACTGGAACTTGGTCTGCTCAGATTCTGACACAATGGCTGCATCTGTGAATCCTGAAAAGAACAAGGCAAAATTGATTCCATTTTCCTACCCAAAGTGAAGTACCCTAAAACCTTACCCTGTGCCACTGTACATTTTCCTACAAGGTTCTATTTTATTTACCAGACTAATAACATTTCCTACTAATGTTGTTGCTGTTGTTAGCTGTCGTTGAGTCGATTTCAACTCACAGTGACCCCACGTGGTAGAAAGAACTGCCCCATAGGGTTTTTTTTTTTAATCTTTATAGGAGCAGATTGCCAGGTCTTTCTCCCATGGAGCCACTGGATAGGTTTGAATTGCCAACCTTTTGACTTGGAGTCAGGTTCCGGTCCATTGCACCACCAAGGCTCCTTTCCAACTGATAGTGTATGTAAATCCTGAAATTTGTGCTCTTTGATCAATCCATCCCAGTGTGCCTTTGAACAAATTCTGAAGAACAGACATGACTTCTCTGAGCACTGAACCACTTTCACTGGCCACAGAAAAGGTGAACATCTACTCACTTGGGATGGAGTAGTAATAATAATAATATTAGTAATTAGTAGTAAAAGGAGCACTGGCGGCACAGTGTTTAAATGCTCAGCTACTAACCAAAAGGTTGGCGGGGTTTGAACCCACCAGCTGCTCCATGGGAGAAGGATGTGGCAATCTGCTTCCATAAAGATTACAGCCTTGGAAACACTATAGAGCAGTTCTATCCCGTCTTATAGGGTCTCTAGGAGTCGGGATCAACTGGATAGCACAGAACAACAACAACATAATAGCAATAAATGGTAACAGTAATAAGTATTTTGAGGGCCTATTATAGGCTAGGTACTATGCTGAGCATGCATGTGCATTGTCTCATTTAGTAATTACAGTGACCATAAGTATGTATTATTATTGCATTACTACATAGGTGGGAAGAGCCCTGGTGGCGTAGTGGTTAAGCACTCAGCTGCTAACTGAAAAGGTGGCAGTTCAAATCTACCAGCTGCTCTGAGGGAGAAAGGTGTGGCAATATGCTGCCATAATGATTTACAGCCTCCCTACGGGGCAGTTCTACTCTGTCGTATAGGGTCATTATGAGTCAGAATGGACTCAACGGCAATGAGTTTATTACGTAGAAACTGCCTTACCTAAGGATAAATAATTTACACAGCTACTAAAAGGCAATGCTAAGATACAAATACAAAACTAGAGTGGTCAGGTACTAGAGGCTGCATCAGGGAGGATACGGAAGTAAATGAGCATTTAGGTGTTAAGGTTTTGTGATTCTGAGATGTTCGTTCCGCTCTACTCTGCATTGAACAGATCACATCAGACTGCAACCTCTGGTCACCACTGGAGCCACTAGGGCTGGTGTCACCCAGTGCGGTCACTCATGGTGTCACCCCCCCATGGACCTCCTCCCATACCAGACCGTACAGAATCCTTAGTAATGTTTTTTGTATTAATGTTACTGGTAAATCCCAATTCCCATCTATCACTCCTTCTTTTCCTTTAATTGCTACTTCATTCCCCAAAAAGTTATTGGTATAGGTCCTCAAATATTAATTACCGCAATATCGTAGCTAAAACACCAGAAAATCTGACAAAATCAGCGACTATAAAAACACTGGCAGCGACGAAAGCAGCAGCTCATGCCTGTAGTGTGTACAGATGAAACCACGTCATTCGAAGCGTCGTCGCATTTGGGTAATAATGGCAGCTCTGACTGGAGTGCATTAAAAAAAAAAACCCAAACCTGTTGCCATCAAGTTGATTCCGACTCATAGTGACTCTATAAGGCAGAGTAGAATTGCCCTATAGGGTTTTCAAGGAGTGCCTGGTATATTCTAACTGCCGACCTTCTGGTTAGCAGCCCAACACTTAGCCAGTATGCCACAATGGTTTCCAAGAAGTGCATTAAACCCAGTGCCTTTAGGAGGTTCAAAAAGTAAATCAGCATAGAGTTTTAGCCGTTTGGGTTTATTGATACGTGTGAGCTGAGCTTGCAAAAAATGTTTTTGTTGTTGTAACTTAACTACAGGGTTTTTTTTTGTCTACAGTTCTTTTGGTGTCATCCCCTCTGATAGTGTCACCCTGTGTCTTCTGTACTCCCTGTACTCCCCTAGTGGCACGCTGGTGGTTACCACACTTTAAGTGGGAAATACAACCTGAAGCTGATTCTAAGGAGAACAACGAGAGTGAAGAAGATACTCATGTTGTGTGAGGAAGAGTTTCAGGGACGAGGAATGTTTATAGCCAGGAGCTGAGGAGACTGGGCTAGGAAGTGGGGGGATTGAGCATGTGCTAACTGCCCTCAAAAAAGTCAGGGACTATCAGGTGCAGGAAAGAATAGGTTTTTTTTTTGGCTCTAAGTAGGAAAATCAGGACCAATAAGCGGAAGTCAGAGGCAGACAGATTTGATTCTACATAAAGACAAGCTTGTCATCCCTCAGGCTGGAAGGCAGTAGAAAGAATGTTTGAATCCCAGTTCCACCACTGTGGTAAGTACTTGTTTTTGCTTTCCAGAGTTCATTCGCCTTTAGCCTGAAACAATGGACTGATTTCCTTTGGGGAAATAACCTTTTCCCTTTGAGAGCAGTCTTGGTGGGACAACCAATCAAATTGTACTACCCACTCCTGGCGAAGAGGCGACCATGTGACCCAATTTGGCCCAATTAGATTGTTTTCCCCAGGACATTCTATCTTGGACTGAATTATCTAAGGACAAAAAAAAAGAAATGGCTGGAGCTGATTCTTCTCTGAGCAGTCAGTCCTCTGATCAACAGAGTATTGGCTCCAATCCCTGGACCTTGGAACTAGCCTGGTTCATATCCTTCCCAAGTCAGGGTCTTCAACATTCTTTCAATTCTGTAAGCTACCCCAGTTTTTTCAACAAATTCTATTTTTTCTCAAACTAATAAGAATTTTTTTCTAAAGTGAGCTAGAAGTTCTAACTGACACACCATTTAACTAGAGGTGTGATTGTGATCTTGGGAAACAACCTGTCTGAGCCCTAGTTGCTTCATTTGAAAATAATTACAGAAGGTTTGGGAGTATAAAATGCGATAGCATCAATAAAGATAAGGGAAAGACACATATTGGTGCTCAGTAAATACTGGTTCTCTTCCCTTTCTCCTCTAAAGCATACATTTTCTGTTTTTAGACAAATTAAGATAGATAACATGTGTATTTAGCATAGTGCTTAGCCTATAGTAAGTTCTGTATAAGTGATAGCTGTGGGAATCATTTGATTATAATTCTATGTCACTGGAAGTATTTGAGTCTGAACTGGAAAATCATTTGGCCAGGAATTTGCAGAGGTGATGCAACTACGGGATGAGTTGTTGAACGTGGTAGCCTCATTTCTTTCCTACTCTGAGAATCTGTGTTTTTATGTTAAAGATATTTATCACTGTCTTTAAGGATGTCCATCTCCTTTAATGCAAAATGGCAGAGGCAAGAGTCTTGGCATGACAACAGAACATGGTTGTCTGCGTCCCCTGGGCTGATGTGCAAGCTAACACTGAGGAAGGGTTGCTAACAACCTACCCTTGGAGAAACCTGTGATGGTCACCCAGCTGAGAGTCCATAAAGACAATCTCACTCGGAGTTTCCACCATCTCTCTGACTTAATCAGGACCAGAGACTTACTCAAGTGTTCCAGAAATAATGGGGTTTATTGAAAGGACACGTACGCATGGGAGCCCTGGAAGGGCTAAGGTAGGAATTGAGGCAGTTCCGTGGTGTGCTTTCTTATTTCCAATTCTCCCCCTCACAGCAAAGTCTCTCTGTACATTGCCTCTTTTATCCTCTCCCTTCCCAGCTGGGTATTTCTGGTTATTTGCCTATACATAGCCCAGAATGTTTGTTCAGTCCCTAAATCTTCCTGGTCCACCACCAGAACTAACTTCTCTCTGGTCGTCTTTGCCTAAATCCCTGAGAGAAGGATTTGACTGGCTTAGCTGTTGAGCCAGGCTGTGTCACAGGTTACTGAGCTATGGATGAGCCGTCCTGAAACCCATGTCCTCACCAGGTACAATCTACTGAGTCTGGGAAGACAGGGTCACTTGGTCTATCGCTTACTCAGCAGTAGCTGTGGCCTAAACAGGAAACATTAGAGATACTTGATAAGAGGCTTCTTACCAGAGATGATGCCAAAATACATGATGCATTCGTAAGAATGTATACATATTAACATTTCCTTTGAGGTATATTTTCCACCATTTTATTCCAGTCTTTATAGAGAATTATCAAGGGTTATATCACCAGCCTAAATTCCATAGTAAGTGGTTTTTGCTTAATTAAAGAAGATCCCCTGTGACTACATGGAAGTTTCTTTTCTGTAGTAGATATGGAATGTTGACTGTAAGCAACTGGGTTAAATAGTTCTTCAAATGTGTAGAATTCTTGAATTGACACTGAAGTGTTTCAACTGAAATACTCTAGTTTCCACTTGAACAAGAGGTAGGAGGAGGAACTCAGGCCATGGGTATGGGAAGAAGATGACAGTAAGAAGTGAAGATAGTCAAGTGAAAGAGGTAGGTAGGATTGAAAGACCAGATCGGAGCTGCATTTGGAGGAGGAGGAGAGCTAGTCAGGACCATGAAACAGTCAAGGACTGCTGTTTCCACATTGGTGGCCAGATTATCTGAAACTGGAAAAGAGTATGGATAATCAAGGAAGAAAGAAATGGCTGAGCTGGAAGAGGGCTAGACTGCAGTGGTTGTGTTGAGTGCCTGGTTTGTGCCAGGCACCTTTGATCTCTCCCAAGCCTGGGTACCTCTAATTGCCAACCTGCATTCAGTTTGAACACTTAGAAGTTCTTAGCTACTATGTTGTCATGGCTTCTCACTAAAGGGAGCTAACAAGGCACCTTGGAGTATCTCATAGCTTCAGGAGGTAAGAAGGAGGATATATTTCTAAGACCAGAAAGATGTCTTAAACCACATATAATGCAAGGGAGAGGGGAACATCTTAGAAAGTCCCTTAGAAGTTATGTTCCTGGGAAGTTTTAGAAACCAACCCAGGGATTGTCTTGCCATTTTGTTGAAGTCTTTTGCATGCCATTCACATGCCTGTGAGTTCCAACCCCAGGGATGGGCTCACATCTTTCAAAATTGTTTTGGAAAACTCCTTTGACATAGTATCTCCAAGAGAACATTACAATGTGTCTCTCTGTAGGAGTGGGAGGTTTAATGGATTACCCGTGGGCCTCTGGGACCTGAGCTAAGATGAAAATTCTGGGCTCAGAGTTTTGGGCCCACATACTTCACATCTGAGAACTAATGCTTGATCCTCCTCTGCGGGTGGGTTAAGCCTCTACTGAATGATTACAAATATTCCAGATACAGCTCTTTAAGGTGGGGATTTTGCAAACAACAAAAACAACTACAGAAAACGCTACAGAAAGCCTTACCTTAAATCATTCCTCAACTTTGTGAATTTTGAGGACTTAATGAGGCATTTTAAATAAAGAAAGGACTTAAAGGCTAAGGATATCAGGGATCAGCTTAAATTAGGCAACGGGAAACCTAAGTTGCCCTTTCAGGATATTATTCATCCTATAAAAACAAAGTGTGTTTGTTCATAGTAAACATGTCAGAACAGCAGCTGTAGAGGACAAGTGGAGACTGGTTGCTGTCCAATCTGCCAATTTTCAGATAAAAGACCAGGGTCTGATAAGTGACAGATTACCATGAGAACACTTGCAGTGGGATCTTTTCTGGTTCATTATTTCAGCACCAAACATGTAAGTGTATCAATAAAATTCCGAGACTACTGCTGTTCTCACGATGTGTTTGCGATGTTCATCTGAAGCAGGAAAAAAGCCCTGGTGGCAACCTTAAAACCAGTGAAATTCCATGACCAGTCAAACATAAATGAGTAGTCCAAGTGCTTACTGTGCAGGGTAAGGCCAGACCCTTGAACTGTATGTAAAATATTTATGACCTATTCTTGAGCCCACCGCCTATCTATCAGTTTATCATACTGTGGTAGCTTGCATGTTGCTACGATGCTGGAAGCTATGCCATCAGTATTGCAAATACCAGCAGGGTCACTCATGGTAGACAGGTTTCAGAGGAGCTTCCAGAGTAAGACTGAGTAGGAAGAAAGGCCTGGGCATTTACTTTTGAAAATTGGTCAATGAAAACCCTATAGATCGCAACTGAATATTGTCTGATCTAGTGCTGAAAGATGAGCCCCACAAGTTGGAAGGCACTCAGAATACATGGTGGCAGCAACAATAGACTTGAGCATACCAAAGATCATAAAGACGATGCAGGACTGAACAGTATTTTATTCTATTATACGTGGGATTGCCATGAGTTAGACCCAATTTGACAGCAACAAACAACATTCTTGAGCAAATCTCATCTCCTCTCCATGCACCAGTTAATGCATTTATTTTTAAAAAAAATGAGAGAATTATCCTATTTTAGTATGTCCCATAGTCCGACAACATGTACACTACCCTTTCACATTTTTTTTTTTTTTTGCCGTGTTAACATATGGGCTGTAATATTGTTTACTTATTTTTTTTTCCTTTAAGTTGATTCATTTGCTTAAACCTAAATAAATAAAATATTTCTGAATAAAGTTGTTAGTCTCTTCCAAATCAGTTTTATCTGTGACTTCATAGCTTTGATGGGCTGATTAGTTTTTCTAATAATTGAAATAAATACATAGCTATTAAAAGAAATAAGTATTGGCTCTTTTTTCTCTTTTAATAGTGCAGAGACCATGCTTTGGAAAATGTTGTCCCAACTTTAAGGAGGATGCTAGGTGCAAGTCAAGCTTCACACAATCTTACAATTTGTCCATGGAAGAGGCCAGTTGGTTCCAATACTGTCCCTAATTGGCTGATTGATCCTGGGATAGTCACTTCATCCCCTAGACCTTAGTTTCCTAATTTGATTACTGCATAGCTAAGAACACAGTGATGATAAATAAGAATAATAATGCATAATTAATGATCATATCCTGTGGATTTAATAATGTGATGTCAAGTCAGCTAACCTCACTGAGCCTTTATTTCCTCATGTGTAGAAGAAGGAGTTTGAACTGGTTGATTTGCAAAACCTCCCCTTTCTAAAATTCTTTGCATGGTTTCAGCTTTTGTTTTTTTAACAAAAAAGTGCTAGATTTAACAATTTGACAGAATCCTTGTACAAATGTGGTATTTGAAGGCAAGAATATAGTTACCTTTTGGGATAATGTTCTATCAACCTTGTACATGCATAATTTTTGTAGGTTCCTGAAATGATAATATGGTCTGTGGTGCAAATGAATATGTTATGCAACCATGTTATTCTTTATCTCATTCATTTACTGGGTCATTCTTCAAACATGCATTGCACACCTGTTATTCTGGACCAGGTAGTGAAGCATGGTGATTAGGGTGTAGCTCTGGAGGCAAAATGACCTAGGGTTGAATCCTGTTTCCACTGCACACCAGCTCTGTGACATTGGGAAGTGACTTAACCTCCTTAAGTCTAGGTTCCTTTATCTGTAGACCAGGAATGACAATAACATCTATCATAAAAGATTAAAAGAGAGCAAGAGGAAATTTAAATGCGCAGAGTATAGTTGTTGTTGTGTGTTATCCAGTCAATTCCGACTCATAGTGACCTCATGTGACAGAGTAAAACTGTTCCATAGGGTTCTCTTGGCTGTAATCTTTATGGAAGCAGATCACTAGGTCTTTCTTCTTTAGACCAGCTGAGTGGGTTCCAACTGACAACCTTTCGGTTAGCAGCCGAGAACTTAACTGTTAGGCCACCAGGGCTTCTTCCAGAATGTAATAAACCCATTGCCATCAAGTCGATTCTGACTCATAGCAACAATAAATGGTAGCTGCTGTCATCTTCTTCTTCATCATCATTACCACCATGGCCATGTGCTGGGATTCAGAGATGGTTATGACATTGACGCTTCTTCAGAGAACTCACAATCTAATAGAGGAAGACAAGCACACAGGCATATACACTTTACAATATAGAGGGATAAGGACGAAAGTCTGTCCGTTAGAGCATGAATGAGGGAATGCTTTACAATATGGGGGTTGGGAAGGCATTGGAAGAGTAGTAAAGGAGAAAAGAGGAATGGTTACAAAGGTGTTAACCTGAGAAGGTCCTCTGGTGACTAAAGGGGGACAGTACATTTCAGGCAGGGGGACAGCACAAACAGTAGAATTAATGTGTTACAACGGTGTTCTTCAGGATTCATTAATTAGGAGCCCTTCATTCTGTAACATGGGCCTCATATCTGTTTGTGAAGAGGAAGTGAAGTCCTAACCAAAGCAACGTGAGATGCTGTTAATCATCTGGATAAGCTGGTGCTTGAACATTCGCTTCTACTGTCCAGATAATGTTTTTTCACTTAAGGAGAGCTCACTGGGAAAGGAGAGTTAGAGAGGCCATGAAAAGTGAGTTTATCATACCCATAGCCAGCAGAGGGGTACACAGGACACACAGGGCCGCAAGGGAGCACCTCAGCATTTGTTACTGCCAGACTTACCCCGTTAATGTGCAAAATAGTCAGATAGCAGATTTTTTACTATTGTCGTAAATGCGAAATGTCAAATAATGAGGTAGTAAGTGAGGAGTAGGTGTAGTTTTATCTCATATTTAGGTCTTTGATTCATTTTTTAATTTAATTTTTGCGTCTGTTTTGAGGTAAAGTCTAAGTTCATTTTTTTGCATATTGAAAAAAAAAAAAACGTTGCCACCAAGTTGATTCCGACTCATAGCAACCCTATAGGACAGAGTAGAACTGCCCCATTTGATTTCCAAGGAGCACTTGGTGGATTTGAACCGATAACCCTTTCATTAGCAGCCATAGCTCTTAACCACTGTGCCACCAAGGTTTCCTTTTTGCACATGGATGTCAATTATCCCAGCACTTTTTGTTGAAAAGACTATCCTTTCTCTATTAAATTGTCTTGGCCTCCTTGTCAAAAATCAAAGAACCATAAATGTAAGGGTTTATTTCTGGACTTCCAGTTTTGATTTATTGATCTGTCGATTCTTATGTCAATACCACACCGTCTTGGTATCTGTAGAGTTATAGTAAATGTTGAAATAAGGTTGTGTAAGTCCTCCAATTTTGTTCTTTTTTCAAAATTCTTGGCTATATTATTCCTAAAAAATTTTAATGGGTGTAGAATAGTCCATAAAATGGATATTTATAATAAATGTACTTCATAATTTAATTGTTACTATCTTTTTTCTATTGCTCTGCCAAAAACCTCATTATGCCTACATCTTGTTTCCTGCTGGTTGTATACTTTTTTTAAATTTTTTTTATTGTGATAAAATATATATAACAAAAAGTTTGCCATTTTAGCCATTTTAAGTGTATGATTCAGTAACATTAATTACGTTCACTGTGTTGTGCTACCATCACCACTATCTACTTCCAAAAGCTTTTCATTGCCCCAAAGAGAAACTTGGTACCCCTTCAGCAGTAACTCCCATTCTCTCTTCCCCTTAGTCCCTGGTAACTGCTAATGAACGTTGGTCTCCATGCATTTGTCTATTCTAGTCATTTCACATTAGTGGAATCATAAAATATTAGTCTTTTTGTGTTCGACTTACTGCACTCAGCATAATGTTTTCAAGGTTTATCCATGTCATAGAATGTATCATAACTTCATTTCTTTTTATGGCTGAATAATTACTCTATTTTTTTTTTATGTATGTACCACATTTTGTTTATCCATTCACCTGTCGATGGATCCTTAGGTTATTTCTACCTTTTGGCTGTTGTGAATATGCTGCAAATGACCATTGGTGTACATGTATTAGTTTAAGTCCTTGCTTTCTAGTCTTTTGGGTATATACTTAAAAGTGGAATTGCTGGGTCATATGGTAATTTTGTGTTTTAACTTTTTGGGAAGGTTTTATAATTTCTTAAGGTGAATTCCTGCGAGGGGGATTATTAGATCAAAGGCCATGAATGTGTGTCCCCACTTGTCTTGGGAAAAGGGGATAGCCTTGACAGGACAGTGGTTTTCACACTGACAGTACACACATTTATTTATTACCAGGTGCCAGGCATTGTGCTAAATGCTTTATACCCATAATTTCACTGAATCCTCATTACTCTTAAAGTAGATATGATTATCTCCATTTAACAGATGAAGAGACTGAGGGTCATGGATTGAACTGTGTCCCCCCAAAATAAGTGTCAACTTGGTTAGGCTATGATTCCCAGTATCCTGTGGTTGTCCACAATTTTGTGATTGATATAATTTTCCTATGTGTTGTAAATCCTAATCTCTGCCTTGGTTAATAAGGCAAGATTAGATTATGTTAAAGAGGATTAGGGTGGGATGTAACACCCTTGCTCAGGTTCATCCCTGATCCAATGTAAAGGGAGTTTCCCTGGAGTGTGGCCTGCACTACCTTTTATTTTACAAGAGATAAAAAGAAAGGAAAGCAAGAAGAGAGCTGGGAACCTCATACAACCAAGAAGCAGAGCCAGGAGCAGAGCGTGTCCTTTGGACCTGAGGTTCCTGCCCTGAGAAGCTCCAAGACCAGACGAAGATTGATGACATGGACCTTCCTCCAGAGCTGACAGAGACAGAAAGACTTCTCTGGAAGCTGACACCCTGAATTTGGACTTCTAGCCTACAAGACTGTGAGAAAACAAATTTCTCTTTGTTAAAGCCATCCACTTCTGGTATTTCTGTTAGAGCAACAATAGATAAGTAAGATTCTGGGGCTTAGCTGAGTTAAGTGGTTAGATCTAGTCTGACCAGCAGATAGATGGCAGAGCTGAGATTGCGACCCAGTAAGTCTCACTGCTGAAATACCTCTGCTCACTCTCCTGAACAGTATTGTACAATCGGAAGCAATCAGGAGGGAGAAATCCACCAGTCTGGTGTACATATTCATCTTCCCTGAATGTCTTTATCAACGCTTTCATATATTTCACAGTAGCTACATTGGCATGTGTGGACTCAGGTGACCATCTTATAGGCAGGAAAAACTGTTAGGAGCTTAGGATAACTGCTAAGAAATTAAAGATCAACCACTGGAAAACCCAGCAAATGATTCTCGCTCTTTGATTAAAGTCTTCTAGCCTTCTTGAGTCTCTCATAGTTGACTGTTGAACTAAAAGAAAGCTTTTTATTTGTCTTTAATTTTCAATTTTGAATGTGTCAGTTTATTGAGAGGCTTTTCAAAAAGCAAAGTGCTGAGCTTTTGCACTCCCCTTAAACATTCTCACTGTGGACATCTTCCACATGCCCCCACCTCCCAGAACTCTTGAACATTTTAAACACAGCATCTCCTGCTTCGTTGGCCTTGGGAGGCTGGCACTGTGGACTAAGGGGAAGACCTTGGGACAGGTGACAGAGCATGCAACAGTGGGGCTGTCCTTCAGAACAAAGCAGCATCTCAGCTGGGCACAAGATATCAGCATCACTGTCCTTCTTGGCTCCAAAGACCAACCCTGGACAAAGCCATTAGGGCCCTGCCTGGGAGTCTGCTGCTCAGAGAATGGAGATGTGGCTTCTGAGCTTGGCTAAGCAGGCCCCACACAGGTGGCCTAGCTCAGGAGAGCTAAAGTGTCTGCTTTGTCCAGGTGGGAATTTGGGCTGCCTGGCCCAGGGCTCAGTCCACTCCCAGTCAAAAGCTGGCATTGAGGAGGGCAGTGGGTCCTGTTTCAGCCTCCGTCTTTGCCCTGAAACAGCACAAGGCTAAAAGTAGCTCTTCTTTCCCTGGGGAGAGGCTGAGAGTGCACAAAGCTGAAGCTTCATGCTCCCGTTTCCAACCACCAGCAACCAGGCTATTGTTCAAACTTTTCCTCTGTCCCAAATAATCCTCCCACACTCACGTCTAACATTCTTTTAAGTGCAGCTCAAATCCTACCTAAATCATTTCTTCCATATGAATACCTACTGCGTGCTAGGCACTTGCCCAGGAAGCCATTTCAGACCAGGGAGGTCTGAATCTCTCCTTCACCACTACCCTCTTAGCGTTTTGTTTCTATTATCATTTTTATACTGTGGGGCTGTCATTCTTTTCCAGCCTATGAGGCCAAACTCTGGAACTTCCCCTGTTCCTCTTGATTCTGAGCTTCTATCTTCTAGACTCTGACTCAGCAAGCTGGTTATGATCTTGCTCTTATTCAGCCTCAGGCTCATTTCTCATCAACCACTGGAGGAAGCTAGAAAATGGTTCTCACACTTTAAGAATATAACCTAATTAATTATTCCCTAATTCTTTTAAGACTATATTATGTTATGTTATACTGTGTTATATAGTAGCAGTGTTTTCCAAAGCACATGAAAGAGACACTTGCATACGCTTTGGAAAATGCTGCCATTCCCGTAACCCCAGCCTGGAGATCTGACTCAGACTCTGATTGCATCCTTGATTCATGGTTTTGCTTTGGCTGATTCACCCCAGAGGAAACCTAAGTTATGACCCTGCCAGCCATAAAACCTAACAGCAAGAGCTTCTTTCCTTTCTTAAATACATATTTTCATTGTAACTGGCTTTTGGTATAGATAAAATTACCTCCTAGTGGAGGAGGTGTGGTAGTGATGGCTGAGTGGGGCTGTGGGTGGGAAAGAGCTTCCTCTGACTGCCTGGAAAATGTGCCTTGTCCAGAGCATATTGAGAATGAGGAGCAGGGTCAGAGTTCAGCTGGTGTCCTTTAACTCTAAAGACTGGTCAAGAGGGGCAGAGCTTAGTGGGTGGATCTGTTGACCTCACTGTAGCTTTTGACACTGCTGCCCATGTCTTCCTTCTGAAACTCACTTGCCTCAGTTCTTTCCTACCTCTGCATTCCTGCTCAGTCTCCTTTATTGCATCCTCTTTGTCTATCCACTTCTTATACGTTGATGCTCTCTAGAGTTCCCTTCCTCTTCTTTTTCTTCTTTGGCTTGTTCTAATTAGTGTCACTCTACTCTGTAATTTTAACTTGCACATATATGTCAAGAAATTCCAAATCTACCTCCAGACCAGACCTTTTCTGAAGCTTCAGACTTGTAGGTAATCAGCCATTTTCTATTATTCCTCTCCCTTTTTCCTGGGGAAACCAAGGTGATAAAACAGTTTGATTCTGATTTGTTAGATATGGGCTTTGGGAGGTGAGGCAAGAGTGGTACGTTCGCTCATCTATCTACTCATCCATCCCCCAAATCCATTCCACAAGTACCATCTTCCTTCTGGAAGCTGAACATGAGGTTAGATACCAGGAACCCAAAGAGGAATAAGACATAGTGTCCATTGTCAAGGAGCCCAGATCTATGTGACACACAGAAAGATGAAATAGAATGCAATGTGATAAACACAATACTTGAGAGAGATAAAGTAGAATGAGTGCCCAGAGGTGGGAATTACTAAGTCAGCCAGCAGAAGACTTCACAGACAAGGTGTTGTTTGATGAGTATTCAAGCATTAAATAAATAGCTATTGGGTACATTCTCTGTGCCAAGCTCTGTTCTAGGCTCTGGGGATACAGAAGGGAACAAAACAAACAAAATGTCCTAACATCAAGGAGCTTATAGTCTATTAGAGAAGGGCCAAATAAATTGTGTTTTTCTTGGTTGAGTTGGAAAGAGAGTGAAATGTGGTGAGGAAAGGGCAAGATGTGAGTTCTCTAATCTTCACAAATTTTTAAAATTCCTCTCTGTGATGGGCAATTTTATGTGTCAACTTGGCTAGATTACAGCCTTCAGTTTATTCACTGAAACACTAATCTAGATATTGCTGGGAGGATATTTTGTAGATGTGATTAAAGTACAAAGTTAATTACAGAACATAACAAATCATGGATAATATTGTGAAGAATGGGAATTCCAGAACACTTAATTGTGCTCATGTGGGACCTGTACATAGACCAAAAGGCAGTCCTTCGAACAGAACAAGGAGGTATTGTGTGGTTTAAAGTCAGGAAAGGTGTGTGTCAGGGTTGTATCCTTTCACCATACTTAATCAATCTGTATGCTGAGCAAATACTCAGAGTAGCTAGATCATATGAAGAAGAATGCAGCATCAGCATTGGTGAAAGACTTATTAACAAACTGTGTTATGCAGGTGACACAACCTCGATTATGGAAATCTGAAGGGGACTGGAAGTACTTACTAATGAAGATCAAAGACTACAGGCTTCAGTATGGATTTCATCTCAACTTAAAACAGAAATTATCACAACTGGACCAATAAGCAATATCATGATAAACAGAGAAAAGACTGAAGTTGTCAAGGATTTCATTTTACTTGGATCCACAATCAACACCCATGGAAGCAGCAAGCAAGAAATCAAACAACATATTGCATTGGGCAAATCTACTGCAAAAGACCTCTTTAAAGTGTTCAAAAGCAAAGATGTCACTTTGAGACTAAGGTGCGTCTGATCCAAGCCATGATATTTTCAGTTGTTTCATATGCATGTGAAAGTCGGACAATGAATAAGGAAGGCCAGAGAAGAATTGATGTCTTTGAATTATGCTGTTGGCAAAGAATATTGACTATACCGTGGACTGCCAGAAGCAAGAACAAATCTGTCTTAGCAGTACAGCCAGAGTGTTCCTTGGAAGCAAGGATGCAAGACTTTGTCTCACGTATTTTGGACATTTATCAGGAGGGATCAGTCGCTGGAGAAGTACGTCATGCTTGGTAAAGTAAAGGGTCAGCAAAAAAGAGGAGGAGGCTCGATGAGGTGGATTGACACAGTGGCTGCAACAATGGGCTCAAACATAGCAATGATCATGAGGATGACACAGGACTGGGCAATGTTTTCTTCTGTTGTACATAGCGTAGCTATGACTTGAAACTGACTCAACAGCACCTAACAATACCACCACCAACAATTGGTTGACTTAAGTAAAGTAGATCATCCCAGATAATCTGGGTGGGCCTGATTCAACCAGTTCAAAGGCCTTAAAAGCATCCCTGCAGAAGAAATTCCCCCTGTGGACAGCAGCTTTTGTTCATGTCTGAGTGTTTCAGCCTGCCCTTCCTGACAGCCAGCCCTACGGAATTCAGACTCACCTAGCTAGCCCTCATAAGCAGATGATGCAACAAATCTCTTAATACGTATCTACTACTGGTTGTTTTTCTGGCCAGACCCTGCCAAGCGCACTCTCCTACGCCCCACTTCTCGTTGCGGCCACCTATCCTTTTTTCTCTGTCACTTTCTAGTACTTCGTTACCCAGCATGCCTGCTACACTGAAAGCAGTGCCATTGTGAAAAGTCAGGCAAAGAAAAGTTCACTGCCTGATAATACTAATTAGTGAAAAAAAAAAAGAAAAGAGAGAGGACATTATGTAGTGTATCACTAAAAAGCACAGCAAAGAAGACCCACTGGAAACAGACTCCCACCCACCCGATAAAGAGTGGGCCAGGGCTTCAAACCAGTTCTCTTCTACCCCAGGTACACTAAATCAGAATGTACATTTTAACAAATCCTCAGGTGATTCTTATGTATAATAAATTTTTAGAATCACTGCTCTATTGGTTCCTAACCAGCAGCATCAGCATGCCTGGGAACTGGTTAGAAACGCAAATTCTCAGTGGGCGTTCAAACCCCAGTGAACCAGTTTGAAGCCCTGGTGTGGGCAACACATGAACTAGAGCGGTTGAAGAACTGAGCAGGTTATAAGTCCAGTATTATGGAAGTGGGAACTTTAGTAGGGCTGTTAATTGCCTATACAATACCCATCTTCTCTTCTTCCTTACTAACTTAACCCTGGTCTTTTTGGGAGAAGCAAAGTGCTCAACTAGAAAATTATATTTCCTGTCCTCCCTCATAAAGAGTGCTGGTAGTGCACTGGTTAAGCCTTCAGCTGCTAACGTAAAGGTCAACAGCTTGAACTCACCAGCTGCACCACGGGAGAAAGATATAGCAGCCTACTTTGGTAAAGATCACAGCCTTAGAAACCGTATAGGGCAGCTCTACCCTGTCATATAGGGTCACTATTAGTCAGAATTGACTCGATGGCGATGGGTTTTGGCCCTCCCGTGCAGCTAGGGGTGGCCATGTAACTAAGTTCTGGCCAATAGAATATAAGTGAAATTATTAACTTGGATTTCCAGGACACCTTTCGAAGGGAACTAACTAGTTGCAGTTGCCATGCTCCATATCAACACCTCTCCATCTTCTTCTTTTTTCCTGTTTGGAATGCAGAAGCAATGGACAAAGCTTCAGTGGCCATCTTGTGACCATGAAGCAACAGTGAAGATGGAAACCAGGAGCCTGTGCTAAGAACAGTGAAGCAGGAGGAAAAAAGGAGGCCAAGGTATCTTAGACTGGGTTCTCTAGAGAAGCAAAACCAGTAAAGCATATAAATGTATTTATACAGAGAGAGAGATTTATATTAAGAAAATAGCTCCCACAATTGTTGAGGCTGGAACGTCCAAAGTCCATGGATCAGGACAGAGGCTTCTCCTGATTCACTTAGGTGCAGGGGCTGGTGAACCCAAGATCGGCAGGTCGGAGAGCACAGCTCTTGCTCACAGGCTATGAAGGTTGGTGAATCCCAGAATTGGCAAGTAAGACCACAAGGCCTCTCCTGATTCAAGCAGCTGCGGGTGCTGGTGAACCCAAGACTGGCAGATTGGAGAGCGGGATTCTTGCTCACAGGTTGTGAAGATCCATGAATCCCAAGATCATCAGGCAAGACTGCAAGGCTTCTTTGATTCACGTAGCTGCAGGGGCTGGTGAGCACAAGGTCAGCAAGTAGGCTGCTAGCTCATGTCCCAAGAACCAGACATCAGATGAACAAGAGACAGCTGCAGGCTCCAGAACAAGCCAAAAAGCCTTGGCAAGGCGAGCAGGAAGGAAGTAGGTGGCAGAGGGTGGAGATGAAGGCTGAGGGAGCAGTAAGCCACCACAGGCCCTGCCCCCACTGGTACCACTCAGCAGCTTCCATCATGGGGGCCACCACATATCAAATTTCAACAGGGAAGTGATCACAACATTACACAACTGTCAAAACACTGAGAATCATAGACTGGTCAAGTTGACACAAAATCTTAACCATCGCAGTCCACCCCTTGTCAGCTTGGCATCTGTACACATCTCCCCAAACCATACATAATCTCTGAACAAAGACAATTATAAACTCATATTTGCTGCTAACATGATGCAACTAACACATGTACAACAAAAAACACATTAGCCCTGTTTACATCTTATATTTTGTAAGCAAAGAAAACAAAAATATCTGATGCACATGTACAAAGCAGAAATACTCATAACAATTACAGTCCTCGTTTCTGCAACTAGTCGTGTGGCCATAAGCAGTATTTAGAACTACTTTCTCCACCACACGCTCCATATTCCCTTTGCCCTCAGCAAGTACCTCAGCTGATAGTGGTTCCTTGCCTGGTGAGGTGACCCAAACCTCCACTCCTGAAGGGTCTGGGCCACTAGTAGTCATGTCGGAATTGGGTTGCTGTAGTTTTCCACTAAATTTAATCACAGGGCATAGTAGTACTAAGAGATACCCTGAGGGATCTCCTGCATTCCAGACATACTCTTCTTTACTTCCATTATGTAATACCCATCCGATTTTCTCTTGGTAATCAAGACCAATCACACCAGCCAGTATGGTAACTCCTTTCTTTGCCTGTTGATTCAGAGGCATGAGTTAACACACAATCTTAACTATCACACAAGGTAATTGCTAATATTGTAAAGCAGCCATCCTAGCCCTGAACCCTAGGTCTTTTCTACATGAGAGAAAAGTAGACCACTCACTTTCTTTTTAAAACCTCTTAAAACCCTTTCTTTGCAGTCTAAAAAAATTCTTAGCTGATATGGAAAAGAAATTTAGAGATCAATTAGTACTGTTTAGCAGCACTATTGTACATCTTATACCTGTTATTATAAAACCTCAGATGCTTGGTTGGTTGAAGCTGGGCTTGGGCCTCCCATTCATCTTTCTGCCCTGTGGATAGCCCTGAAGCACCTCTGTAGGCCCTTAAGGATTCTGGGAAGACAGTGTGCTAACCATTCGACCCTTTTTTTTATTTTAATTTTTGTGCTTTAAGTGAAAATTTACAAATCAAATCAATCTCTCTTACAAAAATTTATATATACCTTGCTATATACTCCTAGTTGCTCTTGCCCTAATGAGACAGCACACTTCTTCTCTCCACCCTGTATTTCCATGTCCTTTCAGCCAGTTTCTGTCCCCCTCTGCCTCTTCATCTCCCCTCCAGACAGGAGTTGCCACATAGTCTCATGTGTCTACTTGATTCAAGAAGCTCATTCTTCACAAGTATCATTTTCTGTCTCATAGTCCAGTCCAATCCCTGTCTGAAGAGTTGGCTTTGGGAATGGTTCCTGTCTTGGGCTAACAGAAGATCTGGGGACCATGAGGTCTGGAGTCCTTCTAGTCTCAGTCAAACCATTAAGTCTGGTCTTTTTACAAGAATTTGAGGTCTGCATGCCACTGCTCTCCTGCTCCTTCAGGGATTCTCTGTTGTGTTCCCTGTCAGGGCAGTCATTGGTTGTAGCCAGGTACCATCTAGTTCTTCTGGTCTCAGGCTGATGTAGTCTCTGACCCATGTGGCACTTTCTGTCTCTTGTTCACCCTCTTTTTTTATGGTTGAGGAAATAAAAGCCTGGAGAAATCAAGTAATTTGCCCTAGGTCACAAGGGCTTGACTGTACTAAGGCCTAAGCTGGATTAGGGTCTCAGTACACTGCCCATGGTTTTGCTTTTTTTTTTTTTTTCCTTTCAACCTTGATTTGAGGAGATTGGAAGGGACAAAGCAGAAGTGCTAATGAAGAGTGGAAGTTTGATTCTGACATATGGGAAGTAATGGGGCAGGAGAAACAGAGTAAGGCAGGGAGAGGAGAAAACACTGGGGCTGCAATGTTGAGACTGTTCATCTGTTAACTGGGTATTTGTCCAGCGTTACCTGAGGATACTGAGAAATCTCGGTCCTCTAATACTGCCTTGGACCTGGTCTTATCACTGCTATACTAGATCTTCTTTCGCAATGTAAAAATCCTCCTGCAATCAATCCGAGTCAGTTAACCAATCAATCAATAAATCCATCTGAAGCTTTTAACAATCGCATGTTTATATCAGCATGCTACGAAATGTTGTAGAGGTACAAAGGAATAACAGAAATGGCCCTGCCTAGAACAGACTACTCTAGGAATTTTTGCGAAATTTGCAATGTCTCCTTAACATCCGTTAACAAGAAGTGGGTTGACTGTGGTCATGCTTGTTCAACATGATCCTGCACTCTGAACTCAGCTGATTGGATCACAAGTGTCCACTCCATCCAAATAGAACCAATCAGAACTTATATCCAGGAAACGTATGGGTGGGAGAGGAAAATAAAACAGAGAAGAAGGAAGAAGTAAATGAGGAAAGTGAGGAGGAGAGGGAGGGAGGAAAGGGAACAAGAGAGGAGGGGACACCTCAGCAACAAAAAGACAAATTAACTAAAACATGGGCAAAGGATATGAATAGACACTTCACCAAGGAAGACACTCAGGTGGCTAACAGACACATGAAAAAAATGCTCATGATCATTAGCCATTAGAGCAATGTAAATCAAAACTACGAGATACCGTCTCACCCTCTGACATTACTGGCACTGATAGAAAAACAGAAAATAACAAATGTTGTAGAGGTTGTTGGGAGATTGGAAAACTTATGCGCTGCTGGTGGGAATGTAAAATGGTGCAACCACTATGTTAAATGATATGATGCTTTCTTAAAAAGCTAAAAATAGAAATACCACATGACCCAGTAATCCCACTCCAAGGAATATATCCTAGAGAGATAAAAGCTGTCACATGAAAAGACATATGCACACCCATGTTCACTGCACCATTATTCATAATAGCAAAGAGATGGAAACAACCTAAGTGCCCATCAACAGATAAATGGATAAACAAATTATGGTATATACACACAATGGAATACTATGATAAACAATAATGATGAATCACTGAAACATCTCACAACGTGGATGAATCTGGAGGGCATTATGCTAAGTGAAATAAGTCAGTCACAAAAGGACAGATACTGTATGAGACCACTATAATAAAAACTCAAGAAAAGGTTTACACACAGAAAAAAAACAATCTTTGATGATTATAAGGGAGGGGAGGGGAAATCACTAACTAGATAGTAGACAAGTGTTAACTTTAGTGAAGGGAAAGATAACACACAATATAGGGGAAATGAGCACAGCTTGATCAAGGCAAAGTCATAGAAGCTTCCTAGACATATCCAAACAGCTTGAGGGACCAAGTTGCTGGGGCAGAGTCCTGGGGATTGTAGTCTCAGGGGACATCTAGGTCAATTGGCATAACATAGTTCATAAAGAAAATGTTCTCCATCCTACTTTTGTGAGTAGTGTCTGGGGTCTTAAAAGCTTGTGAGTGGCCATTTAAGATACATCTATTGGTCCCATTGTGTCCACAGCAAAAGAGAATGAAGAAAACCAAAGACACAAGGAAAATATTAGTCCAAAGGATTAATGGACTACATGAACCAGAGCCTCCACAAGCCTGGGACAAGAACTATATGGGGCCTGGATACCACCACTGACAGCTCTGCCACGGATCACAGAGGGTCCCAGACAGAGTAGGAGAAAAAGGTAGAGCAAAATCCAAATTCACAAAAGAAGATCAGACTCACTGGTCTGACAGAGACTGAAGGAACCCCCGAGACTATGGCCCCCAGACACCCTGCTAACTCAGAACTGAAGCCATTCTCAAAGTACACCTTTCAGCCAAAGATTAGACAGACCTATGAAACAAACAACAACACACATGAGGAACATGCTTCTTAGTTCAATCAAGTATACGAGATCAAATGGGCAACACCTGCCCAATAGCAAAGACAAGAAGTCAGGAAGGGACAGGAAATCTAGATGAATGGAACCCTGGGTGGAAAGGGGGAGTGCTCCAATGCAGGGATTGCAACCGATGTTGCAAAAAATTTGTGCATAAATTTTTGAATGAGAAACTAACTTGTGGTGTAAATGTTCACCTAAAGCACAATAAAGTTAAAAAAAAGAAATTAGAGAGAGGAGGGGATGGCAGGATAGGGAAGAGAAGGGGAAGAGAGAGGTGGCCAGATAGACTGAGGTAAAGGGGCAGAGTTTTAGGTGGCAATTTATTGACCCCCATGTTTGTGAATACTGGAGAAAGCAGATCTGTGGGGAGAGACGGATGAAATCGACACTTACTGAGAACCAGAGAGAGAACAGAGAGATTATCCTCAGTGTTCCTGACAACAGATTACCAGTCCTGCTTTAAACGTCTTACACGGAGCTCCAGGACAGCACTCAAGAGATTAAAGTTGACAGCATGTCCACTCTAGAAGGAAATGGCAACCCCTTTGGACTGGAAGCCTCCACAGACCTCCCCTTTCCTCAGGAAACTTCCTCTCCATGCTGTGTTTTATCCTGGAGCTGTTATATGTCTATAAGCCATGTGCTCCACCTTGCTCCTCCCTCAGAGCAAATTGACACACTTCTCGCAAGACTAGGGAAGGACTTGACTTGCCTTGGCCTATACTCCCACAGAGATTCAAACACGTCAAGGCATGATGAAAATGAAAGCTTCTGCCTTTAACCCTGTAAGTCGGAGCCACCATAGGGCTGAGGACTGGCCATGCCCACACAAACGATGTTCACTTTCTAGGCAGAAGTTATACTCAACAATGGAGGCTTCAGAATTCCTATGAGAGCTGAGAATTAATCGGTAATAAGGAAGAAGAACAATTGCTAGGGAATTATTGATGCTGTATTTGCAGAGTAAGCTTGTTGTGTTTCACTTAGACTGTTTTGGGGTGGCTTCAGCAAGAGGGGGCAACTCTCCTAACCACTTCCTGGCACTGGTTGTATCAATGAACTACTCCCACATAATGCTGAGTAACAAACCACCCCAAAACTCAACAGCAGGCTTACCAGAGCAAGCATTTATTCTCAGGCTTATGTGTCCGCCTGCCTGTGGATCCGCTGGTGATTGTATTGAGCTGTAGTTGGGCTGGACTCCTTCCCGTGGATTGGGTTTGGTCCTGTGTGTTCACTGTGAGGCTGAAGGGGCAGCAGCTATCCGGAGAAAGCTGTTTTCATGGCCATGACAAAGATGCAAGAGGACAAGCCCAACTGTTCAGGATTGTGTTTCATCTGTTAACAATCCGTTGAACAAGACAAATTGCATGGCCAAGCCCGAAGTCAAGGGCCAGGGAAATATATGCATTTAAGTAACTATCTGTATTAGTTTCCTAGGGCTGCTGTAAAAATAGCACAAACTGAGTGGCTTAAAACAACAGAAATTTATTCCTTCACAGTTTTGGAGTCTACAAGTTCTAAATCAGGGTGTTGGCAGTGTTTATGCCTTCTGAGTACTTTAAGAGAAAATCTGTTCCATGCCTTTTTCCTAACTTCTGGTAGCAGTTGGCAATCCTTGGTGCTCCTTGGCTTGTGGCAACATAACTCCAATCTCTGCCTCCTTCACATGGTTGTTTTTCCTCTCTGTCTGTTTTCCTCCTTATATAAGGGTATCAGTCATATTGGATACCCTTACTCCAGTATGACTTCATGTTAACATAACCAATGACATCTGCAAATGACCTACTTCCAAATAAAGTCACATTCACAGGTACCAGGGGTTAGGACTTCGACATATTTTTGGGGGGGGACACAATTCAACCCCTAACATCATCTAATTATCTGGTATTCGAGAGCATTTCTCCTTCCCCCACCTCTGCCCAAGAGCAATGTGAGAAGAGGAGGTTAGACTTTATTTTTTAGTAACTCTGTCTATCCTAAGCTTCATCTCTTGTGGTCCATATAGTATCTTCTCTGGTCACCTTCAGTTTCCTCCAAAGCCAGTATCTCCTAGCACAGGTCATCCTGCATGCTATTGCTCAGGCAGTGAGCGCTGGCTTTGATGGAGCTGTCTTTTCTTGCAAGCCTGGCAGGGTACCTCACCCCCACCCCATTGCCTCCCAAAGATGGTGTTGTAGCAGGATTATATATGGATGGGAGCCCTGGTGATGCAGTACTTAAGGCTCAGTTGCCTACCAAAAGGTCAGTAATTTGAATCCACCAGGCACTTCTTGTAAACCCTATCAGGCAGTTCTACTCTGTCCTATAGGGTTGCTATGAGTTGGAATTGACTTGATGGCAATGGGCTTGGTTTGGTATTTTGGTATATATGGATGATTACCAGAGGTATGACGCCACTGTGAGAGAGAGCAATGATTATAATTCTAGTTATGTATTTTGGGTTATTTATTTGTTTATTATCTATCCCTCCCCAGGCTTTACAAACGCAAAAAGCCCAGGTCTGTTTTATTCACCACTAACAGTCAGGAGCCATGGTGGCACAGTGATTAAAGTGCTCAGCTCCTAACCTAAAGGTCGGCAGCTCGAATCCACCAGCCATCTTGTGGGGAAGATACGTGGCAGTCTGCTTCCATAAAGATTTACAGCCCTGGAAACCCTATGGGCAGTCGTACTCTGTCTCATGGGGTCTCTATGAGTTGGAATCGACTCAACAGCGGTAGGTTTTGGGTGGGAATAGTCTTAGTGCCAGTCAAAAAATATTTGTTAAAGAAATGAATGAATAGGCCCCACAGAAACAGGCATTGTCATATTGTAGCCTAGGTTTACAATATTTCCCAAAATGTTGGCCACGGATGCCATTTAAATCCTAAGCAGACACCTCCCTTCCTCTACTCTTTGGCCAAGTGAATGAAGAGGACTGGGTTGGAAGGCAGGTTGGTGGCCGAGCCTTTGAATGTGGCCTTGGTGCCCCTTTCAGTTCATGGAGTGACCCCTGCTGGCAGGAGGCAGGGACAGGGCACTTGGGTTGCCTACCCAGACAGGTGAGACACACCTCTGCCCTGATCTGGATGACCTCCATGGGTCTCCTGGCCTCAAGGTGCTCTGATAGGCTGAGCATTACCTTCATTCGTGAGAGCTTTCAGGGAGTAAATGAGTTTGCCATTACTGAATTTTCCTTTTCTCACCCTTTCCTTCTCCCTCTTCACTCAAATGCAGTAGAATAATCTTGTGGTAGAAGATTTCGGAAGAGGATTCCTTCCTGGTGATTTCTCACATCAAAGCCTGTGCAAACCAAAAGTGCCCTTTTGAGGCAAGTACAGTTCTCTACAGATGCAGGCCTTGCCTAGCAGTATTTGGTGCAGATGGTAGATGAGAAATCAGATTATGTGCTGGGCTTTCCCGAGGAGTTTGGGGCCACACATATATGGGTTCAAATCCCACATCCACCACTTACAGGACAGTTTTTTCTTTCTTCCATTTGTTTGTTTTTTAAATAATGTTTTATTGAGATTTTGGTGAAAGCTTACACAGCAAGTTACGTTCCCATCTGACAATTTCCACACAAATTGTTCAGTGACACTAGTCACATTTATCACAATGTATCAACATTCTCTTTAATTATGTTCTGTTTGTTCCCTTTTCATTACTCTAGTTTCCCTGCCCTATTGTCTTCTTATCTTTGCTTTTGAGTAATTGTTGACCTTTTGGTCTCATGCTGATGGTTTTTAAGTAGAGCACCGATCTTATAGATAATATCTTTTATTTTGTGTGCCACTCTGTTATTTCACTAAAAGGTTATCTCAGGGGATAGATTTGGTTCTAGGTTTAAAGAGTATCTCAGGACAAGAGTCCCAGGGAGTCCTCTGTTCTCTGTTCTAGTTTGTCTGGCTTTTTAAATTAGAATTTAAGTTCTGCTCTGTAATTTTGTTCCATTCTACTTGGGACCAACTGTTGCGACCCTAGTCAGAACAGTCAGTGGCGGTAGCCAGCCACCATCTAGTTCTTCTGGTCTCAGGGTAGATGAAGTTGTGGCTTGTGTAGACTTGTTTCTTCTCTGAGCTTTTGGTTACCTTCTTACTGTTTTGCTCCTGGTGAGTAGCAATCTGCAGTTGTGTGTTAGATGGCTGCTTGCAAGCTTTTACAACCCCAGAGTCTACTCACTTCACTAGGATGCAGGTCATGATTTTTGTGAACTATAGTATGCCAGTTGACTGAGTTGTCCCATGAGACTACACAGACCAGTTTTAAAACCTCTGTGATTCTCAACTCCCTTGTTTGTAAGAACTAACAATGTTGCCCAGCAGAACTTGTGTGAAGATTAAATGACATAGTATGTTTTAAGTGTCTAGTACAGTGTCTGCCAAATAGTAATTGCTCCAGAAAAGATCTTTTCCTCATCACAAATGCTCTTTATTAATGTATTTTCTCCTTTTTATTTATTTATTTATTTTATTGTACATTAGATGAAGGTTTACAGAGCAGTTTAGTTTCTCATTAAACAATTAATACACATATTGTTTTGTGAGACCTACAGGGTCTAAATTTAGGAGGAGACAATTGACCTAGCCTTTTGGTCTGGCCATGGCGGACGTTTCTCATACTGATATGTTCTGGAATATTCAATAAGATTTTGTTTGCCACTTTGTAGTCATGTCAGAGATGCTTTTAAGTATCCTGTGGTAGAACTCCCTCCCTTTCCCCCAGCTGGCTGCCTCCTAGGGGCGTCAGGGAGCATTCTGAAGTTCAGAGCAGATTAGAGACAGGGACACACATATGAGAAAAGACAGATGCCATGCAAATCAATTTGTGTTCCTTAAAGCCACTCACTTGTAGTATTTGTGTTACAGCAGCTCTAGCTAACTAAGTCACCTTCCAAAGTTTTTTTTTTTTAGCTTTAAAATTCTTTCCTTCATTATTGTACTTTAGATGAAGGTTTACAGAACAAACTAGCTTCTGATTAAACAGTTAGTACCTATTGTTTTATGACATTTGTTAACCTCATGACAGGTCAACACTCTCCCTTCTCGACCTTGGGTTTCCTATTACCAGCTTTTCCATCCCCTCCTGCCTTCTGGTCCTTGGCCCTGGCCTAGTGTGCCCCTTTAGTCTCATTTTGTTTTGTGGGCCTGTCTAATCTTTGGACGAAGTGTGGACCTCAGGAGTGACGTCATTACTGAGCTAAAAGTGTGTCCAGGGGCCATATTCTCAGCGTTTCTCCAGTCTCTGTCAGACCAGTAAGTCTGGTCTTTTTTTTTTGTGTGTGTGAGTTAGAACTTTGTTCTACATTTTTTTTCCAACTCTGTCCGGGACCCTCTATTGATCCCTGTCGGAGTAGTCAGTGGCGATAGCAGGGCACCATCTTTTTGTACTGGACTCAGTCTGGTGGAGGCCGTGGTAGTTGTGGTCCATTGGCCCTTCGGACTAATCTTTCCCTTGTATCTTTAGTTTTCTTTATTCTCCCTTGCTCCCAAAGGGATGAGACCAGTGGAGTATCTTAGATGGCTGCTCACAGGCTTTTAAGACCCCAGATACTACTCACCAAAGTAGAATGTAAAATATTTTCTTCATAAACTACATTATGCCAGTTGAGCTAGATGTTCCTCAGGACCATGGCCCCACAGCCCTCAGCCCAGTAATTCGGTCCCTCAGGGATTTTGGATATGTTTATGGAGCTTCCATGACCTTGCCTTGTACAAGTTGTGCTGGTTTCCCCAGTATTGTGTACTATCTTACCTTCACCGAAGTTACCACTTATCTATTGTCTATTTAGTGTTTTTCCATTCCCACCCTTCCTCCCCCTTGTAACCATCAAAGATTGTTTCTTTTTGTGTGTAAACCTTTTCATGAGTTTTTATAGTAGTGGTCTCATACAATAATTGTCCTTTTGTGATTGACTTATTTCACTTAGCATAGTGTCCTCCAGATTCATCCATGTTGTGAGATGCTTTGCAGATTCATCATTGTTCTTTATCGTTTTGTGGTACTCCATTGTGTGTATGTACGATAGTTTATCCATTCATCTGTTTATAGGAATCAAGGTTGTTTCCATCTTTTTGCTATTGTAAGCAATGCTGCAACGAACATGGGTGTGCATATGGCTATCTGTGTGTTGGCTCTTATTTCTCTAGGATATATTCCTAGGAGTGGGATTGTTGGATCATATAGTATTTCTATTCCTAGCTTTCTAAGAAAGTGCCATATCGTTTTCCAGAATGGTTGTACCATTTTGCATTCCCACCAGCAGTGCATAAGAGTCCCAGTCTCCCTGCAGCGTCTCCAATATTTGTTATTTTCTGTTTTTTTTTTTTTTTATTTGTGCCAGTAATGCTGGGTGAGATGGTATCTCATTGTGGTTTTGATTTGCATTTCTTTAATGGCTAGTGATCAGGAGCATTTCCTTATGTGTCTGTTAGCTGCTTGAATGTTTTCTCTGGTGAAGTGTCTGTTCATTTCTTTTGCCTATTTTTTAATTGGATTATTTGTCTTCTTGTTGTAGAGGTATGGCATTTTCCTGTGGATTTTAGAGATTAGACCTTTGTCGCATTTGTAATAGTCAAATTTTTTCCCCAGTCTATAGATTCTCTTTTTACTTTTTTAGTGAAGCCTTTTGATGAGCATAAGTGTTTAACTTTTAGAAGATCCCAGTTATCTAGCTTGTCTTTTGGAGTTTGTGTTTTGTTAGTTATGGTTTGTATCCTGTTAACGCCATGTATTAGGGCCTCTAGAGTCATCCTATTTTTTCTTCTATGATCTTTATATAGTTTGTGGTTTTCTATGTAAGTCTTTGATGCGTTTTGAATTAGTTTTTGTTATGGTATGAGGTATGGATTTTGTTTCATTTTTTTGCAGACGGACATCCAGTTTTGCCAGTACCATTTGTTAAAAAGAATGTCTTTTCCCCATTTGATGGACATTGGGCGCTTGTTGAAGATCAGGTGACTGTAGGTGGATGGATTTACGACTGGGTTCTCAGTTCTGTTCCGTTGGTCAATGTATCTGTCGCTGTAGCAGTACCAGGCTGTTTTCACTACAGGTTCTGAGATCGGGTAATGTGAGTCCTCCTACTTTATTCTTCTTCTTCAATAGTGCTTTACTTATCCAGGGCCTCTTCCCTTTCCATATACAGTTAATGATTAGTTTTTCCATCTCTTTAAATACCTTACAAGTGTTTCTAGAGTTTGTCCTCTTTATCCTGTCTTTACTGTCACTGCCCTGGTTGAGACCCACTCTACATTCAGGCAGTGGCTCTTGCCTCCTTACTTATCTTCCTGTCACCAGCTCCACCCTCCTGAAGTTATCCTCATACAGTTTTCTCTCTAAAATGCAAATCTGTGCTGCTTTCCTGCTTTAACACCTCCTCATCACCCTCAACTGCATTCCTGGACATCTGGATTGCATAGTATAGGTTAAGAAAAAAGCAAAGTAAAATAAAATATTACAAATAATGAAATTATATTGGAGAGCTGTGTAAAGCTGCCAGCTTTTCCTTTTGCCAAGTAAGGCATTCAAAACAAAAAACAACCATCGAGTACTCACTATCTTTTCATAAAAGAAAGGACATCGTAACCAAACATTGAAAATGAGTATAATTTTAGAAAAAAGACAGCCACTTAAGTAAGACATTAGGTGCCATCGAGTAGATTTCGACTTCAAAGTGACCCCATGTGACAGAGTACAACTGCTCCATAGGGTTTTCTTGGTTGTAATCTTTTATAGGAGCAGATTGCCAGGTCTTTCTCCTTAGGAGCTGCTGGGTGGGCTCGAACTGCCAACCTTCAAGTTAGCAGCCAAGTGCTTAACCATTGTGCCATCAGGGCTCCTTTAAATGAAATAGATGTCCATATTTTTCTCACTTCAGCAAGGCCTGTGAAAACTCCATCATGGATAGACCTTGCCTGGAGCACTGTTTGGGAACAGTGGATGGATATCGGCCGTGGATGGACAGTCAGCCTCCCCAGGATGCACCCAATCTTCTATGACCCAGCTTCTTCTACCTACCCCTCCTCTATCTCTCACTCACCCTTGCCTGGAGTTAACCACTTAGAACTGCTGTGGCTCCTCCCACAGACCTTGCTGTTCCTCAACCATGAACCTTTGTTCTCTCTCTTCCATTTGGCTGGAGTGCTCATCCTACCTTGCTCTGCTGGCGAACTACTCACCCTTCAATGCCCAACTCAGGCATGATCTCATGCAGGAAGACTTCGTGGTTGTCGAAGACCCCTCCTTTGTGCTCCGTAGCACCCTGCACATCTCTTTTTTAGTCCTTGCTGTATCATATGGGAAAGGTCTATTTCTGTGTTCATCACCCCCACTTGACTATGGTTGATGGTGCTAAGCACAGACTAGATATATTTATTGATCCACAAATATTTATTGATCCTATTTCTTAATTTACAGCCCAAATCTGCCTCTCATACCCCCAGGTATAGAATCTGCAGAGTTTTACCAAAACCAAAAAAAACAAACCCATTGCTGTCAGTCGATTTCAACTCATAGTGACCCCATAGTGTTTCCAAGGCTGTAAATCTCTATGGAAGCAGACTGCCACATCTTTCTCCAGCAGAGCAGCTGGTGGTTTCAAACTGCTGACCTTTCAGTTAGCAGCCAATCTCTTTAACCACTGCACCACCAGGGATCCTTGGAATTTTACCAGTCAGGTGATTTTTAGAAGTACTTCTGCTTCAGCAAGTGGTTCCACCTTCCAATCCTGATTTGATTCTGATCCTTTTTACACCTGCATGCCTACTGTACCTGGAAAGTCCAGCCCCTCATCAAGGCTTCTGAGCCTATCTGGGGGCTACAGGTCTGTTAGTCAGTCTGCACCCAGCTTCCCTGTTGTTGCCTGGGTCCTACTAGCTGCTCTTCCTGTTTCTGCCCCCAAGTAATGCCAGCATATTACATATTTACCCGAGGTTTGTGGGCAAAGGAGGAGATTGTGATCACACAGAATACAGGCAACAACTTAAAATGGTATTAACTAGCAGTGGTCTACCAACCATTCTCTGCTCTCAGCTGTGTCCCTCCCAAAAGCCCCGTTATATTCCTGCCCTGTCTCAGGGCTTGTCTGTCCATCAGGACATGCCCCACCTTCTTTCCAGTCACCAACCCTAATTCTTGTAAATTTCTTGTTCACAGCAGTTTAGGTCTCCATTCTCTCCCTAGCTAACATCTGGATCTACCTTTCGGTATCCAAAGCCCACTAATGAGTAAAAAAGTGTCATCTCCTAAGATCTGCACTCTTTGGCAGCAAGCATCAACAGCTCTGCAATAGCTTCCCCGCATACACAGGCAGAGTACATAGTTTCCCTCTTCATCAGCCTCTGGACCTGGGGAGGAGGCAATCCAGACAGGAAGCCCCCAGGGTTGGTGGGGCTTGGTTTGGTTGTTCATTTGTTTGGGCAGAGCCAGATTACCCAGTAAGCAAGGTACCCATAGGCTTATTTGTACATATATCCTAATCTGTAGTGAACGATTTTACAACCTCTGTGAAATTGCTCACTACAGATTAGTAAATAAACACAAGTAAGCCTGTGCGTACCTTGCTCTATGTAAACGAGTGTGCAGTGCTTAATCCACTTCTGTGTTTGAGTGAGATTTGTCAACACAGCTTTTCTGCTAGGCTGGTGCTTCTGCAGACAAGGACTTAGTTATCTTTATATCCCCAGGATGAAGCACTCAGTAAATATTTGCTGAATGAATTGGAGAGCTAATGAACAAAACTAGCTTAGCCCAAAAAATAGCAAGCATGCAGGAAATATTGTTGAATAAAAGAATGACTCAATGGATCAATTCGTCACTTTTTGCTTCTTAGCTGACTCTGGTCTTTCTGTGTCTGAGTTGGGTAGTTGGACTGATCCCAAGTCCTCATGACACTTAAAACCAGTTGCAGCCACTGTGTCAATCCATCTCTTTGAGAGTCTTCCTCTTTTTCAATGACCCTCCACTTTTCCAAGTGTCAGGGATTGAATTGTATCCCCCCAAAATATGTGTCAACTTGGTTAGGCCATGATTCCCAGCATTGTGTGGTTGTCTTCCATTTTGTGATTTTCTTATGTGTTATAAATCATAATCTCTGCCTGTAGTTAAAGAGGATTAGGGTGGAATTTTAACACCCTTACTAAGGTCACGTACCTGATCCAATGTAAAGGGAATTTCCCTGAATTGTGGCCTGCACTACCTTTTATCTTACAAGAGATAAAAGGAAAGAAGCAAACAGAGAGTAGGGAACCTCATACCACCAAGACAGCACTGCCAGGAGGACAGTGCATCATTTGAACCCAGGGTTCCTGCACCAAGAAGCTCCTAGTCTAGGGGAAGATTGATAACAAGGACCTTCCTCCAGAGTTGACAGAGACAGTAAATTTTCCTCTGGAGCCGATGCCCTTAGGACTACTAGACGGTGAGAAAATAAATTTATCTTTGTTAAAGCCATCCTCACTTGTGGTATTTCTGTTATATAGCAGTACTAGATGACTAAGACATCTACTGTGTCCTATAGGGCTGCTCTGAGTCGAAATCAACTCAGTGGAATGGGTTTGGTTTGGTAGCCATCACATAGGCATCTACATTGGAACTACATTTAAAGACTTCAGATTTTACTAATTGTACCTTTCTGGTTTTAAAGCCTCTATACTGACCAAAGCTTGATTTTCTCCATGAACCTCAATAAGACAGAAATTTACTTTGGAAAATCCCAATTCTTCCCTAAGCTCAGACTCATGTCCTTTATCTCAGGTGTTAAAAGCTATATTCATGGATGGGAAAAGAATTGCATTTAAATCATGTGGAGCTGGCCCATGTTATACTCAGCTTAATTTAATTCACTCTGAGAAGGATATGCCTACCTTTTATTAGCCAATCCAGAAAAATCAGAGCAATTGATTGAGCAATGCTCTGAACCCTTTTCAAAGACAGTAATAATTTAAGCCAATTTTGAATTAAATTGCATCACTTTGATCTAAGAAATATTATAACTTTTATAAATGTGTCATTTTTGCAGATATATTTATTTCCAGCTGTATAAAGACTGAATGAGTCAGAATCAACTTGACAGCAATGGGTTTTTTATATAAAGAATGTGGATATCATTTATAAATCTAAAAGAAACTAGATTATGGAATGACATATACTTGAAATCGAAACAATATTTATTAAAACTACTCCAGGATTTTCTTTATTTAAGAGAGAAGGTGATTTTTTTAATCAGGGAAAATAAATATAAGCAATATTTTCCTAGATTTTTAACCTAAGCAGGCAAAGTGTAAGACACAGCTTTAATCACTGCAATGAGTTCTTGATTGCCTAGAATTCTTTGAGAGTGTCATGCTTTGATTAATTAGGTCTTCTGGGAAATTTTGTGCTGGCCAAGAACCCCATTTTTATCTCTCCCTTGTAAGAAATCTTTCTAGAACATAGTTCTAGCCCTCGCTTCATTCTTCCCTCATTCCTTCTTCTTCCAGTGTTCTTTTGTTTTTCAAAATGAGTATAAGGGACATAATTTAACCTTTCTTTGAGCTTCCTTTACCTCCTCTGGACAATCACTCTGAATACTAAATCTCATTTTTCAGTCTTGAGATAGGAAGGTGCTGAAAATTAGGTCGATTAATTCTCTGGACAATAGGATAATGAATAAGTCTATGGTTACTTGACAAATCCCCAATCATTCTGTGTGACATCACCTTCATTTATTTTCTTTATGGCATGTATTACTGCCTGAAAATAAATAATTAATTTACTTCTATATGTGCTTTCTGCCTGCTTTGGCTGTCTGAAATGTAAGTTCCATGGGGAAAATACTCTGCTGTCTGTGTAGTTCTTGCCTGACTCTCCAATTCCTGAAAGTGCCTGAGGTAAGCAAGGAGAAGGGGAAGGTTGGGAATCAGGAGTTTGCTTGAAGGCACAACAAGTTTTCCCTGTTAAACATAAAATTGGTGATGCCAAGCAATCATTTGGACATATAAGACTGGAGTTTAGGGAAGAGGTCCAGGCTAGAGATGCAAATTTGGGATGTACCAGTATAAAGATGATAATTAAATCCTTAAGATTGGATGAGATTATCCGGGAAGAGAGCATTACATAGAGGACAAGACTTGATAGAACTGGAGCACTCAATATTGCCACTCAGGAGATGAGGAGAAACCACCTAGATAACTTCTATGATAGTCACCTAGGATGCTTCTTATATTATACCTCAAACACCTATTTGTTTGTACTTTAGTCTCTCACAACTGAATTGCTGGTGCTGATCATAGTTCTTGGCACACGGAGACCTTCAGTAAGTGTCTGTGAAATGGAAGAAAGGATGGATGAACTGACAGATGGATCACAAATACTAGGGTGTGTCCTGAGGGTAGGTTCCTAAAGTTGTATGGGAAAAATTGTTGCAACTGAGAATGTCAGGGATTTTGAGGCCAGGATGTCGGATGAGTCATTGACACAGTTGGTCAAGGTCCCTGTGATGATGGCAGGATTTGAGGGGGAAGGAAAAGTGTGAGTAGGAGACAAGGTCCTCATGACTGAAGGGGTGGACAATCTGTGGTTGACAGCAGTGAATCCCAGAGAGTGCTTTAGTCAAATGGTATGGGTCTCAAAGGAGGAAAGGTTCTTGCATGAGAGTTTTGAGTAGGATCTGAAGCAGCAAATGGGGAAAGCAGAATGAATAATGGTAGAGAGCCAGGTTTATTTAAAGAAAGGAGAGGGGGTGTTGTGCAATAAAGGTTGAGGACACACAAGAGTCTGATGATAATAATGAGAGTCCCACATTAAAAATAATTTGGAAGAAGTCAGCAGTGAAAGGGGGAATTAAGAAGAAGGCACAGAACTTTCTGGGGATAACAGGACAAGAAACTGCAGGGCCTGGCATTTTGACCAGAGGCTGAGATTGACAGAGGAGAGAGGCATGATGGGAATATTGTCTTCTAGATTCTAGGCCTGGATAGACCAAGTATTTGGCTGATTCTTGGAGCTTGATGTTAGCAGACTGCAGTCTTTGTTCAGCCTTTATATAAAAGATTCTCAGAAAAACATTCTAGTGTCTCTCTAGAGAACTCTAGTTCAGGTATTGAGGAGAGGGGCAGTTCACCAGGGGAACAAGAGCAGGTCTTAGGGTCCAGGAGGCTAAGAGTTAATGTAGTGAAATGAAGGGGCTTGTAGGAAAGTGATCTTCCTGAGAGAATGTTCCCCACAGAAAAGTGGAGGGGACCAAGTGGGTCTCCACCTACCCACTGGTAAAGCCTTAAAGACTCAGGTGAGCAGGATCCAGATTCCTCCAGCCCGTCTCCAGGTAACTTGGAGAAGGGCACTCTCCTATAGCCATCTTTCATTGGTTGTCCCCTTCTACAATTCCTGCAGTTATCATGTCTTGAGTTCTTCCTGCTGAAACTGTTCACGTGAAAATAAACCAGACTATGAGATCCTCAAGAGCAGAGATGTATCTTAGTCATATTTGTATCACCAGCACCTGGAACCTTGCCTTTACTTGATCATCCCAGCATCTGGTGATTGGGGAAATAAAGTGAAAATCATGAAGATCCAGAAAGTCTCACCCTAATGATTTGGCACCCCAGAATGTCTCTGCAAGTGTCTAAATTGTCCCCTCTTTCTGGGCCAGCCTTATACATGGAAGACACCAGCAGCTGTCAACACACAGTAGTCAAGTAGACCCAAGAAACCTGGTCCCTATCCCATCTCCCTCTTTCATATTTAATTTTTTAAAAAAGTAGTTCTTTTAAATTCTACAATTAGTGATTGTTTCATATTTCTTCTGTTTCAAGTGCTACCAAGTATTTGTTGTTATTGTAAATATACATATATATACAAGCACATGTATGTATATATAGAAAGAGAACAAAATATTTGCCATTTATACATTTTTGTATGTACATTTCAGTGACATTAATTACATTCATCATGTGCAAATATCACTACTATCTGTTTCCAAATTTCTCATCATGCTTACCAGAAGCTCGGTGATGATTTCCTCCTCCCCGCTTCCTCCCACCCCTGGTTGAAAGAAAGAAAGGGAGAGGGAGAAAGAGAGAGAGGGGGAAAGGGAGAGACAGACAGAGAGGGAGAGAGAAAGGAAGAAAAAGAAAGAAGGAAAGAAAATACCCTAGTTGCTGTCAAATTGATTCTGACTCATGGCAACCCTATGTGTATCAAAGGACAGCTGTGCTCCAAATGGTTTTCAATGGCAGATTTTTTGGAAGTAGTTTGCTAGGCCTTTCTTCCAAGGCACCCCTGGGTGGACTTGAGCCTCCAGCCTTTCTGGTAGCAGTTGAGCACTTTAATCATTTGCACTACCGAGGGACTTCCCATCCTTGGTAACCACTAATGAACTTTGGTCTCTATAGATTTGCGTATTCTAGATATTTCATATAAGTGGGATCATAAAATTGTCATTTTGTGACTGACTTATTTCACTTAGCATAATGTTTTCAAGGTTCATCCATGTTGTAGCACGTATCAGGACTTCATTTCTCTTTATGGCAGAGTATGTATGTGCCACATTTTGTTTACCCATTCATCTGTTGATGGGCAGTTGGGTTGTTTCCACCTTTTGACTATTGTGAATAGTGCTGCAATGAACATTGACGTACAAGTATCTGTTTGTGTTCCTGCTTTCAACACTAACAGTCTGTAAGCTGCAGCTGTTCTTTGTGTCCATAGTGAGGATGAGTTTAGGGGCCAGCTTTCAGGCAGGCAGAATGGGGCTGATTGAGAGCCTTGAATCTAGTGAAGAAGGATGCGGGAAGGTGAAAAAAGGGATGCTAAAGACAAGGAAACCCTGGTGGCATAGTGGTTAAGAGCTAGGCTGCTAACCAAAAGGTCGGCAGTCCGAACTCACCAGGCGCTCCATGGAAACCCTATGGGGCAGTTCTACTCTTGTCTATAGGATCGCTATGAGTTGGAATCGATGGCAACAGGTTTTTTGGGTAAAACACAAACATGCACTCCTCACAATTCCGTCCTATGTTTATCTTCTCAACAACAATAAAAAATGATTTCCTCATGTTTCTAGTTCGTGTCCCCCTGTAGATACAACTTGATGGTTTAAAGCCTGTCATTGAGTTTACTTCTTCAGCGTGTGCTGACAATTGCCCACTGCTTGGCTGAAATAGAATCTCCACCTTCCTGCTGCTTATCCTCACTCTCCTAAGAAAGAATTAAAAAAAAAAAAAAAGTTTGTTCACTCACCCTTTCCAGACTAGTTACCATGGCACCCACTGATCAAGGGGATGTGGGCGTTGACAAGAGGATACTTGACTGCAAAGGACTCAGCAACACTCCTTAGAGGGAAGGGATGGAGTCACACTATAAAGGTGAGTCTGTTGGAAAAGGAGTTGTTGAAAGGGACTGACAGGGATAAGGAAGCACTAATCTAGCGTGGAGGTGCCCCTGGGAGCTGACAGGCATAGACCTGACAAGGAAAAGGGAAGGAGGTAAGAGCGAGAAGCCTGTCCCCTCCTCCTAAGGAAGTACATGAGCTGGATGTTGGCAGTTCCAGAGGAGCTGAGACCCACCAATTTATGACTCAGTTTATTTGGATGCTGCCTTCTTTTTAGAAGCAGTTCAAACCAGGACGTTTGCTGTCAACAAGATTTTATGAGTTGTTATTATCGTATTTTTAGACTTGTAAAAATGCTGTAAATTTGTGATCAGAGATGAGCCTGGCAGCTGAGAATTGGTTTTAAGTGTGTTGGGAAGTGGTTGATCTCATCAGTTCTAAGTCCCTGAAATGGTGGGGGAGGGTTGGGAACATAGAAAGCTGGGACTCAGGAAATCAACAGCAAGGTGAGAGGTGGGGAGAGACAGGTGTGTGCAAGGGAGACAGGCAAAACTGGGCAGCTCTATTTCCTAAATTGCCAAATTCTTTAAGGATAGCCAAGGAAAATATGCTTGATTACTGGGTCTTCTTTATATCTGGATCCATAAGATATGCCACATTTATAATTTTTTATGATACCTGATACTCTCTTCTTTGAGTTTCAATCCTTGTCTTTTGAGCCATTTTGAAGAGATATCTTTCCAAGATATAGGGTACACTTTTCTTTTTTTTTTTTTTATAATAACTTTTATTAAGCTTCAAGTGAACATTTACAAATCCAATCAGTCTGTCACATATAAGTTTACATACATCTCACTCCCTACTCCCACTTGCTCTCCCCCTCTTGAGTCAGCCCTTTCAGTCTCTCCTTTCTTGACAATTTTGCCGGCTTCCCTCTCTCTCTATCCTCCCATCCCCCCTCCAGACAAGAGTTGCCAACACAATCTCAAGTGTCCACCTGATATAATTAGCTCACTCTTCATCAGCGTCTCTCTCCCACCCGCTGACCAGTCCCTTTCATGTCTGATGAGTTGTCTTCGGGGATGGTTCCTGTCCTGTGCCAACTGAAGGTCTGGGGAGCATGGCTGCCGGGATTCCTCCAGTCTCAGTCAGACCATTAAGTTTGGTCTTTTTATGAGAATTTGGGGTCTGTATCCCACTGATCTCCTGCTCCCTCAGGGGTCCTCTGCTGTGCTCCCTGTCAGGGCAGTCATCGATTGTGGCCGGGCACCAACTAGTTCTTCTGGTCTCAGGATGATGTAGGTCTCTGGTTCATGTGGCCCTTTCTGTCTCTTGGGCTCTTAGTTGTCGTGTGGCCTTGGTGTTCTTCATTTTCCTTTGCTCCAGGTGGGTTGAGACCAATTGATGCATCTTAGATGGCCGCTTGTTAGCATTTAAGACCCCAGACGCCACATTTCAAAGTGGGATGCAGAATGATTTCATACTAGAATTATTTTGCCAATTGACTTAGAAGTCCCCGCAAACCATGTTCCCCAGACCCCCGCGCTTGCTCCGCTGACCTTTGAAGCATTCATTTTATCCTGGAAACTTCTCTGCTTTGGTCCAGTCCAACTGAGCTGACCTTCCATGTATTGAGTGTTGTCTTTCCCTTCACCTAAAGCAGTTCTTATCTACTGATTAATCAATAAAAAAACCCTCTCCCACCCTCCCTCCCTCCCCCCCCTCGTAACCACAAAAGTATGTGTTCTTCTCAGGTTTACTATTTCTCAAGATCTTATAATAGTGGTCTTATACAATATTTGTCCTTTTGCCTCTGACTAATTTCGCTCAGCATAATGCCTTCCAGGTTCCTCCATGTTATGAAATGTTTCAGAGATTCGTCACTGTTCTTTATCGATGCGTAGTATTCCATTGTGTGAATATACCACAATTTATTTACCCATTCATCCGTTGATGGACACCTTGGTTGCTTCCAACTTTTTGCTATTGTAAACAGAGCTGCAATAAACATGGGTGTGCATATATCTGTTTGTATGAAGGCTCTTGTATCTCTAGGGTATATTTCCAGGAGTGGGATTTCTGGGTTGTATGGTAGTTCTATTTCTAACTGTTTAAGAAAACGCCAGATAGATTTCCAAAGTGGTTGTACCATTTCACATTCCCACCAGCAGTGTATGAGAGTTCCAATCTCTCCGCAGCCTCTCCAACATTTATTATTTTGTGTTTTTTGGATTAATGCCAGCCTTGCTGGTGTGAGATGGAATCTCATGGTAGTTTTAATTTGCATTTTTCTAATGGCTAATGATCAAGAGCATTTTCTCATGTATCTGTTGGCTGCCTGAATATCTTCTTTAGTGAAATGTGTGTTCATATCCTTTGCCCACTTCTTGATTGGGTTGTTTGTCTTTTTGTGGTTGAGTTTTGACGGAATCATGTAGATTTTAGAGATCAGGCGCTGGTCGGAGATGTCATAGCTGAAAATTCTTTCCCAATCTGTAGGTGGTCTTTTTACTCTTTTGGAGAAGTCTTTAGATGAGCATAGGTATTTGATTTTTAGGAGCTCCCAGTTATCTGGTTTCTCTTCATCATTTTTGGTAATATTTTGTATTCTGTTTATACCTTGTATTAGGGCTCCTAGGGTTGTCCCAATTTTTTCTTCCATGATCTTTATCGTTTTAGTCTTTATGTTTAGGTCTTTGATCCACTTGGAGTTAGTTTTTGTGCATGGTGTGAGGTATGGGTCCTGCTTCATTTTTTTGCAAATGGATATCCAGTTATGCCAGCACCATTTGTTAAAAAGGCTATCTTTTCCCCAATTAATTGACACTGGTCCTTTGTCAAATATCAGCTGCTCATACATGGATGGATCTATGTCTGGGTTCTCAATTCTGTTCCATTGGTCTATGTGCCTGTTGTTGTACCAGTACCAGGCTGTTTTGACTACTGTGGCTGTGTAATAGGTTCTGAAGTCAGGTAAAGTAGGGTACACTTTTCTTGCTAGGGTATTTGGCAATAGACACAAAACAACAGTCTGGAACCAGGTCCTTTGAAGCAAGGCTCAGAAGATCATACAGGAACACTGATAACCCAGAGCTCAGCCCAGACCAGGGATAAGTACTCGTTCTAAAAGCCAGAGCCAGCACCATTCTAGGTAGGCAATTGAGATCTGCAGATTGGAGGGGCTCAAGGCACCATATTAGTAATGAAAGGCCCTCCACCAGCTGCCTACACTGAGGATGCTGGGGGTGCTCTGCAGAAGAACCCCATTCCAAAAAGGCCTTGGTTCCAGATAACCACATGGAGTCTTTGGCCCTAATTAGTGAAGATGGACTTCACGGAGTAAGGAGGATTCTTTTTCCCAGAATGGACAGGCACAATTGACCTATATCAAACTGGGGCTAATGGCCTCCTTGGCCTCTGATCTTGGCTTTCTGGATCCTATTAATCTTATGGCGAAAAACTTAGGAATATTTACACAAAGAAAAATCTATCTACAGAAAAGTCTTCTCCTTAAGACTCAGAGCAGAGCTGGCCTGAGCAACTCACTGCCGTCTTGGAGTTGGAGGGCAGTGGCAGCCCCAGGCCACATGGAACTCCAAATAGAAGACAACACAAAGGCAAGCCGAAAGGGCAGGACCACAGAGATGCCAGAGCTTCTTAACCTCTCCTACTGTTCACCCTGTAAGTTTCACCCTGAACACTGGGACCTGTGAGAGTCACTGACTTAACCCATACCAGCCCATCTTCTTTTCAGATACAAAATGGAGACGGAGCCCTGGAAGACTCCAACAAACGAGGTGATCTGAGCAGCAGGAATTGCTGTCTCCTTGAGCTCTTTGTACTCATGAGTGCCAGACTTTTGCGAGGTGTTTCATAAAGGTTCTAATACAGAATCCTCACAGAAACTCTTGCAGGATAAGTATCATTATTCTCATTTTACAGACGGAGAAACTCAGACTCAAAAAGCTTAAGGGATTTGCCCAAGGTCAGGCAGCCTAGAACTTTGGACTCTAAAACCCAGGCTCATCCCTCTACACTGCATTTCTGCTTGTGCAGAGAGTATGTGAGCCTAGGCCAACAGGAGCTTCTAAGAAGCATTTCTTACCTAAGCCAAAAGTAACTTCAACCGTCTTTGATCATCCAAGAACATCATTATGAACCCCTTCCTTTGAAATGTGTTACAACGTAGTCACACTCGTTGAAGTATGTAGAATTGTCTGCCTCCACATCAAATGTCCCCAAACAACTGTGCATGTATTGATAGCTTTCCTGGTATTACTGCTTGCTGCAATCCATGTTTCTTGGCAACTTCCAGTGTCCTCCATTTCTTCATGCCTGGCTTTAGTGAGTAAGCCTGCGGGTAACTCTACCTTTTCTACGGGAAGCTTATGAGAGCTTTTTTCTTTCTTTTCCTAATACTGGATTTTTTTTTTTTTAAAAAAAATATGTGTAACAAAACATTTAGCATTTCAACATTTTTTGCTATGTACAATTCAGTGACATTAATTATGTTCATCACGTTCTGCAACCATCACCACTATCCGTTTCCAGATTGTTCCATCAGCTTAACAGAAGCTGAGTGCCTCCTAAGCGCTGACTCCTCCTTTCCCTGCCCCTCCTGTCCCTGGTAACTACTAATGAATTTGACCTCTATACACTTGCCTATTCTACATATTTCATATAAGTGGGATCATATAATATATGTCCATTTGTGTCTGACTTATTTCACTCAGCATAATATTTTCAAGGTTCATCCATGTTGTAGCATGTATCAGAACTTCATTCTTCTTTATGGCTAAGTAATATTGCATTGCATGTATATACCACATTTTGTTTATCCATTCTTCTGCTGATGGACATTTAGGCTGTTTCTACCTTTTAGATATTGTGAATAGTGCTACAATGAACAGTAGAGTACAAGTATCTGAGTCTGTTTTCGATTCTTTGAGATATATACATGCCTAGAACTGGAGTTGCTGGATCGTATGGTAATTCTATGTTTAACTTTTTGAGGAACTGCCTGTTTTCCACAGGAGACTGCACCATTTTACAATCCAACCAGCAATGGATGAGGAATCCAATTTCTTCACACCCTTGCCAATACCTCTTGTTTTCCATTTTTCTGATTATAGCAATCCTAATGGAGATAAAGTGGTTTTAATTTTCACTTCCCTCATGTCTAATGAGGAGCTAAAACGGCACAGAGGTTAAGAGCTACTGCTGCTAGCCAAAAGGTCGGCAGTTCAAATCCACCAGCCACTCCTTGGAAAGACAACCCTTGTGGCATAGTGGTTAAGTGCTACAGCTGCTAACCAAAAGGTCAAATCCACCAGGTGCTCCTTGGAAACTCTATGGGGCACTTCTACTCTGTCCTATAGAGTCGCTATGAGTCAGAATCAACTCAATGGCAACGGGTTTTGGAATGCCTAATGGGAAACCCTGGTGGTGTAGTGGTTAACTGCTATGGCTGCTAACCAAAAGGTCAGCAATTCAAATCCACCAGGCGCTTCTTGGAAACTCTATGGGGCAGATCTACCCTGTCCTATAGGGCCGTTATGAGTTGGAATCAACTCGATGGCAACGGGTTTGGATTTTGGTTTGGTAATGTCTAATGAGGAACTCTGGTTGCACAGTGGTTAAGAGCTTGGCTGCTAACCAAAAGGTTGACAGTTCAAATCTACCAGCCACTCCTTGGAAACCTTACGGACAGGTTCTACTCTGTCCCGTAGGGTAGCTGTGAGTCAGGATCGACTCAACGGCAATGGGTTTGTTTAGTTTTTTAAATGTCTAATGATGTTAAAGATCTTTTCATGTGCTTGTTAGCCATTTGTATATCTTCTTTGGTGAAATGTCTATTCAAGTCCTTTGCCCATTTTTTTGCATGAGAGCTTTTGACTACTCAAAGATCTTTTCTCTTACATTAGCACTCACATTAACTATACTCTGAATGGCTAAAGTCCCCAAACCCCCAATTTCAGCATCACAGAGGTACTTTCTCTCAACATTTTACCGATCAAATTGGGCTTACATATTAGAATACGTATTATTTAAACTTTTAAATTTTAGATTTATGGAAAAGTTGCATAGATAGTAACTTTACTCTATCCCCCTTTCCCTATACTCTTCACCCAGCTTCTCCTAATGTTCGCATCTTATATAAGCATGGTACATTTGTCAAAACTAAGAAATCAGCATTGGCTGTGTATGTACATTTAATAGGCTACAAGTCATGAACACTGCATTATGTAACAGATATTTCTCGGTTTTCTAGATGATCTCATTTGTACATAGTCATCTAGCCAATTTCCTCTTGATGCCTCACCTTGTGAAGCTCTTTCTCCACTGAAAAATTTACAGCTATTACATATCCAAATATTTGGTCTTTTTCTTCTTTATTTTAAAGCTGAATTAAAAGAAATAATGAAGTATATAAAAAAATTACACTTTCAACAAAAAAGCAACTAAGTGTATATAATTTCACTGTCACTGGTTTGATTTGTACATCAGGTCTTCAGGTTTGTGCTTATGGTGAAATGCTTTGTATTTGACTAGTTATGGAAAAATAAATACATCAGCTGCTGCTGCATTCATTTCATTTGACCCAGTGGATAAAATCCATCCTGTAATTTCTCTCTTCCTTAGATTTTAGAACACTTTAGTATAGCTGTTGGGGAGTCTGGCTCTTTCTAGAGAAAACTGTTAGAATGGGACCACTATTTTATCAGTTTTCTATTTGACATCGGTGTAACAACCAGATAAAACAAGCAAAGAAAAAAGGGCTAGAGAGAGAATGGAAGTAAGGAAAGAGAGAAAAAGAGGTATTTTAAAGTTCTTGAGGCAGAAAAGAAATCAATTGTGTGAATTTGTAAGAAATCAGGAGGTCGTTGGTGACAGAAAGTGGTGTAAGAGGAAAACCAGGAGACTTGGGTATCTTAGGTTGGGTTCTCTGGAGGTAAAGTCTGAGATGGAGATTCCTGTGCTGGAGGATTATAGGGAAGCTCTTAGGAACAGTGCATACAAGGAAGTGAGGGAAGTAGAATTGGACAGAGAAATAAGTTGAAATGTGATACGGGTGCAGCAGAAACCTCAGACAATCCAACAGGTATATCTGGAGCTAGGATGATGTTCCAAATCAGGGCTTTGAACAGGCTCTTCCCAGTTCAATCATGGCTAAGGAAGCAACACCAGAACAGGGGACCAAATTTTTAAAATGTGGGTAAACCTACCATGTATTCAGGGAAGTGGAGAGAGTGTGAAGCAGGTGTGAGAAACTGGATAGGTTCCTGTTAACTTTCTACATTCAGGACCCAGGCCCTCCCTGAGGCCTGCCTCTAAACCCCTCTTAGATTCCATAAAATATCCCTTCATCTTTACTACAAATGTCCCTCCTTGCTTTAGCTCAACTGAGATATTGATTTTTGCACCCAAAGTCATAAATATGATCTGGAGGAGTGTCTTATTGATAAGCAATTAACTTCAGGTCAGATCCCCAGATACACCCTTGATTTAAGCTAGCCTTCAGTTTTCACTTTCAGTGGAGGCTCAGGTCCTTTTCTAGAGCTGTGCCATTGGTCTTTGTAAAAAAATTTTTTATCGTTGTTGAAAATATACACAGCAAAACATACACCAATTAAACAATTTCTACATGTATGACTCAGTGACACTGATTACATTTTCCAAGTTATGCTACTATTCTCACCCTCCTTTTCTGAGTTGTTCCTCCACCATTAACATAAACTCACTGCTCTGCAAGCTTCCTGTCTAACCTCTGGAGTTGCTATTGTCAATTTGATTTCATATAGACAATTTTTTAAAAGAGTGCAATGCTTGCAGCAGACATCCTTTACTAATTAAGCTATTGTTTGGTTTAAAGAAGACTTCAGGGGTATTTTTCGTTTAAATTTTAAGGCTATGTCAGGGCAATCATTTTGGGGGTTCATTCAGCCTCCACGGCTCCAGAAAGTCTGGATTCCATGAGAATTTGAAATTCTGTTCCACACTTCCCCCCTCTTGATCAGGATTCTTCTATAAAATCATTGATCAAAATATTCAGTAATGGTAGCCAGGCACCATCTGGTTCTGCGCCATTGCTCTTGTGCAAAAATGTTCCAGTGCCATTTATACTAATGAAAAAAAAAAGGATAAAAAAAGTAAAACTATAAGGAATAATTAAGATAAATATGATTGATTCTTTGAATGAATAATATCTAGCCATTAAACTTGATTATCTTGAAGACTAGATAGTAAAATAAAGCAAAATAGGCACCAATTTTAATACACGTTATCATAGCATTGTGAAAGCAAAAAAAGTATTTGGAATTAAGATAGGAAAATACACAAAAATGGTAATATGTAGTAATAATGTGTTAGGTTAGTTTTCCCCCTAACTTTATTTCTAGAAAGTGGCTACGTTATATAAACAATTTAAAGAACTCTTCTTGCTAATGCTCAAACTTGAGCAATTTGGGTGGTTTCTGGGAGTCATACAGCAAAAAAAGGAAGAAAAGAGTCAAGTCAAGAAGTGGGTCCAGAGAAGGCCTTCAGAGGAAGTAGTTGCTCATGTCAGAGGTGACGCCCACCTGCTGGCCAGAGACACAGACTACAGACTGTCAATAAAGCCCAAGATGAGAACTAGGTGACCGCTTCAGCACGACCAGACCTTGCAACCTGTTCCCATTGCCTAAATACTGCCATCAAACACCTGCAAAATGGAAGCAAAGGCGGAGCAGTGTCCTCCAAATGAGCACACGGTGGCCAGCTCCTTGGCCAGGCCTGGCCCTGCCCTCATCCCACCTGTGCCCATTCTCTCTGGCAGCCAAACACTGCAGCACTATCCTCAATATCTTCCCTCCTAAAAGCTCCGAGGGTTTTATTAGGAGCCACGTTTAACACTGACCCTGAACTTCATCTTTGCTAAGTGCTTCTAAATGATCTTACGAGGATTTCCTGCAGCCCTCCGAGGAGGTCAGCTCCAAGGTTGGTCATGTCACTCCTTTCCCAGTGAGGTTCAACAGGTCATTAAGTGGCTTGCTCAGAGACCCACTGTGGGAAGACCAGGAACAAGCACTCTGTGTTCCTGTGGCCTAACCTTTTCTTAGCTCACTGAGCCCAGCCAATGCTCTGGGCTAGGGAGGACGGAAAAGAATAAGTGAAGAAGGAGCAAAGAGACTTGACCCAAGTTCTGCCCATGCATAAGTAGGCCATGCTTCTCTGCATCCACTTGCTCCTGAGCTTCATGTTATTACAAATCTATCAAGCTATACAATCCTTGGGTTCCAAACATCTGACTTACATACAGCCTGTAGTTATGAACGACCCCGTGAAGCCTGTTATATTAAAAATTCAAGGTAGATACAATGGTTTTTAATACAAACAGGCACTACTTTGCATGTGCATCAAAACATTATTGTTATTATTACTGTATTGTTATGTCGTAGATGTATGTTTAGTGTATCTGGAAGTGTTTCTTTAATGTTTTTAATGCACAGAGAGCTATACTGTGTACTATATACCAAGATAAACATTTGACTACTGACGTCAGGCATGAACCATACCTAACTGTTCCAACCTACTTACAAATTTGACTTAAAGACAGACTTAGGAACGGAACTTGTTCATAATCCAGGGACTGCCTGTACACATTCCTCCAGCTTAATCTTCCAGTTTGTACAAACAGAGGCCTAGGAAGGAGGGACTGTGATGAGTTTTAGATTAATCAAAGTAATGGGAGAGATATCCCAGAGGCTAAAATATAAATTTATATAAAATATAAGTTGTTGTTTTCTATTGAGTCAGTTCGGACTAACAGAAACCCCATGTGACAGAGTAGTTCTGCTCCACAGGGTTTTCTTGGGTATATAATCTTTACAGGAGCAGATTACCGCAGTCATTGGGTGGCTTAGGACCACCAACCTTTCAATTAGCAGCCAAGTGCTTAACTGTTGCGCCACCAAGGCTCCTTAAAATATAAATATAAAATAGAAATTAAATATTGGCCTGGTGTTGATGGAGAGTAAATAGCTAAAGCAGATAGAAGCGTGTTAGCATTAAGGTCTCCCTGGAAAGCAAAGGAATGTGAGAAAAACATAAGAGGTGACCACTACCTTTATTTATTAAAAAAAAAAAAATGAAATTAATTACTTCATACTAAATATTAATATTTAGTGAATGGCTTCTACAAGCAGACCCTGTGCTAGGTGGTAAGCAAAAACTAAGCAGGTAGATATCCCACATGTCAGATATGCATAGTCAGGGACCTGGGATGCTGGTCAGGTAGGCAGATGTCTTGGCAAGATCCCTGGGGAGAGGTTGGCTTAATCTGGATGATTCCCTGGCAAGTCCAGGTAAAGGCAAAAGGCAGGAACAGAAATCAGGTGTGTGGAGGGATGCCAGGAGTCACATTAGTGAGTACATGCCAGAGAAGCCAAAGGAGTTACCTCAGCTTGCCTCGTTGCCTCCTACTCACCCCTCAAGTCTCTGCTTCAATGCCATTTCCTCCCAGAAGCCATCCCCAACACCCAGGACTGTGTATGTTAAGTTCTCCAATTATATACTCAGGTTGTACTGTACATTTATGAGTGTGATTTTTTGATTAATGGTCTGTTTCAATAAGAATAGAGATGGAGGGGATTTCTTCATGTTCTCCATTGTGTCCTGAGCCTAAACCCATTGCCATGGAGTCATAGCAACCCTATAGAGCAGAGTGGAACTGCCCTGTAGAGTTTCCAAGGCTGTAATCTGTACAGAAGCAGACTACCACATCTTTCTCCTGAGGAGCAGCCTGTGGGTTCAAACCACTGACTTTTTGATTAGCAGCCAAGTGCTTCAACCACTATGCTACCAGGGCTCCTTTGTTCTGAAACCTAGCACTCTATAAATATTTAGTTAAGTTAGTGTTTTTGGTAGTCCTCACAATATCGTAAATATGTTAGTAGTTATATAATTATTTTTTGACTGTCTTCTTCAATGCTAGACTGTAAATCCTAAGAGCTCAGGAACTTCCTTTATTTTATTCTCTACCGTACATATCCCAGCATTAACACAGTGCCTGTACATGGAAGCACCCAATATTGGTGGCATGAATAAACACTAAATGAATAAACAGAGATAAAGATCCGAAGACCTAGAAATGGATAGAAAAAGAGACAATCCGAGAGGTTAGGAGTTAAATGGTGTCCTTTGGTGGCACAAACAGTTAATGTACTCAACTGCTAACTGAAAGGATGGAAGTTTGAGTTCACCCAGAGGGGCCTCAGAAGAAAGCCCTGGCAACCTACTTCCAAAAAATTCAGCTATTGAAAAACCCTGTAGAGAACAGTTCTACTCTGACACACATGGGGTCACCATGCGTTGGAATTGACTCAATGGCAACTGATAATAGGAGTCAAATACGACCAAGAACGGAGCTAAGCTGAGAAGAAAGTGAGAAAGTAGAGGATTTTCATACTGAGCAGACACGAGTGCCAGATTTTGTTTGGGTGGCCTGTGGATGGTTAAGAGAACAGGGCCCAAGGACCTCTTTACCCTAGAGGAAAAACTAAGCCACTTATTTCCTATTCTGCAAAGCACAAAGCCAGCTTCCTTTTCTTTTGTGAGATGTAGCCTTGAGCTCCAGAAAAGTCTGGGGCGCAGGGGAAAATGGTTTAGCAACCCTCAAGATAAAGTTTCCACATGTAAGAGAGAATCCTAGCCTCCTGACCAGTTATGATGTCCGCCTATTGTCAGTCGGGTAGACAACCAAGCATGAATTACTTGGGGCTGTTCTGCTAGAACTTCTGATTCCTCCTTTTCCCAGCTGTGAGAGTAGAATGGCTCAGGGGAGGGTTCCGAAAGGGGAGCAAGCCAGCAATCCACAGCAGGTTGACTAGGGAAAGGTCTGGAGCATCTGAAAAGTTATATGAGATATCTTTCATCTCTCCCTTTGCAATAAATATCTCTCCCTGAATCACTAGATAGAATTTACCAGAGTTGGCTGCTAAGGCAGGAACTCTCTTAGAAGTTAAAACTGCAGACACAGTGCAAAGATTCAGGAAGCATAAACCAAGTTCCAGATGGGAATTGCTGGAACAGCCTTCTTTCTGGGCCACCTCTTCTTCCCTCCACTACCACCCTAAAATTTGTTGTAATGGGCTGTTTTTTACAAAATTCATCTTTATCCCAACTTTCTGCTTCCTACTTTCCTAGTCACTGAAATTGGAAGGAAGAGCAACTGCCCAGTCCTCACGCTAGAACCATACATACGCACACACGCACATACCACTTTATCCATTTTTTGCAGTTTTTATAAAAAGGGAAAAGAAAAAGCAGGCTTTGGGGTGATCTATCTATTGCCTAATCAATCCATTTGGATGGTGTTATGGATTGAATTGTGTCCCCCCAAAATGTATGTCAACTTGGCTAGGCCATTATTCCCAGTGTTGTGCAGTTGTCCACCATTTTGTGATCTGGTGTGATTATACTATGTGTTGTAAATCCTAACCTCTATGATGTTAATGAGGCAGGATTAGAGGCAGTTATGTTAATCAGGGAGGACTAAATCTACAGGATTAGGTTGTATCTTGAGTCAATTTCTTTTGAGATTTAAAAGAGAGAAGTGAGCAGAGAGAAGAGAGACCTCCTGCCACCAAGAAAAAAGAGCTGGGAGCAGAGCGTGTCCTTTGGACCTGGGATCCCTGGGCTGAGAAGCTCCTAGACCAAGTGAAGATTGATGATAGGGGCCTTCCGCCAGAGCCGACGGAGAGAGAGGGCCTTCTGGAGCTGGTGCCCTGGGTTTGAACTTCTGGCCTCCTAAGCTGTGAGAGAATAAATTTTTCTTTGTTAAAGCCATCCACTTGTAGAACTTCTGTTACAGCAGCAGTAGATAACTACAACAGATGGTAACTGATAGATTTTAAAATAAAACCTCACATTTTAACCTGTTTGTACTGCGGTTGAATCAATCTTGGTGCAAAAATAAGGCTTTTAATGCTAATACCCAGTAGTGCTCCTTAGAGGGTAGAGTAGGCTTCTACTCCTCCCAGCTCATCTAGGGTGGTTTTTAATTTATTTGTGCTAATTTTACCGGTCTTTTGAGAAGGGGAATAAGTCAGTTTTTTTCTTCTTTCTCTTTGTGTATGTGTGTGTGGCGTGCACACGTATGATTATTTTCCTATTTAGTACTTTAGTCCAATTCATCCAAGAAAATTTTCTGTGTAAATTTACTTTTATTTTTGGACTTCAAGTGTCACAAATGCTGCAAACTGCACTGCGCTGATGTATACTGTTGTCTAATTTGACCTCAGTCATAACAACAAAAAAAGCACATACAACAAAAATTCTTTAGTGTTTTACTGAAGCAAGTAGTTTATACATTCATTCAAAAAGTGTTTATGGTCATGTTTTTACTTAAACACAAGATTATAAAATGCCATTTCTAGTTAAGAGTAGAGTCTTCCTCAAATTTGTAACTCTTTAAAATTAGCTTGCTCTGCAAATAAGTGGAACACAGCCTACGTTTTCACGCGCTGGAGGCAGGGAGCGGTAGTGGGAGTGACTGGACTGAGGGTCAGCAGACTCACGCTGTTTTCCTGAATTGTCACTGGCCGGCCGGCTCTCCGAGCATGGTCCTCCGTTTCCTTCTCTGAAACGCAGGGCAACTGAATTCGATGACTTCTAAGGCTCCCTCCAGTTCTGAAATGTTATCATGCTTTGAATAAGGAGGAAATTTAGAATCATCTAGTCCTCCAGCCAAATCTGGCCTTCTGCTTGATTTTGTATGTCCCACAGGCTAAGAATGGTTTTTATGTTTTTAAATGGTTGAGAATAAATTTGTATTGCATGAAACGTGAAAATTGTTTGAAATTTAAATTTCAGTGTCCATGAATAAAGCTTTACTGGCACACAGCCATGCTTATTCGTCTATGGCAGCTCTTGTGCTACCATGGCAGAGTTGAGCCATTACCACAGAGACCTTGTGGCCCCCATCCCTAAAATATTTACTACCTGGCCCTTTATGGGAAAAATTTTACCGACTTCTGATCCAGTCCAACTGCTTGACAGATGAGGAAATGGAAGCTCAAAGGAGTGAACTGACTTGGCCAAGATTCTGTTTCATAAAGACAAGGCATACTTTGCAGACAGGGCAAAGACGTAAATGACCATTTCAAAGGATCTTATGGAACAAAAACAATGAACAATAAAAGATAAAGGAGGCGAAAGTAATTTCTTCCTCAAACGGCAAGGGTAATGTGCTATACAAGAGACAAGGGCAAAGAAATTGTGAAACCCTTGGAGCACCTGCATTCACTTGTATGGAAGAACCGAAGAATCAAATTACCGTGGATTAATGAGGAGGAGTTGGGAAGTGGGCAGATTACAACAGAAATGGCTCAAGATTCTTCATACTGATAAGACTCCTGAAAACATACATCCAAACATGCTGGAGGAAATGGAGGTGGATATTAGAAACGCTTTAGTGGATCTTTTCAAAAATTGAGGAGACCTGGAAGCGGTAAGGCAATACTACGTCTGTGAAAAGAGCACTTGGAACAGATTAGGGCCCTCAGTCTGTTGGAGGTCTATTTCCGGAAAGTCTTAGAGCCCTTTATGACACTGAGGCACGACTTAGAATAGCCTGCATTGTTCTGAGACCTGGCCCTTCCTAATGACAGGGCTCAGATCCTGGCAGGATGTTAAATAGGACAAAAATGCGCACTGAGTTGGCAACACACCAGTATTGGAAGTTTAGACAAAGTTCCACGTGGGGGGTAGAGCTACCATCCCTCAATTTACATAGAGGGGATTGTCTTTGTCTGGTAAATTACTGGTGATGTGCAATAAGTATTTAAGCACAACCATAAATAGGAGAGAGATGAAACTGTTCCAGGATTCAAATGGTGGCATTTAACTGGGTATCAAACATTATTCCTGTGGAGAGGGCCTTAAGCAGTTAAGCTATAAAATTGAACTTGCTGAACAGATGGGATTTACCCTGGATATTCAGATTATTGACAACACACAATATGTGTACTGCTGGGTGCACAAATGGTACTCTCTAAATTTAACTCAGAGATTAACAGTGAGCTCAGGGTTGCATTAAATATCTACCACTTGACTACCATGTAACTTTGGGAAAACCATCAAACTTCTAATGTCTCATCGTCCACTTCTGTAATTAAAAAAAGAAAAAAGAATGATAATGATAGTACCTACATTATAGACTAGGAGCCTTGCTGGCACAATGATTCAGCACTGAGCTGCTAACTGGAAGGTCAGTGGTTAGAACCCATTGGCCTCCTCAAGAGAAAGATGTGGCAGTCTGCTTCCGTAAAGATTGCAAAACCGAACGCTTTGCTGTCGATTCTGACTCGTAAGCGACCCTATAGGGCAGAGTAGAACCGCTCCATAGGGATTCCAAGGAATGGCTGGTCGATTCAAACTGCTGACCTTTTGGTTACCAGCAGAGCTCTTAACCACTGTGCCACCAGGGCTCCTCCATAAAGATTACAGCCTTGGAACCCCCATAGTGCGGTTCTACCCTATCCTACAGGATGGCTATGAGTTGGAATCGACTTGACGGCAACAGGTTTTGGTTTGACTTGTAGATTCCTGTAAATGATAATTTACAGCACAATTTAAATGATACTATGGCTATGGAATGCTTGGGAGATGCTAAGCATTAGTAAGTACTCAGGAAATGCTACCTCCTAGCAGTTGGCTGTATTGCAAACCAAGAGCATGGGTTTGGGTGCAGATAGTTCGAGGCTGGAGTTCCACCAGCTTCATCGCTGAGTAGCCTTGAAACTGTGAGTAAATTGCTTCATCTGTTTGAGCTTCGGTTTTCTTATCTGTAAAAGAGTGATAAGGATTAAACGAGATAATATACTTAGAGAGTGTCTGACATTTAGCTGTTTTATTATTATTTGGCCTCCTAATACCCAGAAATATTTTGAAGACTGGCTGAAACACAATAAGCCTGATATATGATGCATACTTGGCACACAGAATATAAAGAGTTTTCACGTAAATGATTTGGTCAAATGGTGGTAAAATGGGTGTGGATTGTCATGAAATTCCTCTGATAAATTAGACAAGGTTCAGGCTGGAGGAATGGTCCTGTTGGGCATCACTCACCTGCCCAGGGACCTCCTCCTGCTCTAAAACCGTCTGTGCTGAGCCTATAAGGCAACGTGTGCTCTTGCTTATTTGTTTCTTGACTTAACAATCACTGGAGTTCTTGCTTCTTGTTTTCCCAACTCCTTTCTGCCAAATTCTGTTATTCTTGTTTCCTGTCAGACTTCTAGTCAGTTGGGATATGAGGTTACTGGTCCACCCCGTGTTGCAGGTGAAATGTAAACACGTCTCACCGTCTTTATCAGCAATAAGATAGAAATGATGGCCTCTGAGGAGGAAAGAGCTCTTTAATATCTGGTGTAATCTCTCTTCTTAGTTTGTTGAGCTGGACTCGTTTCCTACCACGAACAGATTTGTTTGCTTATCTGATATTCCTCAGATTAGATTTCCTGGCTTCCAGGGTGATTGGAGACTAACAAACCTGCTTTCCCTATTACTCGTTGTCGGCACCCTTTCACTTCTGCTAACTAACCCCCCAATGAACAGAAGGGCTATCTCCTTACAGAATTACAAGAACATGTGCTGTAGGCTTCGGTGGTGTATTGTTTAGCATGAATTGTGATAAGGCTGAGGTGTTGCTTCCACTGGTTTTTAAAGAACTGAGGATTTTTTCTCCCAAATAAGCCAGGTTGGAAAGTTTTGCTTCCTTTCACCTTCCCATATGGCCAAACTGTTAGAGTGGGACTCTAGGGAATATATAACTAGTTAGTTGACTCCATGTAACTCAAGGTCTTGTATTCATAGGTTTATTCCTATAAACCTACGGGGTCCGTGGGCATCACTTCATCCAACCTCTTCATTTTACTGATGAGAAAATCAAGAAGTATGGTGACATGCCTAGGATCACGCAGCTTGGCTGTGGCTGAACCAAGAGGGAGCCAGGGTCCTGACTCTGAGGCCATTATGCTTTCCTCCTTCTAGCCCTTGTTGCCTCCATGCTCTTGGCTGGAGTAGATTCTCCTCGGTGCTTTTGTTTTTTGTTCTTTGCAGCCAATATTTATCTGAGTGAGCTCAACATGCCTTCTTGCTCTTGAATCTTGGCTACTGCTTGGTCTTCTCTGTGCATGCCACCCTCTCCAGACATATGACTTCCCCCAGTGACTTATAATCAAGACAGATGCTTATCTGGGGTGAAAATCGGGCTGCCTGAATCCAACTGGTGGGAGGTTTTTGGGATAGGTGAAGTCACCGTGCCTTCTCTCTCCTCCGGTAAGGCCCAGAACTAAGTCTCAGTAGGAAGGCTGACTCTGAGCTAGGTCAGACACCAAGCAGATCTTGCAGCTGGGAGCCTACCTACCATCTTCTCTCTCCGGAAGCCAGAGTCCTGCAAGCCCTTTCTGAGGAGTGCCTGGGTACCTTTTATGCATGGTAGTTGTAGGTTGAGTCAAATGAATATCAGGATTGTATCCCTGAGGAAACACTGATATTGGGCTGCAATACAAAGTAGGCTGCCAAAGCCTGGAGCCCTGGGAGGAATGTTGGGAGCCAAGGTGCAAAAGGACTTCAGAAAAGCAAACACGGGTAGGAGAACATTCGTGTGAGCAGGATTGTCCTGCTTATGGCCTAGACAATATGGACATCTCACTTCACCTTCCCAACAATTCTTTGAGGTAGATGTTTTCCTCCTCATTTTAAAGGCCAGGAAACTGAGACTTGGAGAAGTTAAGTCATTTGCCCAGGATCATACAGGTAATGTCAGAGCCAAGACTGGAACCCAAGTCTTGTGACCCCAAAGCTCATATTCTGTCCAGGTCACCATGCTGCCTTTTAGAAAAGTCCATCTGCGCTCATCAGAGAACACTGATGTCACATATGGCGTGCCACTCCGTACTCATACAGTCAAACATGCACTCCTGGGACTGGGAGTGTGTCACTAATCATCCAGGTGTAAATACAGTGACTTACTTTACACAGTGCTTCTCGAATTGTGAGTTGAAGGGACTTCTATGGGGGCAGAGAAAGAGGATGGGCAGAGGTCACCTACTGTCTCTTCCTACCTCACAATTCTCCTCCACCATCCATCAACCGGAGTTTCTCTATTTTTTTTTTTAAATATTATTGCAGTAATATATATATATAAGAAAAATTTTCTATTTTAGCCATTTAAAGTGTACAGTTCAATGACAATAATTACATTTACTATGTTGTACAACCAACACCACTCTTTGCGAAACTTTTTCCTCACCCCAAACTTTTTCAGTATACCTTAAACAATAACTCCCCACTCCTGCCCTGCAACCTCTGGTTACCACTACTAAACTTTTGTCTCTGCATTCTCCTCTTCTAGATATTTCATGTAACTGGAATCATACAATATTTGTGTTTTTGTGTCTGTCTTATCTTATTTATCATAATGTTTTCAGGCTCATTCATGTTGTAGCATATATCAGGACTTCATTTATTTATTTATAAATATTTTATTGTATTCTTTTTTTGATTTTATTGTGTTTTATGTGACAGTTTACAGCTCGAGTTAATTTCTCATTCAAAAGTTTATACACATATTGTTTTGTGACATTGGTTGCAATCCCCACAATATAACAGCTCCATCTTTCTACCTCAGGTTCCCATTCGTCCAGCTCCTGTCCCTTCCTGCTTTCTTGTCTTGCTTTTGAACAGTAGTTGTCCATTTGGTCTCATATATTTGATTGAACTAAGAAGCACATTCCTCACATGTGTTATTGCTTGTTTTATAGGCCTGTCTAATCTTTGTCCAAAAAGGGAACTTCAGGAATGGTTTCAGTTCTGGGTTAGCAGAGTGTCTGAGGGCCGCAGTCTCAGAGATTCCTCCGGTCTCTGTCAGATCAGTAAGTCTGGTCTTTTTTCATATCATTTCTCTTTATGGCTGAATGATATTCCATTATATGTACGTAAGGAGCCCTGGTGATGCAGTGGTTAAGCACTCGACTGCTAACTGAAAGGTTGGCAGTTCGAACTCACCAGCCACTGTATGAGAGAAAGATGTGACTGTCTGCTTCCACGAAGATCACAGCCTTGGAAACCCTATGGGGTAGTTCTACTCTGTCCTACAGGGTTGCTGTGAGCTGGAGTTGACTTGACGGCAATGCGTTTGGGTCTTTCTTTTTGGTATATTACATAGCTGCTCCATTTTTGTGGGTTAGGACTCTATTGCTTGAAAAGGGCTTAGATAACTTCTGTTCTTCAAGGCGCTCCAATCTGTGGTTCAACACCTTGTGTGAGAGGGAATTCACAAATAAGATGGACTCCAGAGTTCTTTAGATCTAGGCAGATGATGTCTGGTTAGTGTCCGTAACATAGTCTTCTTGGCTGAAGAGCACTATAACACCAACAAGAGTGTGATGAGCCTAGCCCAACACAACATCAGAAGTTAACACTGCCTGAGAATTTCCTCACATACATTAACACACTTAAGAGTAAGTTAGACCTGAAAACAGCAACACAAACAGACACTTGTACACCAATATTCATTGCAGCACTATTCACAATAGCCTAAAGGTAGAAACAACCTGAATGCCTATCAGCTGATGAATGGACAAGCAAAATGTGGTGTATCCATACAATGGAATACTACTCAGCCGTAAAGAGGAATGAGGTCCTGAAGAATGCCACAACATGGATGAGCCTAGAAGACACTACGTTAAGTGAAACAAGTCAGTCACAAAAGGGCAAATGCTGTATGATATCACTTATATAATAAAAAGCACATGTATAGAAACTAAAAGTAATTAGAGGTTGCCAGGGGTAGAGGAAGGAGCCCTGGTGGTGCAGTGGTTAAAGCACTCAGCTGCTAACCAAGAGGTCAACAGTTTCAACCACCAGCTGCTCCACGGGAGAAAGATGTGGCAGTCTGCTTCGGTAAAGATTTGCAGCCTTGGAAACTCTATGGAGCAGTTCTACTATATCCTACAGATGGCTATGAATCAAAATAAGTTGGAAAAAGAGAGTGAAAAAGGTCACACAACTTGAAGAATGTAATCAATGTCATGGACGCATACATGCAGAAGAAATGTTTTTGTGTTCTTGTGTATTTCACTGTAATAATAAGACAAAAAAATACACAGGTTAAAAAAACAAATAGTTAAATAAATTAGAACCATCGTATATCTGGTCCAGCAATCTGGTTTTCACAGAGGCCCCAGTAAATGCTGTCAATCTCTTTGATGTCACCCTGTAAAGATTAAAGATGGACACCCCCAAATCACAGCTGGTGATCTATCAGGCATGAGCTTATTTAAGAGTTTAAGTAGTGATGTTATTTATGCTTTGGCCCGTCGTCACCTCCTGGGTAACAAGCTCAGTAAGTTACCACCAGCTGTGCACTTCGTTTTACCTGTCCTATATTAACCTCTCGCACTTTCCGGGGGGTTAGGTAATCCCTAGGTGTTGTGTGTTGGTGAACAAGCTCGACCTGATATGGCTGAAGCACCAGTTGAACAAATAATTCTCGAATTGACGTTCTGACAAATAACACCATTACAAATGAACTTTGGCTCAGGTTTTCAGTCTATTAAAATCCTTCCTGAGGGAGCAATCACCAGTGGCCTCCAATCTTGGACATGCTGCGTAGCTTTTCTATCCCTTAGGCAGGACTCCCAGGCAATGGTTAAATCCTTGGCCTTTCTGAGCAGCTGGAATAGCGGGTGTAGGCTCCCTTCTGTTACCTGTACTCCTTCACATGTCCTCACTTTTATCACCCTAGCCAACCCTACGTACATATAGAGAAATGTAAACAATCTGTTCAGTGTTCTGAGGCCAGAAAATCTCTTTCTGACCATCTCTGCTCAAATTGTCGGTTATTCCAGGACCTCTTTGATGCCTTGTAATATCATTGGGTGGTGCAAACAGTTAAGATGTTCAGCTGCTAACCAAAAGGCTAGAGGTTCAAGTCCACCCAGAGGTACCTCAGAAGAAAAGCCTGGTGATCTACTTCCAAAATACCACCCATCAAAAACCCTATGGAGCAGAGTTCTACTTTGACATACATTAGGTTGCCATGAGTCAGGATCGATTTGATGGCAACTGTAGTTTTTCTTTTTTTTAATGCCTTCTAAGATTATCTGCTATAGATACGCCTCAGTTAACAGGCATTATGAAGCAATGTTTAAGAGAGTTCAGATAACTAAGCCTATAACTCTTTAAGCAACAAAAAGCTTTAAAATTTGTAACCATTTACAGCTTAAACTTCTCAATCAAGATCACACTGGCCTATGTTAAAAATGTGACTTCACAGACTAGAGCAAATAATATTTCTCTGCTTTGGCCTATCTGCCAATATGGGACTGTGGTGGCCATGAACATGAGCTGCAAAGATCTCCTGCAGTGGGGAGCATGGTTGACTGACAGCTCCAACTGCTGCTCTGCTGGATCTACCATCATGTCTGCACCTAGATCATGTTTTACAGGGGCTTCTCCTAGACAATGACTGAGTACAGTGGGTTCCTGTGGGACATGGAATGACTCAAATGGGAGATTTTGGCTCAATGACTCCACTACTCATCAGCCTGGTCAAAACTTCTTCAGAGCAGTGCTACAGTTAAAGACTTTTCTTACTTAGTCTTCCTTCCTTCTTCCTTTCCTTTACATGGATCAGACCTGCATCACAGTCTGAAGGCTTTTTCTACCTTCTCTGGCTTCCTCCCCTTTTTTAGATAAATAAATATCCCAAAGGAAATCTCTTAAACGTCTAATCCTGACTTGATGTCTGCCTCTTGGAGGACCTAAACTAACTCCTAGCCATTAGCCATTCCTCATTTAACATCTGCCCTATCCCACCCCACCCCCAGCTATTTCCAGGAGGTGTCTCACATGTGTCCATGGACATAGGCTACATGGCTTCCGCTATCTTCTTCTTTTTGTGCTCTAGCCCTGGCTTCCTATGGAAATTATATGACAAGGGGTCAATATCATTCCTATGTAAAGAGTGTATACAAACCAACACATCAAAGGATAATATTACAATAGACAGAGATAGGCATAGGACATGTGCTTGAAAAAAGAAGACATATAAATGGTTCATAAGCATTAAAATATCTAACCTTACTAATAATCAAATAGAGAAATGTCCAATTTCACTAATAATCAGAGAATTTTAAAATATGAGCTATCGCTTTCATTTTTCACACTTACAAAGACTGTGAAAACAATAATAATGAGTGAATGAGCGTCCAACTGCTAAGAATGAGAAACAGAGAGAGGTACAATGTTTTTCTGGGGGAAAACTTAACAATATGTACCAAAAAATTTAAACGCACACCGTTTAATTCAGGAAGTCTATTCTTGGACTTCAGTCCTGGGAAATAATCATGAATATTTGCATTTTTTTTTTTACATGCAAAGATTCATTTACAAGTAATTGTAAAAGATTAAAAAAATGAAAGCAGTGTAAAATGAGTGAATTGGTTAAAAAAACTAATAGGTATTCACATTAGATGTAGTAGAGTAATACAATTCAACCATTAAAATGATAGCATAGGAGATATTTAACAAAGTGAAAAGTTACGCATGAGATACTGTTAAGGGGCAGATCATAAAACATAATCCCTTTTTTGTTGTATGAAATGAAGGTAGATAACAATTTGTTTTTACTGTTTTTTAATGGAAGTTTTTATTTTATTCAATTTTAGTTAAGTATAAAAAAACCCACTGCCGTCGAGTTGATTCCAACTCATAGCGACCCTAGAGGACAGAGTAGAACTGTCCTGTAGAGTTTCCAAGGAGCGCCTGGTGGATTCAAACTGCTGACTTTTTGGTTAGCAGCCATAGCACTTAACCACTATGCCACCAGGGTTTCCTTAAGTATACTGTCTTTAAAATATCAAGTACAAATATTTATTACCTTTACAATCAGAAAAAAAGATACTTTAAAAATTCTTTTTGCTTTCAAAATTTTACCTTTGAAGTTTCAAATGAAATGCATAGGTAGCACACATGCATGTGTTTTCTTATTGAATTGGCCCTCATTCCATAGAATGTATTTGTTCATAAATTGAACCTGTTTGCCTGCCAGTATTTGACACAGGAATAAAAAGAGTACTGAACTTGTTGTTATTATTTTTGGAGCAGCAGCTTCTTTATTCCAATTTTTTTTTTTTTAACTTATCCAGACATGTGGTTTCCTATGAGAAATTAAACATAATTTCTAAGGCACTAAGTTTCTTGTAAAGATAATTCATTCACTTATTCAATTAATATTTATTAAGTATATCTCTGTATTCAGCATTGTGCTGAAGACTGAGAAGATAGTGGCAGACTAGATTGATCATCCCTGTACTTAACATGTTCACAGTCTAGATGCAACTCTGAAAAGGCACTTTAAAAACATGTTGTTATCTCAGTTACCTAGTGTTGCTGTAACAGAAATAGCACAAGTGGGTGTCTTTAAAGAACAGAAATTTATTTTCTCACAACTTCTGGAGACTGAAAGTCCAAACCAGGGTCTCAGCCACATCAATTCCTTCTGTGAGTTTCTCTCTTAGTTTTTAATGTCTATTGGCGATCCTTGGGGCTCCTTGGCATCTGTCTTTCCCCTGTATGTGTCACTGTGTCTATCTGCTCTTTTCATAATTCAGAAGTGATTTAGTTTAGGACCTACCCTAATCTGGTATAACTCTACTAACATAACAAAAGGAACCCCCCATTTCCAAACAGGGTTACTTTTTTTTTTTTAATTAATTTTTATAGTGCTTTAAGTGAAAGTTTACAAATCAGGTCAGTCTTTCACACAAAAATTTACATACACCTTGCCATACACTTTTAATTGCTCCCCCTTCAATGAGAGAACAGTTCTTCCCTCCACTCTCTCTCCTTGCGTCCATTTGGGTGGCTTCTGGCCCCCTCTGCCCTCTCATCTCCACCTCCAGACAGGAGATGCCAACATAGTATCGTGTGTCCACTTGATCCAAGAAGCTCGTTTTTCACCAGTATAATTTTCCATCACCTATTCAATCCCTGTCTGAAGAGTTGGCTTTGGGAATGGCTCCTGTCCTGGGCTAACAGAAGGTCTGGGGACTATGGCCTCTGGGTACCGTCAGTCCCAGTCTGACCATTAAGTCTGGTCTTTTTACAAGAATTTGGGGTCTGCATCCCACTGCTCTCCTGCTCCCTCCCTCTGTTGGTTCCCTGTCAGGGCAGTCATCAGTTGTAGCCAGGCACCATCTAGCTCTTCTGGTCTCAGGCTGATGTAGTCTCTGATTTATGTGGTCCTTTCTGTCTCTTAGGCTCATAATTACCTTGTGTCTTTGGAGTTCTTCATTCTTCCTTGCTCCAGGTGGTTTGAGACCAATTGATGCACCTTAGGTGGCCGCTTGCTAGCGTTTAAGACCCCAGGCACCACTCTCCAAAGTGGGATGCAGGATGTTTTCTTAATAGATTTTATTATGCCAATTGACTTAGATGTCCCCTGAAACCATGGTCCTCAAACCGCCACCCCCGCTATGCTGGCCTTTGAAGCATTCAGTTTATTCAGGAAACTTCTTTGCTTTTGGTTTAGTCCAGTTGTGTTGACCTCTCCTGTACTGTGCATTGTCTTTCCCTTCGCCTAAAATAAAACTAATCTATTATCTAATTAGTGAATACCCCTCTCCATCCCTCCCGCCCTCCCTCCCTCCCGCCTCTTGTAACCATCAAAGAATATTTTCTTCTCTGTTTAAACTGTTTCTCCAGTTCTTATAATAGTGGTCTTATACAATATTTGTCCTTTTGCAATTGACTAATTTCAGTCAGCATAATGTCTTCCAGATTTCTCCATGTTATGAAATGTTTCTTGGATTCATCATTGTTCTTTATCAATGCGTAATATCCCATTGTATGAATATACCATAGTTTATCCATTCATTCATTCATGGGCACCTTGGTTGCTTCCAATTTTTTGCTATTGTAAACATTGCTGCAATGAACATGGGTGTCCATATATCTGTTTGTGTAAAGGCTCTTATTTCTCTAGGGTACATTCCAAACAGTGGGATTGCTGGATCGTATGGTAGTTCTATTTCCAGTTTTTCAAGGAAGCGCCAAATCAATTTCCAAAGTGGTTGTATAAGTGTTCCAGTCTCTCTACAACCTCTCCAACATTTATTATATTTGTTTTTTGGATTAACGCTACCCTTGTTGGAGTAAGACAAACGGGTTATTTTTACAGGTATTAAACAAAAAAAACTCATTGCTGTTGAGTTGATTCTGATTCATGGTGATCCCATGTGTGTCAGAGAAAAATTGCACTCCATGGGTTTTTCAATGGCTGTAATTCTGTGGAATAAGATAGTCAGGACTTTCTTCCATGTTGCTACTGGGTAAATTCGTACCACTGACCTTTCAGTTAGTAGACGAATGCAAACTATTTGTGCCACCCAGGGAACCTATTTAGAGGTATATGGGTTAGGATTTCAACACATATTTTTAAGGAGCACAATGCAATCCATAATACTTAGCAATCTAGCACTCAGACCATGTTGTTAGTTGCTGTTGAGTTGGTTCCAACTCATAGTGACCCCATGTGTAACAGAATGAAATGCTATCCCATCTTGCGCCGTACTCTCATTCGTGTGATGCTTGAGCTCACTGTTGCAGCCACTGTGTCAATCCATCTCATTGAAGGTCTTCCTCCCCTTCACTGACCCTCTACTTTACCAAGCATTGTGTCCTTCTCCAGGGACTGGTCCCTTCTGATGACGTGGCTGAAGTACGTGAGATGAAGTCTCGCCATCCTTGCTTCTGAGGAGCATTCTAGCTGTACTTCTTCCAAGACAGACTTGTTCATTCTCCTGGCAGTTCATGGTACATTCAGTATTCTTTGCCAACACTCTAATTCAAAGGTATCAACCCTTATTCCTTGGTCTTCCTTAGTCATTGTCCAACTTTAGAATGAATATGAGAAGATTGAAAATACCATGGTGTGGGTCAGGTATACCTCAGTCCCCAAAGTGAGATTTTTACTTTTGAATGCTTTAAAAAGGTCTTTTGCAGCAGATTTGCCCAATGTAATATGTTGTTTGATTTCAGAATATAATGTGAGACATTTTCAAATATGGAAGCCACTCCTCCTAAATGTCAGGGTCCTTTAAACCAAAACCCATCGCCGTCGATTCCAACTCATAGCAACCCTAATGGACAGAGTAGAACTGCCCCCACGGAGTTTCCAAGGAGCAGCTGGTGGATGCAAACTGCTGACCTTTTGGTTAGCAGCAAAGCTCTTAACCACTGCACCACCAGGGCTCCATCAGCATCCTTCAGTGAACATTTAATTCACCAAAAATAAATTTATTATCATGAGCTCATAAGTAGCCCTTCAAAAGTAAGAATGTAACCCTCTTACTGAAAAATATAATGTTAGTTTTTCTCAAGTATTTCTGGGACTTTTAAAAATTTAAGTTTTGTTTTAAAACAGCCAACCTTTAAAAGAAGTAAAACTGCCAACAATCCTTTATCTGAAAGAGCACAAGGAAACTGAAAACTAGACAAAAGAAGACACTGTTATAAAGAGTATATTTATGAAAGAAAACCTGAAGTACCGTGCTCTCTGGCTGAAAAAAACCAAAACCAACCCCACTGATAGACAATGCAAATATGAATTCTTTTCAAAGAAATTACTCAGCATAATGACATATATAATACAGGCTTAGAGAATAAGTGAGGATAGTCACAAGTCATAACATAGCATGGTAATAGTAAATATTTGTATATCCAGTTTCTTTCAATTTCTTTCCTGCTCGGAAAGCTCAAATGCCAAAACTAGATCCCTGTAGCAGCCCCAGGCTCAGGGGTAGCTGAGTCAATATGTCTTGGTGGAAGTGAAACAGACAGAAACTGAGACTGTCACAGGTGTGGAGGTAGCCTGCCCTGACCAGGGACTATTAATAGGTTTTGGTCCAGATAAAATGGGGGTTGTTTTAGTTATCTATTGGTGCGTAACAAACCACCCCAAAACTTAGTGGCTTAAAACAAGAAAAGTATTTGTTATTTTTTCATGAGTCTGAGGGTTTGAATGGGCTCAGCTGGGCAGTTCTTCTGCCTCTCATCGTACAGCTGAAGTCACATGATTGCATTCAACTGGGAGCTTGGTTGGGACTGATAGTCCAAGATGGCCCCTTATCCGTCAGGATCTCTCTCCATGTGGCCTTAGTAATTTTACTTTATGGCAGCTGACTTCCAGGAATACATACCTGAATGTGTCAGCACTAATACAGTCTCTGCTTGCATTATATTTACTAATGTCCCATTGGCCAAAGCAAGTCACATGGCCTACCCCAAAGTCAATAGAGGAGGCGCTACACAGGGTGTGATTATTGGGAGCTGTGGTTTACAGGGGGCCACAATCTTACAGTCTACCACAGGGACCAAGACCAGGAAATAGGGGAGGGATGAAGGTGTAAAGGAAGATATAGTAAGGGGATGTGATAAAACAGAGGTCACCATAGGAAGGTAGCCACCGCCTAAAACAAAGTCCCTAATTGGAGGTGGGGAGTCGCTGGGTGATAAAAATGGTTAACACGCTTGACTGTTTACTAAAAGGTTGTAGGTTTGAGTCCACTCATAGACACCTTGGAAGAAAGATCTGGTAATCTACTTCCAAAAAATTGGCCGTTGAAGACCTTATGGAGCATAATTCTACTCTGATACACATGGGGTCACCATAAATTGGGATACACTTGATGGCAACTGGTAGTTGGAGGTGGGGGTGGGGACAAGAAAATTGAACTGAAGAGAAGAATGATGGGACTGTAGCTGGTCAAACAGATACAGTCTATAGCACGGTCAGGGTCAGGAAGTCAGGATAAAAATCACAGAAACCAAATAGGCAGCGAGTCAGAAACTTGGCAATAGACAGAAAAAAAATGCAGATTTCATATTTCTGATTTTTTTTCTTAAATCAGAGAGAGAAGGAGCTTGGATTTTCTGACACTCTTTCTTGTTTTAGAAGGGTGTGCCCTTGTAGTGGTCAGGAGTCCTAACTATCTGATGGCCTTTCTCTCACCATCCCTAGTTCTCAGACTCCTCCCTTCTCTGTATCCTGATCCCTGATGTTTGCTCAGGTGCTTCAACTTTGAAGATACACTTTTAATGTAGTTTAGGCCAATTTTACTATAAGATGTTTCAAAAGTTTAAGAGTCAAGGGTGAACAATTTCACCAGTAGACTTAACAGCAAGAGGGGAAAGGTCTTACAGTGGTTTACAAGGTCCCATATAAGCTTGTCCCCTTAATTCTCTGATCTCATCTTCCGCTGCTCCCCTCCTCTCCACCCCAGTCGCTGGTCCAGTCGATTGTTCTCTATAACAGGGCTGTATTTTTTTTATACTGCTAGAACCTCTCTCTGCTATAACCTCTCCCCCAGGTATCCACATGGCCCCCTCATTTTTCTCAGATCTTTGCTGATATGTTACTTCACTAGGGATTTCCCTGACCATATTTAAAATGGCAGCCTACTCTTTCCCCACACTGATTCTCTGTCCCTCTTCTCTGCTTTATTTTTTCTAAAGCCAGAGCACCACCATAACATAGTCAGTATTTTACTTGTTTTTTGTTATTCTGATTTGTTTCGCACTTTCACAAGATCCTAGAGTGATTGTAACAAGCTGCCAAGTTTGCAAGAAGCTGGTTAGGACACTATCTTCAGAGTTATCCAGACCTGGATTCCAGTGCTACCTCGCAACTGAGAGGCCCGGTGACCTATGGTCCCTTAACTTCCCTAAGCCTCATCTGCAAAATGCAGACCATAAAACCCTCGCTAACTCCAAGGTTCCTGTAAGATTAAATGAAACAATGCAAGCACGGCATTCAGCTCCTGGAGCCCGGCATGTGCTAAACGCCAAGGAACCATCAAGGTTTTCAAGAGCTCGGGTTTGGTTTTCCTCCTTTGTAATGGTTCTGCCCGCCCTGTTTAAGAGCAGCATTTGGGGCTAAACAGGCTTGGCTGCAGTTATGACCTCATGTTCTTTTGGCGGAAATTGTTGAGATTATTTAGCAAAGCATCTGCTTGTCCTTTTCGAGCCCCAGTCTCTTTTTGATTCCAATAAACTCTTAATTGTTCATTAGACTGCACCGGTTCCTTAGAACACAGTAAAGCACGTTAAAGCTGCTATCGCCAAAGGCTTTTGGCTAGGTGATATTAGTGGAGAAAAATCAGTGCTGTTAAACTCCTTTCTCAGGAATTGAATATATGCATTGATTGTATTTGAATTTTTCATTTGAAAACAGTGTATCAAAAGCTTTTCTTTCTTTCTTTTTTTTTTTTAGCTTTCCTTTTAAGGGAGAGATCATCCCAGGAAATCAAGCAAGATTCTGGCACTAGGAACCTTATTTTCTCCTGGGAACTTTAGGTTTGTACCTGGAGCCTTTCTAGGATTTCTCGATTCTGCCTGCTGCTTCACTCATTCCAGAGCCTGTTCTCAGGGGGCTTCCTATTTTAGTGATTTCTCAGTAGAAACAATTTATCTCTAGCTTATTCTTCCTGGAAAGCCCTGATAGCTAGAAGGAAAATATATTTAATAGTTGATTCATTGCTTATTTAAAACATTATTAAATGTTTTAAAATTATTAAAAATTTTATTACTAAAATTATTTACTATTATTTACTATAAGAATTGGACAAAATTATTGTTAAAATTAGATTATTAAAAATACTCAGAGTATTTTTGGAGCTTTGATGACATGAGAGATCCAAAGCTATAAACCTAGCCTTCAAGTGGTTTGCATACTATTAGGAAAATCAGATTTACATGCAACTAACTAGCTGCTATAAAGTTTGGTAAGTGTGATTGCCTTAGTTATCTAGACCAGTAGTGTCCTTAGAGTTGGTGATCCCCCCAAACTAACTACTACAATATTGTAGCTAAAACACCAGCAAATTTGACAAAATCAGCATCTATAAAAACACCAGCAGCAACAAAAACAACAGTGTCTGCTTGAGGCACAGGAATTGAAGCTTCTCTGTAATTGGGTAATAATGACAGCTCTGACTGGAGTTTCAAAAAGTAAGTTAGCATAGAGTTTTAGCCTTGTAGGTATAGTGATACATGTAAGCTGGGCTTATGAAAAAGAATTTGTTGTTGTAACTAACTACAGGAATATTTTTATAAAAAATAATAAATTTCTGCTTTTAGAAATTTTATAGATGGTCATTTTGGTGTCACCTGGTGTGGTCTGGAACCCCTGCATCCCCCCAGTGATGCCACTGATCCAGTGCTGCTATAACAAAAGTACAAGTGGGTGTCTTTATTGAAGAAAAATTTATTTTCTTACAGTTTAGGAGGCTTGAAGTCCAAATTCAGGGCACCGGCCCCAGGGGAAGTCTCGCTCTCTATCTACTCTGAGGGAAGGCCCTTGTCTCTTTTCAGTTTCCATTCCTCGGTTCCTTGGATCATGTGGTATGTATCTTCTCTTCGTTTGTGCTTGCTTGCTTAATCTGCCCTTTTATATACCCTACACTACTGGTGGCGTAGTGGTTAAGTGCTATGGCTGCTAATCAAAGGGATGGCAGTTCAAATCCACCAGGTGCTCCTTGGAAACTCTATGGGGCAGTTCTACTCTGTCCTATAGGGTCGCTATGAGTTGGAATCGACTCCATAGCACTGGGTTTGTTTTTTTTGGTTTTCTACACTAATACTGCCTCATTAACATAACAAAGAAAACACACTCACAAATGGGATTATAACAATATGTATGTTGTCATTGAGTCAATTCCAACTCATAGCAACCCCATGTACAACAGAACAAAACATTGCCTGGTCCTGCACCATCCTCACAGTAATTGCTATGTTTGAGCTCAGTGTTTCAGCCACTGTGTCAATCAATCTCATTGAGGGTCTCCTTCTCTTTCCCTGGCCCTCAACTTTACCAAGCATGATGTCCTTCTCCAGGGACTGGTCCCTCCTGATAACATGTCCAAAGTATGTGAGATGAAATCTCACCATCCTCACTTCTAAGGAGCATTCTAGCTGTACTTCTTCCAAGACAGATTTGTTCGTTTTCCTGCAGCCTATGGTATATTCAATATTTTTTACCAAGACCATAATCCAAAGGCATCAGTTCTTGTTAGGTCTTTCTTATTCATTGTCCCGCTTTTGAATACATATGAGGCGATTGAAAATATCATGACTTGGATCAGGTGCACCTTAGTCCTCAAAGTGACATCATTGTTTTTTAACACTTTAAAGAGGTCTTCTGTAGCAGATTTACCCAGTGCAATGCATCGTTTGATTTCTTGACTGCTGCTTCCACGGGTGTTGATTGTGGATACAAGTAAAATAAAATCTTGACAACTTTTACCTTTTCTCCATTTATCATGATGTTGCTTATTGGTCCAGTTGTGAGTATTTTTGTTGTCTTCATGTTGAGGTATAATCCATACTGAAGGTTGTAGTCTTTGATCTTCATCAATAAGTGCTTCAAGTCCTCTTTGTGTTCAGCAAGCAAGGTTGTGTTATTTGAGTATCACAATATGAAGTACGTAACTAATGTCATTGAACTGTTCATGTAGAAATTGTGAATGAATGTATGTTTGGTTGTGTATGCTGCCACCAAAAATAAATCATTTTTTTTTATTAACTTTTATTGAGCTTCAAGTGAACGTTTACAAATCAAGTCAGTCTGTCACCTATAAGTTTATATACATCTTACTCCTTACTCCCACTTGCTCTCCCCCTAATGAGTCAGCCCTTCCAGTCTCTCCTTTCGTGAGAACTTTGCCAGCCTCCAACTCTCTCTATCCTCCCATCCCCTCTCCAGACAGGAGATGCCAACACAGTCTCAAGTGTCCACCTGATATAATTAGCTCACTCTCCTTCAGCATCTCTCTCCTACCCACTGTCCAGTCCCTTTCATGTCTGATGAGTTGTCTTCGGGAATGGTTCCTGTCCTGTGCCAACAGAAGGTTTGGGGACCATGCCCTCTGGGATTCCTCTAGTCACAGTCAGACCACTAAGTATGGTATTTTTATGAGAATTTGGGGTCTGCATCCCACTGATCTCCTGCTCCCTCAGGGGTTCTCTGTTGTGCTCCCTGTCAGGGCAGTCATCGATTGTGGCCGGGCACCAACTAGTTTTTCTGATCTCAGGATGATGTAGGTCTCTGGTTCATGTGGCCCTTTCTGTCTCTTGGGCTCTTTGTTGTCGTGTGACCTTGGTGTTCTTCATTCTCCTTTGCTCCAGGTGGGTTGAGACCAATTGATGCATCTTAGATGGCCGCTTGTTAGCATTTAAGACCCCAGACGCCACATTTCAAAGTGGGGTGCAGAATGTTTTCATAACAGAATTATTTTGCCAATTGACTTAGAAGTCCCCTTAGAGCATGGTTCCCAAACCCCCACCCTTGCTCCGCTGACCTTTGAAGCATTCATTTTATCCTGGAAACTTCTTTGCTTTTGGTCCGGTCCAATTGAGCTGACCTTCCATGTATTTAGTGTTGTCCTTCCCTTCACCTAAAGCAGTTCTTATCTACTAATTAATCAGTAAAAAACCCTCTCCCTCCCTCCCTCCCTCCCCCCCTCGTAACCACAAAAGTATGTGTTCTTCTCAGTTTATACTATTTCTCAAGATCTTATAATAGTGGTCTTATACAATATTTGTCCTTTTGCCTCTGACTGATTTTGCTCAGCATAATGCCTTCCGGGTTCCTCCATGTTATGAAATGTTTCACAGATTCGTCACTGTTCTTTATTGATGCGTAGTATTCCATTGTGTGAATATACCACAATTTCAAAAATAAATCATTTTTAAAGAAGCCCAGTTATTATAAAATCTTAGAGTTGGAAAGTGGGGGAAAAAAGATAACTTCAATGGAAAAATGAAAGATGAGACTAGATTAAAAGTTAGGGACTCTGGAGCAGAGAAAGCAGGGAAGAGGATGGCATAATTGTCCGGGAGAGATATGATGAAGACAAGAAGGAGACCGAGAATTCAGAAAAATGAGAACTTGGAAGAACAACAGCACAGAAATCAAAGGAACGAGAGTGCAGAGACGAAATGGCCACCAGTAGTGTGCACTGCTTCGGAAATGTCAAGCGGGTTAAGCAACGAGGTGAAGTGTTAGGCTTAAGAGCAATGGTCACATTCAGTCTTCCTGAAATGTTTAATTGGTCCTCAGTAGTCAATTTGGAGAGGTCACTAGGTATAAGCTCCAGGATGGCAGAAACTGTCTCTTCCACAACTGTGGACCTCATGCTTCAGAAGCTGCCTAGTGAGCACTTAGCAGCTACTTACTATTGTTGGATAATTCTTAGGCACTTGAAAACAAACTGGGCAGTTTATTGTTGCTTATGAAAACAATTATTGAAATAGTGTGCTGGATAATGTACCTGCCACCAAACTCTGCCAGACACACAACACGCACACACCTACCCATCCCCACTTGAGCCCAGTTGCTGAGTATGAACAAGGCTATTTTCCGGTACATTAGAAGTTGTTTTTCGTATACACCACATCTGGAAGGCAATCCCTAAGCCCCTCCCTACACTTATTTAAGGTGGGTTGGAACTCACCAGCTGCTCCTCGGGAGAAAGATGTGGCGGTCTGCATCCGTAAAGATTACAGCCTTGGAAACCCTCTGGGGCAGTTCTACCCTGTCCTATAGGGTTGCTCTGGGTCAGAATTGAGTTGATGGCAGTGGGTTTGGCTTTGGTATTATGTCTCTTTTGAACACTGATAACCCTTTAAAGAGTATGTAAATGAACCACTAATAAGATGACATTGCTTCCAAATTTAGTCAGAGAAGGATAAACGTGTTATAGAATACAGATGAAAGATCCAAGGACACATTCTGAAAGGTGTCCCAGCAGGATATTGAAGGCAGTGAGATTGTTTTAAAATAAAACAGTCCTCCTTTGATGTAAGAGCACCTCAAAGCAAGTTCTTTTGATCTTTCAGAATTTGGACTTTTCTTCTAAGTGGAGAGTATGAATCCACATGCCCAATCAGATGGATGGTCATGAATCTCCCCTTCCCACTTTTTTGCCCCCTTTTTTAAAACTATCGTAAAAATATATATAACAAAACATCTGCCGATTCAATAATTTTTACCTGTACAATTCAATGACACTGATTACGTTCATCATGTTTTGCAACAATCTCCATTATCCTTTTCCAAACTATTCCACCACTGTTAACAGAAACTCCGTGTCCGCTAAGCAATGACTCTCCTTTCCCGCTCCCTCTCACCCCTAGTAACCACTAATGAATGTTGGTCTTTATATATTTACCTATTTTATATAAGTGGGACATCATACATTTCTCCTTTTTGACTGACTTATTTCACTCAGCATAATCCTTTCAAGGTTCGTCCATGTCTTAGCATGTTTCTCTTCATTTCTATTTATGGCTGAGTTATATTCCTTTGTATGGATATACCACATTTTGTTTATCCATTGACCTATTGGGCATTTAGGCTGTTTCCACTGTTTGGCTGTTGGGAATAGTGTTGCTATGACCTAACTGTGTTGGTCTGTCATTTTACTCCCTGTGACCATGATATTTGGTGTAACACCAATGTATTGCCTATCTCCCTACTGGATTGTGACTTTGTGAGGGTAGAGATATTTTTTTTAATCTCTGGTTCCCTAGCACATAGCAGATTTCCTGCTACAGGAAAGACTCTAAAAACATGGGGAGAGGGGAGAGAAGTGAGGAAATGATACTATCTAGTAAGATTCCATAGAACTCATTCAGAGTTGTCCAAACACTTAACCACTGGCAAGTGGCCTTCAGGAAGCTTTATGGCTCCTGGAATACTGGGGGATAGTGAGAAACATGAAATTTGGAACCAGGGGGCTTGGGTTTGTGTCCTTGCTCTGCCATTTAATGCATGTCTGACCTTAGATGATATACTTAACCCCCAAACCTCAGTTTCTGCTTCTGTGAATTGAGGCTTATTGTATCTACCTTAAAGTGGTCCTGGGTAATTAAGTGAAATAACACATGTGATAGTGTTCAGCAATCTATTCAGCGCCATGTAATTGTTACTTATGATTATTTTTACCCTGGAATCAAAGCCATCTTCATCTGAGCTCTCTCATCTGTCTTTTACTTGGCAAAAAATTGTATTTTGAGAGAATATTTTTGCAAGAAGAGAAGGTCTCCTTTTATTTTATATTTTTTAGGATTTTTGCTGTAGTATTTGTATTTGATGGCTATCTGGGACAACAGGGGCTCCAAAAGTTTGCTAGTGGTCTCCAGTCTAATCAAAATCACTTGAAAACTATAAAATACAGATTCTTTGGCCCCAACCCTGAAGGCTCCAATTCAGTTTCTCTAGAGGGGAGGAGTGGGGAATCTGTAGCTGCCCAGCTAAGTCCGATGAGTAGCCAGGCCAGGAATCCTGGTCAGGCTTCTTTTTCCATTTTAATTGATCAGAGGACCTCCAAGTTCAGGCAATAGAGTTCATGAATACACCACTTTTGAGCTGCCTGATTATCTGAAAAATACTCTGAGGGTTCAGAGCGTTTGACTTCGTTATACCTGGGATTTGTTTTTGTTTTGAGTTTTGGGTATTTATTACCTGAATAATAATAATAAAAAAATTGTTTTTAATATAATTTATTTAATAGCAAGTTTACATGACTTTTATTAGTGGCTTTGTCTAACTACAAACTTACAAAATTTGTGAAAAATTAACAATTTCCAGCATACCACTGGTATAAAGACCCATAAAATTTACATCAATAAACAAAATACTTAATACATCTGTGTTCCAGGTTTTGAGACTTTAAGTATGGGGCTTTGTTCCACCTTGAGACAGCACAGCCCAAGGCCTCATCTTCTCCAAGAGGGGCCACTGAAAGCTCAGGCTATCAAATGCCAGGCCCCCCCACTCCCCTGGGCAGCTATACCAAAACAACAACGACAACAACAACAAAGTGGGGTCTGGTTTTGTTACGTAGTGCATTTATGTTTTGAAACTAGAAATGCTATAGTAGAAATGTCAGCATGATACATACGTAATAATCTCACAGATAGGCATTCAGACCTAAAATCAAAGTTCTGGGGCTAGAACCGGAGGTATGGAGTTTGGTAGAGCGCTTAGAAAAATCATGCCCATCTATTTTCTCATATTTCCTCCTCATCAGGAGGAAACGTCATTAGATATACTCCCATCTATTTGACAGGAATGTTTTGATCTGAAAATTAATGTGAAGCATGAATGGTACTTAGACCCTGTCTTAGGCATTTAGTGCTGCTGTAACAGAGATACCACAAGTGGATGGCTTTAACAAAGCGAAGTTTATTCTCTCACAGCCTAGTAGGCTAGAAATCCAAATTCAGGGAGTCAGCTTGAGGCGAAGGCTTTCACTCTCTGTCAGTTCTGAGTGAAAGTCCTCCTTGTCCATCTTCCCTTGGACTAGGAGCTTCTCCACACAGGAACCCTGGGCCCAAAGGATGCACTCTCCTCCCAGTGTTTCTTTCTTGGTGGTATGAGTTTCCCCACTCTCTGCTTCCTTCCCTTTCCTTTTATCTCTTGTAAGATAAAAGGTGGTACAGGCCACACCCCAGGAAAACTCCCTGTACATGGGATCAGGGATGTGACCTGAGCAAGGGTGTTACATCCCCTCCTAATCCTCTTTAACAACAGGCAGAGATTATGATTTATAACATATAGGAGAATCACAGAATGGAGGACAACCACATTGGAAATACTGGAAACCAGGGCCTAACAAAGTTGACACATATTTTCAGGGGACACAATTCAATCCATGACAGACCCCTTGGAAGGTCGCCTGTACATTATTATCTTTTGAATCAGGCAAGTATTTCTCTCCAGGGTTACCATCCGACACAATTCTCATAAAAAATAGTCCATTGAAATTCTCATATGTGGCATGTGGGAGTGTAAATTGGTGCAATCACTTTGAAGAAACGTTTGGTCCTGGGTGGCACAATGGTTAAGCGCTCGGCTGCTAACCAAAAGGTTGGCAGTTGGAACCCACCCAGCAGCTCTGCAGGAGAAAAGACCTGGCAATCTGCTCCCATAAAGATTACAGCCTAGGAAACCCTATGGGACAGTTCTACGCTGTTACATGCAGTCACTATTAGTTGGAACTGATCCAAAGGCACCCAACAACATTAACATCTATTAAAGCTGAAGGTTTGCATACCTTCCTACGCACATACATACCCAACATTTACCGAAAGACATACACTAGGATGTTCACAGAAGCACTAATCATAATACCGCAAAACTGTAAACTACCCAATGACCATCCATGATAGCAGGAGTAAATAAGTTGTAATGTGTTCAGACAAAAGAATACTATGCAGCAAAGAAAATGAATAAGCTGCAATTTCATGCAAAATTAGATGAATTTCACATACATTAAGTTTAAATGAAAGAAGCTAGACACAAAAGAGTACATACTGTGGTTATATAAATATAAAAACTGGCAAAATCGATATGTCAAGATTATGGTTAACATGGGGGGGGTGTTAGTGATTGGAAGGGAACACAAGGGGCTTTCTGAAATGCTCTATTTCTTGATCTGAATGATAAGCATGATATTAGGCCTATTAACTTGGATGTCCCATGAAGCCACGACCCCTTGAAAAGACTCCTGTGCATTGTCATCTTTTGAATCAGGCAGGTATTATTAGGCTGTCTCATAAAACCATGACCCTAAACTTCCAAACCAAGAAACCAAATTCCATTGCCTGATTCAAAAGGTGATAATGCAGGAGGAGTCCTTTCAAGGGGTCTAAGCACTGTTCATTTTTCACACTAATTTTCAGATCAGAACATTCCCATTAATATTGTGTGCTTAGTTTATAAAAATTGACTTGTACGTTTATGATATATATTTTTGTACATATATTATACTCTGATTAAAAGTTGAAATCATACTTTTCACAATAGCCAAAATGTGGAAATGACCTAAATGCCCATCAATGGACGAATGAATAAACAAAAGTTGGTACATACATACAATGGAATACTACTCAGCCACTAAGAGAAATGAAGTTTTGATGTATGCTACAATATGGACGCAACATGAAGACATTATGCTGAGTGAAATAAGTCAATCACAAAAGGACAAATATTGTATGACCTCACTTATATAAAAAGATAGGAACAGACAAATATATAGAGACCAAAGGTCATTAGTGGTTACCAAGGGCGGGAGGTTGTTGCTTATGGAGTACTGAAATTCAGTTTATGGTAATGGAAAAATCTCATTGATTACGGGTAGGGTTGCACAGCTTATTAGTGTAACTGCTGTCAATAAGTTGTACACCTGTAAAAAGTTGAATAGGCAAAAGTTGTGTGATAGATATATTTACAGTGACACACACAGACACAAAAAGTAGCTGCTGAGGCTGCTTATGTACAACCAAACTCCTCGTGGAATTTGACTCCTTGGTTTGGAGATTTAGGGTAGTGGTTTCATGGGACATCCCATTTTTTTGGCCTAATATCCTGTTCAGTGCTTCTGTTCTACCTCCTAATCCATTGTGTAGTGCCTGGGGTCTTAAAAGTTTGCAAGTGGCCATCCAATGTGCAATTGGTCTCTATACGCCTGGAGCAACAGTGGAGGAAGGAGAGTCAGAAATAGGAGGAGGGAATGGAATATGTGGTTAATTGCCTCCATCAACAATTGCCCCCTTTGCGATGAGACTAGAAGAATTGAATGATGCCTAGCTACCATTGCTGAACATTTTGATCAAAGATTTTACAGAAGAATCCTGATCCAAAGGGGGAAAATGTAGAACAGAATTTCAAATTCTCATGAACTCCAGACTTTATGGAGCCATGGAAGCTGAATGAACCCCTGAAACTATCGTTCTGAGATAATCTTTAAACTTTAAACCTTAAACCAAAAATATCCCCTGAAGTCTTTAAATCAAGCAAAAGTTTAACTAGTAAAGAATGTCTGCCTTGAAAATGTGCTCTTTTAAGATCTATCTATATGGGATCAAATGACAACAGCAACTAGAAAGATTAGATAGGAAACTTAGGAGGCAGTGAATTTATGTTAATGAGGGGGCAACAACTTGGAAAAGAAGGGTAAGAATGGTTTCACAACTTGGAGAATGTAATTAATGTCACTGAATTGTACCCATACGAATTGTCAAATTGGTGTATGTTCTGTTCTGCCATGTATATTCTAAACAACAAAAATCTTTAAAAAAAAAAATTGAAATTGGCCCCAAGGATGTGTATAAAACATGTAGCTGATGGTGCTCATCAAGGGAAAAGCAGCAGAAATTTTATTAATTTATTTTGAATATGCCAGGAAAACTCATACACTGTGACCCATGAACACTCTTTTCCTCCAAATAACCATTTTGGTTGTCTTTAGAAAAGTGCAACAAAAATTCGAGGGGGAGAGGGGCATAGGGAAATACCTATAAGGTGAAATTTACCTTGCTCATGACTTGATAATATAATTAAACTATGCTTTCTGAAATCAAGAAAGCTGTTGGCTCCTGTCTTAGTTATCTAGTGCTGCTATAACAGAAATACCACAAGTGGATGGCTTTAACAAACAGAAGTTTATTCTCTCACAGCTTAGGAGTCTAGAAGTCCAAATTCAAGGCACCAGCTCCAGGGAAGGCTTTATCTCTCTATCAGCTCTGGGGGAAGGTCATCATCATCAATCTTCCCTTGGTCTAGGAGCTTCTCAGTATAGGGACCCTGGGTCCAAAGAATGTGCTCTGCTCCTGGCTCTTCTTGTTTGGTGGTAATGAGGTCCCCTCCTCCTCTCTGCTCACTTTTCTCTTTTATATCTCAAAAGAGATTGATTCAAGATACAACCTAATCCTGTAGATTGTGCCCTGCCTCATTAACATAACTGCTTCTATCTTTCCTCATTAACCATACCAAAAACAAACAAACCTGTTGCCATCCAGTTGATTCCAACTCATAGCAACCCTACAGAACAGAGTAGAACCATCCCATAGCACTTCCAAGGAACAGCTCATGGATTTGAAATTCAAACCTTTTGGTTAGCAGCTGAGCTCTTAACCACTGCTTCACCAGCGGTCCATTAACATAGAGGTTAGGGTCTACAAAAAATAGGATAATTACATCAATTACAAAATGGTGGACAACCACACAATACGGGGAATCATGGCCTAGCCAAGTTGACACACATTTTGGGGAGACACAATTCAATCCATAACAGCTCCATATCTGGAGTAACTTTCTTTTCACCTTAAAACATGCCCTAAACACAGGTTGGAAAGAAGTGCTGCTTCATGGTCCAGATGAATGAGGTGTTCAAAAATAGCATGGGAAAAAGGGTACATTTCAAAGCATTTGAAAAAAGTGTAACAGTATCACTGTGTGTACATTAAACAAACAAAAACAACATCCTTCAAACTTCCTCCTTAAAATGGCTTTATTTTTATTAAAAATGATGTTTGTTCATTTCGTAAGTTAATCAATACAGAAAAGCACAAAAAAGAATGCAATATATTTAAAAAAAATCATTCCCAAGGCCACTTCCCCAAATAATTATTACTAGCATTAAGTGAATATCATTCTGACAATTCTCTAGGCCTAGGTAGAAATTATTTTGTAAACATGGGGTGATAGTGTACAAATTTAAAGAAAAAGCCAATTTTAAAGGAAAATCACTTGGGAAATCTCCCTTCATTTCTTAGGGGTTGGAGAGAAAGGAACTTGTGAGATCCAAGCCTATAAAACAGGCTCTTTCTAGGCATTCGTTTGATGAGATGAGTGCTCTGATAACGACATAGTTGGAATTTTAAGGCAAAATAATGCCTTTCTGGCCTAACTCAGGGGTGAGAGACGGCAAGGAAAGATGAAGAGTTTCCACATGGAGACATTCTGAAGGAGAGGCCCTTGTAGAACCAAGGTGTAGGCCAAAAACCCAAACCAAACCCAGTGCCATCGAGTCGATTCCGACTCATAGCGACCTTATAGGACAGAGTAGAACTGCCCCATAGAATTTCCAGGGAGCGCCTGGCGGATTCCAACTGCCGACTCTTTGGTTAGTAGTGCTTAACCACTAAGCCACCAGGATGTAGGCCATCACAGAGCAAAAAAGAAAACAGAAAGTATGAACCAGACAGGAAAAATACGGGGATCGGAATATGGAAGCTTGGAAGATTTAAAAAATAATACCAGGTCTGATCAAAGGAAAGAAATAGAACAGGATAGTGTATCATTGGTCTAGCTAGCTTAACTAGTATGGAAGAGTTCCTTCTGTACTATTCAAAAGAAGATGTCTTGGAACCACAGAATAAACATGTTAATTGCTAAATTCTACCTACTTACAAATAAGCTGAACATATCAATAAAAACTGTATTGTTGCATGGCTCCTACTCCAATTGGGTTTAGCAATATTTTCACACAATGAACATTAATTTAACCCCAAAGGGAGAGGAGGAGGGATGGAGGGATAGCACGATGCAAATCCTGGACATTTCAGCAGTCTGTGAATCTACCCATCTGCTCCAGATGATTGAATTTATCACTCAGTCGCCTGAGGGAGCCGAGGATGCTCTGAGACTAAGAAGGAGAGAAAATAAGGTCTTCTCTTCTCTGGAGTTGTTTTTCAAGTGTAAGGTTTATAGACTGCAGGAAATGGAACTGAAGCCTGTAACACTTGATAAATCTCTCCTGGGACCTCATTTCCATATTGAAATCTCAAATTGGTCCACACCTTTAACACCCATTGGGTCTGGGTAAAGGAGCCCTGGTGGCGCAGTGGTTAAGTGCTTGGCTGCTAACCAAAAGGTCAACGGTTTGAATCCACCTGATGCTCCACTGGGGAAAGAGGTGGCAGTCGGCTTCTGTAAAGATTTACAGCCTGGAAACTCTGTGAGGCAGTTCTACTCTGTCCTGTAGGGGCCCCATGAGTAAGAATGGACTCGACGGCAATGAGTTTGGTGTCTGGGTAACGATAGTATGCCACTGATAACTTACCATTATTGTGCCCTGTCCTAGCCTCATGTGTATGAACTCATTTAATACTCATAACTCTATCAGACAAGCATTATTATTATCCCCATTTTACAAATGAAGAAATGGAGGTAAAGAGAAGATAAGCAACTTGCCCAAGGTCACAGAGAGAGTGTGGCTCTGAAGCCCATGCTCTGAGCAAATGACCTGGTGCCAGAGACCGAACTCCTGATGACCAGGGGTGATTAAAGTTAGAATAGAGACCAAATTTCCTTACAACAAACCCCATGCCCTTGCTATAAGTTCTCCAGAATTCCACAGTGCACCAAAAAGAAAAAAAAAAAATCAAACCCAACCCAGTGCCGTCGAGTCCATACTGACTCATAGCGACCCTATAGGACAGAGTAGAACTACCCCTTAGAGTTTCCAAGGAGGGTCTGGCGGATTTGAACTGCTGACCCTTTGGTTAGCAGCTGTGGCACTTCACCACTATGCCAGCAGGGTTTCCACCACACACAGAGCGCCATCCTCTAGCAATATATAGTTCATTGGGCACTGGCCTCCTGACCTTGCATCCCAGTGTGTGCTCACCTTCTGTGCAGGAAAGTGAGAGGCGTATGCGTGTGAGTGTGTGTGTGCCCGTGTGTGAGCGAGTGAGTGTGAATGTGTATGTGTTCAAATGTGTATTTGAGTGAAGGTGTGTGCATGTCTCCGTAACACTGGTGAGTACATGTGCTTATGTGTGTGCACATGTACGTATGTATGTGTGAACGTGTGTGCTGTTCCCAGCTTCCTTTACTGGCAGCAAGATCAGGTGGCACACGAGTTCTGCCCTCTGGCAGGAAAGCTTGAGGAAGTTGTTGAAGGACAGCTCTGGCCCAGAGAAGAGTGGACGTCGTCAGTTCTGCGCCATGGGGAGAAACTGCCAAGCCAGGGGGAAGCTGCCAAGCCGACCCTGAGAAGCAGCAGCATTGAAAATCCAGTGCTGCTACAGGCCTAGCCCCCCGGACCACCCCCAAGGGACTACTGCCCTCTGTGTGAGTTCTCCTTTTCTCAGAGATGAGTGCAGTGAATAGGGAAGTGCCTCAGGTCATAGGGAGGGAATTGAGGCGTGCCTAGTAGCACAGACTTTGAAGTCAAACAGCTTTGGGCTTACATTCCAGCTTTGCCTCCAGCAAGCTGAGGAACTGTGGGTAAGCTACTTAACCTTTTGGTCCTAGCTTCCCTGTCTAATAAAAAAGAGCAATAATACCCACCACAAAAGTTTATGGTGACAATCAAAGGAGCCAATGCATCTAGAGCACTAGGCATGGTACTTTGGATAAAGTATATGCCCAATAAATGATATTATTGCTCCAATGAAAAAAACAATGAAAAAAAAAAAAAAAAAACCCTGCTTCTTTTTTCCAAGTTGCCACTTGGAGACAAAATCAATAGCTCTCATAGTTGGGCTAGGCACTGTGTGAGGTTTGCAAAAACTTTGGGGCCCCCTCTTAATTATACACCGGGACATATTAGAAACGCTTTACAAATGAGGCTTATGGTCAGAGTTAATACACCAGAACAGTGACAAACACTCCTCATCACCCAGAAAATCAGCCCTTTGCTTTCCAAGAGGAAAATGAAAAAGTCCCTATTATACAACAAACTCAACTGAAAATACTATCTGGAGTGAATTATGCTTCTTTAAAAATGAAACACTACACCTGTAAGTGTGAGTTGATTGCCCAACTTTTCAAGGACCAGAAAATGAAATAAACAAAGAACTACCAACAGGGAGGCCACAGGCTCAGAGGAGAACTGAGTCAATGACTAGAGAACAATGACTGAGTGGGCAGCTGAGGCCACTGCCCTAGAGGCGGGAATTGAGTCAATAAAGGCACTAAACAAACAGTCAGGCTCCAGTGTTCTAAATCAGTTTGTATAGTGCTTAAAACTTGTGGGCCGAGGATTGCTGAAAGCTCGCACACATCCTCTATTAAATCTGAGCCAGTCTCCCGGGAAAAACGCTTTGTTTACTTGGTCTTTCATTGCAAAATGGCCACCCCCATTAGAGTCAGAAGCTGAGCTGGGTGGAGCTGGCAGACAGAATGCTCCGATGTGGGAGCAGTGTCCACACGCTCACCTGTGCTGGCTCCCTGCCTACTGCTGCCTGCTTATGGGAGACAGTGTTGGGTGAATAATCCTCACAGTGAGGGGCGAAGGGTCTTATAACCCTAAAGAAGCAGAAGCCTTAGGTGAAGAGAACAAAATGGAAGGAGAAAAGGCACAAAACAAGTCCTGTCAGTTAGAAACAGTCTTGGGAAGTAGATTTTAAAGTTCTTGCTCCAAGGTTGGAAAAGAGCCTGAGAGGAAGAGCGTGGCTAGAAGGCTGGGAGGGACTTCGCCCCTCTCCAGAACATGGGGTAAGAGGCTCCAGGTTACTCTGGAAAGCAGGCCCTCAGCCCTCTGCCAGCAACGTTCTGCCTTCCATCTGCGCACTTAAAAATGCCTCCATTTTAGCAAACATAGTGCCCTTCAGAATTCGAGTAGTTTAGAATTAAGGAATTTTCGGAATGTTTGTTATAGTCTTGGAGTCTCTGGGTGGCACAAACGGTTAAATGCTTGGCTACTAACCAAAAAACTGGCAGTTGAAATCCACCCAGAGACAGCTCAGAGAAAGATAATCTACTTCCAAAAGGTGGCAGCCATGAAACCCTATGGGGCATAGTCCTACTCTGAAACACATGGGGATTACCATGAGTTGGAATCAGCTTGTCAGCAGCTGGTTTGATTTATTCATTTATTTATTTTAGGGTCTCAAAGGTGATAAATGATGTGATGCTGTGGCTATGAACAAACCATGTGTATGGCATTCACAAGTAACCGTAAAAAGCTGGAAATATTGTTGTAGGGAGAGTGTGGGGTAGGGTGGTTCCCATAATAAACTCTAACCTCAGAAAATTTTACATTTTGGAGGCACCAAGGAAGTTGAGAAGAGACTGAGCCAGTGCCAGATGGCACAGCTTCCATACAGGTATAAGGCGATATTTTTTTTTTTTTTAAAAAAAAGGCCTTTGTCTTCAGTGCCCTCCTAGCTCCCAAGATGCACCTGTCTTTCATACCCAGAACAGCAAGAGGGATTTTCTGGGGCTGAGAGACAGGTGGGTCAGGAGAAAGAAGTAAGGGGGTATCAACAACTCCCCAGCCTTATCCAGGCCTGACTTCCTCCAAATTTCCTATGTTACCGAGTATCTTCTTTACGCTCTCTTCTTTCAAAATTCCCATTCCACTAGTGCAGTGATTCTCAACCAGGGGTGAGCTTGCCCCCAAGGGGACATCTGCCAATGTCTGGAGACAATTCAGTGGTTACAACTTGGGTGGGGAGAAGGTGCTACCAGCATCTAACGGGTAGAGGCCAGAGATGCTGTTGAATATCCCACAATGCACAGGGCAGTCCCCCACATCAAAGAATTATCCAGCCCAAAATGTCAATAAAAGTACTGGGGTTGGGAAACCTTGCTTTAGTGTTGCTAATACCACAGAGCTGTGATCCCACAGGTGTGCTGCTGAAAAGCAACTATTTGAACTAACTCACAATATGATTTGAATGGTTGGTAGTCCACATTTACACCTTCCAGGGCCAGCTGGCTTTTAAAAGAGGCTCTCACTTGTTGGCAAGATTTAAATCATACGAAACAGGAGGTGACAAATTTTGGACAGCTACTAGGAGAAATGTTTGGGTATTTGTGTGTTGGGGGGCCCTTTCTGCTGCCTGTTCATTCAGTCTCATCACCAGCTGTTCCATGGATAGAAAGAACAGATTTGCCCACTCATTCTGATAAAGGCTGAAATGAGGACTCAGGTGTGCTATCTACCCTCTACCTGCAATTGATGGGAGGCATAAGTGTTGACTGACATACCGTCCTGGTGCAGGTCACCATGTGATGGGAATGAGTTTAAGTTAAAAGGTTAAAGGGATAGAACTGGCTCAGAAAAGCGACCAGGCAAAGGTGGACATGAAGAACAGATACACTAGCCCCCAAAGGCTTCTTCGCACAGCTCTTTGCAAGCTGTTTGCAAGAATGTATTAAATGCAACTCTTCGGTCAGCAGTTCTAAATCTTGGCTGCATATTAGAATCCCCTGAGAAGGCTTAACAAATTCTGATGTCTAGGTCAAACCCCAGACCATTTCATTAGAACCCTAGAGATGAGACCCAGACATCAATATTTTTAAGGGTTTCTAGGGGATGACAATGTGCAGACAAGGTAAAGAATCACTGCCTTAGAGTTTGTGGTTAGTCCCCTAAGGAATATACCTTGAACCACCTCTTATATTTGCCTGTACTAAATCCCATTTGAAATTCTTAAAAGATTCAAAGAATACAGATGTAATAGTTGGGATACTTTAGGCGCAAGGAACACTAACCAACTAAACATTGCTTTAACAACATTTCTTGTGCTCCCCTAACAAGAAATCCCAGGTAGTTACATAAACAAAGAATTTGGAGTTTGAGAAATAGAACGAGAAGGAAACAGTATGTATGAAGCAGCCCATTTTAAATTCCTTTTAGAACAACATGTATATCTGTGGAAAGAGGGTATGGAGCAGGGGGAGGAGTCTAAATAAATAAATCATAATGTCTCAGGCCAGATACTTATATATTTGGTATCTATTATTTCATTTAATTTCACACACACAAAGTGAAATAGGTATTACTGTCTCCATTTCACATGAGATCCAAGTCAGAGGTTTAAATGGCATGTCCTGGGTCATACTAGCAAGGCCAGAGAATCAATGTAAGTCTTAATCCTGCCCACAAAACGCCAGGTGATTTTGTGCAGTCCCTGAGTACTTGCCCTCCCCAGGCTGGTTTTGGGGCACTTAGATTAGAAGGTTTATTATAGATTTAGTCATTGACATGAGCGCCATTTGCAGAATTTTATTTTAATGGCCTACTTGGAAGCAGGATTGAAGAACAGATCTGAAACCAACGGCATTTGCTATAGCTTCCGAAATCAGTTCAAGGATTAAGGACAGTTTAGAGGAAACTTCTAGATTTAGCCCATCAAGGCAGACTGTGGGCCTCAGGATCCAAAACTCCATCACTGTGTGGTTGGGCCTGGATTCCAAACGTCTTTGGATGTTTGGAGTTGCCCTTAAGTTGCTTCAAAATAAACCAGTGGTGTTTGACGGTGGCCAGCTGTTTGAGCTCAGGGCCTTTCAAAGAGTGTTTCTCTCTTATTGACATCTCCCAACCACAGACTCCACCTCAGCTCATGCAGTGCCTTCTTTTTCTTGTTCTATAGCACCAACAAAGTCTTTTCTGTGTCCAGCCAGGAAATGGAAAACCTTGTAGCATAGTTAAGATGAGGTTACTCAACATCATTCAGAGGGAGCTGTGTTTTCTCAGTCTGCGAATAGCATTCTCAGTAATATTAAAATGCTTTATGAGAAAAACAAATTAGCATCGCCATGACAACTTCAGAATTTTCTGACATTTTAGAGTTGACATTTTCCACCTCAACTTTTCCTCAATAAGGTATTTAATATTTAATAAATTCTGGGATTAGGAGCTTTCTTCTCTAGAGACCAGTATTGGCTGTACTCTTCAAAGATGGCAGTTGCCTAAAAGTTGAGTAAACCTAGAAGGTTCTCCCCTAACACCCAGAACACATTTAATTAAATGCTACCTATTTCATACACTTCCTAGAGCTTTAAGCCAGACTTTTCTCCATATATACTCAGAAATAAAAAAAGAATCTCTAATCATTTCTGAAGTGAGAATTTTATAAGTGACTTCTACTCTTTTTACATTCACAATTTTAAATGTGAATAAAATTAATGTGACCAGAAGTGTCAATTTTAGATAAAAAAAAAAAAAGACAGCTTAATATGACTAGGAACTGGACATTAGTCTTGAAAGGAGAAAACGAAATCATTTCACTTCTGCTGAGACAAAAATATTTAAAACTATACATTTCTAGGCATTACTTTGCCTATGTCATTTTGCTAAGTGGACTCAATCCATCATCTTCTATTTATGATTTAGATAATGTCAGATGGAATAGAAGCATCACACTTGAACTTCAAATCAGCAGACATAGTAACACTGGGAACAGTTTCTATCCAGTACACATTTAGCCCTGAATTTCTTCAACAACATTTATTTTTAACCAGCAGATATTCCATCCATCCAAATTTATCAAGGGTGACAGTTCTTGTATCACTCATAATGGTTTCCATTTATATATTCCATTTGTTGTTGTCGTTAGCTGCCATCGAGTTGGTCTCTGACTCATGGCAACCCCATGCACAAGGGAACAAAACACAGTCCCGTCCTGCACCATCCCCAGAATCAGTTGAGGTTGTAGATTGGATTATTGTGATCCAAAGGGTTTTCATTGGCTGATTTTCAGCAGCAGAAAGCCAGGCCTTTCTTCCTAGCCTCTTTTGGTCTGGAAGCACTGCTGAAACCTGTTCAGCATCATAGTAACATGCAAGCCTCCACTGACAGATGGTGGCTGAACATGTGGTGCAGTGAACAGGAATCAAACTGAGCCTCCTGCGTGGAAGGCGGGAATTCTACCACTGAACCACCAATGCCTCATCCATTTATGATATATAAACACCTGCAAAGCGGAAAACTGAGGACACACTTTCACAACATGATAAAGACATCAAAACAAATGCTATGCAACACTTTTCTTCTATTTAAGTTCTGATTAAGGTTTTCTTTTCTTTTTTAAAAAATAGTTATTTACCTACCTTTTTATTTTTTCATTGATGTTTAGACACAGATGAACAAAAGATGATATCTAACATTAGAAGAGATCATGTGGTTTTCACTAAAAAAGAACAGGGACCAATTTTCACAATGGGATGCCCACTGCACATGGAAGAACAAGTGTTTCCCTTCTCCCAAAACAATTGAGTGGGTGATGAAAGGAATGCTTAAACAACCCAGCTCACCCTAACCCTGTGAGGGTCACCCAGGCAGCTGGTTTGTGCTTTCTAGAATAGTCCTTCCAGCTTGGTCCTTGTGCTGGATTTTCTTCCTGCAGCATGACCAGCTAAATCATGACTGAATGGTGTCAGTCCAGGCTTCCCAGGGCCTGCAGCCACTCATTTCCCTATGGGCTCCTTCTCAGCTCTCAAGCCTTTAGCCAGTAGTGTGCTGGTAAATGGAGTCCCTGGGTGGTACAGTTAACTGACTAGACTGCTAACTGAAAGGTTGGAGGTTCGCGTCCACCCAGAGACACCTTTGAAGAAAGACCTAGTGATCTACTTCTAAAAAATCAGCCACTGAGAATCCTATGGAGCACAGTTCTCCTCTGACCACATGGGGTCGCCATGAGTTGCAATTGACTCAACGGTAGTTGGTCTGGGTACTGGTAAATGTTTAACAACAGGCTTTCTGCAGATAAAGCTTCTGCATTGGCTAATTCCCTTGATGTAAATAATCTCATTACCATCAATTTTGAGCTATCAGTGTGAGGTCACTGAACACAGAGTCGGGAAGAGATGTGAACATTTGATTCTAGCAAGTTGGTAGGAGCTAGTTCCAACACATTGCTGGTTTTAGCCCTGGGGACCAGCTCCCAGGTGACTGTGCCAGAGCTCCATACCTTCTCCTCCCGGTGAGCTATGAAGCGGACTACTAACAGGGCCAAGGAGAAAAGTACTCGAGACAGAGAGCCAATTTCATGGCCTATGGTGTCTTACTTTATAACCTTAGTGACTCTTCTGTCCTAACTCCTCCCCCAGAGAAAATAAGAAACTAGCATCATGGAAGATGTAGCCCATGAGTGTCATTAGCATGTAATATGCCCAGTGTATCACCATTGCAGGAAGTCATTACCAAAATATGGTTTGCAAGTTAAATGGGATAAGAGATTACGCTAGAATCAGACATGATGGGAGCTGATTTGTAAATTTTTATCTAAATTAATAAACAAGAATGAGTAAATCATCTTAGCAAGGGGCGGGGGGGAATCTAGAGTCCTGCCAAATGTCAACCAGACCAAAAAAAAAAAAAAAAAAATGCGTTCCCATTGAGTCAATTCCGATTCATGGTGACGCTATAGGACAGAGTAGAACCACCCCATAGGATTTTCAAGAAGTGGCTGGTGGATTCAAACTTCTGACCTTTTGGTTAGCAGCTGAGCTCTTAACCACTGTGCCACCAGAGCTCCAATGACATGCAGAGCAGAAGGAAAGGTGCTGATTAGTTAGAAGAAAAGAACTTTACCGTCAAACTGAGATAGGGAAAAAACAGGGACTAAGTCCCTAGGCAAGGAGCCCTGCAACACCTGTAACTTGCAACTTACTTGCAATACTGTGTGTTTGGCTAATGCAAACCCCCCATCCTGGAATGTGTAATACGGAAAGAACAATGTACTCCCTTGTAACATGTTTTTCAGCAGGACAGACCTGATCTTGTCCCTGCAGCATGTGCAGAACATCCACTTCTGACCACTAAGTGACCTTCCACCAGGGGCAGCAGAGGTCCACAGTCACAGCCAGGGAATCGAACTCAGGGAACGAGAGACTGCACAGGTGCGACACCCCATAGTAAGTCCTGCTAAGAATCCCAGAAGCTTCCGGGACAGGAGCCGTCTTAAAGCCATCTTAAAAAGCTGCTGTGCACACTGTAGTTAACATATTCCTTGCCCAGATGGGCCACTTGCTGGAAAACGCCGCCTATACTATGAATAAACATAAATCCTCCCCACCCCCAGCACCCAAAAACCTTTAAAACCCCAAGCAAATCCTTTATTCTGGGAGGCGGGGTTAAGCATTGCCTAGGCCCTCCTCATCTCCGCTTGCAAGCCTCTTCAATAAAGCTTTGCTCCTGTGGAAAATTTTCCATGCCTTACCTGTTCATTCTTGACCAGTGAGAGGCAAGAACCTTATTTAATTAAAGGTGTAGAGGTGCCAGCAACCAACTTTGTCTTAAATTTAAAAGTTGAGCATAGCGTTGACTTAGGACACCCTATAGACATTATACATTTGTGTTTGACTCATAAATTATAATCGAATAATAAACATACCTTTCCGCACTGGTAAAAGATGCATTTGTGCTTCCTTGCATGTTGAATTTTCCATAAATCGGAAGAATAAACTATGAAATAAATCTTACTGAGCTTTCACAGTGTTCAAGGGCGTGCGTGGAGAAATGACTTTAATGTAGGGTAATGAATTGAATTGTGTTCCCCAAAAATATGTGTCAGCTTGGTTAGGCCATGTGTGGTTGTCCTCCATTTTGTGATTTTCCTACGTGTTATAAATCATAATCTCTGCCTGGTTAAAAAGGATTAGGGTGGGATGTAACACTCTTGCTCAGGTCACGTCCCTGATTCAATGTAAAGGGAGTTTCCCTGGGGTGTGGCCTGTACCACCTTTTATCTCTCAAGAGATAAAAGGAAAGAGAAGCAAGCAGAGAGTTGGGAACCTCATACTACCAAGAAAGCAGTTCCGGGAGCACAGCACGTCCTTTCGACCTGAGGTTCCTGTGTTGAGATGCTCCCAGACCAAGGGAAGACTGATGACAAGGGCCATTCTCCAGAACCAGCAGACAGAGAACGCGTCCTAGAGCTGACACCCTGAAATTGGACCTATAGCCTACTGGACTGTGGAGAATAAATTTCTTTTTGTTAAAGCCATCCACTTGTGGTATTTCTGTTATAGCAGCACTAGATGACTAATACAAGCAGTTTGCTTAATTTCTGAACAAAATCAGGATTCATACTCTCAAAAATTATTGATACAGTCAAAAGAGTCAATTAAGAGGTTTTTAAACAATCTAGTGATATTTGTGTTTATAAAGTATGTTTGAAACATTTTTTGGTTAGCAGCTGAGTTGCTTTATGAACCATATGATAATTGGCTTTAGTAATGACTTTATATGTGAATTAAAGTGGCATTTTCCAGCAAAGTCACTAATCAGACTCTTCACTAAATTACTTTTGGCTGCATCCAAAAAGAAAATCCATTTTCCATAAGAGAGACCAGCCCTCCTTGTGGTTAGAGAAAAGAGCCTCAGGCTCTGCAAGCAGTTTCAACCGTCTTTTTCCTCTCTCCTCTTCTTTTCTTTATCTTGTAAAAAACCATCATATATGCAGAAGGGTATGAAACAGATATGAACTATTTAAGGAATAATAATTAAAAGCAAACAAAAACCTGTATGTTTACCACCAGATTAATGAATAGAACCTTAGGACTGGCTATGTAATTACTGGGTTCAGTGCAAAATGACAATGTGGGGTCTCTTGTCCAAAAAACAGGAATGAAGTGCTATGAAATGTGTTAAGGAATCCCTGGGAGGTACAAACGGTTAACACACTTAGCTACTAACAGAAAGGTTGGAGGTTCGAGTTCACCCAGAGCTGCCTTGGGGAAAAAAAAAAAAAAAAACAGCCATTGAAAACACTATGGAGCACCATGACATATAGGTACTGTAGTGTCTATTCGGGCTCCACATCTTTTATTTCTTACAGGAGGCAAGTTGTTTTTCTCACCCAGAGTACTAGGCTGATACAAGCTTCCTTGTTGATTCCCTGGGGCAGCGAATAGAGTTTGTGTGCGTGTGTGTTGTGTGTGTGTGTGTGTGCGTGCGCGCGCGTGTTTTGGGAGGGCATCCAGTTTACTCTGAAAAAGCTCTTCAGAATCTCGGCACTTTGCAGAAGTCTCAATTCTATCCCCCACTCCCCTACTCCACTGGATGCTGGGCCATGTCTCCTGATTCTGCATGGGTGTTAAAATCTCAGCTGCTCTCTGCTAAGGCCTATGTCTTGTCCACATATACCCCTGGTCATCTCAGTATACCAGCTCATCAGTTAGTGGCTCATGATTCTATGGCTTTAAGCTTCTTCTTCATTTTAGGCACCTGGGGGCTTCCTTTTTCTTCTCTCTTCTCCTTTCCTAAGGAGCCCTGGGGGGCGGGGGATGGGGGCGAGCAGTGGTTAAGTGCTCAGCTGCTAACTGAAAGGTTGGAGGTCTTTGCAGGAGAAAGATGTGGCAGTCTGCTACTGTGAAGATTACAGCCTTGGAAACCCTATGGGCAGTTCTACTCTGTCCTATAGGGCCACTATGAATGGACTCGATGGCAGCATGTCTGGGCTTTGGGTTTTCTCCTTCTCTTCACTCTCAACCTCCCACTTCCCCTCCCCTTTCTGTCTCTATCTAAAGTTTAGCTATGTACCGTTAAAACAAAAATCATATTAAGCCAACGGTAGAAACTGACTGAAGTATAGTGAATATACAATTTGCAAATCAGAGTAACATTTCGACTAGGGACTCAACAACGTTCCAAAGATGAAAGAACTTCTAAAGATTCTTATACCCCATCTTGCAGACACTGACATGGAAAAGGGCCAGGGCAGTGTTTACATGTATAATAACAATTTACCCCAAAACACAGCTTCTAGTCTGACCTTGGAGTCTCTATTCCTTGAAACAGACTGCATGCAGATAATTCTTCAGAAGAGCCCAATACCTAAGCCAAAATGGTCTCTGCTTAGCTACTTATTGGCCTATTGTTTGACTTAAAGGTGATTTTAGGAAACCCATTTTCTCAAGGCTCAAGGTTCAAAAGAAGATCTCAGGGCAATGGCCTAAGTGGGTCATTCCAATTCCATGAACCCCAGAAATCGGGATTCTAGGAGAAATAAAATGGATTCTCAGTACTTGAATTAGAGGAGGTGCTGCTTCTATTTTTTCTAGCATTTCTACGTGTTTTTAGTGGGAGGGTGGTCTGTATTAACTTGATTCATTATGTCATCAGAGCCAGACTTCAGGTCTCTGCTCCTTCTGCTGAATCGCAACAATTTGCCACACAAGATGTATAACTAGACCTTCACAATAAGCAAAGCATAATCATCCAATTATCAAGGCTCGTTAAAATCTCAGTGCTCCAGACCCCAGGAGAATTCACCAAATGAAATCAGGACTAGATTCCGTTGGTCTTAGAATTTTGGGAATTGCTATTAAAAAGTCAAATTTGGAACTGTCCCTCATTGTACTTTATTCATTGTTTATTAATTTGCAAAGCTGAACAAACCTCCCAGTACCAGGGATTTTGTGGAGAATAATTTTAATGAGCAGGATATTTTTAAAAACCTTACATAAAAGGTTGTAAATTAATGGGCTTTCTGTCTCCCTTTCAGATTCTTTGAGATGTTACTCTGAGTTCATTAAAATTCCAAGCAGAGTTCATTAAATTCCTTCTGAGGGTCTCCTCTCTGAACAGACAAGGGTCCAGAAACCATACAGAAGTCATGATGAGAGTGTATGGAAGCTGTTATGGATTGAATAGATTCCCTCAAAAATGTGTGTGGTAAATCCTAACCCCTATACCTGTGGGTGGAAACCCTGGTGGCGTAGTGGTTAAGTGCTATGGCTACCAACCAAAAGGCCGGCAGTCCCGAATCCACCAGGTGCTCCTTGGAAACCCTATGGAGAAGTTCTACTCTGTCTTATATGGTCGCTATGAGTCGGAATCAACTCAATGGCAACTGGTTTGGTTTTTTGGTGTACCTGTGGATGTAATCTTATTTCAGAATAGAGTTTTCTTTGTTATGTTAATGAGGTAATATCATTGTTCTTTTTAAAAATGTCTTAAACCTCATCACTTTTGAGGTATAAAAGAGCAGATTAGGCACAGAAGCAAGTACAGATGGGGGAAGATAGATGCCACACCACATGAAGATTACCAAGAAACCCAGTAACAGGAACAGAAAAGAGACAAGGACTTCCCCCAGAGCAGACAGAAATAGAAATCCTTCCAGTAGAGCTGGCAGCCTGAGTTTGGACTTCAAGCCTTCTAAACCGTGAGAAAATAAACTTCTGTTCATTGCAGCCACCCACTTGTGGTATTTCTGTTACAGCAGCGCTGACAGTCTGAGACAAGAGGCTAGTGTGAATATCCCTTTTTTGTGAAGTAGTGTATGTTACCAGGCAAAGTGTAGGATGTTGTCTTCCCTGGTATTTTTGTCCTGACTGGCCCCATTTAGGAGATACAACCTAAAAATAAATGGGTGTTAATCTTTGCCCCTGGGGTAAGGATGATAGTAATCATTAACGTTTACTAAACGCTTATATTGCTAAGCATTTTACAAGCATTATATCACTTAATACTCACCAAAACCTGAGATAGGTACTATTATTATCTCCATTTTACAGATAAGGAACTGAGGCACTGAGACTTCAGTACATTGCCCAGTTAGTAAATGAAGGAGACTGGATTTCAAATGCCCATCCTAATGAGTTGTTGTTTGCTTTATCTCTTAAGACCTGAAGGCCTGGTTCAAACATTCATCTTCAGTTTTAGCATTTCCTGAGCCCATTTCCCCTAACCCTTATGATTGTATTCACTCTCAGTTATGGCAGAAATCACATTGTATCTTGGTCATCTAGTGCTGCTCTAACAGAAATACCACCAGTGGATGGCATTAACAAAGAGAAGTTTATTTTCTCACAGTAAAGTAGACTAAAAGTCCAAATTCAGGGTATCAGCTCCAGGGGAAATCTTTCTCTCTCATCAACCTTCAGCCAAACTAGGAGTTTCTCTGCACAGGCACCCAGGTCAGAAGGACTCGCTCGGTTCCTGGCACTGCTTTCTTGGTGGTATAAGGTACCCAACTCTCTATTTGCTTCCCTTTCCCTTTATCTCTTGAGAGATAAAAGGTGGTGCAGGCCACACTCCAGGGAAACTCCCTTCACATTGGATCGGGGAGGTGACCTAATCCTCTCAGCATAAAATTATGATCAGGAGATGGAGGACAACCACACAATACTGGGAATCATGGCCTAACCAAGTTGATACACACATTTTTGGGGAAACATAATTCAATCCATGACACATTGCTTTGTGGTTATATGTTGAGGCATCTTTCTTTCCTCATAGATTCTGAGTTCCTTGAGGACAGATATAGAATCATATTTTTTTTTCTTTCCCTGATGCTGGGAATAGGACCAGGTACCTGTTAAGAGAGAGTCGTCTTCAACAGGACAGTTTTGATTGTAAGTGACAGAAACTCAATTTAAACTAGTATATTTAGGCCAAAGGAGTAATTTAGGAGTCCAAGGAACTAGAAAAGGCCAGGGGTATAGCTATAGAGGACGGTCTTTCCACTTTCATTTTCACTTTTCTGAATTTAGAAGCTCTTTTTTTTTCTTCCAAAAACAAATAGACAGAGCCCCCACTATCACCACCACCAACAATCCTACAAGTCTCCTCAGGACAGGGAAGGACTCTTCTAGGCATGGCTTGGACCACATCTCTAGTCTCAATGTAGCCAGAGAGTGGGACCTATGATTGGCAGTCATGACTAGAGCCACATGGTTGGAGAAGGGGAGGGGATTAATTCCCCAAAAAAGAGGGGGCGGTGAATTTGCTAGAAGCCGACATGAGTGTTAGGCAAACAAAATAGTTATTTGCACCATAGGGCTTCAATTCAATTTTGCTGAAATAGAATGGAATTGAAACTATGCCAGCCCCACCAGGAGAATTGGGTGATTTCATCTGTTCTTGGAATCCCCGAGTTACAAGGAACAAGAATAAAAATATCAGGAAATGGGAGAAATTGCACACAAACATATTTTTAGGGCCATTTCATAGGTTTCCCACAGGAGGATGCTAAATCCTAGTTAATCCTATTACTGAGATTTTACTAGAATAAACAATCATTTTTAAATCTCCCACTTGAGCTTTTAGCCATGCTGTGCTTAATAAATCAGTGTGCTGTTTGATAAGCCGTCACAAAAAAGCAAAAATCTGCCCCAATGTTTATGATCAAAAAATATGTTAGTTTAATACCTGATAATCAAATCCTGGGTCCCAGGTGAAGAGGACTTGGAGTACTTACTGATGAAGATCAAAGACTACAGCCTTTAGTACGGATTACACCTCAACATAAAGAAAACAAAAATCTTCATGACTGCACCAATAAGCAACACCATGATAAACGGAGAAAATATTGAAGTTGTCAAAGATTTCATCTTACTTGGATCCACAATCAACCGCCATGGAAGCAGCAGTCAAGATATCAAACAAAATATTACATTGGACAAATCTGCCACAAAAGACCTCTTTAAAGTGTTGAAAAGCAAAGATGTCACTTTAAGGACTAAGGTGTGCCTGACCCAAGCCATGGTATTTTCAATCACCTCATGTGTGCGTGAAAACTGGACAATGAATAATGAAGACCAAAGAAGAATTGATGCCTTTGAACTGTGGTGTTGGCAAAGAATATTGAATATACCAAAGACTGTGGGAAGAATGAACAAATTTGTCTTAGAAGAAGTACAGATGCTCCAGCCAGAACGCTCCTTAGAAGAGAGGATGGTGAGACTTTGTCTCACGTACTTTGGACGTGTTATCAGGAGGAATAGTTCCTGGAGAAGGACATCATGTTTGGTAAAGTAGAACCCAAAACTAGTTGCCATCAAGTCGATTCTGATTCATAGCGACCCTATAGGACAGGGTAGAACTACCCTCATCAGGTTTCCAAGGAACAGCTGGTGGATTCAAACTTCTGACTTTTTGGTTAGCAGCTAAGCTCTTAACCACTGTGCCACCAGGGCTCCCGGTAAAGTAAACGGTCAGTGAAAAAGAGGAAGACCCTCAACAAGATGGACTGACACAGTGGCTACAACAGTGGGCTCAAACATAGCAACCATTGTGAGGATGGCACAGGACCAGGCAGAATTTTGTTCTTTTGTACATGGGGTCGCTATGAGTTGGAAGCAGCTCGACAGCACCTAACAACAGCAACAATAGGTGCCAGTGATAATTGGCAGTTTCAGATGGGAATCACCGAGAGAAAAAAAAAAACCTTCTGTAATATTGGCAGTAACCTTTCCTCCCAGAGGAAACTGTTCATATGCTGGTAATCCCCAGAGGGTGAGAGCAGGGCCTCAATTAACTAGGAGAGCCTCTGTGTTAGGAGGTGTGGGAACCAATTTCTCTCCCTCTCTCTGTCTCTCATTCTTTCTCTCTACTGTCCACTAAAAAAACTGGAAAAATACAATAAAATAATAACACAGTCTTTGCCTCGTTCTAAGAGCATGTTCCTCTTGGGTGTTGCTGTTTATTTTTTGGGCTTGTCTATTGTTTGGCTGGAAGGTGGTCTCCAGGGATGGCTTCAATTCCAGGTCCAGAGGATGTCTTGGGGCCATAGTCTCGGGGGTTCCTCTAGTTTCTGTCAGATCAGTAAGTCTAGTCTTTTTTGTGAATTTCATTTTTTGTTCTGCGATTTGTCTCCCACTCTGTTCAGGACCCTCTGTTGTGATCCCAGTCAGAGTGGTAGGTAGTGGCAGCCAGGCACCATCTAGTTCTTCTGGTCTTGGGGTCACGCAGACTGTGGTTCATGTGGTCCATTAGTCCTTTGGACTCATTGCTCGCTTGGGTCTTATATTTTTTTTCACTCTTTCTTACTCCGGGCTAGAAGAGACCAATAATTTGGCCTTGGCAAGTTCTGAACCTCCCAGGGCTTTCATTTTCTCCTCTGTAAAGTAGACATTGTGAATAACTTGGAAAAAAACCTCACAATTCAGTAAATGTGGCCAATGATATAACTCTTACACATGGCCTCACATATCTTACAGGGTACTTTTTCAAACCTAAGGAGCTGTGGTGGCACAGTGGTTAAGAGCTTGGTTGCTAACTGAAAGGTTGGTGGTTCGAACCTACCAACAGCTCCACAGGAGAAAGATGTGGCAATCTGCTCCCATAAACATTATAGCCTTGGAAACCCTGTGAGGCAGTTCTACTCTGTCCTATAGGGTCTCTATGAGTTGGAATCAGCTCAACAGCTATGGGTTTGGTTTTTGTTTTTTTCAAACCTATGACAACCTCTAAAGCCTAGTACTGAAGTAAACTGATTTTAGAACCAGATACTGAATTGCTAAGAGTCGAAACAAGATTTTAAAATAGTAATGATAAAATAATGATAGTAATAATGGACTTTTGATCAAAAAACTTTCACTACAATTTATCTTGTACAATTAATTAAAATCATTGTTAAAATATTTTTTTATTTTTCTCTTTTAAAAATTTCTATTTTGTATGTATTTGATATCATACATAATAATACCCACATAATAATATGATACATAATTTAAGAGTAAATATATGAATACAGAGGCATGGGCACACTATTTCATAATTTATTCCATAACTGTTGTTGTTGCTAGGTGCTGTCGAGTCAGTTTTGACTCATAACGACCCCATGTCCAACAAAACAAAACACTGCCCAGTCCTGCACCATCCTCACAATCCTTGCTATACTTGAGCCCATTAGTGCAGCCACTGTGTCAGTCCATCTCGTTGAGGCTCTTCCTCTCTTTCACTGACCCTGTTCCAAGCATAACGTCCTTCTCCAGGGACTGGTCCCTCCTGATCTAATATGTCCAATGTACGCGAGACAAGGTCTCACCATCCTCGCTTTTAAGAAGCATTCTGGCTGTCCTTCCTGAAGTCCCTAGTATATTCAATATTCTTTGCCAACACCATGATTCAAAGGCATCAATTCTTCTTTGGTCTTCCTTATTCATTGTCCAGCTTTCATGTGCATATGAGGCGAATGAAAATACCATGGCTTGGATCAGGTGCACATTAGTCTTCAAAGTGACATCTTTGCTTTTTAACACTTTAAAGAGGTCTTTTGCCGCAGATTTGTCCAGTACAATGTATTGTTTGACTTCTTGACTGCTGCTTCCATGGGTGTGGATTGTGGATCTAAGTAAAATGAAATCCTTAACAACTTCAGCATTTTCTCTGTTTATCATGATGTTGCTTGTTGGTCCAGGTTGTGAGGATTTTTCATAATTTCATAATTAAGGGACATAATTTGGCAAGTTCAGCAACCCCGTTCCAACCCACACAGACTCAGTCCCCTGGCAGGGCCTTTCCAGTAAGGTTCATTTGGTGGTTGTGGGCTCACTTTGATTTCACTCTTCTGGGACCTCTCCAAGATCCTTAAAACATGCTTTCATGACGAGGCCTCACATAGAATATGGTTTTCAAGTAAGATCTTCAGACAGAGCAAAAGCAGAGAGGGTCCTCTTTCAAAACTCCAAGCGACAGGTTTACACTTTAGAAAACTGCATACCTTGGCACCATTATATATATATATATATATATATATATATACCCCCAGTTACCCAGTGCCGTCAAGTCGAGTATGTGTATATATATATACATATGTTTAAGAGAGAGAGCGAGCGAGCAAGAGCGAGCCCTGGTGGCGCAGTGGTTAAGTGCTACAGCTGCTAACCAAAAGGTCAGCAGTTCGAATCCACCAATTGCTCCTTGGAAACCCTATGGAACAATTCTACTCTGTCCAAAGGGTTGCTATGAGTTGGAATCAACTCGAAGGCAAGAAGTTATGTATGTGTGTGTATATATATACATACAATTTTATTTATTTGGTTGGCGTTGAGAATACACACAGCAAAACATACACCAATTCGACAGCTTCTACATGTACCGCTTGGTGACACTGATTACATTCTTGGAGTTGTGTAACCATTCTCACCCTCCTTTCCTGAGTTGTTCCTCCTCCATTAATATAAATTCATTACCCTCTATACCTTGGCACTTTTTTATTTAATTGTGCTTTAAGTGAAAGTTTACCGCTCAAATTAGTTTCTCGTATAAAGATTTATACACACTTTGTTATGTGACCCTAGCTGCAATCCCTGTAATGTGTCAGCACACTCCTTCTTCCCATCCCAGATTTCCCATGTCCATTCAACCAGCTCCTGTCCCTTTCTGCCTTCTCATCTCGCCTCTGGGCAAGAGCTGCCTGTTTAGTCCCATGTATCCACTTGAACTAAGAAGCACATTCTTCACAAGTATCGTTTTATGTCTTATAGTCCAGGCTAATCTTTGTCTGAAGAGTTGACCTCAGGAATGGTTTTAGTTCGGGGTTTTCAGAGAGTCCGGGTGTACCCTGGCACTTTCAACACATTTTTCAAGGTGCTTCTAAGTCGTCTAGGTAATTTAATAATCATTTTGAATTCTGGGGCAATTTTTTACCTCACAATATGAGGTAAATCTGCCTGTGCATTTCCTTGTCTGTACTCTCCATGGGGACCCCTGGTGGTGCAGTGGTTAAGCGTTGGGCCGTTAACCAAAAGGTTGACAGTTCAAGTCCACCAGCTGCTCCTTGGAAACCCTATGGGGCAGTTCTACTCTGTCCTACAGGGTTGCTATGAGTCAGAATGGACTTGACAGCAACGGGTTTTTTTTTTTTGGTTTGCTCTCAGTGGAGCCCCTTCGTGCCTAACACTGAACCACCAATGGCTTACTCTATGGGATTGTTGTTGGGTGCCATTCCTTCAATTTCAACTCATGACAACCCCACATGACAGAGCAGAACTGCCTTGAAGACTTTCTTGGCTGTAATCTTTATGGAAGCAGATTGCCAGGTCTTTCTTGGGAAGCATCACTGTGTAGGTTCAAACTGCCAACCTTCCCATTAGCAGCCAAGCACTTAAACTTTGCACCACCAGGCCTGCTTAATTCTACCTAGACTGGGCCAGCAAGAATTCTCTGAGCCCTGGAAGCATGAGGAAGCTTCTGCCAGACAGAAGCAGGAGAAAGACAATCCAGAAGGACCTGAGTGAACAAAATAAAGAGGGTTTTTATGCATATTTTTCAGCTTATTATGGGAAATATAAACAGTCTGTGTAGTTGGAATAGGGTGGCAGTGAACAGAGGGGTATGTGGAGGCCAGGGCAGTAAAGACCTTGATTGCCATGGCAGGCATAGTGAGGGTAACAGTGCCTGGGGCAATTTCTAAGTTTGTGCCCCCCCTCGTCAATGGAAGGTGGGGTGCGGTTCACCTACTGGGGCAGAGGGTGATTTGCCAACTGGCCTCATCTGGCACCCCCTTGGACTTGCGCCTGAGGGCTTAGCCCCCGCCTCTGTGCCATGATACAAAACCGCAGGTCAATATTTGCCCAATGGGAAGGAGTACCTTCTCCTCCTTCCTGGTTTACAACTTCCGGGAATCACATCCCTGGAACCTGAGCAAGGCTGGGAAAAATCAGTTCCCTGTCAGTGAGTCTGAGAGCACCTGGTTGCCTATCTTGCTCCAAAGAGTAAAAACTCTAAGGACTGTTCAAAACCCCAAGGAAATACAGGCCCTCTGGGAATGGGGGTAATTAGCACCGCGAATGCGGAGTTAGTTGCACAAAGGCAAGCACAACGAACAAAGCTAGGGAGCTCACTAGAAGGTGGTCTCTAGATAACTTGGCTTTGAGCGGTTAGAAGGAGAGCAGACAGCAGTTCTCCTGTAGGGACAAGTTACAGTAAAGTAGACTCCAATTCACGGCGATCCCATGAGTGTCAGAGTAGAACTGTGTTCCATAGGGTTTTCAATGGGTATTTTTTGGAAGTAGATCACTAGGCCTTTCTTATGGGATGCCTCTGGGTGGACTCTCGAACTGCCAACCTTTAGGTTAGCAGTCTAGCATTCTAACCCTTCGCATCACGCAGGGACTCTCTCGCTTGGGGAAGGACCTATTTATTCTTATCCAACCATCCCAGACAATCTTTTGAAAGACCTGGAGCATTACTTTGCATTTGGCTCAGCAGATTTGGCTATTTGCATATAGGCTTATTTCCATATAAAACCAACCAGTTGAGTCAGTCCCAACTCTTCGGGACCCTACAGGACTGAGTAGAACTAATTGCCTCACAGAGTTGGTTGTTGTTGTTGTGTGCCATTGAGTAGATTCCAACTCATAGTGACCCTAAAGGAGAGAGTAGAACTACCCCTTTATAAGGCGGTAAATTTTTTACAGAAGCAGACTGCCACATTGTTCTCCCGCCAGACCAGGCTGGTGGGTTTGAACCGTCGACTTTTCAGTTAGCAGCCAAGCACTTAGTCACTGCACCACCAGGGCTTCTTGTTGTTTCCATATATTAGGCATAAATATCTACCAGGTCTTCAAAGTATTAAATGTTAGTAGGATTAAAACCTAAAGTCCATTTAGCACTCATCAGTGTAACCAGCTAATAGGCATTGAGATTTACATCAGAGAACCAGTGGTAGGCAATACTCTTAGAAATGGAGCTTAGAAAAAAATCCCAAGAGAAACTTATCCAAGCCTCAGTACTCCTTAGGACTTTCCTCTCTGGCAGCTCTACCCAAGATATCTTACCCGTACTTCTCTCTTTGAGGGAAAGGGTTTGCTTAGGGCCACTTCCCTGAGTGGTCAGTCCCATTGTGCTTTTGGTTGTCATAATGATGAGGGGGCAGTACTGGGTTTTAAGGGAGGGCAGGTATGCCAGACAACCTGCAAGGTGTGGGGCAGTGCTGCCCTCCTCCTGAATGACTTCTTTTTTAATTAATAATTTTATTATGGTAAAATATATATAACATAAAATTTGCCATTTTAACAATTTTTAAGTGTACAATTCAGTGACATCAATTACATTCACCATGCTGTGTACTCATCACTATTTCCAAATTAGTTTCTTCACCTCAAACAGAAACTCAGTACCTCCTTAAACAATAACTCCCCATTGCTCCCTCCCCACAGTCCCTGGTATCCATAATCCATTTTGTCTCTATGCACTTGCCTATTCTAGATATTTTATGTAAGCGGAATCACAATATTTATCCTTTTGTGTCTGACATTTTTTTTTTATTTCACTCAGCATAATGTTTACAAGGTTCATCCATGTTGTAGTATGTATCAGAACTTTGTTACTCTTTATGGCTGAAACATATTCCATGACTTTTGAAGGGTCCATTGAATATTCACCTACACGAACAGCCTGTTAATGAAGATCTGATCATAGAAACTAACTCCATTTTATACATAACTGAAGTATTTTTTCACATGATAATTAACACTGAATTTTTCAGGAACCTAAATATCATGCAAATTGGGTAAAGATTGAACTTGGTTTTGTTTTTTCAGGAGTTGTTCACTATTTCAGAGAGGGACATAGTGGTGTTTGAGGTCCACATTTGTAGCTGCCCCACTCTTGGGGCATTCACCATGCTGTGCCCAAAGACCTGAAGATGGAAAAACAAAAGGGAAGAACACACTCAGCTTTTCTCAAGTGAAAGAACTGAAGAAAAAATTCAAGCCTCGAGTTGCATTACTGAAGGATTCTATGGGGAAAATATTAAACAACGCAGAAACCATCAAAAGAAGATGGAAGGAAGACAGAGAGTCACTATACCAAAAAGAATTGATTGATGTTCACCCATTTCAGAAAGTAGCATATGATCAGGAAATGATGGTACTGAAGGAAGAGGTCCAAGCTGGACTGAAGACAACATTGGTAAAAAACAAGGCTCTAGGAGTTGATGGAATACCAATTGAGATGTTTCAACAAATGGATGCAGCACTGAAAGTACTCACTTGTCTGTGCCAAGAAATTTGGAAGACACCTACCCGGCCAACCAACCAGAAGAGATCCACATATGTGCCCATTACAAAGAAAGGTGATCCCATAGAATGTGAAAATTATCAAACATATCATTAATATCTTACTGAAGACCATTTAAAAGCAACTGCAGCAGTATATCGACGGGGAACTGTCAGAAATTCAAGCTGGATTCAGAAGAGGACACAGAAACAGGGCTATCATTGCTGATGTCAGATGGATCCTGGCTGAAAGCAGAGAACATCAGAAAGATGTTTACTTGTGTTTTATTCACTATGCAAAAGCATTTGTGTAGATCACAACAAATTATGGATAACATTTTGAAGAATGGGAATTCTAGAACACTTAATTCTGCTCTGAGGAACCTGTACATGGATCAAGAGGCAGTTGTTTGAACAGAACAAGGGGATACACTGCATGGTTTGGTCAGGAAAGGTGTGGGTCAGGGTTGTATCCTTTCACCATACCTATTCAATCCGTATGCTGAGCAAATAATCCCAAAACCAGACTATATGGAGAAGAACGGGGCATCAGGATTGGAGGAAGACTCATTAACACCTGTGATATGCAGGTAACACAACCTTCCTTGCTGAAAGGGAAGAGGACTTGAAGCACTTAGTGATGAAGATCAAAGACTGAAACCTTCAGTATGGATTACACCTCAACATAAAGCAAGCAAAAATCCTCACAACTGGCCCAATAAGCAACATCATGATAAATGGGGAAAAGAATGAAGCTGTCAAGGATTTCATTTTATTTGAATCCACAATCAATGCCCATGGAAGCAGCAGTCAAGAAATCAAACATGTCACATTGGGCAAATGTGCTGCAAAAGACCTCTTTCAAGTGTTGAAAAGCAAAGATGTCACCCTGAAAACTAAGATGCACCTGGCCCAAGCCATGGTATTTTCAATTGCCTCATATGCATGTGAAAGATGGACGATGTATAAGGAAGGCTGAAGAATTGACCCCTTTGAATTGTGGTGCTGACAAAGAATACTGAATATACCACAGACTGCCAAAAGAACCAACAAATCTGTCTGGAAAGAAGCACAACCAGAACGTTCCTTAGAAGCAAGGATGGCAAGACTTTCTCTCACTTACTTTGGACATACTGTCAGGAGCAATCAGTCCCTGGAGAAGGACATCATGTTTGGTAAAATAGAGGCTCAGCGAAACAGAGGAAGACCCTCAACAAGATGGACTGACACAGTGGCCGCAACAATGGTCCTAAGTACAACAATGACTGTGAGGATGGCGCAGGACCAGGCAGTCAGTCTCGGCGCTTCTTTCTGTTGCATACAGGGTCGCCACGAGTCAGGACTAACTCGACAGCACCTAACAACAACAACCACTCTCGGGGGCTCCGTACAGAGGGCCAAGCATCTGACTACTTTATTGTCTTCAGGCAAAGCCAAGTCTGTTGAAATACATATTATTGTTATTATTTAAGTTAAATCAGTTGCCCTGGAGTCAGTTCCATCTCATGGTAACCTTCCTGTACGTCAGATTAGAAGTGTGCTCCACAGGGTTTTCAATGGCTGATTTTTTAGCAGATCACCAGACCTTTCTTCCGAGGTGCTTCTGGGTGGATTTGAACCACCACACGTTTGGTTACCTTTGGGTTAACAGCTGAATGCCTAATGGTTGCACCATTTTTTATTTCTTCTGTATATTATAGGTAGGGCATTATGTTGATTTTGAACCCACTCAGTGACTCCATAGGAGGAAGACCTGCTCATCTACTTCTGTAAAAGATTACAGCCAAGAAAACCCTGTGGGGCAGTTCCGCTCCGTCACATGGGGCCACCGGGACTGCACAGCACCTAACAACAAGAGCATGCATGTAGTTAAGTTATATTAGCTATGAATTTTTCTTCAGCCTAGTGAAGAGGGGGAACGTGTTACAAAATATTTCTTATACAAAGAGGTGTTGGGTCTGACAGGGTAGAGCGGAGTAGGATGAATCTGGGCAGATGTCCACGGGAGAAGACACTTCTGAATGGCGAGGTAATTGCTTTCTTCCCCTGTGCAGTCCTGTGTGTCTGGTCCAAGGTCACGGAAACTTAATGCTGGGGTTTCAGACCCCCTGCTGAGGTCGTGGGGCTCTCTGCTGCTAAAGCAGCATGTGTTTTGGGGACTTCAGGCTCAGGGAGGAATGAATTTGGAGTGTAGGGGGGATCTTACATAGCAATTTTGCCAAAAGCTAAAAAACCAAATTGTTAAGTGCCTACTAAATTAATTCAGCTTCCTTTAGACACTGTGTGCTGGTGACGAATAAGTAAAATCAGCATTCTTTTCACTTAAGAGCCAAACAACCCTGCTCAGAGATTAAACAGATCAATAGGCCAGAGTCCCAGTATTCACCTGATTCTCTAGTAAGGCTTCCTGAGCAGCTGCTTTCTTGGTTCATGTAAGATGTACACACATGGGAGTTGCACAGAAACATTCAAATTATAACAAAAGTAATGAGGAAGGAAATGTGGGGCATCACTAAATACTGAAAATCACGGGAAAACAGAAGCCAATTTCCAAAACTCCAGTTTGGATATAACCTTTTCAGAAGTCTGTCGGAATTAATGGTGCTACTGTCTACTTGGAGGCACTGAGTTGGGATGTGTGTGTGTGTGCGTATGTGTGTACACTTGGGGTGCTAAGGGACTTCGACAAGAGTGAAACTGGTGTAGCCAGCTTTAGCACCCAGTGGGGCTGCGGTTGGGTGTCACGGTGTGGGGTCAGCATCCAGGAGAGAGCATGGGGGCCTTGGGTCTGTGTCACAGAGAGCAGGTAAGAGCATTGAGGGGACTTGGGGGGCTCCTGGGTGAATTCACAAGGCCCTGGTTTAGGGAAACTGTGGCATGGGGGTGCTGGATCTGGAGATGCTGAAGATCTTTCCGGTCAGTGCTCCACATTTATTCAAATAACCTGGAGTGATGGAGGGCGTTGGGGGTGCGAAGAAAGAGGCAGAGTTGGGGAGTGTGGGTAAGGTTGAAAGATACCTTGACGGAGTTAGTATAAGAACCTGGGAAAACAATTCAAAACCAGAAACCCCAGAGCCATCCTCTATTGCCCCTCCACACTAAGTGGCAACCAGCCATCCTCTATTGCCCCCTCCACACTCAGTGGTGACCAGCCATACCCTGTTGCCCCCTCCACACTCAGTGATCACCAGGGCATAGAGCGTGTAGGGGGTAAATGGTGGCCCCCAAAAGATAAGTCCATAACCCAGAGCCTATGAGTGTGCCCATATGTGGAAAAAGGGTCCTTGCAAATGTAATCAAGTTAAGGATCTCAGAATGGGGTTATCCTGGATTACCTGGGTGAGCCCTAAATCCAGTGGCAAGTATCTGTATGAAAGACTTATGGGGAGAAGAAATGGACACAGCAGAAGAGAAAGCCGTATGAAGACAGAGACAGAGTTTGGAGTTGTGAAGCCACAAACCAAGGAACACCTGGAGTCACCAGATGCTGGAAGAGATAAGGAAGGAATCTCCCCTAGAGCCTTCTGAGGGAGTGTGGCCCTGATGACACCTTGATTTTGAACCTGTGACCTCCAGAACTGTGAGAGAATAAATTTGTTTAAGCCACCAAGTTTGTGGCAATCTGTTACAGCAGCCACAGGAAGCTAATGTAGAGTGTCTGGGGAATGCACCCCCAGGGCTCTCCTTGGCAGCCCAGCATGGGAATCCAGAGCTGCCGCAAAGACACCAGGTGCTAAGAATACTTTCCTGGGGGGACCAGGGAGGGGCATGCGGTGGGAGAGTTCACATAAAGAAGGGGACCCAGGCCCAGCCTGCCAGCGATTGTCTGGGCTGGGGATACTCATCCTGAGGTCAGTGCTGTCCCCGAGCTTGTGCTGGATCTTGCAACACTGGCATGCAGGGGACAGAGCAGTCATATGGCCCAGGATCCCAGCATCAGAGGGTGCAGTGGAGGGCCTCTAGGCACACTTTGCAGCAAGCACCAAGAACAGTGTGATGCTGGCTGTAGCCAGAATCCTGAACCCAGGTGTGGAATCCGGCCCCAACATCTATAAGAGAAAAGGGGAAACCAGGGTGCAGCTGTGGTCTTGCGAATCCCAAGAGCAGCAGGAGGTCACAGCCAGGTGTTTATACTTTGGCTTACCAGGAATTAAAACTTATAGCAGGGAATATTAAGGGACTGTCGTATGCCTGGCCTGAGCTAAGCACCTTACATGCGTTTTCTCATAAATCTCACCAAAACCCTTTAATCCCCATTTCAGGGATGAGGAAACTGAGACTTAGGGAGCTTGAATGCCTTGCTGATAATACACATCTCAGCTGGGATTTGAGCCCAACTTTGTCTGCCTCCAGAGCCCAAAGGGCTTATCCTTCATCCTAATGGGAGAAGAGTTACTTTTCCCAGTCGCTGAAACTGTTCCTGGCAGCAAATAATTTTTGTCTCATTTCCCCGTTTTGGTAGAAATCTCTTCCCCTCTCCTGCGCCGCGCATTTACTCACCTTACAAAACTGAGCGTTACAAGCATAACTCCCACTTGGATGACGCGGGGCATTTTGTCTAACAGAGCTGAGCTCTCACTCAGTGAGGCACTCAGGGGTAGTTGCCCCTCCCCCCCAGAGTCACTGGGTGGCATAAACTAGTTAACAGGCTTGGCCCAGCCAAAAGGATGGAGGTTTGAGTCACTCAGAGGCACCTGGGAAGAAAGGCCTAGCAATCTCTGCTTCCCCCAAATTAGCCACTGAAAACCCCACGGAGTACAGTTCTACTCTGACACACATGGGGCTGCCAGGAGACAGAATCAACTCCAGGGCAACTGACGACTGGTAACCCATCCCCTCCACAAGAAACAGTCCAGGCCTTCTAGTTCTTGTGTTCTGTTCCCAGCCTTACTACCCAGCTTTCTGAACGTGAATCGAACATTGTACCTGCCTCTAACATTTTTTTCTTCTTCCAAATAGCTGTTTTCTAACGTTTTGTACCAGAAAACCCAGTAGCCAGATTAGAATGACGTCTAAAATAAGCGTAAATAGACCCTAAGAAAGGAGCTTGACGTCTCTCTCATGGAAAAGTTACATGAACCGCGACCATTTTGTTGGTGTCAATTTTTTTTTTTTACCCTTGCTTCACTTTTTGACTGGGATTTTAATAGCTGAAATTATTGGACTGAGAATTTCTAAATAAGGAAGATTTTACTATAACGTCCACCGGCACACTAAGAATCTACCTTCTATGAGGGCCATTCTGACGATTCTGAAACCAGGGCATCTAATGCCAGGATTTAGGAGTGCTGATTCCATTCTTCTCTGAGGTCCAGGGGACAGCAACCTAAGCATCGCTTTTAGGAAGCTTTCTGAAATACCTGTGTAGCCTTGTTCATATGAAGAAAAAGGATTCAAGGGGATCAAATTTGAACCCATTATTTTATCCTAAAATACAGTAACTGATATGGAAACAAAATTACCTCATCTCTTAAACAGCACGTTGAATGTCCCTTGTGACACAATATCGCCACCTGCTGGCCAAAACACCACAGCACAGTTGTGTGCATAAATCGTTTAAAATAAAATGCATTACAGGATTTGTGTTCAAATCCACAGGTTACTAAAATATTTATCAGCTTCACCAAGCCAAGCATCAACTCTAGATTACACTTCCTTTCTTAAGTTCTCCAGAAACATGCTTTCACTTAAAATCAGAAATTACACAATTAAACCTGTTATTTTAAAATTGACTTTAGCCTTTACGTTTAATAAATACGAAGTATAGAAAAAATAATAATGTATTCATAATGATGATACACAGAGCTAGAGCAAGCATGATGTGTGCTGAAGGGAGTCCTGGTCGCACAGTCCTTCTCTCAAGTTTGTTAGCTGTGTTCATTAGAGCCCTCCATGTCTTCATCTATAAAATGCAAATAACACTTTCCACAGAGCACAGTCATACAAAATAAACAACAGAAACATGGTGCGTAGCACAAGCAATTGAGCACATGTTGATCTAGTCACTCATAACTGCACACACACCCATCCACCGTATTTCCCCTAGAACTATCGTTAAGTGAAATATCATTTGAAAGGATAAAGCTCCGACAAGACTCTAAAAATAAGTGCAGAACTCAGATGGTAGAAAAGTTATCACTATTTTGTTTAGCTTTGTGGCTCATGGACAATCATTTTCAATGAATAACTCATCAAAGGAATAGGATTTTGCACAGTACAGCTATACTCTCACCAAAGTGAATCCAACCCTTTTATCTGAGGAAGCAGATGGCCAAAGAGATCTGAGTGAGTGATATCTGCAAGCTGGCAAAGCAAGCCAGCCTCAAAGAGCAGATGAGTAGGTGGATTTTCACAACAAAAACACTGCGTTCAGAGAGCAGACATAACCCTTCTCAGTTTTCTCTGTTTATCTGTTGTCCTGACATGAAATGCTTTCTTCTCGAAGTATTATAATTATGCATTAATTTGATTGCTTAATAAAGTTCTCTTAATAGGGCATTCACTGGTTAAGAAGGTGGATTCTAGAGTCAGATTGATAGGCCCAAATCCTGGTCTTGAGCAACCCACCTCAATTCCCATACCTGGCCTGTCGGGCTATTGCTAAGGGAAACGGGTGCACGCATGCAAGTGTGCGCAGTTGGAACAGTGTTGAGCACAAAATGAGTGCTCTAGATACGTTTCCCATGTAAAGATGTTTTGTAACTGGAGAAATGCCACTGAGATCACTTAGGTGAAAAAAAGTTCCCGAATGAGAATGAGTTAATACATGTGAAATACTTACCACAGTGCTTGACCTATTCAAAATACTCGATATACATTAGCTGTTAATAGTAATAAGAATAATTCTTGGAAAAGGACATCATGCTTGGTAAAGTCGAGGGTCAGCAAAAGAGAGAAAGGCCCTCAACAAGATGGATTGATACAGTGACTGCAACAATGGGCTCAAACATAGCAACGATTGTGAGGATGACGCAGGACCAGGCAACGTTTGATTCTCTTATTCATAAGGTTGCTATGAGTCGGAACCAACCTGACGGCACCTAACAACAAGAACAATATAAATAATAAATCGAATGACTTGCTAGGCATGTGTTAGATGCACAAAGACCTGGAGGAGAGAAATAGAAGTACAGACAATCCTCAAGTTACAAAGTATTTGAGTTATGACCAGCCATACTTACAACCATTCTTTTTTTAATGTACATCTTATCGTTAATAATATGTACTACATACAGTGTTGCAGATGTTATTCTCAGAAGTTCACTTACAGATGTTCAATTTTTATGATTTACTGTTCAAAACACTGCTGTATAGCAAGCTATGGCCTGGCCTATAATGAAGTCAATGTTGGGGTTGGGAGTCGTAAGGGATAGAAAGTTGGGCAACATTCAACTCTTAGCGGCGTACAACAATTGAACTGCACACCCACTGATGGCAGTTACAACTCCAGCTTCGAGGTTATGGCACAGACACCGCCTTTACTGTAGACCAGGCCTATAGCATGATCTCGTTCAGCATTTTGTACCATAAGAAACACCTGTTGTTAATTTGAAGCTAAGGTGTTCAAGTTTCTTCAGCTATAACACCTGTACTGTGTATACCCCCAACAACAGGTCTAGCAAAAGAAGTTATGCCACCAAAAGTTCTAATCCAAAAAGGAAGAGAAGGAAAGTTCTAGACCCAGATATAAAGATGAAGATCGTCACGGCCTATGATAACGGAAAGAAAGTCAGTGAAATAGCATATGAGGAAAGACTGTCTTGTTCAACCCTTGACAATCATTAAGGATAAGAATAGGATTTCGGAGGCAGTTAAAGGAGCGATTGGATAAAATTGACAATTTTAACAAATCATAGGCAAGGGCCAGTCCACTAGATGAGGAAACTTGATGATTTGGATAGAAGACCAAATCCAGAAGAGGATGCCTGTGTGTTTACTGACAATTCAAATGAAGCACACAGGCTTTTTGAAAACCTGAAGCAACAGCAAGGAGAAGACTGCTCCAAGTACTTGAATGCCAGCAAGGGCTGGTTTCATTGCTCCAGGTGCAGATTGGGCTTACATAAAGTGCGTATAACTGGAGAAACTGGAAATGCCAATGTTGAAGCTGCTGAAAAAGTCGAGGATGAGCTGGACAAGATAAAAGCGGAAGGAGAGAAATTGTTAAAAAATTTTACAGTGAAAGGATTAGCTGGTGTTTTTTTCTAAACTAAATCAGAGGCTTCAGTTGTTTGAAAACACAGACCCAAATGCTGATCGCTTTGCTATTATCAATACGCTGATTCGGGAAGCAGTGAGATGTTACTGCAAACTACATGAAGAAAAAAAGAAAAGGACCACACAAACAACTCTCATTAATTTTCTGACTAGAAACGCCATCCCATTTCCCTGGGATGGTCCAGAAGATCCAGAACCTTCCACAAGGAGTTATTACCATAACTGACAAAATGCCAACATTGTCCAATTCTTCTTCATCGTTGGAGTAAATTTTTATGATTTGAGTAATTTTTTATTTATGTATATGTGTATTAAAATATATATGTAAGTTTATATCGAATGTTTCCAACTCCCAAAGACAAATAAATATTGGATTTATAAAGATACTGATAATAAAAGGCAATAATAATGAAAACTAAAAAAAAAAAAAAAATGAGATATTGGACTTACACCAGAACCGACTTGCAACAGAGTGGTAGGAATGGAACTCTGTCGTTGGCCAGGGACTATCTGTACACTACTATAGAGTTCTTATTTATATGTGAAATGGCATAATGTTCCCTGAAAGTAGACTGTGATAAATTAAAAATGTATATTATACACCCTAAAGTGACCACCAAAGTGACAAAACAAAGGACATAAACAGAATCATTGAAAGTATTCAATTAATCCAAAAGAAGGCAGAAAAAAATACAAAAGGAAGCCAGATTTCACACTCTGTGGTGTGGTACTTTGTCTGAGTCTAAAAGTAATAAATGGATCCATGTACTCTGGGTTCTAGTCTCTGAGGGTCTAGGAAATAGGTGAGGCCATGAGCATCTGAGGCAGTGAGTAAGGGGCGTCTGATACATCAACAAATGCTAGTGAATCCTGCATCTGGGCAAGAACTGGGGCAGAGATCCAGTCAGGGGAACTGAGGTACAAAGCGGGGTGTGGTGCAGTGGAGATCTGATCACAAGGTAAGAAGCCATGCATTAAAACAAGGATGTCAAGAGTATCCAAGAATCTGAGAGAAGGGGGTGTCTGTTTTAAGGTGTCATTTGTCCTCTGAGGTATAAATGACCCTGCAGGTCTGTAGCCATTAGCAACCTTCCCCACTTGTGTCTCTGAGGTATCTATGTTTTCCATCTCTCCCCTGGTTATTCATTATTCCACACACTCTGCATCCTCCTTATCCCAGCCACAGGGCGCCTTCAGGTTCTCCGGCGCTTTCTCAGTCTCCCACCGAGACCTCCTTGGGGATTCCAGGAATGCTGGATGTTTTTGGTGGACTCTGCCTGGACATACCTGCTGCCATTTCTGGCCATTAGGGGGACTTAAAGATTTGCAGGTCTGCTCTGCTCTTGAATACCACCAAACCTACTTGATTTTCTAACATGTACCCTCTAAGCCCCAGATCTCAACCCAGGGTGCCCCTTTTCAGTGAGGCATACCACCAACCAGGGGCATAACTAAGGTATAGCAGGTAGAGTGCTACCCAGGGCACCGCTTGAGGTGGAGCACTGATGAGCCATTTCTGTTGGCCATCACCATTTCCATTGCCAGCTGTGAGAGATCAGTCAGAAATTTAACACTAATTTCCCTAGGCACTATTTTCAGTGGGTAGGCCCCTGCCAATATCTAACCCCATTACCCTTTTCTTTAACTAGCCTCTCTTTTTAAGGAAACTTTAGAACTCTTCACCTATTTTCTCTCCAGTATGTGTTTATGAATACATTTTTTTTTGCTTTGAATTCTTCAGGATATGGTTTCTGACACTCAGAACTCCATACTATTCTATCTCTACGCTATTCTCACTACCGAATGCTTCAGTGGAAATGAGTTGACTCTTTTCCTTCTCTCAGCATTTCTGCTGGGTCTTCCCTTCCCTAAGACAAATATTTCATTTGGTCTCTTACATTTCTCAGCACCTCGCAGCTAGGCAGGGCCACATGACTAGTGCTGGCCAGGAAATGTGGCTGAAAGCGATGAGTGTCCCTTCTTTTCAGTAGTAGCAAAAAGCCCACGTACAAATCTCCAAGTGCTCTCTCCTAATGCTGTGGGTACTGAGAAAGTCATGTCCCAAATGGTGCAGCTACAAGATGATGGCGCCTCCCTCAGCCTGAGTCCCAGAGTGACTGTGTGGAGCAGAGTCCCCCACGGACCCACATTGGACATTTAGATTGAGTGAGAAATAAATTATCTTGTTAAACCATTGAGATGTTTGCAGTTGTTTGTTAGTGCAGCACAGTCTAGCTTATACTTACTAATACCATAGGCAAAAGTGCTTTGTAAACTGGTTGAGGAAGTAGAAGGGGCACAGTGAGATTCTTGAGGGGAAAAGAAAACAAAAAAGCAAAACTTTGTTGATATTATAAACTACTATTCCACTACAGTTTTAGAAATTTCTTATAATTTGAATTTTATCATTCAAAATATTTAACAACTGGTATGGTATAAGCCCTAACTAGTCAGAGGCCACCCAGCAAATCAGAAAGGATATCGGCTGGTATGCCATGCAAGATGTATCAACTGAATATCCCTGGTGCATGATCAGAGCATTCAACACTTTTTGAAGACAGCAAAAACAACTCTAGGGTGATTATAAGTCAAGCTCTTGGTCTCTGTACTTAAAATTTCCTGGAAAAAAAGGTAGATCCACAGTCTGGGTAGTTCACTGGCTGTATCTTCCTGCTCCTGCTTCTGCCCCACTCTGGGAAAAGAATAAAGGAACTAGATCTGAGCATCTGTCTCTGTTTATCTATTTTAAGCCCAAATCACTTCTTATCTGTCAACATTTAAGCTGCTCAAAATGGGGCCATTTATAGACAAGCACATTTACTCATATGTTTTAGAATAATTCCAGTCATCTAAATGCCAAATTCCAAGAAGCTCAAATAATTGGAATATTCCCTCCAGTATGGATAATCCATAGTCTAGTGATGCCCTGAAAAATAAAATGCAAGACAGAGAAGCTCATGAAGCATTAGAGAAAGACCCAAGGATGTTCTGTATGGTTCTAGGGTTAAGTAGACTTTGTGGTGGACTTATTTGAACATTGGTCATTGTTATGGATTGAATTGTGTCCTCCTCAAATATGTGTTGGAATCCTAACCCCTATATCTGTGGCTGTGATATAATGCAATGACCTTACATCTAATCTAATGTAATTATTTTCCATAGTGCAATCTAATGTAATGTAATCAATTGATCAGTTGAGGTCATATCAGTGTATGGTAGATCCTGAACCTAACCACTTCTGAGCTATATAAAGAGCGGCATAGACACAAACACAGGGGAGGAAGGTGCTATCTGACCACTGCAGAAGATGAATCTACAAGCCCAGAAACTCCAAGGATTGCTGGTTACTAGAAGCTGAAATAAACAAAGAAGGACCTCCCCCTAGAGCTATACCCTGAGTTTGGACTTTTAGCCTCCTGAACTGTGAGAAAATACAGTTTTGTTATGGTAGCACTAGGTAACTGTCATGGATTGAATTGTGTCCCCCAAAAATATGTGTATCAATTTGTCTGGGCCATAATTCCCAGTATTGTGTGGTTGTACTCCATTTTGTGATTGATATAATTTTCCTAAATGTTGTAAATCCTAAACTCTGCCTGTGGTTAATGAGGCAAGATTAGATTACGGTAAAGAGGATTAGAGTGGGATGCAATACCCTTCCTCATGTCACATCCCTGATCCAATGTAAAGGGAGTTTCCCCGGGGTGTGGCCTATACCACCTTTTATTTTACAAGAGATAAAAGGAAAGGGAAGCCAGCTGAGAGGGGGGACCTCATACCATCTAGAAAGCAGTGCCCTGCACTGAGAAGTTCCTAGTCCAGGGCAAGATTGATGACAAGGGCCTTCCTCCAGAGCCGGCAGAGAAAAGAAAGCCTTCCTCTGAACCTGATGCCCCGAATTTGAACTTGTAGCCTACTAGATGGTAAGTGAATAAATTTCTCCTTGTTGAAGCCATCCACTTGTGGTATTTCTGTTATAGCAGCACTAAAAAAATAACTAAAAGAGTGACTAAGACAGTCACTATGGATGCCATTTTGATAATTTCATATAACCAGAAGAAGCACTTCATCAGGAACTCCATTTCTCAAGCACTGAAAGAAATGGGAGTTGTCTATAGTGTGGCCAAGGAAAGTTAAGGCACTGTGAGAAACTATGAACCTGTACATAGCTGGATGGTTGAAATTATGTACAGAAACTCATGGCTTTGTACTTCATTGCTGGGCACATCATGTATGCATTTCTAGCTCTGTATGCATCCCAAGAATATTTTTAGGAGATGAATAACCCCTGAGTTACAAAGACAATTTCCTTACAAAGAAAAGGGTTTGTCTGACTAATCCAAATGGCAAAACAAAAACAAGAGACAGAAAGATTAATCTTTAAATCCTGAATAGTCATGAAATTGCTGTTAAAAGAAAACCAAAGCCTCAGATGATGGAGTTTTAATGCATTTAAATGAAAATTAAAATGATGAAAGAAAACACTAAGTAATCTTTCTCTGGTTGAGACAAGGGATTTGCTTCCTGAAACTCTAGTAGAGATGGAAGGAGGGAGGAAGACTTCTCTTCCTATTCAAGCAGGGAGGCCCTTCCCACTTCTGAGTGTCCTTGTTTGGTGAGAAATATGACAGGAATGTTGCCCTGACAGCAAGGGTGGAAATGGGCTCCAACAAGTAAAAGAGTTTTAGGCATGGGAGGCGAGATCCCTGGAGCCGAGAAGAGACAGCTGCCTCCAAAAGATCCAACTGTACTTTCATTCATTTTAGAAGATAAAAAAGAGCATACTGAAACCTGAAAAGACTTGGGATTGACATAAGAAACCATAGAATAGGCAGACCCTAGAATTTATTCTTGTGTTATTTGCCGTTGAGTAGATTACTACTCTTGGTGATCCCATGTGTGCAGAGTAGAACTACATTCCATAAAGTTTTCAAAGCTTTCAGAAGCAGGTCACCAGGCCTGTCTTCCAAGGCACTTCTCAGTGGGTTCGAACCACCAACCTTTCTGCTAGCAGTTAAGTATTTAACCACTTGTGCCAGCGAGAGATTAAGAATCTAAAATTCCTGCTGTGGTTGTTGTCAAGTGGGTTCTGACTCATGGTAACCCCACATGACAGGGAAGAACTTCCCCATAGGGCTTTCTAGGCTGTAATCTTTGACCAAGTAAGCTTGCCGTGTGATTCTTTTAAATCATAAAATTTAGGATTGTAAAAGAAACTCAAGTCACATATGTGGAGTGGATCTGAAGGGCGTGACCTATAGACCAGGAATCTGGGTCACAAAGTTTTGCTGCAAAGGTTCCTTCCTCTCTGCTCTTGGAAATTTCCCTTATTCTCCTCCTCCATCACCTGCTCTTGGTTCCTGACATTTCTGAGTCCCAGTTCCTCTCTCACTGTCTTTCCCAGTTGTCCAAAGTGGCTGAGAAAATTCGATTCCTCCGAAGAGAAGACAGATTGGGGAATAACTGGCCATTTGCCGCAATAACACTATATTCTCTTTAGCATTTCGGTGTCTGTCTGAAGAGAGGCACCATTTCTTGGTCAGTCTGAATCCCTAGATCCTAGACCAGTGCGTGGCACACAACCAAAAAAAAAAAAAAAAACCCCATTGCTGTTGAGTCGATTCCAACTAATAGTGACACTATAGGACAGAGTAAACTGCCCCATAGGGTTTCCAAGGAGCTGCTAGTGGATTCAAACTGTCGACCTTCTGGCTAGCAGCCATAGCTCTTAACCACTGCAATGCCAGAGCTCTTCCTGGCATACAGTAGGTGCTTAACAAGTGCTTGCAAAATGAATGACTATCATATATGAGAGTCATAGAGCACAAACTTTTCTGTGTAAACTCGGACGATAAAAATGACTGCCTCTTGTATGAGTTGTGCATTGAGGATGCTTACTCTCTGCCTTGTAGTCTACCCCAGGAAACCCTGGTGCCATAGAGGCTAAGTGCTACAGCTGTTAACCAAAAGGTTGGCAGTGTGAATCCACCAGGCGCTCTTTGGAAACCCTATGAGGGCCGTTCCACTCTGTCCTATAGGGTCACTATGAGTCGGAATTGACTTGATGGCAACTGGTTTGGGTTTTTCTTTTTTTTTGGTATTCTACCCTGAGTCTGGGTGACCGTTTCCCTCGACTTCCTATTTCATTAAGGGTGGCCACCTTTATATCAAAACAAAGGACAAGTGTCCAAAGAGATGAAAATGAAAATACTAATGAGCCTAAAGCTGAGATTAATCCCACCTTCCTGAGTTTTAATTTCATCCTCCTCACCTACCCAAAAAGGGATACATAATCGTCAAAGCCCTAGAAGGAAGCTTATCTTTTCTTTGCCATCAGAGAATAATGGGCACAGTTGTCTGTTATGTCCCAGGTAAACGGTGGGAGTGGAATTAATAAGGGGAAGGGGAGGAGAGTTGGGGATTAGGCTAATTCTGGACTCCTAATTTTGACAGCAAAGAGCTTGGGTTACCTTTCAAACAAATGTGTAACACCCACGTGGAATTCAGGTTTCTCCAAGGAGGTTTTATTGTCACCACTAAAAGCAGGTCCTGGACAGGCTTCCTCCAGGCTCCACCTAGCTGCCTGGCTCTGGCTCTTGTGCCTTTGCTCCTCAAGTAACTCACAATCTATTGGGAAGACCAGACAATTCCCATGCGGGGTGATTGGCCAGCATCCTGGGGTGCAGTGAAGGCATCCAGGGCACACAGAGGAGTCAGTGTACAGAGTGGCCAGGAAACTCCATGGAACTTGTCAAGCTTCAGGGGGAATTTGGAGGGCTACTGAAATTTAGCCAGTCAGGGGATGAGGAAGCAAGGGGTTTTAGACCACAGAACAGTGGATGTAGAAGCAGGAAGCAGGAGGGAGCACGACATACCTGAGGAACACCTAGTGGTTCAGTGAGGCCCATGGGGGCGGGGGCTAGGTTTACCATGCCGAGGAGTTTGGATTTCATCTGCTGGTGCTAGGGAACCCTTGAAGGGTTTTAAGAGAGAGAGGAATATGGCTGGATTGCATCATAGAAAACCATTCTGGCAGTCATATGGGGGGTAGGTTAGAGGAGGGAAGACTGGAGACAATAGGGCTAGTGTAATCGTCCAAGGGGGAGAAAATGAAGGTCCAGCCAGGGCAATAGCAGGTAGGAATGGGGTGGGGAGGGTAGGCTTGGAAGCCGAGGGCTAAAACTGCCACGCCTTGGACAAAGATGGCCTCTAAGAGAGTGAATAAGGAAAAGGGGTCAAGGATAGTTTTCAGATTTCTGACACAAGCCATTTGAAGGTTGATGGTGCCATGACATGTTGGAGGTACAGGACTGGGGAGAAAAGAGACTTTGGAAGTGATGAGTCTGACTTTGTCATGTCACATTTGAAGTATTTATGGACCATCCAGGTGGAGGTGTCCAGTAGACAGCTGGCTATAGTGTGTACCTCAGGAGAAAGATCCAGGCTGGTGACGCCTGACATCTGTTTTAGGCTGTGAGCAACCACGTCTAAGTGGTTCATGAAGGATGTGCTCTCAGGAAATACCAGTAAAGGTGAGGTAGAAGCAGGACAGGGAAGGGAACAAAACCAAGTAAGGGTGGGATCTCAGGCAAAAGGTTGATCTTTGGGGTAGCTGTGGGTGTAAGGAGTACTCTAGGGTTGTTCCAACCTGAGTTGGGCCTCTATGCTCCTGTGCTGATGGTCAGTGGCTAAGGTCTGAGGGCTGTAGAGGAGGGGTTAGAAACTCCTAGGCACTTCCAGCACTGTGTGTGTCTTTTTGTGTAGTTAAAATCACACCAAAATGCATGTTTTTAAAAAGAGACCTATGGCAGTGAGGCTATCCTGTATGATACTGTAATGGCAGACACATGATATTATGCATTTGTCAGAACCCATAGGACTGTGCAACACAGAGAGAACTCTAATGTGAACTATGGACTTTAGTTAATAATGTATCAGCATTGGTTCATCAACTGTACCAAATGTACCGCCCTAATGCAAGGTGTTAGTAATAGGGAAGACTGTGGGCAGGGGGAGAGAGACTATTTGGGGGCTCTCTGTATCTTCTGCTCAATTTTTCTGTAAACCTAAAATTGCTCTAAAAAATAAAGTCTATTAGTTAAAATACAAAAAAAAGGGTAGATCCGAGGGGATTGAGGTAGAGTACTGCTATTATCCACTACGAGGGTCATCAGGATAGAGGAGTCAGTTTGCCATGGGAATGGCTAAAAGCCATAGGCCAACATTCCAGAGGCAGGGAGAACAAGAGGGGCCCGTGAGGCAGAAGGAGGAGTGTGGGGAAGGGGAACCAAGAATTCGGATGACAAAGAAGGTAAAACCAGGGGCTCTAGTCTTACAGTGACCTGAGATCCCAAATTCAAAAATCAAGACAGCTGACCAACTAAATATAAATGGGAACAAGGGGTCATTTTTGAAATCAGAACTGAAAAATCTGGGTTGCATGGTGGTCATATCTGGGCCTCACACGTGCCTGGGAACCTGGCTGATGGACATGAAGAAGATGAAGGCTCCTGTTCCAATCTGCTGACCTCATTCCATGGTTGCGTTAGAACACTCACGTTTTCTGAGGTCTAGGTTCTGGTTTCCGGGAAGTTTTAATGATAAACAGCACTGAGTCCTTCTGGTGGTGACTAAAAGTTGAGTCATATGACAAGTAATGATAAAATATAACAAAAAGTTCTGATATGAAAAACACCATCTAAGACAAAAAGTCTACAGGACTTCATGCCTGAACACACTCGTCATATCCCCAGGCCTGCCAGTGGACTGTCAATCAAAGCAGGATGTGTAACACAACTGTTTTCTCTGCATTAAAAAAAAAAAAAGAACTCTTCACAGATAGACCCCTTCAGGAGATTGAAGATGGGGAAAAAAGCATTATTTTTACATATTTCTTTTAAAGGAAGAAATGCTTCTCAGAATGATTCCCTAAATAAACAATTATCCGAGGGTCATCACCTTCACCCTAACTATGTAGTCTGAGACAGGTGAGGGGGCGGGTCCCAAGGAAGATCAGCATCCAATACCTCAAGAACAAGTATTAGATGCTGGGCTGGCAGAAACAACAGATGTCCAGACACAGGATTTATGAATTTTGGCTTGTTGTGACCAAATGTCGACCTCCCCATAAGAGGCAAATTGAAGGGGCATATGCGTCTAGAAGAATAGTTCAACGGACAACACGAATAGTCATACAGTTTATGAAGGGCAACCTTTATGGCCCTTGTACCTAATAAGAAATACTAAGAACTGAAATACTGCTAGTGGTTACTATTTAAGGAAATACTTGTTAAGTTGCTACGGAAATTGCAGAAACAGATGGACAATACCACTTTGGAGATGAAATCTTAAGAGTTCCTGGGGGTTATGGAGCCCCCCTTCCATCCCTCCCTCATTCCATCTGGGACTTTGGTGTGGGCTGTGACAAATATACCACTACTTCACTGCAGAACTACAGATTTTAAAATGTGGCAATTTGATGTGGCTACATTGATGATACCATCACTTGGTATCTTAGAGGTCACCTCTGCCTGAGAACCTTGCCTTTGAATTCCTTTCCTGGTGCCTGGAAAATAAAAATGAATTAAATGAATAGCAGAAAGTATGAATGAATAAACACACAGTTGGCATCTAGTGAGCATCTATATGCACACAGTTCTGGGCTAGGCCCTTTCACATGTAATTTAATTTAATCTTCAAAATGATCCTGAAGTGATGATCAGAGGTGTCTTCAAGAAATTTAGGCTCTAGTTCGGGAGATAAAGGAGAAAAGTCAAATGTGAAAAACAACAGGGTACAACAATAGAAAGGATCATTCATTCATTCATTCAGTATTAATTAATTAATAATTTATTAATTCAGTAAGCACCAGGCTGGAGCCCTGGTGGCACACATTGTGAAGCGTTTGGCTGCTAACCAAGTGGTCAGGAGTTCGAATCTACCAACTGTTCCTAGGAAGCCCTATGGGGCAGTCCTACTCTGTCCTATAGAGTCACTATGAATTGGAATTGACTCGATGGCAAGGGGTATGTGCCAGGCTACAGGGTCGCTATGAGTCGGAACCGACTGGACAGCAGTGGGTTTTTTTTTGGTTTTATGGGCCAGGCAGGAGCCTTGGTGACACAGTGCTTAAGCGCTTAGCTGCTAACTGAAAGGTCGGTGGTTCAAACCCACCAGCCGCTCCATGGGACAAAGATGTGGCAGTCTGTTCCCATAAAGATTACAGGCTTGGAAACCATAAGGAGCAGTTTTACTCTGTCGTATAGAGTTGCTTTGATTCAGAATCAACTTGATGGCATTTTTTTTTTTTTCGTGTCAGTCACACTCCTGAGTGCTGGGAAAACAACAGGGAACAAAACAGACAGAAACCTCTGCTGAAAACAAGTGATAAAGAGAGAGCCTTACAGAAGCCAGCACACTGCTTTTTTGGCCAAAATGGAGTCACAGGGACTGGATTTTCCTTCCCACCTGAAATAAACAAAAAAAGAAAACAACTGGACATAATACATGAAACAGCAATCTTCATCAGGAATAAATGATCCCTGGAAGACAGGAAACAGATAAGTGAGCCCTAGGATTGTCCTAACTTACTGCTCTGAGAGAGTCTGTAGGCCATGGTACAGGGAGGGGGAAGGAGGGCAATGAACTCCATAAATGAGAAAGAGTTGACAGCAAGCCAAAGACATTAAAAAAAGAAAAAGCCTGTTGCGACTCATGGCATACCCAGTCAATTCCGACTCATGGCGACCCATGAGTTACAGAGTAGAACTGCTCCATAAGGTTTTTTGTTTTGTTTTTTGGCTGTAATCTTAATAGAAGCAGATCACCAGGGTTTTTTTTTTGCCAGGTGCTGCTGGGTGGGTTTGAACTGCCAACCTTTAGTTTAGGAGTCGAATGCAAACCATCTGCGCCACCCAGGGGCCTCCGAAGACATTATGAATAAAGAAAACCACAGACAAATATCCCTTGTTAATATAGATGCAAATATGTTTAAGAAATTGAATCCAGTAATATATAAAAAAGAGAATATACCATAACCAAAAGGAGTTTATTCCAGGAATAAAATATTGATTTAACTATCAAAAATCAATGTAATTCATCATATTAACTGACTAAAAATGAAAAACCACAGGATCATATCAATAAATGAAGAAAAATCATTTGACAAAATTGAACACTAATTCATGATTCAAAAAAAAAAAACCTCTCAATTGCCTCCATGAACAACTGCCTCCTTTGCCATGAGATCAGAAGAACTATATGGTGCCTGGCTACCATTACTGAACATTTTGATAAAAGATTCTATAGAAGAGTCCTGATCAAAAAGGGAAAAATGCAGAACAGAATTGAAAATTCTCATGAACTCCAGACTTCCTGGAGCCATGAAGTTTGAATGAATTGCTGAAACTATTGCCCTGAGATAATCTTTAAACCTTAAACCAAAAATATTCCCTGAAGTCTTCTTAAAACCGAACTATAAAAAAAAAAAAATTATAGTTTAGCCTAACTAGTAAAAATGTCTGCCTTGAGCATTATGCTCTTTTAAGAACTAACTATATGGGATCAAATGGACAAGAACATCTTGAAAGATTAGATGGGAACCTTAGGGGGCAGTGAATTTATGTTAATCAGGGGGCAACAGCTCAGAAAAGGAAGGTGAGAATGGGTACACAACTCAAAGAATGTAATCAATATTACTAAATTGTACATGTAGAAACTGTTGGATTAGTATATGTTTTGCTGTGCATATTCTCAACAAAATAAATAAAATTAAGGAAAAAAAAACTCTTAGAAAACTAGGAATCAAAGGGAATTTACCCAATAATGGCATCTATTGCAAGACCACAGCTAAAATTATACTTACTGGTGAAAGGCTGTATACTTTATCCCTAAGATTGAGAACAAGTCAAGGATATCCTCACCATACCTAGTGAACCTTTTATTGGAGGTCCTAGCCAGTGCAATAAGGCAAATAAAAAAGCTTAAAAAAGAAAAAAATGGCATACAAATTGGAAATGAAAGAGAAAGCTGTCTATTCTTAGAAAATAATCTTTGATACAGAAAATCTTAAAAAATCTAGAAGAGAGCTACTAGCCAATACGTGAGTTTAGCAAGATCACAGGATACAAGGTCAATTAGAAAAATCATTTGTACTTCTATGTACAATCAGAAATTTAAATGACAAAAACACCATTTTCAATAACATTAAAATATTAAATTTTATAAGTAAATTTTACAAAATATAAATAAGACCTGTATATTGAAAATTACAAAACATTGCTTAAGGAAATTAAAGAAGGAGAGATATGTCAGGTTCATTGGTCAGAAGACTCAATTTTGAAATAACAAGAACAGGCAAATGTGGGGTCTTAAAAGCTTGCAAGTGGCTATCCAAGGCTCAATAACTCATCTCTATTCACCTGGAGAAACAGAGAAAGAAGGAGAGTCAGGAATAAGAGGAGGACATGGAGTGTGTGGTTGATTGCCTCCATGAACAACTGCCTCCTTTGACATGAGACCAGAAGAACTGGATAGTGCCCAGCTACCACTACTGAACATTTGAATTAAAGATGCTACAGAAGAATCCTGATGAAAAGGTGGAAAATGCAGAGCAGAATTTCAAGTTCTTATGGACCCTAGGCTATCTGGAGCCATGGAGGGTAGATAACTCCCTGAAACTATTGCCCTGAGATAATCCTTAAACTTTAAACCAAAAATATCCCCTGAAGTCTTCTTAAAACCATAGTCTAGCTTAACTAATCAAAAAGGTCTGCCTTGAGCATTAAGCTCTTTTAAGAACTATGTATATGGGATCAAACTGACAACAGCAACTCGAAAGATTAAATAGGAACCTTAGAGGGCAGTGAGTTTATGTAAATGAGGGAAGAACAACTCAGAAAAGGAGGGTGAGATGGTTGCACAACTGAAGAACATAATCAGTGTCACTAAATTGTATGTTTAGAAACTTGAATCAGTGTATGTTTTGCTGTGTATATTCTCAACAACAACAAACTAAATAAAATTTAGAAAAAAATAGGCAAATGTATAGAAACCAACGTTTACTAGTGGTTACCAGAGGTGGCGGGGTGGGGAGGGAGAAGGGGAACCATTGTCTGGGAAGCAGTAGGTTTACACTTACGGTGATAGGTGAGTTGCCAACGATAGACGAAGACTGCACAACACGATTACTGTAATTGATTTTGCTAAATTTCTACCTGAAAAATATAGAATTGGCAAATGTTGTGTTATATATATATATATATATTTTACATCTGCAAAGATATTTATTCCAAATAAGTTACATTCTGACATCCAGGATGGACACATCATTTGGGAACTACAATTCAACCTACTACACAACTCAATAAAAAAGATAAATAACTTAATTTAAAAATTGGAAAGGATCAATAGACACTTCTTTTAAAAAGATATATAAATGGCCCTAGGCAGATGGAGAAGATACTCAACATCATTAACAATTAGAGAAACACAAATCAAAACTACAAAGAGAAGCTACTTCATATGCACAGGATGGTTACAATCAAGAGCACAGAAAATAACAATTATGGGTGAGCATGTGGAGAATTTGAAACCCTTGTACATTACTGGTGGAGATATAAAATGATACAGATGTTTTGGAAACAGTTTAACATCTCCTTAAAATGATAAACATAGAGCTATCACATGACCCAGCAATTCCATTACTATGTGTATATTGAATAGAATTAAAAAAAAAATGTTCATACAAAATCATGTATATATATTTTCTCACAGCATTATTTATAATAGTCAAAAAAGTAGAAATAATCCAAATGCCCATCAACTAATGAATGGTTAATTAAACTGTGGTATATCGATACAATGGAGTATTACTTGGCAAGAAAAAGAAATGAAGCACTGACACTTGCTACGATATGGATGAATCTTGAAAGCTATGCTAAAATGAAAGAAGCAAGTCACAAAAGACCATACACTGTTTAATTCCATCCATATGAAATATCCTGAACTGGCAAATTCATAGAAGCCGAAATCAGTTTAGTGGCTCTCTAGGGCTGGTGTGCGGGAGGATGTGAGGAGTGACACTGCTAATGGGTACAGTTTCTTTTAAGGGGGTGTATATATATATATTTTTAAAGGACTCAGTTTTGTTAAGATGTCAGTTCTCCCCAAACTGATCTATGGGCTCAGTACAATTCCAGTTAAAATCCCAGAAAGCTGTTTGTAGAAATTGATAAGCTGGTTCTAAAATGTAAGTGAATGCAAAGGATCTAAAATAGTCAAAGCAATTTTTAAAAGAAGAGCAACATTTGATGAGTTGCCCATCGTGATTTGAAGAGTTCCTATAAAGCTAAAGCAATCAAGAGAGAATGGTGTTGGTGTAAAGAGATAAATATATATATCAATGAAATAGAATAGAGATCCAGAAATAAACTCGCACATTTTTGGTCAATTGATTTTCTCCATGGAGGCCAAGTTAATTTATTGGGGGAAAGGGTTGTCTTGCCAACAAATGGTGCTGGAACAATTGGTTATACATATGCAATCACGTGAATTTTGACCCTTAGCTCATACTAGACATAAAAATTAACTCTAAATGGATCATAGACCTAAGGGTAAGAGCTGAAACTATAAAACTTCTAGAATAAAACACAGGAGAAATTCTTAGTGACCTTGGGCTGGGGAAAAATTTCTTAAATAGGACACAAGAAGTATGAACTAGAAAAGATTTCATCAAAATGAACAACTTTTGTTCTTCAAAAGACACTGTTAAAAAATGAAAAGACAAGCCACAGACTGGGAGAAAATATTTTCAAATCACAAATATGATAAAGAACTTGTATCAGAATATGTAAAGAACTCTTATGATTTAATATACATTTTTAAAAAACTATCTAATTTTAAAAAGGGGGGCAAAATCTGTACACTTCACTAAAAAAGATACATGAATGACCATTAAGGACATGAAAAAGTGTTTAAGAGCATTTCAGAAAAATGAAAATTAAAACCACAGTAAATTACCACTACATACCCACTAGAATTGCTAAAATTTTAAAAAGAATCATAATACCAAATATTGGCAAGGCTCTGGAGCAACTGGCACTCTCAGACACTGCTGGTGGGAACGCAAAATGGTGCAGCCATTTTGGAAAACGGACTGGCAGTTTTTATAAAGTTATTCTTGCCATATGCCTAGCAATTTTACTCCTAGATATTTATTTACCCAAGAGAAATAAAAGCATATGTCTACCCAAAGACTTATACACAAATGTTTATAATAGCTTTATTCATAATAGCCAAAATTGGAACCAACCTAAATGTCCATCAACTGTGAATTGATAAACATATAGAATATCTATAAACTAGAAAACTACTCAGCCATAAAAAGGAATGAACTCTTAGTAAGAGCAACAACATGGGATGAATTTCTAAAGCATTATGCTAAGTGAAAAAAGCATACATAAAAATTATATACTGTTTGAGCCCATTTGTATGGAATTCTAGAAAAGGCAAAATTATGGGATACAAAGCAGATCAGTGGTTTCCAGGGGTCAGGGATGAGGAAGCGGATTGATTGCATCATACGCACAAGGAAATTTTTTTTTTTTAATATTGTGCTTTAGATGAAGGTTTACAGAGCCAATTAGTTTCTCATTAAACAATTAATACACATATTGTTTTGTGACATTGGTTGTGCTTCTTGACCTTGGGTTCCCCATCATCAGCTTTCCTGTCCCCTCCTGCTTTCTTGTCCTTGCCCCTGTGCTGGTGTGCCCATATAGTCTCATGGTCCTGTCTAATCTTTGACTGAAGGATGAACCTCAGGAGTGACTTCAGTACTGAGTTAAAAGGGTGTCCGGGACCATACTCTTGGGGTTTCTCCAGTCTCTGTCAGACCAGTAAGTCTGGTCTTTTTTTGTGAGTTTGAATTTTATTCTATATTTTTCTCCAGCTTTGTCTGGGATGCTGTATGGTGATCCCCGTCAGAGCAGTCGGTGGTTGTAGCTGGGCACCATCTAGTTGTGCTGGACTCAGTCTGGCGAAGGCCGTGGTAGCCGCTGTCCATTAGTCCTTTGGACTAATCTTTCGTTATGTCTTCGGTTTTCTTCATTCTCCTTTGCTCCTGAAGGGGTGAGACCAGTGGCGAATCCTAGATGGTCACTCACAAGCTTTTAAGACCCCAGACGCTACTTACCAAAGTAGGATGTAGAACATTTTCTTTACAAACTTTGTTATACCATTTGAGCTAGGTGTCCCCAAGACCATGGACAAGGACACTTTTTGGTGTGATTAAAATGTTCACTATGTTGATTGTGGGGGTGGTTATACAGCTGTATACATATATACAAAACTTATCAAGTTGAACACTTAAAATTGGAGAGGTCTTATCGTATGCAAATTATGCCTCAATAAGGCTAACTCTCTTCCCACCACAAAATACAGTATGTATTATCCTCAATTCACAGATGAGGAAACAGTTATAAACTGAAGTTTATAGAAATAACAATAATCAAACAAACAAACAAACAAGGACAGCAGGTGTGGAGTCAACTCCAGCTCATGGCTACCCCGTGTGTGTCAGAGTAGAACTGTGCTCCATAAGGTTTTCAATGGCTGATTTTTCAGAGGTAGATATCAGGCCTTTCTTCGGAGGCATGTCTGGGTGGACTCTAACCTCCAAGTTTTTAGTTAGAAGCTGAGCATGATAACTGTTTGCACTACTCAGGACTCCCTTGATAGATCTTGGAATTCTGTTAAAACGTGACTTGGTATCACACAGCGTAGCGTGTATATATCACCAGATGGCATAATGTCCCCTGAATAGAACTATAAAGTGGAAGCCCCCTAGAGTGACTAGCACACACACGTTTTATTCCTATTTCCACCTAAACAGGGCCTGGTCTTTATTTGAAGATTCTATTAAATCAACTTTTCTTCTCTTCCAGTTAAATAATTTCAGTTCTCCTAGGGATTCAAGATTCTCTTTAAGTTAAAATGCAATACAATATTCCTGTAATGGTCTAAGAGAAGCTTCTAAATATATTGAACTGTGTGTGTGTGTGTGTGTGCGCATGTGTGTGTGTGTGTGCGTGTGTGTGTGTGTGTGGCTTTCGTCCTAAGGGTCAGGTTGCAGTATGAAAATACTGAATCAGCCTACAGTTTTATGAACATAAGGTAAGGATTTGGAAACCCACTTAAGTACTTGGAATAGCTCTTCTAACAGCTGTGCCTTCTGTCATTCTAGCTCCAGGAAACTGATCAAAGACCACAAATCAGCCCCTTATGTGGTCAACAAGGTCTGGGCCCACAGCAACAGATGTTGAAAAAAGAGAACAGTATCTCCCACTGAGCGCGGACTTGGCATTTTTTATTTTGTTACAGTTATTTCAAAATTCTTAGGTTTGACTCTGCTGGTCCCAAACCCAGAGATTTTTCACTGCTTCCATGGAGTCTAAAAGAGTGGTGGGGTTTGGCTGTGCATTTGTATATTAGGCAAAATATCAGTCTCATAGACACACGCACACATATGCACACACTCACACACACACACACGATGGTGGACACGGCACGCAAACTAGCAGATATGTCCAGAATGAGGTTTACCTGCTGCTGTTTTCCAAGCGGAGCCTCTCTGAAGCAACTCTTTAAGATCTTACAGAAATAAACGTAATTTTATGTTTTGTCCAGTAGATGGCGCTGTGTACCGTGCGCTGAAGGGCGATCGAAAGGCGATGAGGAGGGATTGGACAACGCCAGAGGCTTGACTAAGGTTTGGCTTGTAGGGAGCGTGCCATGGGCGCTGCTTGAGGAGGGGCGTTAAGGCGCAGTTTCTGTTGGCCATCCCGGCTTCCACTGCCAGATGTAATACTTCATTTGGCAATTTAAAACTAGTTGCCATAGGTGGTGGCACAGTGGTTAAGCATCTGGCTGCTAACCAAAAGGTCGGCAGTTCAAATCTACCAGCTGCTTCTTGGAAACCCTATGGGGCACTTCTACTCTGTCCTATAGGGTCGCTATGAGTTGGAATCCGCGCCACCGCAACAGGTTTCTTTTTTTCGGTTTTACCACCCTCTTAGGAGCCGTGGTGGCACAGTGGTGAAAGCATTCAACTGCTAAATGAAATCAGCGGTTTGAAACCATCAGCAGCTCCACGGGAGAAAGATGTGGCAGTTTGCTTCCATAGTGATTTACAGCCTTGGAAACCCTATGGGGTCTCTATGATTCCGAATCGACTCTAAGGCAGTGGGTTTAGTTTGGATTTGGCAACCCCCTTAAATTGGAAGGTTTTCCCTCCAGCGCCTGGGGTTGGAGCCAGACTGGGCTCTAACATACCCTCCTCCCACCACAAGCCGGTGAGTGAATCAAAAAGCTATGTAAAAACTGCCTCCTAGTGATGTATTCCTTCAGCAACTATTTAGTGTCTCTTCCATGTGCCCGGCTCAGTTCTAGGTGCTGGGGATATGGCAGTGAGCAGAACAGATGATTAAATGATGTCCGTGCCCATATAGAACTTTCTAATTAAACAGTTGGACACACACAGACACAAAAACCTCTATTATAACTCTAGTACATAGTATCTGTTATCATTAGATACTCTGGAAGAAAAATAAGCAGGCTGTTTCAGACAGGCTGGTCTCAGGGAAGTCTTTTGAAGAGGTGACATGTGGGCTTAGGCCTGAAGGATTCTAAAGCGGTGGTTCTAACCAGGCCTGCCCATTGGACTCATCTGCCTTACCCAATAAGCAAGGCATGTATGGACTTATTTGTGCTTACTTACTAAATCTGTAGTGCACAATTTCACCTGTTTTTCACATGAAACCCATGTGAAACTGTCCACTACAGATTAGTAAGTAAACACAATTAAGGCCATGTGTACCTAGCTTACTGGTTAATCCGGCCCTGTGTGGACAGCTTTAAAAATGTGATGCCTGGGCTCCACCCCCAGGGACGCTGAAGAAACTGCTCAGGGATGAGTTGTGACAGTGGAGGGTTTTAAATCTCCCAGGGGATCCTAGTGTGCAGCCAGGGTTGCGAACCATTCATCTTTATCTAAGTAGGAACCCCTGCCCCTTGCTAGGGAATTGTCCTGCAGCTGAATGAAAAGTAACTGGGTATTCAGAAGAGCAAAAGGGCCTCTGTTGCTGACTGAAACCCAGTCAGGATGGGCAGCAGAGCTCAGAAAACGCCTTTCTCTATCTCTGCCAGTCCTCTGCACTGTGACTAATCTCACTTCTCCAAGGAGGAAGAGGAAACATTGCCCCTCCCCTCCTCAACCCCCACCCCCACTTGGGCTTACTCGGGTGGCCCGCGTGGGAGCCGCAGACTGTCTCACCCACCTCTCTGTCTTAGAGAAGGGAGCGCTCCTATTTTGCTCCTCAAATAAACTCAGGTGACTGCCCTGAGCTGCTGTTCCCTCACCCCACGTCTTTTGACCTTGTACCTCGCTTCCTGCCTCTCCCCCTTCTACTCTGAAATTCCTCAAGAATCTCAAAGTGAAAGGGGATCTTAGAAGTAGACCTGGAACTGATGAGGGGGCACAGCTGTGCTCGCGGAGCCTGATGGATCCCAGCCCTCGGCGGCTGATCCTGATTCTGTTTGTCTTCCTTGAGGCACATGGGTCCCATCTCCACTGGTGCCAGACAGAGAGGTGATGAGACACTGCTTGGCTGCCCCTCTTAGCATTTCCTTGTTTCTCTTTCAGACAAGCTAGAGACGGTCTTTTCGTCATTTGAAATGCTCACCAGGAGCAGCTTGCCACATCCATTTTCCTCAGACTCATGCCTCGAGGACAGTTGTTTGCTCTGAGACACTGGAATGCTCCAGCAGGCCAGTCTGAGGACCGAGGCTGGCATGTTGAGGCGAGAAGACACTCCATAATGAGATCTCCTTGGAATTTGTCCTAGAAACCAAGGCCACAGTCTCTCTCTCTCTTTTTTTAATTGTGGTAAGTATATACACGTTGTTGTTAAAAAAAAAAAAAACCATTGCCATCAAGTTGATTCCAACTCATAGCGGCCCTATAGGACAGAGAATTGCCCCATAGGGTTTCCAAGGAGTGACTGGTGGATTCAAACTGCTGACCTTTTGGTTAGCTGCGGGACGCTTCATCAAGTCAGCTCCAACTTATATACTGCAGTTCTTGGGTGGCACGAATGGTTAAGGGCCTGACTACTACCTGAAAGGTTGGCAGTTTGAACCCACCCAGAGGCAGCTTGGAAGACAGGTCTGGTGATCTACTTCCAAAAGGTCACAGCCTTGAATGCCCTATGGAACAGTTCTATTCTGTGTACAGGAAGTTACCGTTAGACAGAATTGACTTGAAGGCAACCAACAATGACAACTATATATATGTATACACACATACACACATACATGAAGCCCTGGTGGCACAGTGGTTAAGAGCTCAGATGCTAAACAAAAGGTCAGCAGTTTGAATCCACCTGCCACTCCTTGGAAACCCTATGGGGCAGTTCTACTCTTTCTTCAGGGTCACTTATGAGGTGGGATCAACTTGACCGTAATGGGTTTGGTTTTTATATATGTACATAAATATACATTATGTATATATACAAACATATGTGTTTATATATATAACAAATGTTTGTTGTATATATATGTATATATATATAAACACTCACCCTTTCAACATTTTTTACATGTACGATTCAGTGACATTAATTACTTTCATCATGTTGTACATCACTAGTATCTGATTTCAGACTTTTCCATCACCCTTAACAGAAGCTGAGTGCCCCCTAAGCAATGGCACTCTCTTTGTTTTCTTTATTTTTAATCATGGAAAATTTAAAACATACACAAAAGCAGAAACAATTATCAACAGGTGACCAATCTTATGTCATGTCCCTTTATAGACATAAGCTAGAGAATTTAAGGTGAATTTCAGATAACGTGTCATTCTACTCATAAATACATCAGAGGGACATCTTTAACTGATAAGAACTTTTTTAAAAACATAACTACCATGTCTTTATCATCTAATATCATATTAGTCCATATTCGTATTTCCCTATTTCCAAAGGCCATTTCTCTTAAACTGAAGTCAGATTACTACTTCATAAAGCAATCTTACTGATTTTCCATCCAAGGTATTTCAATTCCCAAACCCTTCTTGCTAAATGAGAAGCAGGGTACTAGACAGGAACATTTCCTTCTGAACCTTGACCTGAGAGATTTAGTGAAAGGCACCTGGGACTTGGGCTAGATTCAAATCCCAGATCTGCTAGTCAATGACTTATCATGGGGTCTGGGTGAGTCTCTGAACCTTGCTGAACCTCCACGTCCCAGAATCTCTTACAGGGAAGACCAGGTTACTTGTTATTAGGCTTAAAATTCAAGGACAGAAAATAAAATAAATTCAAGGAAAGTGGCCTGGGAAGGACTTGTCAGAATTAAATAAACGTTATCACGCAGATCTCCAACAGTATTTCTTGTAAAAAAGATACTAGTTGAGCTTGGTTATCTGGCATGAAAAGTCAAATCTGAACCATCCAGATAATTCTTGGGAAATTCTTTCAATGTTTAATGGCCTTGTTATTAAAAGATACTCCTCCTATGAGAGTATGGCCCCCAGACACTCTTTCAGCTCAGTAATGAAGTCACTCCCAAGGTTCACCCTTCAGCCAAAGATTAGACAGGCCCATAAAGCAAAGAGACTAAAGGGGCACACCAATCCAGGGGCAAGGACAAGGAGGGGACAGGAAAGCTGGTAATAGGAAACCTAAGGTCAAGAAGGGAAAGTGTTGATGTGTCATGGGGTTGTTAACTAATGTCATAAAACAATATGTATACTAACTGTTTAAGTAGAAACTAGTTTGTTCTGTAAACCTTCATCTAAAGCACAATTTATAAAAAAAAGAGAGAGAGGCTCCTCCCAGTTAAACCACTCTTTTAAGTTTTGAAGTTTAAACAAAAGCAAAATGTGTTGTCCTTCCCTCCTTTGAGTATTAAAATGTGTTTTCCTTTCCTCCTTTAGCTCTTACCCACTGCTGTCAAGTCAATTCCAGCTCATAGCAACCCTACAGGACAGAGTGGAACTGCCCCACAGTTTCCAAGGAGCGCCTGGTGGATTTGAACTGCTACCTTTTGGTAAGCAGCTGTAGCTCTTAACCACTATGCCACCAGGGTTTCGCCTTTAGCTCTTAAGCTTTAATTCTTGCCCCTGGAGGTTTTTTACTCAGGAAGGAAGAAATAGCAAAGATCAAACAGTGCGTTAGCAGAGGTTAAATTGGAGGCAGGATGCTGAATTACAGATTATCTCTGGGCAGAAGGAAGTTTTGCTACACTTTATTGGGTTGACCCATTTCTTGATAAAAGTCCATGAGATGCTGTAGGTAGTTTATCAGCTATGCTTTAGCAGAGTGTATTAGTTTCCTATGGTTGCTGTAACAAATTACCACAAACCTAGTGGCTTAATAAAACAATACAAATTACTATTTTACAGTTCTAGAGGTTGGATATCAAAAATGAGTCTTACAGGGTATAAGACTGTCAACTTTGCTAGGCCATAATTTCCAGTATTATGTGATTGCCCACCGTTTGCCAACTAATATGACTTTCCTATGTGTTGTAAATCCTATTTCTATAATGTTAATTAGGCAGGATTAGAGGCAGTTATGTTAATGAGGCAGGACTCAATCTACAAGATTAGGTTGTATCTTAAGACAATCTCTTTTGAGATATAAAAGAGAAATAAGCAGAGAGACAGGGGCAGGGAGACGGGGAATGGGGAACCTCATACCACCAAGAAAGTAGTGCCAGGAGCACAGTGTGTCCTTTGGACCTGGGGTTCCTATGCAGAGAAGCTCCTAGACCAAGAGAATATTGATGACAAGGACCTCCCTCCAGAGCCGACAGAGAGAGAAAGCCTTCTCCTGGAGCTGGTGCCCTGAATTTGGACATCTAGCCTACTAGACTGTGAGAGAATAAATTTGTTTTTGTTAAACCATCCGCTTGTGATATTTCTATTATAGCCCCACTGGATAACTAAGACACAGGGCTAAAATCAAGGTCTAGCAGGGCTGGTTCCTTCTGGAGGCTACCGGGGAGAATCATTTCCTTGCCTCTCTCAGCCTCTAGGGGCCTGCGTTCCTTGGCTCATAGCCCCTTCCTCGCATCACTCTAAACTCTTGTTTCCATCATCACATCTCTTGCTACCTACTCTGATCTCCTACCTCCCTCTTACAAGGACCCTTGTGATTACATTGGGCCGGCTTGGATAATCCAGGATAATCTCCCGATTTCAAAACCTTAACTTAATCACATCTGCAAAATCTCTTTTGCCACATAAGGTAGCATATTCACAGGTTCCTGCAATTAGAATGTGGACATCTTTGAGCAGGGGCATTATTCAGTCTACCACAGGGGAGGAAGAGCTATTGGGAATCCAGGCTTCACAAACTAGGTCAAAACTGTTTCTTTTTTTTTTAGGTCTTCCTGGGGTGGTCAACTGACAGTAACATACACTTGTGCTCTGGGAAACCCTGAGCAGGTCATTTGTCTGAAGGGATGAATTTGAGGGCCCCAAAGCAGATGATACATAGTTCTTTTCTCCTCTTGTGTATGGGAATTCCTCAAAACTGTGAGCATTCATTTATAAAGAGTTATTCAGTACCATCATCTGTTTTTGGACCTCACTTTTTTATACGGAGTTGTGTAGACATTATATAAATTTGTCATTCCCCTTAAATCCAGGTGGCTCTGTGACTGCTTTGACCAAATCCAGTTATTCAGGGTTCTCTAGAGAAACAGAACCGGAGGTGGGGGAGGCGGGGAGGGACTAATTTACTCCAAGGAATTGACTCATGTGATTGTGGAGGGCTGGCAAGTCCAAAATCCATTGGTCAGGAAACAGTCTGGCCTGCAGCCTTGCATCACAAGATGTATAGATCAGGTTGATGGGAAGAGTGCAGAGTGAAGAGAGAGAGCCAGTTCTGCCAAAATATCTGTTTATAGTGTGGAGGCAGAAGACACTCAAGGGAAACTCCCTTTTCAACTGGTTGACTGAATTATATTAGATTACATTATAGAAGGGCATTACATTATGTTACAGAACAGCAACTAGACTACTGTTTGGTCAAACCACTGGGAACCATAGTCTAGTCATGTTGACACATAAAATTAACCGTTACACCTAGGCCTTAAGAGTCAGGCAAATTTAACTTTCTGTCTCTTAGAGCACTGGCTCGGGGATCGGGGGTGGAGGGCTGTATAAGAAGTTCATGAACTTGCTGGAGAGACCACACGGAGAGGCCTCAAGATTACTTGGAGAAGAAGAAGGGAATAGCTGAGCACAAACTTCCTTTCCAGCTGTCCCTACCAAGGCACCAGGCATGTCAACAAGCTCTCTGGGACCCTCCAGATCAGACCAGCTGCCAGCTTATACTTCTGAGTGACTGCAGTCCACACCACAGGAAGCAAAAGAATCACCCGTCCAAGTCCTCCCTGATTACTGATCCACAAAACCATGAGATATAAGAAAGTGGTTTTAGTTTTAAATTTGCAGATAACTTATCATACAGCAATGGACATCCAGAACAGAATTTGGAGACTATCACATACACTATGTACTGTTTACTTTCTATAGAGTCTGGGGATAGAAATTTAGGGGGCACCGATTCACAAACTCCAGTTAGAATTATTATCATCAGGTAGTATTGATTTTGAACTTCTCTTCTCTAAGTGGTGATAAACCAGTAAGTTTACTCATCTCTGAAGTGAAGAGAATTGAAATACCAAATCACTGAGTTGTCTGGACGAACCCATGGAATAAGAAAGTCTTTGTAGTCTGAGAAAGCCTAGTCCAATATCATAGTTAGTAGTAGTAGTTACAGTAACAGTATCACAGGGGAAATTAAATAGAAAATAGTCATTCTCTTCTTTTTTACAATGCTGTCTCCAAGTGTGGGTGTTGATAACATGTTTAACATAATTTGATTTGGCATCATAAGGGAGAGGCACTGCTGGACTGAGGTACAGTGGCTGCACCTAAAGTCTCTTAAGCTTTTGCTATGCTGATACTTTGTGAGGCTCAGAGTAAGGGAATAATCTTCTCTCAGTTAAATTTTATCATACACCAGAAAGGGCAAAGCTGAGGTTTCTTTTGGAGAATGAGATCAGATGGATACCTGCAGCAGATCTGAATGGCTGGTACCTGAGTAACCTCACCCTGAGGACTCTTTGCCCTACTGAAGGACTAATCGTTAATGACTGTTTGGGACTGGTAAAATGATTGTGAGGGGGAAATTATTCTCCAAGTATGAAAGAACCATGGCTTAAAAAGCCAGAGGGTAGCCTCAGTGCGATGGATTTATTTTACATGGGCTTCTCACTATGGTCTTGTAAGTCCCACCAAATGATTGGGTGAGACTATGCAAATAAGGTGCTTGTGGCCCCCCAAGGGGATTGGACAGCTTGCTGATTGTGTAAATAAGGTGCCTGAGACCCTTCTGGGGGTGGGGCCGTGCAAATAAGGTGTATGGAACCCTAAGGAGGGGATTGGTGATTGGTCAGTTTTGCCATTCTGCTAGGCTTAAAATAAGCCATCCCAGTGGCAGAAAGGGGGGACCTCATTACCATCAAGACAGAAGAGCTGGGAGCAGAGTACATCCTTTGAACCCAGGGCCTCTGTGCTGAGAGCCTCCTAGACCCAGGAGACAGAGAGCTATAATACCAGAGACAGTGCAAGATGGCAAGAAGCAGTGACAAGCACAGTAGAGAACTGGCAGCAGCAGAACAAGAAGACCAGAGACCAGCAGGAGATGGCATGGTGGGCTTCCCAGCCCATGGGGTGAGACAGCTGAGCACCTTTGGGCAGGAGGCTTACCAGTGGAGTGGAGTGCCTCCAGGTACTTGTCAGTGGAGCTAGGCTTGCTGACCCACTGAGCTAGGGAGTTGAGTGCCTTCAGAACAAGCCTTACTGGCAGAATGGGGTGCTTCTGGGCACTTATTGGTGGAGCTAAAGAGCTTTGTAACACTTGCCCAAGCAGGGCAGAGGCTGGGTTGGCCCAAGAGGCTCAAGGGTTAGAAGGCTGACAGGCTGAGGGCCAGGGAGAAGCCTGCCTATGGGCACAGCCGAGAAGCTGTTCTGATGGAAGAACTGTATCCTGAGTCATTCCTAATCCTGAATTGTAAGCTGGTACTTCCCTAATAAACCCCATAATCGTGAGTATTGTCTGTGAGTTCTGTGTGGCCAATGTAACGAATTATCGAATCCAGCAGAAGAGTATAGAGAGTGCCATGGGAGGGAAGGCTGGTGTAGGAATAGGTAAAAAGGTTGGAGAGAGGAGGTATGTCTGACCTCCGCGTCATAGGAATCAGGCTTGGACTGTTGACGCTGATGCTGATTCTCTCTCCTTCCCCTAGTGAAGTCCGACCAGAAGGTCCAACGCTGCCACCACGCCCTTTTTACACATCATAAATCATTTTCAGTAGTTAAGAGGAAATAAAGGACCAGGGAGAATAAAAACAAATTACTTTTTCTTCCTGAGCGTTTGAGCTCTAATGTGTTCCTTGCTAATGTATGATGTAATTTGTGAATTATATAATTTGTGGACAAATTTATTCTCTTCCTGTCCTGAGCTGACCCTCCTCTCTCTTGCCTTCTCTGGTTCACGTACAGTTTTATAAGTGCCTTTTCACTACAGGGTAATAAACATATATTTTGTAGGCTATATTTGAGCCTGGGACTACTTATTTAAAATCGATTGCCCTTCAGAAAGTTTGATCAAGTCTAACACAAATAATGATTAAAGAACTGGGGTGGAATAAATCTGACTGTCTAGGGAAGACAGTTCAGGCAATCAAGGAATGAACTTCGGCCCAGGAAAATAGGCAGCATATGCAATGCTAGAAAGCTGCCTTTTGAAGACATTTCTGGTTTAGCTTGTACATAGTGAGATCTGTAAAAGATTAGAAGCTGGAATTCAAGGGCTGTCAGGAGCCAGACCGACGTTGCCTCCAGGACCCAAGGCCTTTGGTTACACAGTATGAGGAGCTGTTCTCAAACAACTGAGATAGAGCACACAAATGCACATTCTTCTGTCTTGTAGAGTAAGATTCTTGTGCCAAATTCCAGTTTTGAATTTTAAGAACCCGACTGGAATTTCCCCATGTTTTTGGCCATTCTGAAAGGCTTTGTTCATTGTTGACTGCACAGGACTTGTCCTGTATAGCCTCCCCTGACAGAACACAGAGAAAACGTGTGGGCTTGAAAAAACAAAAGGCAGGCCTGTCTTTGCTCGGCTTCGCTCTGGGCACACTGCATTTGAGCAGGGAGAAAAGGCCAGCGTAGCCTGGGACATTAGCTTTCCATTTCTGAGGCTGTAAAATGGGCAGCAGCAGTGCTAGACCTCCTGGTCTAACTTTGCCAGGAAGGAGGAGAATCATAATTAGCATCAACAGCCCAAGGCTGATTGCTCTGAGGTAGAGGTCAGACAGACTTCCTCTCTCCTATCTTTTTACCAATTCTGACCCCAGCCAACCCTCCCACAGCACTCTACTCCTCTGCTGGGTTCAATAATTCGTTGCAATGACCACACAGAACTCACAGACAATACTCATGATGATGGGGTTTATTAAAGCCCTGTTGGCTCTGTGGTAAAGAGCTCGAACCACCAGCCATTCCTTGGAAGCCCTATGAGGCAGTTCTACTCTGTCCTTTAGGGTCAGAGTAGAGTGAGTCGGAATGGACTCAATGGCTTCTAGGGTACCATTAACACTTTTTTTTTTAACCAGTTTACAATTCAGGTTCAGAATACAGTTCTTCGGTTAGAACAACTTCTCAGCCGTGTCTATAGGCAGGCCACCCCCTGGCCCTCGACCCCTTGGCCCTCAGTCCCTCAGCCCCTTGGGCCTCTTGGGTCACCTGGCCTCTGCCCTTGGGCAAGTGTTATAAAGCTCTTCAGCTCCACCGATAAGTGCTCAGAGGTACCCCACTCCACTAGTAAGCCTCAACCCAAAGACGCTCAGCTCTCTAGCTCTGTGGGTCAATGAGCCTAGCTCTGCCAAGAAGTGCCACTTTACCTCACCAGCAAGCTTCCTGCCTGAAGGCACTCAGCTTTTCACTTAAAGTTATTGTTCTGTGGGCCAGGAAATCCACCGTGCCATCTCCTGCAGGTGTCCTCGTTCTGCTGCTGCCAGTTCCCTGTCACACTTGCCGCCTCTTCTCACCATCTTGTGCCATCTCTGGTGTTACAGCTGTCCGTCTCCTGGGTCTAGGAGGTTCTCATACAGGGACCTCGAGTCCAAAAGACGTGCTCCACTCCCATCTTTTCTTTTTGGTGGTGTTGAGGACCCCCTTTTCCACCTCTGGGATGGCCTATTTTAAGCCTAGTGAAACGGCAAAACAGAGCAATCCTCTCTTAGGGTTTTCATACACCTTATTTGCATGGCCCCACACCCACAAGGGTGCCATGCACCTTATTTGCATTATTAGCAAGCTGTCCAATCCCCTAGGTGGGCCACAAGCACCTTATTTGGGTAGTCTCACCCAATCATTTGGCGGGAGTTGCAAGACCATGGTGAGAAAGTCTATATAAAAGCCATCCATCATGACTCAGAGGCCTTTACCTTTTCGTTTGTAGGACTTGCTATAAATACGACTCTGTAAACAACTTGGCTCTCCCAAGATCAAGGCTCCGTCTTTCAGAGACAGGACCCATTGTTTTGGAAGGAACTGTATGCTCCCTAGGGCCAGATTACTTTTATTATTATTTTAATTTTTATTGTGCTTTAATTAAAAGTTTACAAACCAAGGCAGTCTCTCATACAAAAAGTTATATACACCTTGCTATATACTCCTAGTTGCTCTCCCTCTAATGAGACAGCACACTCCTTCCCTCCACTGTCTATTTTCGTGTCCATTTGGCCAGCTTCTGACTGGGGCCAGATTACTGAAGCCAAAGACTTGAGCTCGGATCCCGCCCTTTCTCCTCTGGAGAAGGGGAAATTACTGGTACTGTGTTCCTTGGGGAAGCTCTGATGGCATAGTGGTTAAGAGCTATGGCTGCAAACCCAAAGGTCAGCAGTTTGAATCCACCAGCTGCTCCTTGGAAACCCTATGGGGCAGTTCTACTCTGTCCTTTAGGGTCACCATAAGTCAGAATCAATTTGACAGAAACAGGTTTTTTTGGTTTGGTGTTCCCTGGCCATGACCTATTTTTTTTAGGCTGAGAAAGGAGTGGCAGAGTTTCTTTCTCACAACAAAGGTGAAATTTCTCAAGACACTGACATCCAAAGAGAGTGCTAAGCCCCAGAATCATGGTAGTTTGGTGGCTAGAACCCAGGAAGCAACAATGGCATACCCTAGTGGAACACAGGTTAGCCTATAAACCAGCACTGAAGAGATGAGGGTGGAAGCCGTGGGGTCTAGAACTCAGATGAGGGGCCCAACAGCAGCCTTGGAAGGCAGGACAGCACAGAAGCCAAAAGGAAGGCATTTGGGACAGGCAGGCCTGGCTTTACCACTGGTGTGTGCCTTTGGCAAGTCCCTTAACCTCTAAAAGCTAGAGTTTCCTTACTGGGAGAATGGAAATATCTAGTTCTTGTGGTTGTTTGAGGATTAGATCAGGGAACGCCTGTTGCACGTCATGTCACTAGCATAAGGAGAGAAAGGGAAGGAAGAAGCTGCTGCAACAGAAGAAATGAATCAAGGAGTTAAGGTCAGTCTGGGGTTGGAGTCATTCATATGGCTTCATTCTCAGCTTAGGGTGCGGAAAGGGTAGTTCTGCATAAATACTTCAGGCCTCAATCAGGATTGCTCTGGGATCCAAGGAGGGAGTGGTGGGTAAGATCCTGAGCCTTGGGAGTACCATTAACCCTCCTCAGCCATGCAGATAAGGAAGCCAGGGGCTTGGAACAAGGTCAAGGTTGAGTTGACACCCATTCTAGGCCTTGCATACTCTTGGTTCTTAACAAATACATGTTGAATAAATCCAGTAATTCTGGATTCCAAGTTATTCTGCTTTCCCAATGTTTGTGACCCCATGTGGCAAGATTTCTCCAATTCAGACCAATCAAATTTTATTAAAGTAGGGCTTTAAATGAACATTTAGAAAGGGGAATAAGTGAAGGGCCTTGATGTCCCATTTCTTTTTGCATTTGTTATTCCAAGTCACCAGTCCCCAAAATTAACTCGCTTTTTAGCTTTGAACCAAAAATTTCACTTGACAGACAGATGATGTGCAAATGGTGACCTTTCTGGATTTGCAGAATTCTTTGGATACATTATTTATTAGCTCACAGGTGCTACATAGAGCTATAAGATGGATACCAAGAAGGTCAAAGAAAGAAATGCTAACAAAAATATTAAGGGAAATTTCTGTTCATGAGTGTGGGATCCCTGAAGCCATTCTTTCCATTAACCACATATCACATCTAATATATATGTATAGGTGTGTGTGCCTGCATGTGTGTGTGTTTGTATGTATGTGTGAACTTCATAGGATTTCAAAACATGTTGTGAATCCTTTGTTTCAGCCTCAGATTCAGCAATAGCCCTGAATGCTAGGGTGAATAAGTAAACAAGTCAGCCTTACTTTACTTTATTGATTTTAAGAAGTCTCGTTTACTCAGGAAGAGAGCAAATACATGGTAAATCTCATCTTTGTGTATGCCTTTAACTTTTCCAAATGCTTTACATCGACTTACTCATAAGATCATCAAGGCAACCTTGTGAAGTAGCAGGAGGTAGGAATGACACCACGACTGACAGTTACGGAAATGAAGTCACAGAGTTGTCTAGGGCCTTGAGAGATGTCACAAACTGATAGCACAGGGAAGGTTGGGACCCAGATCTCCTGTTTTCCCCATCCCTTACTAACGAAAATTGAAAAAATAATGATCTTTGCTTTCATTATCAAAGTAATATGTACTCATGAAAAAGAAAATAGAGAAAAGTAGACAAAAATGGTGCCCTAGTTGCACAGTGGTTAAGAGCTCAGCTGCTAACCAAGAAGTTGGCAGCTGGAATCCACCAGCTGCTCCTTGGAACCCCTATGGGGCAGTTCTACTCTGTCCTATAGGGTCACTATGAGTCAGAATTGACTCGACAGCAATGGTTACGGGTTAGACAAAAGTCACCCTTTGTCCCACCACCCAAACACAACTATTTTTAACATCAATATTGTGTGTTCCCTTCCCTTGAATCCAGGCATGAGCCTATGATTCCTCTGCCACTGGAGCACCATGGAGATGATCCTGTGTGACCTCCAAGGCTAGGCCATAACACGGTTATAGCGTCCACTTGGCACTTACATCTATTTCTCTTTCCCTCTCTCCTCTCTCTTGGAACCCAGCCGCTACGCAGTGAGGAAGCCCAAACTAGCCCAAGTGGGGAGACCACATGGACAGCCACCTAGAGAGGAACTGAGGCTCTCAGCAACAGTAACCTCCAGACATGTGAATGAAGATCCTAGCCCCTAGACTTTGAGGTTTTCTCTGAGGCCCAAGATAAGATGCAACATAGGTGAGCCGTACTCACTCTGCCCTGATTGGATTCCTGATCCACAGAATACAGGAGCATAATAATTGATTGTTCTATGCCACTAAGTTGAGGGGTACTTGTTATATAGCCATAGTAACTGGAACAAATGCACCCAATGGTATCAAAATGAGGAAAGACACATAACCAAGAAAATCTGAGATCATTCTAATACATCAGTAGTCCCTGGTTACCACTGTTCTACCAGGTGTTAAAAGTATTTACCACTGGGGATGGCAAAAGGGAACTTGAGACTTTTTCTTCTTACTCTTTGTGTGATTTGGATATTTAATCTTGGACATGCACTACTTCTGGCTGGGTTAACTATATTGGACATGACAACTAGTACTCGCTCTTGGGAGTGTGTCGAAAGATCATACACCTTAAAATCTGACATGCTAACCCTCATAAAAGCCCAAATGTCTACATATCTTGTTCCTACAAATCTTCATCATTCTCCACACAGTGAGATACTGGAAGAGGGGGGATAAAGGGTGGATTTTATGGTACCAGTTTGGGGGCCTCCATGTTGTCCCTGGGCAGCCTTGGCTAGAATGCCCTTGGGCTTGGGGGAGTGGTAGTGAAGTGGGGAATTAGTTAAATAAAGGCATGTGGAAGGTAAGCTTGGGCAGGCAGGTGTTTATCTTAGTTCTTAGATTACCGGGTTCATAACACAAGAGTCAGCAGTTCAAATCCACCAGCTGATCCTTGGAAGCCCTTTGGGGCAGTTCTACTCTGACCTATAAGGTCGCTATGAGTTGGAATTGACTTGACAGCAATGGGTTTGGTTTTAGGAGTAAAAGCCTTGATTTCCTTGAAGGAATTATTGGTAGAATTACAGGTGTCAAAGGCAATTCTGGTGAGAGCTCAGAAGGAAGTGAGGAGAGCTATAGAGAAAGTCCCTATTGTCTTAGAGAACACACATGGCATGAGCAACAGAATGTTGCTAGAAATGTGGGCGTTAAATGTCCTTCTGGTCTGGCTTTAAAAGAAAATGATGAACATGTGATCAGACAATAGAGTAAGGGCAATGTTTTTTATCCAGTGGCAAATAACTTGTCTGATTGTGTTTAAACATTTGGTGGAAGATGCCCGTTAAAACCCATTGCTGTCCAGTTGATTCCAACTCATAGCAACCCTATAGCAACGAACTTGGATATCTAGCTGAGGAGATTTCTAAGCAAGATCTTAAAGGGGCTGTGTGGTTTCTCCTTGTCGCTTATAGTAAAATGCAAGAGGAAAGAGATGGACTTAAAAATGAACTGAGCAAAATGAAACAAAACTTAAAGATTTAGAAGATTCTGACGTACACACTAAGGGCACGCGTCCTAAAACGTTCACAAAGGCCATGGTTACATCTACATAATCTTTTGTTAAAGAAATTAAGCCTGCGATGGATGGATCTAACCAACTATCACAGCAAAAAAAAAAAAAAAAGAAAGAAAAAAACCATCAGCTTAGACTGAAAAGGACAGAGAAAGAATGAAAGGAAAGAATGCTGCCTGCCTTTTGGAATTCTACAGGCAGGAAACCGTCCAAAGGAGCTACGTTTGTTGTCCTTCAAGAAAAGAAAGGACCATCCCTGGAGCATCTTGGAGATCAGCAGAACTGTTGGAAGGAACAGGGAAAGCAGGGCTGCCTCTGTTTCAAAGGGTGGAACCATGGCCTGTTGGGTTTCATAGAGTGAGGCCACGGACTTCTAGGTATCAAAGAGACAGATCTTCACCAACTCGGTTCTGGAGTGTAGTGCTGCCGATCATGAGTGCCAGAGGGATGGGGCCACTGCCCAAAGCTGAAGGGGTGGACTGCCATGCCCAAGGGGCAGAAGAGTGACGACTGCTGGGGCTGAGGGGGTAGGGTTGCCACTCAGATGGTCTAGGAGAATGGGGTCACCCAAAGCCGAGGGAATACAGTTGCCATCCCAGTGGGCCTGGAAAGCAAAGCTGAAGCCCAGAATACAGTTGCCATCCCAGTGGGCCTGGAAAGCACAGCTGAAGCCCAGGGTCAAGGGATTCCACCCAGAATCCAGAGGGCATAGCCAACATTCAGAGTCTAGAGGGCAGGGCCATTGTCCAGACGGTCTCAAAGAATAGAGGATTATTTTCAAGCCTTGAGAGCTAATGTGATTTTATCCACTGGGTTTTGAACTTGCTTGGTGCCTGTTATCTTTCTTTCCCTCCAATTTCTCCTATTTGCAAGGGAAATGTCTACCTTGTGTCTGTTCTACCATTGTACTTTGGAAGCAGATAACCTGTATTCTAGATTTCACAGGTTCACAGATGAAGAGGAATTTTGCTCCAGGATGGACTATGCCTGAAATCTCACTTATATTTGATTTAGATGTTTCAGAAGGCAAAATTTTAGAGCTGGAGTTGATTTAAGACTTTTGGGATGATGTAATGGGGTGAATGTGTTTTGCATGTGGCAAGGACATGAATTTTGGAGGGCCAAAGGGTGGAATGTTATAGATTGAATTGTGTCCCCCCAAAATATGTATTGTAAATCTTAACCTCTATGTCTGTGGTTATATTCCCATTTGAGAATGGGTTATCTTTGCTTTATTAATGAGCCATGATTAGTGTAGGGTGTGTCTTGAGTCAATCACCTTTGAGGTATAAAAAGAGATTAAACAAGCAAGCCAGGAAGCAGAGGTACAGAAGAGAAATGCCAAGCCACAGGAAGATTGCCCAGGAGCAGAAGCTCAAAGAGACAAGGACATTTCTCCAGAGCTGGCAGAAAGAGAAACTTTCCTCTGGAACTAGCACCCTGAATTTGGACTTCTAGCCTCCTAAACTGTGAGAAAATAAATTTCTGTTTGTTAAAGCCACCTACTTGTGATATTTCTGTTATGGCAGCACTAGATAGTGAAGACAGCCACCAAACTAGCTTTGTGACACTGGCCCTAGTTCTCTCATCCATAAAACAGGGATAACATGGATACCTTCCTCAAAGGTTTGTTGTGAAAGTTAAATGAATTACTGTATTTTTACACTAATAACATGCATCTTCTACATTTGTTTGACAACCATGCCCGCCCCCATGAGGCATTTTCATAAGTATAGCTATGTCAATTTTTTTTACATGTTGCTGTAAAAATAAAATTTAGCATAGTGCACTTACACAAATACCGGGGGGGGGGGGGGATGCAGTTGGCAAACAAACATAGAAGGCACACGTTATTTATGTAAAAATACAGTTTAATGCACTTAGATTAGTATCCGACACATACTAGTGCTCAACATGAGTTAGCCATTACTATTATTCACATCTTCATTGTTGTTAAGAATATTTTTCCATAGCCTGTGAGACAGATATGGTTAACTGTGCTGGCAGAACAAAAAAGCTGTTAAAAGATTAGCACCTAGAAGTTGGGTAAACAGGAGCCACACCCTGTCAACACGAGACAAGGTAGAAACAACCTGTGAATTACTATATCCTTCTTAGTGTTTTTCTAGCCCCTCCCTCTTTTACAGGCTCCCACATGCACAGAACAAAGTGTGACCACTGTTTAACCTTCCTTAGCCCTCCGAAGATGGTGATGCAGTGTCAAAGATTAGTGGGTTTGCACTATATCCCATAATAAGTAATGCCAAGCGCTGCCAAGAGGGCTCCATCTTGAATATCAGTAGGTTCCATCTTGGATTCCAGATGAGCGTGCAACCTAATTAACATGCACCACCATTCTGAGACGTACCCGCCCCTTGAAAGAAGCCCACTAAATATTCATTACTTTATTGTCTCCACAGAACCCATGTAAGCCCTAGCCTTGCTTCCCTTTTCGAGTCAGCCTTCTGGAGAGGTTTAGTCCTCTGCTGACTCCTTTTGCTTGACTCAAGCGAAATAAAGCTTGCTGAAAATAAAGTTTATCTTCCACCTATATTCTTACTTGGGAAAAGACAAGGGCCCTTTGTGTCAGACTGGCAATTAGTAACACCTGGGAGAGGTCAGGAACTAAAGTTGGAAGAAACCTAGAATTAGGGAGGAGGATTGTCGGACCAGAGGGTGTCACATTGGGGCACAGGGCCACTGTGGGAAAGGCTTCCCTATATTACAGCTTTATCTTAGGCTGATCCTATTCATGTGTTTAGGGCTACTGGAACCTGTAAGTGTAGCTGACCCCTTGGTGCCTCTGCTGAGTGTCACAAATCTCATTTCCCAGTCTCATGTTAAGTAAGAGAACCAAACATGGCTAAGATTTTTGATACAAGAAAAAAGTAAGAGATATGGCATAGTCCTGACAGTTTAGGATTCCTGAGCTTGTGAGAAGAAAATGAATTTACCTGACTTTTGTCAGCAATGACTCCCTTCAGCTCTAGTCTCTAGAATTCTGTGAGTCCGTCCCTAAACAAGCATCTAGTTCCTCCTGTTCATTTTCACCATGATTGTTGATATAAAGGGTGTACCTGTGCACACTCAGAAAATGTTATCAAATGAAGGGGTCTGTGCCTGGGACCTATCTCCACCCACTTGGCAATAGCAACAGAGGTGCAGAATCTCCTATTTGTTGTTCTCAACTTGATGGCCCTCAAGGGACAGCCAGCCTATGTCTTCAGAGAGGTTGTTGTTAGCTGCTGTGGATTCAGCTCTGACTCGTGGTGACACCATGTACCACAGAATGAAATGTTGCCAAGTCCTGTGCCATTTTCATGATCGAGTCCACTGTGGTGGCTACTGTGTATTTTATTCTGAGGGCCTTCCAACCTAGAGGGCTCCTCTTCCAGCAACTATATAGGACAATATTCTGTTGTGATCCATAGGGTTTTTATTTCTGAGGGGTAAATAATCAGCAATTGTGAGTTGACTTGTCTGATAGTGATCTGATTATGTGAGTTGACTTGAAGCACTTACTGATGACAATCAAAGACTACAGCCTTCAGTATGGATTATACCTTACCATAAATGAAACAATAATCCTCACAACTGTACCAACAAGCAACGTCATGATAAACAGAGAAAAGATTGAATTTGTCAAGGATTTCATTTTACTTGGATCCACAATTAATGCCCATAGAAGCAGCAGTCAAAAAATCAAACGATCTGTTGTAGAGGGCAAATCCGCTGCAAAAGGCCTCTTTAAAATGTTAAAAAGCAAAGATGTTACCTTGGGGACTAAAGTACACCTGACCTAAGCCATGACATTTTCAATTGCCTCACATGCCCATGAAAGCTGGACAATGAATAAGGAAGACCAAAGAAGAATTGATGCCTTCGAATTATGGTGTTGGCAAAGAATACTGAATATACCATGGACTGTCTGAAGAATGAACAAATTTGTCTTGGAAAAGTACAGCCAGATTGCTTCTTAGAAGAGAGGATGGTGAACTTCGACGTCTCACATACTTTGGACATGTTATCAGGAGGGACCAGTCCCTGGAGAAGGACATCATGCTTGGTAAAGTAGAGGGCCAGCAAAAAAGAGATGGATTGCCGCGGTGGCTAAAACAATGTGCTCAAATACAACAATGATTGTGAGGATGGCTCAGGACCCAGCAATGTTTTATTCTGTTGTACATAGGTACAGCACCTAAAACAACAACAATATTGTGAGTTCAGCATGGTTAGTGACTCAATAATTTTCTTTTAAGTAACAGTTAGGATGTTTTTGGCTGCAAACAACAGAAAAACCTAACTAAAAGTAGCTTGAACAAAAATCACCTCACCTAGCCAGAAGCAGGGGGAGAGGATCTCTGAGTCAAAAACTTACAAGGTCACAAAGGTCCAGGAGCTTTTTCATCTCCCAGTTCTCAGCATGATGGCCTCTGTCCTCAGATGTCCTCTCTTGGTCACACAATCTTAGACAACTGCTTGGAAAGCAGAAAAAGAGGGGGTCCTTATCTTGGTTCTTTGTTAAGAACAAAGAAAACTCTCAGAGTCTACTTTCTGTCCTCTAGATTTGATCTAATATCTCATTGGCCACAGTTGTGTCACATGACCATACTTAATCCAATCATGAGCAAGGGGAGTAGAATGACCATGACTGTCTCAGGCTAATCAATATTCACCTGAAGACTAGTCCAAATGAGTGGGTCTGGGAGAACAGGAAGGACGTTGGTGGCACAGTGGAATCGCTGGCAATTCAAACCTACCAGCCAATCTGTGGAAGAAAGATATGGCAGTCTGCTTCTGTGAAGATTACAGCCTTGGAACCCTGTGGGGCAGCTCCACTCTGTCCTATAGAGTTGCTATGAGTTGACATCAACTCTATGGCAACGGGTTTGGTTTTGGTTTGGGGAAAAATAGAGGACTGGTATGTTTCAATTAAGTAATTGATGATTTCCCTTTCTTATTCCAAAAAGGTACCTTCAGTGATACATGTAACTTGACAAGAGGACATACAATAGAATTAAGTGATGAGGATGAAGTAAAGAAAAAAACAAGGATACATAAAATCAAGCCTGATACAAGGTCAAGCACCAAAAATGCACGCCATGGCATCCTCTAAGCTTGCTAAGGGTGGCCACAAGCTGGGTGGGGAACGCAGACCAGTTTCTCCAGAGGTTGCACACTGGTGGCTTGTGGGCCAAATGTAACCCACAGATATGTTTGTTTGGGCCTTTGCAGTAGGGTTTGTTTGTTTTTCAGCTGACTGATTGTCAACCTTAAAAAATTGGGATACATTGTACTTTTTAAAATCTGTAATTCTAGCTTCGCTCCTAAAAAAAAAAATAGCAGCTCTACCAACACTGAGCCTGCTTCCCAGCCAGCAACAATCAGCCCGAGCTGAGAGTAGTTGCCTCCTCACAATGGTGCATGTCTTCTCAGTTCTCTGTGTGGCCTCCCACCCCACCGTCCTCATCTGTTACTTGCATTGCCGCATGGCCCTTCTGGTATGTGACCCTGGAGTTAGAGAGTTTACAGGTTCCCTGGTGGTGCTGTGGTTAAAGTGTTCAGCTGCTAACTGAAAGGTCAGTGGTATGAACCCACAAGCAGCTCCACAGGAGAAAGATGTGGCGGTCTGCTTTGGAGAAGATTACAGCCTTAGAAACCTTGTGGGGCATTCCGTCCTACAGGGGGGTTATGAGTCGGAATCGATGGCAGTGGGTTTGGTTTGGATAAAAGCAAGGGGCATCAGCTAACAACAACATAATGGAAAGTCAATTGAGACTCTCTAAAATTGGTTAACTCAAGCAATGGAAGTTAAATGTGTTATTTAGAGTTGTAAAGGTAACCAAAAGTAGGACTAAAAATTATCACATAACTTGTGGAGGAAAAGAAAGTGTGCAAATTCCTCTTCTCTTGTAGGGAGAAGTCAGCTTTATACCATCTAAAGTTGATAAGCAAGAGGTAGAGGCAAATAAAGAGAAATGAAATTCTGACACATGCTACAACATAGATGACCCTGGGAAACAGCATGTTGAGTAAAATAATTCAGCCGCAAAAGGACAAATATATTGTGATTCCACTTATGTGAAATATCTAGACTAGGCAAGTATATACAGACCTAAGTTTATTAGTGGTTACCAGGGACAGGCAGGAGGGAGGGGGAAAGAGGAACTCTTTGCTTAGGGACATTGAGCTTCTGTTAAGGGTGATAGGAAAATCTGGAAACATAATTTTGACGGGGACACAATGTTAGGAACACGTGGTTGTACATGTGAAGAATGTTGAGATGGTATTTTCTTATACATATATTTACCATAATAAAACCAAGGTTTTATTTTGGGGTAGAATTCTCACCTTCCATGTGGGAGACTGCAGGAGAAAGATGTGGCAGTCTGCTTCTGTAAAGATGACAGCCTTGGAAACCCTATGGGGCAGTTCTACTCTGTCCTATAGGGTCACTGTGAATCGAAATAGACTCAACGGCAGTGAGTCTGGTTGATATGTGGGAGCTCTGGATTTGATCCCTGGTCAATGCAGCTCATGTGTAGCCACCGCCCATCTGTCAGTAGGGGGCTTGCGTGTTACTGTGATGCCAAACAGGTTTCAACAGCGCTTCCAGGCTATGAAGGACTAGGACGAAAGGCTGGTGATCTACTTCCAAAAATCAGACAATAAAAACCCTATGGATAACACGGGTCTGATCCTGTTTGTGGAAATGACACAGGATTGGGCAGCATCTTGTTCCATTGTGCGTGAGGTGCGTGGGCTGACTTGATGGCAGCTAATAACAATGGGATAAAGGCCAGCCAGCTCCTCAGGAGAACAGAAGCGTTCTGATCCTAAGCCTAGACCTCACAGAGCAACTGCTGCGGGATCTAACGAACACCCTCAGCCTCATCCTCACTGTCGACCCCTTGAGGAGTTTCATCGCTGTTTATTAAGGCTTTCTACACAAACCAGAGGGCAGGAACGAAGGACAAAGAGGACTAAACACTTTTTTGCCACTTAAGGGATAACTTGCCGAGAGACAGCTTCCGTATTTCCCACATGAGTAAGACTCTGTCCCAACAGTAGTGAAAATAAAGAGAACAGGAAGAAAATTCAGACTAGATCTGGGGAATGATTCCCACTCTGAGAAGACTTTTACAATCTGCTGTTACTTTGAGCCTCTGATTCTTTTTTTTTTTTTTTTTAGCCCAACTGTTAAAAAGGCCTTGGATTTCAAGAGATGCTTTCTCCCTTCTGATTCAGCCCTTCTTGGCAGCCATATGTCTTCCGGTCCAGAAATGTCCACTGGCTGTAGCAAGGGATTAAGAAATTCTGAGGAGGATTTCCAGTCACATTACTTGAAATGTGAAATCCTTTCTCCAGAATCAGGTACAGAGGTCCCCGAGCAGATGCACACACAGATGGTGTTTATCTGATTTCCTGTCCATCTCCACCCACACACTGCTGGCTCTCAGGAAAGGTTAGATAATGACAGCAACTCAGGAAGCCAGGAATGTGAATTGTGTGACACACAGCCCAGATCCAGCCCATGTAAGGTTATCGTTCAACCTACCACAGCAAGTCTGGAAATAAGATACCATTTGCTCAAAAAGGGACTTCGCCATACATTTGTGTTCATGAAATAACTAATATCCACCCAGTTTACTCTAGGGAGCCCCCGGGTGGTACAAACTGTCAATGCGGTTGGCTGCTAATCAAAAATTTGGAGGCTCAAGCCTACCCAGAGGTGCCTCAGAAGAAAGGCCTGGCTGTCCACTTCCCCCCGAAATCAGCCATTACAAACCTAGGGAACCCAGTTCTACTCTGACACATGTGGGGTCACCATAAGTCAGAGTCGACTCGACGACGGCTGGTTTTTCATTTGCTGGAGAGAGAGAGAGAGAGAGACAGATGGAAAAAGAGAGTACCCAAACTTAGTTTTGACCCCCCCTCCAACATGCATACCAGCACCGCATTCCCACTTAACCCATCAATCCGCATCTGACTGGCCCCCATCAGAACGGTGAAAGGCCAGCAGTGGAGCCAAAGCCAGAAGCCTATTTACTGAGATGTTAGCTAAAGCAATTGGAAATCCATTATCACGTTACATGCGTCATTGAGCTCTTAACTGCAGACAAGTGAGCACAGGAGCCATCCCCAACGTGTGGCAAGTGGGGCCAGCTGCTGTACACCCAGACCTTAGGGACGGGCAAGGGAGGGCAGGGGCTGAACTGCTGCTGGGGTCCAGCAGTTCAAGGAGAGGAAGGGGCAGAGGAGCTTAAAAAGAAAAGAAAGGAGCTGAGGCTCCAGGCCCTAGGGCTGATCATGAGGAAGCTCCGCCCTCTCCACTCACCAAACTTGGCCTGTGCAGGGTCCTTTGGGGAATGCTTTTAAGGATCATTAAGCCAAGATTTCTCCAGGGAAGAGGACTAAAGTGCAGGATGTGGGCAAGTAGCAGAGTGGAGGAGAGCTAGGGCTCTTGGAGGAGACAGCCTGGTTTTGAAACCTGGCTCCAACCTGTGTGATCTTGGGCACACTTTGCCTCACTTTTCCTACCTACGAAATGGGTATAATATAATATAGTCCATCATAGGACTAGCTGAAGATTGCTTGAGGACAAAATGAGAGAGTGTGAATAAAGCTAGGCACGGTGCCCGACACAGAGGGAGTGCTCAAGATGTATTCATTTATTCCTATCCTTAGCCCAGACTCTTTATCCCTGAAACGGACTCAAATATGAACAAAAAAATCACTGAAATTGATGTGTGAAATAGCTTATCCCGGATTACAGTCAGTAAATGAGATAAGTCAAATGAGAGAATATTCCTGACATACCTTAATAAGGTATAGAACGCTACACAAATTTCAGAGTCCACTGAAGTAATTTCAAAGAGGCATGGTATTGTTCGGCAAGGGGGAAAATCAAGTTTGAAAGTATTTGTTTCATTCCTACTATGTACCAGTGTGTGGGGTGGGGGAGGATATAATAATAGTTAATTAGTACATTTTGCATGCCAAGTACTGTCTACAAATTATTTTTATTCCTTTCAGTCCTTTAGTTTTAAGAGTGAGGAAAGTGAGACACAGAGAGGTTAAGCAACTTAAGGCCAAGGTTGGTTAATCAACAAATGGCTGTGCTGGGATTTGTACTCAGATTGTCTGATGACAATCATGGTGAAGATAGCAGCATTTATTGTTTCCTACATGCTATATATTGCTTTATTTAATCCTCACGCCAACCTTATGAGGCAGGTACTATTATCATGCCCATTTTACAGATGAGCTAAGATTAAGTAACCAGCCCAAAATCTCATGGTCACATAGAGGAAGAGTCAGTCATCAATCCCAGGTCAGGGTTACCTGAAGCGCTTACCTCATCACGGTCATCACAGTGCCTTCTCTGTCTCAACAGCAGCAAGAGAGCCATGGCCGGTCTCAACACTGTACTTGTGGACAGCCTGGCTCGGGCCATTATGCAGAAGAGGTTTTGATTTCTTTCTCTGTGTGGTACAAATGGTGATTAGCGAGCATTCTCCCCTAGGAACGTTCTCCAAAGGACCTTGCTCTCAACCTCTCTTGGCGACCTAATAAAATCAAGGTCATGAGAAACGTTGTCACTAAGGACACGAGGCTAAAAGAAGAACAAGAGGCATTAAATTAGCTTGGGTTTTGGAGAGTTTTACCAAGAGAACACTCGAGTGGTTTTGTCTGAACTAATTACAAAACCTCCAAGCATCCTGAATGGTACAAATCTTATAATTAGTGCAGGTAAGTCTATGATTTTAAGTGCTGCCAGTGGGATTCTTCTGTGGATGGCAGCTGCCTTAAACAAAACTGCACTTCCCCGATTGCACAACTTTCTTCCAGCGAAACAGGTGACATGCAACTGTAAAAAGTCAGGGTTTTCCTCCAACCCTCTTCTTATCAACTCTCAACAATTTATTTATTTAATAATATTTTATTCTTTTTTGTGAAAGTTTGCACAGGAAATTTAGGCTCCCTTTTGACAATTTCTATACAAATTTTTCCGTGACATTAGTTACAGTTTTCACAGTGTGTCAACAGTCTCTTTAACTGAGTTTTGGTTATTCTGTTTTTAGTGCTCTAGTTTCCCTGCCCCCTTATCTTCTCATCTTTGTTTTAGCGTAAATGTTGACCTCTTGGTCTCATATAGATGGTTTTTTAGTACCATACTTAAGAGTAATAAATTTTATTTTGTGAGCCACCTGTTATTTCGATAAAAGGTGATCTCAGGGGATAGTTTTGTTTAAAGAGTATCTCAAGGCAATAGTCTCAGGGAGTCCTCTGGTCTCAAATGATTCAGAAAGTCTGGAGTTTTTAAGAATTTAAGTTCTGTTCCATGTTTTTCTCCCTTCTGTTAGGGTCCATCTATTGTGGCCCTGATCAGAACAGTTGGTAGTGGTAGTTGGTACCATCTAGTTCTTCTGGTCTCAGGGTAGAAGGGATTGTGTCTCATGTAGGCCATTAGCTCTGTAGATTAGTTTCTTATTTGAGACTTTGGTCAACCTTTGATTTTTCTGAATCGAAACACATTTTAATTTTGTTATAAAGAGTAGGCCAAAGAGGTATGTGATTGTCCTTTAAATACACGCTGTCCAATATGGTAGTCACTAATCACATGTGGCTATGTAAGTTAAAGCTAATTAAAAGAAATAATACAGTTTGTCAGTCACACTAGCCACATTTTAAGTGCTTAATAGTCACGTGTGTCTAGTGACTATTGATATGGGCAGCACAGATATAGAAATTTCCATCATCACAGAAAGTTCTAATGGACAGCGCTGATCTAGAAGCTCCACTTCGAGGAATCTGAAAGTCCTAAGGCTTTTCCTATGGGAGTTGTTTTAGTTTGGGTTTTCCCAGAGGCAGATTTTGAGGCAAAGATGCAAGAGTAAGTGGTTTATTAGAGAAGTACAAGGAGCACCTGTAGGGCAGTAGGGACTTGATACAGGGGAGGGAGGTAACTAAGAAGAGTACATTATTAAGCCCTGGTGGCGTAATGGTTAAGCTCTCAACTTCTAACTGAAATGCTGGTGGTTCAAACCTACCCAGTGGCTCTGTGGGAGAAAGACCTGGCAATCTGCTCCTGTAAAGATTACAGCCTAGAAAACCCTATGGGGCGGTTCTAGCCCATCATATAGGGTTGCTATGAGTCGAAATCAACAGAATGGTATACAACAACAGTTAAGCCAGCTACTACAGTGAGTGACTGGAGCTTAAACCTATACAGAAACTGAGAAATGATATAAAATACACATCTCAGAACCACCCTACCCAAGAAGTGGGAGAGCTGGAGTAATTTGTACACCACTTCTGAAGACTGCTTTCAGGAACTATGAATTTCCTAGCACTTCTGGTCTGCCTGCAGGTGGGCAGAAATTTCAGGAGTTTGAGCTGGGGATCAGAGGGGAGGAGAGAGAGGGAAAGCTCTGAGGCTCAGAGGCAGAGACTAGCAGTGAAAGTTGGCCAGAACACACCGAAGGTCTGAGGCATATGGACAATGCACAACATCTGCTACAGAGAAGCTTAAGGACAACATTCCTTCCAGAGTTTAGTCTAGAACATGGTGTTCAAGACCTTGATTTTTTGTCACCCTGTGAAGAGCAATCCAGCCCCGGGGGCAGGAAAAACTGAGGGAACGTCAAGGGAAGGAGAGAGAGCAGAGAGAGGAAAAATTCAAGGGTACCACTATTATAAGATCTTGAGTAATAGTAAACCTGAGAAGAACACATACTTTTGTGGTTACGAGGGGGGGAGGGAGGGAGGGTGGGAGAGGGTTTTTTATTGATTAACCAGTAGACAAGAACTGCTTTAGGTGAAGGGAAAGACAACACTCAATACATGGAAGGTCAGCTCAATTGGACGGGACCAAAAGCAAAGAAGTTTCCGGGATAAAATGAATGCTTCAGAGGTCAGCGGAGCAAGCGCGGCGGTCTGGGGAACATGGTTTGCGGGGACTTCTAAGTCAATTGGCAAAATAATTCTATTATGAAATCATTCTGCATCCCACTTTGAAATGTGGCGTCTGGGGTCTTAAATGCTAACAAGCGGCCATCTAAGATGCATCAATTGATCTCAACCCACCTGGAGCAAAGGAAAATGAAGAACACCAAGGCCACACGACAACTAAGAGCCCAAGAGACAGAAAGGGCCACATGAACCAGAGACCTACATCATCCTGAGACCAGAAGAACTAGTTGGTGCCCGGCCACAATCGATGACTGCCCTGACAGGGAGCACAGCAGAGGACCCCTGAGGGAGCAGGAGATCAGTGGGATACAGACCCCAAATTCTCATAAAAAGACCAAACTTAATGGTCTGACTGAGACTGGAGGAATCCCGGCGGCCATGCTCCCCAGACCTTCAGTTGACACAGGACAGGAACCATCCCCGAAGACAACTCATCAGAAATGAAAGGGACTGGTCAGCGGGTGGGAGAGAGACGCTGATGAAGAGTGAGCTAATTATATCAGGTGGACACTTGAGATTGTGTTGGCAACTCTTGTCTGGAGGGGGGATGGGAGGATAGAAAGAGAGGGAAGCCGGCAAAATTGTCAAGAAAGGAGAGACTGAAAGGGCTGACTCAAGAGGGGGAGAGCAAGTGGGAGTAGGGAGTGAGATGTATGTAAACTTATATGTGACAGTCTGATTGGATTTGTAAACGTTCACTTGAAGCTTAATAAAAGTTATTAAAAAAAAAAAAAATTCAAGGATACCTAACAGGGGTGATTCTCCATGTTCTGAAAAATCAGCTGATAGGAAAAGGAATGAAATGTTGTGTACCATTCTCAGGGCACTGGATTTTAGATGCTGAGGGACATACTACAGAGGTTACCAGCTTGATCATAAGGTGGCCTGGGCGTCCTTCTCAAGTGCCAATGCATCTCCTGAGTATAAGTACTCAAGCTCTTCCCCTCATCACAGAAAGCAGGGGGTCTGGAAGTCAGGGCATCCCCCAAGGCTCCTACCTCCTCCCATTATGTATCCAGAGAGCCTGTCTAGTTTAGCAGAGGGGCATGAAGATTAAGAGCTTGGATTCTGAGCCAGTTGCCTGGAATTGAGTCCCAGTTCTGTCACTTATTAGCTGTGTGACTTTCGCTAAGTTACTAAACTTCTTTGTGCCTCAGTTTCTTTAACCATAAAGTGGGGATAATAATTACACATAATTTGTAGGGTTTTCATAAGGATTGTTATTGTTGCTGTTAGGTGCCATTGAGTTGGTTGACTCAGTGTCTCTAGGTACTACAGAACAAAACACTGTAGTACCTGCACCGAAGCTGCAGTGGACTCAGACTCAACGGTGCAGCGTCACTGTTTGAGCTGCACCGTGCATCTTTCTGGTTTCTGCCTTGAGGTCATTTTGAAAGCCAGGCCTGCAAGTGGGGGAGATTACATCCAGGAGGTATCATTCAACTAAAGGAGAGTGAGGAGGTGGGGCCAAGATGGTGGAATACCCAGATGCTTCCGGCGATCCCTCTTACAACAAAGACCTGAAAAATTAAGTGAAACAATTATATTTATGACAAGCTAGAACCCTGAACATCAAAGGCAAAGTTAGAAAATGGACTGAGCAGGGGGGATGGGAGGGGGTGGGAAGGGACAGTTCAGAAGTGGAGAGGAGTTGCCCGATCTGAATCACTGGGATCCATCAGGCACCACTCCCAGGAGCGGCTGCAGCAGCGAGCTGGTAGTAGCTGGTAGTAGCGCTCAGCCGCAATTTCCTCAGGGAGAAGCAGCCAGCTGCACAGCCTACTCACACCTCCAGAACCAGAGAAGAACAGTGCTCTCGGCAGAAGCTAAGTACTTGCATATATTTTACTGCACCCCCCCACCAACAAGCTGGCTTCAGTGGCTGTTGATTTCCCTGGGCCTGAAATAGGCCCATCTGAGCACCCTGAACCATGCTCCTGGACTTGGAGAAGGAATAAATTCACAACAGGGGAAAAGAAAATTTGCCAGCTCCACTAACCCAGGGAGCTCAGGACAGAAGCTGCTCCTGTTCAGGCATAAATGGTCCGTGGACTTTGAATACCTTTCCCCCTGCATGGACCTGTGTGGGCCTATTTCAGGAGAATAGGGCCTTTCTGGCAGACTGCAACTGTTTAAGGTGTGCGGTGGAGAGGTGGGTGTTTGATATTTGACACCGATTTGCCTATTAAACAGGGCCCTCACCTACCTACATCAGGAACCTAAGGACTGGTGGCTCCACTCAGGTCACCCAGCCACCTGTGACATTGGTCGAAGGATAACTGGTACCTCCCAGTCCTTACAACCAAAAGCATTGGGTGCCCACGGTCTGTCTGCAGAACCCACCCACCTGTATGCTCTAGGGAACAGAGATGTACTTTCTTCAGAGATACTCTGGGGATGGTTCTCAGCCCCCTGCCCTGTTCAGAGCATGACCCCCTGCTGCAACCAGATATAGGTACCTACACCAATCACCCCTGCCCTTCTAAGACTGTAGGGCAGAGTCTGTACCACACACTTGATGGCCAGGTACTGCACACCTGAGCTGAATCCACACAAGAAAAGTGAATGAACTCCTAGACTGATATACCTGATAACAGCTCTAACCATCTGGTGACAGGGAGTCAGAACTTCCAAGGTGAAAATAATCAAGCTAGCTCACTCAAGCAACCCATTTGGGCATATCAAAACAAAACAAAGCAAGAAACTAGGATACAGTAAGTTAACATAAAATAAACTAATACAACAACTTATAGATGGCTTGGAGAAAACAGTCAATATCAAACCACATAAAGAAACAGACCATAATCACCTCAACAAGCTCTCAAAGCAGAGAATCAAAGGATCTTCTGGATGAAGGTGACTTCCTGGAATTACTGGGTGCAGAATTTAAAAGATTAATACACAGAACTCTTGAAGACATCAGGAAGGAGATCAGGCTATACGCAGAACAAGCCAAGGAACACACAGATAAAACAGTTGAAGAAATTGAAAAGGTTATTCAAGAACATAATGAAAAATTTAACAAGCTGCAAGAATCCATAGAGAGACAGCAATCAGAAATTCAGAAGATTAACAATACAATTACAGAATTAGACAACTCGATAGAAAGTCAGAGGAGCAGAATCGAGCAAGTGGAAGACAAAATTGATGACCTTGAAGATAAAGCACTTGGCACCAATATATTTGAAGAAAAATCAGATAAAAGAATTTTTTAAAAATGAAGAAACCTTAAGAATCATGTGGGACTCTTATCAAGAGAAATAACCTACAAGTGATTGGAGTACTAGAACAGGGAGGGATAACAGAAAATACAGAGAGAATTGTTGAAGATTTGTTGTCAGAAAACTTCCCTGATATGGTAAAGGAGAGTGAGAGTCAGTAGATAACCACTTGTCTCCTGTCCTGTGGATGGACAATTGAGAGAGGCACTCTGTGTGCTTCAGAGGTCTGGATGGGATGGAACACTTCGTCTGCAGCAGTGACCTTGATTGTGCACCATTTATATATTGGCTGTTCTTCCTTGTCTTACTCTCCTCACACCCTCATTTCTGCCTTCTGGGATCACCTCCCAAATTAACTATTTGCATCCAAATCCTTCTCTCATATTCTGCTTCTGTTGTTGTTAGTTGCCATCAAGCTGGCTCCAACTCACAAGACCTTATATATAACAGAACAAAACATTGCCTGGTCCTGTACCATTTTCATGATTGTTGGCATGTTTGACACCATTGTTTCAGCTATTGTGTCAATCCATCACATTGAGGGTTCCCCTTGTTTTCAATGGCTGTCCACTTTACCAACTGTGATGTTCTTTTCTACTGATTGGTCTTTCCTGAATATGTGTCCAAAGTAAGCAAGCCAAAGTCTCACCATCCTCGCTTCTAAGGAGCATTCTGGTTGTATTTCTTCTAAGACTGATTTGTTTGTTCTTCTGACAGTTCACAGTATACTCAATATTCTTCGCCAACGCCATGGTTTGAATGCATCAATTCTTTTTCTGTCTTTCCTTTTCATTGTCTGACTTTCACATGCTTATGAGGCAATTGAAAACATCAACCCAAATTAGGACAAATAGTGTAAGTAAAGATACAAAATCAAGGACTTGTGCAGAGGGGAATGTGGGCACAGGGCACACCACAAGATAGCTTACATTATTGGTGTGTGAAAGTGCCCAGGAAGTCATTGAGAGTCTTGAGTGGTTGTCAGAGCTTGGATCACAGAGGGCACCATGTGCCAGGTGAAGATCTCAGCTGCATCCAGTAGACAACGGGGAGCCACTGAAGTCCTAATGGTCAGGGGAGAGCCATTAAGAGAAGTAACATGCTTAGAGTTGCTTATAAAGAGGTGGCTCTGCTAGCTGTTTGGAGGGTGAATTTGAGAGAGCAAGACTGGGGCATCATGATACACTAGGAGGCTCTTGCAGTGGTCCAGATGAGTGGGGAGAAACTCCCAAACTAGCAAAGTAGCCATGAAGATGGGAGAAGAGATCCAAAGTCAAGAAATATTTTGGAGGATGTTCAACTAGGGTGACTAACTTGTCCCTGTTTGCGTGGAACTTTCCAAATTTTTGCACTGAAAATCCCTGAAAACCCATTGCCATCGAGTCGATTCTGATTCATAACAACCCTATAGGACAGAGTAGAACTGCCCCATGGTGTTTCCAGGGCTGCAATCCTTACAGAAGCAGGCTGCCACATCTTTCTCCCCTGGAGAGGCTGGTAGGTTTGAACTATTGACCTTTTGGCTAGCAGCGAAGCACTTAAGTACTGAAAGTCTCCCATCCTGTGAAATTCCTCCATCCCAGGAAAACAGGGGTGGTTGGTCACACTAAGTTCAGCAGACTTGATCGATCAAGTAGCGGGAGGGGTATAAGGGAGAGGAAGGGATCAAGAATGAATGACCCAAGGGTGTCAAGTCTATTTACTGAGGAAAGAATTGTCTTCAATAAATGGTGCTGGGACAATTGAATCTCTACATGTAAAAGAATAAAGTTGGACCTACACCTCACACCATATATGAAAATTAACTCAGAATGGACCCAGGCTCTAAATATAAGAACTAAAACTTCAAAACTCTTAGAAGATGAAATTAGAGTAATGCTTTGGGACCTAGTTTTTGATAACAGATTCTCAGATATGACACAAAAAGCACAAGCAACAAAAGATAAAATAGATAAAATGGACTTCATCAAAATTAAGAACTTTTGTGCCTCAAAAGACTACAAAGAAAGTGAAGGGGCAGCCTACAGAATGGGAGAAAATTTTTGGTAACCATATATCTGATCCCTCATGTGTCTGTCGGTTTGTCGTACTGTGGGGGCTTGTGTGTTGCTGTGATGCTGGAAGCTATGCCACCAGTATTCAGATACCAGCAGGGCCACCCATTGAGGACAGGTTTCAGCTAAACTTCCAAACTAAGACAGTCTAGGAAGAAGGATGGAGCAGTCTACTTCTGAAAGGAATTAACCAGTGAAAACCTTATGAATAGCAGCAGAACATTGTCTAATATAGTGCCAGAAGATGAGCCCTCCAGGTTGGAAGGCACTCAAAAGACGACTGGGGAAGAGATGCCTCCTCAAAATAGAGGTGATCTTAATGACGTGGATGGAGTCAAGCTTTCAGGATCTTCATTTGCTGATGTGGCACAACTCAAAATGAGAATAAACAGTTGCCAACATCCATTAATAACTGGAAAGTGGAATGTAGGAAGTAATGAATCTAGGAAAATTGGAAATTGTCAAAAATGAAATGGAATGCATAAACATCAATATCCTAGGCATTAGTGAGCTAAAATGGACTGGTATTGGCCATTTTGAATCAGATGATCATACAGTCTACTCTGCAGGCAATGAAAACTTGAAGAGTAATGGTGTTGCATTCACAGTCAAAAAGAACGTTTCAAGATCTATCCTGAAGTACAACGCTGTCAGAGATAGGATAATATCCATATGCCTACAAGGAAGACCAGTTAATACAACTGTTATTCAAATGTGCACACCAACCACTAAGGCCAAATACAAAGAAACTGAAGATTTTTACCAACTTCTGCAGTCTGAAATTGATCTAACATGCAATCAAGATGCACTGATAATTACTGGTGATTGGAATGCAAAAGTTGGAAACGAAGGATCGGTAGTTGGAAAATACGGCTTTGGTGATAAAAATAATGCCGGAGATCGCATGATAGAATTTTGTAAGACCAACGATGTCTTCATTGCAAATACCTTTTTTACCAACACAAGCAGTGACTATACACATGGACCTCACCAGGTGGAATACACAGGAATCCAATTGACTACATCTGTGGAAAGAGATGAGGAAAAAGCTCAATATCAGCAGTCAGAACAAGGCCAGGGGCCAACGGTAGAACAGACTATCAATTGCTCATATGCAAGTTCAAGTTGAAACTGAAGTAAATTAGAACAAGTCCACGAGAGCCAGAGTATGGTCTTGAATATATGCCACCTGAATTTAGAGACCATCTCAAGAATAGATTTGACGTGTTGAACACAAATGACTGAAGACCAGACGAGTTGTGGAATGACATCAAGGACATTGTACATGAAGAAAGCAAGAGGTCATTAAAAAGACAAGAAAGAAAGAAAAGACAAAAGTGGATGTCAGAAGATACTCTGGAACTTGCACTTGAAAGTCAAGTAGCTAAAGCAAAAGGAAGAAATGATGAAGTAAAAGAACTGAACAGAAGCTTTCAAAGGGCGGCTCAAGAAGACAAAGTGAAGTATTATAATGACATGTGCAAACACATGGAGATAGAAAACCAAAAGGGAAGAACACACTCTGCGTTTCTCAAGCTGAAAGAACTAAAGAACAAATTCAAGCCTCGAGTTGCAATAGTGAAGGGTTCTATGGGGAAAATATTAAATGATGCAGGAAGCATCAAAAGAAGACGGAAGGAATACACAGAGTCATTATACCAAAAAGAATTGGTCAACGTCCAAGCATTTCAAGAGGTATCATACGATCAGGAATCGCTGGTATTGAAGGAAGAAGTCCAAATTGCACTGAAGGCACTGGTGAAAAACAAGGCTCCAGGAATTGACAGAATATCAATTGAGATGTTTCAACAAACCGATGCAGCACTGGAAGTGCTCACTCATCTATGCCAAGAAATTTTCAAGACAGCTACCTGGCCAACCAACAAGAAGAGATTCATATTTATGCCTATTCCCAAGAAAGGTGATCCAACCGAATACAGAAATTACAGAATAATATCATTAATATCACACACAAGTAAAATTATGCTGAAGATCATTCAAAAGCGGTCACAGCAGTATATCGACAGAGAACTTCCAGAAATTCAAGTCGGATTCAGAAGACGACATGAAACCAGGGATATCATTGCTAGTGTCAGATGAATCCTGGCTGAAAGCAGAGGATACCAGAAAGATGTTTACCTGTGTTTTATGGACTATGCTGAGACATTCAACTGTGTGAATCATAACAAATTGAGGATAACATTGCAAAGAATGGAAATTCCAGAACACTTAATCGTGCTCATGAGGAACCTGTACATAGATCAAAAGGCAGTCATTTGGACAGAACAAGGGGATACTGATTGGTTTAAAGTCAGGAAAGGTGTGAGCCAGGGTTGTATTCTTTCACCATACCTATTCAATCTGTATGCTGAGCAAATAATCTGAGAAGCTGGACTATATGAAGAAGAATGGGGCATCAGGACAATGTGCGTTATGCAGATGACACACGTTGCTTGCTGAAAGTGAAGAGGACTTGAAGCACTTACTGATGAAGATCAAAGACCAGAGCCTTCAGTATGGATTACACCTCAACATAAAGAAAACAAAAATCCTCACAACTGGACCAATAAGCAACATCATGATAAATGGAGAAAAGATTGAAGTTGTCAAGGATTTCCTTTTACTTGGCTCCACAATCAACACCTATGAAAGAAGCAAGTCAAGAAATCAAAAGATACATTGCACTGGGAAAATCTGCTGCAAAAGACCTCTTTGAAGTGTTGAAAAGCAAAGATGTCACCTTGAAGACTAAGGTGCACCTGACCCAAGCCATGGTATTTTCAATCACATCATACGCGTGGGAAAGCTGGACAAGGAATAAGGAAGACAAAAGAAGAATTGATGCCTTTGAATTGTGGTGTTGGCAAAGAATATTGAATATACCATGGACTGCCAAAAGAATGGACAAATCTGTCTTGGAAGAAGGACAACCAGAATGCTGCTTAGAAGCAAGTTGGAGAGACTACATCTTACATACTTCGGACATGTTGTCAGGACGGATCAGTCCCTGGAGAAAGACATCATGCTTGGTAATGTACAGGGTCAATGAATCAATGAAAAAGAGGAAAACCCTCAAGGAGGTGGATTGACACAGTGGCTGCAACAATGGGCTCAACCTTAACAATGATTGTGGTCATGGCACAGGACTCGGCAGTGTTTCGTTCTGTTGTACATAGGGTCGCTATGAGTGTGAACCAACTCGACAGCACCTAACAACAACAATATATGATCAGAGTTTAATATCCAGAATATATCCAGAACTCATACAACTCAACAACAAAAAGTCAAACAACCTAATTTAAAAAATAGCCAAAGGACTTAAATAGACATCCCTCCAAAGAAGATGTATGAATGGCCAACAAGCACATGAAAAGATGCTCAGCGTCATTCCTGAGGACGGGGAAGAGTTGATGACAGTTCCCAGTAAAGTTGCAAATACAAGCCCTCCTGCCCAGGGGAGCTGCCCCATGTATGGAAGGGTTACACCCACAGCCAGAAAGTGTGATACCAGCAGAGGTGGGAGGTGGGAGGAAGACTCTGAAAGCAGGTGGGGATATTGAGAAAATGAATGGAAAGTAGCTGGCACCAAGTTTGGCAGATCTTAATGGGCCCACTGTCATGGGCTTTCAAGGTGCTGTCCCCCCCCTTCACTGTTTTCCTCAAGATGGATCCAGTGTTTCCGGCTTAGCCACCAGTTTACCCCATTACATTTCTCTATAGTACCTGCATTTTATAACAGCCCTGAGGTTCTTTGTCTTTTTGGGGACTCATGAGGCAGAGTAATAATCACAATCCTAATTGTTAATATATTTGCTTATTTTCTACTTGGCATTCTTCTAAAAACTTTACACCCATTAACTTGTTTAATCCTTATAAACCCAAACCCATTGCCGTTGAGTTGGTTCTGATTCATAGTGACCCTGTAGGACAGAGTAGAACTGATCCATGGGTTTCCAAGGAGCGCCTGGTGGATTCAAACTGCCAACATTTTGATTAGCAGCCAAACTCTTAACCACTATGCCACCAGGGTTTCAATAATCTGTAAGATAAGTACTTTCATTACCATCTCCATTTTATACATGGCATACAGGCATTAGGCAACTTGCCAAAACCACTTAGCTGATAAGTGGCAGACCTGGCACAACCAACTCGATGCCACTGAATGTGGAGTTGGGAAAAGAAGTGCACAGTGGGCCCTCTTGAGGCAGTAAGAGCTGGCTCTAGCACACCACCTGTCCAGCCTTGCCCAAGCCTGGGGATCAGCTCCCAGATACAGCAGGGCTTCTCCTGCTACCGAGCACCAGTCCATACTCTTCCATACCTCTAGGCCTCTTTCCAAGGACTTTCTGGGCTCTCCATCTTGCTGCACTTTAAACTAATGAATGAATAGATCAATAATAGCCTTTACTCTTCTCCTTCAAAAAGCATCTTAGTCCTTTTTAGAGGGTTATGTGCTCTGGACTACTAACCGACGTGCTGGCGGTTCAACAGCCTCCCAAGACACCTCAGAAGAAAGCCCTGGCAATCTATGTCCAAAAGGTCTCAGCTTGGACAACCCTGTGGAGTGCAGTTCTACTCTGAAACACATGGGTCACCATGAGTTGGAGTTGTACCGTGCTGGATTGGGACGTGGAGAACCTAGGTTTGACACCCAACGTTGTCTTTTACTGTGTGTTTCTGGTCGCTTCACTTCTCTGGGCCTCACTGATTTTCCACATCTAAAAACCAGGGTGTTAACTTAACCAGTGATTTTCAACCTAAGGAGCCGGTAGACAAAGGGGGTATCAGAAACATATTGTAGGGGGTCCAGGGCTTCAAGCTGTGTGCTCCAGTTAGAAACGTTATCAAAATATACCTGTCCTATGTCCCATTCCCCCAGGGTTCTACCTTCTAATGATAGATAGCAAACCTGATAAACAAATCCTTGCTCATATGTTCAGGTACCACCTCCACCTCCCAAGATGCCAGTCTGACCCTCCCCACCCTCAGTTAGAATCACTGCTATGGAGCACTCTTCCTGCTGATTGAAGTGTGCTTCATCTCTCTAGGGTGCTGGGGTGGAAAAAGATGGTGAATCATTCCTCCAGATGATCTTTAAGATCCATGGCAGTGCTTACGTTCTATGAGACTATGATTTCTACAAAATGCTAGTGTGAACAGCTAAACCACCTCCCTATGATTTATGCTGCATAGCAAAGGAGAAGGTAATTAGCATTAAAAAAGGCAGCAGGGATGGGGAGTGAGAGGGGAGAATTTGTGAGTGGGTCCCACATCATGAGTCACTTAAATGTTTTGCATATAATAGTCATATAAAACTCAACATCACATGCTGCTCTGGGTTGTGTGGGGTTTGTGTGTATGTGTTGGGGGGGTCCCTTTCTCAACCTTTGTGTGTTGTCATTGCTGTTGGCTCCTATTGAGTCGACCTCCAACTCATGGTGACCCCATGCACAATGGGACAAAACACTGCCCAGTTCTGTGCCATTCTCATGTTTGGTTGCAGATCAGACCATTGTGACTCATGGGTTTTCATTGGCTGATTTAAGGAAGCAGATCACCAGGCCTTTCTTCCTTGTCCATTTTAGCCTGGAAGCTTTGCTCTAACCTGTTTAGCATCATAGTGACACACAAGCCTTCATTGACAGACAGGTGGCAGTTGTGCATGAGGTGCACTGGCCAGGAATTGAACCAAATTTCCCGCATAGAAGGTGAGAATTCTACCACTAAACACCAATGCCCAACCTCTGTATAGAAATGTCTTAAGACTTGTGTAATAACGCAAAGCTCCTCTTGTCCCAGGAACTCTGCTCAGACAAACCTCTCCAGAGGAGGTTTTCCATTTACCTTACTTCTTTTGGATCACTGATGAAATCTGTCTCTCCTGTTCTGCATTGCTGTGGGTTGCAAGCTAGTTGGCTCAATTCAACGCAAGCTTTTACTAAGTGTCCACTGAGCCTGGAATCAGGGCCAGATGGGAAGCAGGAGAAATGGTGGCAAAAAAATAAGTAAGCTTCAAGCCCTGCTTTCAGGAAGACCTCCCCCAACACAGCTCTTAAGGGGAGAAAGAGAAAGCTTGGAAAATGAACGGAAAATGAGGCCAAGTCTTTATTCATCCACTCAGCAAGGACTGCTCAGGTGTGGGGGAGATGAGGGTACGTGGGAGTCTGACAACATACTCAAAAGCGGGGAGGGGCAGGATTGTTTTTCCTCACCTCATCCTGAGACACTTCTGATTCACCTGACGTCTGAAACAGTCCTTTCGTTCAGTGGCCCCAGGCAATGACCAGTTTCCAGACGGTTTGGGCAGCTGTGGGCAGACTAGCACTCACGGCTCCCCTGGATGCTCAGAATGCGGGCTTCTATTCCCACCAAAAGATAAACACACAATTTTCACACTTCTGCCTAAATTATATTCCTACAAAATTTCTAACCCAACGGGGTTTTTTTTTTTTTTAATCACTATAGTAACCTCTGCATGCAAACAAAATACTTTCAGAGAGAAGAGAATGAAAATGCAGAAACTCCAGCTTCAAAATGGTGCAGAGAGAGAGAGAGGAGCAGGCAGGTCAAGCGGGCTGGTTACCGGCCTGACCCATCTGGGTAGGGCCTGCGGTCTCTGCCCGGCCTGCTCAGGGCCTGAGAGCGAGGCCTGCCTGTGCTTTCTTCTGAAGCCGTATTTGCCTATAGGCTCTAGTATCTGGGAGTCCGCAAACAGTGACATTGCCCTGATTTTCATTTGGTTGATGTGAGAACATTGTACCAATTTCTTTTTTGTGTGTTGTGTGTATGTGTTTGTGTGTTTCAGGAGATCCAGGGGAAGATACTTTTGTTTTCAGATGATACCATTTTGTGGCATAGTTTGCAAGAGACAGGGTGTAAACAAAGCTGAATACAATGTGGGGGTGAAATTAAAAAAAAAAAAAAAACCTGAAAGGAATAGCTGCAATGTCCACCAGCTGTAAGCATTCTGTCCCCTTCACCAGTGCAGACGGTCCTTTGGTCTTGGTCCCTTCCAGGTTACATGTCCATTGGTACAAAGCGCCTCCACTCAGGCCTCAAAAACAGCAGGAGCCACAAACAAACAACAGAAGCCCCAGTCACCTGGTTAGGCAGGACAGGCTGTTAGAAAATCGGTCTTCCTGCCCAGTGTTCTGTGTCAACATGAAACGAAACTGCATACAGATTGAGTGAAGGAGAAATGAATAAAGCAGGGCTTCAAACCTGTTCTTCCCAGTTCAGTCATGGCTGAGGAAGTGAAACCGGAACAGACTCAAATTTTTAAAATTTGAGTGAACTGGAATGATATCCGGAACGGGAAAAATTACAGATTGAAGCCCTGCTATAAACTTAATCTCCCTCTTAGAAAACAAAGGCAGCATATTCACCGCATAGCAACCAAATCTTTCATCTGGTGAATTTTCAGCAGAGGCAGAAACAGCTGTGCCCCACTCAAAGATGGCTGCTCAAAGATGGTACCCAACCATGCTGCTCTGAATGTGTGTCTTCTTTTTAATCCTGCTAATCATCCAATCTCATGCATCAGCAGAACTCCTGAAAGGGCTCACTATGCCTCTTTTGAGTCTCCCATTTCAGGGTTTAAATCTGTGATTTTTCCCATTCTGGTTATTGTTCCACTTCATCCAAATTTTAAGAAAATTCAGGTCTATTCTGGCTTTACTTCCTCGGCCACGACTGAACCGCTTCAAACTGGTTCAAAGTCCTGGAATAAAGGCAACCACATATCTGCCAGAATGCAGGTAAAATGCTTACTACAGTGCCTGGGTCTTGAGCTAAAAGATTTGTTGTTGTTAGGTGCCATCGAGCTGGTTTCATGTACAACAGAATGAAACACTGCCTGGTCCTGCGCCATCCTCACCATCTCTCTTATGCTTGAGCTCATTGTTACAGCCACTGCATCAATCCATTTCATTGAAGGCCTTCCTCTTTTTTACTGGCCCTCTACTTTACCAAGCATAAAGTCTTCTCCAAGTTCTGGTCCCTCGTGATAACACATCCAAAGCACATGAGACAAAGTCTCACCATCCCTGCTTCTAAGGAGCGTTCTGGTCATACTTCTTCCAAGACAGATTTGTTCATTCTTCTGGCAGTCCATGGTATATTCAATATTCTTTGCCAACACCATAATTCAAAGGTGTCAATTCTTCGTTGATCTTCCTTATTCATTGCCCAGCTTTCACACGCATACGAGGCAATTGAAAATACCATTGTTTGGGTTAGATGCACCTTAGTCCTTAAAGTGATATCTTTGTTTTTTAACACTTTAAGAGGTCTTTTACAGCAGATTTGCCCAGTGCAATGCATTGTTTTATTTCTTGACTGCTGCTTCCATGGTTTGGCTCCTTTAAAAAATGCAATGGGAGTGTTGTCCACAGAGGCACCTTCTCAAAACAGCAGTCAGCTTCTCCTCTAGGTCAGGGTTTGTATAACAGATTCTGATTCCTAAGACTGGAATCATCACTGAAACTTTGGAGAATATTGCCTTAAAAAAACTGTGTTTAAGTCTGTGCGTGTGTGTGTATGTATGTGTGTGTGTGTGTTTCACTCACACACACATTTTTCAAAACACTTCAATATCTAGCAATCTAGATGATGTTTTAAATTCCTCCATGCTCTCATTTAGACATCAGAGCAGGTATAAGATAGAGACTTAAGTTTCAGCAATAACAAACCGCAGAGCGCTGGGAAGGCACCGGGCTTCTTCTCACCTCCAGACCTTTGCACCTGCTCACTCCTCTTCCTGAGCTCCTTTCCACAGTGTCTTCCTCTGCTAACTCCTGTGCACCCACTGCTGTAGCTCTGAGATGTCCTCTTGTACCAGAAGCTTCTCTGATGTCCCAGGTTTGATTTGGTGCTTCTACTGAAAGCAGATTTTTTAAATGTGACATTATTTCCTGGCTGCAGTTTGACTAAACTACCACTGGATGTATGGAGATGCCCCTGCTACAACTTTGCAGACAGAACATACAAGCAAGAAAGTATTAGAAAAAATTGGAAAAACAACACATCAGGTTATCCCTTATCAGACACTTACTATGGGCAGGTGCTTTAATATGTGCTCAGTGATTTAATATCTCATTTAAATTCTCCCATGTATAGGTATTTGAATCCCAGCTTACAGATAAGAAAACTGAGGCTCAGAGAGGGTGAGCAATATCTCCAAGTCAAACAACTAGCAAATGGCAATGCAAATATTTAAGCAAGGACTTGGACCAAAACTCTTTATCACTGTGCTAAGCTTCTTCCCTTGACATGTCCACCAGGTTTTCCGTGGTGCTTTCTCAAGTGCCGATAAAGGCCCTGAAACAAAGCAACGTGACCATTTTGTGCCTCCTTTGTAAGCCTCAGTCAAAATCTGGGCAGCGACAAATGAAGAGCTAATTTCTGAAGAACCAATGCCAGTGCCTCTTCGGCCAGTGCAAAGGCATGAGAGAGAGGCCCAGGGAAGGTGTGTGTTTTGCTTGGGATCAGTCAGTGTTTCTATTTCATGCTTCATTGATTTCTAACCAAAGTTGATACAAGTCCTGAAAGCCGAAAACTCTGCCTTGGGTTTAACCCACACACAGTCTCTTAGTTCTGATTGCTGAGGTTTAAAATTTTTCTGCTCCTGTTCAAATTTATGTTTCTAATGAAGATGACCGGGAGGCTGATTTGAAAATGCCAGACACCATTAGTCACTCAGAGGGAAACCAAAGGGAGCTGCCTGACACACCAGATGTGTAGAGCTTCAGAAGATAGTGCAGTTTCGCATCCCAGGAGGAACTTTGTTGTCCACCCCCCGCCCCACACACATACCCCCGATGGTGGGGTGATGGCTGAAGGCAATCTGGCGCAGCAGTTAAAACCCTGGTCCTTGGACAGACTTGCTTCCCCTGCTTGCTACTTGTGTGAGTCTGAGTGAGTTATGTTACTTTTGGTCTCAGTTTCCTCATTTGTAAAATGGGGGCCCCAATGCTCCCTTCATAGTGTTATTGATAGGATTAAGCAAAATCACGTATGTAAAACATTTAACAGTGCCTAGAGCGTAGTGAAGGAGCCCTGGTGATGTGGTGGTTAAAGCGATCAACAAAAGGTCAGCAGTTTGAAACTACCAGCAGCTCCAGGGGAGAAAGATGTGTCAGTCTGCTTCTGTAGAGATTTACAGCCTTGGAAACCCTGTGGGGTCACTATGAGTCGGAATCGACTCAATGGCAGTGGACTTTTTGTTTACAGCACAGTGAATACTATGGTCTGGTAAATAAACTCAGTGGACCTCAGTTTAGTCAATGGGGAGGTTCGGTTCTGTTCCAATTCCCTTGATTCAGTTCAAATTCCCTTCTGACAAAGAAATTTCTATTCTAGAATGTGGCTTGCATTTTTTTAGTGGTAGGAAGTACATAGAGATTAAATCCCAAAAGAGTGCAGAGAGGAAATGAGAAAGGAGAGGGAAGGGGGATAATGGGTAGGGCAGCTAGAATTCAAAGATGGCTCCGAAGATTCCTGCCCCCTGTTGTGCATGCCCTGTATTATCCCCTTTCTTATGTGAGCTGTTGTTGTTAGATGCTGTTGAGTCGGTTTCATCTCATAGCAACCCTAGGTACAACGGAACGAAACACTGCCCAGTCCTGAGCCATCCTCACAATCGTTGCTATGTTTGAGCTTATTGTTTTAGCCACTGTGTCAATCCATCCTGTTGAGGGTCTTCCTCTTTTTCATTGACCCTCTACTTTACCAAGCATGATGTCCTTCTCCAGGGACTAGTTCCTCCTGATAACATGTCCAAAGTACATGAGATGAAGTCTCACCACCCCTGCTTCTAAGGAGCATTCTGGCTGTACTTCTTCCAACATAGATTTGTTCATTCTTCTAGCAGTCCATGGTATATTCAATATTCTTCACCCACAGCACAATTCAAGTGTGTCAATTCTTTTCCAGTTTTCCTTATTCATAAAAATGTTAAAAAAAATATTGAGTAAATGAGTGAGTAAATCTTTGCATCCCCAACACGTGCCTGGCCCATAGCTAATGGTCAATCAATGAATAAATAACTGAACTTTGAAGCAGAGATCAGAAAGAATGGGTTTGCTGTGTAAAAGCTCTCTTAAGAACCTGGTATCAGGTAGTGTGTTAGGAAACAAGCTTTCCAGCAGTGTGGGGCAGGACTGGGAAAGGGAAGAGGAAGGGAGAGCAGGAACATTCAGGAGTGGGAGAGGGCTGGGGACAGAAGAAAGAGGATGAACAATGACATTCAAGCAGTTAATTCCATCCAGGATTAATTTCAATTAACCTCCATAAAGGCAACTCAATTCTGTTTTCTCTTTCATCCCCCAAATTCAAGTCCTATTAGAAAGAGCTGCTCGCACTGCATGAATCTTGATTGAGTGGGTAGGAGGAGAGCTCCTTTTGTGCAGATGGAAGAAAAACACAAGGATAGGAAGCCCTACTCACTTTGCTGGGTGGGCAGCAGAACAAAGGTCCAGTTGTGCTAGCATGTAGCCTGGCCAAAGATAAAGTGGGGAAGAAAAAAAGGAAAAAGAAAGGTCCTGGTGCAATGCCCAAAATCTGGTAGCTACTGTAACGCAAGCTGTGTTTATGACCCATTTTAACTGCGGTTGGTTGTGTGTGTTACAGAGTCGAATCTGGGAAAAACTGGTGGCTGTTTTTGGAATCCAATTCAACCCAGTTACATTTTGTACCAGATCTCTCTCTGGTGTGTGGTTTCTCCGTAAGCAGATTAATGACCACAGGCCTGGACCCAGAAAAGACTGTGTGTTTCACCTGCTCAATATCAGAACACATAACATCATTCAGATGCAGGGGAAGATGTGAATATGCTGGTAAAATGTGGCCACGTGCACTTTGTGAGTTTCTGAATATTTATGTAAATACGTTTCTTACATGCCGTCTCCAAAGTGGGAAGAAATTGGAGTTCCTGGACTCAAATTACCAATCCCATGGCGGTCATGAAGGCTATTACACGTGGTGGTTGGTAATTTACAATTTTAAACGTTAAACAAGAACAAACATGTGTTTAAAGAGGGCATGCCCTCTGGAGCTTTTGCTTTCATAACGTTGATTATGGTTCTGAGTTTTCATCCCATTTTTTTTTATAATCACCTACAGCAAGAATGCAAATCCCATTTTGAAAAGGCCAGCATGTATTTCCACTCTCTTAAAACCTGTAAAACTTATTAAATCTCAAAGGTGTTTTCTTTCAAAAATTTTGAGTTAAGACAAACACAGTTTAATTTTGTTGCTACTGTAAAATAGGCAGCTTAAAGGTGCTTCATGCTGTGTTTGAGGAGAGACTATTCACAGAGCAGCACAAAATGAGAGAAAAATAATGGAAGTCTATTCTCATGTTTGTAAAATTACAATTTTATGAGCAATATAAAGGTGTACTAAAAGTGTAGTGCAATTAGGTTTTTATTAATTTAAAAACCTGCAAGGAATTATAAGTGAGCCCTGATGGCACAGTGGTTAAAGTGCTTAGCTGCTAACCAAAAAGTCTGCAGTTCCAAACTACCACCTGCTCTGCAGGAGAAAGATGTGGGACTCTGCTTCCCTGAAGAATGCCTTTGGGGCATTTCTACTCTGTCCTATACAGTCACTATGAGTCAGAATTAACTCAACGGCAGAGGGTTTGGGGTTTTTTTGGTTATAAGGAATCCCATGGCTGTTGTGTTGCCCATGTTTCTGGAATGTACCTTAATCAAATTAAAACTAAAATTTTCACTATTTCTGATAGTCATAAATTAAAGTTCTTGGCATGATGCTATCACCAGCTGTTCTTAGGATAGCTCTGGTAGTAAAGAGTTTACAATCTCATTCTTAGAAATTCCAGACATTTGCCTGACCTGCATTTTTATTAAACCCTTCTGAAAGTTTCTTGAGAGGAAACCAGAAAAACAAACAAACAAAAAAAACCCTGAAATCTGGCATAGTTTCCTTTAAAAGCTTTTGAAAATGGATCATGGCTCATAAATGAAAGATTACATGTCTTTTTTAAGTTTGAACCATTGACTTTAATAATTTCCTAACATGGAATTATTTTTTAAGCTATACTTAATAATCAGAATTCTAGCTTAAATATTAACTCTGCCATTTTTCTTAGAAGTTTTATCAAGTAATCACTTTCTATTGAACTCAATTTTAATGGTTACCAAACGATGAATATAAGTTATTTTGAAATCACTTTAATCTTCTTGGAAGAAAAGGACCACGTGAATAAAAAAAAAAAAAAAAGTAAACATGTCTATATACCACCATCAATAATACAGCCACAACTGTCTCAACTTTCTGGGATAATCCTGAGTCAAGTCGTTTTTTTTTTTTCTTCCACCGATGGCAATTGGTAGATGAGACTTAATTGTTATGAGTTTTGTTTTTCATAAAACCAAATTCAGAAATGAAAAAGAATCTCTGGTCAGGCCACATGTTCTATACTCTAATTTGGAAAATATGGCCACTCTGACTAAGAACTTTTTATTGAGTTCCTGGGTGGTACAAATGTTAATGTTCTTGGCTGTAACTGAAAGGTTGGGAGTTCAAGTCTACCTAAGGCATTTTGGAAGAAAGCCCTGGTGATCTGCTTCCAAAAAATCAGCCATTGAAAACTTCATGGAGCACAGTTCCACTATGACACACATGGGGTCACCATGAGTCAAAATGGACTTGATGGCAATAGGTTTATATTCTACTAGAGCCAATGGAATCTTTTTAATTTCTTCTTATTTCTCTGAGAGAATATCAAGTAAAACCAAAAAACCAAACCAAACCCAGTGCTGTCAAGTCAATTCCGACTCATAGCAACCCTATAGGACAGGGAGCTGCTCCATAGAATTTCCGAGGAGCACCTAGTGGATTCAAACTGTCGACCCTTTGGTTAGTAGCCGTAGCACTTAACCACTACACTGCCGGGGTTTCCATCAAGTAAAAGTGGTATGCAAAATCCCCTTTGTAATTGGATGGAAAATTTGCCTTCAGCACAACCACGCTCCCAAGTCGTGGAGTTAAGGAATGGGGAGATAGCACCCCAGGGCCCAGTGTACTTGATGCCAGGCCCAGCCAAGCTCCAGGCTAACGAGCGGGCGCCTCAAAGTTCCAGTTTCCTCACTTGCAGAATGGGCCTGATGGTACCTTCCTCCTCCTCACATTTTTTCAGGATCGTGTGAGATGTCTGCAAAAGTGCTTTGGAAACCACCCAGGTTCTCTCCCTTGTGAAACCAACCAAGCTGTGAGCTCGGCACCCTGGACTGGGCAACAGGCCCTGAAGACCCTGGGCAGCTGAGCCTGGGCTGAGAGGCCCCAGCCAGAGCAAATCTCCTGCCCCAGGGCAGCCACAGCCCACAGGAGAGAGCTAGGAAGGTGAAGCAGGGCAGAGGCACCAAAGGAAGATGGCTTGAAAGACTGCTGCCTCTGGTGGATCCTAGTGTCTGCAGTGGGCTTGAGAGTGGACCACTGCCTCCTCAAAGTACGAGCGTGACACCAGTTGTCTGGGGGAAGGTGTTCTGTGGGACCCCCTGAAATAGCACCTGGAGCTGTGAGCTGTAAGGTATTTAGAAGCCTCTTCCTCTTCATTGGTAAATCTACACTGACCAAACCAAACTGTTTTAGTCATCAAGTGCTGCTGTAACAGAAACACAAGTGAATGGCTTGGACAAACAAAAGTTTATTCTCTCACAGTCTAGTAGACTAGAAGTCCAGATTCAAGGCCTCAGCTCCAGGCGAAGGCTTTCTCTGTCCACTCTGGAAGAAGGTGCTTGTCATCAATCTTCCCCTGGACTAGGAGCTTCTCCACGCAGGAGCCTGGGGTCCAAACGACGCTCTTTGCTCCAGGTGCTGCTCTCTTGGTGATATGAGGTCCTCCTGTCTCTTTGCTCGCCTCTTCCTTTTATCTCTCAAAAGAGATTGGCTCAAGACACAATCCAATCTTGTAGATTGAGTCCTGCCTCATTAACATAACTGCTGCCTATCCCACTTCTTTAACATCGTAGAGGTAGGATTTATAACACATAAGAAAATCACATCAGATGACAAAATGGTAGACAAACACACAATACTGGGACTCATGGCCTAGCCAAATTGATACACATATTTTTGGAGGACAAAATTCAATCCATGACACAAAACAAACAAGTTGTGATCAAGTCAGTTTTGACTCATGGCAACCTCATGTGTCAGAGTAGAACTGTGCTGCATAAGGTTTTCAATGACTGATTTTTTGGAAGCAGACCACCAGGCCTTTCTTCAAGGTGCCTCTGGTGGACTCAAACTGCCTACCTTTAAGTTAGCAGCAAGTGTGTTAATCGTTTGCACCACCCAGGGACTCACCACTCAGGGACTCCAAATCCACGTTACTAAACAAAAACCTTAAAATAACATTCATCTTTCCCTTCCATCCACTCCTCTCCCCTGTTCCTCAGTCTGCTTAGCAGTTTCGCCAGCCTTTAGGAACCATTTTCCTTGTTCCTTGGGAGAAAGAACGGGAGCTTTTTGTTGACTGGGGGAGTTCATATTAAACATTGCAATGTTCCTACCTATTACCCTGAGCTCTAGTTATACAAATGAAAGGGAATCTCGTTATTAGGCCCAGATTAGCTGTGTCACCTATATACACCTGTATATAATTAAAAGTTCAGCTCATTGAACCAACTGTAGACCCATATGCACACGTAGCACATAGCAGTTGTCTGAACACAATGTAACCTTGGATACTGGGAAACCCAACTTTCTCAATCTTGTTGCTGAGGCAACGGGACAGAGGTGGGTGTGGGGGAGCCCAGCATAGCTATCCTTATGCTATGTTGCCAGCAGGAGGAAGTAGGAAGGGGGGAGGGGGGGTTTTGGCCTGCCCACTGTTCCAAGGCCTCAACTAAAATGGCCTCAGGTGCAGGGCAATATCCTGGTGTTAACAATGGCCAGGGAATCTCTCAGTGAGACCCTATTATATATATTCCTAGAGGGTGCAGGGCACACAGGGTAGGCTAGGAGGGAGCAGATTGAGAACACAGGTGGCATGAAGGGCAAGGATGCTAGCTAGTTGAGGAATATGGACTTGGAGGAGCCAGCAGCTACCTAGAGGGACCAAGGCCAGGTCCTGAGTACTGCTGGCACAGGACCAAACGTGAGGGAAGGAATCCCGAATATAATCCCAGCCACAAAATTTACACCCATGTGGTGTTCATGCTAGCCTGGGAATCCTATGATGAATCATCAGAGAATGGTTAGAAGGTAAAGCTGATGGCTTTAGAATATTCTAAAAATCTGATAGAAGGAGACAAAGGTATTAAAACAGGAGCGCCTTCTTTCTACCCCATTATTAAGCTTGATCAAAGACCCTGAGTTTACTCTGACCCCACCAAATTCAAATTACAGAGCCCAATTCCCTCCTTGTGCCCAGGAAGGCAGCAGCTCTTGTTCTTCTCCTGAGCATGGAGGGGAGAATCTTTCTTCTGTGCCCTCAGCCCAGGTTGTGCCTCTGGGGTCAGCCTCTCATGGGCTCTGAACCCCCCTGTCTCCAACCTATTCATGTAGGATTTAAAACTACTATTATTATGTTATCATTATATTATTAAATCTTATGTAATTAATTATAAAAAAATTACATGATAATAAATTATTATTTATAAGGGTTTGGGAAAGTTAAAGACAGGTAATGGGCCATTAAGATAACTATTAAAAATTCATGAAATTTTGGAGGTATAGGGAGATCAGTTAACGAGAAGGTAGGAATGCTTATGTTGGTAAAATCTAAGCTGACGATAGTTGCTAAACTTAAGCCCAAAATTTGGATCTGAGCTTTATGGCAACCAAGTCTAAACAGGTTACTCAACGGGATTCTAATCCACTTATATGCTCTAGAGATGTTAATTGCTGTGCCTTAGGCCCACTGGCCCTTCAAAGGAAACTGCTCATTCCCATGGCCTCTATTATTCTCCTGAGCTCACCTTCACTTTGGCCCACAGTTGTCTGGATGAGAGTGACCCATCCATAAGCTGGCCATCCATCCATCCATTCATGCAGCAAATAGCTTTTGAGGACCAACTATGTGCCAAGCTCTGTGACAAGTACTGGAGATACAACGATGAACAAGAGTCCCGTTCACAACCCACAGTGAAGAAAAACCCTAACAAATAATTCCCCTTTGGCCTAGTAGGATTGAATGAACTGGACCAATCGGATTCTTCTCTCAGAACCCAGAAATTGGGACCCTGAGTCAGGGAGCCCAGGAGCTGAGGAGGTCACTCTGAGCCATGGGAAAGCCGATAAGGCTGCAGAGAGTGCTGGTCTGCAAAGAGGGGAGCCCAGAGCAGAGGCTGGGGGAGAAACCGGAATAAGAGGCCAGATGAAAAGGGAGGAGCTGCTTGTTGCCAACGCTTTTCTAGATACAATAAGGCCTGCAATAAACATCGTCTTTAACCAAGCTAGCTTGAGTGAGTTTCTGTTGCTGGCAATCAAAAGAACCTTGATTATGACATTCCCAGTTCATGAGGAGTAACAAACATTTTCATAGCAGTGGAAGCTCAGAGGCCTGTAGAGCCTGTTTTCATTCTGGTCTATTCAGATATGTCCTCCCCCACCAACACACCTTCTGCTCCTGTAGGCCAGGCTCCCCACAGTCCTCCCAAACATCCCAGACATGGCCCTGCTCGCCGTCCCCCCTCAACTCAACTCTGCCTTTTTAAACCCCGCGCATCCTTCAAAGTGCATTTATTTGCACACCCACCTCTTTCCTGAAGGCTTCTCTAACCCTCTCATGTTGCCTTCTTCTTTCCAAGTGTCACAGGGCTGGTGGTACCACAGTTGTCACATGTGTCAATCTGGTTTCCCTAGCTGCCCAGCACCTACAGGCCCTCAACATACGCTGTATAAAAAACAGAGGTGAACAAATGAGGTTAAAGATTCTATCATTGATTTCTAGATTCTTCCAGAGCATTTGATGAGACAGAAGACAGAGAAGCGAGCATTGAGTTCTATCTGGAACCTAAGAGGCAGAGTCAGAGAGGGCTGCAGTAAGGGAGGGGCAGCACTCCCAGACCAAGCAAAAGATGACCTGGAGGTCACTGAAAATGAAGAAGAGGAGAAGGAGGAGCCAGACAAAGACAAAGACGGAAGTCAAGGAAAGTGGACAGGGGAACTGGAGGAATATGGGGAAGAAGCAATTATTTCTGATTTGATTTTGCCAGGCTGGTTCAAGACAGATAGAAATTTTTTTTTTCTGAATTATAAAAGTAATCATTATTTCTAGTAGAAATTTTGGTATATATAAAGAAGAAATATAAATGTTAAGTAACAAAAATAACTCAAAATTCTGCCATATAGGTCAAACCATTGACGTCAGTTTAGTTTCTAACTTCCCACTTCCCGTGTCTGTGTATGATTTATATACATATACAGAATCACTATATAATTGTGAGCACACTTATTTGTGACTTTTTTTAACTGAACCATATGTAATATGCCTTTTCCCATGTTATTAAGGCTTCTGGTATTCTTTTTGTTATTGTGGTAAAGTATATAACAAAACATTTGCCAAGTCAACACTTTTTACAAGTACAATTCAGTGACATTGATTGGGTTCACTGGTATGTTTTTAATGGCTACTTATAATGAACAAATTATTACTTATTTATTCAGTCCCCCATGGTTGGACATTTGTGTTATTTCCATTTTTTGCTAATCTAAAAGTGCTAAACTGACCTTCTTGTGGATAAATATTTGTGTCTATCTATGATCACTTCCTTAAAATAGACATCTAGAAGTAAAAAGTAAACAAAACTGCCACACTTTTGTAAATGTTAAGAGGTAAGCAAAATTCTATGACTTCTGGTACATCTTGCCAAGTCATCCCCCAGTTTTTCCCCCAACAGCACTGCCTGCTACCCCACCGCTGACAGAGCCACTTAATGAACCACGTTCCTGCTGACTCTAGCTGCTTGTAATCTTGAAGATGACCTCTGGTGCCTGACTCAGGCCCATGGTGGGAACTCAATAAATTTTCATTAATTAACTGAGTCTTCCCTTCATCTCCTAACCACATAAACACCCTGGAGATCTCAGTTTGGCAGCTCTTGTTTCCAATTGCCTGTACTTTACCATCTCTCCACTTAGATCTTTGGCAGAGAGTGGGTGGAAGCAGTAGAACTAGACAGCTGGTTTTCTAAGAATCCAGCCAGAGAAGTAGTTGCAACGTCTGGAACACAGTCTCATCAAAGTCTGAAGGAGAAAACAACTATAATTGGGGCTGTTGAAAATGAACTGTGCTGTCCCGTTACTACGGATTTCCTTCCATCTTCAGCCATCTTCTTAGATGTTTAAGTACTAACCTAGACATCAAAACTAATTCCCACCAAGGAAGTTGTTGAGATGGCTCATTCGTGCCTCCCTGCCTTTGCACATGCTGACCTCCCAACCTTGAATGACTTCTCCTCACCCTCCCTCGTTGTCCATTGTACACATTTTTATCTTTTAAAAGATTCAGCTTAACCATCTCTTCTTTTGTGTAAAATGAACACCCATCCCTGCTGCTCGATTATGTTGGTACCTTGTACACACTTCCATAATAAATTCTCACTTTATTGTAGGTACCTGTTTCCATGCCCCTTTCCCCTATAGTCTATGAGGTTCTGAAAAATAGGCCTATGCACTCATTCAAGTTGACAACCGCAGTGCAGCAGACACATAGAAGTCAATAAACGTTTACTCAGTGAGTGTTAAGTTAATGAATGATTCTTAACAATCATTTTTATAAAGGACTCTATTGGCATTTATTGACTTAAAGTTCCTGGGGTTTCCATATCAAATAAGATAATATTGATGCTGCCTGAGGCCCTGAGTGACAGGGAATGGAAGGTTCCAATGTCACAAACCCACCAGCCCCACCCCCTTACTCATTGTTTATCATTTAAAGAGGATGATAAAGTAAGAAAAGAGAGTGCAGAAATCTTAGGGAAAGACTTGGAATTCAGGTAGCTCCTGAGTAATAGCTAATATCAACATACAACATACCTGACATGTTCTAAGTGGTGTATGTATAGTATACCCACTCCTCACTTATCAACATGATTAGGTTCGAAAGACCAGGTTATTATGTGAAAATCAGTATTATGCAAAAATGGAGGATGACGACATCAGATCACGAAATGGAGGATGACTATGTCATTAAAACCCAGGGCCGTCAAGTCGATTCCGACTCATAGCAACCCTATAGGACAGAGTAGAACTGCCCCATAGAGCTTCCAAGGAGCACCTGGCGGATTCGAATTGCCGACCCTTTGGTTGGCAGCCGTAGCTCTTAACCACTACACCACCAGGGTTTCCCACGTCATTACGTAGCTGCTAAATTACATCATACACAACTGCCAAATTATATCATTACATAGCTGCCAAATTACATCATTACATAATTGCCAAACTACTGAGAATCATGGCCCAGCCAAGTTGACACATAACCTTACCTATTACAGCCAGTGTTACTCTTGTTTTGTACCTTGGCATTCCTTACTGCCAAGATACACGCCATTAATGGGCAAAATTGTTGGATAGTAGATTTTTTAAAAAATATTTTATTGTGTTTTAGGTGAAAGTTTACAGAGCAAATTAGCTTCTCATTCAACAAATTGTACCCAAAGTGTTCCATGACATTGGTTGCAATTCCCATGCTGTGTCATCTCTCTCCCCATTTCATCTCTGGGTTTCCTGTTTCCTTTCGTCTGGTTTTCCTACTTTCCTACCTCTTCCTGCCTTCTCATCTTTGCTTTTGGACAAATGTTGCCCTTTCGGTTTCATATAATTGTTTGTTCTACACAGCACATTCTTTTCAGGTGTTATCATTTATTATATAGGCTTTTCTATTGTTTGGCTGGAAGGTGGTTTCTGGGAATTGTTGCAGTTCCAAGTTAGAGGGATCTCTTGGAGCTATAGTCTCAGGGGTTCCTCCAGTCTCTAACAGGCCAGTAAGTCTGGTCTTTTTTTATGAACTTGATTTTTTGTTCTACATTTTTCTCCGCACTGCCCAGGACCCTCTATTGTGATCCCAGTCAGAGCAGTTGATAGTGATTGACGGACACCATCAAGTTGTCCTGGTCTCAGGGTCACATAGGCTGTGGTTCATGTAGTCTGTTGGTCCCTTGGACTAATTGCTCCCTTAAGTCTTTGGTTTTCTTCACTCTCCTTTACTCAGATGGGAAGAGACCACTAGTCACATCTTATATGGCCACTCACAAGCTTTTAAGACCCCAGATGCTACTTACCAAAGTAGGATGCAGAACGTTGTTTTTGTGCACTATGTTATGCCAATTGACATATATGTCCTCCAAGTCTATGGTCCTTAGCCTCCAAGCCTAGTATCTTCATCTCGGGAGGTGTTTGGTTGTTCATAAGAAGTTTCCATGACTGTGCCCCTTATGTATTCTGCTGTCTAAATTAGTCTACATTCAACATCTACAAATATGTATGTAGAGATGTCCACAACCTAGCCTATTGGAAACCCTGGTGTGTAGTGGTTAAGTGCTATGGCTGCTAACCAAAAGGTCAGCAGTTCAAATCCACCAGGTGCTCCTTGGAAACTCTATGGGGGCAGTTCTACTCTGTCCTGTAGGGTCGCTATAAGTTGGAACCAACTCAACAGCAACAGTTTTTCTGGGTTTTTAACCTATATCTGCAGGTAGGCGCACTCCCTAACATCCTCCCACACCTCTTTAGTATACCTATCTACCTATGTATTCCTTCACAAATTATTGTTTATCAGTACTGTTTTTGCAAGATTGTCTGTGTTATAGTAATTGCCATAGTTCTTATGTTCCTTTTAGTGTCTTCCTTTGCCTTTGTCATTGTCATGTATTGAATTATGTCCTCCAAAAATATGTGTCAACTTGGCTAGGCCATGATTCCCAGTTCCGTATTATTGTCCACAATTTTGTCATCTGATGTGATTTTCCTATGTGTTGTAAATCCTATCTCTATGATGTCCAAGAGATGGGATTAGCAGCAGTTATTTAATGAGGCTGGACTCAATCTACAAGATTAGGTTGTGTCTTAAGCCAATGTCTTTTGAGATATAAAAGAGAGAAGTGAGCAGAGAAACCTGAGGCCTCGTATTACCAAGAAAGAAGCACCAGGAGCATAGCTCATTCTTTGGGTCCGGGTCCCTGAGCTGGGAAGCTTCTTGACCAGGAGAAGATTGATGACAGGGACTTTCCACCAGAGCCAACAGAGAGAGAAAGACTTCCCCTTAAGCCGATGCTCTGAATTTGGACTCCTAGCCTCCTAGGCCGTGAGAGAGTAAATTTGTTTGTTGAAGCCATCCACTTGTGTTATTTCTGTTATAGCAGCACTAGATAACTAAGACAGTCATGTTGTGCTGATTTCCCCCATATAGTGTATTGCCTTTCCCTTCACCAGTATTACTATGTATCTTCTGTCTAGTAATTTACCCTTCCTCCTGCTCCTTTCCCTGGGAACTATGAAAGAATGTTTTTTTCTGTGTGTAAACCTTTTCTTATTTTTTAATAATAGTGGTCTCATACAATATTTGTTGTAAATGTGAAATGTCAGATAATGGGATAGTTGATAAGTGAGGAGAGGTGTACTTCATTTAAGTCTCACCACATTCCTATGGAGTAAACACTATCATCATCTCTGTTTGTCAGGGAAGACAACCGAGGCAGAGTCAAGTTAAATAACTTGCCCAATATCACTAGAAATACAAGGGCAGAACCAGGATTTGAATACAGATAGTCTATCTGCAGAGTCTGTGCTCTTATCCACTGTACTAAATGACATCTCAAGTCTAAAATGATGAACATCTCTATTTTTATCCTCCAGCAGCCATTCACCTTTTTGTAAGCAATACAGTATGAATTTTCTTCTGGACAATCAGTTCCTTCTCCACTCTCACCCTGTGCTCTCTTGGAGAAGTGTAGCACATGACCTAGGCTTAAGCTGGTCAGAGCATCCCAATCTCTAGGCTCAGAGATCGGACCCAATCAGAGCCAATGAGATGCAATGTGACCATTGCAAAGACTTCTGGGAAAAAGCCTCATTTTTTTTCAGTAGGAGACTATGAGGAACTACTCTGGCCATCTTGCCATAGTGTACAGCTTAAGTATGAAGCCAGCGCTGGAAAGTGGAGCCAAAAATGGAACAGAGACCCTCAAGCCCTGCCTGAAGCTAGATTCCTCTTGAACTTTTCAGTTGTGTGATCCAATAAATTCAATTTTTGTTCAAGCCATTTCTTTTTTTTTTTTTAATTTTATTTTGTTTTGTTTGTTTCCACAGTCAAGGGAAATAGTCCCAAACAAAACGATATATCCTATGTGTGGTTGGGGTGAGGTGCAGAAATGGGGAAAAAAGTCAGTGGCCAAATACATGGGCCATACTCACAGGGATACTGGTACCAGTTGCCATCGAGCCAACCCCAACTCTTGTCGACCCTGACTCATGGCAACCCCATGTGCAATAGAGTAGAACTGTACTCCATAGGATTTTCAATGGCTGATTTTTCAGAAGCAGATCACCAGGCTTTCTCCCAAGGCACCTCTGGGTGGACTCAAGCCTCCAACTTTTCAGGTAGCAGCTGAACATGTTAGCCATTTGCACCACTCAGGGACTCCGCACAGGGATAGTATGACTGAAACGTAGGGAGTAGAGGGGGAGGCACAAGTCACTTGGATGTGATGGCAATAAGTCAAAATAAGGCAAAATTAAAGCACTCAGAATTTTTCTTGTTTTCATTTTTCATGTTTTTAAATATTTTATGATTTTTGTATGCTGTTGCAGAAATACAGAATTGGGTCTTTTATTTCATAATATATGATCTTGGTTTAATTTATTTGCATAATTTTAGCATATTTCCAAAAACCTCAAGAGGAGACTGTACCCATTACCCCAGTACACACCCATGCCATGCCCCTCTGTACCCTCCCTCACACCATATGTACTTGGCACACTCTCTAGGACACACTCTCTTTGTTTTCTCCTTCCGTGACAAGCAGTCAGAGCAAAAGAGCTCTCTACACTTGTGCTGTTTTGTCCCCCAAAATTGCTGCCCCAATTAGATTGGCTGGCCTAGTGCTGACGACAGTCCTTCCTCCCCCTTGAACTCCTGTTGTCTGGCAAAACGACAAATTCTCTGGCCGTTCCCAAGTATGTGGTTCTTAGCCTTCCTTGCACTTTGGATTTGGTAGAATACTCAGGAAATGTGGTTTCATCTGCCTTGAGCTTATATCATTTTTCCAAAGTGTGTTTAGAAGAACACGAGTCTTAAGAGAGTCTTCTCACAAACAGGGTTGGAAATCCAATTTGGAAAATACTGCAGACCATAACCCTCCTTCGAGATTCACAGTGCATAATTTCATCTCAAAAGCCGTGAGAAATCCTATGATTTCAATTGTGTTAAACCCAACTTTTCTCATATTTTACTGAGCAAGGGGTTACTTTTAATGTTTACTCCTACTAACATTCTTCAGGACAGGTATTCCATAGAGCATACTTTGAGAAAGTTCGATTTAAAATATTGTAGAGCATGATCAGAGAACTGTAAGCAAATTTATTATTGACTCTACAGTTGTTATAAGAATATAACTTGAAATCATTTGAAAAAGATTGTTGTTGTTGTGTGCCATAAATTCTGACTCAGAGTGACCTTATATGACAGAGTAGAAATGCCCCTTAGGGTTCTACTAGGCTGTTATCCTTATAACAGTAGATTGCCAGGCCTTTTCTCCCATGGAGCCACTGGTAGGTTTGAACTGATGACCTTTCAGTTCGCAGCTGAGTGCTTAACCATTGTGCCAACAGGGATCCTAAATAATCACATTAAATACAACAAAAAAAAAACAAACCCCTTGCTGTCAGGTTGATTCTGACTCATGGTAACCCCACGTGTTACGGAGTAAAACCGTCCCATAGGGTTTTGTTGGTTGTAATCGTCACACAACCAGATCACCAGGCCTTTCTTCTGTGTGAAGCAGATTACAGATGTTCCCTCACCCTCTGCTTTGATGGAAAAAACAAAACAAAAAAGAGTAGTTGAGTCGACTCCAACTCATGGTGACTCCCTGTGTGTCAGGGTAGAACTGAACTCCATAGGGTTTTCAATGGCAGTTTTTCCTTCAAGCAGATCACCAGGCCTTTCTTCCAAGGTGCTTCTGGATGGACTCAAACTGTCAAGCTTTCAGTTAGCAGCTGAGCACATTAACCATTTACATCTCCCTGGGACCCCAATTTCTTTTAAAGTTGATGAATGCAGATCCTTTTTATGCCAAATGCATGTGAATTCATCGTTTTCCTTCTTTTTCTTAAATCCTGCAGCTCTGAGTATCCTTCATGCAAAAACTATAAGCCATGTAGGATGCCAAGTAAGATAAGGACTGAGAAAGTCTCCTGGATTTGTCCTAAGGGAATCACGAGTGATATGAGCAGGAGCAAGGGTAATGGCAGATTGTGCAGCTGAGGATAGAATATGGGTAAGAGATCAGGTTTGAATCTACAGTCATGACATTGAGACTGCTAATAAAGATGCTGCCATCCCGGAGGTCAGAGGAATATGGAGCCAAGGGAATGTAGACATAGAGCTATTTGGGTGTTCAAAATGGGGGTCATGATGGATGTGTTTCCCTTCCTGTTCCCAGGGCGAAGCCACTCATAACAGTTATGTTTTGAACGCTATATGTGCCAGGTACAGTGCTGAGAGTTTAACATATGTTATCTCTTATAATCCCTACAACAGCCCTGAGAATATAACTTATTACCATTTTGCAGAGGAGGAAACTAAGGTGCAGAAGCTGCCTAAGGCCATAAAGCTGGTGAAATGGCGGGTCCCCACTATCTTGCTCCCAAGCCTGGCCCCTTATAGGGAAGCTTCAAGGTCTCATATCGCTTTAGCAGTGTCTCTCCAGCTTACGCCACTTGGGCCCACAGGGTGACGTGGGAAGGTGGCAGGTATGTCTGAGACCTCAGGGCCATAGCCTGGTAAGGCTGATCTTATGGTAATGGGCAAGCCGTAACTTGGTCTTGGGCACCTGAGTCTCAGTCTGGGAGGACACTGAAAGCTGGCTCGTCAAGACTTCAAAGAAATTTTTCGAAGTATCTAAGTGCTACAAGGGAATAACTGTATTTGTCCCCGGTGTGTTTGACTCACATCTTCAATTTTTAGTAGCATAAAGACTGATTACTTTTATAATTGAGATTTCATGTATTTGAATAAAAATCTCATGTAGTGTAGTAAACATTCTGAGGGAGAAAACTGGTCTTATTTTGCAAACAACTCTGCAATAATTAACTAGTATAATTAAGAATGAAGCAGGAACTTTAATAATGTTCCTGGTGGATGTGAACTGCCAGTCTCTTGGTTAGCAGCCATAGCACTTAACCACTACGCCACCAGGGTTTCCTTAATAATGTTAGTAATGATTAATTAAGGAGCCCTGCTCAGCTGCTGACTGAAAGATTGGCCGTTCAGACCCACCCAGTATCTCCACAGGAGAAAGACCTGGCGATCTGCTTCCATAAAGATTATCCATTGCTATCAAGTCAATTGCCACTCATCCATAAAGATTACAGCCTAGAAAATCTTATGGGTCAGTTCTACTCTGTCACATGGGGTCACTATGTGTCTGAATTGACTCGACAGCAACAGACAACAATAACTAACATTAATTAAATTCTAAGTTTTTCATGAACTCAGGGATTTTGATGGGAGGAGTCCTGGGGTACAGTGGTTAAGCACTCGGTTGCTAACCCGAAGGTTGGTGGTTCGAGCCCACCAGCCATTCTGCAGGAGAAAGATGTGGCAGACTGCTTCCGTAAAGATTACAGCCTTGGAAAACCTATGGGGCAGTTCTACTCTGTCCAATAAGGTCGCTGTAAGTCGGGATCTATTCGAAGGCAACAGAGTTTGGATTTTTTTGTTTGCTTGTTTGAGATGAATGGGCTTCTGGAGACATCTCGAGACTTTTCTCTAGTGAGGGATGCTCAGGATGAGTTGGGTGTGCCTAGATATGGAAAAGAAAATGGTGAGGAAAATATATCTGGTGCTGAGTCATCCTGAAAAGGGCAGGACTTTATCTCGTATATCTGTCTGTTCAGCTTGCTGTTATCTAACTCAGCCTGGTATTATTGTTAACTACGTACATGTCTGACATCTCCGCTATTCCGTACTTCCACATTTCAACTTGCACAAGTGATGATAAGAGCAAGGAACTGAAATCAGGCTGACCTGAGTTCAAATGCTGACATTGCATTTGACCTTGGAAAATTACTTTGACTCCCTAAGTCTGTTTTCTCGCCTGTAAATGGGGATAATAATAATCTCTTGCTCAAAGCGTGGTTGTGAAGTTTAATAAGCATAATGGATATGAAGTTCTTAGTGCAATGCTTGGAACCCAAAAAGCACTCAACAAATGATACTGTTGTTAAAAGGTTCTTGAAATAAAGGTTTTGCTTTATAATAATGAAAAAGCTCATAACTATTCGTAAAGCATTTTTGTGCACATATGTTGATCCTAATACCCAAACCCATTGCCGTCAAGTCAATTCCAACTCATAGCAACCCTATTAGACAGAGTAGAACTGCCCCATAGAGTTTCCAAGGAGCGCCTGGTGGATTTGAATTGCTGACCTTTTGGTTTGCAGCCGTAGCTCTTAACCACTATACCACCAGGGTTTTTGTAACGCATTTTTGTGCATACATGTTGATCCTAATACAGAGCCTTGCAATTAGGAGACAGGTTGCTATGGAGAAGTTAACATTCTTTTACAATAATGGTGGAAGTGTAATTGATAAATTTTTATGGACGGCAACATGGTAACAAGGATCAAAGGCATAATCTTTGATCCTGCAGGACAGGAACATAAAAATGTATATGAAGAAAAGGTTCATTATAAACTTAATAATATTGAAATTTTAGAAACAACCTAAATGCCCAACAATATGGGATTGGTTTATACATTCTAGCCCATTCATACATAGCTCTATAAAGTCTTCTGTTATGGATTCAAGTGTATTCCCCCCTGCCCCCCAAAAATATATATATAGAAGTCCTAACCCCTGTGAATGTGACTTTGTTTGGAAATAGAGACTTTGAAGAGTTATCAGTTAGGTTAACATGAAGTCATGCTGAAATAGAGTAGGTTCTGATCTTTCATGACCGGTGTCCTTATAAAAGAGCAAGATACACAGAGATAGGGAGGCAGAGGAAGGATACCATGTGACATTGCAGCTGCAAACAAAGAATACCTAAAGCTACCAGAAGAGAGAGAGGCATAAAACAGATTCTCTCTCAAAGCCTCAGAAGGAATCAACACAGCCAACACCCTGATCTCAGACTCCCGACGTCCAGAACTGTGAGACAATAAACTTCTGTAGTTATAAACCACTCAGGTTGAAGTATTTTGTTACAGCAGCCCTAGGAAACCAATACACCTTCCCTGACCCAACTTGCAGGACAAATCACTCCTCGGTGCTGCCAGAGTGCAGCCTTTATGTATCTTTTACCCTAATGCCTAGAACAGTGCTCAGTCCAAACCAGGAGCTTAGCAAATGAATGACTGGATCAATCAATCAACAAACAATTCTTTGTGAGGGGCCAGAAGGAAGCCATGTGGTCTAGAGGAAAGAGACTTAGAATCCTCAGTAGAGGACCCACCTCTACTGCTTACTAGCTATATTACCTCGGCAAGTCACTCAACAATCTGAGCCTCAGGTTCCTCACTTATAAATTATAGTCATAGTAGCTGCCTGTTCCAGTAACTGCAGAGGATTAAAGCAGCCACATATATTAAAAATTTAAAATAAAAATACTTGAAAGTATATTTTTCTAATTATCAAAGTAGAAAACTAAGCAGCATCTTTTGATGTTCCTTATGTGATTTGAGGAAACTCTGGTGGCACAGTGGTTAAGAGCTATGGCTGCTAACCAAAAGATTGGCAGGTCAAAGCCACCAAGTGCTCCTTGGAAACCCTATGGGGCAGTTCTACTCTATCCTACGGGGTCGCTATGAGGTCGCTATGAGTCGGAATCAACTCAAAGGCAACAGGTTTGGTTTTGAAGGACAAGAGGCCTGTCATTCTACTTCCAAAAATAAGCCAATGGAAACCCTATGGATCACAACAGTCCACCCTCAATGGATCATTGTGATGGTACAGGACTGGGCAGTATTTCATTCCGTTACGCATGGGGTCACCACGAATCTGGAGCTGACTCAACAGCAGCTAACAACAACAAGTAACTTGAAGATTTTGGCCTACTTTTATTCTCCAGGTTCCTCCCTTACCCACTTCCAAGTCTGTATTAATATCAACCCTGGTGGCGTAGTGGTTATGTGCTACAGCTGATAACCAAAAGGTCGGCAGTTCAAATCCGCCAGGTGCTCCTTAGAAACTCTATGGGGCGGTTCTACCCTGTCCTATAGGGTTGCTATGAGTCAGAATTGACTCGAGGGCAGTGGGTTTGGTTTTTTTGGTTTGGTGGGGGTTTATATACAAAGTAGCATTCTTTCATTCATTTACTGAATAAATATTTACCCTATACATCAGGCACTGGAAACCCTGGTTGTGTAGTGGTTAAGAGCTATGGCTGTTAACGAAAAGGTCAGCAATTTGAATCCACCAGGCGCTCCTTGGAAACTCTATGGGGCAGTTCTACTTGGTCCTATAGGGTCGCTATGAATTGGAATTGACTCTACGGCAGTGGTTTGGTTTTTTTTTTTTTTTTTTTTTGCCTTAATCAGGCACTATTGAGTCCTGAGGCCTCACAATGGTAGAAACCGAAATCTGTAAAGAAATAACAGTAAGGCAATTTGGAAAGTGCTGTCAAAGTGGTGGAATTCAGAGGCATGCCATGGAAACAGAGGAAGATGCTCCAGCGCTACGGCAGATGGAGGAGGCACAGCCTTGCCTCAGTAAAAAAAAAAAAAAAAAGTCACTGGTATATGAAGCTGCAAGGTTGCTGAGGAGGACAGGGAATCTTTCTTGAAGTGGGAATGGCCTTGCAGGGCTGATGGACTTCTAGTTAGTTCGGGGCAACTATACCATGCAATAGCAGAGAAGAAGTCCCTTTGATGAACTGGCCAGACTTCTGCTTTCTTTTCATGAGGTAAGAGGGACAGGACTGACACCTTGCACTGGGAAACACTCTGGCTCTGGGATTACCTGGGGAGGGAAAGTATGAACTTCCTGCTAATGGAGGCATGAGGGGGCTCGGGGTGGGGGGCCTCGGGACAGCTGTGGGGGCAGTCATTGTACCCAATCTGGGAAAGCAAGAGACCCTAGTTGCACTACGAAACTGTTCTTGTTTCATGGGAGTGAGCTAGCATTCTCACTTCCCAAAACTATTTCTGAGTAAAATTGCAAGCAGGGGATGAAAGCAGAGTTAGCTATCGGGTGTGTCTAAGGGAATCCCACTCCAGTTCTATTACTTCTGGCTCAGATGCCTGTTGTCTTCTTGTGTCTTCAGGATCCAGGGTCTCATACTCCTGAAGCCTTGAGTCATCTGTCTACATTCTAGCTTCTGCCACCCAGCCAGCTAAGGTATGAAAGCAGCCAAGCTTCAAGCAGATGACACTTGGCTCCAGCTGCCCCATCCTGATTATCCCCAGTGCACATCGTCCTCTCTGGTTTCCTTGCTGTCTGGAACCCACATGTAAGTCTTTATTGGAGCTGCTAACACCCTCCCCCCCGTCATTCTACCAGCTTCCAGTTCAGAATGATGACAACTCTCAAACTGCCCCACTGGGGCTGGGGCCCATGGATAAAGGGAGGGAGGGTGAATTTTGAGCTGAATTCCCTTTCTGTCCACTTTGTCCTAGAATCTTTCCCTGTAATTCAGATCTACCTTCCCTTCCACCCCAATCCCACAGCCTATCTCTATGTACTTGACGAACTGGATAAGCAGAGATACATTTCTTTCTCTTGGGATTCTCCTGTCATCTCCTGTTGGGTGCTCGGAGGACACAGCCCATGCAGAAAGGAAAACAGCAGAGCAGCCTTTGGTGGACACATGGGAAGTACTGCCCCATGATGCTAACGACGGCAGTTCAGCTCTGTAAAGGATGGTCTGTAACGACTGTCAGCAAAAGTGTTTATGATTCCTATCATATCTTTCAGAGCCCTGGCTCTGAAAGCTTGGCTGCTAACCAAAAGGTCAGCAGTTCAAATCCACCAGCCACTCCTTGGAAACCCCGTGGGGCAATTCTACTCTGTCCTATAGGGTTCCTATGACTTGGAACAAGCATTTAAAATGCATATATTGAAATTAAGAAGCCCTGGTGACACAGTGGCTAAGCACCCGGCTGCTAACTGAAAGGTCAGCCATTCAAACCCACCAGCTGTTCTGCAGGAGAAAAGATCCAACGATCTGCTCCCATGAGGATTACAACCTAGAAAACCCTACAGGGCAGTTCTACTCTGTCATATAGGGTTACTGTGAGTCAGAATTGACTCGATGGCACACAATAGCAACACATTGAAATAAAAAATAATAAAAAGATCAAGAAAGTGTACAATCTTCATAATTTCAGCTTTGTATTTTAAGCCTTAGTTACTGAATGAGAATTGAAACAGGGGTGGGACAAAGATCTTGGTTTCATTTCCCTTCTCTCCCCTGTCTGCACAGGCTTCTGCTTTTCCAAACCACCTACCATTTGTTTCTGAATCTCTCTTCTACGTAGTTTCTCCCTTGTCTCTTTGGTAGTAGGTAGATCCCAGTTCACAGTCAAGATGGGGAGATGGCCAAGTTGTAAAACCAAATGCACGCTGCTGATGCCACATTCAGTGGGGTGTATCTGCCGTCACCAGTCACAGAGCAGTCAAGTGTCCTTGCAGACAACCGAGTGAGCCCATTCGGATGCGTGTGTCTGAAGATTTCCTCTGCCTTGTGCCAAAATAGGAGACCTGGTGGCACAGTGGTTAAGTGCTCGGCTGCTAACCTAAAGGTCAGCAGTTTGAACCCACCAGTGTCTGGGTGGGAGAAAAATGTGGCAGTCTGCTTCCATGAAGATTTACAACCTGGAAACCCTATGGGGCAATTCTACTCTGTCCTATAGAGTCGCTGTGAGTCGGAATTGACTTCACAGCAATGGGTTTTGTTTTGTTTTTTTGGTTTGTGCCAAAATACTGTCAAGTAGGAGGTAAATGGAGCTGTAGTTATAGCTAATCATTTGTTACTCTAAGGATTTTTTTTTGGCATCTTCCATCTTGGGGGTGGGGGGATAAAGGGAGATGACAGCAGGGTTAGATTTGTGCTTTAGTGAGGTCACCTTGGCAGCTCTGTGGGAAACATCTGAAGTGCATACGGCTGCAGGCAGTTAGAGGCAGCTGCAGTAACTAGGGAGAGAGATGGGGTGGTTGATCGTTATCACAGTGGCTCCCAATGAACTACAGCATCCCGTGCCCACGTCCCTTTGCAGCGTGACATCCCTACTCCTCCTAACAAGAAGCTGGGTTGTTCCTTCACACCCTTGAATCTGCCCTCGCCTTGTGATGTGATTGTACCAATAAAATGAAGCAGAAGTGACACTGTGTGACTTTTGAAGCTCGTCCATAAGACCCCACGGAGTGCCCACTATTGTTGCTATGTGCCGTCGAGTTTATTCCAACTCATGGCCACTCTATAGACAGAGTAGAACTGCCCCATAGGGTTTCCTAGGCTTTAAATGCCCTATAGAGTTTCCTAGTCTGTAATCTTTAGGGGAACAGATTGCTAGGTCTTTTCTTCTGAGCTGCTAGGTGGGTTCAAACCACCAACCTTTGAGTTAGCAGGCAAGAGCTTAACCATTGCTCCATTAGGGCTCCTTTAACTAGCATGGTGCAAATAAGTGGTCAGCTTACTGGATGATGAGAGGAAAAGTGGAGGAGAACTGAAGGAACCCAGGTGACAATCATTCCAGTAGGTATCTGACTTCGATCACACAAGGGAGCCCAGACAAGACAAGCAGAAGAACTACCCACCAGAAATAATCAACTGCTGTTGTTTTAAGCCACTAAATTTTGGGGTGGTTTTTTATACAGTGACAGACAACTGATAAAGATGGTGCTTGCTCTGAACTAGACCAATGTTAGTAGTTTCCATTCATTCAACAAATATTTTTGAACACCTATTATATAGAAAGGGTCCCTGGGCAGTTGCTAGCCTAAAGGATGGTGGTTTGAACCTACCCAGCAGCTCTATGGAAGAAAGGCCTAGCAAAATGTTTCCAAAAAGATTAAAGCCAAGAAAAGCCTATGGAGCAGTTCTCTGTAACACATGGAATCTCCATGAGTCAAATAAATTGATTCAAAGGCAATGGGTTTGGGTTTTTTTGTTGTTGTTATGTGACAGGCTCTATTCTAAGAACTGGGGATACTGTAGTAAACAAAACAGATAAATATCCCTGCCTTCATGGAGCTTATACGCTAGTGGGGGAGGAGGCTGGACAGAAGGGTTACATTCGAGAAATATTTAAGAGGTAGAATTGGAATGGTCTTGTGATGGATTATATATGGACGTTGAGGTGGGATAGTAAAGAAAGGATCCTACGGCTTCCAGCTTGGGCAGCTGGGGCAATGGTGGAGCCACCCAGAGATAGGCAGACTGAGCTGGGAGTTGTTCAGTTTTGGGCACATGGGTCACTTGTGGGACAACGAGCTGGCAGTTGAATGTAGGAGTCTGAAGCTCAGGGGGGATGCCCAAGATAAATATTTTGGAGTCATCCTGTCCTGTACAACTGAGCGTGTATTTGCTGAACCACTACCCTATGCTGAGCATTCTGAGACACTAGGAAATACAGTGCCAACAGGACGGCTATGGCCCATCCTTCCATGAAGTTTATGGTTTCATCAAGGAGACCAAAAAATCTACTGTGGCAAGTTGTTTAACACAGAAAATGCAGGGCTCTGTCTAAAACTGGCATGGGGCAGGGAATTTGGATATAGGCTGTAGTTGAAACCATGATGCTAAATAAAGTTATCTTTAGAGTGTATAAAGGGATAAAAGTGGATGGACCTGGGAAACGTTGACATTCAATGGGGTGCAGAGCAGCAAGGGGACAAGGATACTAGAAGGCAGAGGAGAGATTGGGAAAGGAAGAAGAAGGGAAAGTCAGGAAGAGGGAGACAGAACAAGCTACCCTTTGTTGTTGATCCAGAGTCACAGGGGCAAGAGGCTGCTGAGGAAGTAACTGGCTAACCACGTTCAAGCTGTTTTGGATTGAAACAGTCTAAGCAATCCAAGAATTGTCCGGCTTGGCCTGAGACGTGTTGTGGACTTCCAGGATGTCTACACAGGGTGCTGAAGGCTGCTCTGGGAAAAGCCTGCCTCCAAGAGCACCCAGGAGGGAAATTCATGCAGCCAGTCCCCAAGGAGCTCAGCTTCCTACTGCTAGTATGATGTCTGGTGCTTTGTTTGCTAAAGCTCGTTACCAGATTTCCTTTAAGCTGGACAATTTATATTAATTCTGTTTTTGTACTTTGTTAAGGTCCCTGGATGTTGTAAATGGTTTGCACTTGACTACTAACCGAAAGGTCGGTGGTTCAAACCCACCCAGAAGCATTGTGGAAGAAAGGCCTGGTGATCTGCTTTTGTAAAGATTGCAATCAAGAAAACACTATGGAGCAGTTCTACTGCATAACACGTGAGGTTGCCGTAAATCGGAACCGACACTCCAGAAACTAGTTTGATTTTTAAATGCTTTGTTAAAGAATATCCTGGAGTCACTGCACTTGGGGCGCGGTGTTTCATGCAGCTTCCCCCAGCCAGCGCCTGTCATTCCGTATAGGTAGGTGCTTATGTAGGTTAAGGAAACCAGGACACAGAAAGCTGTATAGGTGACTATATGGCCAGCTCTCACTATCTGCCGCAGTGAGGAAACAGTGGCCCAAATCATTCCAAATGTGAATATCCTGAAATCGTTTGTTTGGATCTTTGAAATGTATCAGAACAGAATTTTTAGCCACTGGAGTTACACTGAATCAGGAATTATAATGAACGCAGAAGAGCACTGAGTATGTTTTGCCATCGTGTTATCTTTGTGGTTGCTGAATAAACAATACTTAAGAAAGAATAAACTGCTTAAGAGAACAAATTGCTTTCAAACTCTTGCTTGGTTTAGAAGTACTATTTGCATACATACAACAGAGGTGCTAATTAGAAGTGGTTTTTATCTATTTATTGAGGTGTGCCCCCAAGGAACTCTCCTGTTTCCGATGCTGTTTGTACTTAAACACGATCAAGGTGTGTTTCCTTTGGCTAGCCTGTAGTCTAGATGCCTCTTTAATGTAGGTTGACCAGCTATCTCCCCAGTTAGTTTAATAAATGAGATTTTAATACTAGCTGTATTGGCTAGTTTCTGCTGGCCTCTCCATTCTGCTCTGATCCTCAGGAGGCTGATCTGAGCAGACTATAAAAATAGGCTCCCTTTTAGGTGGTTCAGCCAGAAATTGAGGGAGGGAGGCAGGAGGAGAGCGAAGTAAGAGGATTTATTCCCCTCAGTTATTGTGCTCCCTCCCTGCAAATGGCTGTGGGTTGGCTGCATTCTTCTACTGAGGGCCACAGCTTCTGTGGGGGTGACTGCTCCATCCCACCTATTACCATGGAGTGGATTCTGACTCATAGCGAACCTATAGGACAGAGTAGAACTGCCCACAGGGTTTCCAAGGCTGCAATCTCTATGGAAGCAAACTGCTACATCTTTCTCCCACAGAGCAGTTGGTGGGTTCAAACCACCAACCTTTCGGTTGGCAGCTGAGTACCTAACCACTGCACTGGGGCTCCTTGACTGCTCCATACAGTGCTCCCTTCTGAGTTCTGAGAACCCCTCCCTCCTGTAACCCATTTAGTGGCTACAATATCCCTCGGTACTGCAAATACCCCTTATCACTAACCCTTAAACCCTGCTCACACACCCCTGTTAACACCTGTAGTCCATTTATTAACCCCTCCTCAGGCTATCCAGTTAGAAGGTGCTATCTGGTTCCTGCCAGGGCCCGTAATACCCTAGAGAAATTTATCAGTGCTTTGTATGTGCTAGGGGCTGCGCTAAGAGCTTCATATGCATTGGCTCATTTAATCCTAGGAACAACCTTATACGGAGAGTAGTACAATGAAACCTGTGACAGCCGAACTCAAAGGAGCTGCTTTGTTTTTCTGGGTCTCGCAACTTTTCCACCTTTGACAGGGTGCACTTTTACCACTTTTCTATCGCTCGTTCTTACGGGAAATATTTGAATTTTCCTCCTCTGACCGGTTTCTGCCTTACACAGGTTCCAGCTGTCGCGGGGTTTGCTGTATTACGGTCTCCACTTCCGAGATCAAAAAACAGAGGCTTCAAGGATAATTTGCCCGGTCTCACCCAGCCAGCAGGGGGCAGAGCTGGCGTACAAAACCAGGTCCCACTCTCTCCAGACACCAGGAGCCATGTTCTCACCCCTCTGGGGTCCCTTATGTCTAAAGGGCTTCCTCCCACAATGTTGTGTTTTACTCAGGCTAATATTACGAAGTGTCTGCATTTCTTGAGCACCCACCCACAGATACCAGGGAGGACTCCCAAATCAGCTGGGACACTGGAGACACCACACTTGGATTAAATATTTGCCTTGAAGATGCAAGGAAGAGAAATGCAACCATGGATAACCATAATTTACTTTTTGTGAAAACAAGGGGTTGGCTCTATAAATAACGAGGCCGTGGGCGGGGATGCAGGGAGATAGAGGCGTGGGGGGGGGGTGGGGGAGGAGCCGTTCAGTGAGGCGGAAGAATTCCTTCGCAACCAGGTAGCAGCTGGTAGTGTAGTGTGCAACCTACCACCTGTGCCCCCTGTCTTTGAACGCATTGGTGGGTCTTTATAAATACTGATGCCCCAAATGGCCTCATGAATATTTATTTACCTATTTATTTCTTTACTTCATTCTTCACGCAGGGTTTAAGGAGTGAGCCGTCAATTCAGTGCTATCAGGGATTGAATGTGCAAGATTACTTAGGGAGAAATAATCAGATGTGTTCACCTCCAATCGGTATCCCGAGACTCATGAAGCACCTATATTTGGGGTATTGAGCAATAATATCGTATTTTTCATTTTGTTTGATTCTTACGTCTTCAAACTGAGAGAGCTCCCAATACTTCCCCCAGTGGTTTTTAAGGTGGCTGAGTTGCAAAATTTGCATTGCCAAAGGTTCCTCAGCTGCTGAGGCAGAAATAATTCCATCTCTACAGCAGAAAAAGTGTAAAGGGCAAGTCTTCGCACTATTTCCAGTCCTTAAATCTAGGGGTGGCAGAGTTACAAAAGCCAAGCACACCCTGGCTCCACCCCTCTCTGCCTGGTCCAAGTACCCGTGCCAGGGCTTACACCCTGAAATTTAAGCCTAGTGTTCTTTCTGGAACAGTTGCAAAAACAGGCTTTCACAATTCGTGATCTCACAGGGTTCTGAGATGCCCCAAATCCTGTTTGCCTAAATACAAAGAAGCCTTCTTTCAGGAGCAAATGCTTTTTGTTAGTTCATGTTCTTGCTGCTGAAGTTAATGATAGTACTGCAGGATGTTAAGTCTTAGGATAGTTCTCTGCCTTGGAGGTTCTAATGAATTTAAACTTTCAGAAGCACCAGTACCATGGCCATTGTATCAGTTCCAACTCATGGCGATTCCAAGTGTGTCAGAATAAAAGTATGCTCCATAGGTTCCCTACCCCCCACCCTCCCAACATTTTATTTTGTTTTACGTGCAAGTTGACGCAGCAAATTAGTTTCCCATCCAACAATTCATGCACAAATTTTTCCATCACGTTGGTTGCTATCTCCACAATGTGTCAGCACTCTCCACATTTCCACCCTGCCCTCCCCATTTTCATCCCTCCCGTTTCCCTGCCCCTCCTTGCCAGCTCATCTTAGCTGTTGGGCAGATGTTGCCTGTGTGATCTCGTATAGCTGATTGTTCTAAGGAGCACATCCCTCATGGGTGTTATTGTTTGTTTCTTATAGACCAGTCTATTATTTGGTTGAAAGGTGACCTCTGGGAGTGGCTTCAGGTTAAAAGGGTGTCTTAAAGCAATTGTCTTGGGGTTCCTCCAGTCTCTATCAGTCCAGTAAATCGAGTCTTTTTTATAAATTTGAGTTTTGTTCTATATTTTTCTGGACTAGGACCTTTTATTGTGTCCCTGGTCAGAGCGGTCAGTAGTGGTAGCCAGGCACCATCTATTTCTGATCTCAGGCTAGAGGAGGTTATGTTTCATGTGGGCCATTAATCCTGTGGACCAATTATTTCCTTGAGCCTTTGGTTTCCTTCACTCTCCTTTGCTCCAGATGGGAGGAGACCAATAGTTGACCTTAGAGGGCCGTTCACAAGCTTTTAAGATCCCAGTTTGGCTACTCACTAAGCTAGGATGTAGAACATTGTCTTTATGAAGTATGTTATGACAATTGACCTAGATATCCCCTCATACTATGGTCCTTAGCCTTCAATCCCAGTAACTCAATCCCATGAATGTTTGTATGTGTCTAAGGAGTTTCCATAACTATGCCCACTATGTGCTCTATAATATATATAGATATATATGCAGCACATACATAAATGTATATAAAAACACCCACAACTATACCTATACTATATACTATACCTATACTATGTTTATACTATATATCTATACCTACATAACTATACCTATACCTGTAACCATCAAAGAATGTTGCTTTCTGTGTGTAACATATGCTTAACTTCTTATAAAAGTGGTCTCATACAGTATTTGTCCTTCCATGATTGATTTATTTCACTCAGCATATCCTCCAGATTCGTTTATGTTATATAAGGTGCTTTGCAGATTCATCATCATTCTCTATTTTGTAGTATTCCATTGTATGTATGCACCACATTTTGTTTATCCATCCATCTGTTGATGGACGTTTCAGATGTTTCCATCTTTTTGCTGCAGTGAATAATGCTGCTATGGATATGGGCGTGCACGTGTCTATCCCTGTCACTGCCCTTGTTTCTCTAGGATATATACCTAGGTGTGGGATTCCTGGATCATATGGTATTCCTATTTCTAGCTTTTTGAGAAAGCGTCATGCCATTTTCCATAGTGGTCGCACCATTTTATAATCCCACCTGCAGTGCACAAGAGTTCCAATCTCCCCACAACCTCACCAGCAGTTGTTTCCTGTTTTTTTTTTTTTTTTTTTAACAGTACCATGGTATCTCGTTGTAGTTTTGATTGGCATCACTCTAGAGCTCGGCTGCTAACCAAAAGGTTGGCAGTTCAAATTCACCAGCTACTCCTTGGAAATCCCATGGGGCAGTTCTACTCTATCCTAGAGGGTTGCTATGAACTGGAACTGACTCAATTGCAACAGATTTGGTTTTTTTGGTTAGTGACTAATGATCATAAGCATCTCTTCATGTGTTTGTTAGCTGCCTGAATGTCTTCTTTGGTGAAGTGTCTGTTTATGCCCTTTGCCCATTTTTTTATTGGATTGTCTTTTTGTTTTTGAGGTGTTGAAGTTTTCTATATATTTTAGGGACCCTTGTCAGATATATCATTGCCAAAAATTTTTTTGCCAGTCTGTAGGTTCTCTTTTTACTCTTTTAGTATAGTCTTTTGATGAGCATAATTATTTAATTTTTAGGAGTTATCTAGTTTATCCTCTGTTGTTAATGCATTTTTAGTTATGCTTGATAGTCTATTGATGCCATAAATTAGGACCCCTAGCTTTGTCCTTGTGTTATCTTCCAGGAACTTTATACTTTTAGGTTTAACCTTTAGTTAGTTTTTGTGTATGTTGTGAGGTATGGATCCTGTTTCATTTTTCTGCAAATGGATATCCAATTTTACTAGCACCATTTGTTAAAGAGGCTATCTATTCCCCATTGAATGGACATTGACTCTTTGTTGAAGATCAGCGGTCCATAGCAGGATGGATTTACTTCTGGGTTCTTAATTCTGTTCCATTGGTCTGTGTGTCCGTTGTACCAGTATCAGACTGCTTTCACCACCATGGCTGTCTTAGTTATCTAGTGCTGTTATAACGGAAGTACCACAAGTGGACGGCTTCAACAAACAGAACTTTATTCTCTCACAGTTTAGTAGACTAGAAGTCTGAATTCAGGGCTTCGGCTCCAGGGGAAGGCTTTCTCTCTATGTGAGCTCTGGAGGAAGGTCATTGTCATCAATCTTCCCCTGGTCTAGTAGCTTCTCTGCACAGGAACCCTGGGTCCAAAATACATCCTGTGTTCTTAGCACTACTTTCTTGGTGGTATGAGGTCCTCAATATGGCATTATTCCTCGGCCAGCAACCTGGTGACAAGTTGATTACATTGGACCACTTCCATCATGGAGAGAGCAGCATTTTGTTCTTATGAAATAGACACTTACTCTGGATATGGATTTGCCTTTCCTGCACTCAACGCTTGTGGCAAAACTGCTATCCATGGACTTGCAGAATGCCTTGTCTACTGTCATGGTATCCCACACAACATCACCTCAGATCAAGGGACCCATTTCACAGCAAATGAAGCACAGCAATGAGCCCATGCTCTTGGAATTCACTGGTCTTCCATGTTCCCCATCATCCTGAAGCAGCTGGTTTGATAGAAAAATGGAATGACCTTTAAAAACACAATTACATACGGTATATTCACACAATGGAATACTACGCATCGATAAAGAACAATGAGGAATCTGTGAAACATTTCATAACATGGAGGAACCTGGAAGGCATTATGCTGAGTGAAATTAGTCAGTTGCAAAAGGACAAATATTGTATAAGACCACTACTATAAGAACTTGAGAAATAGTTTAAACTGAGAAGAAAACATTCTTTTGTGGTTACGAGAGGCAGGAGGGAGGGAGGGTGGGAGGGGGTATTCACTAATTACATAGTAGATAAGAACTACTTTAGGTGAAGGGAAAGACAGCACACAATACAGGGGAGGTCAGCACAATTGGACTAAACCAAAAGCAAAGAAGTTTCCTGAATAAACGGAATGCTTCGAAGGCCAGCATAGCAGGGGCTGGGGTCTGGGGACCATGGTTCCAGGGGACATCTAAGTCAATTGGCATAATAAAATCTATTAAGAAAACATTCTGCATCTCACTTTGAAGAGTGGCGTCTGGGGCCTTAAACGCTAGCAAGCAGTCATCTAAGATGCATCAATTGGTCTCAACCCACTTGGATCAAAGGATAGTGAAGAACACCAAGGACACAAGGCAATTACGAGCCCAAGACACAGAAAGGGCCACATGAACCAGCGACTACATCATCCTGAGACCAGAAGAACTAGATGGTGCCCGGCTACAACTGATGACTGCCCTGACAGGGAACACAACAGAGAACCCCTGAGGGAGCAGGAGAGCAGTGGAATGCAGACCCCAAATTCTCATAAGACCAGACTTAATGGTCTGACTGAGACTGGAAGGGCCCCGGAGGTCATAGCCCCCAGACCTTCTGTTGCCCCAGGACAGGAACCATTCCCGAAGCCAACTCTTCAGACATGGATTGGATTAGACAATGGGTTGGAGAGGGATGCTGGTGAGGAGTGAGCTTCTTGGATCAGGTGGACACTTGAGACTATGTTGGCATCTCCTGCCTGGAGGGGAGATGAGAGAGTGGAGGGGGTTAGAAGCTGGCGAAAAGGACACAAAAAGAGAGAGCGGAGGGAGAGAGCAAGCTGTCTCATTAGGGAGAGAGTAACTGGGAGTGTGTAGCAAGGTATATGTGGGCTTTTGTGTGAGAGACTGACTTGATTTGTAAACTTTCACTTAAAGTACAATAAAAATTATTAAAAAAAAAAAAAAACAACACAATTACAGTGCCAGCTAGGTAGCAACACCTTGCAGGTTTGGGGCAATGTTCTCCAGGAGGCTGTATATGCTCTAAACCAGTAGCTGATATGTGGTGCTGTTTCTCCCATACCCAGGATTCATGCGTCCAGGAATCAAGGGATGAAGATGGAAGTGACACCACTCACTATTATCCCTAGCGTTCCACTCACAAAATTCTTGTTTCCTGTCCCCGTGACCTTATGCTCTGTGGATCTGGAGGTCTTAGTTCCAAAGGGAAGAATGCTCCCACCTGGAGACACATCACTGATTTCATTGAACTGGAAGCTAAATTGCCACCTGGCCACTTTGGGCTCCTTATGCCTCTGGATCAACAGGCGAAGAAGGGAGTTAACATATTGGCTGGTGTGATTGATCCTGATTACCAAGAGAAAATTGGATTGATATTACATAATGGAGGTAAAGAGGAGTATGTATGGAATGCAGGAGATCCCTTGGGATGTCTCTTAGTACTACCATGCCCTGTGATTAGAGTCAATGGAAAACTACACAACCCAATTCTGACATGACTGCTAACGGCCCAGACCCTTCAGGAATGAAGGTTTGGGTCACCCAACCAAGCAAAGAACCACAACCAGCTGAGGTACTTGCTGACGGCAAAGGGAATATGGAATGAGTGGTGGAAGAAGGTAGTTCTAAATACCGGTTATGACCTCGTGACCTGTTGCAGAAACAGGAACTGTAATTGTTAAGAGTATTTCCGCTTTGTATGTGTTCATCAAATATGTTTGTTTTCTTTACTTAAAATATAAGATATAAACAGGGCTAATGCATTTTTGATTGTATGTGTGTTTGTTGTATTATGTTAGGCACAATTACGATTTTATTCAGAGATTATGTATGGCTTACGGAGATGGGTACACATGCCAAGTTGACAGGAGGTGGACTGTGATGGTTTAGGTTGTGTGTCAACTTGGCTGGGCCATGATTCTCAGTAGTTTGGCAGTTATGATGTAGTTTGGGAGTTGGATGTTGTAATCACTTCCAGGATGAGATTTGATATAATGTGATCACCTCCGTGATGGGATCTGCTGTGAGTAGCCAATCAATTTAAAGGGCACTTCCTTGGATGTGTGGCCTGCATCGAATATAAGTCGACATTCTGGCAAGGCTCATGGGCTTTTGCTCACTCTGAATCCTACAGCTGGCTCCTATTCATCTGGCCTCTAGTTCTTGAGACTTGAGCTAGCAGCTTGCCTGTCGATTTTGGGATTCGTCAGTCTCCACGGTCTGGATCTTGGGTTTGCCAGCCCCTGCAGCTATATGAGTCCAGAGAAGCCTCCAGCCTGACACATGGACTTGGGATTTTCCAGCCTATACAACCCCGTGAGCCATTTCCTTGATATAAATCTCTCTGTACATATATATATGCTTTACTGATTTTGCTTCTCTGGAGAACCCAGCCTAAGACAGCACTTAATAAATATTTGTTGAGTATAGGATCTGTCTAAGGCTGGGTTCTGCACAGGGGCAAAACCAGTGAAGCATATATATGTATATACGTGTGTGTGTGTATATATATATATATGTATCTATATAGAGAGAGCAAGAAAGAGACACATTTACTTCAAAAAAAATGGCTCACGTGGCTGTGGAGCTGGCAAGTCCCAAATCATGGGCCAGGCATCAGGGTGATGGTTGTACGGGCTGATGAACCCGTAATTGGCAGGTCAGACAGCAGGCTGCTGGCTCACGGGGCTGTAGGAGCTGATGAATTTCAAAATCTGCAGGTCAGATGACAGGCTTCTGGCTCATGTCCCAAGGACTGGTGGTCAGAGAATGATGTCAGATGCAGGACCAAGAGAACGTGAGCTTTGCCAGAACATCAGTATATATTGGATGCAGGCCACACTCCCAAGGAAACTCCCCTTTCAACTGATGGCTACTTACATCAGATCACAAAATGGAGGATGGTTACAAATATCTGCCAAACCTCTGAGAATCACGGCCTAGCCACACTGACACATAAGCTTAACCATCACAGGATCGTGGAATATTGGCAGAAAATTAGAAATGAATGGGTTATATTACACAAAAGCTATCAGGATATTCTTGGGAGGGCATCATGACAGTTTTTTGTTTTTTTTTTTTCATTTTTAAATGCCATTATAGCTCATTGCTGACCTAGAGAAATTATTTACTTCTGACTTTAGCTATTATTGATGTTTCACTGTATTATAAATTCTATAAGGTTAAAGACTATCTTTTTAACCTTATAGACTGGGCCCAAGGCTTGGCACAGAGTAAAGAAAAAACACAAGAGTAAGCACTCCATAAATATTGGTTGTGGTGTTCCTTTTTTACAACCCAATAAGAGCATTTACTAACTCACCATTTAGTGATTGTCAACAAAATTTGCAACTCTGAACTCAGAGCACTGGCTGGTTTCAAGACTCTGTAGCTAGCTTTACCTCTTACATGGCAATGAAACACAACAACTCCCCAACTTTGTCCCAGATAAGTTCCTAGCATTTAAAAATACAATAACAATCCAAGTGCCAATGATAGTATCAGGCAGCTCAGATGCAAAAGAAATAAGATTTCCATAAGCTCTCAAAGAATCAATGAACCTCTCTCTCATCATTAGGAAAAAAAAATGTAACTTTGGCATCTCTCTCACCAACTCTAGTTTCTCATCTGAGGGGCAAGTGTTTTATAATGTATTTGTTCTTTTGAGAGCTTACAGATGGCAATGACTTTCAAGCCTTTTTAATTCTATTAACACACTGCATGATCCTAACCAAATCCAAATGGCATCAGTTTGCTAGACTTGGAAACTTGGATAATCACAAAAATACATGCCAAATTCCTGTCAATTACATTCTGAAATAGTAGGCACAGATGTGGATGAAAAAGGTATTCCAGTTACAGAGATGGTATGGATAAAAACACAGCAATAGGAAGGAGCAAAGAATGTTTGGATGACATCAAAAAGACCAGTATAAGTAAAATGAAGTTTGTGAACAAGAGTACAGAGAGATAAGATGGGATGTACGGATTGGGTCCAAGTAGCCTTGAATACCGTGTAAGTTAGTTAGCTATTGCTGCATAACAAACCATCATAAAACTAGAGGCTTAAAACCATAAGCATTTAGTATTACTCACAATAATAATATTGCACAGAAGTTCTTTAGGTCCTGGCTGGACTCATACTTCTGCGGTCTGCTGTGGGTTGGGTAGGCATTTCCGCTGACCTTGGCTGCTCCCTCTCATGTTTGGTGATTTGCTGGCTATAGGCTTATGCAGGAAAGACTTAACATCTAATAGGCCTGATGTTGCTCATTAGAAGGAACTTACCCTTGTCTGACATCTGAGAACTTGACTTACAGAATGTTCCCGATGTTACTAATTATGTTTGTTTCCTATTGTTGCTGTAGTAAGTTATCACATACTTAGTGGCTGAAAACAACATGAATTTATTATCTTACAGTTTTGGAGGTCAGAAATCTAAAATAGGTCAGCAGGGCAGCATTCTTTCTGGAGAGTCTAGGGAATAATCCATCTTCTTGCCCTTTTCAGCTTCTAGAGGCAACATGCTTTCCTTGGCTCATGGCTCCTTCCTCCATCTTCAAAGCCAGCAGCATGGCATTTTCAAATCTTTTTCTCTCCCCAACCTCTGTCATCACCTCTTTCTCACTCTGACTCTTCTGCCTCCCTTTATAAGGATCTTTGTGACTACACTGGACCCAACCAGACAAACCAGGATAATCTCCCCATCTCAAGATTCTTAGTTTAATCACATCTGCAAAGTCACTTTTGCCGTATAAGGTAACATATTCAAGATCCTTAGTTTAATCACATCTGCAAAGTCACTTTTGCCATATTCACAGGTTCTGGGCATTAAAACATAGACATCTTTGGGGGCCGCTACACTAACTGATGAGGTTGTCTGGCATGCCTAGGCCAACGAACCCTCCTGACCCAGCTTGCCTAAATTGTGTATACAAACAATGTAATTTATGGTGGACACCTACTTTCCTTCTGGGGATCTGGAATTTCAGTAATTGTGGCTGGTCACTCAGGCAGAGAGGGTCTATGTGACCAGTCCCCAATAAAAACCATGGACTTGAAGTCTCGAATGGGTTTCCCTAAGCAGAGACGTTGTGCGCGTGTTACTACGTTTTATTGCAAGACTAATAGGCATATTCTGTGAAATCTCCATTCTGCCCAGAATAGTGAACTTTGGGACCTACACCTGGAATCCTCCAGACTCCACTTGATGTGCCTTTTTCCCTCGCTGTGTATCCTTTTCCTTTAATAAACCATAAAAACCAAAAAATCAAATCCATTGCTGTCGAGTCAATTCTGACTCATAGCGACTGAGTAGACCTCTCCCATAGGGTTTCCAAGGAGCACCTGGTGGATTCAAACTGCTGACCCTTTGGTTAATTGCCATAGCTCTTAACCACTACGCCACCAGGGTTTCCATAATAAGACATAGCCATGGATAAATTGCCTCTGAGTCCTGGAAGTCCTTCTGGAGAGTTACCAAAAATGTGGGTGGTTGCAGGACACCTCCAAACAAAGCTGATCTAAGGCTAGCCTCAGCTGGGGCAACAAGGCTCTCCTCTATGTGGTCTCTTGTCCTCCAGCAGGTTAGCCCAGGCTTGCATTGTCATGGGAGGGTACAAAAGGGCATGGAAGCATGCAAGGTCTTTTGATATCTAGACCTGAAACAGGCACTCTGTCAATTCCATCACATTATATTGGCCAAAGCAAGTCACAAGGCAAATCCATATTCAAGGGGTGGAAAAAAAAAAAACCTCTACCTTTTGATGGGAGGGGCTCCAAAACTCCCATTGCAATAGGCACGGATTCAGAGAGGCTATTAGTTGGGGCCATCAATGCAATCACCCTACCCCATACTATTCAGAGCTTGGATGCTATTCAGTAATAGAGAACAAGAATTATTGTTTTTAAAACAGGAAAACTCAATAACATAAGTGATGCTTTGGGTTCAATAACATATGTGATGATTTGGTGGAGAGTAAGTTGAATTGGCAAAGGGGAAATCCTAGAGACAAACAAGTAGTTAAAAGCTATAGGCAATTGTTCAGGAATGCAAAAATAAGTGATTGGAGTACCAGCCAGAATACCAGGTTATCTAACTGAAACCAGTGGAAAACAATGTTAATCAAGCTCTATCGGGAGGTAGAGCTGATGGTATTTATACTTATTCATTCAAATATTTATTGAGTGTATAGACTACAACAGTGAACAAAATAGTCAAGTTTCTACCTCCACGAAGCGTATCTCCTAGTGGGAAGACAGACAATAAAAAAATGAAGAAACTCATTTCCCAAATGAGTCAGATTGTCATCAGTGTTAAAAGAAACTGAGGTGTTTCTAAGAAGGAAACATTCAAGCTGAGTCCTAAAGAGTTAGAAGGAAGCATCCCTCAAGAAAAGAGGGGGTTCCAAGCAGACGTCATGGCATGCTCAAAAGCCCTGAGCTTGGAAAGAATGTGGTCTTCTGTAAGTGCACTCAAAGGTCTAGTGTGCCTCTAGTGTACAGAATGAGGGGGAAATGGGCCCAGTGAGGCAAGGAAGTCAGACACAAGTTCATGCAGCAGAAATTTTCTGGACACAATAAACAGTCTGGATTTTATTCTAAGCATAACCAGAAATCATAAAAAGGTTGTATTAATTTAAATGATAACTCCAATGTTGAGGGGCAAGAGTGGAATGGGAAGATTAGCGTAAGCCTTCCTCCTCAGTACAGCCAACAGACCAGCAGTGTAAGATTCACCTGGGAGCTTTTTGGAAAAGCAAAGTCTTAGGCCCCTGCCCAAACCTAGAATCAAAATCTGCATTTTAACAAAATCACCAGATGATTTGCATGTTAAAGTTTGAGAAGCACTAGTTTGTAAGACTATGGTAGCTTGGCTTGGAGTAGTCTAAGGAGATGGGGAAATAGAGAGGATGTCTTAAAGACAGTCATAGGCATGCAGAATTTAGCTTGAGATTAAAAGCTGATATCAGGGTAGTTGAAATCAGGAGAGCAAAGTTCAAGATATGCAGAGATATTGGTTAGATGCAACTACAGACCACCAATGTTTGGTGTCAGATATTTCAGGCAGAAATCCAGTACCCTGGGGAGCTCCCATAAAACAGTGGTTGTCAGAAGATGAAAATCTATAAAGAGATGACTTTTATCTTCAAAACCTTAAGTCATCTGTGACTGTATCTTTTTGGTGAAACTCTATTTATCATTTTTTTAAGTTCTACGATTCCTGAAAATCACCCTCATTACTCCAAGAACTTCCTGTTCCACATGATAGAACAGCCATGATGTCTGCTCTGATTTGCATTGTTGTTGTTGCTGGGTGTCGTCGAGTTGATTCCTATTTATAGTGACCCCATGTGACAGAGTAGAACTGCCCCACAGGGTTTTCTTTTTCTTCTTATTATTGTACTTTAGATGAAGGTTTACAGAACAAACTAGCTTCTCATTGAACAGTTGGTACACACATTGTTTTATGACATTGGTTACTCATTTTTTTTATTGGATTGTTTGTGTTTTTGTTGTATAGGTATTGGATTTTCCCTTAGATTTTAGAGATTAGCTCTTTGTCAGATTTGTCATAGTCAAAGTTTTTTTTACCAGTCTATAGGTTTTCTTTTTGCCCTTTTGTTGAAGTCTTTTGATGAGCATAAGTGTTTAGTTTTTAGAAGATCCCAGTTAACTAGCTTATCTTCTGGATTTTGTGTGCCCTTAGTTATGGTTTGTATCCTGTTAATGCCATGTATTAGGGCCTCTAGCATTGATCCTATTTTTAGTTCTATGATCTTTAGAGTTTTTGGTTTTATATTTAGGTCTTTGATTCATTTTAAATTATTTTTTGTGTATGGTGTGAGGTATGGGCCCTGTTTCATTTTTTTTCCAGATGAACATCCAGTTTTGCCAGCACCATTTATTAAGAAGACTGTCTTTTTCCCATTTTATAGACTTTGGGCCCTTGTCGAAGATCAGGTGACTGTAGGTGGATGGATTTACATCTGGGTTCTCAATTCTGTTCCATTGATCAACGTATCTGTAGCTGTACTAAGACTAGGCTGTTTTGACTACCGTAGCTGTATAGTAGGTTCTGAGGTCAGGTAGTGTGAATCCTCTTACTTTATTCTTCTTCTTCAGCAGTGCTTTATTTATTCAGGGCCTCTTCTCTTTCCATATAAAGTTAATGATAAGTTTTTCCATCTCTTTAAAGAACGTTGTTGGTATTTGGATTGGGATTGCATTGTATTTGTAGATTGCTTTGGGTAGAATTGTCATTTTCACAATGCTGAGTCTACCTATCCATAAGCATCATATATTTTTCCAGTTATGTAGCTCTCTTTTGGATTCTTGTAGTAGCATTTTGTGGTTTTCTTTGTATAGGTCTTTTACATTCCCGGTTAGATTTATTCCTAAGTATTTTTATTTTTTTTTTAGGGTCTACTGTAAATGGAAACGCTGGTGGCATAGTGGTTAAGTGCTACAGCTGTTAACCAAGACGTTGGCAGTTCAAATCCACCAGGTACTCTTTGGAAACTCTATGGGACAGTTCTACTCTGTCCTATAGGGTTGCTATGAGTCAGAATCAACTCCACGGCAGTGGGTTTTACTATAAATGGTATTGTTTTGCCGATTTTCTTTTTGTCATTCTCTGTATTGGTGTAAAGGAATCCAACTGATTTTTGTATGTTTATCTTGTATCCTGCCGCTCTACTGAATCTTTCTGTTAGTTCCAGTAGTTTTCTCTTGGAGTCTTTTGGGTTTTCTATGTATAGTATCATATCATCCAACAATAGGGACAGTTTTACTTCCTCATTACAAATTTGGATGCTCTTTATTTCTTTTCTTGCCTTATTACTCTGTGTAGGACTTCCAGCACAATGTTAAATAGGAGTGGTGATAAAGGGCACCCTTGTCTTATTCTTGTTCTCAAGGGGAATGTTTTCAGCCTCTCTCCATTAAGAATGATATTGTTTGTTTGTTTTGTATAGGTACCCTTTATTATGTTGAGGAATTTCTCTTCTATACCTATTTTATTGAGAGTTTTTATCAGGAATGGGTGTTTGACTTTGTGAAATGCCTTTTCTGCATCATTTGAGATGGTCATTTGATTCTTTTAGTTATCTGGTGGATTATGTTGATTGATTTTCTAATGTTGAACCATCCTTATACCTGGTATGAATCCTACTTGGTTGTCATGTATTATTTTGTGATATGATGCTGAAGTCTACTGGTTAAAATTTTCTTGAGAAAGTTTCCATGACAGATATTGGTCTGTAATTTTTTTTGTTTTGTTTTTTTTGGGTGGTGTTTTTGCGTGGTTTTGGTATCAGGGTTATGCTGGCTTCATAGAATGAATTCAGAAGTATCCTTTCCTTTTCTATGTTCTGAAATAGTTTGAGTAGTACTAGTGTAAGCTCTTCTCTGAATGCTTGGTAGAATTCTCCAGTGAAGCCATCTGGGCCAGGGCTTGTTTTTTGTTGGGAGTTTTTTTTGTTTTGTTTTGTTTTTTTACTTTTTCAATCTCTTCTCTTGTTACGGGTCTGTTCAGATTTTCAACATCATTTTGTGTTAGTTTGAGTAGGTACTGTGTTTCCAGAAATCTGTCCATTTCCTCTAGGTTTTCAAATTTGTCGGAGTATAGTTTTCCATAATACTCTGTAATGATCCTTTTTATTTCAGTTGCGTCTGCTGTAACATCCCCCTATTTCATTTCTTATTTGGGTTATTTGCACACTCTCCTGTTTTTCTTTTGTCAGTTTGGCCAGTGGTTTGTTGATTCTTTCGAAGAACCAAATTTTGGTTTTGTTGGTTCTGTCCATTGTTTTTCTATTCTCTATTTCATTTATTTGTGCTCTGATCTCTATTATTTCCTTTCTTCTGGTGGTGGTGGGCTCCTTTTGCTGTTCTCTTTCAATTTGTTCAAGTTGTGTAGCTAACATTTTAACTTTGTCCTTTTTTTCTTTTTTGATGCATGCATCTATTGCTATAATTTGACCTCTAAGCACTGCCTTTGCTGTGCCTCAAAGTTTTTGTTATGATGTGTTCTCATTTGATCCTAGGAATTTTTGGATTTCAACTTTGATTTCTTCTATTTCCCAGTGGTTTTTAAGCAGGGTGTTATTCAGTTTCCATGTAGTTGATTTTTTTTTCCTTGCTCTTCTGTTGTTAATTTCTACCTTGATGGCATTGTGATCAGAGAAGACACTTTGTATTATCTCAATGTTTTGGATTTTGTTGAGGGTTGCTTGGTGGCCTAAGATGTGGTCTCATCTGGAGTACATTCCATGTGCATTGGAAAAGAACGTGAACTTTGCAGCTGTTGGGTGAATGTTCTGTATATGTCTATGAGTTCACGTTGGCTGATTGTGGTCTTTAAATCTTCTGTATCTTTAATGAGTTTCTTTCTAGAAGTTCTGTCCTTTACCAAAAGTTGTGTGTTGAAGTCTCCTACTATTACTGTGGAACAGTTAATTTCTCTTTTCAGTGCTGTTAGAGTTTGTTTTAAGTATTTTGAAGGCCTGTCATTGGGCACATAGATATTTATTATGATTATGTCTTCATGATGGATCACCCCTTTAATCATTATGTAATGCCCTTCTCTGTTTTTTATGGTGGATTTTGTTTTAAAGTCTATTTTATCTGAGATTAGTGTGTTGCCACTCCTGCTTTTTTTTTTTTTTTTGGTAGTTGTTTGCTTGATATATTTTTTCCCCATCCTTTGATTTTTTAATAAATTTATGTCTTTGTTTCTAAGATGTATCTCTTGTAGACAGCATATTGATGGATCCTGTTTTTTTAATCGATTCTATCACTCTTTGTCTCTTTATGGGTGCATTTAGGCCATTCACATTCAGTGTAATTATTGATAGGTATGAGTTTATTGCTGTCATTTTTTAGTGCTTTTTTTTTTTTTGTGGTACTAACGTTTTCTTTGTTCCTCTTACTCTCCTGTGTTGAATTCCTTTTGTTTGTGGATTTTTTTTTTCATTTCTTTTGTTTTTGTAGATTTTGTATTTACCGAGACTTTGTTTATCTTCTTTATTTTGATGAATAGGTTTCTTTGTGGTTACATTGAAATTTACCCTTATCTTTCTAGGTTTGGACCAGTCTTTTATTACTTGGTATCACCTTGTTTTCCTCCCCATTAGAGAGTTCAATACCTACGTCATGTATCCCCTCTTTGTTGTTCTGACTTTGTTGTCATTTACAGATTAACTGTCTGGTTCCCTGTTGAAAATCTATTTAGTTTTGAATAATCCTTGAGAGTTAATTTCTAGGTTAGTTTATTTTTTATCTGGCTGGTGTGATCCTGCATCCTAGATTCAGGTTATTATCTGATGTTTGTTCTCCAACTGAAGGACTCCGTTTGATAATTCTTGAAAGTTTGGTTTGGATTTTGGATATTCCCTTAATTTCTGTTTATCTGAAAATGTCCTAATTTCACCATCATATTTGAATGAAAGTTTTCAAGGATATATTATTCTTGGTTGGCAATTTTTTTCTTTCAAGGTTTTATATATATCATCCCATTGCCTTCTTGCCTGCATAGTTTTTGCTGAGTAATCAGGGTTTAGTCTTTATGTTTCCCCTCTGTATGTGACTTTTCGTTTTTCTCGAGCTGCTCTCAGGATCCTTTCTTTGCCTTTGGTTTTAATGAGTGTGATTATGATATGCCTTGGTGATTTTCTTTTGGGGTCTGTCCAATATGGGGGTTCATTGAGCTTCTTGGATGGGCAGCTTTTCATCTTTCGTGATATTAGGGATGTTTTCTGTCAGCAGTTCTTCAATGATCCTCTCTATGTTTTTCATTTTCTCCCCCTGTTCTGGAACTCTGATCACTCACAAATTTTTGCTTTTGGTTGTATCCCAGGGTTTCTTCATTTTTCTTCATTCTTTTCTCTGATTTTTCCTTAAACAAAGTGGTGTCCAAATAGTTTTCTTCAATTTCGCTGATCCTGTCTTCCATTGTTTCAAACTTGCTCCTTGGACCTTCTATGACACTGTCCGTTTCTGAAGTCTTGTTGTTTATCTTCTAGATTTCTAATTGTTCTTTTCGTGCAATTTCTAGTTGTGAATTTATTTTGACATTTTGTTTGTGTATTAGTTTCTTGAATTCTTACTTTGCTTTGTCTGCCTTTTCTATGAATTTGTCTGTTCTTTCCTCATCTTTGTCTGCTTTTTGCTTCAAATCTTGGGTAGCTCTTTATATTAGAGATTTGAATTCCCCATCAGGTAGTCCTGGTGCCTTTTCTTCTACTGGAAAGTCATCTGGTGTTTTACTTTGGACATCTACTGGAACCATCCTGTCCTTTTTTAAATATGTTTTGGTATTGTCTTCTGTCTTTGGGACACTAAGTGGTTATTTTCTTCACTTATTTACTGTAGATTTGTTTGTTTCATCCTGCTTTTTTTGTTTTAATTGATTATGTCTAAGTGGGCAGGCTGTGTGTTCTTCGTTGTTTGCTCATCTGTGGGCACAAGAGCTTTTGCCTCCTTGTCCAATGGGCAGGGCCAGTCACTCAGCTATGGTGCAGCAGGGCAGGTCCAGCTGAAGGGGAGAGGTTGGGATGGGTTCTTTGTGCCATGTACTGGGGCCAACAGGGCAGGTCAGGGGTCAGCGCAGGGTAGGTTCCTGTAGGCCATGCCTGTGCTGTTTGGGGGTATGATGTTCAGCACATAGTGCAGATAAGCAGGAGTTGGGGGGAGGTTGTGATGTGTGGAGCTAAGTGGGTATGTGAAAGAAGAGAAAGAGGAGAGAGAAACAGATGCCAAGAAAAGAAAGTGCTGAGGGAGCCTGATGTCGGAGTGGAGAGACGAGAAACTGAGAAATGAAGAAAAAGGAAAAGAGAAAATAAAATAAAAATTTTAAGAAGAGAAAGAAAGTAATGCCCCCAGGGATCCCACAGTGACCAAGAAAGGCTCCTAGGTCTTGGGGCACAGCCCATCTAGAAAAGATGGAGATGGCACACAGTGCCAGGTATTCAGGAAACAGGAAAAGAAGGGAGAGATAAGAAACTGAGAAATGAAGAAAAACAAAAAGGAAAGAAAGAAAAACAAAGAAGAAAGAAGAAAGAAAGAAATGCCCCCAGGGATCCCTCCAGCTCAGCTGCCCAGACCAGGGAAGTTGCTCCCAAGCCACAAAGTACAGCCTGGCTAAAAGGGACAGAGATGACACACATTGCCAGATACTCAGGAGACAGGAAAAGAAGGTAAGTAGAGAGAGATAAGAAACTGAGAAAGGAAGAAAAAAAAAAAAAAAGGCCTCAGGGATCCCACTGGCATGGCAGCAAGGAACGGGGAAGCAGTTCCCCAGCTGAGTGGTGCTTCTCAGCCTGTCAAGAAGTGGAGTTGGCACATGGAGCCAGGTGTTCGAGAGAAAGGTAGGGGAGGAGGTGAGAGAGAGGGAAGAATCCAAAAGAAGCTGAACAAAGCAACACCAGCACCAAAGAAGTGATACTGAAGGAGCTGGCTGGTGTGGGCAGGGTGAATCCAAGCGGCATGGAGCCAGCGCTTCCTGGCCAAGGAACCACAGCCCACCAGGAAGCAGTGGAGGTAGAGCAGGGGGAGGAAGGGTGGGGGGTGGAAAAGCATATATTGCTAGTTACCAGGTGCTCTGTCTCCTGCTGGGATCTCCGTGAAGCTGCTTTCCCATACTCCCCTGTACGATAATCTCTGACAGGAGTCCAAGATGGCGAATCCATGCTGCATTAGCTGATAAGGGACTGCTCTCCTTGCTCTCTGTTCTCTGTCAGTTTATTATTCCATTCGGTGTTTGGATGAGTTCTTTATCTCTTCATTTGATGTTTAGGGTTCTAGCATTGAAATTTGTCTCTGTTTTACTTAGTTTTTTGAGTCTTTGCTGTGGAGGAAAGGCATGGTGCTTCTGTCTATAGTGCCATGTTGGCTCTGCCTCCCCCCAGCATAGGGTTTTCTTGGTTGTAATCTTTTACAGAAGGAGATCACCAGGTCTTTCTCCTGCAGAGCTACTGGGTGTGCTTGAACCACCAACCTTTTGCTTAGTAGCCAAGTGCTTAAACATCGTACCACTAGACCTGCATACTTAAGTGAAATTACAATCATGAAGGAGTCCAGAAACTAGGATGAGGTGGAGGCGAAAGGAAAGCTTCTTTCTTGATATCATTTGCCCTCAAGAACCCGCTCTCCTGGAACGGGAACTAGAATTTGACCCACGGTCAGGGATTCAACCCTAAAATAGAAACTGCCAAAGCATTAACTTTAGTTCTGAATATTGAAAAGTCATATTTTTGGGAGATCATGAAGGAAAAATTAACAGAACTTGGTGAAGATTAAGCAAAAGGAGAGGATGGAGTGCCAGACTCCTAATTGCTATCATGGTCCTCCTCTTGCCCTCATCTGTCCCGTCTAGAATTGCCTGTAGCAAATATAGAAAATTCCATTAAAATCCCACTGACCCTCTGAGGAACCAACTATGCCACTCTCTCTAAACTTGCTAAAATTAAAAAAAAAAAAATTAAAGACAAGTGTAAATGGTGTGGAATAACTGGAACTTCATACGCTGTTGACAGGAGTGTAAAATGGTACAGTCATTATGGAAAAAGGTCTGACAGTTGCTTATAAAGTTAAACATACATTGTGATCCAGCAATTCCACTCTGAGTTAAAACATGTTTCCCAAAGAAGACTTGTACAAGAATTTTGTAGTAGCTTTTTTTATAATAGCCCCCAAACATGAAACAACCCAGATGCCCCTCAACTAGAGAATACAGAAATTGTGGTGTATTTGAGTAATGGAATATTACTCAACAATAAAAAAAAAAGAAAAGAATGGCTGATACACACAACAAAATGAATCTCAAAAACTATATTGGTAAAAAATTGTGGTGTCCTTACATTTTTTTTTTTTACATTACTCAGCAATACAAAATAATGAACTATGGATACATGTAACAATGAGATTCAATTTAAAAACAAAGAAGCTAGACACACACACAAAAAGTACATACCATATGATTCTATTTATATGAAATTCTAGAAAAGACAAATCTAATCTATGCTGATGGAATTAGAACAGTTGTTGCATACTGGCTGAGGTGGAGATTGAATGCAAGGAGACAGAAGATAACTTTCCGGAGTGACAGAAATGTTCTACATCTTGATTGGGGAGTTGGTTACTTAGATGTATACATTTGACAGAACTCATCTAATGGTACACTTAAGATCTATGAGCATTATTATATATAAATTTTACCTAAATAATTTTTTTTTTTAGTCAACAACAAAAATATTCCACTGGCCTTCCTTTTTCTCATTCCAAATGTATGTGTACCTGTATCTACTGGGTTGTTTCACCCTAGGAACTTCTGTGAGGGATACTCAACAATCCTTCTGGCCTAGAATGAATGTGGCAGAGGGGCTGACTGGCAGTTTGCCAGGCAGCTGGTACAAAGCTGGAGGCAGCTGGGCTTAGCAAAAGCTTTCATGCAGGCTTAGAACAATGCTCGTAGCGTGCAACCATGAAATTGTAACATCCCCACTGGAGCCTGTGTGTCATTGGAAATCTCATTTAGAGTGGCTCTCGTCTCTTTCTAAGCCACAAGAGGATGATGAATTGCTCAGCTGCTGTTTTGGGTAGTTCTGGATTCAGTGACAACTGGGGGAGGAAAAACCCCATGTTTTCAGTGTTGTGACAATTCTGTCCAGTAGAAAGGGTCCTGAAAGACGAGCCAAAGAACATGACTACAGAACAGTGCAACCATATGCTCCTGGATCTACTCTTTTTGTTTCCCGCATCATGAATTTTACCTCAATTCTAGCTGAGCTTTGGAACAGCTCCCACCAAAACTGGATTGATTTAACCAACTTGTTCTGAGTATTTTCTACTAAGGTGCTATGTCATGTACTTGGAATGCAGATAAAAGATGAAGCCTAATCCCGGAGGAACTCAGTCTGGTGGAAATTAGATTGCTTTCACATCCGCCATCTAATCATTTGATCCTTTCAACCTCTCTGAAAGACCAACTAGTCTAAGTCTGCTGTTGTCGAAGTTCCCAAGACCCTTTCAGGAATTCCATGTGATTAAAACTGTTTTCATGATAATACTAAGAAGTTTTTGCCCTTTTCACACTAATGACATTCAGGCTGGTGCCTGAGCCTGAATCGAGTCAGTGGCACACATTGTATTCCTCCCCACGAGGCACTTGCAGGAATTATGACCCTCATTTCATGAATGAGGAAATTAAGACCCAAGAGAAATTAAATAATTTGCCCAAGGTCACCTAGTAAGTAACAGCATGTTGCGTTGTGCAAATCTGCTGCAAAAGGCCTCTTTAAAGTGTTAAAAAGCAAAGATATAATTTTGAGGACTAAGGGGCGCCTAACTCAAGCTACGGTCTTTTCAATTGCCACATACACTTATGAAAGCTGAACAATGAATAAAGAAGACCAAAGAAGAATTGATGCCTTTGAATTATGGTATCGGTGAAGAATACTGAACAAACATGGACTTGCAGAAGGACCAACAAATCTGTCTTGCAACAAGTACAGCCAGGATGCTCCTTAGAAGCGAGATGGCAAGACTTCGTTTCACGTACTTTGAACATGTTGTCAGGAGGGACTAGTCCCTGGAGAAGGGTATCATGTTGGTAAAGTAGAGGGTCAGCGAAAGAGAGGATGATCCTCAACGAGATGGATTGACAGAGTGGCTGCAACAATGGGCTCAAACACAGCAACGATTGTAAGATGGTGCATGACTGCGCAGTGTTTTTTTCTACCGTACACATGGTTGCTATGAGCCAGAACTGACTCGACAGCACCTGACAACACCACCACCTAGTAAGTAGTAAAACTGAGGCTTGAATTCAGGTGTTCTTATGTTGGGTTCTATGTTCTTTATAATACATGATGAAAATTTATACAGAATGGGCATGTGTCCTTTCTCCACTATAAATTCATTTTTCATTTTGCACAATGTCGTTGTTGGTAATTGCTGTGGAGCTGGCTCCGATTCATGGTGACCTTACATATAACAGAACAAAATATTGTCTTCCACAGGAAGAAGAAAAAGTTCCATAACTCAGGAAGCCTTAGTTCTGAAGAATGTTGGGAACTCATAAGCACAGGACTGGTGGGGAGGGAAAGAAATCAAGGACCACGCTCTGCCTAGTCCTCAGGAAGGTATTTAGGCTACCATTTTTATAGTCTGAATGGACATGGAGAGGGCCAATGGGTGAATCAATCTGATGGATGGCTGATGAATGTTTAGACAGGCAAGTGGCTAGTGATCAGGGGTCCATCAGCAATGTCATTCATAAATCCCTGGTCTATAGGTGAGAACCACAGGAGACTCATCTCGGCAGGGAGAGTGTCAGAGTCCCAGCCAAGTAGGAATGGGCTTAGAGCAGGTTTCCACATCTGAGTTCCTGGTTGAAAGCAACAGGGTCAAATTTTAGCCCTCTTAAGCAAAAGAAATGGCTTACAAATCTAAGGAAAAATTGAATAGCCAGGCCTCAGAAGGGACAGAAAACCAAAACAACAAACAAAAAAAACCTGTTGCCGTCAAGTCAATTCTGAACTCATAGTGACCCTATAGGACAGAGTAGAACTGCCCTACAGAGTCTCTGAGGCTGTAATATTTATGAAAGCAGATTGTCACAGCTCTCTCCTGCAGAGTGGCTGGTAGTTTAAAGCCGCTGACCTTTCCGTAAGCAGACACAAGCTTAACCACTGAACTAACAGGGCTCCTTAGAAGGGATAGCCACTAGGGCAAATTGTGAGGACTCAGGTAGTAAGGACAAAAAGAAAATCTCTTCCCAGTGTCAGGTCCAACAGTTTTCTATCATTACTCGTTTTTACTCAAGGTTCAGTTTCTAAGGGGCAGAGAAAGCTTGATTGGCTTTGACTGGGTCACGTATCTTCACTTTGGCAGGTGGTAGATACGGCACCTTGAATAATAATCCCCCAAAACCACGTGCAATGAGGTTGTGGAGAGACTGGAACACTTATGCACTGCTGGTGGGAATGTAAAATGGTATGGCCATTTTGGAAATTGATTTGGTGCTTCCTTAAAAAAGCTAGAAATGGAAGTACCATACAATCCAGCAATCTCACTCCTTGGAATATATCCTAGAAAAATAAGAGCCATCACACAAATAGATATATGCGCACACCCATATTCATTGCGGCACTGTTCACAATAGCAAAAAGATGGAAACAACCTAGGTGCCCATCAACAGAAGAATAGATAAACAACACAGTCAAATACTACGTAATCATAAAGAACAACAATGAATCCATGAAACGTCTTATGACATGGATGAATCTGGAGGGCGTTATGCTGAGTGAAATTAGTCAGTCACAAAAGGACAGATATTGTATGGGATCACTATTATAAGAACTCAAGAAAAGGTTTAAACACAGAAGAAAACATTCTTTATGGTTATGTGGGTGGGGAGGGAGGGAGGGGGAATTTGCTAACTAGATAGTAGACAAGAATCATCTTAGGTGAAGGGAAGGGCAACACACAGTACAGGGGAGGTCAACACAACTAGACTAAACCAAAAGCTAAGAAGTTTCCTGAACACAACCAAACACTTCAAGGGACAGAGTAGCTGGGGCTGAGGTCTGGGGACCATGGTTTCAGGGGACATCTAGATCAATTGGTATGACAAAGTTTATTAAGAAAATGTTCTGCATCCCACTTTGATGAGTGGCGTCTGGGGTCTTAAAAGCTAGCGACTGTCCGTCTAAGACGCATCAATTGGTCCCAACCCATCTGGAGCAAAGGAGAATGAAGAATACCAAAGACACAAGAAAAATATTAGCCCGCAAGACAGAAGGACCACTTAAATCAGAGACTCCATCAGCCTGAGACCAGAAAAACTAGATGGTGCTGGCTACCACCAATGACTACCCTGACGGGGAACACAACAGAAAGTACCTGATGCACTGGGAGAAAAGTGCAGAACAGAACTCAAATTCATGTAAAAAAGACCAGACTTAATGGTCTGACTGAGACTGGAGGAACCCCCAAAGCCATTGTCCCTGGACGCTCTGTTAACCCAGAACTAAAACCATTCCCAAAGCCCACTCTTCAGACAAAGATCAGACTGGACTATAAAACATAAAATAATACTCATAAAGAGTGTGCTTCTTAGTTCAAGCAGATACATGAGACCAAATTGGCAGCTCCTGTCTGGAGGCAAGATGAGAAGGCGGGAAGGGACAGGAGCTGGTTGGACGGACAAGGGAAACCCGGGGTGGGAAGGGGGAGTGTGCTTTCACATTATAGGGATTGCAACTAGTGTCACCTAACAATATGTGTATAAATTTTTGTATGAGAAATTAACTTGAGCTGTAAACTTTCACCTAAAGCATAATTAAAAAAAAAAAAAATGCACCGAGTGAAAGGCTGGCTCTTCAAACGAAAAGCAGAATGCTGTAAATGATGTTTCCAGAGACAACACGGATGCTGAGCAAACAAAAAACATGGATGTCCACTATAGGATTCATGGGAATTGGAAGATTTTGAGACTGCAAATAGAATGATAACACTAAGCACAGCCTTTTTGAGAAGCTGAAAAAAAGCAACCGCTGACCAGAAGGAAATAAGTATGGTATTGAGCTTACCATATTTTTATAAACAGCAGACAACAATAATTAAATTACTTGGATTTAAATAGTTATGCTGCTTGTGATATAGAAAAACAAGGTAAAATGCAATTGAAAAATAGAGGAAGCATATGAAAATAAATAACTAGACATACAGATATGTAGCTGGAAAGGGGAGAAATATATACAACAAAACATTTGCCATTTCAACATTTTTTACATGTATAATTCAGTGACATTGATTACATTCATCATGTTGTGCAACCATCACCACTATCCTTTCCCAAATTATTACACTACCATTAACAGAATCTCAGTGTCCGCTAAGCAATGGCTCCCATTATGTGATTTTTACCAGAATTTAAAAAAAAAAAAAAAACTTCCTGAGATTGCCCAACAGCAAGTGAGTCCCAAGGATGGTTTAGCAAATGAATTCGCACAGCGCTGGAAGTCTAAATCCTACACCTATTTCAGAAAGTTACAATCGCACAATGTACTAGGTTCACATCATAACCGGCAAGAAATATCCTGACAGATGGACAAGAATTTGAATTCATTCAACTGATAAAGCTGAGAGACTTACTGACATGGCTGCCTCAGTAGCAATACACAAACTTATTGATTGAAAAAAACAAACAAGTATCCAGCTCTGGAAAGGAAGATAGAGATAATCAAAGCACATCTGTGGTATCATGAATCGCTTTTATATGGACTTTCTTGCCATGGTCTTGTGACTCCTATAAAATGATTGGATTGGACTATGCAAATAAGGTGCTTGTGTCCCACCAAGGGGGTTGGACAGCTTGCTACTAATGTAAATAAGGTGCATGGCACCCTTGTGGGGGTGAGACCATGCAAATAAAGTGTATGGAAACCTTATGAGGGGATTGATCACTTTTGCCATTCCTCTAGGCTTAAAATGAGCCATCCCAGAGGAGGAAAGAGGGGACGTCATACCACCAAGAAAGAACAGCCATGTGTGGAGTGTGTTCTTTGGACCTGGGGTCCCTGCACTGAGAAGCACCTGGACCTAGAAGACAGAAAGCTGTAACACTGGAGATGGCATGAGATGAAAAGAAGTGGCAACAGAGAAACAGCAGCAGCAGCAAACCAAGAGACTGGCTTGAGATGGCATGGTGGGCTTCCTGGCCCACAGATCGAGGCAGCTACAGTAGTCATGCCAACCCACAGAGCAAGAAAGTTGAGCACCTTTGGGCAGGAGGCTTACTGGTGGAGTGGGGTGCCTCCGGGCACTTATTGGAGAGCTAAAGAGCTTTGTAACACTTGCCGGAGTAGGGCAGAGGCAAGGCCGAGGGAATGAGGGTCAAAGAGATGCCTGCCTTGCGGGCATAGCTGAGAAGAAGCTGCCTAATCAATGAACTGTATCCTGAGTCAACTCTGATCCTGAATTGTAGCCTGTTACTTCCATAATAAA